>NC_091835.1:30542371-31792371 GCF_037783145.1 Equus przewalskii | reverse complement strand
TGACTTCAGGTAACAACATGCCATCCACTCTCTCTTCCTTGTCCTGCCTATATTTCAGCTCTTTATTCCCGAGTCTGTCCTCATCTCTTATTTTCTACTTCTGCTTTTAGCATAAGAGGCCCCAGGCAATAGTAGACATTTACTAGACAACGTCTGCCACTTCCTTTTGCCGAGAGTTTTTGGGTGGGGTTTTCCAAACACCTGGCAGAGACTGCCTCTCCCCTCTCCACAGGCACTTGCTGTTGCTTCTTGCCCAGGCTTCCTTCTGCTTTCAGGGCTGTCCCCGACTAGGCACTTCCGTCTCTCTCACTGATCCCCCATTCCCTTAAGACATCTGGGGAACCAAAGAGTAATATATCATCCCCAAGATATCAGTACCCTTTCCTGTACTAGTCATGCCTCCTCTCTTTCCCTTAGTTCTTTTCTTTCCATCTTCCTGGCTCTTTTCACCTTTTCTTACTGTTTCCTCCTTTTCCTCTTTCATTACCTTTTTTTCTAGTATCTCCCTCTCTCTTGCTCCACTTAGCCCTCCATCTCCACCTTGGCCCTCTGTGCCTCCCTCAGCTGTTATTCCCAGCCAGCATTCTCTGGTTCACTTCTGCTGCTCCCTGGATCTTAGGAATCTCAGGCCCCTCTTAGAGGTGGAAGGAAGAGCCGAGCTACTCTCTACCTGCTATAAGAGCGTGATCTGCCTGCCCGCCGTGGATGCTCTGCAGAAGGAAGCTTCCAGTCCCAAGGAGGCCCAGGCCAATGTGGTAATTAACTCTCTAATGTTTCTCTCTTTGTTTTTGTTCTTATTTTTTTGAGAGGATGAGAAGTATAGGTTTGGCAGTTTTATGTAAGGATCATCTGCCTTCTTTAATAAAAATAAAGTCATTGGAAGGTAGACTTCCTGTGAGGAAGGAGTTGCTAGGTCATGCAGCCTGAACTCTACTCATGACCTGCTTCCTTCTAGGGGCACTCACTGATGACCACTGCCACCACTTTAATATTCTGGCCCAAAGGTCAACACTCGAGCCTTCCCTTTATAACTGTTGTACAATTGAAACCAGATTGGAAGTTCAAACATGACTTTACTAAAGGCCCACTTCAGGCTTCCCTAAGGGTAAACGCATTCAGGGAGCCCCTGGAGCAAGAGATCTGAGTCCACTTCCTACAGGGCCGATGGTGTTTCTTTGAGGGAGGGAAGAGGGATGCAGTTTTCCAATTTGCATTCATATGTTTAATTCCTAGGATCTCTTTCATATTCTCTGATTACTCCTTTATCTTGACTGGTTTTTCTTGTTTTATTGATGCCGTAATCTTTTGAAATTTTTGAGGGTATCAATAAGAATTTTTAAAAATAAAGGTTTCTACTATTTATTGAATTAGTTTGGTTTTCTTTAGGATCATTTGGTCTGTTTGGTTATCTTGGGCTTTCTTTTCGTCGGACATCTGGTGATCTTCTTTGTCAGTTCATATTTATTTATGTTATGAAGCAAGAACCGGGCCTTAGAGAGAGGGCTAAGGTGGGTTTCCTCTGGTTGTGTCCCCATGGGGTCTTCATCAGTGTAGCTCTGGTTAGGGTAGGGATGGTGTTTTGACAGGCTTTCCCCTGTTTGGGACAGGCTGGGAATTCCAAGTGCCCTAGAAAGGATAGCTTTACTCTGGAGGTAGCTTTCTCTTGAGTACTTTATTCCGGGAGAGGAGAGCTGCCTTTCTTTTCCTTTGCCCCTCCTGGTCTGTTTTGGTGGTCCAGAACTGTCACAAATGTTGCTTTGGTTTTCCCAGCAGGCCCCTACCTTTAGGAGCCCTCCTAGGCAGATCACCTACTTTCTTTATAAGGTTTATAAGGTTTGGGGCGGGGCCACTTAGTTCACTAAAGAATGAGAGGGAGAAGTCTACTGTCGTGGCTTTTGTGAATTGGTTACCCTGCAGACTGCTGGGCCAGTCCTCTTCCTTCCCTGGAGCCAGCCAGCCTCTCAGTCATGGCTGCTGACTGAAGCTGACCCACTGGGAGCTGAGCCCCAGAATGAGCTCAGGTCAGCAGTGGGTTGGAGGGGCAGGGTAGTTATGTTGTTAGGGAACTCCCTGTCCACTAGTACAAACAGCACATCTGGCAGACATTTGTGCTCTGGTGAAAACAACAAGGAAATTCATTCAAGTTAATAGCTGGCAAGTCACGCTTGAAATGTAGGGGAAAACTTGTGGGGCAGAATTTCTTAAGGAAGGTTTCCTGGGAAAGCCAGAGTGCTGAGTGGAGTTTAGGAGGAGGGATGGGGCTGAGAGTTTGGCAATTCTTTGAGCCCCTACTCTCCCTTCAGGAGCTGTTCAGGGAGACCCTGCAATCCCTCCGAAGACTATTGGAGACTCTTGTCGTTGAGAAGCCCACTCGGACCTGGTACTGCTTGGAGGTCGGTGAGAAGGAGCCCCTGAGAGTTGGTGCATTAGTTTCCTAGAGCTGCCGTAACAAAGTACCACAACTGAGTGACTTCAAACAACAGAAATATATTATCTTACAGTTGTAAAGACCAGAAATCCAAAATCAAGGTATCTGCAGGGTTGGTTCCTACTGGAGGCTCCGAAGGAGAATCTGTTCCATGCCTCTCTCCTAGCTTCTGGTGATTCCTGGTGACCAGAGTGTCCCTTGGCTTAAAGATGTATCATTCCAATCTCTGTCTCCATTTTCACAGGGCCTTCTTCCTTCTGTGGTGTGTGTATGTCTGTGTCTCTGTTTTCTCTTCTTAATAAGGAGAGCAGTCCTTGGTTTAGGGCTCACTTAAATCCAGTATGAACTCATCTTAATTTGAATTCATCCACAAAGACCCTATTTTCCAAACATGGCCACATTCTGAGGTTCTGGGTGAACACGAATGTTGGGGAGGACACCATCAAGCCAGTACAGCTAGGAACAGACCCACGGAACAGTTGGGGGCAAAATAAGAGGTAGAATTGAGGATGAAGGTTCAGTGCAGAGCTTTTAAGGAAAGGATAATCGGCTAGGATCCAAATAACCTTGGTCTTCCTTTGCAGGAGAAATTTTCCTTCTTCCTTCTTCCCCTTCAGTCACTGCTGTGGTCATCTCTTCTTTCTGCTCCCCTCTGCTCCTTCACAGTAGTTAAACATTCTGGCCTTCCACCCTCTGCAGTTCCAGATTCTGGCTCTTCTGTTAGCTGTGTGGCCTTGGGAAATTATTTAACTTTTGTCTGCCTCAGTTTTCTCCTGGAAAATAGGATGATAATAGTACCTAGTTAATACAGTCATTTTGATAATTAAGTGAGATAATATTTATAAAGTGCCTGGCTCAACGGAGTAAAGCAGGTTCGAATAATTTGCTCATTTTAAAATTGTTTGTCTTTCTATTGATTTGATTTCCTTTATGCTAATGTCATTGTGATGCTTTGGCCTGCTCCTGAATATCCTGTTCCCCAGTTACCACATGAAGTTTAAGATGCCTTTGCAGTTCTTTTTGTTGTCAGAATATCAATCGCTAAGAAGTATAGTCAGAATATTGTATTCAAAAGTGACTTGAAATAACTATTTTCCTTATGATTATATTATCAATGATATAATTTGGACTTCTTTGTGTTGAAGTTTAGGATTTCCTTTTATTTACTTGAAGAGTTTGATTATGTAAATATTTACATAATTAAAAACTTAAAACTCTATAAAATTTTTCTCAGAGAATTCTTGCTCCCATCCCGATCTTCTTAACCTCATTCCCACTCACACACTAGAGATAACCATTCTCATTAGCTTCTGGTTTGTTCTTCCTGTTTTCTTATTGTAAAAATAAATGAGTCTGTGTTTACGGTATATTCTTATTTCCCTTTCTTTCTTACACAGTAGGTAGCACGTTCTATCCAGTGCTCTGGACCTGGCGTTTTTCACTTATCCACATCAGTTCACAGATGTATTCCTTATTTTTATGGTTTCATACATTGTGTGGATGAACTATAGTCTGTTCCATCAGTCCCCCTGTGGATGGGCATTGGGCTGTTGCCAATCACTTTGCTGCTAGTTTTCTTCTTTTTATTTTGAAATGATTGTAGATTCATAGGGAGTTGCAAAAATGGTACCTAGAGTCCCTTGAATGCTCCACCCAACTTCCCCTAAGGGTGACATCTTATATAACAGCAGTGCACTATCAAAACCGGGAGCTGACACTGGCACACTCTTGTCAGACTACAGACTCTACACGGTTTTCACCAATTTTTACATGCACTTGTGTGTGTGTGTTATATGCAATTTGATCTAACGTATAGAGTTGTGAAACCACCACCATCATGATGTAGGATGTTCCCTCACCGAGAGACACTCTCTTGTATTTCCGCTAGATAGTCACATCTCCTACCTCATACCTCTTCCCTGGCAACCACTAATCTGTTCTCTGACTCTCTAGTTTCGTCATTTTGAGGGTGTCATATACAACCTTTAATGGGATTGGCTTCTTTCACTAAGCTTAAGGCTCTTAAGATCCTCAAAGTTGTGTGTGTCAATGGTTCCTTTTATTACTGAGTAGTATTCTATGGTATGGATCCTAGAGTTTGTTTAATTATTTACCCAGTGAAGGACATTTATTTGGGTAGCTTTCAGTTTTGACTATTATGAAAAAAGCTCCTGTGAACATTCATATACAGGTTTTTGTGTGAACATGAGTTTTCATTCTTTGGGATAAAAACTTGAGAGTAATTGCTGAGTCATATGGTAAGTATATGTTTAATTTTATAGGAAACTACCAAACTGTTTTCCAGAGCGGCTGAAGCATTTTACGTTTGCACCACAATATATGAGATGTCCAGTTTCCCTGCATCCTTGCTAGCATTTGGTATTACTTTTAAGTTTTATCTCATTGTGGTTTTAATTTGCATTTGCCTAATGGCTAATGATGTTGAATACATTTTCATGTGCCTATCTGTTATCTATATTCTTTCTTTGGTGAAATGTCTGTTCATGTCTTTTGCCCATTTTTAAATGGGATTTTTTTCTTTAATGTTGAGTTTTGAGAGTTCTTTATATATTTTAATCACAAGTCCTTTGTCAGATCTATGTTTTGCAAATGTTTTCACCCAGTCTGTACTTGCCTTTTCATTCTCTTGATAGGGTCCTTCAGAAAGCAGAAGTTTTAAATTTTGATGAAGTCCATTTTATAATTTTTTCTTTTACAAATGATGACTTTGATGTCATGTCTAAGAACTAGGTCCTGAATATTTTCCCCTATGTTTTCTCCTAAAAGCTTTTTAGTTTTACATTTTATGTTTAAATCTGTGGTCCATTTTGAATTAATTTTTGTATAAGGTATGAGCTTTGGGTTGAGGTTCAATTTTTTGCATATGAAAGTACAATTGTTCCAACACTATCCTTTATCTGTTGAATTGCCTTTACAACTTGGGCAGATTCAATTTGCCGTATTTATATAGATCTATTTCTGGACTCTGTGTTCTGTTCCATTGGGCTCTGTCCCTGTTTCTTCACTTATACTCACTATCTTGATTATTCTAGCTTTAGAGTAAGTCTTAAAATTCTGTAGTATAATCCCTCCAACTTTCCTCTTCTTTTTATCTTTGCATATAAATTTAGAATCAACTTGTCTACATCTGCAAAACATCCTGCTGGGATTTTTATGGAGTAGCCTTAAATCTTCAGATTCATTTGGGAAGGATTGAAATCTGTATTACATTTAGTCTTCTAATGAACATGTTATGTCTCTTTATTTATTACATTTTCTTTGATCTTGTTCATCAGCATTTTGTAGTTTTCAGCATACAAATCCTGTGTACATTTAAGTATTTCCTTTTTTGGAGATATTTTAAATGCAATTGTTTACAAATTTTGCTCTCCAGTGACTCAGTGTTATCATATAGAAATTCAATTGAGTTTTGCATGTCGATCTTATATTACTTCTAGTACTTTTGTGTGTGTGGATTCCTTGGAATTTTGCATGTATCTTGTTTGCAAATAGAAACAATTTTCTATCTTCCTTCTAGTCTTATACCTTTTATTTCGTTTTCATACCTTACTGCACTGGCTAGGACTTCCAGTATGACGTTGAATAGGAGTGGTAAGAGTAGACATCCTTGCCTTGTTCCCCATCTTAGGGGAGAAGTCATTCAGTCTTATACCACTAACTATGGTGTTTACTGTAGGCTGTTTGTAGGTGCCATTTATCAGGTTAGGAAGGTTGTTTCTGTTCCTAGTTTGCTGAGAATTTTTAATATGAATAGATGTTGAATTATGTAAAATGCTTTTTTTCTGCATTAATTGATATGGTCATGTTGATTTTCTTCTTTAGACTTGTAATATGGCAAATTACATTGATTGATTTTCAAGTGCTGAAGCAATTTTGTGTTCCTAGGATAAACCTCACTTGACTGTGACGTATTATTCATTTTATATATTGCTGGATTTAATTTCCCAGTATTTCATTGAGGATTTCTGTCTATGTTCATGAGGGATATTGACTTACAGTTTGCTTTTTTGTGTGTTGTCTTTGTCTGATATTGGTATCAGCTTATTATTGGCCTCATAAGTAAGTTGAGAAGTGCTCTCTCTTCTTCTGTCTCATGGAAGAGAGTGAGTAAAATTGATGTTATTTCTTCTTTAAATGTTTACTAGAATTCATCATTGAAACCATCTTGACCTGGAAATTTCTTTTTTTGGAAGGTTTTTTATCTATACATTCAATTAAAAAATAGTTATAAGACTATTCAGGCTATCTATTTCATCCTAGGTGAGTTTTGGTTTTTGAAAAATTGGTCTGTTTCCATTTCATCTAAATTGTTGAATTTATGTGAGTTAGGAGTTGTTTGTAGTATTCCCTTATTATGCTTTTAATGTTTGCATAAACTCTTTTTCAGTCTTGTATCTTTTCTCTTTTTTCTTTGTCAAAAACTAGAGGTTTTTATTGATTTTATTGATCTTTCAAAGAACCAAATTTTTGTTTCATTTTTTCTCTGTTTATTCTTTTCATATTTTTCTCTATGTTTTTGTTTTCAATTTTATTGATTTTTTCTATTATCTGTAGTATTTTCTTCCTTCTGCTTGCTTTGGGTTTATTTTACTTTTTCTAGTTTGTTTTTTTCTGTTTTGCTTTCTGTTTTTTTGCTTTTGTTTGAGGAAGATTAGCCCTGAGCCAACATCTGCCACCAATCCTTCTCTTTTTGCTGAGGAAGACTGGCCCTGAGCTAACATCCATGCCCGTCTTCCTCTACTTTATATGTGGGATGCCTGTCACAGCATGGCTTGACAAGCAGTGTGTAGGTCCGCACCTGGGATCCAAACCAGTGAACCCCAGGCCAATGAAGTGGAACATGTGAACTTAATCACTGCACCACCAGGCTGGCCCCTCTAGTTTGTTTTTTAAGGTGGAAACGGATTATTGATTTGAGACTTTCTCCTTTTCTAATATAAACATTTAGTGCTATAAATTTTCCTCTAAGCACTTCTTTAGTTGCATCCCATACCTTACAATATGTTGTATTTTCATTATCATTCAGTTCAAAATATTGTATAATTTCTCTTGAGAGTTCCTCTTTGGCCAATAGATTATTTAGAAGTGTGTTGTTTAATTTCCAGATGTTTGTAGAATTTTCTGTTATTTTTCAGTTATTGATTTCTAGTCTAATTCCATTATGGTCAGAGAACATACTTATGATTTCCATTTTTAAAAATTTAAGGTTTTATTTTATGAAACAAGATATTGCCTATTTGCTTTCGTTGGATGGAGTGTGCTAAAATGCCAATTGATGTCAATTGTTCAGTTCTGCTATATCCTTGCTGATTTTCTATTTACTAGTTGTATCCACTCCTGAGAGAAGAATATTGAAATCTCCAAATATACTGAAGATTTGCCTATTTTTCCTTTCACTTCTGTCAGTTTTAGCTTCATATATTTTGAAGCTCTGTTGTTAAGTGCATATACAATTAGGATTTTTATATCTTCCTCGTAATTTTTCTTTTTATCATTATGAAAAATCCTCTTTATTTCGGATAATTGTCTTTGCTCTGAAGTCTTCTTTTTCTGTTATTAATATAGCCACCCTTCTTTTCTTTTTATTGGTGTTTGCATGATATGTCTTTATGCATCCTTTTACTTTTAATACACCAATATTATTATATTTGAAGTGAGTTTCTTGTAGATAGCATACAGTTGGCCATTTAAAAAATCCATTCAGTAGGCTCATTTGAAAAATTTCTTTCTGACACTGTGTCTTTTAATTGGTGTGTTTAGACTATTCACATTTAATGCAATTATTGGTATGGTTTTAGGCTTCTCACTTCATTGCTCGTGTCCTACTGGTTCCCTCTGATTTTTATTCCTCCGTTTCCTCTTTCTTACTTTCTTTGGGCTATTTTCACATTATTAGTATTATGTGTTAGTTTATCTGTTCTGCTTTGATGATGTCTCTCTGTGTAGTTTTTATAGCAGTTCCTCTGGGGATTACAATATACATGCTTATCTTTTCACAGCCTGTTTAGAATTGATATTGCACCACTTCAAGAGGAACGTAGAAACTTTATCACCATGTAGACCCCTTGATTCTCTCCCTTCTTTATGCTGTAGTTGTCTTACATATTACAATTACATACATTAAAACCCCATCAGACAATTTTAGAATATGCGCTTTGAGATATTCAACATATTTTACAGATCTCGATAAAAGAATAGTCTATTCTATTTACCCAGATATTTATCTTTTCTGTTCAATCCTGATGTCCCAAGTTTCCTTTTGTTATCATTTCTCTTCCTTTAACAATTCTTTTAGAACAAGTCTGTTGGCAATGAATTCTCTTAGTTTTCCTTCACTTGATAATGTCTTTATTTCACCTTCATTTCTGAAGAGTTTTTTCCCACTGGACATAGAATTCTGGGTTAACAGTATTTCAATTTCAGCACTTAAAAATATTATTCTACTTCTTTATTTCTGATGAGAAATACACAGGCGTTCAAATAATTGTTTTCCTACAGGTAATGTCTCATTTCTCTCTAGTTGCCTTCAAGATTTTTTTCTCTGTCTTTAGCTTTCAGAAATTTTGTTATGATGTGTCTGCATATGGATTTCTTAGGATTTAGCCTGTTTGGGATTCACTGAGCTTCTTGAATCTCTAAAATTATGTCTTTCACCAAATTTGGGAAGTTTGCAACCATCATTTATTCCATTTTTTTTCAGTACTGCACTTTCCAATTTCCTCCTGGGATGCCAATGACATGAATATTGGACATTTTGGTATTATCCCACAGGTTCCTGAGATTCTGTTTATTTTCAATATTTTTTCCCTTTTTCTTGTTCAGCCTGGATGATTTTTACTGGGCTATCTTCAAGTTCACCAACTCTTTCCCCTGACATTGCCGTTTTTCTATTAAGCCTACCCAGTGAAATTTTAATTTCAGTTACAGTACTTTTCAGTTCTAAAATTTTCTTTTATTTTTCCTTTGTATCTTCTGTTTCTTTGCTGAGACTTTCTCATGTGAGTTGAGATTTTCCTTGTTCTTTATATGTGGAGTAAATTTTGGATTGTATCCTGGACATTATGAATATTATGAGATTCTGGGTCTTATCTAAATATACAGAACATGTTGATATTTTCATTTTAGCAGGCAGCTGATGCAGTTCAGATCAAGCCACAATGTCTGATCAGCGTTCTGTGGGTTGTAGTTCCAGTATCAGTTCATTTTTCAAGGTCTTTGCAGTACTAGTCAGATGTGTCCCAAATATGTACCACACGTATGTGTCCCACTTTGGGACTAGGGTGGTAAACTACTCCTGTAGTTCAGTTCTCAAAGTCTGTATGTTTTTAGGATTAGATTTGTACATATGAACCTTGATGGTGAGCCCATGAGTTCATAAACAACTTTAAGGTGTTTATTTTCCAAACTCTTCCCTCTCTGCAGTCTCCCTAATATTTTCTGCCTCTATAGGGCTCCCCTTTTTGGTCCTCCAGCCAGAAATCTGAGGCTTTAGTGACCCTGCCCTCTCAAGCATTTCCACCACTGTATCTGCATCTGGGGCCAAGCAATGGGGGGACAGAGAATAAAGAAAACGTCTGGAGTTCACCTCACACTTTTGGGACCACAGGTCCTCTGATCAGCATAAAGTTCCCCTCTCTCAGAGGTTTGGCTCCTGCAGCTTCCTCTTGCCACCATTGCTGTCACAAGTTTGCTTAGGGGCTGGGGCATGAGACAATTGGGGAAAGGGGGAAGAAAGAGCAAACAGAAAAATGGAGGATTCCCCCACGCTGAGGATTAGAAGTTCCCTTTCCTGCTCCTTGAGCTAGAATTAGAGCACTTCTCTGGGAGCTTTTCTCTTTGCAACCTGGTACCCAGGTTTTGGACTGTATTGAGTTCAAGCCAGAAGAAACTCGAGGGAAAAAATGGTAAACTCTCCACTGATTCAGTGTTGCTTTGAATTCTGGTCTTCTTCCCTAATACACCTGCTACTATCATTTTGGAGTCCTCAAATGGCTGCTCCATGTATTCCATCCAGTTTTTAAAAAATTTTTATTTTATTGAGATCATAATAGTTTATAAGATTGTGAAATTTCAATTGTATGTTATTATTAGTCGGTCACCATATGTATGTGCCTCTTTACCCCTTTTGCCCACTCACCAATCCCCTTCCCCTCTGGTAACCACCAAACTGTTCTCTTCATCTGTATGTTAGTTGATCTTCCACATATGAGAGAAATTATGCAGTGTTTGTCTTTCTCTGTCTGGCTTAGTTTGCTTAACATAATACCCTCAAGGTGCATCCATGTTGTTGCAAATGGGACAATTTTGTCTTTTTTATGGCTGAGTAGTATTCCATTGTTGTGTGTGTGTGTGTGTGTGTGTGTGTGTGTGTGTGTGTGTATACACCACATCTTCTTTATCCAGTCATCAGTTAATGGTCACTTGGGTTGCTTCCATGTCTTAGCTATTGTGAATAATGCTGCAATGAACACAGGGGTGCATAAGTCTCTTTGAATTGTTGATTTCAAGTTATTTGGATAAATATCCAGTAGTGGGATAGCTGGGTCATATGATATTGCTATTTTTAATTTTTTGAGAAATCTCCATACTGTTTTCCATAGTGGCTGCACTAATTTGCATTCCCACCAGCAGTGTATGAGGGTTCCCTTTTCTCCACGTCCTCTCCAACATTTGTTATTTTTTGCCTTGGTGATTACAGCCGTTCTATTGGGTGCAAGGTGATATCTTAGTGTAGTTTTGATTTGCATTTCTCTGATGGTTAGTGATGTTGGACATCTTTTCATGTGCCTATTGGCCATCTGTATATCTTCTGTAGAAAAATGTCTGTTCCGTTCCTCTGCCCATTTTTTTTGACTGTTTGCTTTTTATTGTTGTGTTGTGTGAGTTATTTATATATTTTGGAGAGTAACCCCTGGTTGGATATATGATTTGCAAATATTTCCTCCCAGTTTGTGGGTTGTCTTTTCATTTTGTTCCTGGTTTCCTTTGCCTTGCAGAAGCTCTTTAGCCTGATGAAGTCCCACTTGTTTATTTTTTCTTTTTTATTGTATATCCTTTATTATATGTCCTTTCTTTTTAATTTTTTCATGTCTGAGTAGACATGTTATTCAGAAAGATTATTCTAAGACCCATGTCAAAGAGTATACTGTCTATGTTTTCTTCTAGGAGTTTTATGGTTTCAGGTCTTACCTTCAAGTCTTTGATCCATTTTCAGCTAATTTTTGTGTATGGTGAAAGATAGTGGTCTATTTTCACTCTTTTGTATGTGGCTGTCCAGTTTTCCCAACACCATTTATTGAAGAGATCTTCCTTACTTCATTGTATGTTCTTAGCTCCTTTGTCAAAGATCAGCTGTTCGTAGATGTGTGGGTTTATTTCTGGGCCTTCAATTCTGTTTCATTGATCTATGTGTCTGTTTTTGTGCCATTACCATGCTGTTTTGATTACCATAGCTTTGTAGTATATTTTCAAGTCCAGCATTGTGGTGGCTCTTGCTTTGTTCTTTTTTCTCAGGATTGCTTTAACTATTTGGTTCTTTTGTTGCCCCATATGAATTTTAGGATTCTTGCTCTATTTCTGTGAAGAATGTCATTGAGAGTCTAATTGGGATTGCATTGAATCTATAGATTGCTTTAGGTAGTATGGACATTTTAGCTATATTTATTCTTCCAATCCATATGCATGGAATATCTGTCCATTTCTTTATGTCATCATCAATTTCTTTCAATAATGTCTTATAGTTTTCATTGTATAGGTCTTTCACCTCCTTGGTTAAATTTATTCCTAGATATTTTATTCTTTTTGTTGCAATTGTAAATGGGATTGTAGTCTTGAGTTCCCTTTCTTTTAGTTCATTATGAGAGTACAGAAATGCGACTGATTTTTGTAAGTTGATTTTGTACCCTGCAATTTTGCTGTAGTTGTTGATTATTTCTAGTAGTTTTCCAATGGATTCTTTAGGGTTTTCTACATAATAAAATCATGTCATCTGAAACAGTGAGAGTTTCACTTCTTCATTGCCTATTTGGATTCCTTTTATTTCTTTCTCTTGCCTAATTGCTCTGGCCAAAACCTCCAGTACTATGTTGAATAAGAGTGGCAAGAGTGGGTACCCTTGCCTTGTTCCTGTTTTCAGAGGGGTGGCTTTCAGGTTTTCACCATTAAGTATGATGTTGGCAGTGGGTTTGTCATATATGGCCTTTATTAGGTTGCAGTACTTTCCTTCTATATGCATTTTATTGAGAGTTTTTATCATAGATGGATGTTGGATCTTGTCAAATGCTCTCTCTGCATTTATTGAGATGATTGTGTGGTTTTTATTCCTCATTTTGTTAATGTGGTGTATAACATTGATTGATTTGTGCATGTTGAACCATCCCTGCATCCCCAGTATAAATCCCACTTGATCATGGTGTATGATCTTATTCATGTATTGCTGTATTCAGTTTGCCAATATTTTGTTGAGGATTTTTGCGTCTATGTTCATCAGCGATATTGGCCTGTAATTTTCCTTTTTTTGTTCTCCTTGTCTGGCTTTGGGATCAGGGTGATGTTGGCCTTGTAAAATGTGGTAGGAAGTGTTCCGTCTTCTTCAACTGCTTGTAATAGTTGAGAAGAATAGGTATTAAATCTTCTTCGAATGTTTGTATAATTCTCCTGAGAAGCCATCTAGTCCTGGACTTTTATTTTTTGGGAGGTTTTTGATTATTGTTTCAATCTCTTTACTAGTGATTGGTCTATTCAGATTCTCTATTTCTTCTGATTCAATTTTGGGAAGTTATATGAGTCTAAGAATTTATCCATTTCTTCCAGATTGTCCAATTTGTTGGCGTATAGTTTTTCATAGTATTCTCTTACAATGATTTGTATTTCTGGGGTATCTGTTGTAATTTCTCCTCTTTCATTTTATATTTCATTTATTTGAGCCTTCTCTCTTTTTTTCTTAATGAGTATAGCTAAGGATTTGTCAATGTTGCTTATCTTCTAAAAGAACCAGCTCCTTGTTTCTTTGATCCTTTCTACTGTTGTGTTTTTTTGTTGTTTCAATTTCATTTAGTTCTGCTCTAGTTTTTAATATTTCCCTCCTACTGACTTTGGGCTTTGTTTGTTCTTCCTCTTCTAGTTCTGTTAGGTGTAGTTTAATATTGCTTATTTGAGATTGTTCTTGTTTGTTAAGATGGGCCTTTATTGCTATGAATTTCCCTCTTAGGACAGCTTTTGCTGCATCCCATACTAGTGGTATCATGTATTTTCATTTCTCTCCAGATATTTTTTTGATTTCTCCTTTAATTTCTTCAATGATCTATTGGTTTTTCAGTAGCCTGTTGTTTAGTCTCCACATATTTGTGACTTTCCCAGCTTTTTTCTTGTTGTTGACTTCTAGTTTCATAGCATTGTGGTCAGAAAAGATGCTTGATATGATTTCAGTCTTTTAAATTTATTGAGATTTCCCAACATATGTTCTATCCTTGAGAATGTTCCACGTGCACTTGAGAAGCATGTGTAATCTGCTGTTTTTGAATGGAGTGTTCTACATATATCTATTAAGTCCATCTGGTCTAGTTTTTCATATAAATCTACTATTTCCTTGTTGACTTTCTGTCTGGATGATCTATCCGTTGATTTAAGTGGGGTGTTAAGGTCCCCTACTATTATTGTGTTCTTGTTAATACCCCCTATTAGGTTTATTAGTAGTTGCTTTATGTACTTTGGTGCTCCTGTGTTGGGTGCATATATATTTATAAGTGTTATGTCCACTTGGTGGAGTGTCCCTTTTATCATTAAATACTGCCCCTCTTTGTCTCTCATACCTGTTTTATCTTGAAGTCTACTTTGTCTGATATAAGTATGGCAGCACCTGCTTTCTTTTGTTTGCCATTAACTTGGAGTATCATCTTCCACCCCTTCACTCCGAGCCTATGTTTGTCTTTAGAGCTGTGTTTCCTGGAGGCAGCATATTGTTGGGTCTTGATTTTAATCCATCCCTCCACTCTGTGGCTTTTTATTGGAGGATTCAATCCATTTATATTTAGAGTGATTATTGATATATGAGGGCTTAATGCTGCCATTTTATTGCTCATTTTCCAGTTGTTCTGTATTTACCTTGTTTCTTGGCCAGTGTATTTTGGACTACAAATTCAGTTTGGTAGTTCACTATGATGTTTTTCTCATTATTTATCATTTGTGTCTCTGTTCTGATTATTTGTTTAGAGGTTACCATGAGGTTTGTATAAAAAAAAATCTCATAAATGAGATACTCCATTTTCTGATAGCCTCTTATTTCCTTAGTCTAAGCTGATTCCAGCTCTTTTCTCCTCCCCTTCTAAGTTATTGTTGTTAGAACTTATTCCATCTTGTATTGTGGGTTTGTTGTTAAAATGATGAGATTATATTTATTTTTGATGTTTCCTTCTCTTTATCTTTAAGGTTATAATTAAGTATTTGCTAACCTGTTCTGATAGAGAGCTGCAATTTTCTGATTTTGCCTGCCTATCTATCTCCTTGCTCAAGGCTTTGTAAACCTTTTTTTTTTTTTTTTCAGGTATGAGGGCCTTCTTGATCATTTCTTGTAGGTGGGGTCTTGTGTCAATGAATTCCCTTAGCTTTTGTTTATCTGGGAAAGTTTTTGTTTCTCCACCATATCAGAAGGATATTTTTGCTGGATAGAGTATTCTTGGCTGAAAGTTTTTGTCTTTCAGAATTTTGAATATATCATTCCACTCTCTCCTAGCCTGTAAGTTTTCTGCTGAGAAATCCACTGAAATCCTGATAGGAGTTCCTTTGTAAATTATTTTCTTCTATCTTGCTGCCCTTAATATTTTTTCTTTGTCATTGACTTTTGCTAGTTTACTACTATATGCTTCAGAGAAGGTCTTTTTATGTTGATATATTTAGAAGTTCTATTAGCTTCTTTTACTTGTATTTCCAACTCCTTCCCCAGGTGTGGGAAATTCTCAGCTATCATTTCTTTGAACAGCTTTCTGCTCCATTCTCCCTCACTTCTCCCTCTGGAATACCTATAGCTGCATTTCCTAATTGAGTTGGATATTTCTCAGAGAATTTCTTCATTTCCTGTTAGTCTTAGTTCTCTCTACTCCTCCATCTGAAGCATTTCTGTATTTCTGTCCTCCAGACTGCTAATTCTCTCCTCCATAATATCAGCTTTGTTATTCAGGAAGTCCAGATTTTTCTTTATCTCATCCATTGTGTTTTTTGTCTCCAACATTTCTGATTGGTTTTTCTTTACAGTTTCAATCTCTTTTGTGAAGAATTCCCTCTGTTCATTAATTTGTTCCAGATTTCATTGAACTGTCTGTCTTTTCTTGTAACTCATTGAGATTTTTTATGATAGCTATTTTGAATTCTCTGTCATTTAGATTGTAAATTTCTGTGCCTTCAGGATTGATTTCTGGGCGCTTGTCCTTTTCTTTCTGGTTCGGAGTATTAATATATTTCTTCATACTGTTTGATGGTGTGTATTTATGCCTTTGCGTAGTGATAGTATCTGGTCACAGATTCCAACTGCCTCCATTTGGGGTTGGGAGGTTCAGGAGCTGTGTAATCTGAGCCCCCTGCGATTCCTGGCATCTGTGCCTGTCCTTAGAATCTATGCTGACAGGGCTTGCCTGCGATTGCCAGCTAGCTCGCTCACAGCTCCTGTTTTTCTAACCTATGAACAGGTGCTCTGGCCAACTGGTTGAGCTGGAGTGCTAGGCAGGGGGAGGGGCACTTTCTTTCACATGCACGATCCCAGGGGCTTTCTTGCTCTGCTCTCACTGTCTGCTCTCCTGGTGTGCTGGCTTGATGGAGACACACCCCCTCAATAGCTTAGCCATCTCTGTGTGGGGCTTTCCCATAGGCTATGAGGGAACTGGGAGAGCAAAGGTGTTCCTGTGGAGCATTGACCCTTCCCCCTCTCCTCTCAGAGCTGCACCTGGTCCTGCCCCCTGAGTCGCTGCTGTTTGGGAGGGAGAGAATATTCCCTTACCTCTTTCCACTTCCTCTCAGGGGTTCTGGCACCTCCACCTTCAGATGTATGACTGTGTGGATCTCTCAGACGTCTTTTGCGTTGTGTGAATGTCCTCTGTTGGTTTATGAATGTCCTTTTCATTGTGTCTTAGGGGGCAGAATCTAAAGGAAGAGCTCACTCTGCCATGATGCTGACGTTCCCTCTCTCTGTCTAGTTTTTATAGATGCATTAACTGAGAGAGACAGGGTGGGTGGTGCTTATTTCATCTTACCCAGAACCAAGACCCCTACTTTTTTTGTTCCCAATTTCCATTCTAGTTTTCTTAATTTTTTATTATAGAAAATCTCAAGCATCTACAAAAGTAGGGAGAATAGCACAATGATCCCTTGTACCATTACCCAGCTCCAATGATTAGTCATGACCACTCTTGTTTTATCTATACCCTATACACTCCCCAACCTCCTCCCCTCTATATTATTTTGAAACAAATTCCATACCATTTTATCCATAAATATTTCAGTATGTTTCTCTAAGAGATAAGTATTCTTTTAAAAAAATATATAACTGTGCTATCATTATTACATTTAAAAATTAACATTAATTTCATTGTTTAAATATCATTAAATATTCAGACATTCCAATTGGTTAGTTTGTCTCTTAAGTCTCTTAATCTATAGATTCTCCTTCCATTGTTTTTTTCCTTAAAATTTATTTGTTGAAGAAACCAAGTCATTTGTTCTGTAAATTTTCCACATTCTGGTTTGTGCTGATTACATCCTTTGGGGTGACTTAACAAGTTCCTCTGTTCAAATCCTTCCTATAAATTAATTGTTAGATCTAGAGCCTTGATCACGAGTCTGAGCAATTTTTGGCAAGGATTACTTCATAAGTAGTCTTGTCTTCTTCCACCAAGAGGCACATAATGCTGGTTGTCTCTCTTTTTGAGGCATTTACAGCTTTTGATGATCACTACTTAGATTCATTAATTCATTAGTGGTTAAAAATTGGTGATACTCTTTTTTTTAAGACCTTGTTATTGGATATCACTTGCTACAATAAAGTATGCAAATCTTAAGTGTACACTTAGACACATTTTTACGTGTGTATACATCTGTGTAAATACCAGTCAGAACAGAATATAGAACATTTCCAATACCCCAAAAGGTTCCCCGTGTTCCCTCTCCCAGTGAATAACCCACACCAGTGATAGCCACTATGTTGACTTCTAGCACCATGTATTAGTGTAGCTTGTTCTTGAGTTTCGCATAAATGAAGTTGTATAATATGCACTTTTTTGTGTCTGTATTATTTCACTTCAACATTGTGTTTGTGAGATTCATCCATGTTGTTACGTGTAGCACTACATTATTCTTTTTTATTGCTATGTAATATTCCATTGAATGAATATACTTCTATTTATTTTTGCAAAAGGATGATGCAATTCTATCATTCCTCATTCATTTTTAGCTGGAATTCTAATATAAAGAGAAACCACCTTTAAAGACTATGTGATTACCTTGAGGAATAGCTTTTCATATAGAAAAGACAAGATAAATGCTGGATCCTTTCCCTTTAACAGTTTACAAAGTAATTAATTGTTTCCTAGTATTCTCCAAAAGTGACCAGTGATGTTATTTCTCTAGTATCCTTGAATTTAAAATGAATTTTAAAATGTTTTATGTGTTTTAATCAATTACAACTATTATTCTTATTTATGCTTAAATTCTTCCATCTTTGGTCAAAGGGGGCCTCTTCAGATTGGCTCCTGAATCCCTCTACATGACTCCAATAGTCTTCAATAGCTTCCTTGCTCTTCAATACAATATCTTGTATATTTTCTGTCTCAGTCCTGGAATCAACTGTTTTTACAAGGAGTTCTGATTCCTCTTATTGAAAAATGGTATTTAGAGACCACAGTCTTAGCACTGGGGTATTTCATCAGAGTTTGGCTGCAAGGAGGACTTGCAGAGCTCCCAGGAGAACTCCTCATATCTTCAGGAAGAGTGTTTTTTGTTATTAGTGTAGCGTCAGTATTCTCTTGATTTGGTTGTGGATTTTTCATCTGCTGCTTTTCCCCTTTTCAATTATAAATCGCTGTTTGTTTGGCTGCACCATTGTCAGATTGATTGCTGTAGACTGACACGTAGCAATGCATCTTTGGATCAGTGGCATTTTGGGCCCATAATTTACTAATGGTGAGAAACTTATACATTGTGTTTCAAGTAGGAATCATCCATAATTATATTTCTCAAGCAGATTTAAACATAATTCACCCTTGAATCTGTGAATACTGCGATGCTTCTGTGTTATCACTAAGTTCTCTTTCTACTGAAGAATGGGAAGCAGTGGGTAGGGAGACACTGGGGTATGTTGACCCTTTGAAGTGAATCACAGTCATATAATTTGAGAGCCATGGCTTTAACCTGAAAGAAGGAGGTACTAATTGAGGAGATTTCTAGCACCTAGATAAGGGCAAGATTGGGGGCTAGAGGAATGAAGTCTTCTGGTGCCAGACCCACACATATAATCTGCCTCTAGGCAAATAAAATCCTGTTCTCAGAAGTCTTGCCCTGATACTTTGCAAAAGCCAGGTTTAAGGTTACACTTCTACCCTCTGGGTTGCAGCTAAACAAGACTCTCCTTTCATTCTTTTCTCCTTCCAGCTTCTGGACACATGGCTGAATTCCCAGAAGGACAATGAACGAGAACGGGCCATGTGGTGCACTGCCTGTATCCTTGGTTTTACTGCAAAAATGAACAACTTTGAAGTGAGTGGGAGCCTGCCCTAGAGCCTGGGCCGGCCCTGCTGCCCACTCTGGTCACCCTTATCCCTACCTTTATCCCAAACTTTATCACATGTATTACCTAGCCTTAGTAATTCATCCTTATCCTCCATCTCCTTGACTCCATCCTCTGTTTTCTCTTGTGCATCCCATCTTGTTCTTTCCTTTCTTCCTTCTGACATCTTCTGCTTGGTCTTTTTCTCCATCCACCAATTCCATTCCACTTGGTTCAGTTTGATTCCATTCATCTTAACAGGCAGTTACTGAATACTCACCTTGTGCCGGGCACTGTGCTAGGTGTTACACTGGATACATAGAGGACCAAGACAGTTCCCTGACTTCATGGATCTTACAGTCCACTGGGGAGAGAGGCATGCATAGAACACATTTAAATAGAGGGTAATAATGAATGTACAAATCAAATGTGGTGGGAATAAAAGATCAAAACACAAATGATTCCAAGTGGGGGTATCAAGGAAAACCTCACAGAGGAGGAGGCATTTGAGTGAGGCTTGAAGGATGAATGGAGTGTCCAGAGGCAAAGAAGAGGGACAATATAGAGTCATTCCAAAACTGTGATTCCTGTGTCCTTTGTAGCCACAATTCACCCACCTAATTCCTTTCCCATTAACCTCACCTAGTCTCACCTCTCATGTCTCTGGCACATGCATCCCCTCTTCCTAGTTCTTTTCCTGTCATTCCTCCCAGCCGAAGGGGGTGGCTGGGATAACCTGTGACTCTCAGCTCTCCTCCTCAGACGGAAATCAAGTTCACTAGCCTGGGGCGTTTGGTAAGGCTGCTGGCCATGCGCTGCCAGGACCCAGTCGACGACATCTGCTTCCTGTCTTCCCAGGCCGTCTACAACCTCTACTGTATCCTCCTGCTACAAAAGCATATGGCGAACTTTCTCTTGTCCCTCCCGCTCTGCCTCCCACTTAGGCCTGGCCGTCCCCACATACTCTGTCCCAGGAGAGTGAGAGTCAAGAAGTTACTTGAGCACCTCATTTCCACTGAGGAACCTGCCCCCAAACATCTACAGATACCCTCTTGGGACAAAATATCTATTCAGGAAGCAGAGTTTTTGAATTAGTTTCTCTCCCTCTGGCTGAACCCCGTACTCTTGCCCAATTCTGTCTCTGCTCTGAGGCAGGCAATGCGGGTTCCTTTGACATTAGCTCGCACCATTCCTGGTCTTAGTGCCCATTCCTCTGCTCTCAGCTCCATGGGATATACATCTCCCTAAGCTGACTTAGTTCAGTAGGTGGGAGGCAGGAGGGAAACGGGGGAGCCCAAGATGGCTTCTGAGTGTTTGAGGGGTGGAGTCGGGTGTCTTTGTTTCAGAGACGGGAAGGAAGAAACAGGGTCTGTGGGAAGAAGAGGGCAAGAGCGAAGTCTATAGTGCCAACGTGTTCTACAACAACATCTGTGAGATTGCCAAGGTGAGGGGGCAGGCTAGGGACAAAGTGGGGAGAGCCTGAGCCTCTCATTTATACAGTATCAGAGACTCCTGGGCTGGGACTCTTTTATCCCATCTCCCTTCCCCTTCCATTACTGGATGTGACCTTTTTCTTTGGGGAAATTTTCCTACCACAACTGCCACATGCTCCCCCTTGAGCATCATGGGTCCTAATACTTCTTTTTTACTCCTCCCCCGGAAGTATTTGCTTCATGCTAAAGATGCTTTGTGAGCAATGTGTAGACTCAACCCATGCTTCAAAGAGATGTCATTAAGGATCTTAGCCCCACCCCTTCTCTCCCAGTGCTCTGCCTCTGCAACCTCTGACATCTGAGCCCCATATTGTACCGAAGGTCAGGGTTTTCTCCCTCCCATCTCCAAAGATTGTCCACAGTGAAAGAGTCTTCTAGGAGCTAGGCAGACAGCACAGGCCTAGGACAAAAGCACATTATGTTCCGCAGAGAAGCTCTCCCTCCTACCCTAACTAGGAAGAATGGCACAGGCTATATCGGGCAAGGGACCCAGGTGTGTCCACCCTGATCCCACTCTGTTGCAGACATTTGCAGAGTATTTCACCCAGATCCAGCTCACCTCCTTGGTGCTGACAGCCATGGAGGACCTGACTGACAGCAGAGCCAAGGTATCTCTGGCTGCAGCCCAGCTGATGAGTGCTGTCATGAAGGAGGGGGCAGAGACATGATAAAGGTAGTATGGTGCTGTGGCAAGAGCTCTGCCCTGCAAGTCAGGAGCCCTGGGCTCTTGCCTGGCTCTATTACTAACCAGCTGAAAGGCCTTGGGCAAGTCCCTCTCCTCTGTAGGCCTTAATTCACTCACCTCTAAAATGTGGGCTTGGACTAGATTTTCTCTGCGGTCCCACTGAGCTCTGACATGTGTATCCTGAGCTCATAAGTGCAGTGCCTCCCCTCTGGGGGGCTGGTTGCTCAGTTAAGGACGATTGCTTACAGGAGTTTAGGCAGCTGGAGGGCCTAGCAGGCAGAGCACAGGAAGCTTTGTTAGAGAAATTCATCCCGATTCCCTGGGGTGTCAGGGAGCTTAGACCCCGTGAAGGATAAGGCTGTAGACTGCAAACCAGCAAGCTCATGGAATGACTCTGACCTTTGGATAAATTTTCTCTTAGGTTAACATATAAAAACAAGAAGGTTTTGCATAAAATCCACATTTCTCACTTCACTGAAAAAACAAACCTTTAAAATGGGGTCACAAAGGCAACTCTCTGAGTGCCGCCATCCTTTATATGGGTGCAGGTGCTAGCTAGGCCCTCCTCTGTCTGAATCCTCTGACACCTGTTGCCTCCACTCATTTAGGTGACTTTCCTGGCTTAGGTACCAGAAATGGAAGGATCCCTCTGAGGGTGTCTTTGAGGCATTACAGTGAACTGGCTTCCCAGAGGCCCAGATATTAAGGATCTGAGGGTCAGATGAGAGTCCTGTGGTCCCCCTGCTTCCAATGCTGTCTGTCCCTGCACTTTCATGGGTTGAAGTTGACCTCAGCTGGGAGGGGAACCTCGCAGTGTCTCCGGTCTTCTGCCATCCTTCCTGGAAGGTCTTGTGCCCCCTGAGTAACCCAGGAGCTCCCCTCTGGACACTGCGGCTATGGGCAGGCATTTGCTATAAGGGCCTTGGCATAAGCTTCTAGGGTTCCTTCGTGGCCCCTGCTGGTCTGGCCTCTGGCACTCCAGAACTCTGCCTTGAGAAGAGAGTCACTGGCAGGATTGCCACCAAGTCCCTTGAGTTTAGGGAATTTGTAGAGAGGGAGGAGGAGGGAAAGAAGCAAAGAAAGAATTACTGAGACTCTTCTGGCTCTGCCCCGTAGATTGAGGAAGTTGTGGAGGGTATCCTGGAATGGCTCAACTTGCCGCTGGAGCCCAGCACGAAGGAGGAGACCCTACGTGCTCACTGGCAGGCACCAACACCCACATGGTCGTGCCCATGCTGCTCAACAAGCCCCTCCCTTGGGATAGGTACCTCTCCACTGCTGGGGGGCACATCCTCCAGCCCAATGACCCCTCCCCTGCCCCAGTCCAAGCCCAGCATAGCAATCACTGCACAGGGACGCTTTCTCTTTGATGTCAATCAAACTTCCTCTCCATGTCCTCTGGCCCAGTCCTCTTTGGTCTCACTCCCTATAGACCCTAAGAGCTGGCCCTTCATAGGTCCAAGGCCAGACTAGTCCTAGGAGCATGGTCACTAGGGCTCATGACATGCTGTCCCTGGGTCCTGCAGAACCAATCTGGCCCTGTGGAAGGCGTTTGGCACCCAGCGAGAGACCACAATCAACGTCCTGCAGCTGCTCATAGACATCCTGGAAAAGCTCCACTCCAGAAGGGAAACGAGGAAGATGGCCTTCCAGCCTGTGGTGGTCAGCATGAGGGAAGAGAGGGAGCCTAGGAATTACTGTTTGGGGCCTTGGGGGCAGAACTGAAGATCAAGGGACAGCTGCAGGATGGAAGCCAATCTTAGGGAGGAGCAAAGAGGAGAGGTTAACACTGGAATCACTAATACCCTACATTCAATGAGCACTTTACCCACCTTTTTGCGCCTATATGTCTAAGAGCTGCATGATGTAGAAAGAGCAGAAATCAATCCCATTTTCTGGACAGGAAATTGACGTTCAGAGTTAATCATCTTTTCTATCTCCTGATTCTGGGGCTGGCACTCATTTTTTCAGGGCCTGGAGTGTGGCATGGGAGTTGGGGATGGAGGAGCTTTGGTTGCCTGAAACTGGGGTGGCCAAAGTATGTCCGAAATCATTTTCTGCTGAAAATTTGGAGTTTGTTCCCATTTTGTTTTTAATGTCAGGGAAGTTGCATGTGTGTGGCCCCCTCTTTTCTCTAGGGATGAGCGGTGGGCTTTCACTCTTTGGGTGGTGCCTGAGTCAGAGTGAGCTGCACCCTTTGGGCAGTGACAGGGAGGGCAGGGTGAGACTCAGTGTGTGGGACTGTGGACCATTTTATGCCTTCACTCACGCCTGGTCAATTCTGCTTCCCTCCTTCCATCGTGTCCTCTCCCAGGTAGCATGTGCCTTGTGTGAAATGCTATCAGGGTCCTTATGCCAGGAGGCCGTCCAAGAACTCTGTCCTCGGCTGTTGCTGGCTGTGCTATGTCATCTCTACTGGGTGACTGAGCAAAATGTTCCCACAAAGATAGTGGTTTACAGCAAAGAAGGGGGCCCAGGAGGCAAGAGGAAGCCCTTTGACCCCACTAGGTAAGCCTAACCCCTGTGTGATGGAGGAATGAGACTAGTTAATTCCTGAGGGCCCTGGACAACTGGATGCTGATCCCCTAGGAATGCTGAGAAAGAGAAAGCAGAAGAGTGGAAGAATATCTAGCATCATGTGCTAGAATATTCTTGCATATTCTCAAGTCTCTCATTAATCTTTTTCTTGCCTGCACTCTTCTACTGATTCACTCAGTGGTTCATATCCATGGTCATAACTCTGCACATGAGGAGATTCAATTAGGTGGTAAATGACCGGACAAGACCATGTCTGTGTCATTCTCTCCATGCAGTTGTGGCCATTTGAATCTGGTTGACTGCTGGCTTGGCTTTGTCACTAGCTGTGCCATTTTGTGCAAGTCACTACTAGAATTCAGTTTTCTCATCTGTAAAATGGGAGTTGGACTCCTAAATCAGTGGTTGTCATACTTTTTTTCTTTAAACCTCAGGACATTCTAGTCAAATGAAATTTTATATGAAAATGAAAACCAATAAAACCAGTAAGCAGAGACATTCTGATTAGGTGGGTATGGAGGTGAAGAGATAGCCTAACCCTCCTTCTGTGCTATGGAGAGCAGAATTTGAAAACCATGGCACTAAAATGTCCCTAGGGTCTCTTTCATAGGACTCTGTGGTTGGATGAGTGCCAGGGTTGAAGGGGTACATGGATGGACAATTGGAATGGGTTTCATAGAGCCATGGATTTTCACCTGCAGGACAGCAGAATCCAGCTACCAGATTAGGGAACTGTTGCCAGCACAGGGGTGCAAACTAGGGCGTAATGCTTTGTCCATCCTTCTGTCCCTTTCTTTTCACAAACCCAGTGATGGTGGCTTTCAGTTGTGCCCTGGAGGTAGTGAAGTTGGTGCTATTGTCAGCTGCGTATGATGGAGTGGTGGTCTATGCAGATCAGCATCACTGCTGGGACTTCCTGTCCTGCCCCCAATTTTTCTACATAGGGATTATGGACCTGACAAGGTGGGATGATTTCCCCAGTGCCCTCTGTACCACTCTAGCCCCTGGACCGCAATGTCCTATCTCCCAGCCTTCTCGTCTCCTGCTCTCTCAGCCCTCATGTCTTCCCTGTCCTGTGTACCCTGGTTCCTTGCCAACACCCTCCAGCAACTCTTGACGTCCTGTGTCCCACCCTAGCAGCATTGTGAACAATTGTGAACCTGCCATTCTGCACCGAATTCTGAAGCCTGTCAGGAAGCTCCTCTACAGCGTCGATGATCATTGGAGGATCCTGGCCAGGGCCTTCACTGTGCAGGTGAAAGCCCGGGGAGAGGTCCATAGCCCAGCCTTTCATTTGCTGTAGCGGAGGACATCTAACAGAAATGTTAAATAACTTGCCCCAGAAAGAGAAAAGAATAGAATGGAGCCATCTAAAGTGTAGTTCCCTTCCCGGCCAGTCCAAGGGCCTGGTTAAAGGAGGCAGGGAAAGCCTGAGGAGGGGTCAGCAGCTCTAGTCCTCCTGGAATGATCCATGGATCCCAGCATCTGGCTTGAGATTCAAACCTTCTCAGCATTATCCCCCTACTTGTCACTTTAGTCTCCACCTATGTGTACCAAGCAGTCTGCCCCTGCTCTCAACTGGACACAGTCCTTACCTGAGTATGGGGCCTGAGGGAGGGCTGAGGCGGGTACTTGGTTCCCATGACCTGTTCTCCATCCATAGCTGTAGTCTCCTCGCACCCACAGCTCCTCTGGCACCAATCAGTGGCTCAGACTCTGGGGCAAGACTTTTTGGGCAATCTAATCAAGTGGATCAAGGAGCCCAACCTCGTCATGAAAGAAATTGGGCTCCATGGAATCAGTAACCTGACACTGCACCCAGGACAAGTAAGGGTGGGGGGCACCAAGTGGGAATTGAAGGTTAGTCCCTGAAGCATTTAATTTACCTCCCTTGAGCCTCTTAGTTATCCAGGGCTTAGTATATCCCCCAACTCCTCATCCTAGGGCAGCACAGCATTCAGTTTGTAGACTTACGTAGACGGGCCGTCAGGCCTCCTGAATCTCCTGAGCACCAGCCTTCCACTTCCTCGGCGTGTCCAGCCCCCAGATTCCCCATGTCTGTTTCTCTTAGGCATCATCTCTTTTCTCAAAGCCCTGTCCCCAAAGTGTTGCATGATCCCCAGGTGATGAGTGATCTCTGCCTTCTCCCAAATAGTCAGAGTCTCTGAAGAGCCTGGTTCCCGTCTTGCGAGACTTCCTTCTTGCGAGACTTCCTTCTTGCGAGACCTCCTGAAGAATGAGGTACGAGTGACAGTGCAGGCAGTGAAGTGTCTGTGGAACATCATCTGCCATGGGCAGGGAGAGGACATCAAGGTGGTCTTTTGCAGCATCTCCAAGCAGCTGTGTCTGCTCATCAATGATGTATGGGCCTGCGTCCTTCGAATCAGTTGGGAATAGGATGGGCTGGGGCTGAAGACGAACCCTGGAAGCTGAACGAAGGGCACTGGGGCAAGGCTGTGGGACTGTGGTGGAGGCTGAAGTCACTGAGGGGCAGAAAAAGGAGATGTGGCTACTTGAAGCAGTGTGTAGGACGTGAGCCAAATGCATTCCTTATTACCTACAGGCGTAGCACACGCTCATCCACTTACTTTCTCACCAGAAGTTTCCTGAAGGAACCACTGAAGGAAAAAAAGTGGCATACTAACATGAAATTGGTTCTGACTCCAAAGATCTTCTGCAGACTCCACTCACGAAGTGAAGAGTAGGGAGAGAACACATGACTCTACCCTCCTCCCAAACAACACAGGGGCCCTAGAATGCTGGGAACCTTGTCACAAGAACCCACAGGCTCAGAAACCTGAACTTCCCAGACCAATACCAATCTACTCCATGTCTCGTCCCCCTTAAAGAGCATAGAATTTTAGAGCTGAAAGGAACTTGACATCAGAGATGCATGCTCACAGTGCTCCTGATCTGGCATCTATAACTTTGAAATTTGTGAACCTTGGATTTGAATTACTTTTGTACCGGTCTCATCTCCTCTGTGAGCCTGGACACTCCATGGTGACAGAGTCAATGTCTGATTCGTCTATCTTTCAGTTATTTTTAAAATTCAATGTGTATGCTTGACTTAACAAGGCACAATAAAATCTTTGTCCTCCATCCAAACAATATAAGGACTTTAGAATGCTTTAACTCTGATCACACCCTCTCATTTTATATATTAACATTGCCTAGTATTTTAGTTTCCATTCTTTTAAAATCCCCAAATTTGGTCTTTATTTATATTTTTATTTTTATTGAGTTGATAAGTTACAATCTTGTGAAATTTCAGTTGTACTTTATTGTCTGTCAGTCGTGTTGTAGGTGCACCCCTTCACCCTTTGTGCCCACCCCCCACCCCACCTTTCCCCTGGTAGCCACTAATCTGTTCTCTTTGTCTGCATGTTTAAATTCCTCATATGAGTGGAGTCATACAGAGATTAACCTTCTGTAACTGGCTTATTTCACTTAACATAATTCCCTCAAGGTCCATCCATGTTATTGCAAATGGAATGATTTTGTTCTGTTTTGCAGCTGAGTAGTATTCCATTGTATATATGTACCACATCTTCTTTATCCATTCGTCTGTTGATGGGCACTTAGGTTGCTTCCCCGTCTTGGCTATTGTGAATAATGCTGCAGTGAACATTGGGGTGCATGGGCCTTTTGGGATTGCTGACTTCAAGCTCTTTGGATAGATGCCCAGCACTGGAATGGCTGGGTCATATGGTAGTTCTATTTTTAATCTTTTGAGCAATCTCCATACTGTTTTCTGTAGTGACTGCACCAGTTTGCATTCCCACCAGCAGTGCATGAGGGTTCCTTTTTCTCCACAACCTCTCCAACATTTGTTACTATTAGTTTTAGATATTTTTGTCATTCTAATGTGTGTAAGGTGATATCTTAGTGTAGTTTTGATTTGCATTTCCCTAATGATCAGCAATGATGAACATCTTTTCATGTGCCTATTGGTCATCCGTATATCTTCTTTGGAGAAATGTCTGTTCATGTCTCCAGCCCATTTTTTGATTGGGTTGTTTGATTTTTTGTTGTTGAGTTGTGAGAGTTCTTTATATATTATGGATATTAAGCCTTTGTCAGATATATGACTTGCAAATATTTTTTTCCCAGTTAGTGGGTTGTTTTTTTGTTTCAATCCTGTTTTCATTTGCCTTGAAGAAGCTCTTTAGTCTGATGAAGTCCCATTTGTTTATTCTTTCTATTGTTTCCCTTGTCTGAGAAGACATGGTGTCCAAAAAGATCCTTTTAATACTGATGTCAAAGAGTGTACTGCCTACGTTTCCCTCTAGAAGGCTTATGGTTTCAGGTCTCACCTTTAGGTCTTTAATCCATTTTGAGTTTATTTTGGTGAATGGTGAAAAAGAATGGTCAATTTTCATTCTTTTACATGTGGCTTTCCAGTTTTCCCAGCACCATTTGTTGAAAAGACTTTCTTTTCTCCGTTGTATGCCCTCAGCTCCTTTGTTGAAGATAAGCTGTCCATAGATGTGTCGTTTTATTTCTGGGCTTTCAATTCTGTTCCATTGATCTGTGCACTGGTTTTTGTACCAGTACCATGCTATTTTGATTACTGTAGCTTTGTAGTATGTTTTGAAGTCAGGGATTGTGATGCCTCCCGTTTTGTTCTTTTTTCTCAGGATTGCTTTAGCAATTCGGGGTCTTTTGTTGCCCCATATGAATTTTAGGATTCTTTGTTCTCATTCTGTAAAGAATGTCATTGGGATTCTGATTGGGATGGGTTGAATCTGTAGACTGCTTTAGGGAGAAGGGACATTTTAACTATGTTTATTCTTCCAATCCATGTGCATGGAATGTCTTTCCATCTCCTTATGTCGTCATCCAATTCTCTCAGGAAGGCCTTGTAATTTTCATTATATAGGTCCTTCACTTCCTTAGTTAAATTTACCCCAAGGTATTTTATTCTTTTTGTTGCGATTGTGAATGGTATTGTATTCTTGAGTTCTTTTTCTGTTGGTTCATTACTGGAGTATAGAAATGCTACTGATTTATGCAAATTGATTTTATACCCTGCAACTTTGCTGTAGTTGTTGATTACTTCTAAGAGTTTTCCAATGGATTCTTTGGGGTTTTCTCTATATAAGATCATGTCGTCTGCAAACAGCGAGAGTTTCACTTCTTCCCTCCCTATTTGGATTCCTTTTATTCCTTTTTCTTGCCTGATTGCTCTGGCCAGGACCTCCAGTACTATGTTAAATAAGAGTGGTGATAGAGGGCATCCTTGTCTCGTTCCTGTTTTCAGGGGGATGGGGTTCAGTTTTTGCCCATTGAGTATGATGTTGGCTATGGGTTTGTCGTATATGGCCTTTATTATGTTGAGGTAGTTTCCTTCTATGCCCATTTTGTTCAGAGTTTTTATCATAAATGGCTGTTGGGTCTTGTCAAATGCTTTCTCTGCATCTATTGAGATGATCATGTGGTTTTTATTCCTCAATTTGTTGATGTGGTGTACCATGTTGATTGATTTGTGGATGTTGAACCATCCCTGTGTCCCTGGTATGAATCCCACTTGATCATGATGTAGGATCCTTTTGATGAATTGCTGAATTCTGGTTGCCAAAATTTTGTTTAGAAGTTTTGCATCTATGTTCATCAGTGATATTGGCCTGTAGTTCTCTTTTTTCGTGGTGTCCTTGTCAGGCTTTGGTATCAGAGTGATGTTGGCCTCATAGAATGTGTTAGGAAGTGTTCCATCCTCCCTAATTTTTGGGAATAGCTTGAAAAGGATAGGTATTAAATCCTCTATGAAAATTTGGTAGAATTCTCCAGGAAAGCCATCTGGTCCTGGGGTTTTATTCTTTGGGGTGTTTTTGATGGCTGTTTCAATCTCTTTCCTTGTGATTGGTCTGTTCAAATTGTCTGCTTCTTCTTGAGTGAGCTTTGGGAGATTGTAGGAGTCCAAGAATTTATCCATTTCCTCTAGGTTATCCATTTTGTTGGCATATAGTTTTTCGTAGTATTCTCTTATAATTAGTTGTATTTATGCAGAGTCTGTTGTTATTTCTCCTCTTTCACTTCTGATTTTGTTTATTTGAGCTTTCTCCCTTCTTTTCTTTGTAAGTCTGGCTAGGGGTTTGTCAATTTTATTTATCTTCTCAAAGAACCAGCTCTTTGTTTCATTGATCCTTTCTACCGCCTTTTTCATTCAATAGCATTTATTTCTGCTCTGAGTTTTATTATTTCTCTCCTTCTGCCGAGTTTGGGCTTTATTTGTTCTTTTTTCTCTAGTTCAGTTAGGTGTAGTTTAAGATTGCTTATTTGGGATTTTTCTTGTTTGTTAAGATGTGCCTGTATTGCGTTGAATTTTCCTCTTAATACAGCTTTTGCTGTATCCCGTATGAGTTGGTATGGCATGTTATCATTTTCATTCATTTCCAGGTAGTTTTTATTTCTTCTTTAATTTCTTCAATGATCCATTGCTTGTTCAGTAGTGTATTGTTTAGTCTCCACAACCTTGTGCCTTTCTCAGCTTTTTTCTTGTAATTAATTTCTAGCCTCATAGCATTATGATCGGAGAAGATGCTTGTTATTATTTCCATTTTTTTAAATTTGTAGAGGCTTGCCTTGTTTTCCAACATATGGTCTATCCTTGAGAATGTTCCATGTGCACTTGAGAAGAATGTGTATTCTGCTGTTTTTGGATGAAGTGATCTATATATGTCTATTAAGTCCAATTGTTTTAGTTTTTTGTTTAGCTCCACTATTTCCTTGTTGATTTTCTGTCTGGATGATCTGTCCATTGATGTGAGTGGGGTGTTGAGGTCCCCTACTATTATTGTGTTGTTTTTAACATCTTCCTTTAGGTCTGTTAATAGTTGCTTTATGAACTTTGGTGCTCCTATGTTGGGTGCATAGATATTTATAAGCATTATTTCTTCTTGATGAAGTGTCCCTTTGATCACTATATATTGTCCCTCTGTGTCTCTCTTTACCTGTCTTATTTTGAAATCTGTTTTGTCTTATATAAGATTTGCAACACCTGCTTTCTTTTGCTTGCTATTAGCTTGAAGTATTGTCCTCCACCCCTTCACTCTGAGCCTGTGTTTGTCTTTGGGGCTGAGGTGTGTTTTCTGGAGGCAACGAATTGTTGGATCTTGTTCTTTAATTCATTTTGCCACTCTGTGTCTTTTTATTGGAGAGTTCAATCCGTTTACATTGAGGGTGATTATTGATGCATGTGGAATTAATGCTGTCAATCTGTCGCTCGTTATCTGGTTTTCCTGCCTTACCTTTGTTTCTCGTCCTGTGTGTTTTAGCCTACCCATTGACTACTGCAATTTCTTATGCTGGGTTTCTTAGATTTTTCCTTATTTATGTTTTGTGGCCATGTTCTGTATTTTAGTTTAGTGGTTACCCTGAAGTTTGTATTTAGAATTTCATGTATAATATAGTCTATTCTCTGGTGGTCTCTTACTTACTTGGCCTAGACTAATTTAGTCCCTTTGCTCTTCCCCTCCTAAATTATTATTTCCATTTCTTATTCCAACTCATGTTATGAGTTTGTAGTTAGAGTGATAAGATCGTCTTTGCTTTGGTAGTTTCCTTACCTTTATCCTAATGCTATAGTTGAATATTTGCTATCTATTCTGGTTCTATCTATCTGTCTCCCTACTCTGTGGTTTGTGACCCCTTTCTCCCTTTTTTCTTTTTTCAGGTATGAGAGCCTTCTTGAGGATTTCTTGTAGTGGAGGACTTTTGGTTACAAATTCCCTTAACTTTTATTTGTCTGGAAAAGATTTAATTTCTCCCTCATATCTGAAGGATATTTTTGCTGCATAGAGTATTCTTGGCTGAAGATTTTTATCTTTTAAAGTTTTGAATATGTCACTCCATTCTCTCCTAGCTTGTAAGGTTTTTGTAGAGAAATCCGCTGAAAGTCTGATAGGAGTTCCTTTGTAGGTTATTTTCTTCTGTCTTGCTGCCCTGAGTATTCTTTCTTTGTCTTTCATTTTTGCCATTTGTACTACTATATGCCTTGCAGTAGGTCTTTTTGCATTGACAAATCTAGGAGATCTGAAAGCTTCCTCTACACACATTTCTCCCTCAATCCCTAGATTTGGGAAGTTCTCTTCTATAATTTCATTAAGCACACTTTCTGCTCCATTTTCCTTTTCCACGTTCTTGGGAATTCCTATGATCCTTAAATTCTTTCTCATCATTGAATTTGCTATCTCTCGGAGATTTTCCTCATTCTTTTTAATTCTTAGTTCTCTTTCTTCCTCTGTCTGGAGCCATTCAGCCTGTCTATCTTCGATTATGCTAATTTTCTCCTCTATGATGTCTACACGGGCATTCAGGGAATCCGTATTCTGTTTTATCTGGTCCATTGTGTTTTTCATCTCTAGTAATTATGTTTGATTCTTCTTTATAATTTCAATCTCTTTTGTGAAGTAACTCCAGAACTCGTTGGCTTGTTTCTCTATCTTTCTCTCTACCTCATTGAGTTTTTTGATGATAGCTACTCTGAACTCATTTTCACTTAGTTTACCTATTTCCAAGTCCTCAGGACTTAATTCTGTGTTTTTATTGTTTTCCTTCTGGTCTGAGGCTTTTATAAATTGCTGGATGGTAGAGGAGCAGTTTTTGCACATGATGGTAGAATTCAGTTGCAGTTACAGCCTGTTGCCACTAGATGGGGGTTGAGAGCTGTGAGTTCTGAGCTCTCCGCCTTCGGGCAAGATGGCGGCGCCCAGCGCAGTTTGCTGGGGGGAGGGGCAGTTTCTCTTGCACGCCAACCTGGATTCGGATCAGCTCTGTTCTCTGGTCTTCCGAGGCCCTCACCTGATGGGGTCCCCGTGCATGGAAGCTTTCCCCTCTCAGCGGGTTTCCACTGTACCAGCGGCGGGAGTCCTGGACGATCCCCTGGTCGCATGGTCCCTCCACCTCTCCTTTCCGCACCTGCGGCAGCGATCCCAGTCTCTAGGGGAGGGAGCAAAGTTCTCTCCTACCCCATTCCAGCTCCTCCAAGGGCAGCTCCAGCCTCTCCGTTCTCTGTCTTCTTACTCTGTAGGTCTCTGACAGTCTCAGCATTAGGGGTCATTGGTTGAAATTCAGTTTTTCCGGGTTTTTTTGGTTTTATTTTGGAGGGGAGAGAGTCGCAGGTCAGCTCACCCTGCCATTTTGCTCTGCCTACCCCCCAAATTTGGTCTTTATATCATCATCATCATTATTGTTGCTATTTTACACAGTCAATACTTATTTAGATTTACCCATGTTTACAAATTTCTTTTTCACCTTTCCTTCTTGCAACTCTCTCCTCCCTTCTAGATTCATTTTTTTTTCTCCCTTGGTGGTTTCTTCAGTGAATCTGTTAATAGTAAAAGTTTTCAAAAGTTTGGATTGTGTCATGGACATTATGAATATTAAGTTCTGTGACTCTGGGTCTCACTTAAATCCTATGGAAATAGGATATTGATATTGATATCAATACTGGATGTGGATATTGATATCAATATTGGATATTGATATTATCCCTTTAGCAGGCAATTGACCTGTTTAACTTCAGGCTGCAAGTTCTGACTAGCCTTTCTGAAAATGTCTTTATTTTGTCTCACATTTGTCTTTAGTTTTCAGCAGTTTAGGATGAGTCTTGGAATGAATTTATTTGGGTTTAGTCTCTCTAGGGTTCACTGAATTTCTTGAAATCTCTATATTTATGTCTTTCACTAAATTTGGAAAGTTTTTAGCCATTATTTCTTCAAAAATTTTTCAGCACCACACTCTTTCTTCTCCTCTCCTGTTGGGAATCTGATGACACAAATGTTAGACCTTTTGTTATTGTCCCATAGATCCCAAGATTCTGTTCATTTTCAATCATTTTTCTCTTTGTTGTTCAGGTTAGATAATTTTTATTGATCTTTCTTCAGGTTCATTGACTCTTTCCTCTGATATCTCTGTTTTGTTGGTAAGTCTACCCAATTTTGTATTTCTCAGTTCTAAAATTTCCCATCGCTCTTCTTTATATCTTCTTTTCCTTTGATGAGACTTTTCATTTCTGTATTCACTTCAAGAGTGTTCACTGTTGCTTTTGGGAACCTTTGGTATAATAACTGCTTTAAAGTTTTTATCAGATAATTCCAACATCTGTTTCCTCTTGACTTTAGCATATCAATTGTCTCTTCCCATTGAATTGAGATATTCCTGCCTCTTTGCATGCTGAGTAATTTTGGATTGTGTCATGGACATTATGAATATTAAGTTCTGTGACTCTGGGTCTCATTTAAATCCTATGGAAATAGGATATTGATATTGATATCAATATTGGATATGGATATTGATATCAATATTGGATATTGATATTATCGCTTTAGCAGGCAATTGACACGTTTAACTTCAGGCTGCAAGTTCTGACTAGCCTTCTGAGTGTGGGTTGTGATTTCAATGGTCAGTTCTGAATTCATAGCCTTTGCTATTCTGAGTTCACACCACCCAGTGTCCAGTCTTGGACCTGGAGCATTGTCTTTCCAGTAGTTCAGTTCTCAAAGTCTATTGTATGTGGTTTAGGATCAGATCTATGCATAGGGTGAGCTCAGGAATTCATAAACAACTTTATAGGGTCACTTTCCCTCTCTGTGACCTTCTTAGTTTTACATTTCCCTAGGGCTCCACTTTTTCCAGTCATCTGGCAAGAAAGCTGGGGTTTTAGTTCCCCCACAATGCCAGACATTTCTGTGACTGTGCCCACAACTGGGCCATGGGGTGTTAGAGCAGAGAGAGGAAATAAAGCAATGGTGGTTTGTCAACCTTCTTGGGGCCAAAGCTCCTTCAAGTGGAGGGTAAACTTCCCCTCCCTCAGAGTTTTGGCTCCTATAGGCTCCCACTGGGACTTGCTTGGGGGGTGTAGCATGAGAGCATAGAGGGGATAAAAAGAAATGAGGGATTTCTTTGAGCATTTTGAGTGTCCTTTCTGGTTCTTTGAGCATTAACTAGAGGGCTTCTCTGGGATCCCTCTGTCTGCCCATGGTGCTTGCTTCCCAGTTTCTGGCTACCTTGCAAGCAGGCTGGGGAGACCAGTAGGTATGACAAGGCATGCCCCTAGGTTATCGAAACCAGAGAAGTCCTCCTCCTGCAACAGCAGCTGGAGTGTCAGCAACCTCTTCATCTTTGGTCCCTGGGAATGTCTCTTATTTTCTTGAAAGCTCAGCTATGCTTTAAAAATATTTTTTGTGTATTTTATCTAGCATTCAAAGGTGTTTATAGTGGGAAAGTTGTCCAGTTATTTTTTTCTTCTATATGGCTGGAATAGGCAGTTGAGATTTATGGTCTAATAGTAAATGGTCATCATCTACAGAATGGGAACCTGGCAGAATGAAAGGAACACTCCCCTGAGGGTCATAAGATCTGGACTCTGGGTGCTGCTTTACCATTCACCTAGTCATATGAACCCACTTAGGTGAAGCTCACTAGTTTCATCATTTGTAAAATTTTCTTCTATTATTTTGCTGGTATGTGCTCTTTTCTTTCTTCTTTCTATTCTAGTCTTTGGAATTTCTTTGAATTTATTTTCCATGTTTCTTAACTTTTCTTTTATATTTCCCATCTCTTTGTCCATTTTGGAAGAACTACTCGGCTGATTCTCCTCTTAATTCACTCTTTAGCTGTGGTTATTCTGCTATTTATACCCATCTACTGAATTTTATTTAATTTTTTTTTTAATGAAGCAGGTTCTCTTTCTCTTCTGGTTGATGGTGTGATATCTGAATAACTATTACATTATTCTATGGAGATACTGCCTTACTTTTGCCTATATCTATTTATTTCCTTATTTACTTATAATTTCAAAGTTTGGATTTCCAAGCACTTTAAAAAATGTCCTCAATATCCTTTTTTTACAAAGTCTTTCTAAGGATTCAATTATACTTTCTCTAAAGTTTTGTTCAGACTGTATTATTTGGATGATGGGGGTTTTGTTTGTTTCTCTTGTGGTGTTGGTTTTCCTAACTGTTTGGTGAGACCTGGAAATTTTGCACTACTAATTCTTCGCTGGCCCTCTGTGAGAGCAATACCTAGCACTGCAGTCTAACTTTAGTAATTGTGGGGGAGCACCCAGGGACATGTGGACAGCTGGATGCCAGTAGCCAGTCTTTTGATTACGGGGTTCTGTGCTCTTCCTGGGTGTTACTGGATTCCTGCACTGTCCTATTTCTCTGGTCCAGATACACACTCCCTGCTCTGTTGGGGTGACTTTGTGCTCCTTGTGCTTGCTGTTTAGTAAGGGGGATAATGAGAGGGCAGGGTGGAGAGAGAAACTGGATTGGATGGCTGAACTACAGCACCCCAAACGACCACCCTGTCATTTGCCCAGTGTCCTGTTCTGCTCCATGTACGCACAGCCTGTAAGCTTAGAGCATCCCAGAACACACCCACTTCCTGCAGCAATCTGCTCTTGCCCTCACTTTGGGCTGTGGTTTCAACTTTTATTTCAATCCTGTCTGCTGTTTATCTTTCACTGATGCTCTAGTCCTCTGCAGGGGAAACATTTAATATTTCAGAGCGATTATGAATTTAAAAAGTATATCTCTACTATTTCTCTGAGGGATTTAGGGCAGGAAGGGATGATTGGAGCAATGCTCAGTCACTCATCTTGAGCTAATCTGCATGAGATACTTTTTCTCTTTGTTTTTTAAATTAAAGTACTAACATTGAATCATCTCTCTGTTTTGGCCATTATGTTCACTGGGCAAAAATTAATAACATGTACATCCAATTTGCTAAATTGTCTGTTGCCCATATCCTACAATTTCAGGGACTATCTGTCTTGTCCACTATGTCGCTATTATTTGGCACTGTGCCTGGCTCATGATAAATGCTCAATAATTATTTGTTCAATTTATATATATAATATACTCTTGAAAGTGTACAGAGTTTAGCTGTTTGTGATCATTGTTAATTAATATAAGCTAATATAGATTTAAAAATTTTTATTCACAGCATAATGAGGATAACCATACGTATTTTTTAAAATTTGGTATTCTTGAGCTAAATCCTTGGAAGAGTATAAAGTTACTAGCTGTGGATATGGTCCATGGCAGAACTGAAACTATGATCTTGGTTTCCCTTGTGCTGTGCCTTAACAAACTGACTTATTAGCTCTAGGGCTCTAAAGAGAATTACTCAGATACACAAACCGTGTTGCCTTTACATTATGTAAACACAATGCCATCAGTGTATTTTGGACATGGAAAATGAGATGTGGGAGTATGGAAGCCAGGCCAGGCAGGGCCAGAGGGAAACCATGACCTTCCTCATCTCTATTTTGCTCTTCAGGGCAGGAGAGGGACAAGGTGAGGATTTCAGCCACCTCTGCCCTGGGCCACATGGTACATCGAGTTCACAAATTCAAGCCTGGATCCGCCCTCCAAAAAGAGATCTACACTTTTCTAGTCCCACTGCTGCTCAGCATTCAGGACACCACCGAGGTAGTCAAGGTACTGATGACCTCTATCCTGCCAGCCTCACCTGGTTTACCCCGTTTTTGCTAGAGCACAACCCCTTCCCTTTGGCTCTTTTTCATGAGGCCAGCCTTCGCTGTATTTTCTATATCCATCTCTTCAGTATCATCCTCTGGGCTGGCTCTGAGCTCTTTTACCCTCTTTTGGATACCATCGGTCTATCCTGATATGGTTCTGCTCCCTGAAGCTATTGATGTCCCTTGTTATGAGCCAGGTCCCATGTTTTATCTGATCCTGGCTACCAACCCCCAACCAAGCCCTTTGGGGGCCAGCTTTGTAGTCTTCCACTTAGTCTCCTGGCCTGGCTCTGCAATTATAGGAGTGAGGCTTTGGGGATTCCCTTCTTTCCATGCCATAGGCCTGTGGAGGGGCCCTGACCGAGTGGACTAATATGATTGGTTGGTCGTCACTAACACAGACATTCCGGCTTACCACCCTCAGTGATCACATCCAGGTATTGGAAGAAACATGCAAGTACCTGGTGAGTGAAAGTCTCTGAGGAAGCCGGGTCACAATATTCATGCTAAGGACTCAAGGGCAGGCTAGGCGGGTGAAGAGGGGAGGGCTGACAGATGATACATTCTTTCTGTTTCTTGATTCTCATTCTCTATCATCAGCAAACTCTGAGAACCCACATTTGGGATACCAGTCCCTGGTTCTCCATATTTGATCCTCCTGGCGTCCCAATCTCTGCCTTCAGAGGCTAGGGAGGTCATGCAAGGGTAGTAGATGGCAATGGGACAGAGGCCTTCTGGTTAGAGTTGTAGGAAGAGAGGTAGGCAGGAGTCATCTGGGCTTTAGGTCAATGGTCATGGTGTTAAGGGTCTGTGGCTCCTAAGAAGTCAAGAACAGGGCAGAGATCAGGAATCCTTGTTGAAAAGTAAACACTTAAGGGCTAAGCAAGTAGGTTAGAAATTAACATTAGCAATTCTAATATTATGAATTTTGGCGCTTATTGCCTTCCATAGGTAGAGCACTTTACATTTACAAAGCACTTTTACATCCATTATCCCATTGGAGCCTTACAATCATGTGAGGGAGCTTGGGCAGGTTTTATTTCAGCTCTTACAGATGAGAAAATTGAAGCCAGTGTGTGTCAGGGCCAGTTTTCAAACCTGGTCTCCTGGCTCCATGTCAGTTGTTTTCTCTCTTATCATGTTGGTACCAAGAAGCAAACTTCTCTTTATGAACTTCTTGCTGAGTCTGCACTGCTGCTGTGGGTGGGACTGTCTGAGTCTATAGTTAGTTAGGCAGTTAAGCTGGCTGAGGACAGAATGATGCTGCTTGTGGACAGGGTGGGAGGGCCATGGCCGCAAGAAGGTCTTTAGTGGACTTCCCAGCAGCCCCCCCTCTCCTGGTCAGCTTACCCCTCTTTGGCTCCACAGGTGGGCACAAGCAAAACACAGTTTGTAGGGGAGTTACTGTCCCAGAGCTTTGGCTTCCTGAAGAGCCCTCAGCCCTTCCTAAGGGCAGCTGTAGTCAGTTTCATGGGTAAGATGCTCCCTCCTGGAGACTCCTGCCCCCTCTCTTCAAAGGGGAGCCCTCTTTGACCTTCTGCTTAAAGGGCTGAGCCAGAACCATCAACAATGAAGCAGGTCACCTCCTTTCCTAGCCTGACCTGACTAAAGAGAGTGTCGGGTGACCGTGCTCACGTCCTGTGTTAGAAAGGCTCAGGGAGGAAGGGGAGGTCTGTGTGGGTCCACCCACACTGTCTGCACTCTGCTTTTTAGGCAAGGGAACCATGCTCATTTGAAAGGGAAAAACCTGTTATTTCCACTGGAACTGCATGGATTTTCCAAAATATTTTTGTTTTGAACTATAATAGTAAGATATGTTAATGTTAGAAACCCTGAAACATTCAGATTGGCAAAAAAGATGAAAATAATGCCAGAAATTCTACCATTTGGATTTAACCACTGCTAACATTTTAGGGTTTTTTCCCTAAGCATATACTATACACACACACTTGCACATGCACATACATAGCACTTTTTAAAACTTCCAAGTTTAGTACACCATTTTTTCCCTTGCTGTATCACAAATACATACCTTTACATACTCTCCAACATTATTTTTAATCACCGCATAATATTAATTCCATTTTATGGGTGGGTTTCTGAAATTATTTAGCTAGTCCCTATTTTTGAATGTTGAGACTATGTCGTCTTTTGTTTTTCTGAGCAGGGACTCTGGTTGAATCTCTGCATGCCATCATGATTATTTTGTTAATGTAAATTTCTTAATGAGCAGAATTTCTGGGCCCAAAGGGAATGTAAAATTTTAAGGATTTTGGTGCTTTAACTGCCCTCTAAAAAGCTTGAGTCACTTCTATTCTCACCAGTACTGTATGCGAGTATCCATTTCTCCAGACATTTGCCAGCCCTGGGTAATATTTTAAAATCATTACCAATTTGATAGGTGAAAAAAAATACCTTGCTGTTGTTTTGATTAATATTTTTTGTAGCAGGTTAAATATTTTTTCCTATGTTTATTGGCAATGCATATTTTACTTTTGCAAATTAATTGCCTTGTACCCTTCGTCCATCTTTTTATTGGTGTAGGAACCTCGTGGAGTTTAACATCTTGGGCTCATGCTCTACTTGTCACCTGCCGACAATATTTTTCTGGGTCACAGCTGCTCTGAGGGTTGGTCTTCTATTAGGACACTGACATCTAGGCTGCAAGGCACCTCTTAGATACATTCTTTGCTAGAAATGGTTTACAAGTTTGCTTGTTCACTACTCAACCTGGGGAAAGGGGTGGCCCAAAGGACCAGAAATTCTGGACAGACTTTCAATCTGTCCTATCTTTGAGGGTTAGCAGTTAAGCGGATAAGCATGAATCACATACGTAAGAATGACATGCAGCAGTTACAGAATGGTGAGCCTGAGCCTTGTGCCGGGCTTCTGGGTTACACAAGGGGTGGGGCAAGGTGGAAAGCAGGATGGGAAAATTCTTAAGGACATGTCTCATTATTTTAAATAAAGTTTATTTTTTACCATTGTAATGTTATATATAAAAGAAGAAAACGGAGAGAAGTAGGAGGAAGAAAACAAATTATCCATTGTCATACTAGTTAGGTACAAACACTACTGGCAAGAATGTTGTGGTCACTGAACATTTACCGTGTGCCCTGGGTGGTGGCGCTGCAGTGGTGCTCAGGCAGACACAGTCCCTGCTCCTGAAAGAACTTGCAGTTTTGTGGGTTTTTTAGTTGCATTCAAATATTTTAAAATTAATTTATATTTATAGAATAAATACATGAATATAGCCTCTTTGCAAAAAAAAATAGAAAAATTGTTGATAAGGGTAAATTTCTATTAACCCACGAGTCTTGCTGCTCTCCCCTCTTCCCCTGCCTGTTTGCTATATAGTCCCATATTCTTTTTCTGTGTGTGTGTGTGTGTGTGTGTGTATGTAATACGTATAACACATGTATTACATATATTATATATATATACGTACAGTTTTTGCAACTTGCCTTTTTCCCACTTAGTATGTTGGTGTGTACAGATCTACTGCATTCCTATAACCCTTGATAGTATAATATTTGTTTCAAATTTTTGCTAGTCAAACAATGCTACTGTGAAATTCTTATATATGCCTCCTTATATACAGGTGTAATTTTTCTCCAGGCTAGATACCAAAAAGTAGACATTTATCATGCATACTGAGTTTAAAGTGAAACCACATGGTAAACTTTGCTCCTGTGTTGGCATGAGTTCCAGTCACCACCCCTCCCAACTTACAGGCTTTTGTTAGCCAAGATTTCAGTTCTCTTTTTTTAACCTAGAATTTGGATGTTATGATTATTGTTGTTATTTTATACAAACTGTTTAGATTTACGTACAGTATTACATGCTCACCATTCCTTTCTGCGTCTCTTACCATCCTTCGGGGGTCATTTTCTTCATCCTGAAGTACACCTTTCTGAAGTTTCTTTAGTGCTGGCATCCTGACGGTATGTTCTCTTGGTTTTTGTTTGTAATGATTTTTTTCTTACCCACATTCTTGCAAGATAACTTTACTAGTGACACAATTCTAGACCAACAATGATTTTCTCCCAGCACTCTGAAGTTATTGCACTGTTGTTTTCTGGCTTCGTTGCCAATAAGAAGCCTGCTGTTGGGGGCCGCCTGGTGGTGCAGCAGCTAAGTGCGCACGTTCTGCTTTGGCGGCCTGGGTTCACTGATTCAGATCCCACGTGTGGACATGGCACTTCTTGGCAAGCCATGCTGTGGCAGGCATCCCACATATAAAGTAGAGGAAGATGGGCACAGATGTTGGCTCGGGGCCAATCTTCTGCTGTCATTCTAATTTTTGTTCCTTTGTAGGTAATCTATCCTTTTTCTCTGGCTGTTTTAAGATTTTTCTTTTTGTTTTTAGTGTTCTTTAAAAGTATAGAGAATAGTATCATAACCCCCCACCCCCATGCCCATCTCCCAGCTTCAACAAATATCAACTCATGGCCACCCTTGTCTTTCTATTTCCCTACCTATTCCTTCTCCCTGTCAGAATTATTCTGAATCAAATCCCAGACTTCATATTATTTCATCTATAAATATTTTAGTACCTATGTCTAAGTGATACTCTTTTAAAAATCAAAACATTTAAAAAGTTATAATGGACAGATTAAGGAGTAGAACGTAAATTATGCATGAATTTTTAAGATAAAAGAGGTTCCAAGAATTTGTAGAATATATAGGACTTGAGGCAACTCATCCAGACCCCTGTCAACCTTAAAAATAAAACAGCCAATTATTTTACCAGCAAACGAGTTCATTCAGGAATAGCCAAAGAATTGCAATTCAGGATGCGCGAGCTGCAGTGGACCATAGGCAAATCCAACAAATAAGGGAGAGGAACATTATTTTAGAGAGAAAGGGGAGGAAATTGGGAAGGGTTGTTTTGAACAAAAGTCCATTGGAGAAAAGCAAGAGTTCAGGGTGCTGATGATTTCTCATTAGCTGAGTTGCGGGGGTAGTCAATTTCTGTTTGGGATGCAATGTATATTTCTTCCTGTAATTGAAGATTCTTTCCTGTTGATGACTCCTTTCTGTTGGGATCTGTAGTTGACTATCTTTCCTGTAATTGACCTTGAGTTGTACTGTATGGGAAAACCTCCTTCTGGCCTCCTGACTCTATTTTAAATGGAGTTTCCCCTTATTAATTTTCACATTTTCCCCTTTTGATTAAGATCTTTCTCCAAAAGCATTGCTGTATCAGGTTCTTTGCACCTAGTGGTTTTGTCCCTCAGTGCAGGAAGGACCGTTCCTGGTTGTCATGTACCACACTGGAGGGGAAGGGTATAGTGGCTGGAAACCATTTAGGCCACATTTAAATAACAAGGAAGGTTAGGAGGGAGAACTCTCAGGCATCTCTTATTCAAAGTCTATAGTTCTCTGAGTTGTAAGTATTGGAAATCATTTCATATTGTTGAGTTAACATCATCTTATTAAGTACATCATGTTTACAAAGTTTCGACAGGCAATAGGTAGAGTTAACAAGAAGTAACAAAGCAGGATTAATTAAGAACAATACAGTAAGCCCAGTTTGTGTGATAGTTCTAAACCAGGAGGCCGGGTTTCAGTTCTGACCCTGACATTTTGTACCTCTGCTGCCTTCTCCTAGATCTTACAACTGAGGTCTCTATCTGAGGTGACCCCTATTTCCAGCCACCACTGAGGAATTTCAGAGAAAGTATATCCAGAATGGTAATCCTAGACTCCTCAGTATACCAGAGAATACACCTCGCCTTCCTCCTCCCACTCGGCCTCCAAGAAAGGCTGCCTAAGTCACCTAGACAGGAGGAAGTTTTACCCAAGGAGAGGAATTTAGTTACACTTCCACCTGTATCTAGAGCTTAACAAACCTTGTGGTCAAGAAATGGTTCTTCAAAGGATTTACATCTTTTCTGTATAGCTTAAGCCCAGCTCTTTTTTTCTGCTCTAAGTATCAATGAGGGCCACACGAAGTTGTGGCCTTTGATGAGCTTGAAGGGCCTTTTAGTTCTGTTGAGCCAAGATTCTTCCTGTCCTCTTTATCCTTTGCCTGCTAAGCAATTTCCCGTCTCCATCCCCTCGGTTCCCACCTGAATCTAAGCCCCTGCCCACGATTCCCTAACTGGACCACTTTAACGACCACCAACATCCTCCTCCTCTTCTCTACACTACTCTCCACACAGCAGCCAGATTCTCTGCAAAACATACATTGGGTCATGTTACTCCCCTTGCTTAAAACCCTTCAGTGGCTTTTCACTGCTCTTTTGATCAAATTCTGTTCCCTTGCCCCCAGTCACAAGGCTTGACTGCTCTGGCTTCTGACTGTCTCTCCACCCTTAGCCTTCATCATTTCGCCCCTCACCAGAAGCTGTAGCCACACTGTCTGCTTTCTACACCGTGAAGAGACCACCCCTGCCCCACACTGGGAATGCTTCTGGCCTTGCTCTTCATGTGGCTGGGTCTTGGGCTGGATCTCATTCTTTGGACCTTAGTTTAAATGTCACTTCTCAGAGAGGCATTCTCTGACTGGCCTATCTAACAGGGTCCTTCCCAGCTATTCGCTCTAATTACTCTGTTAACTTTCCTTCTTTGGGCTTAATTTATGTTTTTCTGTTTATTTGGTCTTTCCTCCACTAGAATGTTAAGTTCTTGAGGTTGAGGAATCTGTCTTTCTTGCTCACCACTGCATCCCCAGCACCCAGCACAGAGCCTGGAGATAGCAGGTGCTCAATAGATAGTTGTTGAATGGATTAGTGGTTATTGTTTACAACAGTGAAAAATTGCAAACAACTTAATTATTCACTTATCGGGGTTCATCAAGGAAATTATGATAGAAGCATGTGATTGAATATTACGTTATATGAAGGAATATTTTATGGGAATAAAAATGCTAATCCTATTTTTGTAAAAACAAAAAGTGTCTATATTAGATATTTTAAAAGGTACTGCAAGGATTAAGTATGAAAATATTAACAGTGTTATATCTAGGGGTGAGTGATTTTTCTTCCTTTCAGCTTAAAAAAATGGTATTTAAACATTTGTCTGCAATAAAACAAGTATCACTTTTACAGTGACAAAAATTATTCTAAATGAAGTTATATACTAATAACCTGGCATGTGGGGTAGAAAATAATAGGGTTTGAGTAGACAGTTTTTGTAGATCGGGAGTCTGAGTTGACCTCCTTTCTGGTTTCAGCTCTCGGAAGTCTGAGGAACGATCCTGTGGAAGATGTCCAGTCTTTGGTCCACACTATCCTGAAGAGAACTGATGAAAATGTTAACCTCCCGCCTGTCTCTCCTCCCAAGATGAGCCGCTTCAGCAGTAGCCTCTTTAAATTCTCTGGCATGAAAGCCCCAGAAAGAAAGCAGCAACTGTTTAAGATTGTCAGACAGGAAAGAGAGGATGACGACAATCGGAAAAAGAAGGCCTGGCGTTGGCTCCCGGGCCCTCTAACTGTACTGCGCAACCGGTGCAACAGCGGGGTGAAAAATGCCCCACGTAGCATAGGCGATTTAGGTGAAAAATCAACATAGTCACAAACACCAAAGTCGAAGTGCACCGGAAGAAGCTGGGTCTGTCGAGGAATCAGTTGTTGGCGAGTCACTGTGAATATTTAGAATGGGGACCACAGCCTTTCCCATTGTCTGCTCAGATGTCAGCACTTCGCTCCACAGCGGCCTCTCCCGCCTCTGGTCTAGTGGCGTGAGCTGCTTTGGAACAAAGCTGAGGAGGCAGTTTTGGTCTTAGTAGACACAGTATGTTTCTTGTCCTTTATCACCCAGGGGATTGTTGCCTATTAGCACATACACTTGTTAATAAAATTTATTTTCTCGTCCTAAGACAAGATGGCTTCCACGCTAGTTTTTGTGGATTGGGGATAAACCCGAGTGACAGGAACAGCTCTGGAAGCGTCTCCTTCAGCCTTCCGGTAAAGTTTCAAATGACAAAAAGGGAGGAGTAGGGTGGCAGAGCAGCTTAGTGCCTAGTTTTCAATCTGTTTTTCCTACCTCCGCACATGTTGGATGAAATTCACGTGCCTGACGCACCTCCGTGGTGTATTCAGATCTCAGGTTAGAGCGTGAAAAGGTGTTCCAGGGTTGTGTGCAGTGGAGCAGCAATGCCTCCAGCCCTCTTTCACTCAGGAAAGCACGTGAGATTGCCACCGAGTAAGTGACATTATTGTGGGGATAACTTTGGTCCATTCTCATCTATTTTAAAAACTCATTCTAAAATTTGGGTTTGAATTCTTGCTCCCACTACCACATAACAGTTATTACACACTAGTTCTTTTATGCTCCTTCCAAGCTCTGTGCTTCACTTCCTTCGTGCCTGATTTCTCGTCTACAAAGTGCTATTTATAATACCTCCTGTGGTATGGTCTCCCAATATCCATTCTCCCCTTCTTCCTTTTTTTAACCACGCATTTGGTTGCCTGGAATAAAGAATATGTTTCCCATCCTCTCTTGCAGCTAAGTGTGACCATGTCACTAAGTTCTGACCAAGTGGGTGTAAGGGGAAATGGCCCATGCGACTTCCCAGAAGTGCTCTTAAAGGGCAGAGCACATCCATTTCTGTCCTGCCTGTCTTCCTGGTGACTAGACTGTGAACGCGATGGTTGGAACTAAACTGCGAGAGGAAGTGATATATTGGAGATGGCAGAGCCGAAAGATAGAAAGAACCTAGATCAGTTATGATAGCAGAGCTGTTTACCGGTTTGCATATCTTACCTTCAGACTTTGTTTATCTAGGGAGGGGGGACAAATACAATTTTATCTGTTTTAACGAATGTTATTTGAGTTTTCTGTCACAGGCAAACCCAATCCTGATGGATTTACTTAATCTTTCAACATTGCTGTAAGGATTAAAGGAGATAATGAATACAAAGTATTTAGTAGTTTGTCTGGCATGAAGTAAGAAGGCAATAATTTTTTTTCAAAAGTTATGAAACATTTAGGCTGTTGGAACTTGGTTCTGAGAACTTTCAAAGATATGGAAAGACCAGAGAATCAGTTCTTACTTTGGTCACATTGACTCATTTTACTTCTTTGAAGTTAGCAGTGATCAGCATGGTTTTGATTGCTTCTAAATTTTACGAACTTTTGGATAAAGTCTTTTGAAACTGGTTTCCTCATATTTAAAAATGAGAATATTTAAATGTACTTTATAGGCCCTACAGAATTAAATGAAATAGTGCTGTGTACTTGGTATATAAATGGCTGTAAATGGCACTTAATAAATGGCTGTAATTAGTCTCTAGGTGTGATGGTTAATTTATGTGTTAACTTGGCTGAGCCGTGGTGCCCAGATATTTGGTCAACATTATTCTGGATGTTTCTGTGAGGGTGTTTTTGGATGACATTGACATTTAAATTGTAAATAACTAGAGCAGATTGCCCTCTATAATGTGGGTGGGCCTCATCCAATCAGTTGAAGGCCTGAATAAAACAAAAGACTAACCACCTCAGAGCAAGAAGGAATTCTGCCAGCAGATGGCCTCTGGACTTGAACTCTGCAACGTCAACTCTTCCCTGTGTCCTCAGCTTGATGGCTCACCCTGCAGATTTTGGACTTGCCAGGCTCCATAATCATGTGAGCCAATTCCTTAAAAGAAATCTCCCGTTCTCTCCCGCTCTCTCTCTCTCGCTCTCTCTATGTACACACACACATCCTATTGGTTCTGTTTCTCTGGAGAATCCTGACTAGTACACAGGTGTGAGACATTGTCCTCTGACTCGATAGACAGATGTCCACTCTTTAGGATGACAGAGTGTAGTTGGTGGGGGTTGGTGCGATAGCTGAACTTTAGAGGAGAAACACCACTCTGATTTTAGCTCCTGAACCCAAGAGCTGAGACTTCCAGTGCTTTATGCATGGGCATTTGCCCCCTTGGCCTTCAGCCTGGCTTTATACTCTATCTTTGGCTTTTTGATTTGCACCTCGATTTGCTTCAAGCTTGGACTTCTCGGGGTACCCCCAACCCTGTCATGATCTCTGGCTCTTGCCACTGCTCCCTATACAGTATACTAAGACTGCTGCCCCCACCTCATCCAAGATTTCATGGGGCCCCTAATCTTGTATCTTTTGGGATCTTGTCCAAGTCAGGCTCCCTGGAGAGGAAAATGGTCAAAGGCAGAGGGAGAAGTTGCCCTCTGACTTAGTCCTTGGGCCAGTATCTTCAGAGTCTTCCTTGCACAGTCTCCTTTTCTTCTGCCTCCAAGCACGCATCCTTCTCTTGTTTCTCTCCTCCTCTCTAGACTTCTTGAATGGATGGTGTACTTCTGCTCTACCAACCTTCTCATCATTTAGATTTTTCTTAACCCTTGGAAAGTGATTTTGTTCAAACTACTGTATTGACACTCCATCCTGAAGTTGCCAAGGGATTTTTTTCTAGTTATTCCCCTCCTTGACCTTGGTGTATCTGACATTGTTGATCGTTTTCTCTTTTGGCTCCATTACGGCCCTAATTTGCCTTCTATTCCTCGGATTAATCATTCTTTCACCTTCCTTTCCCCCAAATGTGGCCATTTCTTAAAGGTTATTCCCTACTTTTTCCCTCCTTTAAAAAAAATTGTGTTAAAATAGGCATAACATAAAGTTTATCATATTAATCCTTTTTAAGTGCACAGTTGAGTAGTGGTAAGTACATCCCCATTGTCATGTACCCATTCCCTGGAACTCTCTTCCTCTTACAAAACTGAAACTCTATGCCCGTTAAATCACAACTCCCAATTTCCCACTCAGCTCAGCCCCGGCACCCACCATTCTACTTCCTGTCTCTATGAATTTGACTACTCCAGGTACTCACGTAAGTGGAATCATACAGTATTTGCCTTTTTTTGTGACTGGCTTATTTCACTTAGCATAATGTGGTGGTTAATTTTATGTGTCAACTTGGCTGGGCCACAGTGCCAAAATATTTGGTCAAACATTATTCTGGGTGTTTCTGTGAAGGTGTTTTATAGATGAGATTAACATTTAAATCAGTGGACTTTGAGTAGAGCAGATTCTTCTCCATAATGTGGGTGGGCCTCATCCAATCAGGTGAAGACCTTAATAGAACAAAGACTGACCTCCCCAGAGCTAGAAGAGATTCTGCCAGCACACAGCCTTTATATTGAACTTCAACTCTTCTCTGAGTCTCCAGCCTGCCGGCCTACCCCATTAAATTTTGGACTTGCCAAACCTCCAAAATCACATGAGCCAATTTCTTAAAATAAATCTATATATACACATCCTGTTGGTTCTTTTTCTCTGGAGAACCCTGACTAATACATATAATGTCCTCAAGGTTCATCCATGTTGTAGAATGCATAGAATTTTCTTTCATTTTAAGGCTGAATAATCTTCCATTATATGTGGATACCACATTTTGTTTATTCATTCATCAGTCGAACTCTTGGGTTGCAAACACTTTTTGGCTATTATGAATTTTGTGCCTATAAACATGGGTGTACAAATATCTGTTTGAATCCTGCTTTCACTTCTTTTGGGTATATACCCAGAAGTGGGATTGCCATACTGTTTTCCATAGTGGCTGCACCATTTTACATTCTCACTAGCAGTGCACAAGAGTTCCATTTTCCCCATGTCCTTGCTAACCTTTGTTATTTTCCGTTTGTTTTTAAGTAGCAGCCATCCTAAAGAGTGTGAGGTAGTGCCTCAGTGTGGTTTTGACTGCACTTCTCTAATGCTTAGCGATGTTGAGCATCATTGCATGTGCTTCTTGGCCATTTCTATATCTTCTTTGGAGAAATGTATATTCAAGTCCATTGCCCATACTTTAATTGTTTTTTTGTTTTGTTTTTGAGTTATAGAAGTTCTTTATATATTATAGATATTAGCCCTTTATCAGATATATGATTTGCAAATATTTTCTTCTATTCTGTAGGTTGCCTTTTCACTTCACTGATTGTATCTTTTGGTGCACAGAAGTTTTAAATTTCGTTGTAGTCCAATTTATCTCTTTTTACTTTTGTTACCTGTGCTTTTGGTGTCATATCCAAGAAACCACTGCCAAATCCAACGTCATGAAGTTTTTCCCCTATGTTTCCTTCCAAGAGTTTTATAGTTTTAATTCTTATGTTTAAATCCATTTTGAGTTAATTTTTATATATAGCGTAAGGTAAGGGTCTACCTTCATTCTTTTGCATGTGGATGCCTCCCTCCTTTTTTTTTTCCTTATAACTATTCACTTCTTCAGAAAGTTTACCACTTACCATTGCTTTAGTGCCTTAACCCAGGGATGATCAAATCCATATATGCAGTTCCTGCCTCTTTCCTGAACTCTAATCCCCCATTTCAAACACAACTGAATCTCTCACAGAGACAGTGAGATTGGGGCAGCCTGAAAATTCAGTTTGACTAATTAGATCAACCCATTACGTGAGGAAACAGAAGGTATGCCACTAGAGTGTGGCTTAGTGAGCGAAAGTAATATACACACTGGACACAGTAATCAGAGAAACTAACATTCAGAGATACAAATATTATTAGAGTGCATATTGCACTGTTCCAGAGAGAGGCACATGAGGTCTTGGGGATGGGAGCAATCTGGTCTCTAGAGAGGTGTTTTCTCTTTGGGGGCAGGCATATTTACTGGGACTTCCCCAGTGCCTAGGTAACGTTTCTCATTCAAATTCCTATGTTTTCCTTGTTCTGATTCTAAGCTCACCAAGCAATCTTCCAAATCACATTGTCTTCCCAAATAGGAAGAGATAAATGAGCTTATGCTCACTGGCAATGGCTCCTCTCTGAAGTAGTCCATTGGCACACATGTAAATTTAGTGATCACGGGTTTGTAGTGAGCCCGATAATTTCTGAGTTTACTAAGCTAATTCAGCTTCTGGACTGGTGCTCGGTCAATATTTATTGAATGAATGAATGCCAAAGCGAGGATACACCCTGGATAAGATGCCTTTGAGAGGCTCCGATCCTGCCTGTAACATGGATGACCTCCTCCCCCCCAACCTACACATTAATGTGTACTCCATCAAACTGCATAAATTTAAATATCACAAAAACAAGATTCACATTCCTCCTCAAAATGCACTATTAGTCTTGACCTCCTTATTTCTGCTCTTCCAATTACCAAAGATCTAAATCTCCAAATTTGGTTTACAGTTAGTTAGGAGCCAACTTTATTTACTATTAGATTTTATTTATTTATTGTTAGGTTTATATCATAGCTATTTCTAAAGAGGACTTAAGGAAACATAATAAAAGCATAGGGACACTAAAACCAAACCCAATTAACAATAATAGTAATTATTAATAGCTAATAATAGCTAATAATTAATACTAATACTAAACTTCGTTGAGCTTTTATAATGTGGTATGCAAGGTGCTAAGCCCTTTATGTTACCAAGATTATCTCATTTATCCCACAAGAATCCTTTAAGGTAAATCCTGCTATTGTCTCCATTTTATAAGTGCGAAAACGGAGGTTCAAAGCTTATACACCTGCCAAAGTGACCCAGGTAATTAATAGTGGAGTGGGGATCTGAATCCGGGCAGTCTGACTTTACTAGGCATGTACTTAAAATTAGCAAGAAATAATGAGAAAGGGGAAAAAAAGAAAGTATCAAAAAATACTGGCCATTGAAAAACTAACACAATGCACAGCATTTAGCTCCGAGATTACTAGCGGCAAGGAAGAGTGCGTGATGGGTTAAATACTCTGACCGTCCAGGTACGGAAAGCATATCTGTACATAAGGAGAAAAATTTTTCCCCCTGGCCTTGAGTCTTAAGAGGAGTTTGTTAAGAAGGACTTTGAGTTAATTCAATGAATGGCATCATCTAAGGCTCTTTAGTAAGAAATGCAGAGGTGGTCCACATAAGGCTAACTTCTGATTTTACCTTTGGGACAAAGCCCAGAGTCTTACGTTGGGAGTGTTACTCTCTAAATATAACCCTTGGGTTGAGGATGAGGGAAGAGAGAGGTCCATGATCCAGGTTTACAGCCTGGTCTATTAACTGCTTCCATCCTCTCCGTTCCTATTGACACTCTTGAGGTCCAAGTCCCTACTGCATTGTCTGGTTTACTGCATAACCCAGCTTGTTTGCTTGATTCTGATCTCTCTGCCCTCCACACCGTCCTTCACGCTGCTGCTGGCTTAATATTCCCAAGGCATTGCTTTTCCAATTTCACTCTGCTGTTCAAAACGTTTTAGTGTCTTGCAAATGGCTTACAGTATGAAATCTAAACATCCTTTCTTGTTGTTTAAGGTCTTCTACAACCAGACCCCGACTTACCTTCGTGTCTTACCATCTTCTGTTCCTCCAATGCTGCTGCTTTTTTGTGAGGAAGATTGGCCCCAAGCTAACATCTGTGCCAGTCTTCCTCGATTTTGTATGTGGGATGCCGCCACAGCATGGCTGATGAGTGGAGTAGGTCTGCACCTGGGATCCAAATCCGTGACCCCGGGCCACCAAAGCAGAGCATGCGGAACTTTAACCACTTGGCCACAGGGCTGGCCCCCCTCCAATGGTGCTTCTTAAACTAGAGGACTCATACCCTATGAGTGTGTGTGTGGAGGAGGGAGGGGAGGACTTTGAAGTAATAGGCCCAAACCTAGTGTATCTTCTTGAAGTTCAAGTTTACCAGATGACAATTACTCTGATACATTTTTTATGCTACAACAAACATAGATGTTATGGAGTAGAATGCAACATGAATTTTAAAGTTAAAACTGAGGCATCAGAGACCTTGTCAGGATTTTGGTGGGCCACATTCCAAGACCCTGATGGGTATTAGTTCCCACCGTCTCCCCATGGTCCAGCCAGTGGTAGCTGGAAGTGCTAACTCTGGAATCAGCTTTTGTAAGTTTCCACCCCCAAGCTTTCACACAGCTTGAGACACTGGCTCCTCTCCCTGAAAGCCTTTCCTTCAAGTCCCAGCAACTGTCCCTAACATTCCTTGATCCTGCTGGGAAGTCACACAATTATCAATGTCATTCTGGGGGAGCACTTAGCATAAAATGCCCCCATTATCACTTCATAGAGCCATACTGTGATATTGTGGTGATAAAGGTGATTTTTGGAAAGTCCCTAGGTAACCTAAGGATGGGGCTCATTGCCAGGGGAACAAACCCAGTGATTAGAGAGTTGGAATTTTTAGTCCTACCCCAAGACCTCCTGGGAGGGGAGAGGGGCTGGAGATTGAGTTCAAGCACCAATGGCCAATGAGTTAATCAATCATGCCTATGTAATGAAGCCTCCATAAAAACCCAAAAGGACTGGGTTCAGAAAGCTAGGTTGGTGAACCTGTAGAAGTGCTGGGAGAATGGTGTGCCCAGAAGGCATGGGAGCTGTGCGCTTCTTCCCGCATCCTTTGCCTTATGCATCTCTTTCATCTGGCTGTTCCTGAGTTATTGCCTTCTATAGTAAACTGGTGATCCAGTAAGTAAAATGCTTTCCTGAGTCCTGTGAGCCTCTCTAGCAAATTAATCGAACCCAAGGAGGGCATCATGGGAAACTCCCATCTATAGCTGGTAGGTCAAAAGCACAGGTGACAACCTGGACTTGTGATTGGCCTTGGAAGTCTCAGTCTTGTAGGACTGAGCCCTTAACCTGGGCTACAAGTTCTACAGTCAGTAATACAAGATTGAGCCCTTAATGTGGGATCTGATGCTGTTTCCAGAGTGTCAAAATTGAGTTGATTGCTTGGTGGTGTTGGAAAAAATACACATTGGACATACTCTGAGAAAAGCTCGTAGAGGTCATGTAGCCAATCCCCTCCATTGAACAAAGAACCCAAGTCTAGGGGATGTTAAGGTGATGTGTTTTGTCCTCCCAACGAGAAGGTGAGCTCCCTTAAGGCAAGGCTGGTGCTTTATCTTCTTTGTCCCCAAGGGTCGTGCCTGGCACAGAGTAGGAACAATTCACAAAGCTGCTTGTCTTCCAAAGTTCTTTCATTTTCATGATCTGAAGACAGGGAAGATCCTGCACAGCCCTGTTGAGGTGGCAGGGCAGGCACCTTCCATTTTGGAAGTAAAATAACTTAGGTTCACACATATTAAGGCCTGACAAGAGCCGGGACTAGAACGCAGGTTTCCTGATTCTCGGCTACAGCATCTAGTTCCTCGCGTGTTTGGTAAATAATGGCGAATTTGATCAAGTCAAGCCAACTGTTGAGCACTTTTGAGTACATCTGGCGCTAGTTGACGAAGGCTCCATCACACATCCCTGTACCTGCATGGAAGGAAGAAGAAGGTACGGCGCTAAGCCCAGAGGCTGTGGTCAGGATACCTGACCACAAGGTCCGACCCTGGCAGGGCTCTTAACGCCAGAAAAAAAAAAAGACCCGCCCTGAGCCCGCCGCGCAAGCGCAGTGGCGTAAAAGGAGGAAACCACGCCCCTCCCAGGCTCTGGGTGCACACGCGCAGCGTCGTGGGGGCGTGGCAGCGCAGCACGCTCCGCCCTGGGCCGACGTGGACGGAGAGGAGCGCGGTTTCAAATTCAGCCACGTTCCATTGTGATTCCTCTGGGGCCGGGCCTCGGCGAGGCAGTCCTGCTGGCGAAGAGGGTGAGCGCAGTACTGCGTGGTGACACAGCTGCGGACGAGGAGGAGCGAGATGAGAAAGGGCAAACTCCCCTGGAAACGCAAATAGGGCGGAGGGGGCGGTGCTGTGTGGAAAGGGGCGGGGCGAGTCTTGAGCGGGAAAACGTTCCGGAGCTTGGGGGCGGGGCCAGCATTTGATTGACAGGCAAGGAACCAATGCAGGGGGATGGGGAGGCCGGCGGGGGCGGGACCTGCAGGTGAACTGGAGCGGTGCTTGGAGGAGTAGCTGGCACGCAGGAGGGGCTCCCAGGGCGCCCGGCTATGCTGTGCGCTCCTCATGGAGTGTCTGACGTACTGCTCACTACCGTGCTGTGAGTGTTCGCTGTTACCCAGCTCTCTTCTACAGATGAGGAAACTGAGGCCTAGGGATATTAACTTAAGGAAGAATACAGCTGGGATCCCAAACTGGGCAGTCTGACCCCGAGCCCCTACTGCTGGCGGCCCTGCCCTACCGCCCTTCGGGGAACCAGGGCGGAGCAGGGTCCAGTCAGGAGCGCCGGGTTGTTGGAGGAAGCGTCATGAAAGTGGCAGTAAAGGCCGGGACATGGCGGGCTTTTCCTGCGCAGTGCGGCGCTGGGGGCGGAGGCGGGGGTCCCGGCCGGGCCTCCGCTGTGTGAGCCTAAGGCCTTTGCGGAGCCTGCCGGCAGGAGAAACCTACGACAGCGGTGTCGGTCTGCACAGACTGACCGAGAAGCTTGATTTCTCAGTTTCAGCAGCCGGGACCAGGGTGCCGGCCTGCCTGGCGGGGGCGCCTGCTTGCTGTGTCCTCACGTGGCCGAGCTCGCTCCCGTGTATCAGGGCGCCGGTCCTTATAAAGATGAGGCCCCGTCTAATGACTGCGTTCACTCTTTTCCTCTGTAGTTAGTTTAGTCTTTCCTGAAAGCCCTGTCTCCACCCGCGGGCCCACCCCGCCCCGCCCATTAGGCTTTAACGCGTGGACTTGGGGAGGGCGACCCAGTCCAGTCTGCAGCAAAAGTTACACCCGAGTAAATAACGAGTGGTAGTTGGAGAGTGGAGGAAGCGAACGCTTCGTCCCGCTGCAGCCCTGCGGCTTCCGCGGTGCCCCCGCCGTCGGGGCGGTGGAGTGGCCGTGCGGCGGGTGCCTCGGCGCTGCGGGAGCCCGGGGAGGGCTGTGCGGGGCGCGTGGTCGTCCTCCACACGGCCGAGCTGGAGGAGCAGACACACCGACGTCCTTAGCAGCGCTGAGTGCATCCGTTATTCATGGCTCATCTAACCCTTCTTCAAGTTACGGCTTAGCTTGTGCTGCTTCTGGGGTAATGAGATCCACAGGGAAGGGAAATAACGATTGCTTTTGTTCTGTCTCCTTTCGAGTTGTCATGCTAAAGTTTGGCAACCGGTCTTTTCGCCCTCGTTGGCCTGGTGGGAGGAAGAGGGTTGAAAGACAGAGCTCAGGGGCTTGGAGGTCTGGCAGGTGTGTGTTCAGACCTTGCTGGGACCTCCTCTCCCTACACCTTTGAAGAACAGAAACCACCTGCAGCCCGTGTCAAGCTGGCTATTCATTCATTCATCCGACTTTTGTTGCATACCTTCTAGGTGCCAAAGCACCTGTCCTGAGTGCTAGGGGCAGTGAAGAACAAGCCAGGCAAGGTTCCTCCTTTTTGCAGCTTATATTCCAGTGAGGGAGGACAGTAAGTAAAATAAGTTCAGATAGTGCTAAGAGCTATGAAGAAATTGAGTACAGGGTAGGGAGATAAAAGAGTGAGTTAAAGCAGAGTGGCGTGTATGTGTGTGTGTTTGAGCGGGGGCATGCGGGTGGTATGTGACCACTATAGGGTGGCGGATAGAGAGAGAGAGGCTTCTCTGAGGAGGTGAGCTGCATCCTAAGTATTGAGGACTCGTCATTCCCCAGGCAGGAGGGGGACAGCACGTGCAAGGCCCGAGCTGATTAGATTAGGCTGAGCCCCTCAGCAGACCGTCTGAAGGCTGACCAGTGCTCTTTCTTGAGGAGATGCTGATGAGATTTTTCTCTTGGGATTTACAACGAGGAAACATGAAAAGAATTTTCCTTTGGCGCTAGGAGCTGAAGCTAAAAGGTAGAGGTGGCTGAAGAGGCCATGTGCCGGCTGAAGTTTGGGTAATGAGAGGCTGAGAGTAAGGAAGCAGAGCAAGTACTGGCTCCATCCGGCACGTGACTGAGCAGGAGAATGGAAATCCATGGGTATTGACTTGCTGGCGAGGTTCCTGGAGCTGTCTTGAAATCTGAACTACTTTGTACTTCTAGTCTGCAAGACGTCCCGCTCTGTCACCAGCTTCGGTTCTTGGTTTTTCTAGATCGTCTCAATTCGTAATCTCTCAATATGTATCTTTTCGGTAAATCTCCCTTCGACTTATGCTAGTTATCTCCTGCAGCCAGGTGAATTTGACTAAAACAGAGCCATGTGGACCTGGGTTTGGATCCCTGGGTCTCCTCTTACTAGCTGAGACTTTGAACAATTCTGTAATTTCTGTAAGCATCAGTAGCCAATAACCATATCCTTACAGCGTCATACAGATTAAATGGGATGCTAAAAGGGCCTGGAGAGTGTTGAATGCATAGGAGGTGCGCGGAATTGGTTACTTCTTCCCCGCAGGTTTTAATGGTTTCCGATCACCTACCTGCCTCCCTCTCAGTGTTGAATTGTCCTAGTTTTTTTAAGTCACCCTCCTTAGAGTTACCCCTCCACCTCGCTTGTCATTTTAACTGGCCCTAAACTGGAACTGAGGAACATCGTGGCAGCTACCTTCGCCTCATAAGTGATTGACACTGTCACGAGTCTTATCGAGGCCAGTTACATAGCAAAGATGTAACTGGGTTTTAGATTTATTGATATTTGTACTTAGAAGAGATAGGCCTGCTAAACAGCTTGAAGCAGTGACTTCCAATGAGAGAGTGTGGGAACTAGGATGGGAGAGTCAGTCCTCCAAATGGTGATTAGAGGAGAAAGGGTATGCAAAAGCTCTCAGAGAAGTTAGGTTCAGAAGAGGAGAGAAAAGATGAGACGACGCAGCAGAGCAGTTTCTCTTAGACCTTGGCCTGGCAGGGAAGAGAAACGCTGAGGGCTCAGTATTGGGAAGCTCTTCCCGCCAGGGCTGGGTCCCCGTCAAGGGAGCTCTCCCAGTCTGGAGCCAGACAGGAAGCTCTAATTTCTTGAGGCTGAAAAAGTTTTAGGAGGCAGCTCTGGTTTGTACTGGAAATGGAGGCAAGGGTGAACTGAGAAGCGAACTAAAGCTGTCTGTAAAAGTGGGATGTATGTGTTCAACTGTGCCATGTGGAAAAGCAGTCCTTGGACTTCTCTGCCTCTGTGTTGTGACTTTGCAGGGCTTCACAATAGGGTAAAGTGAAGCAGTTTTGTCCTGCAAAGGCTGCATTGTGAGATGTGAGGGAAGAATGCTGCAGAAGTAATTACAAGCAACAACTTCAGTCCCGGAGCACAGGTCTTGGAGAGGAAAGCTCCAACGCTCTCTAGAGGCCTTAGGAAGGTGTCCAGGCAGCAAAGGCATCCCGGGTCAAGTGGCAGGGGGTTTCTGTCTGGGAGCTTTCCCGGGCTGCATTCTGCTACAGCCGTCTTTTTTTTCCCTCCTAGGACCATGGCTAATAAAACCCCGGAAGTTGGTGACATCCATTTCCCTTTTCCCTTCACACCGTATTCCATCCAGAAGGACTTCATGGCAGAGCTATACCAGGTGTTGGAGGCTGGCAAGATTGGGATATTTGAGAGTCCAACCGGCACTGTAAGTATGAATCGTCGGGCCCAGGAGGGTCTTGGGAGCCCTGATTACAACAAATTAGGGGCAGCTTAGCATGCTTGTTTGCTTGTGCAGAGATTTTCATGGTGTGACGTTGGGGAAAGTAGTTCTGTCAGTTTATCTTTCTGAGTGCTAGGCACTTCGCTCTATTAAGTTGTTAAACACAGCCCCAGGGTCTGAGAAGAATTAGGTAAATGCAAATGAGAGTTTGAGTGACAGTGGAAACCATGACCCATAGCACTGAAACTTCTCAGATTTCTCAGGCACACAATTACTGCCATGTTGAGCAACATAGAAATTACTGTGGTTTATTCAAAGATTAAACATACTGGTTTGGTCTCCAGGAATTAGGTTACTGAGTGCTGGAGGGGTCCAATCAAGGGCCTCTAATTCCTTCCTGGCCTGGAATGAGGGAGGATTTACTACAGGCCGGCCATTGAGGATTATTCTGGCTGTGCTGACCCGTTTCCACTTCTCTTGTGCACTTTATTACCTTTTCTAGCAAGTACTGTGTGAGAGTGAAATACGCATGTTGACGTGAAGGTACCGCAGCAAAGCTGGGCCTCCTGGAGGATAAGGACCTTGTGCTCCTTACCTCTGTCCCTGTCATTTAGCAGAGCTTGGCAGGTTTGGCCCAGAGGAAGCTCTTAATACGCGTGTGTTGAGTGAGTGAATAAAAGAAAGTGACTTGTCCCTATTCTCTCACTTGCTGATGGAAGTGTGTCACTCTCTCTGAAGATGACACGGTCTCATGGGACAGAAGAGTGCAGACTGGAGTACTCCGTTGTTCCATTTTGTTCTTTCATATACAGTGAGTGGGAGGGAATAAGTCCTGCCAGTTAACAAAATGTGGGTGATGAATATAACATGTGGAGTGTTTTGTGCTTTAAATAGTATTCTACTATCCTTCTTACCTTCCATTTAAACCCAGGGCAACATGACTTCTTCCCCTACCAACCCACTGAAATATTTTTGAGGGTCAGTAATGACTTCCCAGTTAACAGATTCTGATATTTCGGGTCCTTACCTGACCACTCTGTAGCTTGTGCTCTTGTTGAACATATCCTCCTCCTTTGTTTAAAGTAATATATGAATTTTCTTTTTTAAACTTTACTCTTTTTTTGTTTTAAGATTTTATTTTTGCTTCTTCTCCCCAAAGCCCCCCGGTACATAGTTGTATATATTTTTAGTTATGGGTCCTTCCAGTTGTGGCATGTGGGAGGCTGCCTCAGCATGGCCTGATGAGCGGTGCCATGCCTGCACCCAGGATCCGAACCTGCGAAACCCTGGGCTGCTGAAGCAGAGCGTGTGAACTTAACACTCGGCCATGGGGCCGGCCTCACAAAATTTAATTAAAGAATAATGCATGTTATTTAAAAAGTCTAATTTATCAAACTTGGTTCCTTGGGAGGCACTTTTAATTCTTTTAACTGTTTCTTAAGAAATATGCTTGTATAGCATGTTTTGAAGTTATAAGCTTATGTTGCTATTTCTTGGTTTATTGATTTTAATCACTGGTACCTTTCCCTATTGGTAGATAAGATACAGCTTTCCTACCATCTCTTTTCTCACCCTCTCCCCACCCTCCCAATGTATATATTAAAAGTTTTAGTCTCTGCTAAGTCAGTATGCTATGATTATTTTTTTCTTGAACAATTTTTTTGTTTTTCTAGAATTATTAATTGCCTCTTAAAAGTTTCAGTTTTTACTATACCTGTGCCAGTTCCTCTCACACCATCCAGTGGTCTCCCGATATGATATTCCATACATAAAATTACTGCCTTGGGCTGCCATAACAAAATATCATAGACTGGGTGGCTTAAACGACAGGAATTTATTTTCTCACAGTTCTGGAGGCCAGAAAGTGCAAGATCAAGTTTTCAGCAGGCTCTGGTTTCTGGTGAGGACTCTTCTTGGCTTGCAGACGGCTGCCTTCTCTCTGTGTCCTCACGTGGCGGGGAGAAAGAGATCTTTGATGTGTCTGCTCCTTTTATAAGGATGCCGGTTCTAGCAGAATCAGCGCTCCCTGTTATGACCTCATTTAACTTAATCACATCTTAAAGGCCCTTTCTCCAGTACAGTCACATGGTGGGTGGGTTAGGGTTTCAACATATGAATTTTGCGGAGACACAGTTCAGTCCATAGTGATTATCAATTCCATTTTACCCCGGAGACTTCCTTCTTGAAGTCCTCCGTCCTTTTGCTCTAATCTGAATGAGTCGCTCCTTAGACCTACTTCACAGCTATTGTCGTGGATTTCCCTTCTCTCCTTTAAAAAAAATAGCTTTATTAAGTATAATTGATGTATAATAAAATGTACCCCTTCTAAGTCTACAAGTTCAATGTTTTGACGTAAGGAAACACTCATGACCACCACCACAATCAAGATGCAAAATATTTCCATTGTCCCAAACAGTTCCTTGTGCCTCTTGGCAGTGGGTCCTTGCTGCTGTTCCCCCACTGCCACCCCACCTCACTCCAGTCCCTGGCCGTCATTGATCCACTTTCTGTTCCTGTAGATTCATTTTATCTGTCTAGAATTTCCTGGTACTCTTTTGTGTCTGGCTTCTTTTGCTCAGCCAGCCTAATATTTTTAGGATTCATCCATGTTGTTATGTGTATTCTTTCCTCATTTTTTCTGTGTTGGATTCTCTGTTTCCTGGATTCCGTATCTTCTTGGTTCACTTCCTTGTTTTGGTAGAGAATGTTCCTGAGAAGAGTTGTGTAGGAGGTAAGTATTTGAGACTTTACTGGTCTGAAAAGGTATTAATTCTACCTTTTCACTTGATTGATATTGATGGTTTGGTTGGGTATATAATTCTAGCTTCAAAACAATCTTCCTTCACGATTGCCCCTCTAGTTTCAGTGATGCTATTGAGAAGTCCAGCGGCAGTTTGCACCTTAGTCCTTCGTGAGCTGACCCCACCCCACCCTCCAGAGAGCCCAGAACCTTGTCTTTGCTCCTTGTGTTCTGAAGTCTCGTGTCGATGGGCCTGGTGTGCGTGTGGTTAATTCCTTGTGCCGGCCTTTCCATCTGGGCTGCCACCTTTCAGTTCTGAGACATTTTCTTGTATTTGATAGTAATCTTCCTGTGCTCCCATTCATTGGGTTTTGGACTCCCCGGTTAATCCTGTAATTATGTTTTCTTCTAATTGCCCATCTCTTTGGGCACCCTAGTTTGTTTTTTATTTTAAATTCTACTTTCTTGAGATTTCTTTTAACTTTATTGCCCAGTCTTTCTATTCAGTTTATTTCTGCTATCATATCTTTAATATTTAAGAACTTGTTCTTATTCTCTGATTTCTTTCAAGATTTTAATTTCTTTAATGATTTTTTTATTGAGGTATAATTTACATATAACATTATATAAGTTTCAGATGTACAACAAAATGATTCAGTATTTGTGTACATTGTGAAATGATCACACCAGTAAGTCTAGTTAATATCCATCACTGTATAGTTACAAATTTTTTTTCGTTGTATGAGAACTTTTCAGATTTACTCTCTTAGTAACTTTCAAATATGCAATACAGTGTTATTAACTGTAGTCACCAGGCTGTACATTACACCACCAGGACTTATTTATTTTATAACTAGAAGTTTGTACCTTTTGACCACCTCACCCAATTTGCCCTCCCCTCGGCTCGGCAACTATCAATCTGTTCTCTGTATCTGTGAGCTCGCTTTTTTTTAGATTCCACGTATAATTGAGATCATATGGTATTTGTCTTTCTTCGTCTGACTTATTTCACTTAGCGTAATGCCCTCAAGATCCATCCATGTTGTCGCAAAAAGCGAGATTTCCTTCTTTTTTTTTTCTCTCTGACTTTTAAAAATAGCATCCTGTTTTTGTTTCATAACTGTCTGAGACTATCAATTATAGTAGTATTTTGAAGCTTTTTCCCAGGGTTGTGTGTTTTGTTGGAAGCTTTTCCTTAGATGTCTGGCTGTCTTCTGTTGGGGTTCAAGAAAAAGCCACTACAAGAGTGAGTGAAAGGCCTGTGGTGCAGCCTGGCTTGGGGACTGAGGGGCTGGGCCTCTGTTGGGGCCTCCAGTTGTCAGTGGCAGTAGGATTTTCCTGGAACCATTCAGTGTTTCCAGAGAGGGCTCCATTAAACTCTTGCCTCATGGATCCAAGCCTGACAGCCAGTGTTCCTGAGGGTGTCCTGGGGAGGTGGCCTCAGCTGTAGTCTTTCACTTAATGCCCTGCTCTCAGCCTGGCCCTCTCTCTCCTCTTCACTTGACCTGTTCTCTCTGGGGCTCTCCTGGCTCACCTCCCCCAGAGAATAAACTTTCTGTCTTCTTGGAGGAGTGGGATGCAACCTGGGGATCTAATCATTCTATAAAAGAATTTCAGTTAATCCCTTGGTTTGCAGCACCGTGCCGCAGCCCTGCAGGTTTTGGGGTGTTTCTGTGGGGGAACTGGGACATCTCCGAGGGTCGCTAGGCTCAGTGTCCTTTACTCTGCTAAGTCTGTTCCATTTCTCTGCTTTCCGTTACTATCACTTCTTCCGCTTTCTTTATGGCTGTAAGCCTCTTTATTCCTTTAGTGTAATTTTAGCGTTTTTGGAAGAGAACAGACGAGCACGTGTTCTTTCTACCTCGTTTACCTGAAGGCCCGTCTCCTCCCTCCTCTCTTTTTCCGTCTCAGCCCTCTGCCCATCCCGTGCATCCTCTTCCTCTGCTCAGCCCTTCATGGTTGGTGCTCTTGATTCTGTGGCCTCTTCTCCTTGTTGTGTGCCTCACTTACCCTTCACACTCTGATGTCTTCTAAGTCCCACCCCTAATAGAGCTCTTTCTCTTGTCGTTGGATGCTCTGCGAGCCCCCCTAGGTTAAGCAGGCTCGGAGAGCTCACTGCCTGGACCAGAGGTGTTGTCCCCTCCAGAGACTCACCGGAGCTGAATCGCCCTTTGGACACCAGCAGCAACTGCCCTGTGAACCTCACTGTGGGAGCTTCTCTAGAAGGACTGTGTTAATCTGCTTGGGCTGCCATAACAGAGTCCCACAACAGAAATTCATTCTCTCAGTGTCACCTTCTGAGACACTGGGGTTTAGGACTTTGAATTTTTGGGGGGGGCAGTTCAACCCATAACAAGGACCCACAGGGAAAATTCTAGTCTTTAAGTCAAGAATTGTGTTCTCCAGGGTGATGGGCTTGCTTTAAAAGATTTTGAACGCTAGGAGTCACAGGACTGATGGTGTTCTTTCTGCACACTGGCTGCATTGAAGCGTAGAGCCGAATGTGGCTTTCCCTCAGCAGGTAGACAGGATTTTATCTATGCATCACTTGGCCTTAATTCTTTTTTGGGGCTATTATTTAATTTCTCACCTTCTTCTAATTATGTTAACTTGTAGTACTTATATGTAACCTGATGAGCCACTGTAAATACTTTTAGGAACGGTGTGCTGTGTAATTAAATACATAGCTTCATTATTTTCTCCCTTTTTCCTATTTTTCCTGGCTACTCTCTCGCTAATTCCTCCCTTTCTTTCCCAGGCTGGTCTTTAAGCACACTTTCCTATAGAAAGTCAGACCTTCCTTGTAGGCTTTATTAAAATGGGAAAGCTTGTTTGGGAAGCTTTGTTTTCTGTTCTGTATTTCTGAAAACGTTTTCCTTCCTATAGGGAAAATCCCTAAGTCTTATTTGTGGGGCCCTTTCCTGGCTCCGTGACTTTGAACAGAAGAAACGTCAAGAGGAGGCTCGTCTGCTTGAAACGGGAACTCTTCCCTTAAATGTTGGGAAGGACCAGCCCCCGTCTCTCTCATCCTCCTGCCAAGAGACCCCAGATGTCCTGAGGCCTGCTGGGGAACCTGACTGGGTTGCTCAGTTCATGCAGAAGAAGGAAGAAAGGGACTTGGTGGACCGCCTCCAGGTAGGATCCGGGGGGAATGATTATGATTTGGGGTTGATGCTGAGATTGACCTGTCATATGTGCTCTGCCTTTGCTCTTCTGTTGGCTTTCTTGAATCAGTGGTCACACTTGCTTTTTCATTCTTTCTTCCTCCCTCCCTCCTTCCCTCCCTCCTTCCTTCCTTCCTTCCCTCCCTCCCTCCCTCTCTCCCCCACCGATCTAACATCTGCGCCAGTGGTCCTCTACTTTGTCTATGGGATGCCACCACAGTGTGGCTTGACGAGCTGTGTGTGGGTCTGTGCCCAGGATCCAAACCTGAGAATCCCGAGCTGCCAAAGGGGAGCGCATGAACTTAACCACTAAGCCACCAGGCCAGCACCCCTTACTGTCTTTTTTAAGCTGATGTCAACAGGCCTTCTCTACACAAGGGGTTGGTGGTTCCCATTCATTACCCATCTGGGAAAGGAACCTCACTGTTGCTATTGGCAACATGGTTCAGCAGCTGGAAGCTCAGTTAAGGAATGAATTTGATTGAGGGTGTGTGGCTTTGGGAGGGAGAACGCAGACTTCCTGCAGTGAGTGGCGAGGCTAGGACCTGGCGAGCTTCAGGGCCTGGTGATGAGATGCTTTAGTACCCTGAGTGTGGGCCTGGAGTTGGAGAACTGCCCCGTGTGAAGAGGCCCTGGGCTGAGCGCCCCAGACTCTTGAAGAAAGGCCCGGTTTGGGGCTTCCTACAGGAGTTTCCTTTATGGCCACTTCCTCTTTAGGAGGAGCGGGTTAGGAGGAGAGAGCGAGAAGAACGCCTGCGGCAGATCCGCCACAATGCACAGCTCAAGCATGCAGCCAAGCGCGTGGTGAGTGTCCTCTCCTGGAGTAGCCGGGATGTTGTCCAGGCAGTGTCATGTGGCTTGGTCCTCGTAGTGTCTCTTCTTTGGGGAGTGGCCCAGACCTCAGCGTCCTCTCCCTGACGCCCACTGGCTAAATTCTCCACCACTCTGAGGCTGCCTCCAGCAAGGAGGTGGGGGCACCAGTACTGAGATATCTTTGCTTTTCCCATCTGCAATCCTTCCCCATCTGCAATGCTGTATACAGAGACAAGAAGAAGAAGAAACTGAGCGCCTCCTCCGCCTCAGCCGAGAGATGCTGGCAGGAGGACCAGGGGCGGAGCAGCTAGAGCAGCTAACTGGGGAGGAGGAGCTGGTCCTCGCAGAGTACGAGAGTGATGAGGAGAAAGGAACAGCTAGTGGGTAAGACAGCACTTCCCCACCCACTGCCCTGCCCAGGTCTGCATGGGGGCTCCCAGGGAGGCAGCTCCTTCCCTTTTGCCCAGAGAGGGGCAGGCTTCTTTGTCACTCTGAGGCGTCTGAAGGGATGGAATGCTGGCCACCTGCCCCTTTCTCTCAGCCAGGCTCCTCCTTAAGGTGCATAAATGATGATGACAGTGAAAGCCAGCCTCCTCTCTATGCGGGGCACTGGCTTCACAACTATCAACTCTGTTATCCTCACCAATGATATTTGTGTCTCCACTTTACGCTCAAGGAAACTGTGGCCCAGAAAGATGCTCTGCCTTGGCCGAGGCCATGAGGCCAGGAAGGGGAGGAGCTGAGACTTGAACCCAACTGGTTTGCCTCTAAATCTCATGCTCTCAGCCACTAAACCAAATGGTGTAAAGTTTATGACATAAACCATCAAGGTATCCTTAGCCGAGTTTTTCTTTTCATCTTAAGGCTTCTGTTGGCCCAGATGTCTAGGTTTTTAATTTATGGGCCATAACCTCCTGAGTGGGTTAGAAAACCCGGGAGAGAACAGCTAGGATCCCTGGACCACACTGCCCATCATGACGGCCTCCTTTTTCATTCACGCTGTAGTTTCACAAATGCCCTTGGGTGTCTGCTCCAGGTGTGGCACATTGCCAGAGGCTGTGGGTATCGAGCTGAATAAGACAGACATGAGCCCTGCCCTCAGAGAGCTTGCATTTAGTGGAGGGAGCAGACAGTAAGCGTGAAGACAGATAGCCTTATTGGAATTAGCACATTTACCTATGAGGGAAATAAAACAGGATAAAGTGGGTAGAGTAGGGGCTGCACCTCCAGGTAGAGAAGTCAGGAGGGACCCTCCGAGGAGGTGACATTTGAGCCAAGACCTGAAGGATGAGAAGGAGCCATCATGAAAGACCTGGGAGAAGAGAGTTCTAGTCAGAGGCCTGCGAGTGTGGTGGTCTGGAAACAGAAGCGGGTTTGGCGTCTTGGAAGGACAGAAAGAAGGCCTAGGTGCCAAGCAGAGTGGATGAGGAAGAGAGAGAAAGAAGAGGCCGAAGATGAGGCAGCTGTCAGTTTCTTTGGGCCTCACGGGCCGCCCAGGGGTTTGGCTGCTGGTCTCAGGGAGGCTGTGGGAAGTTTCATGCAGGGGAGTGATGTGATCTGATTTGGGCATTAAAAGCTCATTACAGCCTTGAAGTTCAGTGGTTCTTCCCCAAAAGCATGAGTGCTCCTACAGATCATCCCTCTCAGGCCGCCAGTTTGGAAGAAGTCTTTCCGGCTCCTCAAAAGATGACTCCAGGTCCCATGTGTCCCGTGTTCTCGTTGACACCCTGTGTGTCTGGAGTGTAACTCCAAGGCCTGAAACCCTCCATCAGCTGTCTCCTGAAGGATGAATCCACACTCCTTCAGTCTGTCTGCCAAGCACCTTCTAACTTGGCTGCCACCTCTAACTTCACACCCAGCGTCCCAGCTTTATTGAGATATAATTGACATACAACATTGCATAAGTTTAAGGTGTACAACGTGATGATTTGATATATGTATACATTGCAGAATGATTACCACGATAAAGTTAGTTAATACATCCATCACCTTAGTTACCATTTGTGTGCATGTGTGCACGCATGCGTGTGTGTGTGTCTGGTGAGAACTTTTGAGATCTACTCTTAGCAACTTTCAAGTACACAGTAGAGTGCTGGTAATTATAGTGGTCATACTGCACATTGTACATTAGACCCCCAGAACTTATTCATCTTATAGCTGCAAGTTTTTACCCTTTGACCACTTCCGCTCATTCCGCCTCACCACCTCAGTTGCCACCAATCTACTCAGTGTTTCTACAAGTTTGGGTTTTTAGATTCCACACATGAGATCATACAGCGTTTGTCTTTCTCTGACTTATTTCACTTAGCGTAATGCCCTCAAGGTTCATCTATATTGCCACAAATGTCAGGATTTCCTTCTTTTTTTATGGCTGAATGATATTCCACTGTTTGTGTATGTGTGTGTTTGTGTATGTATATATATATATATATATATATATATATATGTATGCATATATACACACGTAGATACCACATTTTGTTTATCTGTTCATCTGTCATTGGACACTTAGGTTGTTTCCATGTCTTGGCTATTGTGAATAATGCTGCAATGAACATGGGGACTCACCTGTCTCTTTGAGAGAGTGATTTCGTTTCCTTCGCATAAATACCCAGAAATGGGATTGCTGGATCATATGGTAGTTCTACTTTTAATTTTTGAGGAACCTCCATACTAGTTTCCATAGTGGCTGCACCAGTTTGTTCCCACCAAGAGTGCACCAGGGTTCCCTTTTCTCCACATCCTTGCCAGCATTTATTAGCTCTTATCTTTTTGTGTGTGTGTGAGACGAAGATTGGCCCTGAGCTAACGTCTGTTGCCAATCTTCCTCTTTTTTTGCTTGAGTAAGATTAGCACTGAGCTAACATCTGTGCCAATCTTCCTCTATTTTGTATGTGTAATGCTGCCACAACATGGCTTAAGGAGTGGTGTGTAGGTCCACACCTGGGATCCGAACCCATGAACCCTGGGCCGCCTAAGCGGAGGGTGTGAACTTAACCACTGCACCACTGGGCTGGCCCCTCTTGTCTTTTTGATAATAACCATCCTAACAGGTGTGAGGTGATTTCTCATTGTGCTTTTGATTTGCGTTTTCCCTGGATGATTAGTGACGTTGAGCATCTTTCCATGAACCCGTTGGCCATTTGTGTCTTCTTTGGAAAAATGTCCATTTGAGTCCTTTGTCCATTTTTTTAATTGGATTATTTGATATTTTGCTATTGAGTTGTAGGAGTTCTTTATATGTTTTATATTAACCCCATATCATATCTGTTGTTTGCAAATATTTTCTCCCATTCCGTAGGTTGCCTTTTCATTTTGTTGGTTTCTTTGCTGTGTAGAAGCTTTTTAGTTTGCTGTAGTCCCACTTGTTTATTTTTGCTTTTGTTGCTTGTATTTTTAGTGTCATATCCAAAAAAAGCACTGCGAAGATCAGTGTCAAAGAGCTTTTTCCCTATGTTTTATTCTGGGAGTTTTATGGTTTCAGGTCTTAGATTTAAGTCTTTAACCCATTTGTAGTTAACTTTTGTGAATGGTATAGGTATCCACTTTCATTCTTTTGCATGTGACTATCCCATTTTCCCAGCACCATTTATTGAAGAGACTGTCTTTTCCCCATTGAGTATTCTTGGCTGCCTTGAAACATTAGTTGATCATATATGCATGGGTTTATTTCTGGGCTCTCAATTCTGTTCCATTGGTCTATGTGTCTGTTTTTATGCTAGAACCATACTGTTTTGATTAGTATAGTTTTGAGATCCAGCTTTGTTCTTCTTTCTCAAGATTTCTTTGGCTATTCAGTCTTTGGTGGTTTAATTTCATTTTTAGGATTGTTTCTTCTACTTCTGTAAAAAATACCATTGGAATCTTGATAGAGATTTTATTGAATACAGATGGCTTTGGGTAGTATGGACTCTTTTGGCAATATTAATTCTTTCAATCTAAGAACATAGGATATCTTTCCATTTATTTGTATCTTCTTTTTTCAGTTTGTTTCATCAGTATCTTATAGTTTTCAGCGTACAGATCTTTCATCTCCTTGGTTAAATTTACCCCTAAGTATTTTATTGTTCTTGATGCTAAAATAAATGGGATTGTTTTCTTTATTTCTTTTTCAGATAGTCCATTGTTACTATATAGAAATGCAACTGATTTTTATACGTTGATTTTGTATCCTGCAACTTTACTGAATTTGCTTATTAGTTCTAACAGTTTTTTGGTGAAGTGTTTAGGGTTTTCTATATGTGAAATCATGTCATGAACACACAATTGTACTTCTTTCTTTCTGATTCAGATGTTTTCTTTTTCTTTCCTGATTGCTCTGGCTAGGACTTCTCGTACTATGTTGAGTGGAGTGGTGAGAGTAGGCATCCTTGTCTTGTTTCTGATCTTAGAGGAAATTCCCTCAGCATTTCACCATTGTGTATGATGTTAGCTGTGGGCTTGTCGTATGTGGCCTTTATCGTGTTGAGGTACATTTCTTTGATACCCAATGTGTGGAGAGTTTTTATCATGAGAGGATGTGAATTTTATCAAATGCTTTTTCTGTGTCTGTTGAGATGATCATATGGTTTTTGTTTCATTCTGTTAATGTGGTATCTCACATTTGTTGATTTGCATACGTTGAACCATCCTTGCATCCCAGGGATAAATCCCACTTGATCGTGGTGTATGATCCTTTTAATGTGTTGTTGAATTCAGTTTGCTAGTATTTCTTTGAGGATTTTTGTGTCTATATTCATCAGGGACATTGGCCTGTAGTTTCCTTTTCTTATAGTGTTCTTATCTGGCTCTGATATCAGAGTAATGCTAGCCTTGTGAAATGTGTTTGGGAGTGTTCCCTTCTCTTCAGTTTTATGGAAGAATTTGAGAAAGATTGGCGTATTTCTTTAAATATTGGTAGAATTCGCCAGTGAAACCATCTGGTCCTGGGCTTTTCTTTGTTGGTGTTCAGTGCCCGCCCTTAAGCACAGATTTCAGGACCTGGCAAAACTAAAACTTTTGACTGTGCCCAGGGCTGAGATGTCTGGACTGCTCCATGCATTCTGCCCTGTGAAGACAGGGCTTTCCCACCTGCCTCCAAGAGTGCTTGCCTGCTCTTCCGCTTCTGTTCTAGAGCCCCTTGGGGACAAGATAAAGAGCGTGAGTGGAGTTGGTGAATATTAGAGAAACAGAGTGCTCCTTTGGGTCTGGGAGGAGCCATTAATCCTGCAGAGGAGCCTCTACAGCGTCCGATGCCCTGGCATTTCAAGAGAGACACAAGCCCCTCTGAGGGCACAACCAATTAGGAATACAAAATTTCTGCTTTTCATTTCTTCTCACATCTCTCTCCTCACCTAGATCCCGCTCACTTTGTTTGCCATGTGGCACGTGATCTAAATCCAGGCCTCTCAGACACAGCTGACTGAGCAATTCCTTATTGGCCAGGAAGCCACCCCTATAAATAATTCCTCTTCTCATAGCCTAAGGCGATTAATTGCATTTCTGTTTTTTTAAAAAAAATTGAATTGCTAGGTGAACAAAAACGATCCATATTTTGGCCCTGTAGATAGAGTGTATCTGTAAAAGAATTTTGTGTTTTCTAAGGAGCCAAGGCTAGTAAGGTTGATAAACATTCAGCCGTGTAATGCAGAGTTGGCCTTCCTGCCAGCCCCCCAGTGCTGATGGGCTCTGAATTCGTTTCTAGAAAGGGCAGACTGAGGCACTGAGAAGAGGTTTGTTTGGTCCTGAGCGCCAGCATCTTTTATTCACTCAGTCCACTCCAGGTGGGAGCCCTGGTGCTCCACAGAAACAAGACACACCCGGTCCTGCCTGTGGACTTGACAGTCTGCAGGGGGAGACAGACCAAGAATGAGTGATTTGGAATGAGATGGGTATTACAAAGAACAGGTGCCGGGGCTGTGGCCGTGTGTCACAGGGCAGCTGAGCCTACCAAGGGAGGACGAGGAAGGATGCCCAGAGAGGGTGATGCTCATGTGGAGATCTCAAGGTTGACTAGGAGTTGGCTAGGTCAAGGGAGATGAGGGGAGGGGGCATTCCGGCAAGGAGAAGCGTGTGTCCGAGGCTCTGAGGTGGTAAAGAGCCAAGCTCTCTGGGAACTGAGAGAAGTCCAGTTTGCTGGAGGGTGGACAGTGAGGGGAGAGCAGCCTTCGGAGACAGACAGTGGAACAGAGCCTGGGCTTTGGGGATGCGGTGCGCCTTTCTCCTCTCTCTGCTGCGGGCAGTGGGCGGGGTTGGTGTTAGCATGGGTGACTGACCGAGCGGGCAAGCGAGCACCTGCTGCTGTGCTGGAACCTCGTTGCTGGGATGCGTGTCTGTTTCCTTCTGGCTCAGAGCTCAGACCTCACTTCTGTTGGCCTCTGAGGAAAAGGAGGGCTAGTTGCTGGTGTGTGGTAGATGCTCAGTAAACGTGTTTTCAGTTGCTGCGTTTGCTGAGAGGACTGTTTCTTCTGTCTTTTTTTTTTGCTTCTTCAGAGTAGATAAGGATGAGGATGACCTGGAGGAAGAACATGTAACTAAGGTAAGACGCTGTGTCCTGGGATTCTCTTGTGATTTGTCCCGAGTCCAGGGCTCCATCCCTGGGAGAATGCAAGAGTCCCTCTGGCTGCTTCTCAGCCTCTCGTCGATGAAGAACCTCCAACTCACTGACTCTGTGGCTCTGCAGACCCAGACCTTGCTGTCAGGTGCTCACGTGGCGGGTTGGGCTGGGCCCCCGGGAGACCTCTCTGGGGGGCGATGCCTGGGCTTATGTGCCCCAGGGCATCGAGGAGCAGCCATTCTGGGCCAAGGACTGATGGTTTCTCCCTCCACTGGGGCGCGGAAGGTGAGGGGCAGGCCAGAGCAGGAGCACTCTGCCCTCTGGAGCTCTGATGACATGTCCCTGTCTTCCTTTGCCTGTGTTTTCACTTTTTGGAGTGCTGTGAGGTACCTGTGGTTCTGGCACCTCTCACATTTAAAAACATTTGGTTTCATTTATGTAAGACTTTTGTTCTCTCTGTTGAAATTAAGATTTCCCCCTCCATTTGTTTCTTTTCCTCTCCTCTTGTAAACTGTAGAGGGGTACAGAGAGACAGAGAGTTCAGCTAGATGTCTCCCGCCCCACTACCCGCCCGTCTTCCATGTCTTTGGGAGACGTGTGTGGAACCCCCTTGCCCCCGCACGCTCCTTAGATTGTTGAGAATCTTTTCCATCTCAAGAGTCACCGCTGAGGGGAAGCGCCTTTCCTGAGATGATCGAGCCCTCCCAGCAGGGGGGTTAGAGGCTGAGGGTGCCTCTGGGGAGGAGCCCCATCTTGTGGGTGTCCTCCTGCACGTCTGGTGCTGAGGGTGGGGCAGGGTCTCCCTTGGCCCTGCATTGGCTGAGATCTACTATGGGATGGAGCCACCTTGCTTTAGGTTTGAGTATTTGTGGCCACTCTCCCTGTTCTGAGCCCCTAGGCCCTGGCGTTTCTTGCCTTGCAGAGAGTATTTGGAGATGCTACAGTCTCCTGAGATCCCTCTTGTCCTCTGAGCAGATTTATTACTGTAGTCGGACGCACTCCCAGCTGGCCCAGTTTGTGCACGAGGTGCAGAAGAGCCCCTTTGGTAAGGACACCCGGCTCATCTCCCTCGGCTCTCGGCAGGTAAACGGCGTGTGTCAGCCCAGGTGTGTGCTGCTCCCTTCCCTCGGCCTCCGCCTTCCTCCTGCAGGCACAGGGACATGATGGGAGGTCAGCCCCTTCCCTGGCCTTGCCGGTCCTTGGAAGGGAACAAAGAGGAGGGCTGGGCTGGGCAGGCCCGGGGGCTCACTGTATGGCATTTAGCCAGCACTGTTTCTTTGCCTTTTTACCTCCTCTGTCTTGTAGAACCTTTGTGTAAACGAAGACGTGAGACACCTGGGCTCTGTGCAGCTCATCAACGACCGTTGCGTGGAGATGCAGAGAAACAAGCACGGTAGCGCCCACCCTGAGCTGTGGAGAGCCTTGGGGACCGTTGCGTAGCCTCGGGCAGTGCTGGGAAAGAGTGGGTGGCAAGGACACAGGAACTAAAGACATGTCTTCAGTGGAAATGAAGGCAGAGCAGACCCCTGGTTCCTGCCAAAAGATGCCCTCCTGGGCAAAGGCTTCTTGTTTCCTGGGTCACTGTCTTGTCCAAAACCCTGGCTTTGAGATGATTTTTTAGGCTTTTTCTAGAGGACACAAAGTGAAATACCAGCATGTTGTGATGAGACCCTAATAAGCAGTACTTGGAAAGGTTTTGCAGCCCCCGGCTCATGGAGTCTTGACATTACACACCTGCTCCTGGCCCCATAGACAGTTACCATTCTCTCTGCCTTTGCTGCCTCCCCGCCCCGCCCCACTTGTGCCCCCCTCAGAGAGGAAGAGCGAAGCTGAGGAAGAGAAGCCCAAGAAGAGAAGGCAGGAGCCACGGGCCACTTGCCCCTTCTACAACTACGAGCAGCTGCAGCTCCTCCGGGATGAGGTGCTGGTGGAGGTGAAGGACATTGAGCAGTTGGTGACCCTGGGGAAGGAGGCTCACGCCTGTCCCTATTACGGGAGCCGGTTCGCCATTCCAGCAGCCCAGGTGAAGACCTGGAGGGTTGGGCAGTAGCTCTTGGCTCTGACTGCAGACTGGGCCACAGGGAATTCGTCGCTCCTCTTTCAATTCAGGAGGATGCCATCAGCTGTGGTTGGACTGACCGACACACGGCGTGCAGATGACACGTAACCACTCTCCTAGTACAGAGGGTGGGAGGAAGCTCCAGGTCCCTTGGTGGCCCTGGGCTGCAGGGACAGTTGGCATTATTGGGGGACAGCAGATTAGAGCCAGGAAGGAACGTGCATTCATAGTGAAACCACGGGAGGGGATGCCAGGGCAGAAACTGAGGAATGCAGTAAGGGAGCTACAGGACGTGGCTCTGTTTCCAAATGGCCTCTCAGAGTGACTGTCCAGCCGCACCTACCTGCGGCGTACGAGAATACCATCTTCTCTAGACTTCCCATATTGAGTGCTATCTTGAAACAGAAAGAAAAACTGCTAATTTGACAGGTCAAAAATGGTATCATTGTTATTTGGTGGGTATGATTTCACTGTTTGCTTGCTACTTCCTTAATTTGAGTGACTTTTGGAAGTAGAATATCATTCGTGGAGAATTCTGTATAATCAAGAAAAGATTTAAGTAGATTTTAAAAGGTGCAGGGAACTATGTTAGTAATAACATTTACACGGCATTAAATGCTCGTCAGTCTGTTACCTTGAACCCTGTGGGGGTGCTCCCAGGGGAACTCTGGAGCCCTCCCAGTCTCGCCGCCGTCTCACGCCCTTCCCCGGTCTGCTTGCCACAGTGCCAGATCAGTGCTGCCGACACTTGTGTGCAGATATAGGAGATATCCTGGAATTCTTATGATCTTGACTCTGTGAGGCACTTTCACCTCATTTTTGCTCTTAGGGGATCCCGCTGAAATAGCTAAGGCGGGGATTCTCCGTATTTTACATGTGGGGACCCTGGGGCCCTGAAAGGGGACATGATTTATCTGTTTTCTCACAGCAAGTGAGTGACGGAGCCAGTATGAAAACCTGGGCCTGAAGGTTCCACTTTTCTGGATTTTCACTTCATCAGTATTTTAACTGGAAAATTGTCTTAACAATGTAGCACCTAAAAAATTTACAGTGCTTTTATTTTTGTTACCCTGACCTCCACTCCTTAACCCTCATTTGAGATAGAGTTTATCAAGCCCATTTTGCAGATGAGGAAACCAAGGCTCAGAGTGGTTAAGTGACTTTCTCAGAGTCATACAGCTGGGAAGTGGCAGTTCCAGGGCTGCTTTCTGGTATGCCAGTGGTTTTCACAGTGTTTTGAGGAAGCTTGGGTGGCTCAGGGGCTACCTTGGGGGCATGGGTGAGGCTCAGCAGCAGGGCTTCCACTCTCATCCCCACTCCCACCCTTGGTTCAGTCAGAAGTCAGATTGGCTCCTCTTTTGTCTGTTTCATATATTTGATGTTCCACAGTAAACTGAGGGAAGGGTCTCTTGCTAAAAGCACATTGCTGTGTTACAGCTTCTCTCTTGAAGGTCCCTACACATCTTCTGGGCAGGAAATGAAACCGTTCACACCAGAAACTTAGAGTAGGCTGGGCAAGCCTGCTGCGGGAGGGAGTCCTGGCCCTGCTCAGGCGGCTGCCATCTCCTCCTGCCAGCTGGTGGTGCTGCCCTACCAGATGCTGTTGCACGCGGCCACCCGGCAGGCCGCAGGGATCCGGCTGCAGGGCCAGGTGGTGGTCATCGACGAGGCACACAACCTGATCGACACCATCACAGGCATCCACAGTGCGGAGGTCAGCGGCTCGCAGGTGGGTCGGCCTCTTCCTGTCTGGGCCAGGGCCTGCCATGGGGCAGAGAGACCCAGAATTCCCCCAGAGGTGGGGCTGGGTAGAGGATGCACCGAGTCAAGGCAGTGGCCTCGTCAGAGGCTGACTCTGGCTTTCCAGCAAATCTTAGAACTATGGGGACCCAGCTTAGGCAAGGTGGCATGTTTCTTTGCTCTTCACTAGCCTGTGTCTTCTTGAGTCCCTCCAGCCCAGGATGCTACCAATTAGTTCTCCATAACCCAGGATGATGGGATGAGAGAAGCAGGGGTCCTCATGTGGTTGGATGTTGTTATTAATATTGTCTTGAGGGATGCTCAAGATTTCTGAAAGCACTATTTTATTACCTATTATGTGCCATCCACCACACGAGGCATCTCTAATCTTCATGCTGACTCTACATTGGGCTGCTGTTTCTGTTTTACGTTGAGAACTCAGAGATTCAGAGAGATCTAAGCAGAATGCCTAAGGGCACACAGCTACTAAGTGTGGAGCTGGAATTTGACATTGATTTCTGACCCTGCAGCCCACATGACATCCAATCACTTCAACTGACCAACACCTGGGTTGACCTTAGGCCAGGATGTGATGGTTACTTTGAACCATCACTCTTCATAGAGAACACATCTTTTCCTAGCCCAGTAAAAACGAGCAGAGAGATTCATCTTGCTTTTTCCCCTGACCCACAGAGGACACTGTAGCAGAACCTACTTTCCCCTGTCTCAGCTCCCACCAGCCTAAGGGGCTTTGGACACATACCTTTTGTCTGTACCCAGCCCCACTTTTCACCTTGATTGCCTCCTGTGTGTCCTGGGTTGGCATTTTCTAAGCATAATATAAGATGTCTCTGGCACAGCCCTAGGCTGCTTGCCCAGAGCCTGGTCTACCTTCACACCCATTCTCTGTTCTCTCCCCAGCTCTGCCAGGCCCATTCCCAGTTGCTCCAATATATGGAACGATACGGGTGAGAGCCTGCCTCCTGAGGGGGAAGGGGAAATCCCGCTCTGCCTTGGTGCCCCGAGTCAGCCTCCGAGCGGACACGCTTGGGTTGCCGCCTCTGACCAGGCTCGGTGTAGGGCTGACCAATGCGCTCTCCACCTTCTGGTTCATCATGGCATGTACCCGCCGTGGGCTGAGGATGCTTGGGACAGGACAGCCGGCTGTGAAGGCCTGGGGCAACAGCCAGCCTTTTCTGTGGGTCTCGTGACCCAGTCTGAGAGACATCAGACAGAAAGGCCTCAGCTTGGGGCACTCGGAAGGGAAGTTGCTGTTGGCGTCCCACCACTTGCCGTCTGTTGGTTTTTCCTCAGGAGGCGTTTGAAGGCCAAGAACCTGATGTACATCAAGCAGATCCTGTATCTGCTGGAGAAGTTTGTGACCGTGCTGGGTGGTGAGCACCGTCCTGCCTGGAGCCCCGGCCTGCTGAGCCTACCCCTCGGGCACCTGGGTTTCCTGTGTCTCAGGAATTGTCTTGGCCATTGATCTAGAAAATTCTTCTTAGGGCTTAGTTGAATTGTCTGACCTTAGATCTTTTTTTTAGAATCCTAGTTTATTTACCGCTGTACTGAATCCTTTTTATTTTGCCAGATGCTACTGCACAGGTGGTGGTAGTAATAATAGTAGGAATGTGTGACATTTTATCTAACAGTGCAGTCCTCTGGCGTGCTCCTCTGAGGATGGCAGCGCTCATTGATAGACCAGTCAGCTAAAGCTTGGAGCACAGACCTGACCTGCCTGTGGTTCATGAGCCACAAGAGGGACTAGACTCTTCCAGCTCCGGACCCCATACTTTGCATTATCCTGTGCCACATACCCTTTCCTTTACCGTACAGCAGTCCCTTTAAAGCTTTCATAGAAGCTGAAGTTCCAGGAGGCCAGCAGGGAATTTTTCTGGAGGAATTTTGTCTCACATTGGTCCTCTTCACTTCCATCTCTGCCTTGCCACTGGTCACCATACAACCTGGGCATGTCCTGCCTGCACCTGCATAAAGTGGGGTGGTCACTGCCCTGCCTCCTTAGAGGATGTATGAGAAGAATGAAATCACAAGGCTATAGGCTCCACATGCAAACCTGTGGGTTAGATTTTGGGGCTCCCTGAATTTCCTGTCCTCCCACTGGGTTCTTTGGGTACAACAAATGGCAAAGATCTATTCAAATATGAATGCTCTTATTTGATGAGTACAGTGTAGAGTGTGAGAAGATGGTGGTTTTCTAGGAGACCACCATCCTGACCTGTTTCGATTCTCTTTTTCAGGGAACATTAAGCAAAATCCCCACAGCCAGCGCCTCTCGCAGACAGGTGAGAGGGCTGCCTTCAGAAGCCCAGAGCTGGCCTGAGCCGGTTCTGAGCTTCCCTTGGGGAGCTGCACGCCATGGTCTTCAGAGCAAGGACTCCAGCCTTTCGTTTGTGTACCCTTAGGGACAGAGCTGAAGACCATCAATGACTTTCTCTTTCTGAGCCAGATCGACAACATCAACCTGTTCAAGGTAGAGGTTTTCACCTTTCTCTGTTAGCCATCACGCTCCCTTCTGATCACCACCTGTGGACAGATGCTATGTCAAGACTAGGGAAGGAATAAAAAGTAATTCCTCCTGTCCTCAGACAGTCTAGAGGTCCCGGGATCCACAGCACGGATGTATGTAGTTATTTCACCTTTAAACACAGCAACGTGTCAGCAAGAAAAAAGTAGTCCATCTAGGTTGAAGGGTCGTAGGAATTGGGGAGAGAAGGTCCCTTTCTTTGTACCCAACAAGCACAGATAGAGACCCCCCAGGTCCTCCTCAAGACTCCATCTCTGCCGGCACAGTCTTCCCCCTGGGCTTGTGGACAGAGCAGGAAGTTGGTTTTGTGAGCATGACCCTGCAGTGAGGCTGAGGTGGGCCCTTCTCATGACTGCAGCCTTAGCTCTTTGCTTGCTCCAGGCCTATGTATTCGGTGCTCTCCCAGATGGGGGACAGCCACTGTGGCTTGATTCAACCCTAGTGAATCTAGTTTACTAATGATACTGAGCGCTCATTGTGTTCAAGGCAGTGCGGCAGGTTCTGTGACTAAGGTAGGATGTCCCATCACCATTCTAAAGCGAAGGAGCCCACGGCTCGGCGAGGTCACCTCAGGAAGACGATGCACACAGGCCACACACGAGGGGGCCAGCGTGTGCACCCAGCTGTGGGGACTGGAGACCTGCTTTCTTTCCATCCTGCCCTGCCTTTTTTCTTCAAACCAGCTTGCCCCAATTCACTCCTCTTGGTCCCGTCACTGCCATTCCCTATGAGATGTGCTCGCAGTCTGAGTTGTCTGATTCCTCTCCCCCTCTGTGTCCTGCATGCATGCAGTGGCTAGGCCCACAGCCTGACAGAGCTCTTGAATTCACCCCCCGTTAATTCCCACAGCTCCTACTTCACTGCAGGCTTCACTACTTTTTCCTCTTGCCTCCTTTCTGGTGTCCTGATTTCATTCTTTTTCACTTCTAATGTCTTTTACGAACTACACTCTAGCGAGTCTTAATTGAAGGATATCACTCTTTTCAGAAATCTTTAAAGTCTCCAAACTCATTGTCTTGCATATGAAGCTCTGCAGGTTGTGCACACTAACTAAACTACTCCAGATGACCCCGAACGAGCCCCGAGCTTTACCTCCGTTGTGCTTTGCTCATAGGACTTTTTTAAACGAATTCTTAATCCTTCAAGGTCCAGTTTAGGTGCTGTCACGTTGAAGGAAAGCAGAGGGGACGTAACCGTCACCTTTAGAGAGGGTCAGAGCCATGCACACATGGTTATGAGGAGGCCGTGTCCATGTGGCTTGGCAGAGTCCATCTCGTGGGAGAAGCACCGTGTTGTGCGTGGGGACAGTGGGAGAAGAGTGACCTCAGGAAGGAGGTTGACATGGTCGTCCACAAGGAGGCTTTGGGCTCCTCAGGATGTGGCGGTGAATCATGCTTCTTGGGGTTTTGGAAGGGGGTTGTCTTTTTTTCCAGCTTGATTAATGTTTACGAGTGTCCGCAGCCGGGTTTGGTTTTGCAGGTGCAGCGCTACTGTGAGAAGAGCATGGTCAGCAGAAAGGTACCTACTCCCCTTTCGGAGCCTGGGAGGAATCCAGCAGCCCTGCTTGCTGCCCTCACAGTGCCTTTCTCTCTCCTGCCCTTTGGAAATTCCAGAGTCACCTTTGTTTCCATTCTCCTTATAGTTGAGCAGCTTTGCTGGGGTGGGGAGGGAGTGCCAGGATGCCTGGTGGTGGGGGTAAGCTGTGGGCTGTCCGGGGTCCGGCTCTAGACTAGAAGCCTCTAGTCCATCATACCCTCCCTCTCGCTGCTGCTGCCCTCATTCCTCTCCATTGCTCTCTCATCTCTGTCCCAGCTCTTTGGCTTCACAGAAAAGTATGGAGCAGTCCTCGCACCCTCCAGGGAGCAGCCCAGACTGGCTGGGTTCCAACAGTTCCTGCAGAGCCTGCAGCCTGAAGTGACAAAGAGTGAGTCAGGAGGGTGAGAGACTGGGCTGCAGGCCCTGGGCGAGAACATTCCTTCCTCACACATGGACTCATCTCCCTGCAGAATGGCTTTAGTGCAACTGCAGGGAGGCCCTCCCCCTCGTCCGTGGTCTCAGACCCTCTTCGTCCTTCTGTTCTGTGCAGCTCCTGCAGCCCCTGTAGAGGAGGGGGAGGCCAGGGCGCTGCGGCCTTCTTCCCCACTGATGCACATCGAAGGCTTCCTTGCAGCTCTCACCACTGCCAACCAGGACGGCAGGGTCATCCTGAGCCGCCAAGGTAACCCAGGAAGGAGCCGGCCTGGAGCCGGGGAGCCAGAGTGGGAAAGGTTCTTTACTTCTATCCTGGCACCTCCCTGGGTTAGGATGAAGAAGCAGGGTGGTGATAACTGGCCTCCTGTGACCTGGGCGGGAGGCGGAGGTGGCAAGGATGGATGCGGGTCGTCTTGGGCAAGGTTACAAGAGAAGCCATGTAGCTGGTGGTTGAGGCTAAGTGGGGTTTGGTTTGAGTCTTGGTTCTATCACCTGCAAGCTACATGACTTGGACCAGTTTTATCTCTCTGAACCTCAGACTCCTTGTGTGAAAAGGAAGATAATAGTGCTGTCTACCTCAGGGTGGTCCTAGAGGACATTGTCCTGGGATCTGATTTAAAGAGAAAGTGATATCTCTTATGCCTTCTGATGGTCCCAGCTGGAGATCCCCTTTGCCTCAGACTGATAGAAGTCTTTGTTGGGCCAGCATCTGCCCCCTTCTCATGTAACCATCTCTTCTCTGTCTTTTTTTCAGGCAGCCTCAGTCAGAGCAGCCTGAAATTCTTGCTCCTGAATCCGGCCGTGCCGTTTGCCCAGGTGGTGAAGGAATGCCGGGCCGTGGTCATTGCAGGAGGCACCATGCAGCCGGTAAGGTGCCAGACCCAGCCTCTTGCTCCCCAGGTACTGGGATGGGACAGGGACGGGGGATGCAGCGTCAGGCTTCTTCCCCATTCCTTGGGTCCCCAAGCCAGAAAGAGGTCGGCTTGAGTGGGCCAAGCAGCAGCCACTAGGTGGCATTGCTCTACTGTCTCACTGCCCAGGCCCTTTGGCCGGGGTGGGGGCGGTCAGAGGTCACTGCTGCTGCTCTGGCATTTCTGTAGCCACAGGAGCACACTGCTCCCTTAGAAAGCCATTCTGGAATTTCAGACCCTCATTTCGGTGCCTCAGTGCCCTTTCCTTCCTGTACCCACCATAGATACAACCTTCTCTCTCTTTTATAAATTTAAGTTTTAATATATTGTGTTTAGAAAAGTATTATATTTTCATTGTAGAAAGCAGAGACAGGCAAAAACGGGAAAAACAAAAGATCAGAATTCTGCCAACAAAAGATTGATTTTGGTGTATATTATAATAGTCTTTGTATGCATAATTTTTACAAATATACATGCCATATTTTTAAATTTTATTTATTTATTTATTTTTAAAGATTGGCACCTGAGCTAACATCTGTTGCCAGTCTTCTTTTTTCCCCCTTCTTCTTTTCCCCAAAGCCCCCCAGTACATAGTTATATATTCTAGCTGAAGGTCCTTCTAGTTGCGGCATGTGGGACACCACCTCAGTGTGGCCTGATGAGCTGTGCCATGTCCGCGCCCAGGATCCGAACCCGCGAAACCCTGGACCACTGAAGTGGAGTGCACAAACTTAATCCCTCAGCTACAGGGCCAGGCCCACATGCTGTATTTTAAAAACAAAAATGTGGTACTATGTCTACATGCTGCTGTTATAATTTGCTTTTCTCACTCAGCAACAAAACGATGTAAACATTTTTCCTCATCAGCAAATACGCATCTATTCCGCCATACTCTGGCTGTACTTGGTTGCATTACATGAATATATTGTATTTTAAATAACCACTCTTCTTCGGTTAGATATTTAGGCGATTTCCAGTTTTTTTGTTTTAAACAATAGAGTGGTAGCTACAGCTACATCTCAGCACGGTGGTTATTTCTTTGGGATGCATCCTAGAACAGGACTTACTGGATAAAAAGCTCTTCAACGTCCTCACGCAGGCAGTGGTTCCCAACCTCAGCTGCCTGTTAGAGTTGCCCCTGTAGCTTTATTATTTTTCCATTTTTCTTTCTTGTGTATAGACGCATAGATTTCTCTTCATTTGTGTATTAAAATCACTTATAGTCATTGTTGCCTTTAGCACGCACATTGTCTCAAACTTCCTTTTGCCATGGCCCATTAGTCTTGGAATGCTTTTTTGCGTTCTGGAACAACAGAGTTTCCCAGGTTCGCCTGATACTTCCCTTGCCCTAGGTCTGGACTCGTTCATTTCTCTGAGGTGCCCTGGTTTCTTTGAATGGGGATTAGGATTTAGAAACCAACATCTGGGTGCTGGGGTGTTGATGGTGCTCCTCAGTTATCATTATTTAGAGGCTGTTTCAGTAGACAGACCTAGGAAATATGTTTTCAAAGATCCTGAGTCCATATTGATATTTCTGAATCAAAACCAATCAGTAAATTTATTTGACCTTATATTGTATCTCTTTTCTCTTAAGCTGGACATTTGGTTTCTTATTATGTTAACATAATTGCTTATTTTCTCTATCCCACAGTATACTTAAAATAGTTTAAAAATTATAATACCAATATGTGTTACTTCTAACAGTAAAACTACTGATTGAAGTTTCATTTCTTTGCATGTATCTTTTGCCCTTAAAGGCTGTCCCACTGAGGATGAATGGTCACTCAGCATATGAAGTCACTTGAAGTCAAGCTTTTCTCTGTGAGCTAATGTTGTGGATTTGACAGATAGCTAGGCTTTCTTTGTTTCAGCTGTGAATTTTAGAGTTTGTCTTTATTTTTGTCTTAATTATATTTTTTAAAAATGTAAACATCTATATGGTTCAAAAGTCGCAACTGTATAAAACGATATATTCAGCAGTTCTCACTTCCATCCCTCTCCAACCTGTTCCCTATCCTCATAGGTAATCATTTTTATTAGCTACTGGTCTGTGCTTCCAGTGTTTTGTTTTATTCTTTTGCAAAAATAAATATATGAACTTATCTTTTTTATTTTTCTTTTGACTTACATAAAGGTACCACAGTCAGTTTTATGTATCAGTATGTTCTGGTGGTGGCACCGCATCAGTACACAGGGACAGTGTGCATCCTTTTGCTGGCTGCATCCTCCATTGGGCGGAGGCGGCATAGCTCCCTCAACCAGTCCCCTCATGAAAGGCAGCCTTGCTGTCACAAGTGACTTCTCGAGAACTGTCCTCATGCATGTGATTTGGCGTGTGGAGCTGTGTCTTCAGGGGAGATGCCTAGATATGGGATTGCCTGGTTAAAAAGTGAAAACATACCTAATTTGTTAAACATTGTCAAATTCCCCTCCAGCTGGAGTTGTACTATCCTGTGTCCCCCAGCAATGCGTGGGAACCTGTTTCTCCCGAGTGGTCAGACTTTGGGATTTTTGCCAATTTGATAGGTGAAAAACGTGGAGCTCTTTAAAATTACAGTTACATATGTCTTCCCCCTAGAGATTCTTATTCAATAGTTTGGGCTGGGGCCTAGCCATGTGTCTTTTAAAAAATATTCCTATTGGTGGTTTTGTTGCATAGCCAGGATTGAGAACCACTGTGCCAAATTTGCCAAAGTTACTGTGCTATTCCAAGTAGTTTAAATGAGACTGCCAACCCTGGGTATCATTAAATTGTTTTTTCTCTTTTTGCTTTCCTTTTCACCTCTTTTTTCTGTTTTTACGTGCTCGCTGCCTCAAAACCCAGACTTCTGTCTTCTCCAAATGGTTTCCTCCTCCCTCCCTGCTCAGGCCTGAGGTCTCTGTCCTGGGCCTCAGGAAGATCACGGAGCCTTGATGTTGTGGTCTGCAGGTGTCCGACTTTCGGGAGCAGCTGCTGGCATGTGCTGGGGTGGATGCTGAGCGAGTGGTGGAGTTTTCCTGTGGTGAGGATTCATGACCAGGGTGGAATGGGCCACGTGGTCACATTATGGCTCCTTGTTGTCATGGTTTAAGCATACCTGTTATCAGGCCCAGGAGGCTGAGGAGACCACAAGGATCGCTTCATCCTTTGCAGGCTTTTTCATGAGTGCACTGTCCCCATGCTCTCATGCTCTGTGTCCCCTCTGTCTACCTGGGAGAGGTCTGCGCATCGCCCAGTTTTATTGTGGGAACGGGATGAGTGGGTGAGTGTTAGGCATTGCTGGTCCTCGTCTGGAAGACAAAGGTTGAGGAATGCTCTTTCTGGACTCTGCCTTGCAGAACAGTCTGCACCTCCAGTTTTCAGCCCTCTCTGCATCTCACCAGGTCACGTGATCCCTCCAGACAATATCCTCCCCCTTGTCGTCTGCAGCGGGCCTTCCAACCAGCAGCTGGAATTCACCTACCAGCAGAGAGAGCTGCCTCAGATGGTCAGTACCAGCCAGTTTGCCTTACCACAGCCTTTGCTAGGGCAGGAGAGAGGTCTCTGGGGTGAGGGGCACTCTGGCCAATCCAGAGTGTTCAGGCCTTGGGGACATTAGTGCTGGGAAATTATCAAGGAAGATCTGAGCTTCCCCCACCCCTTACCCCTTAGGCTGCTAAATAAGTTTTCTCAAAACCTCCCGTCATCCCTTTGAGATGAGACTGTTGAGAAAGCTGCTCATTTCCTTTGGTTCTCTTGCCATTTGGTTATAGTGGCTCCTGCCTTGGGCAGGGATGCAGGTCTTGGGGGCACATTGCTAGTGGCATACCTGGGGTTTTCAGTGCCCAGTTTGTCACAGATGGTGCTTAATCCCCAGTTGCCCACCTGGACATTGGGAGTTGGAGAAGGGCAGACTCTGGCATACCAAAGCAGGTCTTAGCTCTGGTGTGCCCGTGCCGTGACGTATGTCCTGGTGCTGCCAGTTAACGGGAGCGGTGGTTGGGTGTGTTGGGTAGGGAGAGCAGCACATTCCAGGCTCTGGTTCCCACTTGGAGGAGCCACCCGGCCATAGTCTCCTCCCTGACTGCTCTCACCTGGCGGTCTCTGTACTTGCTTTCTGAGTCCCAAGGTTAGGAAGCCTTTCTTCGGTGTGGCTTCAGGAGTGGCTCCATGGAGGGCTCCTTGTCTTCCTTCCTTAGATGACTGAAACAGGTCGCATTCTCTGTAACCTGTGCAACGTGGTCCCTGGAGGGGTGGTCTGTTTCTTCCCCTCCTATGAGTACCAACGCCAGGTCCATGCCCACTGGGACAAGAGTGGCCTGCTGGCCCGCCTGGCTGTCAGGAAAAAGGTGAGTGACCCCTCAGCTGATCCTCTCACTTGTGAGGACAGTAGCACTGAGTTCCTCCTAGGACTTCCCCTGCACTTCAAACCGGACAGTTAGGCCTCACCTCTGGGGCTTCTGCTAGCTCCTTACCCTGCCACTGCCAATCCCTGATCACTGCCCAGAGCATTCCCCATAGTCCCTGACCCGTAGGGTTCTCCAGTCCCAGGCTGGACCTGAGACCCAGGCATTCTGGGATCCTTTTCTGGGAGACATTATCTGTTTACCTTCAGATATTTCAAGAACCCAAGAGAGCAAACCAGGTGGAGCAGGTGCTGCTGGAGTATTCCAAGTGCATTCAGGTATGAGGTGTCACTGAGGCCCTAGGGTCCAGAGAACATGTGGGGCTGGCAGTATCCTGGCTTCAGCTCCACAACTCAGGCTGGTATGTCCCGCAGTGCTGTGGCCAGATGGGAAGCACCATGACAGGGGCCCTGCTCCTCTCTGTGGTCGGAGGAAAGATGAGTGAAGGCATCAACTTCTCTGACAACCTTGGCCGGTAAGTAGTGGGCCTCTCATCTCCTGGGGCTCTGACACCTGACCACTCCTCACTCCAGGCAGCTGGGCCCCTACCTGCAGCCCAGTGCCACCGGGTCTCCACTCAGGCTGACTGCCCAGGCCAGCCAGCTGCATGGGGAAGTGTTTCGGCAACTCTGGACTTGGCTCTTTGAGACCAGGTGCAAAATTGGGCAGACTGTAACTTTATCAGGACTCAATTCATTGGTGTGGACTGGATCTCTTAGCTGAAAAAGCCCTCTCCAGGTCATAGGTTTAGGGTAGGCAGGGGGAGGTAGAGCCACCCAGCACAGCTTGAGGGGGCTGAAGGAGCAGTAGACATAGCAGTTGATGACATGGGTAAAGTCCGGATCCTTCCCCTGGCTTTTGAGAACCCGCTGAGGGCCTGACCGCCCACAGGCCATCGGCTCATGTGTGCCCCTACCCTAGGTGTGTGGTTATGGTGGGCATGCCCTACCCCAACATCAAGTCTCCAGAACTACAGGAGAAGATGGCCTACCTGGATCAGACTCTTGTGAGTACCTCCAGTATTGGAGAGGATGGGGAGGAAGAGTTCTGTCGCCCCTAGGGCTGCGACACCAAGGCTGGTCAGCTATGCCTTCCCCACTGCCCCTTGATGTGTGCCGATGTTTCCTGTTTGCTCCAGAGGGATGGGATGCACCTCCATACCCTCCTGTGCTTCTCCATGACATCATCCATTATGTCAGCTGCTGGCATTGTGCCCATGAAGCCTATTGGTCTTTCTCCAAAGCCTGGCTGTGTCATTTTCTCAGAGGGAAGACTAGGCAGGAGGCGAGAAAATATTCTGATAGGTCATTTCCTTTGTTCTTCCCAGCCCAGAACCCCAGGTCAGGTGCCCCCAGGGAAGGCTTTGGTGGAGAATCTGTGTATGAAGGCTGTCAACCAGTCTATAGGTAAGCCTGGGACTGTTCCTGCTATCAAGGCAGATAGCTGGGGATGGATGATTGGAGAATGAGGTGACAGGAACGAGGTATGTTACCTGCCGTCTCTCCAGTCTGAGGAAGAGGAGGGGTAGAAATGTACCGTAGGGGAGGCAGGTTGAACTCAGAGCCCCAGCCTCTCTTCCATCCAGGCAGGGCCATCAGACACCAGAAGGACTTTGCCAGCATAGTGCTCCTGGACCAGCGGTATGCCCGCCCACCTATCCTGGCAAAGCTGCCAGCCTGGATCCGAGACCGTGTGGAGATCAAAACCACCTTTGGCCCCGCCATTGCTGCTATGCGGAAGGTCAGTCCCGCCTTTCTCGTCCCCTGAGGGCCCTCCGCCCCTGAGAGCTAGTGTCTCACTGTCTTTCCCTGTCTTCCCAGTTTCATCGAGAGAGGTCTGGCCCTTCCTGATGGATGGCTGCACCGCTGCCTGGTTGCCGGGCTCACTCTTCACCCTGCCCATTTGAAATGTTTGTCTTTGGCCTGACCTTGCTTAAGGAGGTGAAACCCAGGTGGAGAATGTCGAGTCTAGACCAGCCCTTTCTGGAATCAGTGTGCTGCCAGGACCCCGGCACAGGTGGAAAAGCCAATAGGAGAAAACAGTGGGTCCTGCTGTCCTTGGGCCCATCCCAGGGCAGTTCCCCCCCTGGAACTGAATCTTCCTGTTCAGCATGGCCAAGTCGAGCTCCCTGCCCTGTTTCCTGACCAGCCTTTGTGGGCAGTGTGGAAGGTGTGGCCTTCCATGGCAGCATCCACTTTCTTAGAGGTGAGGTGGAACAGGCCCATCCTGCCTCTCCCATTTCCCCTCCTCCCTTTCCAGCTAAAAGTAGCTGTTTTAGACCTTTCACTCTCTCCTCGAAAGTAAGGACGTTCCCCATTTCCAGCCCCCTGCTGTCCATAGGGCGCTCTGCCCAGAGGTTTCTGGTCACCTCCCCGACCTGGTCGTCAAGAACTGGGAAAGAGCCCCGTGCCCTGCGGCCACACCTGCAGGCCTCACTGCTGCAGTGCTGGCCCCCAAACTGCCCACAGCATTTTTCTCTCCCTGCCATGGCTTCAAGTCCTCCACGGCAGTGGCACCTCCCTCCCTCTCAACCACGTGAGCAGACTCCAAGACACCTCCTCCCTTGACAGCCGCAGTTGTGCCAAGGGCCATTAGGCTCTCAGCATGACTATTTTTAGAGACTCTGTGTCTGTCAGTGAGACATTTCTCCTCTGTGAAAGTATCCCTCCCTCCATCCGCAATAGCTGCCCCTGCTGACTCCACCTCTCTGCTCGCCCTGACCCCAGAGAAAGGGGCCTTGGTCCACTGGTCCTCTGCCCCCACTGCCTGCAGCCAGCAGGAATGGGAGGACAGGCTGGCTCGGAGGCAGTGTCTGCGTTCTGCACAGCTGCCGTTCCGTAATGACAAGTGCACTGTTGGTTCACCCTCAGTTCTTGCGTTATGCTTCTTTATTGATTCATGGATTGTTTATCTCAGCGTCTCTTTAGAGAAGAGAGCATGCTGGTGAGGGGGTGGGTAGAGCACAGGCAGAGAGCAAGGGCTCCCCCCGGCCCCTTCCAGCGTGTGGCCTTGGAAGCCGGCCTCCCCGCTTCCTGAAGAAGGTCCAGGCACAGTCTTGGGACAGTCCTCCACATCCCGGTCCCTCCAAGGGCAGCAGGGACTGAGAGCTGCCGGCCGAGGAGCCCATCCCGCTGTTTCCGAGTGAGGGCCATAGCTAAGCCTGAGTTCTGGGGAGGAAGCAGCAGCTGAGGCCTAGGATTCCCAGTCATCCTCGTCCTCCTCTCCCGGTGGCTGCTGTGGGGGAGGCAGAGGCGGGATGGAGTCTGACATTCGGGCAAAGGCTCCACCTGGCCCTTCGCTGGCCCCGGGCGCCGGTCCTTTCCCGGAGATACCTGGGAGGGCAGGGGTGGAGGGTGAGGGACTTGGTTTGGGGCACCAGTTCACCCAGCCCCTAGAGACTTAAAAACAGGGAGAAAAGGTAAAATGCACAGGACACAAAATACCCCAAGACCCCAGCCCTGGCAGGCAGCTGGTGCTCTGCCTCCTACCTTTGCGCCTCATGACCAGCTTGTTAAAGAGATCTGCCATCAGGTCCCCACCTTGGCCCGTTGCTCTCACTGCAGTGGGAAAGCCACGAGTGAGGGACCAAATATGAGCTCTGCCCCTGGGGCGACAGCCTCAGGATTCAGTCGCATTTGTCCTCTTGCTGACAACCAACAGACCCCAGCCCTCTCCACAGCCACCATTCACTGCCAGCTCTTGGAGCTTGTCTATCAATCAGTGGATCCAGCTTTGGGGCACTAATGAGAAAATGGTGACATTTGAGTCCCATTGTCACAACCGCCCTGTGAGACCAAGGGGCAAATACGAGCAGCCTCACTGCACAGATGAAGAAACTGGCCCAAGGAGGCTGGGCAGTTGACCTGAGGTCAAGTGGAAAGCCCAGACACAGGGCTGCACTCATACTTAGGACTGAGGACTCCAGGGCACTGCTGCTTCATGCCCAGGGTTACAGTGATGCGGGCCTTTAGGATTCATAGCCGACGGGATCTGTAGCCTCAAGAGGCTTACGGGAGCAGGACTGAGCCAGCCCTCCAGGTCCCCTGTCTCTAAGTGGGTCTCAGTCCTGACCACTTCCTTGGACAGCTCCTGGCAGAGTCTAAGCAGGTTCTCTCTCACACTTCGAGCTGGGTGGGGCTCCGTCTCCTCCCAGCTTAGAGAAGGAAGTTCCACTAAGGAGGCTTCAAACCAGGAAGGAACCATGGCCCAGGCAGGGGAGATGGCCACCCAGGGCTTCCAGCAAATGCCCTTGGGAAAGCAGGGGGCAGGCTGGCTGGGTGCTGGCCTTCTGACACTTGGGGTGGGCAGAGGGTACCCTGCTGGAGTCTGGGATCAGAAGAGAAGGTGGCCCTTTTCTTCGAGCCCTCCCCTGGAGGGGGTCCCCTCACCTTGTTCCTGTTCCTTCTGTTTCTTCTTCTCCAGCTTGCGCTCCTTGACACTGCGGAGCTTGGCCTTGCCAATGCCCCCAGCCTGGCGGATAGACTCCAGCAGAGTGGCCCGGCCACTGGAGGGCTCAACCACTTCCCTGGGAGCTTCCGGGACTGGAGCTGGGGGTGGAAAAGGGTGTGAGGGAGAAAAGCTGCCCAGGCAGGAGCCTGGCCCAGCCTAAGGGTCTCGGGGGTCCAGGGGCTTCCCCTCAAAAGCCTGGCTGTGAGGAAGGGCTCTTCTTGAAAGAGGAGGCCAGTTGGAGAAGCCAGGCCTTCAGAGACTGTATGGGGCCTGGATGCTGACCACCCACCTGAGCTCAGGAAGCAGTGTGTGCAGGTGCCCCTGGTTCCTCTCCAACCCCACCCTGCAAAGGTGCACCCTGGGAGTTTATCCAGGTGCTGACAATGATGAACTTGACACTTGAGCCAACAGGGGATTTTTGTGCCACCCAGGGCTTATCTAGGTGCAGGAGACAGACTTGGAAATATAATATCAACACTGGAATTCTGCAGTTTACGGGACACACGGATGTTTTGTTGCTGTAGGTTTCTTTTAGTAGCCCTCTTCCATTGGTTTAAGTGGGAGTGGGGACCGCAGCTCCACCTGTCCAGGCCCCTCCACCCCGGAGATCAGAATTCCAGGGCTCTACAGACAGTTTGAAAACCACTATTGTCTGCACCCAGTGGAGCAAGATTTTGAAATTAGGACTATCCTGAAAATTTATGAGCACTTAACAAACCTACGGAAAATTCTTTAGGGATCCAGAAGTTAGAGGCCCCCTCTAAGAGAGCACACCCCAGCCCCCATGCACCAGGTGCTGCTCCTACCTGAGGGACGGACACCACCTCTGCTCTCATCCTCCCTCGTACCTTGGCCCGGAGAGGCCGTGCTCAGGGGTGGGGGTGGGGGTGGGGGTGCGCTGACCAGCACTGCTGGGGCTGGAGGAGGCGGTGGCGGTGGTGGTGGCGGTGGGGGTGCTATTAGCACCCCATCTTCTCGGTCTGGAGCAGAAGTGTGAGAAAGTATGAGGTGCCTAGGGAAGCAAGTGGCCGAGCAGGGGAGTTCCCACTCAACTCCCACTCCCAGCTCTCAGCTCACCTGGCTTGAAAGGCTCGGCAACCTCTGTGTGGAAGGTGGGCAGCTCTGGAATGGTACCAGGGGCAGAGGGGGCAATGCCAGGGCCCAGGTCGGCACTGTACATGAGGTCATCAGCGATGCCTGGCAGGTCAGGCAGGTAGGATGGGACATCGATCTCGGGCACTTGGCCCAGGTCGGGCACGTAAAAGTAGTTCTCTGGAACCTGAAGGATTAGGTAGGGGTATGTGAGCAGACGCTGTAGGGAGCCTCATGCATACCCGGGTGGGAGGAGGGGCAACCCCCTCACCTAGAGAAGACCGGCAAGGCCACACTTCCCCATCCCCCGTTCCCCCCCCCCCCACCCAAAGCAGCATGTGTCTCTACCTGTTGCTCCAGCTGCTCTCTCTTGCTGATGGACAAAGGGGCATCAAACAGCTTCTCTTCCGTCTCTGCCCCCAGCATCACATGGGTCTTTGTTACAGCTCCAGCCAGGGGGTCCAGGAAGACATATTTTTTGTACCTACAGAGGTGGGGTGGAGGTCAGGCAATCATCTGTTCTAGGGCCATGGTCCTGACCCACCTTTCCCACCACCAGGAGGCACAATTAGTTTGTTGTGTGGACTCCCAGGCCTTACAAGACAAACTAATCTGTCAGCTCCTGGCTCCCCAGGCTGCAGAATTCTGCTGTACCTGATTCTGATGCTCCCTGGTTCCCCCACTAAGCCAGGCCAGGCCTCCCACCCACCCCTCCACAGCCCTGCCTTCTGGCCATACAGGTTCTCAGTGGTGTTGAAGAGCAGTAAGGAGCTGACGGAGCTGATGTTGCTGGGAAGACCCCCGAGTCCCTCCTCAGCCTCATCCTCAGGCTCCAGCTTCGTGTTCACACACACAGGGAAGTATTTCAGCTTCTCCTGAGGGGGAGAGTGAGGGGTGGGAGGAGGTGACAGAGGGATGGTGGGTTTCAGCACGAGGCCAAAGTGACCTCCACCCCATCCTGGTCAGAATCCTCTTGGGGGACAGAAGACTATGGTGGGCCCTCAGTTCCTCCCCAACATCCAGGGCCACCACTGGTCACTCCCTGCAAGTGTGCACTGTGTGTGTCCATCAGACCTGCAGGGCCCGCTCATCCAGGGGGCGGTGCTTGCTCTGGATCCTGTAGCGGGGGCGTCTCTGCAGGCCAGGGTCTTGGGCCCCTGTGAAGATGGACCCATACTCCTGTAGGCGCTCTGGAGCTGGGTACTTGGCACTGGAGAACACCTGTCAACACAGGGAGGGTCTGAGATCACTTCTTCAGGGGCCTGAGAAGCTCCAGAGGGCTAGGGTTGGGGCTGGGGGGATCCTGGGCAGGAGGCAAGTTTGAGGTATGGCTGGATAGCAGAGGCAGGGACCTGAGTGTGGAGAGATGGTAGGGAATGGGATTTCTGGGACTACCCACAGCCATGGGGACACAGGGCCACATGTGCTACCTTGATGGCCTTCTTGCTGCCCTTGATCTTCTCAATCTTGGCCTGGGCCAAAGAGACCCTCTCCCCAATGGCCTGCAGCTGGCTCCGGCTGAGCTCTACTCGCTGGGAGATCCTGCCACAGAAAAAGATCACAGGGGCTGGGGGCTTCTCCCCGAGCCCTGCAGCCTCCTGTACCCCTCCTGCTTCTCACAGCAAACCTGCAGAGCCAGGGGTTTGGGCAAGGGCTCTCAAAACACAGTGTTACCTGCTTGTCAGGACCGATCTTGGAACTGCCCAGGTGACCTCTAGAAGGATCACCTACCCTGAAGAGTCTAGGAATGAATGGTATGAAGTTCCTTAGAGCGCTGGGTAGGGATGGGCAATACCCTGGCCCCAAGTTAGTGCCTGTACATGCCACCTGAAGGACCTGGTTCCTGCCTCCAGGATTTTGTTTATAGCCTCAAGCAGGGGCAAGCAGAGACAGACTCCTCATGACTTACACGTACATATTGACTATGTATTGACCTATTGACAGATGAGGATACCAGAGTTCACCAAGGCTGAGTGACAGGCAAGGATGAGTCCAAATTCAAGTCTTAGACCTGTTCACGAGGAATTGCCCTGAGACATAATAAATGGCTTGTGTGGGTAAATCCCAAGTCCTCACCATGGTTCTCATGCTTGTGGTCTGGCTGCTTATAAGCTGACACTCCCCCCAGCCTGGATCAGGGTGCTCCAGCGACACCAGCACCTTGCTATTCCCTGAACATGCCAAACCCATCCTTGTTGCATGGCCTTTGCATCAAATGGAGTGCCATCCCCACATATCCCCATGGCTGCCCCCTAAACTCCCTGTGCCCCTCCTCTCTGAAGCCTTCCCGAGGGTGGAACCCAGGATTGCACCTGTCCCTCCCCAACCCCCTTCCACACAGAGCCACTGGACATTATGTGTCCAGGCCTCTGTGTGCCCAGGGGTGAGGGCTTTGCCTTATTCCCTGCTGGACTCCCAGCATCTGGGACAGTGCCTGGCACTGTCAGAGGCTCCCTCTGAATGACTGACACGCATGTGCCCTGAATGTAAATGCTTGTGAGCCTTACACTTTCCCCACAGTATTCAGCAGCAGCAAGGGTCTTCTCACCACAGAGGGGACTCAGGCTCACATGTGCCAGGGCATCCTTCTCCCAGTCGCTCCCCTACCTCCAAGAACACCAGCTCCCACCTGTGACCACCAAGTTCCACATGCAGAGCGGTCACATCTCTGCATTCACCCGGCAGGAGTGAGCGCACAAGTGAGGCACGAGAAACAACGAGGCAGGGTTGCAAGTTCAGTTCATGGGGATGGGTAGGAAGATACAGTGGGTGGCAGAGGGGCCCTATTGTCTGTGGGGTCAGAGACTACGACGGCAGGGAACTCTGGGATTTCCTTAAAGGATGAAATGAACAGTCAAGACCGGTTCAACCTTCCTAAACTACCCCCACCAACTGTAGAAGGTTTTGGCCCCCAGAGAAGCCACCAATCAGCCAATTTCACAATCCAGGGGTCTCCATCCCTAATGAAGTCTCCCTGATTACTCCCAGCTCCTCATGGCAGAGGGCTCAGTGAGCTGGGGGTCTGGGTACAAGCAGGCACCTAGAGCAGCTCAGTGGTCCTTCACAGACTGGTCTAAGTGGGATCGCAATGCAGATAGAGAACAAGAGGACACCGTTTCCTCCCAGTGAGAAAAGGCAGAACCACTCGCACGAGCTCCATCTTTGCTGCCAGGGAGAAAGGTCTTCATCCACTGGGAAGGGAACCTGAGCGAAAGCTGCTTCCTCCAGTTCCCAGCTCAGCCACTTTCTGCCCTGGGGTGCTGAAGCAACCTCAGTGGTTACGTAACCACTCCACTGGAAGTCAACATGGAGAGTGGGAGGGACAGCAGAAACAGAGATGGACAAAGGCTGCTCTGTTCTGGTTCTTCCATCAAGGAGAGAAGGGCTGATTTCTCAAAGTTGCAAACATCAAGCTTAACAATGAACCCTGGCAAATTTCCAGAATGGATTATTAAATTGAAGGTCTGTAAACACTTTGAAAAGGAAGAGGTGGATCCCAGGGGCCAGCATTGTTCTAAATTCACAGCATTTCTTTCTTTGACAGGGTTATTAGACGGGTGTATCAAGGGAAAACCTTAAACACAGTGTATCTTGAGTCAGCAAGGATTTTGACGGCTTCTCACAAAATCCTGTGGACAAGATGGCGCTATGGGGGTTGGAGGAGACTGCATCAGAGCCAGACAAACAACAGCACCAAAGGGCACTGCTGAAGAGGGCACTGCAGAAGAATGGAATGATTCAGCCTGGCACAGTGGTCTCCGCAGAGCCCCGCCCCACTCATTCAACACTTGACTGTAAGCTGGGGATAGCAAATGGAGGAGGGTCAAAGTGGGCTGCATGATGGAATCAAGACTCAAATAATCAAGACTCCTAAGAGGCCAGAAGGGTGGACTGCAAGCAACAAAATGAAATTGACAAGAAATGGATGTGAAGCCCAGGCTTTAGGTTTAAAAAGTCAAGTGTTCAAATACAGATGGAGGTTTAGCAGTAGTTCAGGTGAAGCAAGACCTGACGTTTTGGTTAACTATAAGCTCAGTATGAGCTAAAAGCATGCTAAGCCTCTTTAAAAAGAAAGGCGATCTTAGAGCATACAGCTCCTTGTCTGTCTCCTGCCTTTCAATAAACAACATCCACTCTCTTGGAGGCACTACAGGGAAAATAGAGCCCTGGATTAATGAGCTAGTCTAGTCCAGGCACCAATCTCATCCACAGCTGTGTCCCCTTTAAACTGGATCCGCATTTTCAGAGGACTCTGGATTCCCTTCTAGACTATAGGGACTGTCTTATTCCCTGTGGCATCTCTAGCACCTGGGACAGTGCCTGACCTGTAACCAATACTGGCTGAATAAAAAGTGACAAGTTAACGAACGTCCAAAGGAGGGTGATGAGGCTGGTGATGAGTGAGAACTCCTGTCATATAAAGATAAGTGAAGAATGTTCTGGTTACAGATAAGATGACTTACAGAATATGATAATTCCGTTCAAATATCAAAAATATCATGTGCTGTTGGGTGGAAAAGCGATTAGACTTATTCTCTGTCACCCCAGAGGGCTCCCTTAGAACCAGTGGGTGCAGTTACAAGGAAGCAGATCTCAGTTCTACATAAGGAGAACTTTCTAGTAAACAGCTGCATAGCTTTGCAAAGCAATCAGATTCCAGCTGGATGACCACCTGTCAGGAATGCTCCGAGGGAAGATTCCTGTGCGGGGCAGGGGAATGGAAGGCATGATTTCCAGGGTTCTTTTATTATCCAAGAGCCTATAAGTCTAAGTAATGGCTTGCTTGTTGACAAAGCCCCCAGATAGTCCAATCTCTTATAGTCATAGTCATATGCCACGATGCCAAGGACAGCACCGACCGTGGATGAGAGAGCTTTCAATTCCCCTGCCATCTCCACCGGAGGACTGGCAGCCTGTGTTAGGAAGGACTGTTAGGCCACACTAGGGCTGGACTGATTAGCAATGTCCACCTTGAGGGCAGGGGGACAGTGGCAAAAAGGCAATTTGTTTGTCATTCCTGACCTGGACCCCCTGGCTTGGTGGCCTGCTGAAAGGGAGGTCGGTTTCGAAGCTCATCCCTGAAGCCACGCCCCTGTAACATGTTTGCCCAGACACCAGCAGAGGGGGGCTGCCTCTCTCGTCGTCAGAGATGGGACTGGCTCACTCAGTCTCCTCAGAGGTGGGACAGAGAGGAATCCCATAACACACGTCTGCCCTCAGGGAGATTCCGGTCCACCAGGGAGACAAGTAACTACGACGTCCCACAGACCTGGCCTTAACATCTATTAGTAGCAGTGTGACCTTGGGCAAGTCACTTAATTGGCCTATGCCTCAGTGTCTTCAGCTGAGAAACAGGAATAGTAACTTCTATATTATGGAATTATTGTAAAGGTTAACATGAGCGAACGTATGTCTAGTGTTCCTGTACTAGCTGACATGTCCTGAGTGCTCAGTTAACATCTGTTATTACTGCCCGTAAGACTGGGAGGGAGGAGGGGCTGCAGGCACTCAGAGGAAAGCAAGAAGAGGCAGTGCGGAGCAGGCACAGACCAGGAGGCTCCAGGCTGAGGGAACAGGACTTCGCAAGAGAACACTATGGAGGCAGAGTACAGAGCAACAGGAAGCGGCTCCCCTGGCTGGGGTGGGAGGCGATCAAGGAGGCACCAGAGAGGCCACTCTCTTCCTGGCGTGGGAGATGGAGGGGGATGGGGTGGCCAGGAGTGCCTGGGCCCACCACCTCCAAAGCTACCCCTATTCCCTTAGGGGAAGATTTCCTATGAAGCCAGGCAGGCCCACAGCCCCTGCAAGCCCACCATGGCCCCTCAGGATCAGCATGCCAGTCCTCCAGAGAGGCTGCTGGGGAGGAGGGAGCCCCCTTCTGACCCATAATTGCTGCTGTTCCTCCCTTGCCTGTCCCATGCCCTCACAGCAGACCCTGAACCAGAGCTCTTGCCTTCACCCTTCTCTTCTCCACTCTCTGGGATAATTAGGAATGATCTGCTAATTATGTGAGCAGCTGACTGAGTGCTTCCTAACCCTGGGAGTTACCAGGTGCCAATCAGTAGAGAGAAAGCGGGGAGAAAGGAAGGATGGAGGAAGGGTGATAGAGAGGAAGGAGGAAGTGAGGAAAAGGGGAAAGTGTGGGGTAGGTGAAAAGAAGGGAGGAGAAGGAGGAGGAAAAGCAGGAAGAGGAGAAGGGAAGAGGGAGGAAGTGGAAAGAAAAAGAGATAAGGGAAAGGCCTGGCAGAGCAAACCCTCCCCATGAAGAGGGAGCTGAACAGGCTGCGACTGATGAGTCCCAACTTCCACACCCAGAATTTGTCCAGCTCCTCTCCCTGGACCACTGCCACCCCCTCGGCCTCCTCATCTAAGTCGTGTGAAGCAGCTGACATCTCTAGGCAGATATTTCGGGGCCTGGCTTCTCCCAGGTGAAGAGGGGGATGGGTGAGGGCTGGGGAGGTGTGCTAGGCAGGAAGAGGGGCCAGGGAGGGGGTTGGAAGGAGGGGGTGGAAGGGAGCCTGAGAGGTACTTGTCATTGTTTCTAGTCTCTGTGCGGCTCCTGCCGTGGCAGAGCAGGAGGAAGGACCCCCAGCTTGGAATGCTAATTTCCCAGGCGCTCACCTACTTATGGAACAGGGCACAGGCTCCAGGGGGGCCTGAAATGGGGGGAGCAGTGGAAAGGAGAGATAGCAAGTGTCTCTTCTCTACCCACCTGTCTCTTTGCAAGAGGTTTCTAAGCAGGAGGAGTGCATTTAAGGGGGGAGATTCCAAGCTGGGGTCACATCCCCAACTCAAAAGCCCAGGAAACATGAAAAGCCCCCAGCTTGATGACTGCTGCAGGACAGGGGGCAGGTGAATGAGGCGAGGTCTCAGCACTCCCCACCCCGACTCCCAATCATCCTCCCTTTCCTTCATCCTCTTCCCAATCTGTCATTGTGTCCTGTCATTGTTCCCTTTGAAATGTCTCTTATCCAGCCCTCCCTGCCTGCAACTCCCCTGGACTGCAGCCTCATCCCTTCCATGCCCTGACTACAGGAACAGCCCGCAGCGTGTCCCTGGAGTCCACTCTCTCCCCCACCTTGTCCACTCTGTGCTGGCTGCCTGACATATCTTCCCCAAACTCTTCTGTCCCATCACTTCCCTGCTCGACAACCTATCACACCTCCTTAAAACTCCTGAATCCAGCTCAGAGTTCCGTCCTGTTAGGAGAAGCCTCCATGGGCCCTAAGTTACTTATCCCAACTTCTCACTCACCCTGCCCCCTCCCTCCCACTCCTGCCCTGAAGCATTCCCACAGCACTGAGGAGGCATGAAGAAGCGAGAGGCCGACTCCCAAGAGCGCACACTCAGAGGGGGAAGCAAGGCCCACAGACACACGGAAAGCTGACTTTTCACACCCTGTTCTACTGTGAAGGAGCCAAATGTATGGGACAGGCAGCAATGTCTGTACCCCAGTACAGAAGCACCCCGTTCAGGCCAGCCTTCCTCCAGGAGTCCGTGATACACCATGCTCCACATCCGGGCCTCTGAGCCTGTGGCACCCATTTCTAGACCCCACCAGATGACCTGCACACCCCTCTTCCTAACCCTGCCTCACCATAACCCATCCCTGCAATGGCCTAGCTCATGCCCCTCTCCTTCAGGAGGCCTTCCCTGACCATGGGGAGCAGGCGTGTGGTTTTCCTCTCAAGCATCTACTTCCTCCTTATGCAAGTAAGGGCTCCCATTTCCTTTAGGGGCTCCATCGCTCCCCCAGGCTCAGTCTCTGCATTTCAGGTGGGCCTAACCCATGGCTTAGGGGTGATGCATGTGACCAGGGTCTAAGCCAGTCAGCGTGTCATGCCCCCTGGCCCCAGCAGTCAGCTCTGGGATAGACTTGAGAACCAAGCCAGGCCAAGGGGCAAGTGGGACTTCGGAGGAAATGCTGACACGGAGGAAAGCACTCTTTCCTGCTGGACCTGAACCTGAGTACATGAGCTCAGGCCTGCTGGTTACTTTGCCACCACAAGAGCAAGGCCTGTCTGGGAATGGAGACAGCCTAGCAGCAGCAGCTGGGGTGGAATGAAAGAAAAATCAGGTCCTGAAGACATCATTTAAACCCTGTGACTCCAAAGCCTTCTCTACCAATTGGTTACTTTTTGCTTGCATTGATTTGGGGACTTCTGATTGATAAATGTGCCACCAATTCTTACTTATTTCTCTCTTCCCTAGATCCCCAGAAGCCCACAGTTCATGCTATGCAATTAAGAACCAACCTAGGCCTACTGCTTTCCCATTCTAGACTATAAGATCCTTGAGGACAGGAACCATGTCGTTCACATCTTCAGCACCCTTCGGGTCCAGCATATTGGGCACATGGTGGGAGGTCAATGGGGTGACCTGGACCTGGTTGTAATGGGAGCCTAGACGCAGGTACAGGGCTCTTGAGAGGCATCCTGCCCTCCCTGAGCCAAGCCTAGCCACTTGGAGAGCCCATACCCATGCTCAACTCACACCACTCCCTCCCCAGGAGATGGCCTTCTTGCCCTTTCCTCATCCCATCCATGGGCGGGGGGACACGAAACTGTCCACAGTTGCCAAATACTAGCAAGGGAAAGGGAAGGATGCTAAAAACCCAATGCTCCCTTAGACAAAGGCAAGCAGCAGTCACAATCCTGGTGAGGAAACATAAGTATTTCCGATGGATTGTTTTTGGCATCCATCTCAATCACTGGGTATGGGGTAGCCATAATCTGGGACTGATGGCTCTTAAAGGCCTGTGACCTCTTCCTTAGGCATTCTTTGGGCATATTTAGCACAAGAAGCGCGCCTAACACTTTCTATAACTATTGATAGCAGGTTAATGGAGGGCCACCTTAGGCAGCCAATGAGCAGAGATGGTATCAACAGGTAATAAGAGCAAATGCTTACTGAATGCTTACTTGATGCCAGGCACTTTAATTCCCCTGAAAGTTTTAATACACTGAATCTTTACAATAATCCTACGAGGAAGGCACCATTATTATCACCATTTTATAGATAAGAACACTGAGGCTTAGAGAGTTAAGTAACTGGCCCAAGGTTACAGAGCCAGCAAATGGGGACGCCAGACTGGGCCCAGGCAGGCTGCTCCAGAGTCACCCCTTAACCACTTGAGGGCACTGCCCCTTGGGTACATTTACTTTCTGCATAGGCTTGGGGCAGACAGGTGCGTAGGGACAGGCCAGAGGCAGAAGAGTAAGAGATGTGGTGTTTGTACCAAGTTCAAGTGGAGACAATGACCCCCCCCTTCTGCCCCCACTGGGAAAGGCTTCCAGGAAGAGGTGGACTAACACCTGGTGAAGGAGGAGACTGCGTGGTGAAGCACGCCTGATCTAGGGCACAAGCAGGGGAAGGGGAGGGGACCTGGACCACACACGAGAGGGACCTCGAGCAGGCAGTCAAATGCTTCACGCTGGGTGGGGTCGAAGGTCCCTGGTGAGGCACGGTGTGGGCCCCCAGCAAGGAGACGCCCTGAGCCCCATCTCAGGTTGCTTATGGAGCCATACACAGGACGAAACCTGGGCCCTCGGCAAGGAAACAGCAACGCCATTCATTCATGTTAAATAAACACGGGATGAAAAATCATTATAGCCCAAGGACAGTGCTAGATCAGTGCCGGTGAGGCAAAACGCTGCCACTCTGCGCTCAAAGCCGGCGACGACCCCTAAGGCCCACCTCACCAGCCTCTCACACCCTCAGCCCCTCCTCGCTCCAGCCACCTGGCTTCCATTCAGGGCCTTCCCATCTCAGGGCTGTCTTTCTTTCTGGAACGTTCTTCTTCCCAACCTACCCACTCACAGTAACTCCCACTCACCCTTCAGATTTTAACATACATGTTTTTCTCCACATATACCTTCCTTGATCCCCCCAGACTAGGTCAGGGGTCCCGTTAACAACTCTCCTCCACAGCGAGTCTGAAGCCACAACACCCGGGTGTGACCCCTGCCTCTGCCACTTGCACTGGTCTCTTAGCCTTTCTGTGCCTCAGTTTCCTCATCTATAAAATGGAGATAACAACAGCACCTCCTCACAAAGTGGTGTGAGTGTTAAACGAGTTAATGCACTCCGATCAGTGGTGGTACACGGTCAATACTATGTAAATATTAGTTATTACAAAATTATTATAAATCGGTCTTATCACAACTGTAATTAAATGACTAACGCACAATTGATTCGTTAGAGTCTGTGTCTCCTGCCAGGGTCTATCCTCTAGTTGGACAGGGACGCGGCCGTATTCATTGCTGTAACTACAGAGAGTAGCACACTGCCTGGCACATGAGAGGTGCTGAATAAATATTTGCTGGCAGCAGGAATAAGTGAAGGAACAGGGCCCCCAGTGGGAGGAAGAGACTGAGCTGGGAGAGGAGTACCCCCACTGGGGCCTGGGGATTCACAGGCAACCCAGGGGGCTAAGTGCGCAATAGTAGTGAGCTCTTACGAGAAGAAGTTCTAAGCTGGGCGCCTAGCTTGGGCCCCTTGGGCACAGGGAAGCCAGCTGGGTCCCCCCAGGACCAAGAATCACCCATGCTCCTAGAGGGTGCATTCCTGGGAATGGAGAGATGACTGCCCGGATGAGGGTGGCCCCCTGATTGGTGAGGGTGGGTGGCAGCACCCACCTGCTAAAGATGTCTCCGGAGACCTTCTGTAGGTACTGCAGGGCATCTGCCACCTGCTGGATGGCCTCCTCTCGCCGCAGGTCCGGCTGGATGAGGGGCACCATGTAGGTCTGCCCTGCCAATGAGTGCTGGGTCCTCGTGGGAGTCATGGTGCCTGTGGGTGGGAACCGGAGCGTCAGGACAGCTCACACTCACCCACACCCACCCACCACAGGGCAAGGTACCAGGAGAAGACGGCACAGCCCCCCACCACAACTGTCTGCCACAGGTTCAGCCCGTGCAGGGGGAGTGGGGGACAGAGCACTGGGTGGGAGGCTCATAGTCTATCGGTGCTTGTTGGGTGAATGAGGGAGGGAAACGCATAGGGACAGCAGAGACTGATGAGAAGCGCGTTCAGAGAAGGTGCAACATTGACTAACTGCTATAAGGTGCTTGGTACCCTTTCCATACATTATCTCATTTCAACTTCCCACGCCGGGTGAGCAAGAAAGAAACCCTTGCTGCAGAGTAAATGAGGCTGGAAGCAGAGAGATGGATATGGGGAAAAAATTCCCTGCATCAACTTCCAAATGGTACGTGGGTCTGGAAAAGCACAGAAAATGTTGACTCCTGGGTTCTTCTCACTGTGGCCTGTTCCTGAGATAGAATAGGCCATGGCTGGTGACTCCAGGTATGGGAGTGTCTGGCTCTGCTCACCCAGGCTAGAGCTAAGCAGAGCCGGGAGGAAGGAGGGACATGTGGGGGGCAGAGGACAGGAAGAAAAAACACTCCTTTGAATTGCACGATGAGGGCAGAGTCTATTTATACTGGGTTTAATTAACTCCGCTCCCTGGTGCCACTAAAGCAGCAATCACACTGCAGACGGCCCTGATTTGATTGGCAAGAGACACACCAGGCAGAATATTAAGGCACCAGGCCCCTATAAATAGGCCTAATCACAGCCCCTCAGTAGAAGACAGCGAGAAAGACATTAATCAGGCCTGGCACTGTGCCCCAGACCTGTTCTCCTAGGCACCATGTTGGGGCCCCTGGTGGCAACAGACGTGTGAGTAGGTCTGGTTAAGTGTGGCAAAGGAGGGCTTAGGAGTTTTCATTTGGGCTCAAAGTGCTGTGTGACCTTGGGTAAGTTGCTTGTCTTCTCTGAATCTCTGATTCTTTTCATTTCCCATTCTACAGTCTGAGAGTGGTGCCACTAAGAAGTGGTTACTGCCAATGTGTCACACCAGTATCTTCACCAAGCTGAGGCTTATTCCTTTGCTCCTTCTGCTGGTTTCCCCTCGCCCTTCCTTCTACCCTACTTGTTCTCTCCTACCCTTCCAAGGCCAGCACTTTTCCTCATGCGACAGTTCTGCTGTTCAACTTTTTCTCCAGCAGTGATACCCTCAGCTTTCCAGACCTGAAGCTGCCTGGAGTCCTCATCAGGGCCAAGAAGGAACTCCTCACCTCTCCAGTTCTCCTCCCTGCCATCAATGACCAAAGTGGGCCAGCTGATCCCTACCCATGTGAGGAGCCTGACCCTCGGAGACCACGCACTCCTTTCAAGAATGCTCCCCTTCTTTGTATTTCCACTGATGCACATTTGCTGGCCATCCTACCGTAGTTCTGTGCCTGTTTCCCATCTGTAAGACAGACGGGGGTAAGAGGTAGAAGATACTCTACTGTGCACACCTTGAGAAGCACTCCTCATGGTTAGTTACCACGTCTGTGTGTGTACATGCAAAAGGGGGTCGAACAGGCACACATCTAGACAAGAAAGCAGCAGTCCTTCGAAGAGGAAGAGACTGAGCACAGCTGCTTAGTGGTTTGCTAATTCTGTCTGCAAACAGCTACTCATCAATTACGAGGTGCTGGCCACGATCACAGCAAAGATAAAAGGACACTGTACTGGCGTGGAGACAGCCTCGAAAACAAACGCCCTGTGATGAGTGCCCTAACCCGCGTGAGTACAGCGCGGCGGGGGAACACTGCGGAGGGCGGGAAATCCTCTGGGGTTAGGGAGTCAGGAAAAGCCTCTCTGCACAAGCTGTGCCTCCCTGCGAGGCTCAGCGAGAGAGCAGCGAGACGCTCCGGGTAGAAGGAACAGCCTGAACCACGGCTTGCCGGGAAATGGCAAGTGCTTTTCAGTGGTGAGGGTATAACCATCCCTGGGCAAGTGGCAGGAAAAAGAAAGATAATGAGGCCAGTTTGTGAAAAACCCTGATACCACGGCAAGGAGTTTGGACTTAAGCCTGCCGGCCAGGAATGAAATCCTTAGACCTACGCCATCCAATATGGCAGCCACTAGGGACTTGTGGCTATTGAGCACTTGAAATGAGGACAGTTTCAATTGGGATGCAGTCTAAGTGTAAAATATACAGTGAATTTCGAAGACTTAGTAGGAAAAAACCCCATAAAATATCTCATTAAAATGTTTTATATTGATTACATGCTGAAATGACCATATTTAGACATATTGGGTTAAACAGAATATAGTACTAAATTAATTTCACCTGTTTCTTTTTACTTGCACGTGTGTATGAGGAAGAGCGGCCCTGAGCTAACATCTGTTGCGAATCTTCCTCTTTTTGCTTGAGGAAGATTGTCGCTGAGCTCACATCTGTGCCAATCTTCCTCCACTTTGTATATGAGACACCCCACAGCATGGCTTGATGAGCGGTGTGTAGGTCTGGGGCCTGGAAGCAGAGCGCAGGAACTCAGTCACTACGCCACCGGGCCGTCCCTGTTTTTTTACTTTTAAAATCACACACGTGACTCACATAATATTTCTATTGCACGGCGCCACTTTAGAGAGTCTGGTAAAAACTGTGGACTCTTCCAGGAAAAATGAACACACGTCATACCCTCTCTTACGATGCTGATTCTAATTTCGGAAGCGCACGACATCCTTACTGCACCGCATCCGCGAGACCCCGCTCCCAGGGTCTAGACCCCAGGTTGAAACCGCTGCGGGGGGCAGGCAGGAACCCAGCACGGTTAAAGCAGTGTGGGGTGACCGGGGAGGGACGGCAGCTGCAGAAGCGGGGCTGGAGGCTTCACTTCCGCCCTGTTCCCGGGGCCCAGGGCGCAGAGGGCCTCGGTCACGTGAGGGTCACGGGGCCGCCGGCCGACAGCGGAAGCGGAGCGCGGGCGGCCCGAGGCCGCTCTCCCAGCAGGGCCCCCCTGCGCCCGGGCGGCCGCGCTACGGGGAAGGCGCACGGCGAGGAGCCGCGAGCTGGGGCCGAGGCGTCTCCCCGGCCGGCAGAGGCCCGCGCCGCTTCCCGGCCGCGGTGAGGCCGGGCGCAGGCTCTGCCGGTCCCCCGCCCCCGGGCCCGCCCCGCGCGCTCGCCGCCCCCCGGGCCCGCCCCCGCCGCTGCCTCTCCGGCCGCCGCCTCTCCGGCTGCGCTCGCCCCTCGCCCGAGCCCCGGCCCGCGGGGGCCCGCGCCGCCCTCACCTGCTCGCTGCCGTGGCTGTGGCCGCCGCCGCCGCCGCGCTGCCGCCCCGCCCGCCGCCCGGCCCTGGCGCCGCCGGCCCCGCCTCCCGGCGCTGCTGGCCTCCTGGCGCTGCGGGTCCCCCACAGCCGGCGCTGCGGGCCTCCCGGTGCTGCGGGCCCCCCACTCCCGGTGCTGCGGGCCTCCGGGTGCTGCGGGCCCCCCACTCCCGGCGCTGCGGGGCGGCGAGGCGCAGAGGCCCCCCCTCCCAACGGTGCACGCGGCGCCGACCCTCGTACCCCGAGCGCCCGCCCGCGCCTCTGTGCCCTCACTGCTGTTCCCTCAGGCTCTCCAGGGACGCCGCAGCCCCAGCCCAGTGGGTACCGGGCACGACCCCCGCACGCATCAGGAAGCTCCCTCCCCTCTGGCCCTACAGATGGAGATGAACTAGCAAGTCTTCCAACACACCGTTATTTTCCTGTCCTGACCTCTGTAGGCGGTTGTCCCCGCAGTCCACTTAGTTCCCTCCCCCCTCTTTAAAATTAAATGTATAAGCCAGACGCAAACGACTAATGCTGTCTGCCACCACGTCAGTCCGGAAGGTGCCCGGAATAGTCGTCCACGGAGACAGGGATCGGAAGGGGATTCGGGGAGGGGTCGGGGCGGGGGAGTCCCCGTGGGATGGGTGCAGAGTGCGGCCAGGCCTCGGGGGACCTCCTCCCGGCTAGGCCTCATCTGCGTCCTGGAGCTTTAGCGGGAATCCCGTTAAGTGGGACTGGCCCCCTCGTCTGTATCAGATCCCCCCCAACATCTGACGGAACTCCTGGTCCCTGCCTCTCCCCATGAGAGCCCCGCCTTCCGCAGGCATCCTCTTAGGGCAGTTCAGCAGAGAATTACACACCCTCTTAGCGATTTTCTGTCCACGGACATCCTCGCCCCCCTCCCCCCCGCTTCTTCCTGGCTAGAAACCCTCAGTTGTCCATGCGGTATTCGGAATTGACCCCAATTCTATACTGAGGTCTCTTTTCCTCTGTTGCAAAGTCCCAAATAAGATCAGTTTTAACCCCTTTAACTACTGTCCAGCTCTGGTTTTCTTTGACATGTCGGCTTGGAGTGATGAAAGTTCCCGAGATTGGTAGTGATGGTTGCACAACAATATGAATGGACTGAAGGCCATGAACTGTACGCTTAAAAATGGTTAAAATGGTAGATTTTACGTTATGTATATGTTACCACGAAAAAGAAGCTAGATAGTTAAAAAAAAAAAAAAGACTGAAAAAAGTTAAATACATAAAGGAAGCATTATTTGAGAGATCCTTTAGTTGGCCCTCCTGGAATCCATTGCTTGCTTTAGAGTTCTTGGCTGCTCTCTTTTGGGGTTGCCAGAGAAAAATACAGGATGCCAAGTTAATGTGAATTTCAGATAAAAAGCAAAGATAGATAGATAGATATAGTATAAGTATGTCCCAAACTAAGCGTGGGGCATACTTATACTAAAAAATTATTTATTGTTCATTTTAAATTCAAAATTAACTAGTTGTTTGGTATTTTTATTTGCTGAATCTGGCAACCCTCCTCTCTTCCTAATACTCTCTGAGTTTTGTCCTCCTTCCCTGCCCCTCCTTCTGGGCGAGTTGGGTCAAATTGTCTTTTTTGACAAGAGCATTTTGCTGTCTCGCTGGCTGCAGCGAATGGTCCCCACCGGTGGGGAAAGAACGGGTTTCCACCTGTAGTATAGACTGAATGTCTGTGTCCCCTAAAACTTACTTGTTGACGCCCTCCCCTTCCCTTGGATGGTATTTGGAGATGGGGCTTCTGGGAGGTAACTAGGGTGAGATGTCATAAGGGTGGATGGAAATATGGGATTAGTGCTCTTATAAGAAGACACACCAGAGAGCTTGCTCGCTCTTCCTCTTCACCATGTGAGGACACAGCGGGAAGGCAGGCCAGGAAGAGACTTCTCACTCGGAATCAAAAGGCTGGCACCTTGATGGTGGACTCCCAGCCTCCAGAACCATGAGAAATAATTATTTATGGTGTTTTAGCCAATCAGGCTATGGTGTTTTGTTTTTAACTAACATAACCTGCAAACATATTTACCCCTCACTCCATGTGAGCAATGACTGCACTGTTTAAGGTATCCAGGACACATCAGAGAAGGCAAGATCTACCGTGCACACAGGAGAGGACGGCAGGCTTCGGGGACCTTGGGCAGGTCCTCTAAGGGGGCCTCGGATGCCCCATGTATAAATGGGAGTTGATGCTCGCCCTGCCTCCTTTTGAGAGCCGCAGAGAAAGGATGGCGAAGTGCTTTGTGATCTATAAAGTTTATTCCAATAAGAAAGGAAATTTGTAAGCGCTCCAGGATGTCTGTCTATACGCAGATACACACACACCACATCACATATCAAACCTGGCTGTGTGTTCTCACAACAGTGCTGCTCGACAGCACCCCGGGCCCAGACCCCCAGTTCACCCTCCAGACAGTTCACCCTCCACTTCACACAAGTTGTGTCCCTAAGCTACTGTCCCTCTAGGAGAGGCTCCTCCCAGACCTAATTTTGAAGATTTCCTAGGAGCTGGACTGCAAAGATATTTAACCTTATCTTTTGCCACTTGAGCTGCAATGGGAATCCTTGACCTCACTGGATAAAGAAAAGCTGAATGTCATTCTAACGTGCGGACAGTGAGGCCCTACCTGCCTTCACTGGTCCACTGTTTCATTCCACTTACATGAAATACCCAGGTAAATCCACAGAGACAGAATGCAGATGGGTGATTTCCAGGAGCTGGGGGCGGGGAGAATGGGAAATGGCTGCTTAGTGGGTGCAGCATTTTATTTTGGGGCAATGACAACATTTTGTAAGTACCTAGAAGTAGTGGGTGCACATCACTGTGAATATACTAAACTGAATCGTCCACTCTAAAATGGTCAGTTTTGTTGACTTTCACCTCATTTAACACAGCGACGCTGGGGTGTCAGAGGGCTGCCTGAGCACTAGCTGTTATCCCGGATGTGCTCCTTGACTCCAACAACCAGATGGCCTGGCTCTTAGCCTTTTGTACCCTTGGTGTGCAGAGTGCACTGGATGTGAGGTGGAATCAGAGAATGCGGGGACTTGAAAAGACTTCAGAGGTCATAGAGCCGATGCTCCACTGACAGAGGAGTGAGGGGACAAGGCGGCCACTCCCTGGCTGAGGGCCTTTTATGTGTGTCCTTCAGGGATACCTTTTTCTTTCTTCAGAACAAGCATGAGGAAGACAGAACCGTGCCCCTTGTCACTGAGCAGATGATTGCCGGAGTGTGATGGGCTGTGGCAGAGGCCTTGGAGGGGCACACAGGGCGCTCAGGAGCACAGCAGGGGCACGCATTCAGTTAGGATTGTTTCCAGTTGTGCCAAATAGAAACCTCACTACAGGCCTTGAGCGTTGGGAGTTTCTATCCTCCACATTACAGGAGAACTAGAGATGGGCAGAACAGGGCAGGTGTAGTGACTCTATGGTGCCTTGAGGGACCTGGAATCTTCTGTCTCCTCTGTCTCAGCACGTGGCTCTCAGCCATATGGTTGTAATGTGTGTGCTCCATTCTTGGCATTGCATCTGAGTTCTAGGTGGGAAGAAAGGAAGCACAAAGAAAAAAGGTAAAAGGCAGATATGAGCCCAATCTATTCCTTTTTCAAAAAGCTTCCCTAAGAATCTCCATCCGGCACCTTCCTCTTACATCTTATTGGCCAAGACTGGATCACATGACTGCTGCTAGCTACAGGGTAGTCTTGGGAAATGGGTACTTTTAACTGCCCTGAACAAAACTGGGATTCTGTTAGGAAGAAGAGGAGAATGGACAGAGAGAAGTCAACTGTGCAGAGTCTGCTGGAGACACCTAACCCTCAGTCGAGGAGCTGGGGTTGCCCAGAGAAGGATTTCTGGAGGGTGTGAAGCCAGAGATGAAGCTTAAAGGATAAGCAGGAGTTACCCCAGGGAAGGAGGGGCGTTTACAGGAGTTCCAGCGACATGAGATAGCAGAAGTGTATTAATTAAGGTAAGGCTAGCTACTGCAGCAAACGAAGAGCATATAACAGCTTAAACGCAATGGAAGTTATTTCTCACTAATGGATTATCCCAATCAGTGGACGGCTCTCTTTCATGCTGTAATTCAGGGTCCTGGGTTCTTCCATCTATGGCTCTGCCGTCTTCAACATGGAGCTTCCAAGGCTGGAAGAGGAAAGAGAATGAAGAGCATGCAGAGGTTGATGGAACAGACCTGGATGCACATATATCACTCATGTTCATATTCCACTGCCTAGATCTTGCTCAAACGGCCACATCAGGGGAGGCTGGGAAATATAGTCTGTCTACATTCCCAGTTTCTGCTACAATGATTAGGAAGTGAGAAAATGTAGTGTAAGGTATGAGACATGACCATAAGCAGTTTAGTGTTGCTGAAGGTCAAGGCAGAGAGGAGTGGGGATGAGATTAGAGAAGCAGGAGGAACCAAAGCACAATACTAGGGACCATTTTTGGAGGTCCTGCTCTGTGCTAGGCAATGCACTTGGAACTTGACACATAAAATCTCAATTATGATAAGGCACCTGACGTTTAGAAGAGCAGAGGTGGGAGATCTATGTTTATTTGTGTTATGTAATAATTCTATTCCCTAACAAGTGTAAGAGCTTCACTGTGTGCAAAATGCATGCATATATGCAACATTTAATACTTATAAGAATTTGGTGAGGATAATATTCCCATCATTCTTAGAGAGAGTTGGAGAAAAATGAGGCTTTGAGAGGTGTAAGAACTTATCCAAGGTCAGATAGGTCCACCTCTTAATAAGCACTCTTCTCCACTATCTTACCTCTCAGAGAGGGTCATGTGTCATAGGAAGGAGTCTAGACTCGAGCCGGAATGTGTTGAAACCCTGGGATTATGGCCAGTGGGTTGGGAAGAAGCCGTCCCTTTCTGATGCCAAAATTGGGCTCCCTCAGATTTGCTTGGACTTACCTGTAATCAGCCTCAGGGGGCAGAAAGGACTTCATGAAACCGTGAATGCGTGCTTCTTCGGGCAGCACCTGGCTCTCCCAGGTGAGGAAGGTCTCCCTTTTCAGAGGAAGGGGACGGGGAACTTCAGTGCCCCGCTCTGAGCCCAAAACGGCCTCCTCGAGGACCTTGCACCTCTCCTACCCCCTCCACTGCTGGCCTCCGCTGTGGCCTCGGAGGACTAACACCGGGAAAAGAGGGGGGAGCGCAAGCGGGGCTGACATCCATTAGGCACAGTAACAGAACACTTTTAAAGGCCCACAAAATATTTTAATTAAAATCAGAAGGAAAAAATAATGAGATCGAAGAAGATATTTTAATATATAATATTATATTAATCTATATACCAACATAGTCACAAAATATAATTTTCAATGTTTTTTAATGGAGTAAGTTCCCCACAAAGGCAAAAGTGCTTAGTCTATGAAATTCATTATGAGGGTGGTGTGTGAAAGTGAGGGGAAGAGAAGAGGGGTGTGTGTGTGTGTGCGTGCGGGCGAGCGCACGTCCGCGGTCTCTCAAGGCAGAGATTGAGGACCCAGGACTTGCGGCTCTCAACTCTCCAGCCCTTAGACTTAGGGTCCTCTTTAGGGTCGCAAGCTGCCAGCGTCCATCTCGCTGAACTCCACGCACCGTGACATGCCCTAAGGAACCTGGAACCTGGAGCCAGGCGCCCACGGCCCGCGTGGATCTGCCGCACGCGAGCCGCGCCCCTCTCTTTCTGGCACAGCGCCCGCAGGGCTCAAATCCCCCTGTGCGGGAGCCGGGCGCAGGGCAGCAGGACTAATCCTCGAAACAGCTCCGGGAGGATTACCCTGGCCTCTCAGCGGCGGCGGCAGGGCTCGCCCCCGGGGAGGGGAGGCCAGAGCCGGGAGGCCGCCCAAGGCGGGAAGTCTGCGGCAGGTGAAGGCCAGGCACAGCTTCCCAGCGGGGCAAGGCTAGGAGGAGGTCCTAAGGGGCGGGGCTAAATCAGAGGAGGGACTATGCAAATCACGCGAATTCCAGCCACTGAGCTGAAGCTTGAAAAAACGCAGCCTGGGGGAAAGAATTTAAATCATAAAAATTTAAAAGTATGAAATGTGGAATAATCCCTTAAGGTGCTTATTTAACAACCAAATCATTCTGACACAATGAACCATATGTGCAATGTCCTCCCCCCGACGAATACCCCCACAGGTACCTTGCTTGTTATTCGCACTATCGTCCATTTTCCAATATTTCCGTTGTTGTTCTTACAATGCGAATAAACCAAACAAGCAGTGAAGTTCTTCTCTAGTGGGTGATAGAAACACAAAACCCAGTTTTCCGGGTTTCCGTAAAGTGGTGGGGAAAGATGCGTGATCTAGAAACCGAGTGGATTTGAGCGGAGGAGTAATCGTTATGCAAATACGCTTTCTGGGATGCTAATGTTTACGCAAAGAGACATAATCTAGGTAAGGAGGGCCAAGTGTACTGTGGGCCAGGAGACCCGGCATGAGTATGGGTCATGAATGGAACAGCAGGATCTGGGTAAATCTGTAACCAGAGAGAGCTGGAGCTGAGTGGCGGACCCCGAGCCTAGACAGAAGAGGCCACTGTTCTGGCAGCCACTCCTCACATGTGGGTGTGAAATGTGGTTTGTGCGCGCAGCTGAGAAACTGAACTGTTAATGTGCTTAATTTTAAGTAATTTAAAAATAAATTTAGAAATTGATAACCCATTCAGTTATTGGAAAACAGGTGTGTGTGAGACAACTTGAGTGTGTGAATTTACTTTTTCAATGTAAATTTTGTGAACCCTAAATATAGACCACGTATTTCCAATAAAAACTTAGCATCCAAATTGAAATGTGCTGTAAGCATAAATACACAGTAAACTTCTAGGACTTAGTATGAAAAAAGAATTTTTCAAGCAACTCATTAATAAGTCTTTATATGATTACGTGTTGAAATGATAATATTTTTTGGTACATTGAGTTAAATAAATACATGATTAAAATTAATTTTACTTTTTTTTACTTTTAAAAATGTGGCTACTAGAAATTTAAAAATCACATGCATTGCTCACATTATATTCCTATAGGGCAGCTCTTCTCTAGATGTAAAGCTGCTAAGAGGGACCTAACTCTGGCTTCAGGTGGAAAAGAAGAATTAGCAGGTGGGGCGGAAGGCTCTCCAGGGCAGGGCCGAAGGTGGGTGGGTGGTGGGCACTGGGTGGAAGGGGAGTGGGGGTGGGGGTAGAGACAACTCCATCTGGCAATGTTAAGCACGTGTTTCACGGGGCAGGCCATGTCTGTTATTTGTATCATGAGGCTTAGGTATCTTAGATACCCCTAGGTCTGTATCCCTGAATACCAATGTCTCTTAAAATGGCCTATGTGGCAACAGACTCTAAGGTGACCCCCATGATCCCTATGCCTGGTGTTCACACCCTTCCTAACCTCCTCCCCTTGCACGTGGGCAGAACCTGTGATTTGCTTTTAACTAGGAGAAGACAGCAAAGGTGACAGGAGGGATGTGATCGCGTGTGCAGGAACACGATTACATTACAGAGGACGGTAAAGCTACGATACCATCATGCCGGGGCAAGCCCTGCTGCCTTTGAAGAAACAGGCTGCCATGTTGTGAGCCGCCACATGGAGAGGGCCATGCAGCAAGGAGCCAAGGAGGCCTCCAGTCAGCGTCGGAGAACGGAGGCCTTCCGTCTGGCAGCTTGCAAGGAACCCGCTGCCGCCGCGTGCGCTCAGAAGCAGATCCCTCCCTAGTGAGAGCCGGGACGAGAACCCAGCCCTGGCCAACACAGTTCTGTTTTTAATTGAGATGTAATTCACATACCACAAAATCTGCCCTTTTAAAGTGTGCAATTCAATGGTTTTTAGTATATTCACAAAGCTGGGCAACCATCACCACTATCTAATTCCAAAATATTTTCATCACACAGAAAAGAAACCCCATTCCCATTAGCAGTCATTCCCCATTCTCCCCTTGCCTGGCCCCTGGAAACCACTAACCTACTTTGTCTCTATGGACAGCTTCATTGCTGCCTTACAGAGTACCCAGTTCATTCGTGCCCACACTGCCGCCCTACAGAAACTGTGAGATGATAAATGTGTGGGGTTTTAAGCCTCTAAGTTTTTGGTAAAATTATTACACAGCAATAGACAACTAATATAGATTTTGGTACTGGAAATGGGGTGCTGCTGTAACAAATACAATCACAAGTTGCTTAACGAGGGGATGAGCTTCTGAGAATGCATTGTTAGGCGATTTTGTCATGTGAACACCACTGAGTCCACTTACACAAACGTGGATGGTCTAGCCTGCCACACACCTAGGCTGTATGCTACTAATCTTATGAGACCCCCATCAGACGTGTGGTCCATCGTTGACCAAAAGGTTGTTATTCAGGTGCATGACTGTACCTGAAAATGTGGCAGTGGCTCTGGAACTGTGCAGCGGGCAGAGGCTGGGAGAATTTTGAGGAGTGTGAGAGAGAAAGCCTGGACTGGCTTGATGAGACTCATAGTTGAAATGTGGCCTGGAGGACTCGCCAGTGAGCTTTCAAAGGAGGTGAGGATTTTATTAGCAGCTAGAAGAAGGCGACCCTCGTTAAGTAACAGCAGAAAGCTTAGAAAAATTGTCTCCTGCAGTTATGTGGAAAACGGAACATGTAAGTGATAAATTGGTTAATATAACTGAGGAGATTCCCAAGCAAAATGTTGAGGTGCTGCCTGGTTTCTTCTTGCTGCTCATAGCAAAATATGAGAGGAGAGAGAAAAATTGAGGGAAACACTGGTTTAAAAACTACGGGGAAGGAATCAGGACTTGACGACTTTGAAAATTCTCAGCCTCCCCACATAGCAAAAGATGCAGAAATTAAGAAATGGCCTCCAAGCACATGGAATAGAGATAAACCCTGGTCTTGAGAAAAAAAAGAAAGTGTGACTATACAATCTTTTGTTAAAACATCGTGAAGATCAAAGCATCAGAGCAGGATTGAGTCACAGAAAGGGCACTTTCAGAAATTAAGAATGTGCCTCACAGAACCTCTTAATCCAACAATGGGGCCTCAAGGAAACCAAGTGAGTTGTCTGTCGGCCATCTCAGCAGGAGCTGGGGAGAAAAGGGTTTATCTCACAAAGATCTGGGTGTGACTTTTGCCTAATGGAAAGAGCCCCATGGAAAACCACGGAAGACACAAAATTTTTGAGAAAGCTATTTCAGCAAGTGCACTGCCAGCTTGGACTGTAAGGGTGAGAGAGAATACAAAATGAAAGGAGGCTGTAAGATCCACAAAATTCTACTGGCAGGAAGAAAGCTGATAAAACTACTCAGCCACAATCACATGCAACGTTTCATGAAAAAAGAAGAATGACGCAGAGAGGAGAAGCCCGGAGCAAAGCCAAGAGACATGGAATTAGTCTCAGGTCTTAAAACCTAATCAGGGAGTGACGTCAGCATCATGGCAGAGTGAGCTGTTCCCTTAGTCTCTCCCAACTAAGATACAACCAAAAGGACGTTCATTAACCAACAGAGGACACCCACATAGCACAAAGGAAAATCGCAGCTCTGTAGCGGACCAGGTTAGCAAACACTTATTACAACACTAAAGATAAAGGGAAGGGAAGCATCAAAAATAACTATAATTTTATGTATTTATTTTTCCATCTTTAGTTTCATTTATTTTTTGAACTGAAAAGAGAAAATCTAGGTCCAAGCTAAATGGGTTTAGTAATTTGTCTGAAGTTGTTAGATCTTCTTCTTTTTTATTTATTGCAGTAACATTGGTTTATAACATTATATAAATTTCAGGTGTACAGCATTATATTTTGATTCCTGTGTAGACTGCATCATGCTCACCACCCAAAGACTAATTAGCACCCATCACCACACACATGTGCCCAATCACCCCTTTCACCCTCCTCCTCCGCCCTTCCCCTCTGGTAACCGCCAATCCAATCTCTGTCTCTATGTGACTGTTTGTTGTTGTTGTTTTTATCTTCTACTTATGAGTGAGATCACACGGTATTTGATTTTCTCTCTCTGACTTATTTCACTTAGCATAATACACTCAAGGTCCATCCATGTTGTCACAAATGGCCAGATTTCATCGTTTCTTATGGCCGAGTAGTATTCTATTGTGTATATATATCACATCTTCTTTATCCACTCTTCCCTTGATGGGTACCTAGGTTGTTTCCAAGTCTTGGCTATTGTGAATAATGCTGCAATGAACATAGGGGGCATGTATCTTTACTCATTCACGTTATCATGTTCTTTGGATAAATACCTAGCAGTGGAATAGCGATATCATATGGTAGTTCTATTCTTAATTTTTTGAGGAATCTCCATACTGTTTTCCATAGTGGCTGCACCAGTTTGCACTCCCACCAACAGTGTATGAGAGTTCCCTTCTCTCCACATCCTCTCTAACACTTGTTATTTCCTGTCTTGTTAATTATAGCCATTCTGACAGGAGTGAGGTGATATCTCATTGTAGTTTTGGTTTGCATTTCCCTGATAGTTAATGAGGTTGAACATCTTTTCATGTGCCTGCTGGCCATCTGTATATCTTCTTTGGAAAAGTGTCTCTTCATATCCTCTGCCCATTTTTTAATTGGTTGCTAGTTTTTTTGTTGTTGAGATGTATGAGTTCTTTATATGTTTTGGATATTAGCCCCATATCAGATATATGGTTCGCTAATATCTTCTCTCATTTGTTAGGTTGTCTTTTCCTTTTGTTGATGGTTTCCTTTGCTGTGCAGAAGCTTTTTAGTTTGATGTAGTCCCATTTGTTTATTTTTTCTATTGCTTCCTTGCCTGGTCAGACATGGTATTCAAAAAGATCCTGCTAAGACTGAGGTCAAAGAGTGTACTTCCTATATTTTCTGCTAGGATTTTAATGGTTTCAGGTCTTACCTTCAAGTCTTTAATACATTTTGAGTTAATTTTTGTGTATAGTATAAGATAATGGTCTACTTTCATTCTTTTGCGTGTGGCTGTCCAGTTTTCCCAACACCATTTATTGAAGAGACTTTCCTTTCTCCATTCTATGTTCTTGGCTCCTTTGTTGAAAATTAGCTGTCTATAGATGTGTGGGTTTATTTCTGGGCTTTCAGTTCTGTTCCATTGATCTGTGTGTCTGTTTTTGTATCACTGCCATGCTGTTTTGATTACTATAGCTTTGTAGTATATTTTGAAGTCAGAGATTGTGATGCCTCCAGCTTTTTTCTCTTTTTCTCTGGATTGCTTTGGCTATGCTGGGTCTTTTGTTGTTCCATGTAAATTTTACAATTCTTTGTTCTATTTCTGTGAAAAATGTTGCTGGAACTTTGTTAGAGATTGCATTGAATCTGTAGATTGCTTTAGAAAGTATGGACATTTTAACTATGTCAATTCTTCCAATCCAAGAGTATGGGATATATTTCCATTTCTTGTGTCTTCTTCAGTTTCACCAGGGAAGCATCAGGTCTGGACTTTTACTTTTAGGGAGGTCTTTGATTACTTTTTCCGTCTCCTTACTGATGGTTGGCCTATTGAAATTCTATATTTCTTCTTGATTCAGTTTTGGAGTTTTATAAAAATTTATCCATTTCTTCTAGATTATCCAATTTTTTGGCATGTACCTTTTGTGGTATTCTCTTATAATCTTCTGTATTTCTGAGGTGTCCATGGTAACTTCTCCTCTTTCATTTCTGATTTTGTTTATTTGAGCCTTCTCTCTTTTTTTCTTGGTGAGTCTAGCTAAAGGTTTGTCAATTTTGTTTATCTTTTCAAAGAACCAGCTCTTGGTTTCATTGATTTTTTCTATTGTTTTTAAATTCTCTCTTTCATTGATTTCTGCTCTGATTTTTATTACTTCCTTCCTTCTACTGAGTTTGGGGTTTGTTTGTTCTTCTTTTTCCAGTTCCTTTAGGTGCACTGTTAGATTGTTTATTTGAAGTTTTTCTTGTTTCTGTGTTAGGCCTTTACTGCTATAAACATCCCTCTTAGAACTGCTTTTGCTGTATCCCATAAATTTTGGGATGTTGTATTTTCATTTTCGTTTTCATTTGTCTCCAGGTTTTTTAGATTTCCCCTTTGATTTCTTCATTGACTCAATAATTGTTCAATAGCATTTTGTTTAATCTCCACATATTTGTGGCTTTTCTTATTTTCTTCCTGTAGTTGATTTCTAGTTTCATTCCTTTGTGGTCAGAAAAGATGCTTGGTATTATTTCAATCTTCTTAAATTTATTGAGACTTGCTTTGTGGCATAATATGTGATCAATCCAGGAGAATGTTCCATGTGCATTTGCAAAGAATATGTGTTCTCCAGTTCTTGGATGCAATGTTCTGTAAATATCTACTATGTCTGTCTGGTCTAATGTGTTGTTTAAGGCCAATGTTTCCTTATTGATCTTCTGTTTGGATGATCTATCCATTGGAGTAAATGGAGTGTTAAAGTCCCCTACTATTATTGTGTTACTGCCTATTTCTCTTTTTATGTTTGTTAATAATTGCTTTATATATTCTGGTGCTCTTATGTTGGGTGCATAGATATTTACAAGTGTTATATCCTCTTGTTGGATTGTTCCATTTATCATTATGTAGTGCCCTTCTTTGTCTCTTGTTAGTTTTTGTTTTAAAGTCTGTTTTGTCTGATATAAGTATTGCTACCCCGGCTTTCTTTTCATTGCCATTTGCATGGAGCATCTTTTTCCATCCCTTTACTTTCAGTTTCTGAGTGTCTTTAGGTCTGAAGTGTAACCACTTCATTTTAATCACAAACTCACAACACAAAACAGAATAATTTGTGACAAGAATAACTTAGATGGGGAAGAAGAAAGGGATGAAACCTGCTTAGGCTAATGGAGATAAGAAGCCATCAGAAAATGGACTATCTCATCTATGAGATGTTTTATACAAACTACATGGTAACCACTAAACAAATAATCAGAACAGAGACACAAATGATAACTATAGAGAAACCTGAGAAAACCATCATAGAAAATCACCAAACTGAAATGGCAGTCAGACATACACTGGAAGGGAAACAAAGGAAATATAAAACAATCAGAAAACAAATGATAAAATGGCAGTATTAAGCCCTCATATATCAATAATCACTCTAAATGTAAATAGATTGAATTCTCTAATCAAAAGACATAGAGTGGCTGGATGGATTAAAAAGCAAGACCCAAAAATATGCTGCCTCCAGGAAACACATCTCAGCTCTAAAGACAAACACAGGCTCAGAGTGAAGGGATGGAAGACAATACTCCAAGCAAATGATAAACAAAAGAAAGCAGGTATTGTCGTACTTCTATCAGACAAAGTAGACTTCAAGATAAAAAAGGCAATGAAAGACAAAGAGGGACAGTACATAATGATAAAAGGGATATTCCACCAAGAGGACATAACACTTATGAAAATATATGCACCTAACACAGAAGTATCAAAGTATATAAGGCAACTATTAACAGACCTAAAGGAGAAATTGACAGCAACACAATAATAGCAGGGGGACCTCAACACCCCACTTACATCAATGGATAGGTTGTTCAGACAAAGTCAACAAGGAAACAGTGGTCTTAAATGAAATACTAGACCAGATGGACTTAATAGATAGATATATATATAGAATATTCCATCCACAAACAGCAGAATACACATTCTTCTCAAGTGAACATGGAACATTCTCAAGGATAGACCATACGTTGGGAAACAAGGAAACCCTCAATAAATTTAAGAAGATTGAAATCATATCAAGCATCTTTTCCAACCACAATGCTATGAAACTAGAAATCAACCACAAGAAAAAGGCTAAGAAAGTGACAAATATGTGGAGACTAAACACCATGCTACTAAACAACAATTGGACCAATGAAGAAATCAAAGGGGAAATCAAAAATTATCTGGAGACAAAAGAAAATGAAAGTGTATCATACCAACTCTTATGGGATGCAGCAAAAGCAGTTCTAAATGGTAAATTCATAGCAATACAGGCACTTCAACAAACAAGAAAAATCTCAAATAAGTAATCTTAAACTAACAGAACTAGAAAAAGAAGAACAAACAAAGCCCTAAGTCAGCAGAAGGAGGGAAATAATAAAAATTAGAGCAGAAATAAATGAAATCGAAACCAAATAAAGAGTAGAAAGGATCAATGAAACTAAGAGCTAGTTCTTTGAGAAGATAAATAAAATTGAAAAACCCTTAGCCAGACTCACTAAGAAAAAAAAGAGAGAAGCCTCCAATAAATAAAATTAGAAATGAAAGAGGAGAATTTACAATAGCTACCACAGAAATACAAAAGATTATAAGAGAATGCTATGAAAAACTATATGCCCACCAATTGGATAATCTAGAAGAAATGGATACATTCTTAGACTCATACAACCTCCCAAAACTGAATCAAGAAGAAATAGAGAATCTGAATAGATTAATCACAAGCAAAGAGATTGAAACAGTAATCTAAAACAACTCCTAAAAAACAAAAGTCTGGGACCAGATGGCTTCTCTGCAGAATTTGATAAAACATTCAAAGAAGAGTTAATACCTATCTTTCTCAAACTATTCCCCAAAATTGAAGAAGGTAAAATGCTTCCTAACTCATTCTATGAGGCCAACATCACCCCAATCCCAAAACCAGACAAGGACAACACAAAGAAGGAAAATGATAGGCCAACATCACTGATGAACATAGATGCAAAAATCCTCAACAAAATATTGGCAAACTGAATACAGCAATACATTAAAAGGATCATACACCATGATCAAGTGGGATTTATACTAAGGAAGCAGGGATGGTTCGACATCTGTAAATCAATGTGATACACCACATTAACAAAATGAGGAATAAAAATCACATGCTCATCTCAATAGATGCAGACAAAGCATTTGACAAGATCCAACATCCATTTATGATAAAACTCTCAGTAGAGGCTGGCCCTGTGGGCTAATGGTTAAGTTTGGTGCTCTCTGCTTCAGGGGCCAGGGTTCAGTTCCTGGGCACAGACCTACACCACTTGTGTAGCCATGCTGTGGCAGCAACCCACGTGCAAAATAGAGGAAGACTGGCACAGATGTTTGCTCAGGGTGAATCCTCCTCAGACAAAAAGAGGAGGATTAGCAACAGATGTTAGCTCTGGCCAAATCTTCCTCAGCAAAAAACTCCCCCCAAAACCAAAAACTTCTCAATAAAATGGGTATAGAAGGAAACTATCTCAAGCTAATAAGGCCCTATATGGCAAATTCACAGCCAACATTATACTCAGTAGTGAGAAACTGAAAGCCATCCATCTGAGAACAGGAATAAGACAAGGGTATCCACTCTTGCCACTCCTATTTAACATAGTTCTGGAGGTCCTGGCCAGAGCAATCAGGCAAGAAAAAGGAATAAAAGGAATCCAAATTGGAAAGGAAGAAGTGAAACTCTCACTGTTGGCAGATGACATGATTCTACATATAGAAAACCCTAAAGAATCCATCGGAAAACCATAAGAAATAATCAACAACTACAGCAAAATTTCAGGGTACAAAATCAACTTACAGAAATTCAGTTGCATTTCTATACTCTAATAACAAACTAACGGAAGGAGAACTTAAGAATACAATCTAATTTACAATCACAACAAAAAGAATAAAGTATCCAGGAATAAATTCAATCAAGGATATGAAAAACCTATACACTGAAAACTATAAGACATTATTGAAAGTAATTGAAGATGACACAAAGAAATGGAAAGATATTCCATGCACATGGATTGGAAGACTAAACATAGTTAAAATGTCCATTCTACCTAAAGCAATCTACAGATTCAATGAAATCTCTAACAAAGTTCCAGCAACATTTTTCACAGAAATAGAACAAAGAATTGTAAAATTTACATGGAACAACAAAAGACCCAGCATAGCCAAAGCAATCCAGAGAAAAAGAGAAAAAAGCTGGAGGCATCACAATCTCTGACTTCAAAATATACTACAAAGCTATAGTAATCAAAACAGCATGGCAGTGATACAAAAACAGACACACAGATCAATGGAACAGAACTGAAAGCCCAGAAATAAACCCACACATCTATAGACAGCTAATTTTCAACAAAGGAGCCAAGAACATAGAATGGAGAAAGGAAAGTCTCTTCAATAAATGGTGTTGGGAAAACTGGACAGCCACACGCAAAAGAATGAAAGTAGACCATTATCTTATACTATACACAAAAATTAACTCAAAATGTATTAAAGACTTGAAGGTAAGACCTGAAACCATTAAAATCCTAGCAGAAAATATAGGAAGTACACTCTTTGACCTCAATCTTAGCAGGATCTTTTTGAATACCATGTCTACTCAGGCATAGGAAACAAAAAAAATAAATAAACAAATAGGAGTACATCAGACTAAAGAGCTGCTGCAAGGCAAAGGAAACCATCAACAAAACGAAAAGACAACCCACCAACTGGGAGAAAATATTTGCAAATCATATATCTGACAAGGGGTTAATCTGCAAAATATATAAAGAATTTACACAACTCAACAACAACAAAACAAACAACCCGATCAAAAAATGGGCAGAGGATATCAACAGACATTTTTCCAAAGAAGATATACAGATGGGCAATAGGCACGTGAAAGGATATTCAATCTCATTAACTATCAGGGAAATGCAAACCAAAACTGCAATGAGATATCACCTCACTCTCATCAGAATGGCTATAATTAACAAGACAAGAAACAACAAATGTTGGAGAGGATGTGGAGAAGGGGAACCCTCATACACTGCTGGTGGGAATGCAAACTGGTGCAGCCACTATGGAAAACAGTATGGAGATTTCTCAAAAAATTAAAAATAGAAATACCATATGATCTAGCTATCCCACTAATGGGTATTTATTCAAAGAACTTGAAATCAGCAACTCAAAGAGACTTATGCACCCCTATGTTCATTGCAGCATTATTCACAACAGCCAAGATGTGGAAGCAACTCAAATGCCCATCGACTGATGATTGGATAAAGAAGATGTGGTATATATATATATACACAATTGAACACTACTCAGCCATAAAAAAGACAAAATTGTCCCATTCACAACAACATGGATGGACTTTGAGGGTATTATGTTAAGTGAAATAAGCTAGACAGAGAAAGACAAACACTGTATCATTTCACTCACACGTGGAAGGTAAACAAACACATGGACAAAGAGAACAGATTAGTAGTTACCAGAGGGGAAGCCAGTTGCAGGGTGGGTGAAAGGGGTAAAGGGGCACATATATATGGTGACAGATAAAAATTAGATGGTGGTGAGGTGGTGGTGAGCACAATGCAGTCTATACAGAAACTGATAAATAATAATTTACACCTGAAATTAACAATGTTATAAGCCATTATGACCTCAATAAAATAGTTTTTTTTAAAAAAAAACCCTAATCTGGGAACACTCAACATTTGCCCAGCTGAATTTCAGAACTGCTACGGACCAGCGATTCCTTTCTACCTCTGATGTTACCTGTTCTTGAACAGGAAAGTCTGTAACAGCTATAGCTGTTATCCCACCATGGTATGTTGTGTGTGTGTGTACACAGATACCTTGTATCTTTGGTTTTACAGATCAAATAAGAGGAACACCTAAAGGAAACTCATCTATACCTAAAACTGATTTAGATGAGATTCTGGACTTTGAGCTTTAGGGGATCTTGGGAGGGAGGTGAATGTGTTTTGCAAGTGCAATGAACATGAGTCACTGAGGGACAGAGGACAGAGTAGACAGACTCTAAGGTGACCCCCATCATCCCCACCTCATGGTATTCACACCATTGCATATCCTCTTCCCTTGCATGTGGGCATAACCTGTGCGTTGCTTCTGGTCAACAGAGCACAGCAAAGGTGACAGTATATATGCGATTATGCATCCATGATTATGTTACATAAGACTGTAACACCTGGCTTGCTAGGGCACTGTCTTCCCTGCTGGCTTTGAAGAACCCGGCTGCCATGTTGCCATATGGAGAGCGCCATGCAGCAAGGAGCCAGAGACACCTCCAGTGGACATCCAACAAGAACTGAGGCTTTCATCCAGCAGCCTGCAAGGAACTGTATGCTGCCTTGTAAGCCTGGAAGCAGATCCTTCCCCAGTTGAGCCCTAGATGAGAACCGTGCTCTGGCCAACACCATGTCTGCTGACTGCAGAGGACCCAGTTAAGCTGTGCCCAGACTCCTGATTTTCAGAAATTATGAGATAGTGGGTGTTTGAAGCTGCTAAGTTTTTGGTAATTTGTTACCCAGCAACAGAGAACTGCTACAGCATACAAGGCCTTCCTCAATCTGAGCGTCACCTCCATCTCTCTGACCTCATCTCCTGCCACTCTGCCGCTGGCTCACTCCACTGTAACCACACTGACCCTTCGCTGATCTTCGAAACCAAGTGAGCACCTGCCTGGAATGCTCTTCCTGCGCATAAATCACAACTCACTCCCTTGGCTCCTTCAGTTTATTGCTAAAATTTTCCCATCACAGCGAGGCCTTCCCTGGTCACCCTTTAAAATTGCAGCCTACCCCTCCCTGGACTCCCAGCACTCCCTATCCTTCTTCCTTCTTTATTTTTCTCCAAGGCTTTTATCATCATTTTTGCTTGGTTTTTTTACTGTTGCATCCCCAGATCATGGGAGATGCTCATTAAGCGCTAGCAGAGAAAATAAATGAAGCATGGAGATTTGTGGATGTTGGAGATGGTTAGGATAATGAAGAGGAAGAGACTGTAAGGCTGGAGGACATTTTCTGGCTGGCAGATTTCTATAGAGTCCAACTTCTAACCCACTTTTCCTGGACGCACTTCTTATTACAGGGAATATGATTGTGCAGTTGGGGAACGGCTTGTGGGTCTATGCCTATGCTCTCTAAAATAGCAACGACCGTATACATCTAGTTACTTGAGGTATGTAGAGGGATTAACACATAGTATACCTAGTAAGTGGTCAGTAGTGATGGATGATCCTCATTATACACAGGGACATCCAGATCTAGAGAAGTCAGTAAACTTAACCAAGTTCACTCAGTTATTTCATTTGCGATCTAGAAACCAGGAAAAAAGGTCTCCTGTCTCACAAGCCACAGCTGGAGAAAGTGGAGCAGTCGCCCCCTGGAGTGGGAGGCAGGAGCTGTGGGTTCAAATCCAGCTCTGCCACCAAAGGGCCACATATCCAGGGTAAGCATTCTCCACCTGGGGGAGGAGCTGATGTCACCCACCGAGCTGAACGCCGGTTACTTCCTGACCAGACAGAGAAGATGAGGGAGCTGCCATTTGCCCAATGCTAGAGGCCCCTGGGTGACACACAAAAGGAAGGGCCAGAAGCCCTGAGCTGAGAGGTGCAAGGCCCTCTGGGAGCTGGCCGGGCAGAGCTGACTGCGGAAACCCCTGTGGCCTCAGCAGGCCTTTCTCTGTCCTGTCTTCCGGTACACTTCCTTCTCTCCCTTTCCTTCCTTCTCCTGCCTTACTTCCTCCTCTGTTCTCTGTCCTCCCTTCTTCCTCTTTTTTTTCTCTCTCTCCTCTCTTCCTTGTCTTCATCTCTCTGGGTTTCTCAGTCCTTCCGTTTTCTGTATTTCCTGTCTCCCTCTTGCTCCCTCTGCTCCTCCCTTCTTCCTGCCTCTCTCAGCCTCTCCTCCAGGTTCAGGTTCTACCAGGGCAGCACGTCCCAGAGCCGGTGGGGATCCTTGGGGAGCTTCAACTGACTGTGGAGAATGCTTGCATGGACTGGGGCAATTCCTGTGTGTGCAGAGCACTTTGCTCAGAATTTTCTCTGGTGGAGCCAGTGATTGAGGAGTCTGCAGTGGCATCCACACTCCAGAGAGCAGGCACAGCCAGAAGTCAGGACTGTTTGTGGGAAAACCGATTGACCTGTTCTCTTCCACTGTTCTACTCCTAAACTAGCTGGGCAACCTTGGGGAAATCACCTCACTTCTCTGAGCCCCACTTTCCTTATTTGTAAGATCGAAATAGTAATACCCACCTCCTAGGGTCATTTGAGGATTCAGTCCAATTGAATAAGTATTTCCCTAGGGATTCCAATTTGCCAGGCACTGTGTTAGTTGCAGCGGGAAACAAAGAGGGATTAGATATAGGCTCAAAACTCAAGGCAGCTGGGAGAACTGACATTTGAATTAACCTTTATACAAGCAGAATGAAAATGTTAATGAGAAGTATATGGAAATGCACTGCGGGAACTGGGAGGAATATGTGATGAGCTCTGACTGGGGAGAACGTTGAGATTTTTCAGAAGTGTGTTGTCAGAATTGCAATAGACAAAAGAGAATGGGAAGGGGGCCGGCCCGGTGGCGCAGCGGTTAAGTTCGCACGTTCCGCTTCTCGGCGGCCCGGGGTTCGCTGGTTCGGATCCCGGGTGGGGACATGGCACTGCTTGGCAGCCATGCTGTGGTAGGCGTCCCACGTAGTTTATAAACTAGAGGAAGATGGGCACGGATGTTAGCTCAGAGCCAGGCTTCCTCAGCAAAAAGAGGAGGACTGGCAGTAGTTAGCTGAGGGCTAATCTTCCTCCAAAAAACAAAACAAAACAAACAAACAAACAAAAAAGAGAATGGGAAGACAAAGATGGAGGGAGTGAAGTGAGCAAAGCTGTGTACGCGTGAGAGGGGCCGGTGTTTGGAGGGAGGGTCTGGTGTGCATGCATGGTGAGAGGCGAGCAAAGTAACTGACGTCCTAGCTCAGCAAGATTCTTTAGGCTTTCAAGCCCTTTTGGCTGTGATCCACAGCAAGAAGGACATGGCATACCTAAATAAACACACAGACGTATTAAATAGGTAGACCTAACTGAGCCAAAAGTTTTAAAAGATCATCTTTAACCCTATCGCATGCGTTGCACTCTGTTTTCTTCTCTATTGTGTTCTATTTCATATTTTTAATGACCCATTACATTGATTTTATGACCCCCTACTGCCTGCACTTTGCCAAGCACTGTTCAGACAGTGGGGAACCCCTGCAGGTTTCTTGAAGAGGGCAGTGAAACCCGCTTCCTCTGGGAAGCCCCTCTTGTGGAGGTGAGGAGAGAGCTTGGAAGTGGGGTGGGAGGGGAGGCAGTGAGCCATCGTGAGGCTGTGGTACCAGTCCCAGGGAGAGAGCAGATCAAGAGGGTTGGGATTAATCAGGGAGCCCTAGGCTAGGGAAGAGCTGTGAGTATGCTTGCCCTCAGTAAAGACTTCGAGTGGGAAAGGATCAAGAGCTAAGGCAGTGTCGGGATCCCTGGCGGATCAGGGCAGGGTATGACTTTTCCTCTGGAGCAGATCTCACTGTGGCTCTCTGGGTGTCTAGTGATCCAGGCAGAACCCTCAGCCCTGGCCTGTCCTCTTGCTAGGGCTCCCTGCCAGCACAGTGAGGGCTGGAGGAAAGAATATGGCTGGCTGAGGGCGAAGCCATCATTGCAGGATCCCCACACCCTCCGTTCTATGCACCTTCATATACAATGCATATTCATGTGCATCTTCATATACAAAGAACAGCATGGTTTTTCAGATCCAGATCCAAACCTCATGGTCAGTACCTTTCTTCCTCAAAGAATGGGAGCTGGGGTCCTACTCCTTGCTTGGTGATTATGCTCAGCCATGGGCCCAGGCCTGGTTGATAGGAGGGACTGAAAAGAACGTGAGCCTTGACACCAGATGACTCTAGGTTCAAGCCCCAGCTTTCCTACCTAGTAGCTGTGTGATCCTGGAGAAGTCACTTCACTACTCTGAGCCTCATTTTTCTCACATGTAAGATGGGGATAACAACCCCTCTTACCTGTTGGAAGATCAGCAGCCCTGGTTCTCTTCTCTTCTTGCTCTAGCCTCTTCACTTAGTGAATATTGTCCACACTCATGGCTTCAATTAAAAAAAAATTTATTAAAGTGTAAGTTACATGCAGTAAAATTCACACAGTTTCGTGTACAGTTCTGTGAGTTTTGACATGCGTATAGGCCTGTAACTACCACCACAATCAAGATATGGGACAGTTCCATCAGCCCCAAGGACCTGCGCCCCCGCCCCAACTCCTCTGCCGTCAGCCCACCCCATCTCTGCTCCCTGCAACCACAGCTCCCATTTCTATCGCTCAGACTGGTTTTGCCTGTCCTAGAATGTCAGGTAATTTGAATCACACATCTATACTCTTTCACACCTGACTTCTTTCACTAAGCACGGTACTTCTGAGATTCGTCCGTGTTGTCACACGTCCCTGTAGTTTGTTTCTTTTTGCTGACAAGCAGCATTCCCTTGGGCAGCTCTTCCACAGTTGTTCACCCCTTCGCAATTGATCCATATTATTTTGGGTTGTTTTCATTTGGGAGTTGTGATGACGAAGCAGTGATGAACACTATTTTGCAAGTCTTTGTGTGAACAAATGTTCTTATCTCTCTAGGGTAAATATCTAGACTGCAAGAGCTGGGTTGTGTGGTAAGTACATGTTTAACTGTTGAAGAAACTGCCTGATTCAACGACAGCAAACTGGTTGCACAATTTTACGTGTCCACCAGTAACGCATGTGAGCTTGGCTTGTTCCACGTCCTGGCCAACATCTAGGTTTGTCAGTCTTTTAAAATTTTAGCCATTCTAGCGAGATGGTATCTCCTTGTGGTTTGAATTTTGCTTTTCTTTAATGACTAATGATACTGAGTACTTTTTACGTACTTATTGGCCATTTGGATAATCAGTTTTGTGAAGTGCCTTTTGGAGCTTTTGCATGTCTGCAATTTTTACTAGCCAGTTTTATTAGCTCACTTCTGGGCTCTGGATGAATATACCAGAATACCAAGAATGGCCTTCTTGATGCCTCTGCTCGGATGTCTCAAAGGGAACCCAACTGAGCATAAAGGTAAACTCGTAAGCTTCTCGCTCACTCTCCCTCCATCCTCCAACCTCGGCCTAGAGCACTGACGCACGCGTTAGTAAACGACCTCACTATCCACACAGTGCCACAGACCAGAAACTTGGACGTCATTCCTGATGCCTCTTCTCCTCTATTCTCCCACTTCCATCCACGCCATCACTTTTCCTCCGACCTATCTCTTAAATCCGTTCACTTCCCTCCATCCCCATCATAGCCTCATCTGGATTACTGCAATAGCCTCCTTTCTAATTAGTCTTGCTCCCTTCAGACTATTTTAACATGTAAAAGTCAGTATCAGACCTTTTTAAAGCACAGATTCGATCACATTACTCTCCTGTTTAGATTCTTAATGGCTTTCTATAGCTTTTAGAATAAAGATCAATTCCTTGATGTGATTTATAAGCCTGGGCCATGTCCCAGCCAGGTGGTTTTCTTCTAGTTGTAATGCCAGTCTTTCTCTTGTCTCAGGGCCTTTGCATATGCTCTCCTCTCTGTCTGGAACACTCATTCCCTTTTCTGTCTTTCTTTTTATTTATTTTCTTTTTTTGTTGAGGAAGATTCACCCTGAGCTAACATCTGTGCCAATCTTCCTCTATTTTGTATGTGGGTCACTGCCACAGCATGGCTGCCAACAAGTGGTGTAGGTCTGTACCTGGGAACAAAACTCAGGCCACCAAAGTGGAGCACGCCGAACTTAACCACTAGGCCATGGGACTGGCCCCTCATTCCCTTTTCTTTACTTTGCTAACACCTGCTTATTCTTCACGTCTCAGTTCAATCATCTTCCTCAGGGAAGTCTGCCCTGACCCCAAGGCTAGATTACGTCCTACTACTATATACCTGGACAGAGCCCTGTCCTTTTCTTCCTTAGCATGTATCACCTTATAATTGTATATTCCTAGGATCATTCAGCTAACGTGTGTTTCTCTTTCTAGACTAGGAGGCTCCATGAGGACAGGACAGTACATTGTTCATCATGTGTCCTGGGACCTCACCCCAGGGCCAGCTACACAATGTGTGCAACTGAGTGCAAAAGGAAAAAGCAGTGCCCCTGGCAAAAGGCAGGGAAAAGTGCCATTAAAGGTTTTAAAATATGCAGCATTTTCCCTTTCCTCTGTTCTCTCTCTCTCAACTTGTCATGGAATTTTTATTTGCTATTTAACGTAATTCTAAGTTAAAAAATAAATTTAAATTATTAGCATGAATTTTACCATTTATGTTTATATTGTGTGATGCAAATTTTAAATGGAAATCTGAGCATTTAACTCATGTGTGGAATCGCCAAAATCACACAACTCCTGTTTGGTAGCTCATCCATATATGTATTCCTTTCTTAACAGCAGAACAGAAATGCTGCACAAAACTAACTCGAATGTCATTATTTCACTTCTGGACACGCACACATTCTACCCACACACTCTGCTTTGGGTTACTCACCAGTAAGTCAGGACCGACAGGAGCAGGAGCTGTGGGTGACTCTGTCTTTCCCTCTCCTTCGTGTCACCATTTTCAGCATAAGTGCTGGTCAACACAGGGATGTGACAACAGCAGGAGAAGATATGATAGGTTCCTTGGTTATTTGTGTTTCTTCAAACGTCATTGCCTTCTTTCTGCGTGCAGAGTAAGTTCTGCCCTGAATGGAAAGCGCAGCCTCTCAGCTCCTGAGCGCCCTGCTCTCTCCATCACAGACTTAACACCCTTCCCCCGAACTCGATCTGGGTCTCCCTGTACCCCGCAGTGGGGGTCCACCGGAGCTCTGCGCTCGAGGGTGTTGAGAAGGCCGCGTGTGAACAGGCGGCAAGGACAGGGGACACTCACGTGTAGTGTTTCTCCTCCGTTAGTGCGCAGCCTTTATTGTCCCACGGGACTTGACTTACAAAACACAAGTGTGCAGATGCAATTGTTAATAATTTCAGGATGGTGAGAGCAGAGCCTTAAACCAAGGCGGGGCCCTTCTGAGCACCGTGCAGGTCACATGCTCGGGAAGGTGGCCCCTCCTGACACGCATGGTAGATATTCAATAAATGTGTGTTAAATGAGTGAATGAAGGGTTGTCACAGATGGAAGATAAATAGTTCATTTGGTTTGGATAAAAACTAAAGACCCCCTCCTCTGTCACTTTGGAGATTTGATGTGAACGTGAGAGGGGTGCCACTGCCTGGAGGTGCCTGTCCTGGGGAGAGAAACATCCTCTAATGTTTCAGAGGGAGAGTGAGATAGAAGGGGGCGACGGGCGGAGAGAGCCTGGTTAATCACTGCCCTTTGCATATAGCACCTTGGAGCCCATGCTCTCAGGACTCGGCCTAAGCCGGTCAAGCTTCCTGGCTCACTGCCTCCAGGCACTTCCTCCTCAGCTTTTCAACCTCCACCTTCTGCTCCCAGAGAGAGCTACTACTAAATTAGCAGAGGCCCTCTGGGACCCATCCTGGAGGTGACGAGGAGTGGCTCAGGCAAGGTCAGCCCCACCACCTCTGGGGGATGCTCAAAGTCCTGGTCTCCGGCCTTGACTTCCGGTCCACAGTTGGGTGCGTGCAGAAAGATCTCTGAGAACTGCAAAGGCCGAGAGTCAGGAGGTCTCAGCTCAAGCTCTGGCTTCACTGTACGTACTTCATTGTGTGACCTTAGGCAAGTGAGGTCCCCTCTCTGGGCCTCATTTGATCCTCTTTCAAATGAGAAAATGAACTAGATAAGTGGCTTAAAAGCAAACCTCCATTGTCTGATTGGAGGAAGAGAGTCTCCCCAACTTCAGCTAGTGGTAATAATAATAATATTAATAACAGCAGACACTCACAGAGCACCCGCTGCTCCAGATGTTAAGTGCTTTATGTGTATCAACTCACTCAGAAGTCCCAATAGCTGTGTAAGAGGGGCTTTAACTATTAAGCCTATTTCCAGATGATGAAACTGAGGAGCTGAATGGCTAAGTGACTTGCTCAGGATCACACCGCTAGTAAAGGACAGAGCAAGGATTTGACCTTCGAGGTCTGGCTTGAGAGTACATCTGCTTAACTACAGTATTCCTGTTTTATCTACCTACCTGCCTACCCATCCACCCACCCACCCATCCACCCATCCCTCCATCCATCCATCCAAGTTCCGTGTAAGAGTTTATCTGATAAAAGGATTCTTCTAAAAAAATTATAAAAAATAATAAAAATTTGAAAACTGCCATTCAAACTGGAGAAGCCCCAGGGGATGGGGTGCCGTGACTGTTTCCCACTTCCCACTTCCGGGTCATTCTTAGAGCAGTTTCTGTGGGTGGGGGTGAGGAAGAGTTGGCAGCAATCAGAGAAGAGAATATTTTAAAACAACTTGTCAAACATGACACCCACAGCTTGTGAGCAGATGGATGCTGTGTAAGAAAGCTCAGGCAGTTTGGATCTGGCTTTCCCCCTCCCTCCCTCTTTCTTATCTCCCCTATCCCCCCAGGAAGGCAGAGCTAGAAGTGGTTTAGGGCTTGACTGGTATAATGAGACTTCAGAGGGCTGAACTCCGGCCAGTGGGAGAAGCGTAAGGGAAGGCGGATCACAGCCCAATATGAGAACAATCTCCCTAGCCATTTTGTCATCCTAAAATCAGGTAACCTTCCTGTGATGCAGGGTTTGTCCCGGGACATTTGGGGCAGAGCCTGGTGACCAGGGAGGATATGGCGGGGATGCTTGCGTTTAGGTGGCAGGGTGTCCTGGAGTAGGTGAGCTCCCAGGTCCCTCTTTTTCCTAGATCGAGTGATTCCACCCCAGCCCCTGACTCCACTGTGGAGCTCCTGAGGCCCAGGGAAGGGCAGACCTTGGCCCCCACTCACGCAGCTTGTTGAAGGCCGAGAGGACAGATGAGAACCAGCAACCAGGGTTCTCAGCCCTGTGGCTCAGCTCGAAGCTTTCTCATTGAGATGTCACCCCACAGCACCCCCTTTATAGAAGCAGGACAATTCTCTCCATGCCCTTCCCACTACAGGGCTTTCAGGATTGCCTCAGTGTGTCTGTCATGGGGCTTCATGACCTTCTCCACATTCGAGGCCGGCCGTTTACTGGGGCTGTTGATGGGGGAACTGCGAGAGAGGTATTCCCACCTTCAGCTTGGCCCGCAGCTTCTGTTGGGCCTGGGCTTACTCGCCAACAATTTGTTTACCCCTTTTCTGTTCATTTAGAACATTCACAGATGCGAGCTCAGAGGACACCAATACTGACCTATTTCATGACGAGGATGGGGAAGCTCAGAGAGGAGGTGACTCACCCAGGCGCCTTGTCCGCGGCCGTGAACTCAGTCTTCTGACTCCAGGGAAGCCATCACCACTCCCACCAAATGCTAAAAACAGCGACGCATTTACTCTATGCCAGATACTGTGCTACTGTAACAACCGCAAGATGCCCATCACAGAGGAGGAAGCTGAGATTCAGAGAAGTCACTCCTCCAGGAGTCACATAGTTGGGAAGGGGCCGAGTGAGGGTTCAAACCCATGTCTGCCTTTTCCAGAACCATGTTCTTTTTTTAAAAAAAAATTTTTATTGAGTTAATGATAGGTTACAATCTTGTGAAGTTTCAGTTGTACTTTATTGTCTGTCAGTCGTGTTGTAGGTGCACCCCTTCACCCTTTGTGCCCACCCCCACCCCACCTTTCCCCTGGTAGTCACTAATCTGTTCACTTTGTCTACATTTTTAAGTTCCTCATATGAGTGGAGTCATACAGAGATTGTCCTTGTCTATCTGTCTTATTTCACTTAACATAATTCCCTCAAGGTCCATCCATGTTGTTGCAAATGGGACGATTTTGTTCTGTTTTACGGCTGAGTAGTATTCCATTGTGTATATATATACCACATCTTCTTTATCCAATCCTCTGTTGATGGGCACTTAGGTTGCTTCCACATCTCGGTGACTGTAAATAATGCTGCAATAAACATTGGGGTGCATAGGACTTTTGGAATTGCTGACTTCACGCTCTCTGGATAGATACCCAGTAGTGGAATAGCTGGATCATATGGTAGTTCTATTTTTAATTTTTTGAGGAATCTCCATACTGTTTTCCATAGTGGCTACACCAGTTTGCATTTCCACCAGCAGTGTATGAGGGTTCCTTTTTCTCCACAACCTCTCCAACATTTGTTACTATTTGTTTTAGTTATTTTTGTCATTCTAATGGGTGTAAGGTGATATCTTAGTGTAGTGTTGATTTGCATTTCCCTGATGATCAGCGATGATGAACATCTTTTCATGTGCCTATTGGCCATCTGTATATCTTCTTTGGAGAAATGTCTGTTCATGTCTCCAGCCTATTTTTTGATCAGGTTGTTTAATTTTTTGTTGTTGAATTGTGTGAGTTCTTTATATATTATGGATATTAAGCCTTTGTCAATGTATTACTTGCAAATATTTTTTCCCAGTTAGTGGGTTGTTTTTTTGTTTCAATCCTGTTTTCCCTTGCCTTGAAGAAGCTCTTTAATCTGATGAAGTCCCATTTGTTTATTCTTTCTATTGTTTCCCTTGTCTGAGAAGACATGGTGTCCGAAAAGATCCTTTTATAAATACTGATGTCAAAGAGTGTACTGCCTACATTTTCTTCTAGAAGCTTTATGGTTTCAGGTCTCAGCTTTAGGTCTTTGATCGATTTTGAGTTCATTTTGGTGAATGGTGAAAAAGAATGGTCAATTTTCATTCTTTTACATGTGGCTTTCCAGTTTTCCCAGCACCATTTGTTGAAAAGACTTTCTTTCTTCCATTGTAAGCCCTCAGCTCCTTTGTCAAAGATTAGATGTCCATAGATGTGTGGTTTTATTTCTGGGCTTTCAATTCTGTTCCATTGATCTGTGCACTGGTTTTTGTACCAGTACCATGCTGTTTTGATTACTGTAGCTTTGTAGTATGTTTTGAAGTCAGGGATTGTGCTGCCTCCAGCTGTGTTCTTTTTTCTCAGGATCGCTTTAGCAATTTGGGGTCTTTTGTTGCCCCATATGAATTTTAGGATTCTTTGTTCTATTTCTGTAAAGAATGTCATTGGGATTCTGATTGGGATAGTGTTGAATCTGTAGATTGCTTTAGGTAGAATGGACATTTTAACTATGTTTATTCTTCCAATCCATGTGCGTGGAATGTCTTTCCATCTCTTTATGTCGTCATCCATTTATTTCAGAAAAGCTTTGTAGTTTTCATTGTATAGGTCTTTCACTTCCTTAGCTAAATTCACCCCAAGGTATTTTATTCTTTTTGTTGCGATTGTGAATGGTATAGTGTTCTTGAGTTCTTTTTCTGTTAGTTCATTATGAGAGTATAGAAATGCTACTGATTTATGTAAATTGATTTTATACCCTGCAACTTTGCTGTAGTTGTTGATTACTTCTAAAAGTTTTCCAATGGATTCTTTGGGGTTTTCTATATATAAGATCATGTCGTTTGCAAACAGTGAGAGTTTCACTTCTTCTCCCCCTATCTGGATTCCTTTTATTCCTTTTTCTTGCCTGATTGCTCTGGCCAGGACCTCCAGAACTATGTTAAATAAGAATGGTGATAGAGGGCATCCTTGTCTCGTTCCTGTTCTCAGGGGGATGGCGCTCAGTTTTTGCCCATTGAGAATGATGTCAGCTGTGGCTTTGTCATATATGGCCTTTATTATGTTGAAGTAGTTTCCTTCTATGCCCATTTTGTTCAGAGTTTTTATCATAAGTGGCTGTTGGATCTTGTCAAATGCTTTCTCTGCATCTATTGAGATGATCATGTGGTTTTTATTCCTCAGTTTGTTGATGTGGTGTATCACGTTGATTGATTTGTGGATGTTGAACCATCCCTGTGTCCCTGGTATGAATCCCACTTGATCCTGATGTATGATCCTTTTGATGAATTGCTGTATTCGGGTTGCCAAAATTTTGTTGAGAATTGTTGCATCTATGTTCATCAGTGATATTGGCCTGTAGTTCTCCTTTTTCATGCTGTCCTTGTCAGGTTTTGGTATCAGAGTGATGTTGGCCTCATAGAATGTGTTAGGAAGTGTTCCATCCTCCCTAATTTTTTGGAATAGCTTGAAAAGGATAGGTATTAAATCCCCTATGAGAGCTTGGTAGAATTCCCCAGGAAAGCCATCTGGTCCTGGGGTTTTATTCTTTGGGGTGTTTTTGATGGCTGTTTCAATCTCTTTCCTTGTGATTGGTCTGTTCAAATTGTCTGCTTCTTCTTGAGTGAGCTTTGGGAGATTGTAGGAGTCCAAGAATTTATCCATTTCCTCTAGGTTATCCATTTTGCTGGCATATAGTTTTGTGTAGTACTCTCTTATAATCCATTGTATTTCTGTGGAATCTGTTGTTAATTCTCCTCTTTCATTTCTGATTTTGTTTATTTGAGCTTTCTCTCTTTTTTTCTTTGTAAGTCTGGCTAGGGGTTTGTCAATTTTATTTATCTTCTCAAAATCAACTCTTTGTTTCATTGATCCTTTCTACTGCCTTTTTTGTTTCAATAGCAGTTATTTCTGCTCTGATTTGTATTATTTCTCTCCTTCTGCTGACTTTGGGCTTTATTTGTTCTTCTTTCTCTAGTTCAGTTAGGTGTAGTTTAAGACTGCTGATTTGGGATTTTTCTTGTTTGTTAAGATGTGCCTGAATTGCGATGAATTTTCCTCTTAATACAGCTTTTGCTGCATCCCATATGAGTTGGTATGGCATGTTATCATTTTCATTTGTCTCCAGGTATTTTTTGATTTCTTCTTCAATTTCTTCAATGATCCAGTGCTTGTTCAATAGTGTATTGTTTAGTCTCCACATCCTTGTGCCTTTCTCAGCTTTTTACTTGTAATTAATTTCTAGCTTTACAGCATTATGATCGGAGAAGATGCTTGTTATTATTTCCATTTTTTTAAATTTGTAGATGCTTGCCTTGTTTCCCAACATATGGTCTATCCTTGAGAATGTTCCATGCGCACTTGAGAAGAATGTGTATTCTGCTGTTTTTGGATGAAGTGTTCTATATATGTCTATTAAGTCCAACTGTTTTAGCTTTTCATTTAGCTCCACTGTTTCTTTGTTGATTTTCTGTCTGGATGATCTGTCCATTGATGTGAGTGGGGTGTTGAGGTCCCCTACTATTATTGTGTTATTTTTGATATCTTCTTTTAGGTTTGTTAATAGTTGCTGTATGAACTTTGGTGCTCCTGTGTTGGGTGCATAGATATTTATAAGCGTTATTTCTTCTTGATGAAGTGTCCCTTTGATCATTATATATTGTCACTCTGTGTCTCTCTTTACCTGCCTTATCTTGAAGTCTGTTTTGTCTGATATAAGTATTGTGACACCTCCTTTCTTTTGTTTGCTATTAGCTTGGAGTATTGTCTTCCACCCCTTCACTCTGAGCCTGTGTTTGTCCTTGGAGGTGAATTGTGTTTCCTGGAGGCAACAAATTGTTGGATCTTGTTCTTTAATCCATTTTGCCACTCTGTGTCTTTTTATTGGAGAGTTCAATCCGTTTACATTGAGGGTGATTATTGATGCATGAGGGCTTAATGCTGTCATTCTCTTGCTTGTTTTCCGGTTTTCCTGTGTGTCCTTTGTTTCTCGTCCTGTGTGTTCTAGCCTACCCATTGACTGCTGCAATTTCTTATGCTGGGTTTCTTAGACTTTTGCTTATTTATGTTTTGTGTCTCTGTTCTGTTTTTTAGTTTAGTGGCTACCCTGAAGTTTGTGTTCAGAATCTCGTGTATAACATAGTCCATTTTCTGGTGGTCTCTTACTTACTTAGCCTAGAGTGTTTCAGTCCCTTTCCTCCTCCCCTCCCAAATTATTATTTTCATCTCTTATTCCAACTTGTGTTGTGAGTTTGTGGTTAGACTGATAAGATTGTCTCTGCTTTCGTGATTTCCTTCCCTTTATCCTAATGCTGTAGTTGAACATTTTCTATCCTTTTCAGATTCTATATATTTGTCTCCCTACTCTGTGTTTTGTGACGCCTTACTCCCTTTTTTTTCTTTTTTCAGGTATGAGAGCCTTCTTGAGGATTTCTTGTAGTGGAGGTCGTGTGACTACAACATCCCTCAGCTTTTGTTTGTCTGGAATGAGTTAATTTCTCCCTCATATCTGAAGGATATTTTTGCTGGATAGAGTATTCTTGGCTGAAGATTTTTATCCTTTAAAGTTTTGAATATGTCACTCCAATCTCTCCTAGCTTGTAAGGTTTCCGTAGAGAAATCCACTGAAAGTCTGATGGGGGTTCCTTTGTAGGTTATTTTCTTCTGCCTTGCTGCCCTGAGTATCCTTTCTTTGTCCTTCATTTTTGCCATTTTTACTACTATATGCCTTGCAGTAGGTCTTTTTACATTGACAAATCTAGGAGATCTGAAAGCTTCCTCCACACAAATTTCTCTCTCAATCCCTAGATTTGGGAAGTTCTCTTCTATTATTTCGTTGAGCACACTTTCTGCTCCATTTTCCTTTTCCACGCCCTCAGGAATTCTGATGATTCCTAAGGTGCATTTTCTCATTGAGTCAGCTATTTCTCTGAGATTTTCATCAGTTTTTTAAATTCTTAGTTCTCTTTCTTCCTCTGTCTGGAGCCATTCAGCCTGTCTATCTTCGATTATGCTAATTTTCTCTTCTATGATGTCTACACGGGCATTCAGGGAATCCGTATTCTGTTTTATCTGATCCATTGTATTTTTCATCTCTAGTATTTCTAATTGATTCTTCTTTATAATTTCAATCTCTTTTGTGAAGTAACTCCAGAACTCGTTGACTTGTTTCTCTATATTTCCCTTTACCTCATTGAATATTTTGAGGATAGCTATTTTGAGCTCCTCTTCACTTAGTTTACCCATTTCCAAGCCCTCAGGACCTACTTCTGTGTTTTTATTGTTTTCCTTCTGATCTGGGGCGTTTATAATTTGCTGGATGGTAGAGGAGCTGTTTTTGCGCATGCTGCTATTATTCGGCTGCAATTACAGCCTGTCGCCACTAGATGGGGGTTGAGAGCCGCATTCTGAGCCCTGCAAGTTCAGCCAAGATGGCAGCGCCCAGTGTGGGTTGGGGGAGGAGGGGCACTTTCACTCACGCCCACCTATTGGATCAGCTCTCACTTTCCGGTCTCCTGGGGCCCTGGCTTGCTGGGGTGCCCCCATGTGAAAGCTTTCCCCTGTTAGAGGGTTTCCACTGAAGGGTAGATGGGAGTCCTGGACGATCCCCGATGCGTGGCCCCTGCCCCACTCCTTTCCGCTCCCCACAGCAGTGATCCCCGTCTCTAGTGGCGGGAACAAAGTTCCCTACTACCAGGTTCCAGCTCCTCCGAGGCCGGCAGCAGCCTCTCCACCTTCCGTAGTTTGGCTGCTGTGGGACTCTGATGATTTCTGTTATTAGGATTGTTTTTTTGGTTGGAAAGCAGTTGCTCTTTTTGGTTGTACTTTGGAGGGGAGAGTCCCCAGTGAGCTCATGCTGCCATGTTGCTTATGTCACTCTAAGAACCATGTTCTTTTTTCACAACTCCACTCCATTCGTAAATCCAGAGGAGCCCCAAGGAAATGGTATCTTGGGAGAAGGGGTGTGAGGACTCTGTTCAAGCCAGAAAGCTTGGGACGCCTTCAGAATGTCCTAGAACCTGGCAGGAGTGGCTGGATCCATCAGGTGGGCAACTGGGGGTGAATACGGCTTCCCCAGCCCAGAATCCACCTGCAGGACAGCCTCAGAGCATTCCTCTGAGGCCCAGGCTGTGAACTGCACCCCCTAACTGACCTTTGCCATGTGCCATGTGGGAAAGTCACCTCCTTGGCTGCATTTAAGAGAAGTCCTGGGGGGCTGGCCCTGTGGCCAAGTGGTTAAGTTCTCGTGCTCCACTTCGGTGGCCCAGGGTTTCACTGGTTTGGATCCTGGGCGTGGACATGGCACCGCTTGTCAAGTCATGCTGAGGCGGCGTCCCACATACCACAACCAGAGGCACTCACAACTACAGTGTACAGCTATGTGCTGGGGGGCTTTGGGGAGAAGAAGGAACAAAAAAAAAAAAAGAAAAGAAAGAAAGATTGGCAACAGTTGTTAGCTCAGGTGCCCATCTTTAAAAAAAGAAAAGAGAAGCCCTGGCTGAGAAAAGCTGGAGCAGCCTGGGCTAAGCAAGATCTCTAGCTCTGTTATTTACTGGCCTCAGGCAAGTCACTTTATTTCTGTGTCCCTGTCCCCTTTCTGTAAAAAGGGGTTAATGAAAATACTCCATGGGCCTTTTGTGGGGACTATACAAGATCGTGTATCTGTGAGAGTATTTCATACATAGCACAGGATTAACCACCCAGTAACAAAGCTGATTTTCACTGGACACAGGCTCTGTGACACACATTGTTCTAAGTGCTTCACAGGCTTTATGTCATTTAACCACACACACGAGTATAAAGTCACTGTTGACTGCCCACCCCCCCAACCCTGCCCAAACTACTATCTCCATGTTAGAGGTCCTAACGTGGGGTGCAGAGGAAAAAGGGTAGGGGATTAGAATAGGGCTGGTCCTGGTTCTGCCTTTATTGGCTGTGTAACTTCAAGAAAGCTACCCACCCTCTCAGCCTCATCTGCTACATCTGAAAAACATATGTGTTGCTTACCACTCAATGAGAATCGAATAAAATGAATACGTGTTATTGAACATCACACATATTATTTATTTATCCTTACAATGATGTGGATTCAGTTATTTTTCCCACTTTACAGTTGAGGAAACCAAGGCCCAGAGATATTTAAAATCACAAAGTGAAATACAAATCCTGGCTAGGATTATCATCACTGTTACTATACAACAGTAAGGGAAATGTTCGTGGAAACTGATGCAAAAGGTCACAAGGAGAGGCCATATTTGCTTTACTTCCCTGTAGGCTGATAGCCTGATTTATTTCCAGTCCAGGCCACAGAAGACATAAGACCACGTGTGAGCCAGGAGAAGTTCTGGCTGTGTGTGGGGCTTCACTGCTGTTCTGCCCAGAGGCAGAGGGTTGGACGAAATGATCCTTAACATCCTCTCTAGTTGTCTAGCATCCATCAAATCTTCTGGGCAGGAGCAGACGCTGCCACTGTTTTTTCTCCAGCCCAAACCTGCTCGTGTGGAGGTGTCCAACCAGAGCCAGGTGTGAAGTGTGCGAGCCTTCAGTGCTGAGGTGAGAGAATTCCGCCCCAGGGTGACGCTGCTTGTGGCAGAGGTGGCAGCACCTTCTGTTCTTGTCAGGTAGTTGGGGAAGAAGAGAGGTGCTGATTTAGTATCCTGGACCAGAAAAACTGAATGTCTTGCTGTTCCTGAGGTGGTTGTTGGGCATCAAAGCCCTCATCAGTGTCCCTTCTGACCTCATCAATTTACCCTGGATGTGTGATTTTACAAATGTATATGCCATAGCTAAAAGGAAATCTAGAAATGACTCTGTTCTACATTCACAATTTTGAAACTTTTTATTGTTGGTTATAAATACATGTAGAAAAGCACACACACACACACACACACACATAATTTAACCAAATGTCTCACCATGTCATTTGAAAAGAGAGACATCTGAGGTCTAAAGGGGTAAAGCGTCATTTTCTGTGGCTGACTTCTTCCCTACAACTAAGCACAATTGCTCATTGTCCTCTCCCCCCCCACACACACTACTTTATTCTTTTATTGGACACATATTATTTGAACCCCTATTGAGGCCAAGGTGCTGGGATTAGTGCAGGTTGGGGTAGAGTGGGTGCCCAGAGTTACAAGGCACTAATTCTGGCCCCCAAGGAGTTTGTAGTCTAGGAGGAGAAGACATCTACACAGACAACTACATAACAAAGAGATTGGTGAATGCCAGAGAGAGAGAGATTCTCAAGGAGCTACGAGAATCTAAAGAAAGAAGAGAAAATGGAAGATATTCACGGCCTAAGTGGCATGTATACTGAGCCTTGATGGGACAGGATTTGGACATGCAGGGATTCAGGGTGAGGAAGAGCACTTCAGACAGAATAGAAAATACCAGAAAGACAGAGAAGCGTGGCTGGATCTGGGGAGGAGTAAATGGTCCAATTTGGTTGGAACCTAACATCTATTAGGAGGAGTGAGGGACTTGTGCTGGAGGGGAGGCTGGAACACAGCGGCAGAGAAAGGCAGACACAGCCTGAGCAAAGCCCCAGCACGGCTCGGGGAAGAGTACTCCCAAGCTCACCCTTAGGCCTGAGTTCCAGGGCTCTTTGCTTCTCACAATATGCGGGAGATGAGTTTGTGCATTAGGGTCTGAAGACTAGAAATCCAGCTCTAGCAGTCCAACCCATCGACCATCCTGCTCTGGGAAAGTCACAACTTCCTTGGGTCTCAAATTTTGTGTCTTAAGAGGGGAATAATAGTCCCTTCCCTGCCTTCCTCAGAGGGCGGATGTGAGGACTAAACAATATGAATACGAAGCTGTCCCACAAACTGGAAAGCGCTCTACAAATGTAAGCCTTCCTCTCTCTGCCCCTCTAGCCCAGGCTGCATCAGCATCACCTGCGGTGTTCGTTAAAATGCAGTTTTTGGCATCTGGCCATGAAAACTTGCTAGAAGCCAAAAATTGGGACTGTGTGTGCCCTCCTACCATCAACAGAAAATTATGTCCCAATATACTCATATATTTAAACACCAGCGTTCAGATATTGGAAAACTAGCAGCACAGGACTATGATTCCCAAGAAAAGGAAAGCAAATGAGGTGAGGGTACAATCTCCTTGGGTGACTGCCTGGAGGAACTTTCGAGACTGCAGTGCAGGAGGGCAACCAAAGCAGAGCATGACAGTCTCTGAGTTGAGGACACAGAGACTGGAGTTTGGGGAGCTGAGGGGGCAGGAATTTAGAGGACAGAGGACCAGAGGAGAGGGAGTTATACAAAGAAAGAGCTGCAGGGACCTGCAGAAAGGCCTCCTTGAGTCTCTGCTGAGCACTAAGCTGCACGTGCATACGGTGAAATGCCACAAAACTGAGCAAATAACGATGAGATGTTTTGAGCTGAACAACTCTCAGGGCTCACAAAAGCCTGGAAGAGACTCGAGTTCTGACCAGCCAGACTGAAGAGACCAGATGGCACTCAATCAGACAGAGTCATCACACCATAGTGGGGCGACAAATGAGGCCTAGAGTGGCAATTACTCTAGACTTGCCCTAAAAAAGCTTAAAAACAAGATTTGAAGGCATCAAGTAAATCCACAAGTGACTTAACTATCTGCAAAAACAAAACCTAACACTTTCTAAGGGAAAACAACAAAATTCAACACTCAACAAAGTCACATTCAAAATGTCCAGCATAGAACAAAAAAATTACTAGACGTGAAAAAGCTGGAAAACGAGACCCCAAACAAGGAGAAAACGTAAACACAGTGAGGTAAGAAATGGAAGATATAAAAAAGAGCTAAATGGAAATTCTAGAGGCGAAACTCTCCAAACTGAAGCAGAGAGAGAAAAAGGACTGAAAAAGGAATAGATGGAGACTTGACGGCCCATGGGGCGAGATTACTCGGTTTGTTTCTGTTGCTATATCTTTAAGTTTACTGATTTTTAAAATTCTGCAGTGTATATCTGCTGTTAATCCTACCCAGTAAATCTTTCATTTTAGATGCCGTATTTTCACCATTCCACTTAGTTCTTTTTTATATCTTCTATTTCTCATGTGTTCATGCATTTCTTTATATCCTTAAACATATTGATGACAGCTTTTCAAAATTTTTCTGCTTTCAAAATCTTGTCTGCTAATTCCACCCCCTGTCATTTCACATTTTGTTTCAATTCATTATTTTTCTCCTCGTTTTAGACCACAGCAATGTTAAGAATTATCACAGACTTCTTGCCAGAAAATGCAAGCCAGAAGTCATTGGAACAATATCTTTAAGTGCTGAAAGAAAATAAAAGTCAACCAAGAATTCCATATCCAGAAAAAAGAAATTTCAGCAGTTAAGGAGAAATAAGTACTTTTTTCAGACAAAGAAAAACTGACAGAATTTGTCACCAACAGACCTGATGATAAGAAATGTTAAAGAAAGTTCTTCAGGTAGAAGGATAGTGATACCAAATGGTATCTTGGAACTACAAAGAAATGAAAGTGGCAGAATGGTATATATGTTGGTAAATATAAAAGATGTTTTTAAAAAATTTAAATTTCTTGAAAATAAAATTGACTTTTTAAGGCAAAAAGTATAATAATGAATTGTGGGACTTAAATATGTAGAAGTTAATCTATGACAACAATAGCCCCGAGGATGGGGGGAATGGAAATAAACGGTTGTAAGGTTTTTCTATTATATGTGAATATTATAATATTTGAAAGTAAACAATGAAAATTCAATAACAAATATTGTGAACCCTAGAGCGACTGCTAAATAAGTAAATGAACAGGCAGTATCAATAAACCAGTAGCAGAGAAGAATTGGAGTACCAGAAAATAGTCTAAAAAGAAGGCAGGCAAAGGTGAAAAAGAACAAAGAACAAATGAGACAAATAATAACACAGCAAGATGGTAGATTTAAATCCAACCCTAATGATAATTGAATTAAATTAAATGTAAATTATCTAAACACTCCAATGAAAAGACAGATAGTCAGGCTGGATTTTTAAAAAGCCAGATCCAACTAATTTTATGTTAAGTGTTAAGAAAAAATACTTTAAATTTAAAGACACAGGTAGGTTAAAAATAAAAAGATGAGAAAAAATTGTAACGTGCTGTATTAGTCTTCTGTGGCTGCTGTAACAAATTATCACAAATGCAGTGGCCTAAGCCATTCAAATTTATTATCTTCCAGTTCTATAAGTTAAAAATCCAGTGTGGGTCTCACTAGGCTAAAATCAAGGATCAGCAGGGCTACATTCCTTTCTGAAAGTTCTAAGGGAGAATCAATTACCTTACCTTTTCCATCTTCTAGAGACTATCCACATTCCTTGGCTCATGGCCCCTTCCTTCATCTTCAAAGCAAACAAAATTGGTCCAGTCCTCCTCACATCACACTACTCTGACCGTCCTTTTATAGCCATGTATCCCTGTGACCACAACCAGGAAAGGTTCTTCATCTTTAAGGAATCATGTGATTAGGTTGGGTGCACCTAAATAATCCAGGACAATCTCCCCATTTCAAGGTCCTTAATTTTAATGGCATCTGCAAAGTCCCTTTTGCCATGTAAGGTAACATATTCACAGGTTCCCAGGATACGATATGGACATATCTGGGAGCTATTATTCTGCCTACCACACATGCAAACATTAATAATGAGAAAGCTGGAGTAGCTATCAGACAATTACACATGGGACATTCATCAAAAGAGACCGTACATTGGACCATATAAAAGTTCCGATAAATTTTAAAATATTGAACTCATATGGCGTATGTCCTCTGACCACAAAAGAATTAAATTAGAAATCAATAAGAGAAAGATTTGGAAGCAAGAAGAGAAATTATAAAATATTTTGCACTGAATGAAAATGAAAACAAAACTTGCGGGATGCAACTAAAACAGTGCTTAGTGGGAACTTCAGAGCTTTAAGTGCTTGTATTAAAAGAGAAGAAAGGTCTAAAGTCAATTATGGAAGCTTTATTCTTAAGCTGGTTAAAGAAGAGCAAATGGAAACAAAAGTAGGTAGAAAAAGGAAAAAATAAAGGCGAGAGAGGAAATCAATGAAATAGAAAATAGACAAACAATAGAGAAAAATCAATGACATCAAAACTGGTTGTTTGAAAATATCTTAAAAATAAATAAATCTCTAGCCAGACTGATTAAAGAAAAAAAAATACCTAAATTACCAATATTGGGAATAAAAGAGGAGACATCACTACACAGCCTACAGACATTAAAAGATTGGTAGGAAAATATTATAAACAACTTCATGCCAACAATTTGGACAACTCAGATGAAACAGATACATTCCTGAAAGACACATGTATTCATTTCCTATTGCTGCTGTTTAATTACCACAAACATAATGACTTAAAACACAAATTTGTTATCTTACAGTTCTGGAAGTCAGAAGTCCAAAATTCGTTTCACCTGGCTGAAATCAAGGTATTGGCAGGATTGCATTCCTTCTGGAGGCTCTGGAGAAGAATCGGTTTCCCCTTTTCCATCTTCTATAGGCCACCTGCATTCCCTTGGCTTCTGGTTCCCAGATAGCAATTGCTTCACTCTGACCTCTGCTTCTGTTGTCACAATCTCCTCTCTGACACTCTCAGCTCCCTCTTATAAAGACTCTTGTGATTACATTGAACTCATCCAGATAATCCAGGATAATCTACCCATTTCAAGATTTTTAATTTAATCACACGTTTAAAGTCACTTTTGCTATGTAAGGTAACACCTTCACAGGTTTTGGAGATTAAGACATAGACATCTTTGGGATGTCATTCTGCCTACCAGAGGGACAAATTACTGAAATGGATACACAAAGAAATAGAATATTTGAGTAGCCCCATATCTATTAAAGAACTTGAATTTGTAGTTAAAAATCTTCCCACAAAGAAACCTCCAGGCTGGGATGGCTTCAATGGTGAATGCTGTCAAAGATTTAAGGAAGAAATGAACTTTGACTCTTCATACCAAACACAAAAATTAACCCAAAATGGACCATAGACCTAAACATAAAAGGAAAAGTGATAAAACTTCTAGAATAAAACGTAGGAGAATATGTTTTTGGCTTTGGGAATAGAGAAAGAATTTTTAGATAGGACACAAAAAGCATTAATTATAAAAGAAAAAAATGAATGTTTTTCTTTATCAAAATAAAAACTTTTGCTCTTCAAAAGACAATGTTAAGAAAATGAAAAGGCAAGCCATTGACTGGAGAAAATATTTGCAATACATACATCTGAACAAGGCTGTTTTCCAGAATAAATAAAGAGCTCTTACAACTCAATAATAAGAAGACAATTCAACAGAAACAGTGAGCGAAGAAGATATACAAATAGCCATAAGCGCACGAGAAGATGCCCAACAGCATCTGTCATCAGGGAAATACTTATTAAAGCCATCTTGATATACTACTAACTCACTCAAATTGAAAAAATCAAAAGAGGCTAAAAATAGCAAGTGTCAGCAAGGATAGGAAACACTTGAATGTCTCATACATTGCTGATGAGAATAAAAAATAGTACAAAGACTCTGGAAAACAATTTGGCAGTTTCTTATTAAGTTAATTAATACTTAGAACATGACTCAGCAATTCCAATTCTAGCTTTTTCTTCCAGATAAAACATATGAAACATAAAATATGTGAAAACGTACATGCACAGAAAACATATGAAAAAAACACGAGAACATATGTCCAAGCAAAAACTTGTCCATTAATGATCATGGCAGCTTCATTCAAAATACCTCAAACCTGGGAACAACCGCAACATCCACAAACAGGTGAGTAGATAAATTATGGCATTCCCATACCATCGAATACTACTCAGAAATGAAAAGGAACAAACTATTGATACCTATAGCAGGATAGATGAACATCAAAAGCATTATGCTGGGCAAAAAGAAAGACACAAAAGAGTATATACACTGTATCATTGCCGTTTATGTGAAATTCTAGAACAGGCAAAACTAATTTATCTTGACAGAAAGTAGATCAGTGGTTGACTGGGGTGAGGAAGAGAGGAATTGACTGCAAAAGGGCATGAGGTTACTTTTTGCAGTGATGGAAATTTTGATTACATGGGTGTAGGCATTTGTTAAAATTCATTGAACTGTGCACTCAAAGTGGGTGCATATTATTACATGTAAATTGTAGCTCAATAAAGTTGATTTTTTTAAATAAAAGAAAAAGTTAAAAAATGAAAACACTTGGGCCCAATTCCTAGTGATTTCAACACAGCAGGACTAATATGGGGCCCAAAAACCTGCATTTTAAACAAGCCCCATGGTGCTTATGCCACAGGCTATTTTACTTATAGAAATAGTATTGGTCTCCATCAACACCCAACTCTTGGACAACAAGTCAACTAGGCAAGCAAAGACAATTCAGAAGAAAAGTGTTTGAGTTTTCGTGGGCCTTCATTCCATCCCACACCTCCCTTCTTTAGCAGGAAAACCGATCACCACCAAAGTATGCTCCTGGGTACCCTGTCCTCCCAACTGTTGGCTCAGCTGTGGCTAAACCTCCTTCACTCATGCTTTACCAAAGGAAGTCTGCTAGGAAAACAAATGTGAGAAAAGCAAAATAAAAACACATTACAAGTGCAGAGAAACCAATATATTTGCAAAGCACAGATCCCTTCGCATAAGGTCATTCACGTCTGGTACCAGATGGGCTTGGCTTTTCTAGCTCACTGGACACACTCACAGATATGTCTACCTTGGGACAACAGCAAGTAGACAGGGGGCCTGAGAGTCCACCTGTGTGGAGAATGGAACAGAACAACAGCAGATATGCTAAGAGCACTTATAGCCCAGAGGCAAAGGTCATTTCCCTGAATTAAACTAAAGTGCTCTATTTCCATTCCGAAGTCTTTTCCTGCTGTCTGACACATCTTTCCCATCTTGTGGTCCCCTGTTCTGTCCACCTGTTGAAATCCTCCCCATCCTTCATGGCCCACCTTGAATAAAACCTCCTTCTTATCCGATCACCATAATTAAACACAACATCCCCCTCCCCCAAATTGCTTTGGCACTCGGCTTGACGAGCTCTTACAGTCATTTTGATTTGTATTTTAGTTATTCATGTGCATGCTATATCTACTCTACCAGGTTGTAATCTCTTTGACTATAGAAATTATAACTTATTATCTATGCAACGTGTAGCCTGCATCGTTCCTAGCACATTACTTAGCGCTTAGTGGGTGTTTTATGTACATTTATTGTAGAAATTAATAACTGATTCAGTTCATGCTGATTCATTATCTCTGAGCTTTTGCTTATGCTGTTCCCTCTTTCTGGAAAATCCTTCCCACTTCAAGTGTTATTTCCTCCAATAAGCCTTCCCAGATCACCAAGCTGTGGGACTCCTATAGCGCATTGGGCGTATCTCTATCTTATCGCTTACAATCACCACTGTATATTGAAATTAAATATTTATTACCTGTTTCACCTACTTAGTGATAAACTTCAAGAAGCCAAAGTTTCCATCCTAGTCATCCTTATCTTACCACCACCTAGGCCAGTGTTTGGGAGTAGTATGCATTTCATAAATGTTTTTCAAGCTGAATGATCGCTTCAGAAGTTTCTGGAAGCATTAGCCCATGACACAGAGGGCTTGGTTTATTTAGTTTGTGTTCCTATTAGAGTGGCCAAAACTGTCCTGAGGTCCCATTCCCAGAGAAAACCCAGCATAAACAGCCTTCCCACCCTAAGTTTCCTCCTGGCTGAAGGAAGGAGTAGGGCCGGATGTTCTCTAGGGTCCCTTAGAGGCCTACGATCCTTGTGTTCCGGGGACTTTCCCAGCAGAATAGATTGTTGAGTACAAAAGAGCAAATGTGGCCTCTCCTCAGAAGGTCTTTAAGACGGACGCCCAGCTTCTGGGAAAAAGAATTCGTGACCCTTTCAGAGTCCCATGACTTCCTCTTCTTACATACATTTCTCTCTCCTACCCGTCCCACCGCACTTTCCCAGTATCACTACTTCCGCCTCGCCCGCTTTCTCTTTCTCGCTAGATTTACCTTGGCCATCTCGGGTCTCCTCCGTTTATCCCGCTCCCTTACCCTCTCTTTCACTCGCCTCCTTCCTTTCCTGTCAGCCCTGCAGGATGCCGAACTCCTCACCAAGCCTAGAGGTGGGCGGGCGGGTGGGTGGGCCCTGGCGCCCGGTCCGCCCCTCGGTGCGTGTGTGAATGTCTGTGTGGCAGTGACGCGGCGCCGGCGGCGGGGAGGGAGGCTGGGCCCGCCGGAGAGGGAGGCGAGCGGATCGCTGGGGCTGCTCGGCTCCTGCGCGCCCTCGCGCTCCCCGCCGCCCGCCCAGGCGCAGGCAGGGCGCAGGCGGCGGCGGGCGGCATGGAGAGCCTGCTGGAGAACCCGGTGCGTGCCGTGCTCTACCTCAAGGAGCTCACGGCCATCGTGCAGAACCAGCAGAGCCTCATCCACACCCAGCGCCAGCGCATCGACGAGCTGGAGCGGCGGCTGGACGAGCTAAGCGCCGAGAACCGCAGCCTGTGGGAGCACCAGCAGCTGCTGCAAGCCCAGCCTCCTCCCGGGCTCGTCGCCCCGTCGCCTGCCCCGCTGCCGGCTACCCCAGCCACCGCCGCCGCCGCGGCCGGGGCCCAGGAACCGGTCCCGAACCACGGACAGCTCCAGCCCGCAGCGCCACAGCCCGCGCCGGAGCAGCCACCGCTTCAGCACCACGGACAGCTCCTGGCGCAGCCCCAGCCGGGCCCCAGCAGCAGGGCTCACGCACCCCAGTCGCCCCACCAGCACCCGGTGGCGCCCGGGGCCGTCGCCGACAAGGAGAAGGAGCGTCCCCCGAGTTGTTGCGCTGCCGCTGGAACCCTCCTTCAGCACAAATCCCCCGCCGCCCTCGGCAAGGGCGTCCTGAGCAGGAGACCCGAGTGAGTGGGGAAGACGAGATGGGGGCTGTTGTGGTGGGAGAAACGGAAGCAATGGGTGTGAGGAGGAGACAAGGGGGAAATCGGGTGCACCTGAGAATCTGAAGGACTAGGGTAACATGAAGTGAGAAGGTGCTTGGGGGTAGAAGTGTGTCAAGGAGGTTTGGGGGAAAGGAGGTAATGATATCAGCGTTTGAGAGGGTTTGGGGGGATGTTAGAGCAAAAGGGAATATCCAGACCATCATTGGGGGCAAGGCAGGAAAGGAAAGGTTTTAAGTGATTGAGGATGTTGGAAACTGGCAGGTTTTAAAAGGGACAAGATTGAGAGGAAGTTGGGGTAAAGATTAAACTGAAGAAAAGAAAACAGTTGAACATTTTTTTTAAGTTAGGAAAAATTTGGAAGGGAGTTTGGGCAGTAAAATTATTTGAATGGAGAGTGAGATATGAAAAAGAGGGAGGCTTGGCAAAGAGGTATGTTAAGAGCTTTAAAAGGCCTGGGTCCAGGAAGAGTAGAATTAGGGTCTACGGGAATTCAGGAGGCAGGGGATAAGGTGGAAAAGCAGGAATGATGAGAGAAAGCACGGGGCTGGAGGTAGAGGAAGATGAAGGGTAGGAGAAAGCATTTTCCAGAGGAATAAGCTGGCTCTTAAACTGATGCAGTGGGAGTCAAAGCCAGGAGTGGCTCATTTGGGGAAGCTTACTCTGCTCTGACCTGAGTGGGCACCTTTTTTCTGAATCCCCACAGAACCAAAGAAGTGCAAGGAAACAACCCACCCAGCTAATGGAGGACTCAGTTATAGCATGAGGATTCAGTCTGGTTATAGCATTTTCCTCTGCCTCAAGGAGGATTTCTGTGCAGGGTGGTTGGCAGTCATGGAAAGGGAACAATGATGAAAGAGACAGTTGGCAAACGGAGTTGGTATTTGGATGTAATTCCTGTTTAAATCTCTCTGTTATGGCTAGTGACTGCAAACTTGTTTCCCCTCAGTTATTTGGTGATAACTGGACTCTCACATTGAGTCCCGAGATAAATATGCTCATTGACCCCCAGTGAGGGACTCTAGGACCTCAAGCTCCTCCTTACTCTCAATATCCATGAACTAGGAATATGGGAAGAAGAGATGAAAGAGGATAGGAGTATTCTCTCCTTTGTATTGGGAAGGCTGTGACCATGTTAGCTTCCTTTCTCTGATTAGACAGATGATGGGAGAACCTCATGGAAGAACAGCTCAGGGGAAATCAATACCTCGTCAGCACCTGACCCTGACTGTGGTGATGCTAAGAGCTGGGTTTGGGGGAGGAGGGAGGAGAGCCAAGAATCCCATCTCCATCCAGTCTCGGCGTGCTTTAGGTCTGCGGATACTTGTGCAGATTTGACGTATTCCTTAAAAACTCATTTTCTTTTCATATCTGCTGTAGACTTAGAGAAGTTGGGTCAGGACATGTTAGCTGACAGAGTAGATTTGACCAGAACCATGGGCTCTTAGGGGAACAGATCCAGGATAATCTGACTGGGCAGACCTATGGCATTTGATTCAAGCCCCAAGAAGATGTGGTTTTCTTCCCCAGCTCCCTCAATAGCCCATTGGCCCTTTCTTCAGCATCACAGTTTCCTTTCTGTCTCCGGCATAAAAAGCAGAAAGTCAATTTTCACCCAGTGCCCATGGCTCAAAAAAGGCAACGTCCTCCAAGATATGATGTGGATTTTTCCCCAAATAGAGGAAAAAGAACTCTTCCATTTCCCTGGGGGCAGCCACAGCTTCCTGGTAATTCTAGTTCATCATCTGATTCCTCTCTTTACGCCCTTTAGTGTCTCCCTTCTTTTTCCACTACATCCCCATTTTCTTTGCATCCCTTCAAGGGACTGTGTGCGCAAGAAGGATTGAGGAAAGACCATTTTTCTTAGACAAGGACTTTGCTGTGGCCCCTGCAGTAGCTTAGAGAGCCCAAACTCTCCTGCCTCGGTGCTCTTGCTGGGAATCCAAGGATTTAGGAACCACCTGGATTCCTATCCAGCCTCACATGTCAAAACCAGAAAGGAACTGTAGTGTCCTCATCTTTCCTTTTCTCTCGTCCTGCTTTTGCTTCCCAAGGGAGCAGAACAAAAATAAGAAATAATTAGAATGTGGAAGAGAGTGGAAGTTGTTGGAAATCTTTCACTTAGGAAGTTGTGCCAGGCACTAAGAGGTTAACGCCACCAGTAGCTCCTTGCTTCTCCAGATCCTCCAGCTTTTCCCCCTGCTCCCCAAGCCTGGACACCCAGAGACTTAGAGAGCGAGGATATGCATGCCTTCCCTCCTCCCTGCAGCCCTCTCTCCCCTTGGATGTGAAATCATGGACATCTTGGCTGGATGAATGCCTTTTGAACCACTCATTTATTCCCACTGTTTTGCTTAGCTTCAACCCAAGTTTCCCCCACAGAACCTCCAAAAGGAATCATCTTTGCTGACTACATGTTTGGACCCACCCTGCTGTCCACCCATGACCCCCATTTCATATGTTTGTCTTCCTCTGCCCATGCCTCTCAATGATGCAGGGCTAGATGCAGCCAGCAGGCAGAGAGATCTTCATGGACAGGGTGAGGTGAGGAGAGGAAAAGCAGAGCCAGCAGCTCTCTCTCTGATGTTTCTCCTGGGGATTTCCCTGCTGAATCAGTTCTCTATGGGGTGTGCTGAAGTAGGAGGAAGAGATGGCAGAGGGGGGATCTTCAGATCGTAATTTCGCTGTCAGTCTTTTCTCATTCCTTGATTTCCCTTCTCTGGCCTCATTAGAGTGAGAAGGTGGCCCTGGTGAGGCTGCTGATGGCTGGGAAGGGGTTCTCAGGAGCCAGGCATTGTATTAGATACATTATCTCACCACACAGTTGGTCTCTTACCCCCAGAACTCCTTTTCCTGCTCAAATCCAGGAGAAGACAGGAGCCCAGGGGAACCTGGGACACGGAAATAATATATCATTTAATTCTCATCAGGTCTGCATTAGTATGCAGCCTGGCCTCTCTCCTCCTTCAGCTGAGGGAGACACAGAGGTGGTGGCCTTGGGGTTTGGGCCAAGGAAGCAATGATGTGGGGGTGGATGGGTGCAGACATATCATGGAAGAAAGACTCTCAAAGGGTTAAAACTCTTTCTCTGCTTGCTTCCTGGCTCTTGCTAAGCTCCAGCCCCCACTGCTTTCGCCTCTTAATGAAAGCAGCAATCGTAGCTTCCCTCTTTATTTTTTCAATCAAAGCTCACAGCATCCACAGAATTGATTATCCCTTTCCCGGCTAGAGCCAGAGCCTTAGCCTGGCCTGGAAGGCTCCTCCTTGCCAGACAAGCGCTTGCCCCTACCTGAAGCTACTGGATTCAGTGCGACCACAGCTTCTCCGTTTGAGCACGTCTGCCCACCCACCCAGCCGTGCATTTAGCCGTGGACCCAGGCTTGCCCATGTCCCCAAGCCCATAGGCAGAGGATTACCGGAGGTTAGGTAAGATTCTTGCATATAATTTAAATTCAGCTCCTACTCCAAACTCCCACCTGCAAGTGGCTATCAAATCTGAATGGTTCAGCAGCTCCCGTCCTCTCCTCTCTTCCTCCCTCCCTTGTCTTCCTCTCATACTCCTCCTCTTTCTCACTACTTTCCTCCCCTTTTTCCTTCCTTCTCTCTTCTCCTCTTCTTCCCTCTCCCTCAAACACTTTCTCGCTCCCATATTTTCTTCCTTCTTTTGCTTTCTTCCTATCTTTTGCTTCCACTGAAGGTGCAGGGGGAAGTCTCCTCCTCTCGACTCCCGCCCTTTAAGCGTGAAGTACTTCTTGGGTCTTCTTTTGAGCTCCCTGGTCTCATACTGACGGGAGGCTGGATGGTGGCTAGAAGACTGCTGGATGTGCTTTCTAGCCTGAGCTGTCTAAGATGCTGATTGGAGCAGGTGTCTCTGCTCCTACTGAGTCAGTGTTGTCGGCCTAGAGATGGCAGCTGATGACTGGCCCATCCTGGGAACTACTAAGAGTGTGAAGGTCTGTCAGTCAGTCAACTCTATGCATCAAGTGTCCAGTCCATTCAAAAGTCTGCATTCTGTGCTGTGGAAAGATAGGAAAGAAGCAAACAGTCTGCTCAACCTATGCGAGACACATATCCAGAAACATCCAAGCGAGTGTAAGCGGATTGCAGCTGCTTAGAGCTGCCCTCTATCAGAACAGCGCAGGGTAAAAAGGGTGAGCATACAAACCATGTTCAGAGCCTAGAGAGGAGGTTTGCTTGGTTGGAGTCAAGGGTTTATGTCAGGAATAGTAAGAGCCAAGAATAACGGGAAGGGGGACAGACGCCAGAAGAGTCAGCCCTCGGAGACATCCGTATTGCATGTGCATAAACCCTCTCATGTTACAGTCCCCCTTACCCTAATCCCCTCAGGGCTAAACCCCTATCAACAGGGTAAGGAGAGCCTCAGGGTCTCTGTCTACCTTGAGCCTAGAAGGCCTGCTTGCTGAGCAAGCAACATTGTGGCCAAGGCTCGCCAACCTGCCTATCTTCCTCTTCCCCAGTCTCCGGTGGGGAGAGGACTTCTAGCTGGTAAGCTGGGAAATGGGGCAGGAATGAAGGCTCAGGAGAGGAGGAAGTGTGTGTCTTTCTGCTCACCTGGAAGCTGACACAGAGTGGGCACCTGTAAAGACTTGCTGGCTCCTTTCTTTCCAAGGGCCAGACCACTGCTCTTCCCTCCCTTTCATCCAAAAAGAACAGAATTCAAGAGAAACAAGTTTCCTCTGGGAAACTCCGTTGCCTCCCTCACCAGGCCCTGTGCCTTGCTCCACCCATCTCTCTCCTTGCTTACTCCCAAGCCCTTCCCAGACCCACACAGTTGCCACCATAGGGCCTCACAAAGGCATCCTGGCACGTTTTCCCATTGGCCTGAAACCAAGCAAGAGGAGCAGCCATTGGTCCTGCTGATTCAGCAAATATCTGCACAGCCTAAGTTTCAAAGGTCACTTATGAAAAAAGACAGATGGGGTCAGTTCTGGGTGGAGAGTCAATGAAAAGGAGGGTAATACGAAAAAGGAGGAGAGAGCTGGGACAAATAGCTTGTCTATGGTCTGGAATGAGACTTGGATCCTGAATTTAAATCCCACGTAAAGCTTTTGAGACAGGCTGCCCTTGTTGCAGAGCCTAAACATTTCTTCACTGGAACCCAAACATACTCTCAGTGGCCTGGATACAGGGCAGCAGCAGCTTTGTAAGGGGTTTCTTAGTAAGCGGTCCTGGGGACACTCTCATTGCCTCTGGCAGATCCCCAAATGCAAGGCCATCTGGCAGGACCACCGAGCCTTGGGCCACTGTAGCTCCTTCCTCCTCTGCTTCTAGAAAAGCACAAGGTGCAGGTTCCCACACAACCTGCAAAGGGCTTCTGGTTTCCACGGAGGAAAGGGGTGGTCCTCTCCATTTCAGGCAACGAGGGCATTAACAAACAAACAAACAAGGATCAGGTTAGAGTGAGGGAGAAATTAGATTTTCAAGCTGAAAAGAACATAAGGAAACCATAGAATCACAGAATTCTCAGGATTTAGTTGGTTGAGAACATGGACTTGGGAGGTGGGCATCCCTGGGTATGAACCCCACTCTACCACCACCAGCTGGGAGAGCTGACAGTCCTTATTTACCTGCCCTGAGCCTCTGTTTGTTCATTTATAAAGTGAGGAATAATATCTACTTCAAACAGTTGTTGTAAAATTTAAAAATTAGATATTGTCACGTGCTCAGTACTCTTTCGAGCACTATAGTAAGTGCTCAATACATGGAAGGCTTTCTACAGATAGAGAAAGCAGGGATCACCCACAGTCAGACCACAGCGACGACTAGAATCCAGGTTCAGGGTCCTTCCATCCCTCCAGGCCACCTTTCCACATGTGCCCATCCTCTTCTCCCCACTACCTCTGGACAATGTGCACCCAAGCTATTCCAGACACACGAATGTGGCGCTGACCTTGAAACGCAGCCCACAGGACAAATCCACCCTCCCATAGCGATTCGTGATGAGGTCTCACAACTGTACAGCTGGGAAATGCTTCCTGAAGCCCAACTCACATCCTTCTGTTGCATTGTAAGATTATTTGCACTTCTCTTAAAGACGTCGAAGGGACCTGAGTTATCACCCAATGCCCCATGGTGACAGGAATGACCTGCCCCATTTTCTAAATAGGGAGACTACAGTCTCCCGTAGTACACGGACTTGTCAAGGAGAAAAGTGGAGAGTGGGAGGGGTAGAGTCCGAACCAGGAGGCTGCTTCCCACTTCCTTGGAATGAAAGCTAGATCCATTTCTCCAGACCCTTCCATCGTTGGGTAGAAGGGTAGACCCGCTCTTTGCAGGACTCTGAGGTCAGAAAGCTCGATAGAACAGTAGGCAGGGACCAGGAAAATGAGAGGCCTGACGTGTTGTTGCGGGGTTTCTGGTGGTGGTTGGTGGGGAGTTGGGGGAAGACTCTGCGTCTCTGGTCAAGCCCAGAGGGTAAAAGAGTTTCTTCTCATAAGGACTTGCTTAGATGAAATACTTTCTAGGAAAAACAAAACAAATGGAAAAGAAAATATGGTGGGCGTCTAAAATTCTCTCCCAGGGTGGTGTGGCTGTGAGGCCACCATAGGGGAAGACCACTCTGTGTGTCTGTGTGCGCGCATGTGTGTGTGTGTTGGGGCGCTGGGCAGGGTGCGGGGACGGGCTGTTTTGCTGCTGCTCTTTGTTTGGAAAAGTCCATCCAGGATGGTTACGTAATTCTGCAAGACTGGTGTGTGCTGAGCGGTACCGTTCCTCCCTGGCGGGCAGGCAGGCTATAGTGGACCGAGGGCAAGCAGGACGGTCCAAATCCCTGCCCACGCTCTGGGCTGGCATCAGCCATTCCCTCTGGGCCACAGCTCCAGGGGCTGGAGGGCTTTAGGAGCTGGACCAGGATGCCCTAGCCCATCTGTGGAGTCAGACAAATGTCAGAGCTGGAAAGGTCCTATCAGGATATTTGGTCCAAACTTCTCATTTGGCAAATGAGGAGACTATGGCCTGAGAGAGAAGTCACTGGTGCTTCCAAACTAGTTAGTGGCAGAACCAGGTTTAAAGCTCAGATTCTCTTAACGCTTCATCCAGTACTCTTGACAATACGTAGTGACAGACCAGAAGAACTGATCAGGACTGACCCATGGGTGTGCGGGCCAAACCTCAGCTAGCGTGCAGGGTTAGAGGACCCACGGAGGTCTCTCTGCCTTCCAGAATATCTCACCTATGCCAGCAATTCCACAATTAGAGGAATTCTTTGGGTGCTTCAAGATTATCCACCTTGTTTAAATTCAAATTCTCCTAGGACAGGAGAAAAACAACACATTTAGCTATATCAGCCTTTTACGCTTCAGCATGAAAGAGTTTATTTGAGCGGTTTCCAAGAGCAGGTTTGATGAGGGAAGAGGATACCATGATGGCACTGGCTGACTAAGGGCCAGGGCAGGTGGCTCATAAGGAGTCGAAGGGCTCCTGAGGGAGGCTATTGAGAGCCTAAATGATCTTTACCTCGGCCATATTTTTCAGGGAACTGGCACTGCCTTGCCTGGTCTGGTAAGCAAAGGGGAGGGACCCAGGGCACCCCCACACTGGCTTGTCTTGCAAAAATACTTCTCTAGGCTGTGGAAGGGGTGCTTTCCCAATGAACTTCACGTGTAAGAATCATAAGGCAGAGGTTTAAGAGCATCCTGGTGCTTGGTAAGCTCTTTTGTCCTTTCTAGGATCTTAAAACAATTTTTTGGATGACAAAATTTCATACAACTCTCTTGGAGTTGCCATGAGGCAGGAAGATGTGGGCAGGAAGGGCCAGTAGGTAGTAGAGGTTGGTGTCGCATGAGTCTGAAGAGGATGGGGGAGGAGAGGCTAACTCAACATCTAGTCGGTGTTTGATAAAGACTGGTTGAATGAATAAACTCTGAGTATGTAGGGCCCAGGCAGGCTCATCGATGGCGGGTGGAGGGTGGGGAGGGTGTGGTGTCAGGGCTGAGGAAGATCTCAGCCGGAGGGAGGCCCCACTGGGGCAGTAGGTTGTGCTTAGGCACAACAGCACAGCGTGTGTGAAAAGCTCGATCAGAGGTTCAGCTCTTAAGGCTGGCCATAGAGCGAGGGAGACGTGGGTGCTCCTCCCAGCTAACACATCCCACCCCAGTCCTATCTATGAGCATGGAGAGCCCTCCTCTCCCGCTGCCCCCAGCCTGTGCCCAGTCCAGTCCTCTGCCTGGGAAGCTACATTAAGAATAAATCACAAGAAAGCCCTTTGAGTGAGCATTTCAGCTCAGTCTCACACACACACACGCGTGCGTGCGCGCACGCGACCTTGTCAGCAGGTGGAACTAACAATGGGCAATGGGTCTATGAGGATGAGAGGGAAAGGAAGCCTGAATTACGGCCGTGTTTCTGGGTGGAAGAGAGGAGAGCTGGGTTTTGGGGTCACCGTCTGGCCTGAGAGATACACTAGGAAGCAGCACCCCAGGCTCCAGGCCTCTTACTCCTATTTCTCAACCAGTGTCAGCTCTGTTCAGGGAAACGTTAGGACACCGTTAAGGTGCGTGGGTGTGTGTATGGCATAGACGTGTTTGTGGGACTGAGTGGACAGCTGTGCATGGATGACTGTGTTACTAACAGGCTGGAGGAGTTAGATGACAACCCACACCACACAAAAGATGTGCAGGCCTCACAACAAAGCTCAGCACAGGCCTTCCTCCTGCCCATGCCACGCTGTCTGGTCACACCATCAGGACTCTGGCTTCCTTCTCCTATCTCGGCATGACTTGCTTCATCCCTCCTGGCCAGCCGGCTCCTCCTGCGTCTTCCTCTCCTGGCCTTCCACCCCTCACTCTGTCATCAGCTTGCAGGGGACCAGGCCTCTGGAGGAAGTGAGCTCCTGGGGACAAGCCTGCCTGGAGGGTGGGTGGGTGTAGGGGCAGGGCGCCTGGGACTCGGTTGTGGTGCGGTGTGTGGAAGCTCAGGAAGTGGGCAGCAGCATGACACACAGAAAGCTGCACTGTGACTTTCCCATCTTGGCCTGGCTGCGGCCGGGGCCTGGCACCGCATCACCTCGCAGGGCTTTGGATATATCTGATCAAACCAGCCGTCGCCTTGCCTCCAATCAGGAACGCACTCCCCATCCCAGGCAGAGAAGCAAGGGAATTCCATAATTTCTTCCTTGATAAACGATTGCAATCTACCACAATTTTCATTCAACACAATAATTATTTTAAAACAGCAACAGAAACTCTGCAGAGCAGTTGGGAATCTCTTGCTTGTGTCTAGAGTCAGTATTTCCTGTGCACAGCCTGGTCTTTACAAACAGATGCCCTGGATGCTTCCAAGCTGGCTCACTCGACATCTTTAACATTCTTGGCGCTCCCTAACTCAAAAGCCCATCAGGGAAGGCCAAGGGAGCTCCGGAGGCAGGGAAGGGACTGTGGGGCAGCACCAGGGTGATGAGTCCTGATTGCTGTGCCCACTCACACAGATCCCAAGTGTAAGCTTGGAGCAAACCCCTCCCTTCTCTGGGCCTTGATTTCCCCTTCTTCCCAATGGGGACAATCAATCTTCCCTTGCCTTTTTGCCCCTCTCTGCTCTCAGCTCACCAAGCCTGTGGCAGCAGAGCTGTTAAGAGGTTGCTGCAGCGAGAAGGACCCAGCTTAGAGGCGAAAAGTGACTTCCAAATGATAAGAGCCTTGGGAAGGAGGCTCAGGATGGGGGACTGAGGGAGACGCGGAATTCACACACCCCTGTGGTCCCGTGTAGAGTGGCCTTGCTCTGCAGGCTAGGGAGGGATGCGGTGAATTTCGCAGGGGCTTCCGGCTCTAAGTACCCCAGGGATTTCCACCGCGCTCCCTCTGGACATTAATGCGTAAAAACCGGGAGCGGCGGGAGGAAAGAGCCCAGCCTGCTCCTTCCCTGCCCCAGCCTGAGAGAGCCCCCTTCCTTCCTCCGGTCCCCTCTCGTACCTTCTGCACCCAAACTCACTCGGACAGCCTGGGGAAAGCCCTTGCTCCTCCGGCCGCGGTCCCCCGGGGGCTTCTCTGTGGGGAGGGAATGCAGAATCAGCTGTTGGCTGTGTGGGCGGGCTGGCGAGCTGCTGACAAGCAGGAGGGAATCTCCCGGCCCACGCGCCCCTCCCCGCGCCCAACTCCGCGCTTCCCCGGGGGCGGCAGAGGCCGGCACCTCCGGCGCGGGGAAGCCGCACGCCCCCGCCGCCCCGCGCCCCCGGCCAGGCGAGGCGGTGCTGAGTCACCCGCTCAGGAAGCGCAGGCTCCGCGCCGTCCCCGCCCCGCGCCGCACCTGGGCGCCCAGGCTCCCCCAGGCCCGTGGCGCCTCCGCCCGCTTTCCGGGGCCCTCGCCGCGCCTCGCGCTCCCCATCGCCCCACCGCCGGCCTCCGCTCCCGCCCGCGGCCCGGCCTGTCTCTCGAGTCTGGCTGTTTCCCTAGTCCTTCCCACCCCCGCGGCCCTCTCCGACTCAGCCTGGCGCGCGCCCGCCTCCCGCCCACGGTGTCTGGGAGCAACCCCCGCGCCGCCGCCGGCGCGTCCTGGGAACCGAGGGGGAGAGAAAGGGGAGGGGAGGGGGCTTCCGTGCGGCGTCACCACCGGGCCGCTGCTGCTGCTGCTGCTGCCGCCGCCCGGGCCCCAGACCCTGCCCCGCCCACCCTCTGCGCGCGCTGCGACCCCGAGGGTGTGGACCCTCGCGCTGCACGTGAGCTCCTTTCCCGGCTCCGCAGGCCCCAGCCCAGGCTGGTGTGAGTGGATTCCCTTTAGAGAAGAGCCGGGGACAGCTAAGAGGATCAGGGATCAGGATGGTGTCACTGTCCAACTTCCACCTCTCCTAGCCTTCCTTGTGGCCAAGACACTTCGGCGAAAGAATCCCAGCCCTGTCTTGGCCTCCGCATGTTTATATTTGTACTTTACTACGTCACGGGATCTTAGAATTCTGGCCGGACCTAGGGTGGAGCATACGACTTCAGAGTGTGACGCTGGGTTTGAATCCTGACTCAGTCGTGTATCCACTGCATGATCTTGAGCAATGACAGCTTGGTTTGTTTTTTCTTTTAAGATTTTATTTTTCCTTTTACTCCCCAAAGCCCCCTGGTACATAGTTGTGTATTTTTTAGTTGTGAGTCCTTCCAGTTGTGGCATGTGGGACACTGCCTCAGCATGGCTTGATGAGGGGCGCCATGTCTGCACCCAGGATTGGAGCTGGCGAACCCTGGGCTGCAGAAGCAGAGCGTGTGAACTTAACCACTTGGCCACAGCCACGTGGCCCCCGACAGCTTAGTTTTTATCATCTACAAAATGGGGAAACGACTGGTACTAACCTCCCAAGATTACTGTGAAAATTAAGGTGTAATGCCAGCATGGCGCCAGGCAAGCCGAGCGCCTCCGTGTAGTGAGGCCCCAAAGTATAGTAGTTGCTGGTATTTGGGGACTCGTCTGGCAAGAACCAGCCCAGAAGGTGCTTTTTGAAGGTAGGGTGCTCTTCCTCATCTTCCTGTGTCTTCCAGAGAGCTCACGACTCTTTTTCGCCCTCTCTGACAGCCCCTCAGATATTTGAAGACATGCACCCCCCTCCCCTGGCATTCCCATCTACCGTCTTCCCCCACCCCCGATCTTATTTTCATTCAGACCAACACACCTACACCGCTCCACATGACTGTGGAGCCTTACCTCATCACTGCTCTCCTAGAACAGGAGCTAGGAGGGACCCTGTGCCCAGGGGGTGTGGCCAGATCAGGGTGGGCTCACCCCTTGCTCCAACCAGGCAGGTTCTGGATCCTGCCTGGCTCTGGATGGCACCTAGGAACCCACTGGCTTTCTCAGTCCCAGGCCACAGATAGGCTCTGTCAAACGGGGTCAGCGAACGCCTCTGGGCTCTTTCCGCTTGAGACTCTGTCCTCCGACTTCTGGCCACCTGTACGTGTGCACGTGGCTTTCATTTCAACACCAAAAATGCTGAACTTGTCCCATGGCCCTGTTGGTTGTCATTTTTCAATATGATTGTGTTCTTTTTTAAATTTAATTTACTTTTTTCAAATAGGTAATACATTGACATAGTACAGAATTGAAAAGATGTAAGAGTTTATAGTGAAAAGTGTCTCCTCTCCCTTGTTTCCAACCCACTCACCCCCACCGCCAGCCCTGCCCCCTAGCAACTACTGCCAGCAATTTCTCCTGTGTCCTTCCAGGAAATGTCGAGGGACATTCAAGCAGATATCTACACATATATGTATACGTTTGTGCATGTGTGTGCGCGTGTATTTCTTTTCACACAAATGGTAGCATCCCATGCGCTGTTCGCCCCTTGCCTTTTTTCCCTCTAGTAATCTGTCTTGGTGGTCCTTCCTATTCAGTGTGAGAAGAGCTGCCTCGTTCTTGTTAACAGCTGTGAAGTCTTCCATTGTACGGCTGTGAACCTAGGGCCTTTCTTCTGGTCTGCTGAGAGTTTGGATGGCAAGCTCTGGGAAGCTGCCCCTGTTTAATCATCTGGGGTGGACTTTTCTGAGGGCGGGGGTGGGCAGGCCGAGATTACCGTGGCCCTCCAGCTGTTGACGCGCTGCTGTGGGCTCCCACAGACATTAGTGAACTGCGGTAGAAATCAGAGTCAGCGAGCGTGCTTCTCTACTGGAAACTCTTCTCCGCTCTTCTGGCTTGGCTCGCTTTTGTTCCCTGCAGCTCCCTTTGTTGTCTGCTGTCACCAGGGTTGGGGGAGCTGCTAGCATGTCATAATCTGGTTCAAAACGAGCCAAAGGTGAGTCCTAAAACCCCACCTCCTTCAGGAAGAAATAACCTGAGGCTCTCCCACCCAGGCTGAGCATACTCCAGTCCTTGCTAAGAATGAAATTAATTCTTTATTCCTGTGGCTTAAAAGTGCTTGTCTTCTGTGCTACAGAAGTATATACTCATGGCATCTGTATTTTTTCTTTCACTTGACAAGTATTTATTGTCTACTGTGTGCCAGTTACTGTTCCAGGCACTGGGGTACAGCAGTGCACAACCCCCCCCCCCCCAAATCCCTTCATGAAGCTTCCAGACAAAAATACATCTGGTGGGATAAGTGCTCTGGAGAAAAATAAAAGAGAGAAGGGGGCCTGCAGTTTCAAACAGGGAAGGCCTCACTGAGAAGCCAGCACCTGAGCAAAGAGCTGGAGACGGGAGTTCTGTGCGGTCTGGGCGGGAGCATTCCTGGCGGAGGCAGCAGGCAGCGCAGGCTGGGAGGGAGCCTGCCTGGCCACTCAAGTAAGACAGGAGCAGAGGGAGCTCTGGGAGAGACTGAGGAGAGATCAGAGATGCGGGTGGGCATGGTGGGGGGGTGGGGAGAGTGCAGGGGTGCAGCAGACCTTGTGAGAGAGTCTCTGCTGGGATTTCCAAATCCACCAGGCAGTGTTTGGAAATGTGTGGGGACATTTTAGTTGTCACAATGGCTGGCAGGGCTGAAGGGGAAAGTGTTGCTCTCCCGGCATTTAGTGGGTAAGGCTTAGGTCAGATATTGTATAGTGCACAGAACAGGTCCCATAATGAAGAATTTTCCTGCCCCAAATACCAATGTGCCTTGTTGAGAAACACTGATAGGGCCTTGGAGTCCATTGTGAAGAGTTTGGCTCTTATTTAAGAAAAACTGGGAACCAGCGGATGGCTTTGAGCTAAGAATGCTTAAATGGACCCTCGGCTGCTGGGTTGAGTTTCAGTTGAGAATAGACTGAAGGAAGAAGCCAGAGGCAGGGAGATAAGGGGGCAGTGGTTGCAAAGTCCAGGTCGGAGGTGGAAGTAGCTTGGACCAGGGGTAGCAGCAGTGAAAACGGTGATAAGCAGTTAAACCAAACTACTTCCCAAGGGGTTGACGTGGAGTGTGAGAGAAAGAGGAGCTGAGGGTGAGCCCAGGAGTTTGGGACTTAGTTATTGCAAGGATGAGGTGAGGAAGTCTGGGGCGAAGATGAGGGTCGAGTTTTAGAGGTGTTAAGTTTGAGATGCCTGCTAGACGTTCACGTGGAGACGATTGGTAGGCATTTGAGTGGACTGGAGATACAAATTTGGGATGGCTTTGAAAGCCTTGAGAATGGATGATGCCACCAAAGAGCGAGAAAAGAAGACTAGTGAGGACCAGGGATGGAACCCCGGAGCCCGTCCTTGTCCAGAGGTGCGCATGGGAGAGGAGGAGCAGTCAAAGGAGGACCAAAGCTGAGAACCACGTGGTGTTCTAGCAAAGAGGCATTTCAACGAGGAGGGCGGGAAAGTAGAGTCCAGCACTGGAGTCGGTGAGAGATGAGGACGGTCCGTGGGCTGGATCAGTGTGGGTTTAAGAGACAAGGGGAAAGAGACAAGGGACACGTCCACCAAATGTGATGTGCGGACCTTGATGAGGTCCTGATTCAGACAAAGCAACTGTAAAAAGACATTTTTAAGGCAATCAGGGAAATTTGAACACAGATACTGGAGAATTATTGTTAATTTAGTTAGGTATAATAACGATACTGTTATTACACCTTTTTAAAGCTCTTACCTGTTAGAGAGACATTGTGGGTAAAATGACATTATTTCGGATGTGTGCTTTAAAATACTCCAGCAAAAAAGTTGGGGGTAGAAGATTGGCAAAATGTGTGTCTGAAATTTCCCTAACAAGAAGTTCAAAAGATGACGGAATGCGAGGAATTGTAGAAAGCGAGTGTAGAAAACTCTTTGATGAACTTTGCTTTAAAGGAGAGTAAGGAAATGGGGTGATCACTGGAGAGGGGAGTGGGTTCCAGACAGAGGGTGGTTCTTTAAGATGAGAGAGAGAGGAGCAGGTTTATTTCCACCAGTCGACAGTCAACTATGCTTACCGACCACCCGCCACAGGAAAGGCCCACAACTAAGCTGGGGGGGTGGGGGGCGCAAACTGAGGACGGTGGCGTCACTACCAAGAGGAAAGTAATAATAATTTAAGGAAAGCTAACGTGTTGCCGTGTGCTTACGGTGGGCTAGGCACTGTGACACATGCCCTACAGACTATCTCAATGTGTGTCCTAACAACTTCTCTGTTGGTGGGGATGAGGCACGCAGAGGTCTAGTAACTTGCCTTTGGTCAAGCCACCAGCAAGAGGCCGGGTCCAGATTCAGACCATGGCAGTGTGGTCTGGGTAGTCGGCACTCTTAGCCTCTGCCCTCCACCACCTTCTGCAGACAGTTGCAGTAACATGCACCCAAATGGCCAAGAGAAGTTTTTCAAAGTGCACTTGCCCTGGCCTCCACCCTGGAGACTGTCGGTCAATCAGGGCTGGGGAAGGAGAGCAGGCAAGTTTCCTTTAAATGAAGCTCTCAGGACTCTGCTGCAGCTCCGTGCCTAAGAACCAACAGAACAGATCAGCCTGGACACACTCATTTATCAACACACGCACACACGTATCATTAGGCTAGCTGGGGGCTGGGGCCAATTAAAAGATGATGAGCCATGCTGTGCAGGAAGAAGGAATATGGAGAGGGGGGCTGAGCATCTTCTTGTTGCTTAGGGATGGAAGGTTCTATTCGGGTTTCTCAAGGGCTGGAGTCATATCTGCGCACTCGTGTAACAAGTGTTTAATGAGCACCCACTGCAGGTCAGGCTCTGCTGTAGCTGCTGGGGATTCACGGTGAGAAGGCCAGACAGACTCTGCCATCATGGAGCTCACACTCAAGAGGAGAAGACAGATATTAAGCAAGGAAGTTAACGCATGTCTGTATAAATTCATAAGGACTATAAAGAAAAATAAGGGGTGCTTGGGAGGAGGGTAGTTTTGATAGGAGAGACCTCACTTAGGAGGTGACATTTGAGCAGAGAGATTAAATAGAGCTAGTGACAGAGCTGTGTGAAGACCTGAGAGAAACATTCTGTGCAAAGGCCCTGGGGCTGGAAGAAATGCATTTGTTCAAAGAATAGAAGAAGGGAAGGGTGGTCAGATGGCAGAGAGAGAGAGGAATGGGGTTGGAGAGGTCAGAATGGGCCTTCCAGAGGAGTGTGTGGGGTGTGAGGTTAATGGGAAGTCATGGGGGTGGGGACTTTGAACAGGGGAGTGACGTGATCCATGACAGAAGACAGAGTTGAGGGGTTCAAAAGGCAGGAGAGGGAGAACAGTTCAGCAGAGAGGGCCCTGGAGTGCAGTTCCTAGTCATTTCATATTCACTCGTTATTCAGTGTTTCTTTCAATATCCATGCACTCATTTCTGCTCTGTGCTGGGCGTTTATGTACATTTATTACCTCATTTTATCCACACAATCCTGCTGGGAAGGTATTATTAGCCCTCTTTCACAGATGTGGTAACTGAGGCTCAGAGGGGTTAGGGTCACCCACCCAAGGTCACACAGCTAAAGTGATGTCTTCAAGATTCACATGCAAGCTTTAACCTTATGCCCTGATGTAGCTATCCCCACTCCAAGAGTGTTCCCTGTGGTGTAGGAAGTGCTTCCCCTAGGCAAGGCCTGATCGGGAATGTGGCTCAATGTTCAGGGACAAAAAGGCTGGTGGCACCATGCCCATGTGACAGTTGTTCATGTTGCTGCAGCTCTGAACCTGGCCTTTGGCCCACTCATCTCTGTCCTGCAAGCAGCACTGAGCTAGAGGACCCGAAAGATGATGCCCACATGTAGCCACAGATGCATGATTTGCAGTCCCCATGGGACATCATATCCTTCCATGGCCCACATGCGGAGGAGGGCTCCTGTATGGAACAGGGTCTCAGTCCTGTGTGTGTGTGTCTGTGTGCACATGCCTGGTTGTATGTGAAAATATGTATATTTGTATACTCGTATCTACACATCCAGGAGTGATTGCATTCATGTATATGAGCGTGCAGGATCATGTGTGCATAGGTTTGGGGAATTTATATTGAGTATGAGACTGGGAACATATTTAGGACCTATGTGCATTGTTTTGAGGTTTCTGGATGTGTATGTGAAGTGAGGTGTGCATATTAAGGAGTGTGTGCATGTATGTGTGTGTGCACCAAGGGGCATGAATCTGCACACCCGCTCAGGTGTATGTAAGCACATTGGGTGTTAGCGTGAAGCCGGCTCACCAGGGGTGATGGGTGTTTGTGGGTACGTGAGTTGGTTTGGTGCACATGAGCTGAGCGGGTGGCTCGGAGGCCAGTGGAAGCTGCAGGAGGTGGGTTGGCTGGATGAGGTTTTATGTTTCTGTCTAACTCCGAGTCTGACTGTGCGATGGAGGGCAAGATCCAGGCTCCTCCCTTCACAGCCCAGCAGCTGCCTCCCCTGCAGATGCCAGCCGCGGGGTCAAGGGTGCCAGCAGCAGCCTGCGGCGGTGGGAGGGCAAGGGGCTGGTCTTAGCTGTGGGTTCTCAGGAGGCCATCAAACCTCTTAGTTTCTTCATCGGTCAAACGGCATTAATAGCAACATTAATTGTTATTACAATTATAATACATAATTATTTTTACTACCATTATCCACTGGGCTTCTTCTTAGGGCGTTCAAAAGTGTTTTGTAAATCAGAAACTGTACAAACGCAGTCGTTGTTACTGCCTGGGACATGCCTTCGCTGATCCTGGAACACAAGGCAGGCCCACAGTCCACTGAGGCGGGTGAGTAATGCGTGTGGGCGGCTTCTCTGGTGTGCTGAGTAGGATGCGGCGAGAAGCAGCCTCTGAGGCTGGCACGGCCTGGACGGCCCTGATCCATGCTCTCAAGCTGGCTTCGCCCGGCGGCCAGGTACCTGTCTGCCAGGTGATAAAGAGATCCCTTGTGAGGGAAGCTGGCAAGACACAGGCAAGCGCCTGGCTCTGTAATCCACAGTGAGCCGCCCAGCCTGGCACTGGGACCCCTCCTGGCTCCCTACAGAGCGGCTGGACTTCAAAGAAATAGGCTTCAACCTAGGCAACGGAATGGCTCTGGGGTGCTGGCAGTGCCACCCTGCTGGGCAGGAAGGAGAGAGGGCAGCGTGAAGCTCAGGGGCTGGGAGCCCCCGACGGCTCTAGGGCTGGGCTGGGTGGTGAGCGTGGAGTGGAGAAAAGGATGGGGTCTCCTGGCACACGCAAGTTACAGACAGAGTTTCCTGGTCTGAGTTATGCTTCCCCAAGACTGCCAGGTTGATGCCAAGGCTGTGTGATGTTAAGCAAGTATCTTGGCTTCTCTGAGGCTCCTCATCTGTAAAATGGGGATTAAAAGGAGGTAATGTATGGCAATGGCTTGCACACGCCTTGCACATCTGATGATACGGTGAAGAGGTCTCTGTGGTATGTACTTGGGCTTTGGTTTCCGTGCATGTGCACGTTTCACGTGTGTGTGTGATTCCTCATTCCTCTCCTGCACCTTCAGTAATAGGGACTTATTCACGCCTTGAGGTGACAAATGGTATCTACCATATGCCTGAAGCCGGCCAGCTGTAGAGACGACTTGGTCACAGGCACAGCTCCGCTCTGGAGAGCTCCCTCTAGCACAGAGATGGGACTTGTATATAAAGATTGGTGGCTCAATGTGGAAAAAAGTGACGTTGCAGCCTGCTGGTGTCCCACGCAGGGAGGCTGCTGTGGGAGTCCAGAGGTGAGTGTCCAGCCCAGGCAGGGGCAGAGGCCAGCAGGAGAGGCGGGTGGGCACGAGAACCAACCAGGGAAGATTTTGTGGAGGAAATGTCTTTGGCGTTGGGCCCTGAAGGGTGGGCAGACTCTGGAAATCTGGAGATTGGAGTAGCCTGGGGTCTCTGGCTGGGGCTTCCCTGGACTTCAGTCTGCTTCCTGATTGGGAACTTCAGCCATGGACAGGGCTGGGCCGGCCCCGCAGCATTATTGCAAGGCTTTGCGTGCGCCACTCGAGGGCTGCGGGGGAGCACCTCCGGGGCTGGGAGCTGCAGGGGCATCCTGACTGGCCAGGCACGGTTCTAAGCCCTTAGTGTTCACGCATTTAACCCTCACGGTAAGGCTTGGAGGCAGATGCTATTTTACAGGGAAGGAGGCTGAGGCTCAGGCAGGCCAAGCTGTTAACTACAAAGTGCAAAACCACACTCAGTCTCTGCCCCTCCCACGCCTCGGCTCAGTCAGGGCGCCAGGTACGGACGTTTCTGTGGCCCCTGCTGTGTGCTAAGCATCGTACTAAGCATGATGTGGTTTCTCGTTTGAGCTTCAGATAGTCCTGCGAGGTAGTTTCTTTTATGACTCCCTCTTCCCAACTGAAGAAACTTAGGCTGAAGGTGGGATAATCTGTGGAGATGCCGTAGCCATCCCAGTGGTATGGCAGGGACCGAACATAGGTCTTCCCAAACCTAAAGCCTGCTGGCCTCCATGGAACCACGCTGGTTCTGTGATGTGAGAAGGGGCCTCGAGGAGGAGTCCTTCCTGGAGGGTTGTGGCTGCCTCCCCGCTCCACGTGGGCACACTCCCAGGACCAGAGGACCTTAGCTCAATGCTGGTTCCGCCCCATACCAGCTGTGTGACCTCGGGGAAAACCAGGTCACATCTCTGTTCCTAATCTGCAAAGGGAAATGACTAGATTTAACTCACAAGGTGGTACAAAGAGTAAAAGATGTGTGAGAAAATGCGGTATAAAGCATGAAGTGCTGTAACAAAAGGAAGAGATGGCAGTACTGTGTGAGCACCACTGTGGTAAATGTGGTAAGGGAGGCAGTAGGCAACAAAAGCAGAAATCAGCAAGTGGGACCACAGCAGACTAAAAAGCTTCTGCACAGCAAGGGACCAGCAACAAAATGAAAAGGCAACCTATTGAATGGGAGAAAATTTTTACCAATCGTATAGCTGATAAGTGGTTAATATCCAAAATATATAAGGAACTCATACAACTTAATAGCAAAAAAAAAAAAAAAAAATCCTATGAAAACATGGGCAAAGGACTCAAATAGACATTTTTCCAAAGAAGATATACAGATGGCCAGCAGGTTCCGTGGGAAGATGCTCAACGTCACTAATTATTAGGGAAATGCAAATCAAAACCACAATGAGCTATCGCCTTGCACCTGTTAGAATGGCTACTATCAAAAAGATAAGAGATAAGTGTCGGTGAGGACGTGGAGAAAAGGGAACCCTTGTGCATTGTTGGTGGGAACGTAAATTGATGCAGCCACGATGGAAAACAATATGGAGGTTCCTCAAAGAATTAAAAGTAGAACCACCATGTGATCCAGCTATCCCACTTCTGAGTATGTATCCAAAGGAAATGAAAACACTATGTGGAAGAGATATCTGTGCTCCCATGTTCACTGCAGCATTATTCACAACAGCCAAGATAGGAAAACAGCCTAAGTGTCCACCAATGGATGAATGGATAAAGAAAATGTAGTGTATATATGTATATACAATGGAATATTATTCAGCCATGAGAAAGAAGGAAATCCCGCCATTTGTGACAACATGGACGGACCTTGAGGGCATTATGCTAAGTGAGATAAGTCAGACAGAGAAAGACGAATACTGCATGATCTCACTTATATGTGGAATCTAAAAAAAAGTCAAACTCAGAAACAGAGTAGAAAAGAGGTTGCCAGGGGCTGGGGGTGGGGGAATAGGGAGAGGTGGGTAAAAGGGTACAAACTTTCAAATATGAGCTGAATAAGGTCTGAGGGTCTAACGCAGAACATGGTGACTCTAGTTGATAACACCGTATTGTATAATTGGAAAAAAAAAAAGGCATGCCCTAGGCCCAGGCCGGCTGTGCCCTCAGTTCAGCAGACATTGAAGAGGCGACGGTGGCAGGCCCTGTGCGTGTGTGTGGAGTAGAGACACAGGACAGGGAATTTGCATGTGACTGGAAATACAGCAACTAACTCAAGAGTGGAGTGAGCACCATTTATTATTATACACTGCTGTGGGCCGTGGGCTGAACTAAAGTGCACATTCTCATTTAATTCCTTCAGCTATCCAGTGACTTACTACTATTATTATGCCCATTTGAGAAATAAGGGAAGATGCTCAGGGTGGCTAAGAGACTTTCCCAAAGTCACACAGCTAGTAAATGGCCAAGGTGCTATGTACCCTCAAATCAGCCTGATTCCAAGCTGAGGTGTTTCCCCTGTGCCTGGCGCCTCCATAAAATGAAATCACGTTTTCAGAAGGGCATGGGTGGTCCACGGAGGGGCTGGGAGGTGGGCAGCCTGGGCTCTGGAGTTGCAGCCAGGAGGCTGGTACAGCGACCGCCGGCACCCCCTGCTGCCTGCAGTCTGCGTCCTCCACGGAGAGCTTTCCTGCCAGTCGCCTCTCAGGACACTCAGTCCAGTGAGGGAGCAGACTCGGAGAGCTCGGTGACCCGCCCAAACCACACAGCTAGCTGGCTCCCTAGAACTTGAACTCAGACCTCCTCTGTGGTCTCCACAGTCTCTTCTGTGGCAGTGAAACCACTTGGGGGCTGGGACCAGGCCTGCAATAAGTCCTCCCTCAGTCTCTTAGCAGTGCGATTTTGACCACTTGCTAAATTTCCCTGCTCGTTTGTAAAATGGGATAATGATATTTACCTCTCCAGTCCTTTGTTTTTTAGTTTTCTGTGCGTCAAGTTCCCAGCAGACAATACGTGCTCAACGAATAAACAGACAAGCAAGCAGTCTGGAGTGTTCTTGTCTTCCGGCTCCGTGGGGAGACGCTGAGTAAGAGGAGAGAGGATGCTTTCTGTTAGGGAAAGGATGCCTTCACGCCTTCTTAAGGAGATGGGGTCCGCTGGCTGTAGTCTGAAGTGAGTGGGAAACTTGCAAAATCCACAGATAAGTAAGCACAAGCACCTCCTTTCCCTCAGCCAGTTTCCTCCTCTGCGCAGCGTGAACAGTGGCGGCCGCAGCGTCCACCTTCCGGGGACGAGCGGTGAGGAAGTGCAATGCTGCGTCAGTGCACAGCGGGTGCAGAGAGGTGTCCCCTCCCCTGAGGCAGCTCATTGTCTCGAGGGGACAGCGGTGGACAGCCCCGGGGTGCTATGAGAGTGCGGGAGAAGCCACCCAGACTGGTCTTCGACCAGCGCGAAACTTCAAGGCCAGGCGTCCATTTCATTCAGAACTAGGCTTGTTAGGGACTAGCCCTGTTTTGCGCCTCATGGCGCATGGCGTGGGTTGGGGAGGCTTGACCACAGCTGGAAGATTTGTTTTCAGGATGGCCATCAAATGGCTGGCGAGCTGGCGCTGGCTGTTGGTTCCTCTCCACATGGCCTCCCCTTCCCGCATGGTGGCTGATGTCTTCCTATTACTGTGAAAAAAAAAGAGGTAGAAGTAAGAAAAGCAGGGAGACCACTTCCCTGGAAGTCAAGGGAGGAGGGTGTTTCAGAAGGAGGGTCTGGCCAATGACTACTGCAGAAAGACAAGTCAATCAGGAACCGAGAAATTCCCGCTGGGTTTAGCAACCGGATCGTCGGGGACCTCCCTGCGGAAAGTTGTATTAGGGCTCCGGGGGAAGCGCCATATCACAGCAAGCTGGCGGGAGAGCAAGGCGAAAGGAAGCCCCTGCCGGCAGGCAGCTCTTCTGGAAGGCTGGCTGTAGAAGGGACGGGGAGAAGAGCTGTAGGGAAAAATAACGTTTTTAGGATGAGAGATTTGAGCATGTTCATATGCTGAGGAGCAAAGGCCTATGAAAATGACGTTGATGACCAGCAGGGGAGGAGAGGGCGTGAGGGGCTTGGAGAGGACGGGAGCTCCTCTCCCCGATCTCAAAGGGAGATCTCAAAGGCCAGGGTGGTGGAAGCGGGCTGTGTTAACAATAGCTAACATTTATTAAGCGTTTACTATGTGCCAAGCTCAACTGTAACTGCTTTACATGTCTTAACTCATTTCATCCTCAAAACAACTCTTTAAAGTGGCCAGTCCCAGTGGCCTAGTGGTTAAGTTCAGTGCGTTCTGCGTCAGTGGCCCTGGTTTGGTTCCTAGGCCAGACCTACACCACTCTGCTAGTGGCCGTGCTATGCCGGCGACCTCCGTACTAAAAAATAAAGGAAGATTGGCATGGATGTTAGCTCAGGGCAAATCCTCCTCAGCAAGAACACCCAAAAAGACACAGTGCTTTAAAGAAGTTCTGGTATCCCATTCTACAGATGAGGAAACCAAGGCACAGTTTGTACAGAGGACTTAGGTGGGATTACTCAAGAAGTCTTCCTCCAGGCAGTGGGCAAAGGAGAGCCAAGGAGAGCCCTGCAGGAGGGTGGCAGGCAGGGCCTGTAAGGCCACTGTGACTGGGGGACACTCAGCTAGCTTTAATAGTGGCAGGAGGGGGTGTTAGGTTAGAAGAACGCTTTCCCAGCTGTTTTTTTAAAAAAACGATTTTCCCCCCAAAATTAACCCTAATGGGCATCCCTAATACATAAAACAGACCAACTCAGAGCTCCATTGGCTGAAGTGTAAGCCCCTCTGTTCTGCTTTCTCCAATTTCCTCTTGACCTCAGCGTGGCCCTTGGGGTGGCCAGTAGGGCTCTGAGGCTCCTTGGAACCCAAGAGAAAAACACTGGGTTCCTGCGGGACCAAACTCACATCCTTCGTGTGAACGGCTGAAGAGCCTGCAGCGTATTTTTAGGGAAAATCTATCTGAAAAGGAGAGGCAGGCAACTCTTTCCCCAGGATTCTGTAACTTCCATCCCTGGCGGCAGGGGCATGGACTGGATGAGCTTTACAGCTCTCCCGAAGGAACGTGAGCAGAGAAGGAAAGAGATGCAAATCCTGGAGACCGGGAGTCCACCCGGAGGTTGCAGCCTTTGTCAGGTTTGGGGAAGAACACTGAACCCGGTGGGCCACCCCGGACCTGGATGCCAACAGGGCGGTGCCTTCTGTAGCCTTTGCCCCTTGCTGCTGGCACATCTGGAATCATTGCCTTATTAAGATCTTTCCAAAGCTTCCTGTGGAAGACTGTGCAGTGGCAGATGGCACCAATGAGCAAGGGAAATCTACCTTTTGCTCCACAGCCCCCAGGCCTGGAGAACAGGGTGGGGGACCGGGGAGAAGGAAGTCAAGATGGCATCCTGCTTGCAATAGAGCTGTGGTGGCTGAGTTCCTTGGGGGCAAAGACTAATAATATCAATCATAATCATTATGAGATTTTGCATCTGTGCAGGGTTTATTACGTTTCTCCCAAGGCAGTTTCACATTTAATGTTTTACTGAATCCCCACAACTCAGTGAGGTAAACAGGGCAGGTCGAAGAGCCTTGCTCACCAGCACTTGACCTTCCCAAGGGCGGGCAGTGGTGGAGTGGGGGCCGGGTCTCCTTCTCAGCGCTGTTACCACTGCACTTCCCAGGGTCTCTCAATCCCAAGCCCAGGCCCCAAATTTTCCCCATTCAACCGTCCCCACCCCCAACTTTCTCATTGTCCTAGTTTCTGGCCCCCTGCACTCCTCTGGCTCAGTCATGAGCCATCTGGTCTCTGAAAATCCAATCTAGTGGTTGAAGGGAAGGAAAAATCCAGTGTTTTTTTTTCTGCTGCTTGAAGGAGGGTTAGTAGTTAGGTGATCTGGGGTCAATGGGAGGAGGGAAGTTATTCTAAAGCCTCTTGATGAAGTATCAAGAAGTGAGAAGGGAGAGGGAGAAATTTTGGTCTTAGAAAAAGAGCCCGCCATATTAAGGTACAATTACCTACAATAAAATTCACCCATTTTAAGGGTATAGTTTGATGAGTTTTGACAAAAGTAACCACAATCTCAGTCAAGCTACAGAACATTTCCATCACCCCAAATGACCCCTTGTTCCTTTTGCAGTTTAATCTCTCTCTTCGCGTGTCTCTGAGCCTGATCTGCCTTCTGCCACTGTAGCTTTGCCTTTTCTAGAGCGACACACAGACGGAATCATACGATGTGTAGACGTTCGTGTCTCACTTCCTTCACTTGGTGTAATGCTCTTTTGAAATTCAGCCACATTGGTGCATGTATGAGTAGGCTGGTTCCTTTTTATTGCTGAATAGTATCCCATTGTATAGATAGACTACAATTTGTTTATCCATTTATCAGTTAATGGACATTTAGGTTGTTGCTGTTTGTTTTTTCTTACATGAATCTATTTTATTGATACTAACTGCCTCTGCATACATTTAGAGCACATGGCCCACATGTGTGCAGGATAGATCATTTATTCAATTTGCAGACAAGCCTTGGTGTACATATGTATTTGTGTCCTCCTTTTATTGACTCAGGGCCAGTTCCCTCCCACTCCTATACCTCTGGCCAGGGCACAGATGCTCACAAAGTGGGAACCACTCATTTTAGTCATGCAACTCAGGAAATAAATATTCAAATCAAAACACGTAGATGTTTAACTTTTTTTATTGTCATTTATTTTATTGTGGTAAGAACTCTTAACATGAGATCTACCCTCTTAACAAATTTTTCAATGTACAATATAGTGTTGTTAACTACAGGCACAATGTTGTACAGCAGAAGAATAGAACTTATTCATCTTGTCTAATTGAAATTTTATGCTCGTTGATTAGCAGTTTCTCATTGCTCCTTCTCCGCCAGCCCCTGGTAACCACCATTCTACTCTCTGATTCTAGGATTTGACTATTTCAGATACCTCATATAAGTGAGATCATGCAGCATTTGTCCATCTGTGACTGGCTTATTTTACTTACATAGTCTTTGAGGTTCATCCATGTGATCACACATTGCAGGATTTCCTTCTTTTCCAAGGCTGAATAATATTCTGTTATATGTAAATATCACATTTTCTTTATCCATTCGTCCATGGCTGGACATTTAGGCTGTTTGTAAATCTTGGCTATTGTGAATAGTGCTGCACTGAATATTGGGGTGCTAATGTCTCTTCAAGATCTTGATTTCAATTTTGGGGGGCATAAATACCAAGAAGTAAGACTTCTGGATCATATGGTAGTAATATTTTTAATTTTTTCAGAAGCTTCCATTCTGTTTTCCATAGCACCATTTTACATTTCCACCAACAGTGCACAAGGGTTCCCTTTTCTCCACATCCTCACCAGCACTTGTTATTCCTTGTCTTTTTGATAACAGCCATCCTAACAGGTGTGAGGTGATGTCTCACTGTGATTTTGATTTGCATTTCCCTGATGATTAGTGATGTTGAGCACCTTTTCTTAAACCTTTCGGCCATTTGTATGTCTTCTTTGGAGAAATGTTTATTCAAGTCTTTAGCCCATTTTTTATTGCGTTATTAGTCTTTTTGCTATTGACTTGTAGGAGTTCCTTATATATTTCTGAAATTAACCACTTATCTGAAATTAACCACTTATATTTTCTCACATTCCATAGGTTGCCTTTCTACTCTGTTGATTATTTCTTTTGCTGTGCAAGAGCTTTTTAGTTTAATGTAGTCCCTCTTGTCTATTTTGGTTTTTGTTGTCTGTGCTTTTGATGGCATATCTGTGAAGTCATTGCCAAGATCAATGTCATGTAGTTTTCCCCGTATGTTTTCTTCTAGGAGTTTTACAGTTTCAGGTTTTATGTTTAAGTCTTTCATCCATTTTGAGTTGATTGTTGAGTACAGCGTAAAATATGGGTCCAAATTTATTCTTCTGCATGTGGATATGCAGTTTTCCCAGCACCACTTGTTGAAAAGACTCTTCTTTCCCCGTTGTGCAGTATTGGCTGCCTTGCCAAAGATCAATTGACTGTAGATGTGCAGAGTCGCTGGCTTTTTACTGCTGTGAACATTTGCTGCTATGAACAGTCTTATGTCAATGTATGTTTTTATTTACCTTGGATAAGTACCTAGGAATGCAATTACGGGGCCATGTGGTTAGTGTATGTTTAACTTTGTAGGAATCTGCCAGATTGCTTTCCAAAGGGCTGCACCATCTCACATTCCCACTGGTGGTGTCTGAGTGCTCCAGTTGCTCTACACCCTTTTAAACACTTGGTATTGTCAGACTTTTTAATTTTAGTGATTCTAGTGGGAGTGTAGTGGTATCCCATTGTGATTTTAATTTGCGTTTCTCTAATGATTAATGATGTCATTAGTATACGTTCTTTGGTGAAGTATCTGTTCAAATCTTTTGTACGTTTTTCTATAAAGTTGTTTGTCTTTTTATTATTGAGTCATAAGTATTATGCATTTTTCTTAACAGTGTCTTTCAAAGAAAATTTTTTTATTTTGATGAAGTCTAGTTTATCAATTTTTTTCTTTTATAGTTTGTGCTTTTTCTGTCTCATCTAGAAAATCTCTGCATATTGTGCTTTTTCTGTCTCATCTAGAAAATCTCTGCATATTGTAAATGACAGATTTTCTCCTATGGTTTCTTGGGGGAAGTTTTATAATTCTGTTTGTTATTTTAGGTCTATGATCCATTTTGTATTAATTTTTATATATGGTACAAGATATGCACAGAGTCTTTTTTTTTTTTTTCATATAGATGTTCAGTTGTTTCAGCATCATCTATTAAAAAGATCATCACTCTCCATTGAATTATCTTGGTACTTTTACCATGAATCAATTTACCAAGAATCAATAATGTTTGGGTCTATTTCCAGCCTCTCTATTTGATTCAATCAATCTGTGTGTCTCTCCTTATGCCAACACCAAATTGTCTTAATTTTAGTAGTTTTATTTTAAGTCTTGAAAGCACACAGTGTAAGGCCTACAACTTGCTCTTGTCTTTCAAAGTTGTTTTGGCTGTTCAGCCTCTCCCACGCCTCAGGAAGAGGAGCGACTTCTGAGATAATGAGAGTATCTTTTCCTCCTATTCATCTTGTTTACACAGAGAAGGCTTCCTGGAGGAAGTGAGAAAATTAAGAGGAAGTGACAAAAAGGAAGCTAGTCTTCAGGCTCTGCCAGCCCTAGTGACGGTGGAACCAGGATGGGAGGGGCTGGAGGAGGTGACTGGAAATGATTCTGTGATTTCTCCCTTTTCCTGGTGCTCAAGGCCCTTCCTTTAGAGGGGTTCCCTGGATGATTCCTTCCAAAAGCTGGGGGTTAAGTCCGCTGTCTTCAGCTTGGTGAAGGGGAGGGGAGTTCCTCCTTCAAAGCTGCCCCACCGGCATCCTGGCTTCTCCCCCTTGATTCTCTCGCTGGGAGTCCCCCTTCTTAGTCCCTCTGCCCACTTCAGCCCTGCACGACTGGACCTCATCAGTTGCTGTAAACTGCACAGCTATTCTTATGGCCATGAGGTAGAATCTTGAGTCTCAATCTAAATATAGATGCGGGAAGTTGTAGGTGCACAACCTCCTGTAATTTCCAGCGCCTGGCCCTGGGGAAGCATTAATGAGCTCCAGCAGCATAGAGGTTTCCTTCTGCCTCCAGCCAGCTGGCCCTCAGCCTCTGTCCTTCCCCTGGCAGCACCAGCACTCTCTTCGCAGCTTACTTCTTTAAGAAACAGGGTCCTTTTCTGGTGGAACCCTAGGGTTCTCCACTTCCTTCAGGCCCACACGGCCTTCTTTGAAATCCTTAACCCCTGTCTTGATTGGCTGGTGCCCTGAAATTCCCTGAGTAGCTGCTCTTCTCGTTCACTGAGGGCTCTCAGCTCCTTCCCAGCCCAGCTTCACAGCAACACATCGCAGTCCTCATTCTGGGTCCGGACTGCCCCACATCTAGGTTTACCACGTCTACCCACAATCCAACTACCCCTTCAACATCCGTCTGTTGGAGGCTCTGGGGATTGCTAAACCCAGGAACCACTGAATTCTGCCTGAAGTCATGGGCCCTGGAATTAAGGGTACAAGAAACAAGCTTTTGGCCTGATACCACAAATTCCCTCCTTTGGAATTCCAAGAGCCAAGGACTGAGAATGGGTCAGGGGTCCCTTCCATTGTCAGTTTCCTTGGGTCCCTGCCAGCTCCAGAACTCTGAGGGCCACAGCCCTGGGCTGCGAACCTCACAGACTACGATGTGAATGATGCCTCCAGAATTGTGTGACTTGGTGGCTCTGAGAAAGTGCCCCCAGGCTCATGCTCTAGGGTGGATTGGGGGCTGTATGATTCCAAGGCCTGGCTCAAGTTCCTAATGCACCTTGAAGGGTGCCCCGCACACCGTGAGTGATGACAGTCAGTCCTGTGAGCACAGGCCCATCTCCTTTCTTTACTCCTCTGTCAGCAATGGGCAGCAAATGAGGCCCGGCACTCTGCCTGAATGCCCAGCATCTCAGGGATTTGCTCAACCTGCTGGGACCCTGTCTCACTCCACACCAGGCCTCAATTTCCACCACAATGAAATGGGGATGCAGAGATGTTGTGGGTCACGATCCACTCTGGTGTAATAAATTAGGGACAGAGAGCTGAGCATGTCAAGTGCAGAGGCCCCCAGGAAGCAGGTTCTGAGAGCAGCTGGTTCTTGCTATAGCGAGGGGACATTTTCTGCCTCTTGGCGCTCACAAAATGCAGCACTGGTTGCCTTCAGGGAAGCAGCACTTCCTTGGGGAAGGAAGTGCTTCTTCCTTCCCATCTGTCATTTGAGCTGCTGTTACTCGTGTAGCTGTCACCTTTAAGACGTGCTTTTACATCCATCGTTGTATTTGCTCCCCCAAAGCCCTGCAAGGGGCAGTAGTGACTGTTATCCTAGTTTTGCAATTGAGGACACTGAGGCTCTGAGAGCTCAGGGGCTTGGATGAGCCTCCAAGGGGTTGTGATCCATTTGTGGAGAGCTGACGACCCTGGCATCAATGTAGGGGGCAGGAACAAGGCCTCAGGTCAGCCCTTCCGAGGGAAGAAAGTCTTATTCTGCATTCTCTGGACAGAGGCAGGTCATGACCATGCCCCTGCCTCACATGTGGACAAGCTGTGATGCGACATCCTGGCAACAGCCTTGGGTTGGTGCCGCTCCAAGGACCCTGTCTTGTCTCTCATGCCCCCTACTCCCCTTCTCAGCCTCTGGTGCCCAGTGGTCCATCTGCTATGGTAGCAGTGCTCCCACGGAAGACAGGAAGAGAGCAGGCAGAGAGAGAGGAAGGGCTGTGACCTGCTGACTAGGGATTCAGGAAGCAAGGTTAGGACAAATCTCGGACTTGGGCAGAGAAGAAGAAACTAGGCCATGGTCCCTCTGCCCACACCCTGGTTATGGCTTCCTTTTCCAGCTTCAATCAAACAGGGGCTTTGCCTGTTGTTAATTTGGATGTTCTCATAGCTGGTGGGCTCCCTGAGACAGGAACTGCATGTGACACTTCTATGCACCCTCACGCACTGAGCGCCAACAGTGTACCAGGCCCCAGGGTAGGCACTGGGGACTCCCAGTTCACGGTTTGGTGGCTGAATACATGAATGCCCACTGGCCAAAAAACATTTGAAGTAGACATGGGCATGATCCTTGAAACCAGCCTGCCTGGGTTTTAGGCTCTCCTACTAACTAGCTGTGTGACCTTGGGCAAGTCACTTACCTCCTCGGAGTCTTGGTTTTCTCATCTGTAAAAAAGGTGATGATCACCCACATCATAAAGAGTTGCCATAACGAGTGAGGCACATATCGAGTGCATGATATTCCATCAGTGGTTCACAAATGCACTCTGCCTCAGTTTCCTCAGCTGTAGAGTGATGAGGAAGTTTAGTCGGATGTTGTTTTATGATGATTAATAAGTTACTACATGGAAAGAGCTTAGAACAGCACATGCCACATAGTAACCACTATGAAGTGCTAAGATACAATTATTAGTATTTTTGCTGCGCCAGGGTTATCATCTATCATCTCTCTGTCTGTCTATCTACTGAACTCTAGACTGTGTTTGTCTTTTCCTGGTTCTTCCACTAACATCTTCTTTCTGCTCCAGGATCCCATCCAGGGTACCACATGACAGTTGTCACGTCTCCTTGGTTTTCTCTGGTCTGTGACAGTTCCCATCTCTTTGGTTTTCCTGACCTTGACAGTTTTGAGGAGTACTTCTCAGAGACTTTGTAGAATGTCCTCAGTTTGGATTTGTCTGATGTTTTCTCACAGTTAGACTGGGGTTATGGGTTTTGGGGAAGAATACGATAGAGGTAAAGAGCCTTCCTCATCACATCTCCAATTTCATTTTTCATGGGAAGGAAGTCTTTGGGTCCCTTTGTTTTGGTTCTCCTTTGGGATGGAGAGAAGGGAAGTCTGGGAGGCTGAAGCTACGTTCAGCCAACCTGAGGTAAGATCTGCCCACATCAGGGGACTTGACTCATGACCTTGAGCCGGGGAGGTGGCCAGGCTGGTCAGAGGCAGGCAGAGCAGGACTTATAATTCAGCATGAACTAAACCCTGGAGAAGGCAAGAAGGGAGGTCACAATGGGGAGCCCCTGGCCCAGGCTGAGGAGGCCCATGGGGCAGGAGGTGGAAAGAGGAGAAACAGGAGGAGGGCTGAAGGCAAGCTTCCTCTCTCAGCTGGACTGGCCTGAGGACCCCATCAGCAGGAACCCCAAAAGACACTGCAACCCCCAATAGCACTGCCATCCCCATGCCATCCCAAGCCCAAGGTACGAAAGGACTGGGACATCCAGATTTATGTTGCCCATTGCATGAGCCAACACAGCCAAGTCTGGGGACCCGGGAGGACCATCTAGAGCCTGTCTCAGTGCCTGGTCAGAGGAGCAGCTCCAAGCCCTGGGAGGACACCTCTGGGAAATAGAGACAGGATCAGAACAGAGCCTCCAGGCTCTGCTGTGCCGGCCTGTGACTGTGTCTGAGTGAGCTCTCCTCCTGCAATGCCAGTGCTGTGGGTGGTGAACGAGCTGCGCCTCTTTGCCTAGGCTCTTGGGGGCTTTGGGCCAACTCCAAACCTGTCCTGGGGCACAGGTGCACCTGGGGGTGGGCACTATGCCATAGGTTCTCCACTTTATCTACACACTTGGGTCCACCTGCCCCTCCATTGTTTGGGCTCTGAGCCCTTCTAGTTCCCGCCCTGTCTCCTCCTTCCTTCTTCCTCTTCTCTTGAGGCCGGGCAGCCCAGGAGGCTATTGACTGGGTTTGTCTTTGCATTGTGAATTTGTGGGATCTCAACATGCATATTAACTTTCCTTCTGTCATATTGCAAATATATTTTCCCACTCTATCATTTGTCTTTTGACTTATTAGGGTTTTTTTCCATACAAGATGTTTTCATTTTATGTAGTCATACATGTTTATCTTAATGGCTTCTCAGTTTTCTGTTTTGTTTTAAAAGTCTCCCCAACACCTAGGCTATATTCCCCAGTTCTTCTAAATTGTCCCTTATTTTATTTTTTTCTCATTTAAACATGCATTCTCTCTGAGATTTATTTTTGTCAAATTAAGGTAGGCTTCAATGTTATTTTGTTCCATGAGGATAGCCAAACTCAGCAGTTCCAGTCTGTGCTCTCGGAGCCAAGGGGCCCCCAAGTGATGGGTGAGAGATAGCTACCAAGATTGGGGCTAGGATGTCAGGGAGGTGGCACAGACCCCACCAGCGCCACCACCACCACCACTTCCTGACCCTGGAGCTGTTCTTTGGTTGTTTTACAAAATGGGTTTCCATAAAGACTGGTTTTGGACAAAAGGTTCTGAAGCTAAAGGAAGTTCAAACATCCCTTTCAGGTGATCTTTGGGGGCCCTTCCATGTCTGACGATCTCTGACTCCATAATGGCCACTGCTTGCTAAGGGAGGCAAGGCAACAGATCAGGACAACTTTACCCAAAAGTAGTTTCAATATTGAATCCCAAGGTGGCTCAAAGTGGATGTCAGAATCACAGCATTTCAGAGTGGAAGCGACCTTGGAAATCATCGAGTTTAATGGCTGTCAATTCTGGCTGCCTTTAGAATCAGCTGGGAGCTTATAAACAGTCCTGGTGCCCCCAACGCAGGCCAGACCAAGGGAATCAGTCCCTGCGGGCGGGGAGGGCCCAGGCATCGGTAGTTTAAAAAAATCTCCCGGTGATTCTAATAAGCAGCTAGGGCTGAGAACCACTTCTCCAGCTCAACTCCCTTATTTCCTTAGTAAATACACTGAGACCCAGAAAAGGTGAACTTGGTGTCTCCAGCTGGCTAGCTGGAGAGTTGGCACTAAAACCCAGATCTCTGCCTTCAGGTTGGTATTTTCTTCGGCATTATATCAATCCCTCATCAAGCCCAGACCTTGGATTTTCTGCCGGCCACACTGAAACCTCTGTTTGAGCACTTTGTGTCTTTGTATATGATCAGCTTAAAAATGTTTACTGCATGCAATTCTGTGCATGACAGATGAACACACTTAGCTCTGCCTTGCCACACCTTATAACAGGGTTATAAAGAACTAATGACGATAGTGATGAAAGATAGAGCAGAATAAATGGTGCATCTACATAGAGAAGCCTGCCTGGGAGATGGGATGCAGAAGTAGGAGGGGTGGACAGGAGGTCAGGGAGGCTGCAAGCAGGAGGCGGTGTTTGCACGGGGCCTGTGGGTGACAGAGAAGGGCCTGAGGCCGAGAGTCAGTGCTGTCCCTTCCCGGGGGCAGCATGGGGTGGCCTCAGCGCTACCCAGGGCAAGGTTTCAGGGCAGAAATGCCTTGGTGTCCGAGGACCGAGCTGGGCCCGGCCTGTCTTGCCACACCCTGACCTTCTCCCTCTGCCCTCCCTCAGGAATGAGACCGTGCTGCACCAGTTCTGCTGCCCAGCCGCCGACGCCGAGCAGAAGCCCGCCGGCTCCGACCTGGCCTCTCAAAGGTGGGAAGTACTGTGGACGCTCCTCCCTTCCCCACCCGCACTGTCCTGCCCCTCAGAGCGACACGCACACCGCTGCACCATTTGGCCTCTTCCTCTTGAGTCTTGTGTTTGTGTTTGTTCTCTGTTTTCCCCTCCTTCCTCATACTTCCATTTCTCTTTCCTTCCACTGGAACCCAGTGAGCCATTCCCAACTTTTGAGATCACCGCACCCTACTGTTCAAATTCTAAACCTACTCTCCTTCCCACTAAACAGCCCATATAAACAGAATTTTTTAAACATCAAGGGAGGCGATTTGATTATATACATAGATGTACCTCACATGGCAGGTGATTAGCTCTCGGTAGGCACTCAACCCATGACAGTGTCCATCCTTCCTCTTACAACAAATATTTACATTTTTCTCTCTAATCTTTCTCCATCCATAAAGGAGCCAAGATGACTGAGTTTAATTTTAAGGATTTTTCAACCTTCCTTGAGTTAGTTGACAACCTGGGAAGGAAGGGGAGGTATTGAAAAGTCAGGGTTCAGTGTCACTGTCCCAGGCTTTCTTCTCCATCTTGTTTTGGGTTATTCATGCTTCCTCTTTCTCCCTGCCTCCTGTCCTCGGAGTCTCTCTCTCCGTCATGCTTTCATCTTTCTCCTTCCACCTTCATCTCTCTCTTGCCGTCTGTTCCTCCATGTCTTCTCTTCCTTGCCCACATCCATTTCCTCTCTCCCTCATCCTGATCTGTGTGTGTTGTTGGCCTTTGGCCCTTATTACACTTTCTTCTCTTTTCTTTCCACCAATTTTTCTGTCTCAGTTCAGCACACTTCTCTTTTCTTTACTTGTTCTTTACTTTACTGGGAGTCAAGATACTTGGATTCTGGCCTGAGATTTGCCCCATCTACGGTGTCCTGTCGTCAGAATTTGGGCAAGTTACTTAACTCCCCTGGGCCTCACTTTCCACATCTGTATAATGAAGGGGTCGGTCTAATTAGAAAGTGACATTTACATATAATCTCACTGAGCCTATCAACTGCAGGTTTCATTGTCCCTGTCTTATGTGAGAGGAAAATAGGGTTCACAGACTCAAGGGACGTGCCCACAATCACAGCCAGTAGGGACCAATGCCCAGACTCGCACTGAGGATATTTGACTCGCACTGCTTGCCATTTCAGGTCTAAGATTCATTGATTCCATGATCTTTCTCCCTTTATTCCTTGGACAATAACTAGATAGTAATCAGAGATGGTATCTATTGAGCTTGGGGACAGAAAACCGTCCCCTGAGAGGCATTACTACTTATTTTCCCTTAAAGGGAAGTCAGAGGGGGAAGGGGAAGAGGCAGGACTCCAAGGAGGGAACCATGGGAGTTGTGCCAAAATAAAGGGCCCCCACCTTCAAGATCCTTAAATCCAGGGCTGAGGACAGCATGGCTGTTCCCTCAGGCCGACCAAGTTGGAGGATGGAAAGCAAAGGGAAGGACCAAGTGCTGTGCCGATGCTCCGGTGGTCTCTGTGCTGAGTTCCGTGTCCAGGGACGTGAGGACAAGTGAGGCCACTCGGATCCTTGAGGACCTCCTCATCTAGTGGGGCACTGTGATGCCCCCAAGTTAAAAATGGCTCATCTGGAAACTGGAAGGAAGAAGTAAAATGGGAGAATGAGACAGAGGGAGAGAAGAGGAGAGGACAGAGAGTCGGGCAGCATGAGGGTGATCTGGGAGGAAGGAGCTGGAGCGCCCTGGCTCCTTCCTCTGAGCTGTCACTGTTCAGACAGGCCGAGTCTTCTTCCTAATAATGTCCTCCTTGCCAGGGGAGGAGGAGAGAGAAGAGCCATCTAGTCTGCCTCCCACTCCATCAATGCAACTCAATTCAGCCAACATTTAATTGCTGCTACCCAAGCACTGGGCATCGGTGAGGATGGATAACATAGCGTCCTCAAGAAGCTCAGTCCTGGGGAGGCGCCGGCAACAGAAATCCTCCCCTGGGATTTCCACAGTTGGTCCTTCCTCTCTCTCACACTCACCCCTCCCATTCTTTCACGTGCCAATACTCCTTCAACTGCCTGGCCAGCCCACCCTGCAGCCCTGGCTCCAGGTGGAAGGAGTAGGAGGAGCTGGTGTGTGGTGTGGGAAAGAGAGGTGGGTGTATGCGGGGGGAGGGGAGGGGTGCTGTCCCCTTATGGGGGCAGGGGTGCCAAGGGAATAGGCTCCTCTTCCAAGATTGGGGGTGGGATGGTAGGAAATGGCGTATCTTAGTTTCCCCTTCAAGGGGCAGGTGCTGAGGTTGGCATGGGGGTGCTCTGGAGAAGATGGTGGGAGGGGGGAGATTTCCCTGAACGTTGGTTCATGGAAGACCTGTAAGCACTGCCTACTGCACCCCTCCCCTCTGTGTGGGGTGGGGAGACTGCCCCCAAGTTGGTCCAGACCTTCTGCTGCTGTCTGCCTCTGTTACCAACTATTCCCAGTTGTCCTGTCTGTCTGCTCTGTAGTTTCCTAGAGTGTGTTTCTGTCTGTCTGTCTGTCTGTCTGTCTCTCTGATGTCAGTTCTTGGCTTCTCTGGGAGGAGGCCCTTTGGATGTTTTCTGACAGTCCAATAGTGTATGTGTCAGTTGGTCTGTGTGTTCATGGCTTCTTGGGGGAATTCCATCCTGTGATAAGTTGTCTCCCATCAGATTCCCAACATCCCTGCTCCCAACCCTATCAGTGACCCCTTCACCGCCCCTTATCCTTTCCCTTTACCCAGGTGTCCCGCCTCCAGAGAGTGTAGCCCAAGCCTCCCTGTGAGTTTCTCTACAAGAATGTTCCAAGGTGGGCGGCCAGGCTGAGGACTAGCACAGGGTGGGTGGGTCACAGAGCCCTCTGGGCCACCCCGAGGAGATCCTGGGCCCCACAAGCCAGGCCCCTCCCCACCGGTCAGTCTGGTCTCCCATGAGCTTAGCCAGGCTCCACCTGAATCAGCCTCCTTGGAGGGTTTCTAGGGATAAGCCAATGGGTCTCTGCAGGAGACCCCAATAAGGAAGCCAAACCAACCAGTCAGATCTCAGGGTCACTAGGGCCTTCGGTGTGTGAACTCCTACTTGGCCATGGAGGCTCCTTCACCTTCTCTCCCTGCACCCTGGCTGAAGCCAATGGTGACCAAGGACAGCACAAGTTTAAGGTGTTGGTCCCCTCCCTGTCCCCCCGCGACCCCAAGCTGCAGGGCTGAGCAAGAATCCCTTTCCTTCAGCGCTGGGCTCATTCCCTGGGGCTGCAGTGGCAGCTGATCTATATAAGCGGATCACCCACAGCGCTTCTGACCTACCGCTAAAGAGGAGCTGCTGCAGCCTGAGGCAAACCCTCAGCCCAGGGGAGAGCTGCGGTGGTCCAGGAGGCAGCACAGGTCCCAAAGAGGCAGCAAAGCCCCAGCCCTCAGTGGGTGGGTGCCAGGACAGCCTTCCCCAGCCACCTGTAGAGCAGCCTTTGGGGATGGGGTCAGGAGAAACTCTGTCTTGGGACCCGGAGCCTGCCAGGGAGCGATGCTCCCCAGGAGTGGGAAGACCCAAAATTGAGCAAGTCTGGAAGCTGGGTGTCTATAAGATGGGAGGCTGAGGGGTGGGTATCAGGGACTGGGGTACAGTGGGGCAGTTATGAGGCTAGCAAAGGCCTCTGAGGCTGGACCACCGTACATTGTGCCTAGGTTCACAAACCCCTAGGCAAACGACCAATGCTTACTAGGGTAATTAGGCCCTCAGGTGGGGGGGTGTGGAGGTGGAGCCAGAGCAGCCAGCCAGGGGCCAGCAAGTGCATGCCAGGCTCTTTCTTCCCACTTCCCCACCTCCTCCCGCTGCTAACTAATGACAGGGCTTTATTCTGGGGAACTGAATAGGCTGGTAATTGCAGCCCTACTTCCATCCTACGGCCCCCTCCCTATCAGGCTCTCAGTGACATTCCGAACAATGACCCTGGAGCTGGCCAGCCGCCTTCCAGCATCCAGCAGAATGGCAGCCCAATTGTCTCTGTGGGTGGCAATGGGGCCTGAGATGAGGAAGATTGGCTTCTATTAGAGTAATGAGCGGAGGCTGGGGGTCGGGGGAGCAGGCTCAGGAAGGGGAGGCACTGGGGAAGAGAGAGAACAAGCCTCAGCCCTGGGGAGGAATCGGGCATGGTGGGGGTACTCTGGGCAGCAGACTGAACTGACTCACCCCGATATCTGGTCCTTCCTTCCCACCCACCCCACCCTTGCTTCAGGATGGAAGAGACACCAATATTTATTGAACATACTTATTGAACATGCCAGGCATGTTGACTAGGCACTCTCAATATTTCCTCTCATGGAATTCTAAAAGAGCCGCTATTCCCACTTACAGGTAAGGACTCTGGGATGGAGAGAAGCTCAGTGTCTTGAGAGAGGGACCCCTGCTAATCAGTTCTGGAGCTGGAAGGTGAGCCCAGGGCTAAGACCACAATGCACCCTCCTTCCACAGAGCTGCTGCTGGTTTGGTTTTTTTTTTTTAAGAGCATAGGAGAAATCCTTCTAGCCATTTCATTTGATCTTAAATAACATTTATTTTCTCTGATTATAAGTTATACTTGCTAGTTGTTGGAAATGTGGAAAATACAGAAATATAAAGAAAAAATAAAAATTGAAGCAGTCATATAGAATTAACCACTGTTAATAAATTAGTGTGCGACCTTCCAGGGTTTTATTTTTCTAGGCACTGGGTTTGACATTTTCCCCCCATTAAGAAAAAAGAAAAGATTTTGCAGCCTCATTTCCTACTTAGCATTATACCGCGTCCAGTGAGGGCGCCTCCTGCCCTAACCAGTCCCTCCCGGTGCCCCCACTCCGCTGGTGGTGCACATGGCTCCCGTGTGTCCCCCGCTACCCAGCCCGGAGAGTGTGCGCTGCGGTGGCTGTGGGCGCTGCTGGAGGCTGAGCTCCCGATGCCCTAGAAGAAGGGACACCCTTCCTGCGATGGCTTGGGGAGAGCCCTTCGCTCGCATCACCAGCGCACCCGCCCGCCTCTCCTCTCCGCCAGCCGGCCTGGCCGAGGCGTGATCAATGGGCCAGCAGTGTTTACTCAGCGAGTGAGGAACAATTAAATTCTCAGTCGATACGGTCTAGTCTTCAAACTGCTGGGCTTGAGGTCCTCGGCGTCAGGCGTCTGCTCCGAGTCACATCCCGGCGCAGAGGCAGCTGGGAAGTCTGCCCTGGGTTGGCCAGGGGGGGCGAAGTGGGACGTCCTGGGGCTGCGGGGCCGCATCGTCCTCCCCACCGAAGCCTCGGCTTCCGGCGCAGGCCCCGGGGTTGGGGGGTGGGGGGTCCCACCCACCTTGCCCAGACCCAGGATCTGGGGTCTCTGCATCTTCACACCAGGGAGGCAGCGGGCTCCGGGGGGCCATGGGGAAGTCCAGTGGTCGGTTCCCAGAGGCCTCTGCCCGGGTTGGGATCATGTGGTCTAAGGCAGCGCCGTGAAAATGCCCGTGATGCCCCGCCCTAGAGTGGAGCATCTGCCAGCTAGGGGGCCCAGGAGGTACCCGGGAACTGAGGACTGGCGTTTGGTGTGGGACAGCACACCTGGACCAAAGTGCGCGGCTGCAGCGGCGGGGAGCTGCTCCTTCCTGTTTGGGCTTTGTGAGCAGGTTTGCTCACCGGCCTTTGGAGGCTCTCCTTGTAGTTGCAGCAGAATCCGCCCTGGCCTGGCTCTGCCGCTCAGGGTGACCTCAACAAAGATGGCGGAAGAATGCCAGCCCGGGACTAGAGAGTTCTGTCCCCTGATGAGCTGTGTGGCCTGTCGCTTTATCTCTCTCTGCTTTCTGCCCCATCTGTGTCTTCCCTGCCAGACTCAGGAGGCACAAAAGACAAAACAGATGTCAAAATACTTTGGTACCTTGGCCGGGAGGGTCCCCGCTTGATTCCAGGGAGTGTTAGGAAGCTTTGTCTTGTGATTTTTGACTTTTTGTTCAGAGGACTTTTCCCAGGTGGGATGTGAAAGTGTGTTTGGAGTCAAGTATTTGTCCAGGCCAATTTCCTTGTGCACTTTCCCCTCCCAGGCCTTGAGCCATCCTCTAAGACTGGTCTCTTCAAGAGACCTAGTTGTGACCAGTGGGCATGTAGGCAACTTACCTGTCCACAGGGGGTGTGAGTGAGGCCAAGCTGGGCCACCTTCAAAGAGCTGCTGGTGAGGACAGGTAGCTTTCCATCAGTGCTGCGCCTAGGGGTAGGGAGAGAATGCCTCCTCACTCTGTACTTCTGTGCTGTGTCTTCCACCATGAGAGAGGGAGAGAGAAGACTAGCTGTCGTGTGCTGAGCACTTGCTACCTGCTGTACAAGTATCTTATTTAATTCTCGCTGAAAGCTTTTAAACTCTGACTATTCCCATGTTCCTGACAAGGAAACTGAGGACTCGAGATGATGAATGACTTGTCCAAAGCCACATACCTGGGAAATGGCAAAGCTAGGACTTGAACCAAGTGCCTGTTGCAGCTTCTACCACCGGAATCAGATGACAAAAGAAGAGAGGTGTTTGCAAGCACAGGAAGTAAAGCGTGGCAGAGGGTAACCTGCGGCTCCCGCTTCCCCCCCGCCGAGGAAGTGGGCTGCTCAGGGGCAGCTTTTCCCGGAGAACCTATTTGTAGTTCAAGGACTGGGCCTTCCTTTCCTGCCCCTTCTCCCTGGGCAAGGACTCTGGGCAGCATTAGGTAAACACATCAGAGCCACCAAGCTGAAGAGAGAAATGACCGAGAGAATACTTTTAAGGGGCAAAGAAGCTCTGGGCTTTATCATCCAAAGAAATAAACATAAGGAAAGATAATACTTCCAGAACAACAAAATGAAAGCTACCATGAGGAATGCCTAGCTATCTCTGTCCAGGTGGCATTCATTAATGCAGAGTTTTGTCCAATTTTCTGGGAAACAGATTCCGGTTTCGTTTACCAAAAACTTCTTATTTGAGCCCCTTGGATAGTCTTTTTTCGTTCCCAGAAAGAGTAACCTCTCTTTGCAGCCTAGAGATTTTTCTAACCTCACTATTTCCTGTGCTTTTTTGTTTTGTTCTGTTTTCTCCTCTGAAAGGTCATCTTTACCTATTCGTTTATCTTTTAACCAATAACATGACAACGAGAATAATTTATACTTTTAGTAAGTGTTTCTGATGTTTGACAGAAAGGGTTTTAAATCCATTTCATCAAACCAAGAAAGAGGAAATAATCTTAATCTACAGCAAGAGTGATTTAATCAGATCAGCCATTTTTAAAGACTTTACTGCCTTTGAGAGGCCTTGAAATGGCTTAAGAAAGGAGGTTTTTAGAGAGTTCTTCTGTGACAATTAAAAGAAAACAAAACAAGAAAGACAGGTGTCTGTGAAGGAAGACTGGCATGTGTTGCTGTCCCCAGGAGGGAGAAGTGCCAGGGGGTAAGGAGGAAGGGTCTGCTGATCTTGAAGCTCAGGATGTCACAGCTGGAAGACAGCCAAGGGATGCACCAACCCTTTATGACACAGATAGGAGACTGAAGACCGGAGGGCGGTCCCTTGCCCAAGGTCTCCCAGCTGGCGAGGAGCAGAACAGCCAGGACCCCAGGCTTCCCGACGGAGCTGGCGCTTTCCACTCCGACTCAGACCAGGCGCCCTTGCTTCCCGCCTGGGCTTCCGCCCCGTGCTGTAGAGGAGGGGGCGCTGTCTGATCCGCAGGGCCCTGTGGCAGTGACTCTGCAGAGGCGCTCTGCCTTGGCCAGGGGCGGGACACACACACACAGAGACCAGGAGCACTTACAAAGCAAGGCAGAGGGCACATGTGTGGTCCGAACAGGAGACTCCAGAGGCAGCTGGGAAAGGCACCGCTCCGGCCAGCAGGAGCATAGGGAAGAAAGAAGCGCTGGGTAGGCCAGTGCATGGGGTTCTTCCTTCTCCATTTTATTTATTATTAAAACTCAAATGGAAGTTTTTAAAAGGAGAAAAACCTCACCTCCCTCATAATTCTATAGCCCCCGCACAACGCCTCCTCTCATTTTCCCTGTCCCCCACGCATCTGGGGCAGTGCAGCCTGCGTGCTGGCATGTGACCCCTGGGACGGCTCAGGGTGAGCCGCTGCCCACTGCCCTCCTCCGCGCTGGCAGGTTCAGCGTTGTCTAATCTCTGTGCAGTTTCTCTCCCTTTGAGGACACTGCTGATGGGAAAAGAGGGAGATTTAAGTGGAAAGCCAGGCACAGCCTTACCGGCTAGCATGTGGATGGCGTTTTCCAGGTTACAAACCTCCTTCCCATCCTCTCACTCATTTGATCCTCACGAGCCTGTTAAAGGTCACAGGGGCAGGAATGATTGTGTTCGTTTTATGGACGAGGAAATACTCAGAGAAGAGGAGCAACTTGTTAAACCAGCTCCCGAAGGTGGAAGCTGGCAGAGAGAGAGCCCGCACAAAGAGAGGGGCTGCAAGAGCAGTGACGTCAAGCCCTGTTTCTGCCTTGGCACTGTGTGAATGTGTTGCCTCCGTCACGCCTCAGGTGCCGTCACCCACACAGACTGGCAGGATCGTGGTGTGGTCACCATGTTCTACGTCCAGGCTGCGGTTCAGCAGATTCAGGGAATCGATTAGGCTGCTCTGAGATCCGTGGATTCCAGGGAACTGACTCACCAGAAATAGATTCATAAGGACTGATGTATTAGTGTGATTTACTGATGCATAATGAAAAATGAGGCTGGTGGACAGATGCTCGTGATTACTGATCAATAAAGAACTTACAAATACAAGAGTCCCCTTGCTTCTCCAAGGGCAGAGGGATGAGCAGCAGATGACTTCTGTAGATTCCTTTCTAGGTTGGAGAGGAAAAGAGAGGCGAGGAGGTGGGAAAAGAGTACCTGAGCTGGCAAATGAATTCAGGAAGACGTCAAGGAAGCTCTAGAATGTGGAGCAGTCGCGAGCACAGAAAGAGCAATTCAAATCTAGGCTCAAGTACTGGCTTGGCCACTTACAAACTTGGCTAAATTACTTAAACCTTCTAATCCTCGACTTACACATCTGTAAAATGGGAATGATAATAGGGCTGACCTCTCAGAGTGGTTGGGAGGATTAAATGAGATGATGAATGGAAAGGTGTCGGGCATATTGTAAGCACTTGATAAATGCTAGCTATTTATTTTATTTTAAAATTATCATTATTTTTATTTTTTGGTGAGGTAGATTGGCCCTGAGCTAACATCTGTGGCAGTCTTCCTCTGTCTTATGTGGGATGCCCCACAGCATGGCTTGATGAGCGGTGCTTAGGTTCGGGCCCGGGATCCACACCTGTGAAGCCTAGGCCACCAAAGCAGAGTGCGTGAACTTAACCACTATGCCACCGAGCCCACCCCAAATGCCAGCTATTTTAAAGCTGGATTTGTCCAGAGCAGAGAGGGAGAAATCGGTGAAGATCCAGGAGCCCCGAGAGAGGGGGAACTCAAGTATGACTGGGAAATGTTTAGAAAGAACGGACTGACGACTTCAGGAGTTGGAGTTCCAGTGGCAGAGCCCCTGGTATGGCAAGTGGGAGGGACACACTGCCCGCCTGTTGTTCAGGGTCATGGAGCCGTGCCCTGCAGAGAGAGGGACGGCAGTCCCCCGGATGGCGGGCGGTGGGCAGGGAGGCAGCTGGCAGGCGTTTCTGTTCAAGCCTGGCCCATGACCTACAGAGTGCCGGCTGGAAAGAGCCCAATATCCAGGCGAGAGACACTCTGAGGACTGAGGGGCCAATTTGGGAAAGAGATCAGAGAAGCTAAAGACCCAGATGAGCGCCAAACACTCAAGGCCAACAGGCCCAGAGAGGAGATTTTCTAGACATCAGGGCAGGAGAGGCAATGATGTCACCGAGCCGCAAGCTGTCACAGTGCAGGCCAGGATGAGATTAAGAGCAGAGGCATTTTATCAGGAGACTCTTCTTGCCAGCTGACAGTTTGACTGCCTGTTCTCCTAAGAGCCAGAGACAATTTAACTCCCACAGGGAAAGGTTTATGGCCTGGTACTGACCCCTGCCCTGCCTGTGGGGGAAGGGGTCCCCAAGCTGGAATCTCTGAGGCTTCTTCCCAAAGCCAGTGTGTCCTGCATTTTCCCTCCCTCCCAAACACTTTTGGAGATGACCCATGAAACCCACAGGCATGTGGGAAATAGCATGGCCATTCTGATACCATAAGCGTGTGAGTGGTTTCTACTGCAGCAAGAAAGATTGAAGCTAGACTTTAGGAAGGACTTCCAGTAGGAAAGCTGGAGATAAGAAAGGTGACTGTAGGGAAACAGTTGGGAATCTTGCTCCGTAGTAACTTGGTGGATGTCCAGAGCAATGTCCCACACTTCTGGTAATTCTGCCATTTCCATCTCTCGTGTCACAAGACTCCTGTTCTCTGCAAGCACACACCTGACTCCACAGGCACCTGTCGGCCATCAGAGACTCTTCCCCTGGCATGTGGTGAATTTGATCCCATGAGGAGCTGGGAAGATACCCTTCCCCGGAAATGACGTAGGACCAAAGAAACACCTGCCCTGCTGGGGCCGGGTAGGGCTGATCTGGCTAGGAACGGGAGGAGGGTGAAATGAAGGGACTTTACAGCTGCGAGAATACAAAACCCCCAGGCGCCATGTCTTGCCCTGCCTCTGGGAGGCGCTGTGTGCACACGGGTTGTGTCAGTCACCATCACAGGGCTCCCCCCAGGCCCGGGAAGGACAAGAGGTCTCTGCTCTCCAGGGAGTCCTCTTTAGCCAGAAGCTGGGGAAGCACAACAGGCCAGGTCAGGGAAGGAAGCCCACATTCCCGAGCACCACGTAGGTGCCAGAGGCTTGGTGGACGTGGTCTTATTAGCTCTCCCACAAAATCACGTGGTGAGTGTCCCTACTTTACACATGAGGAAACAGGCTCAGAGAAGTTAAGGAACTAGCCCAATGTCATGTAGCCCGTGAGTGGCTGGATGTTAACCACGGTTGGTCTCGTCTGGTTCTTAATCTCATACTCGTTAAACTCTGCTGCCTCCCAGCCCTTATTACCTCCTGATAAGCTTCTCTTAGCATCTCGAACTCAGAGCTTCAGAAATTATGCCTTAGGGAAAAATTCAATACTTTTGAGGGAGACGTCCTGAGGAAGCTTCTGGATAAGGCCTCCCTGGAGCCCACCAGCTTCTGACATGCCCAGGTGCTGACGTTCGCCGTGGGGTGGGCTAAGCGGAGAAGGCTTCCATGTGGGATGTCTGGGGACAGTCCACATGAGCTGCGCCCTGGGTGTGTGGGCCTGGGTACCAGGAGGACAGAGCCTAGAGAAGGTTCCAGAGAAGGAACCCCCTGCAGACAAAGCACACCAGTCAGCACCTTTTGGAGCAGGTGTGAGCCCAAAGCCTGCAGTCTGCAAGGAGCCAACAGGAGAGAGAATAACTTCCTCTCTCAGGGCCCCTGGGAGATGGGGGGAGAAGCATCTGTCACAGCCCATGAAGTCAGGGCAGCCTCTGCCAAGGGGGAGCCCGGAAGGCCACAGCTGCCCTCCTCCAGGGGTTTCTATTCTGAGAAATTGCTTCCAGCTTGGACAATGGAGGTCAAGGAGCCACGGGCTGGGGGCGGTGCTGGCACGGATTGAATGATGTAGCGAGGCAAGGGGAGGCTCTGGCTGTGTCCTTGGGTGTTGAGGCCAGGGGAGCCAGAGCCCAGCCACTGGCTGGGCGAGCAGGGATGGCGCCACATGGGCCCAGGGCCCATGCAGAGGGAAGGTGAGGCGGAGGGAGCTGGGCCTCTCCTTCCTTCCGGATAGCAAAGCATCTTGCTCAGGCTGGCCATTTCACGATGAGGAAATTGAGGCCCGGAGAGAAGCAACTGCTAAGGTTACACGGAACACTGAGGGCAGAGGCTAGATGGGACCCTGGCTCGCAGCCCAGTGCTCTTCCACCGCCTCCCCCAGCATCCTCCAGCCTGACGTTTGAATCAGCAGGGAGCAAGTGTGTCTCTCGCACTGGTCTCTGCTCACCTCAGCCCTCCCAGTACCTCCTGGACCCCGAAGGACCCTTGGCTTCCCTTGCTCAGTGCCTTTGTTCTGACCATCTGAGATCACTTTGTTGATTCTGATAAAGGAGAGAAAGCAGTAATTTAGTAAAGGTTGAAAAATCTTGAGATGTGAGGCGTGTTGTTAGCTTTTGTCTGGAAAATGCCTGGTTTCTTTGTCCCAGAAGAGCTTTAAGAAAGGCCGACAGAGTTTGGGATAATCTAGTGCAACTGGTCTGGCCCTCTGGGGGAATCTTCCAGCTGAGGAGTCCTTCAGCCTTCAAACACCCCTGGCAAGTTCTCTAGCAATTCCTGCGCTGGTCATTGCACAGACGGGAAACCAGCCCTCGCCTCCCACCACAGCGGCCGGCCACCACCAGCACCAGCTAGCCCTCAGGGGCTGGGCCTCCAGGCTCCCCCTCATTCCCTTCTCCATCTTTGTGCCCAGGCCTCTGGTAGGGGAGCGTGGGCCTAGGTGACCCCTCCCTGGAGTCTCCCCCTCTCCAAGCAGAGCCCACCCCCTCTCCTCGCTCTTGCACAGCTCTTCAGTTGCTCCTGTCCCCTCCAGCTCCTGGCCATGGGCAACATGGCTTCGCAGGGTCTGCCTGGGAGCCCAGGGAGGACACTCACTGCCCCAGCCAGCTCCCTGGAGGGGCTGTGTGAGCACAGATGCGGGGTCCTGCCGGGTGCCCTCTCTCCTCACTCAGTCCTCAGAGAAGGGCTGTATTTCCCTTGGTGGCCAGCATACCCGTCTACGAGGTGTTTCCTCTTCATCATTCTCTTGGAAAGGAGATAGTCACACCCCCGTTTTGCAAATGAGAAAACTGAGGTGCAGAAAAGTTAGGTGTCCTGCCCAAGATGACCAGCTAGGGAGCTGCAGAGCCAGGGGCCCCCCCGCTCCACTCAAGCTCTTTCACCTGTGAACGGGATTCCATCCGTGTTGAGGATAATGGTGGCCAGTGTCTGAGAGCTCCGTGGTGTGTGGTCCCCAAGTATTTCCTCTGCATCCCTAGAGCTGCCTGCGGCCCTTGGCACTGGCCTCAGCATGTGGCAGATAACCCATGGTCATCTCTCCAGAGTGGCGTTTTTAGCTTGGGTCCATGGTGTCTCCTCTGAACATGGAGGTAAAATTCGGCATGTATGAAATAATGTGCATTTTTCTGGGAAGAGAGCCCAGAGTCCTTGTCAAAGGTGTGTGGAGCCCAGAGAGACTGCAGGTCTGGGGGCAGGGAAATGAGGGTAAACCTGGCTGTCAAGAAACAGGAAGGAAAAGAAGCGCTAGTCTTCATCGCTGATTGGGTTCCCCGGAAGCACTGAGTGCACGGTGCTGAATTTACTAGGGGTGCACCGGGATCAACTCCCTTGGAAGGGAGGACAGAAATGCAGCATGGGGCGAAGGGAGAAGTGGAATGTGACAGAGGTCCGACAGAAGCCTTGGCCAATCCCACAGCAAGCTCTGAAGTAAGAATCACCTATCAGACTTGCCTGGCACTCGGTCAAATGGGTGAGCCTGTATATCCCCGCCTCAATCAGTCACCGGATGCAGGCAGCCCTGGGAAACCTGTAACTTTGGGCCAAGTAGCTTTCTGCAGCTGAGACGATCTCTGAAGGGGCTGCTGTGGCTGACAGCTGAAGGCAGCCTCCAACAGCACTCCCGGAGCCGGGCAAGAGGTCGCTCTTTGAAGGAGGGTCTGGGTAGTGCATCACCAAGGCCACTCCAGTATCTCTACCCTTCTGAAAGTAGTAGAGATTAAACGACACCCATCCATCCATCTATTCATTTAACACTTATTAAACATGCCTTATGGGCCAGCCCACTGTGATAAGCACCTGTGATAAAAAGGTGTTCATGGCATAGTCTAGTGGAGGAGAGAGACACATCAGTGAGTAATTAGAGCACAAGATGGTCATTGTTGAGATAGAAGCAAGTGCCAAGAATTATTAGCGCACCTTGGAGGGTGGGACTTACTCTTCTTGGGGGCATTGAGTGAGTCCTGAGAGAGTTGACAAGGCAGAGAAAGGAATGAGTGGAAGGGAAGGAGCACGGAGAGGAGGGCATTTTAAGGTAGAAGGAAGTCATGTGAGAGGCATGGGGACTGAGAGGGCTTGGCAGATTTGGGAAGAGTTCACTGTGGACAGGTCACTTGGTGGAGATGAGGCTAGAAAGGGAGATTGGGGAAAGATCACAAATGCTCTTGAGTACCACACTGGCAGGCTTTATCCCAGCAGTACCAGGAAGTCACTGATGGTTCTGAGCAGAGAATTGACATTAAAGCATCTACATTTTAGGAAGTCAACTCTGGTAGCAGAGATGATAGACAGGCTGGAGTGGTCATGGAACCCCAGGGGAGTCATATACGCACCAGGACCAGGCATGCTCAGCAGGCCCCTCGCATCCTTCTAAGCACAGCCAGCTTCCCACATGAGTGATCCTCCTTTAATGTGATATTCAGTTCCAACACACAGGTCATTCTGGTCCTGGGCACATGTAGTATTCCTCCAAGCAACTGCTTGTTCCCCCGATTTCTCAAAGACTTTCATTTCCCATACTCAGATTCTGTGTTCTCATGCGTGGCATAACCTCTGTGGATGGCCTGGGCCCCTGTATGTGTATCAGCCTAATATCATGTGGGCACAACCAAAGCTTTCTAAGAGCCCTTTCATTTTGGTGCCACCCACATTCTACTGTTTACCTTCTCAAAGGGGTGCCCAACCCAGGGAAGACTCTTGTGACTAGCATCTCCCTTATGTCAGCAGTTACCCTAAGTTTCCCCAGGCTAGTGGGCTGACATTTGAGGAATCTGCTTCTGCAGCCAGATATGGAACCCGAGATGGCTAAGGTCACCAAGATGCCCCTCCAGGATCTTGAACGAGTGGCTTACAAGAAGCTATGCAGGTCATAGAGTGAATCCCATCCACATGATTCCTGTCCAAGTGCCAGGCTGCCTGCAATCTGACCCACTAAGGATGGCAGCTTCATGATGTGAGGACAGGCCAGCAAACGCTGGAAGCTTAAGGGACATAGCCTGTGTCTTAGGAGGATTGATGTTCCAGGTGCCGGAACAATGGACTTCCGGTTCCATAAGAGACTGTGGATTGAAGTAGATGGTCTCTAAGTTGAAGTAGAGGGTCCTTCCAGCTATGACGGCCTAGGATGACTATTTAACCTCTTTCCTTGGACCTTTTTTATAGATGGGGTGCAGAGAGGGAAGCAGAGGCTGGGAACATCCTGTCGATGCTTAGCCACCAAATAGAGGTTCTGAGCACTAGGGCCTCCACTGCTCCCTGAAAAATACCCAAAACACAAATCCACACAATAGTCACTGGACAAATGCCCACCTGGGGCATGCCCACACTGTGGTAGGTACAGCGAAGGGGCCTACCTGTAGGTGATGGATACACACAGATTCCTTCAAGGCCATGGATCCCATGACGTGGTGACTCCCAAACCAAAGCCCTTCACTGTGTTATTGCTCCAGTGGATGGTGAACATGGGTGGGAGGAAGCCCCAAGGAAGCCAACTCATCTTCACTTCCCTCCCTAAAGACCCTGGGGGTTAGTCTAGAGGTCTGGAAAAGACTATGAGGTATGATGAAAAAAACCCTAATGTTTCAGTTTTGCGAAGGTTGAGGAAGGCTAAACGTTGAGAACCCCTTCCATGTAGGAATTCTCCATACTATTTTTCTTGGGATTTCTTTGGGACTCCATGCTGCAGGTTTCCAGCTCAGAATACAACCCCCACTGCCATCACCATTTATCAAGGACTCCTGTGTGGGGCGCTGTACTAGGTTCTCCGCAAGCTGGACGTATTCCTCACAGCAACCCTGCAAAGGAGTTATTAGGGTGCCCATTTTGCAGATAAGGAAATAGAGCCACAAGGAGGTTAGGTAACTTGCTCAAAGTCATACAGCAGGTAGCAGAACCGGGATTCTAAGCCAGGTCTTCCTGACACCAGAGCCTGTGTTCTTTGCCCTCCACTATATAACCTTAAACTTTGCCACATTGATGACAGCAGTCCTGGGTCTCATAGCTGCCTTCTACCACATGAGTCTATGAAGAGGTCTAAGGAAGGAGGCAAGGACAGGGTCGCTTTCTCAAAGCTTCCTCAGATACCTGGGAGGGCCACAGTCTCTCAGGCCCCCATGCACTACATGGGGAAAGGCAGAGTGGGTTCCACCAGCCAGAGAACCTGGCACTTTGGAGCTGGTGGGCCTTGGTGGACTGGCCTTGGCACTTGAATCCAAGCTCCCAGAATGTCCAAGCTAGAAGGGTCCTTAGAGATGAGTAAGGTCCCCTCAGTGACAGGTGAGGAAACTGACCCAGGAGGAGGACACGAATTACCCAAAGCCACAGAGCTAGTTAGAAGCATTGTGTATGTGTGTGTGAGCATGCTGGAGATGTCAATGGAGGGCCGCCTCACTCCCAGGCCCTGCGAAGGAGTTCAGGTGAAAAAGCCTTGGAGCCTTTTTCTGTATCCAGAGGGGTGGCCCACAAAGAAGGCTATTTTTTAAATTTGTTTTATTTTAACACAAGTAGTTTATTTGAGACAAGGTGACCCCAAGAAGTGTTGATTTAGTGGAGTGGGGGTTGAGACACAGAAGAGAAGGAAATCCAGGTTCATTGATGACAAAGTCACTGCTTTGGCCCACTGGGGCTCAGTCACTGGGCAATTTGGGGGGATGCTGTGGAATGTGCCACAGAGTTGCTCTGCCCAAGGGACGAGGAAGCTGGGGTATTTATCCACCACCCTCCATTGTCATTGTTGAGCTCTGCTATGGAGGGGCATCAGCTCTGCAGAACCTCTTGCCAAGCACACTCCAGCAATCAAAGAATGCAAGGGCTATTTGTAAAGGTGCTCATAGCCCTGAGAAGCCACCAATTCTCTAAAGAGTCTGGAACTCTTTGTGGGGGAAGAGGCCTTGAGCGCCAGTACGGAGGACAGTCCAGAGAAGAGATGGGTGAGACCGAATGCTGCCCCCCAGGCCCTGGAGGTAGGTTGTGCCAGGAGAGGGGGAGGACTATTTCTATGTGCCCTGCAGGAAGAATGGGCATGTCCGATAGCAAGAGGAGCTGAAGTTAGATCTTAAAAAGAATTTCTTGGTGATACTCGTGAAGAAAACAGCAGCTATCTGGAGCTTATCCAACTCTGCTGCTTGATTGGCAGCCACAGAAAAAATGATGGAGCAAAGAAATAAGGAGTAGCAAGGAAGGTTTCCTTAGGGAGTTTGAGGCTCCTTGTTGCTAGGGCCGGTCAATGAGCTGGACTTTATCTGGGGGCAAGAGGGCGCAGGGCAGTGCTGGGAGGACAGATGGAGGGTGAGTGAAGAGAGGATTCTTCATCTCATCCTTGGTTAGTCTAGCACCAGGAGGCTCCAAAGTTGGGAAGAAGCAACAGGAAGAGGTCTCTTCTCTGGCATGATTCAAGGCATCTTACATGGAGGCAAAGCCTTGGAAGAAATAAGTCCTAAGTTTGCCTAGCTCTCTGACCAGGGCCACCCCACCTCCCTGGGCTCCTGCTCCTCAGCTGTAAGAAAGGGAGATTGGAAGCCTGGACGAGATGACCTTAGGGTCCCTTCCAGTCCTGACCTTCTACCCCTGTCTGCCATAGAGGGCGTCCCTGTGGCCTTGCATTCTCTCCAATTCACTGATCAGCAAGTGCTCACTGAGCACTTATCATTTGCCCAGCATTAAGCGGAGGAAGAGAATAAAATGGAATATGGGCCCTGGCCTCCAGGAGGGGAGAGATGGGGAAGTAAGAGTTGGCATTTATTGAGCACTTGCTCTGTGCCAGGCACTGTGCTAAGCACCTTACATATTCTGCCATCTTTACCCCTCACCACAACCTCATACGGTAGGTACTAGTACCCTCCATTATACAGATGAGGAAAGCAGGGCTCAGAGGAAAAGCAACTTAACCAAAGCCACATGTGGTAGAGCCTGGATTGCAGTCTGTGCTGTGAAACAGACAGAGACTCCCTAAGCATGGCTGCTAGTGTTCTGGCAGAGAGAGCAGTAAAAGCAGGAGTCACCTGGGAAGGCTTCACGGAGAAGGTGACTCAGCTCTTGGCCTTGAAGGAGGGCAGAACTTGAGGCTGGCGGAGGAGGGGAGCAGCCCGAGTGCACTGACACCCCTGGGCATGCTGGGCTGTGCCGGCTCCAGCTGACAGATATCTTCTTAGAGTAGGAGGGGGGCAGCAGCTATGGCTCAGCCTGCTGGTGGCTCCAGGGGAAAGAGGTGGGGTCAGGGAAGAAGAGCTGCTTCCCTAAACCCAGCAGGACAAGAGCCCTCCTCGTCACAGACCCAGTCCAAGAAAGCTGGAGTCCCCCTGCCCTAGAGGGGCTGTATGCCCAAGCCAGGCTTATAAGCATTACTCCTTCCCAGACTCATTTGGGTGGTCTAAAGATGAAGCTGCTGCAATATGGATCAGCTTCTTTCCAGTTACCTAAGCCAGTGGCCAGGGAGCCAGACCACTGATAACTATAGTAGTTAACCCTTATACATAGCAGGGACCACGAGCCAGCCACTGTTTTAAGAACTTTAACTAACTTAAGCCTTCCAATATCCCCATGAGGGAGTATTATTACTAAACCCCTTTTACAGATGGGGAAACAGAGGTACGGTGAGGTTAAGTAACCTGTTCAGGGTCCCACAGCTAACAAGAGGTGGAGCCCAGATTTGAACCCAGGCAGCCTATTCTTACTCCCTCTGCCCTGTGGCTTCCAAGCAGTTTGTGAGCTCTGCTCCTAGCTCCTTCTGCCCTCTGCCCAGGACACCCTCCCCACATTCAGGTTCTCCTCCTTGCCTGGGGCTCTTCCCTGCCAAGACAGCTCCTCCCAAGAGGGAGCTGCAGGAGGCACCCCCACCGGTTCCCACCCCTAGAAAGGCCCATTGTGCCCGGTTTGCCCCCTCCCACGCCCACACGCACTCCGTCCCCTCCCCCAACCGAGCACCGTTGCCTTTCGTTCACAGTGATGGCTCCTGCGCCCAGGCCGGTGGGGGCATGGAGGACTCCGTGGTGGCAGCGGCGGCGGTGGCAGCCGGCAGACCCAGTGCCCATGTCCCGAAGGCTCAAGCCCAGGAGCTGCAGGAGGAGGAGGAGCGGCCGGGGGCGGGGGGTGCCTCCCCGCGGGCTGGCCCCCACCGCATGGCCTCCCCCGGCCGGCAGCAGCCTGCCCTGGCGACGGCGCTCTGCTCCCACGCCCCTGCCGCCTCCGATTACGAGCTCTCCCTTGACCTAAAGAGTAAACAGGTACCCAGGGCCTCCAAGGGGGGCGGGAAGGGTGGTGAAGGGGCCCTGCCTTCGGGAGCTGTCCAGGGTACCATGGATCTCCCCAGTTGGGCCCATCTCTGCTGCAAGCACACCTCTTTTGCCACTAGTTCTCCCAAATTGAGCTAAGTAATCTGCGCTTCCATGTAGCCCAGTTCCTCAGGCAACCAGCCTTTACATGGCAGGGGTCACACCCTTGCAATGCCAGGCCCTTAGGCAGTGTGTCCAGGGCTCTGCTCCTCTCACCATGTGCAGGAAGCCTAAACTGCCCCACAAACCTCTAGGGAAGTGGCCCATTGTTCTTGGGGAAGTCCCTACCTCCATGTACTGTTTAAAAGAGATAGCCCAGCTTACATGCCCACCCAAGGGGCAAGCCCCATGAGTAGGCACACACAGGCTCAAATGGGGTGCAGAGACAGTGGTCTCCTCCAGACAGACTGAGGATTCCCAAGATTAACCCAGATTAGGGGAGTCCAAAGCTCTTCTATTGGAGAACAAATCCCATTGAGGGGTTCTAGGCTTCCATCTTCCACGGTTTGTCTTGGTTGACAACTAAGAGACCCGAAGAAAGATCTGTAAGTGTGTGTGTTTGCACCCGTGCGTGTGCACATGCTTAGAGAAAGACATCATGACTTGATATTGTTAATAAAGAGCATTGAACTTGGAGCCGTAGACATGGGGTCCAATCCTTGTTCTTACTCTAGTTAACTCTGACTTTGGGAATTCCAGTTAAGCACTCTGGACATTGGTTTCCTCATCAGCAAAATTGTGAATTAGTCGTTGAATCATCTCCAAGGTCCCTTCTAGCTCTAAAATGTGTAGGTTCTAAGAAAACATTCTTTAACTCAACAAAGTGAGTCTTTGGAAGGGAAGCTAGTAGAACGGTCACTAAGACTGAGTCAAGCCAAACCAACCTCATTTCTTTCTTTCGGCATCAATGCCAAGCTGCTATCCTGGCCAGCTGTAGGTGGAGTATCTGGCTTTCAGTAAAGTATTTGACAAAATCTCCCATGATATCCATGTGGACAAGGTGAGAAGTGGATTAGATAACAATAGAGTCAAATAAGTTGTTCTCAAACAGAAGTCTCAAAAAAATGTTAATTTTTCTATCAATGCCCATTCCTGGGACAGTGAGTGGGGCGCTGTCCTTGGTCCTGCCCTGTTCAACCATTTTGACAAAGCACTACTTTCTGATGACACAAAGCTAAAAGGGGATAGCTAATACCTTGACGATAAAATCCAAAACTTTAAAAAAAATCTTATGAGGGCAGAAAGATGGTTCAAATGAAATAAGGAAAAAGTCTAAAGTTCTGTTCTTAGCTTTGAAAAGCCCACAGCATTATTATAAGATGGGCAGGCTTGGTCCTGGGAGAAAGGCCTTAGGGCTTTAGTTGACTGTAAGCTCAAGATAATCAACATCGCGAAGCAGCTGCCAAAGAAGTGAGTGCAGCAGCCGTCTCAGCTGGGTAGATAAAGCCCCCAGTATAAGGGAGCAGCCGGCAGGAGCCAACGCTTCTTATTGGTCAGGGCCTCTCTGGAGCCCATGCTTGGTTCTGGGGGCTTTATTAAAGAGGTTCTGAGGCTCTCCTAAGAAGGAAAACAGGATTGGCTGAGTCATGTGGAGAACTGTAGACATGAAAACAAGTTTTAAATATGAGGAGCAAGCATGTGAAAAAGGGATTAGATGTATTTTCTATCATTCCAGGCAAAAATAGTGGTACTAATGTGTGAAAACTATGGAGAGAAAGCTTTTAGCTCAATTAACAATTAGAGTTGTTAAAAATATAAAATGTCCTGCTTGTGAGGTAATGAGTTCTGCGTTCTGGGAATACCTATGCAGGGGCTGGAAGACAGTCCATCTGGAACACTACAGTGTGATGTGGGTGGTCAGTTGGCCCAGATGAGAGAGACTCTCAATTCCACATGCCTCTGCTCCTTGAGGACAGAGACCGTCTCTTATTCCTCTCTGTACCCTTCCAGCATCTAGCAGAGTGTCTCAGACATAGTAAGAGCTCATTGAGTGAATATTTTTTTAATAACTATGATGTGCAAAGCAACAAGGGAATGGGGTACCAAAAAGAAAAAAACGTGGTCCTTGCCTGCCCCCCAAATAGATTATCGTTCAGTTTAAGGAGTACCCAACTAACAATGCCAAAGGAAACTCATGCTTCAGCAGGAGGTTAGTTTAATTCTGCCTGACTAGGTAGGATATGGAGAGTTGTACAGGACTCTGATTGGTACTATGGACCTTTTTTATAGTGGACATAATTCTAATAGATGAGTTTGCAAATTGGGCCAGCAGGAGTGGGGCAGGAAAGGTGAGGTTGGTAGAGAGTGTGACAGGAGCCCTGGTGCTGAGAAAACTCAGCCTTGAGGAACAGCTCACCTCCCCTGGCTCATGTATTTCTCTAGGCTGAGCATAGGCTAGGGGTGGAAGGAAAAGGGCACAAAGGGATTGAAGGGGCTGGAGCAAAGTGATTAAAAACAGGGCACTCATTTACAAGAGATGAAGCTCTGCTATTTTCTCTTCTGCAAATGAACTATGTGACCTTGGGCAAGTTGCTTAACTTCCCTGAGCCTCAGTTGCCTCATATCTTTGGGGCTTTGTACATGCTGTTCCCTTTGTCTCTACTGCTAACGTTCGTACTCCCCCCACATCTTGCACTTGGCCTCCATTACTCTGCCTCCTGCTTTAGGACTCTCTTTTGGGGCCCCCTCCTCCTCCCTGACAGCTCTCCCTGCCCTCTCAAGGCTGCTTTGGATGCTGCGAAGGAGCACCCAGGTGTTCCCTATCATAGCCCTTCAGTGCTATATCCTCCTCTCCCGTTGGCTTGAGTCCTCCTTGAAGGCAGGTGCATGACTTTTCATCATTATATCCCCGGTTCCTGGAGTGAAGAAACTGCTTCACAGATGAAAAGGGGAAAATAGTAACTCGGAGACCGAAGGGGATGGGGATGGGCTTGAAGCCTGGGGCCAGGACCTGACTCTACCTTCGGTTTCTTTGAGAGCTAGAATTTGGTATTCTTTTTTTCCTTTTTTTTTTAAGATTGGCCCTGAGCTAACATCAGTTGCCAATCTTCTTTTTTCTTCTTCTTCTCCCCAAACCCACCAGTACATAGTTGTATATATTCCAGTGGTAGGTCCTTCTAGTTCTGCTATGCGCCTCATTGTGGCTCGATGAGTGGTGCTAGGTCCTCACCCAGTATCAGGAACAGTGAAGCCCGGGGCCACCAAAGCGGAGTGTGGGAACTTAACCGCTTGGCCTTGGGGCCGGCCCCTAGAATTTGGTATTCTGATCCTGTGATCCCTGCCAGTCACACAAATCCTGTAGTCCTTGGACCAGAAGGAATCTTGGACAACCATTATCTCCCCAATCCACCAACCTGCCAGGCCCGTTCCATCAGCCAGTCCAGAATCCCAGGCATTTTCTGTGGCTCCTCTCTCTCCCCCGCATCTGCTCCATCCCCAAACCCCACTGATGCTACCTTTTAACAATTTCCCAAATCCCACCTCTCCTGCCAACCCCACTGCCCCCACCTTAGTCCAGGCCACCATCATCTCTGGCCAGTGCCCTTCAGGAACCTCCTGCAGGTTCCCCTGCTTTCAGCTGGGCCTCTTCCAACTGGATCTCCGCTCTGCTGCTGAATCCCCTTATAAAGAGCACATCTGATCATGGTGTTGCCCTGTGTGAGAGCCTTCCAGGGCTCCCCATCGTGTGCAGGATGGACTTCTCCAGGCTCTTCTAACAGCCCACGTCCTGCCTTGCTCCCCCTCAGGGTTCCAGCCATTCCTATTTGCCTTTCCCCAAATCTCCATGCCATCCATTGCCTCTGGGCCTTCACATATTTTATTTCCTCTTTTGGGAATTCTCCCACAAGTCCCCCAATCATGCTTTGCCTGGGTGATCTCTCCTCACACTCAGGTATCCCCGAACCTGGCTGTGTGCTTTCACTGAGTGCCCTATGGCTGACTCTGTGCCATTCTGGTGGTGGTCCCACTCACACGGGCAGGACCATGTTGTTCCCAGGGCTGCCACAGAGTCGAGCAGGTTGTGCAGCCTCCAGGGGTGCCATTCACTTCAAAGTCTGTGTGAGGAGCAAAGTACTCCATGGTACTGTGCACTGGGTGCTGCTCTGCTCCTGCCCACCATTGTTTTCTTGCACCCAGCACAGTCTCTGGTGCCTAGGAATGCTCGATATCGGAGGAACACATGAACGAAAGAACAAACAAATGAACGAATGAATGAGTCAGGCCCGCCCAGGCTTCCCTGTTCTCCCCGGCCCCATGCACCTGCTGGCTCCTTCCTCAGCCCCTGCCCATAGTCGCACAGAGAGCAGGTCCTCCTGACAGCTTCTCTCATCCTCAGCTCCCTCTGCCCTCAACTCTCTCACTTCACCTCACAGTGATCCTTGAGGCTACAGCCTTGGGGAACAGGGAGGGAACATGCAGATCCCCTTGGGGGGCCCTTTAGGGAAGCGTCTGTGGCAAGGATATAGAGGGCACGGGAGTGATTTCCTAGTCATTTCCAGGAGTGATTTATGCAGGTTCTCCAGGCAGTTTGTATCCTGTTCTCTGTCACGGTGGGGGAGCAGCCCATTGGAGCCCAGCTGGGATGTCCAAATTGCAAAGCTCTCTGTGCTGTCCACGCCGGGGAACATGGAGCTGCAGTCAGTAGCATCCAGGTCCTGCTCCCCAAGTCAGGGTCCTGGGTGGAAACCATGTTCCCTTCTGGAGAGCAGCCCCTTCCCCACGTTTCTCCCATACCCAAAGCCTCAGAGTCCAGCCTCACCGTGGGGTGCCTCTCAAGGGGAGAAGTGGCGGCTATGTTTTCAACCCTCTGGGCTTCGGTTTCCTCATTTGTGAAATGAGAGGTTGTACAGGAGTGTATCCAAGGCTTCTTCCCACTCCGAGAGTGAGATTTGTACCACAGACAGGGAGGGCAGCAGAGGGCCAGCCGACAGACGATGGTGGCAATGGTGGCGAAGGCAAGTCACAGCAGGGGCTGACCGTCTGCTCAGCTGCTTTCAGCTCAGGGGGCAGTATTGCACAGCTGCTCTGTCCTGGCCCTGTGCAAGGCCGGGGGACACCACGATGCAGGACACAGCCCCGGTCCTCAGGGAGCTCACATTCCAGCAGTGGGCGCTGACAGCTACCCAGCACTAGTGAGCACCAGCAGCATTAACTGAGTGTTGGGCACAATGCTAAGCACTGTGCACGCATCGTCTCCCCAGATCTGCGTGATTCTCTGTGAGAGAGGTACTGTTGCTATCCCCATTTTAGGAATGAGAAAACAGACTTAATGATATTAAGAACTTACCCAAGGACACATTCCTAGGTATGCATCCCCGGTGCAGCCAAGACTTGGACCCAAAGCCCATGATTTTAACCCAGCACCTTCTCCATGGAAGCAGTGCACAGGGCACTATGGGGGCCCTGGAGAGGGCAAGCAGCCCAACCTGGGGTTCGAAGCAGGCTTCCTGGAGCAGCTCGACCTGAGGCAGTCTCTGTGACAGAGGAGGAGCCGAGCTGTAGTATCCTGTCGGCTACCTGGCTGTACTCAGGAGAGGTTCCCAAGGCCTCAGTGCCCTGCTATCTTGAGCGCTTTCTGTATTTTGGACAGTGGGCATGGAGGTGGGCGCACAGAGAAGACACAGGCGTCACAGCCCTGCCCAGTGCAGGCTGACCTCTCCTGTGGGCCCCCCAGCATCTCCAAAGCTCCTCACCCTTCCCCAGACTCTGCTCCTCAGCCTCACGTGAGGTTTCCCTTGCCCAGTTCTGCAGGCTGACACCATGTAATGCTTTAATGTGCTCAGTTGAGAAATCTTGGATCAGAGGAAATCCTTGCTTACATTTGAAAGCCCCCCCGGGCCAACTCCCCCAGGTTCCTCAGCACTGTGGCCCCACAGCCAGCCGCTCTTCCCCCCCCTCCCCCGACTTGGCGGCTGTCTCTCAGCAGCCCTCATCAGGTTCAGCCGCTGCAGCAACCTGAAAAGAGGGAGCATGTTCTAATTAACACTGAGAGGCTCATTAGAGAGACAGAGTCCGCTCAGCCCCCTCCACTGCTTCTTCTGGCAGAAGCTGAGAGATTGCTCTCTTGGGAGGAGGCGAGGCCGCAATTACCCATGATTCATGGGGTTTAGAGAGAAGTGAGCAGAGCTGCTCCTTGGCCACTGGGCCCAGAGACCCCTCACTCCCAGGGGCCATCGTCCCCTCCCACATCCATCTCTCTCAGCTCTCTGACCTCGTCCTGGTTAAGAACAGGGTTAGGGTGGATGGGAGGGCCTGGCTGGGGTGGATGGAGCTGACCTGGGGCCCTCTGAGAGTGGGGGAAGGGGAATGCACGGCAGAGGGAGAGAGGCAGCATTTGACTTCAAGCCCAGGTCTGGGGAGAGTCTGGATTTTTATTTCCCCTGGGGCATAAGAGAGTTCCATTTAGTTCATGTCGGCAAACATTTATTAAGCCCCAGCCATGGATCTGGCTCAGCGCTGGGCACCAGGGATGCAGAGACAGATAATACTACCCTGCCTGTGAGGGACAGTCTGTGGGTGCTGATAGAGCATTGAGGGTGGGCTGCAAAGGATGCAGTTGGGGATATTGCAGGCTCTGGGTGCTGCAGGCACAAGGCTGGAATAAATGGGAGATGATTGTGTTAAATGAATTGGAAAAATGCTGAAGATCCAACTGAATTCCAGTACCTTCGTGAGCAGGTGCTCGGTGCCAGGCTCTGTGCTGGGTGCTCTGCATGAACCAGATGATGACTGAGACATATCTTGTGCCCTGTTGGAGTCTGGGAGAGCAGCAGGGGAGGGAAGGATGGGTTAGATAAATATCATAGAGATTTGTGGAGAAAACTGAATGTCAAAGAGAAGTATGAAACAACATTCTCTCTGGGGGCCCAAGGTGGGGAGACCCGTCTGGTTGGCGGATTGGAAAGGCTTCTGTGGTGTTACATGGACTCTGTGCTGCAGTAGAGGCTGGGAGGTGGGCCGGGCCAGATTGCTCAGCATCAGAATGCCAGGAGGAAGCATTTATACTTCTTTTGGGCAATGGCCTCCAGCAACAAACGGCCTGTAAACACATCTGCTCTTGGGAAGCACTGACCAGATCAGGGTACTATAGTAAAGGTGGATGGCAGGGGTGAGAAGGAAGCAGAGAGGCGGTGAGGAGCCTGCCGGAGTGGTCCAAGTGGGGAGCAAAAGAGAGCCCCGCGTGCTGACAGTCTGGTGGAACGGTCATGGTGATAGCAAAAGGTATGCAGGGAGTGGAGGTGGGGGGGGGGGTGGCTATAGGACTTTGAGGCTGACAAATGCAGAGGATGGGGCAAAGGAGGACCCAAGGACAAATGCAGGGTTCCCAGGCTGGATGGCATCACAGCCAAGGTCCTGTTAGGCAAATAAGGAAGTCATTAAACGCTGGTTTGAGTGAGGTGGGGAAAGAAAACGGCTTTGTATAGACAGACAGAGGGACCCACAGGCTGTGGGAAATGCAGGTCCAGAATCAAGGCCAGGAATGGAGATTTGACAGTCATTCACGGAGTCATCATGTCCTCAAATAGCTACCACTTACTGGACACGTACTATGTGCCAGGTGCTATATGAAATAGTTTAATCCTCGCAACAAGCTACAGCATCAGCAGGATTAGCCTCATTTGACAGATAAGAAAACTGAGAGTCAGAGATGTTTAGAAACTTGTCCAAGATCAACCAGCGGGAAGGAGGTAGATTTAGGACTGGGTATTTCCCCTATGGATTGCTCATCAACCCATTAGAGTGAATTATGACAGTGACAAGGTTCTCAGACAAGAAGGAAGAAGCTATTAGCCTGTGGAACATCTTTAGAGTTGCCACAAAGGCTCTGCCTGACATAGGTACCCTCTCAATTAGTTGTTAATTATCAGCTACCAGGGGCTGCTCTAATGACTTCCAACATGGAAGTCGTGGATGATGTCCAGAAGTGCTTGGGAAAATAACATGAATGTGTCTGGGGAATGGAAGTTGTCACGTGTATGACTTGTAACTAGCATACTTGGGGATTTTCTGGTGAGAATATAGGATTAAAGAGCTGCGTGGAGACAGGAAAACCAAGATAGACTGGGCCATGAGAGCTGAGAACAGAGTTTCAAGGTGATAAAGATGTCAAGAGCTGTAGAAAGGAAGGAGGGGCAAGCTTGAGGATGGGCCATTGGATGTAGTGATTAAGGGTCATTGGTGACCTTCCTGAGAGTCATTTTAGAAGACTGGTAGGAGAGGCAGACTGTGAGGGGTCAGGGCCTGCGGGGGTGGATTGGCAGGTGGGTGTTTGCTCATGGAGTGAGGCAGAGGGTGTAGACGAGTCCTCCAAGAAGTTTGGTGGGAACAGAAAGAGATTGGGCTAGTGGGCCAGAGCAGGGAAGCCAAGCAGAGTTGTGTCTCGGCCTGGGGAGATCTGAGAGGGCCTGTAGGCTGTGGAAAGGGGCCAATGTTGGCATGGAGGTTGGAAACGCAAGTAAAAGAGAGACTAGAGGATGAAGGGAACTTACAAAGGAGGCAAGAGAGGGTAAGATCATCAGCTCCAGGAGAGGAAAATTACAGGTGAGATTAGGAAGGTCTTTAAGAGTCACAAAGGTAACTTTGGAAGTAGTTCTTTATCTAATAAGTATTCCTTGAAGGCCTACTCTGTGCTGTGCACTCTCCAAGCACCGGGGATAAAGCAGTGAACATGTCAGGCAAAGTCTCTGCTTCGTGGGGCTTACCTTCCAGTGGAGGACTTGATGGAACAGATTTAAGAATTTAAAAGCTGGCTTTCTTCTCTGCTTGGGTGAAGCAAGGATGTGGGCTGGTAGAAGAGGTCTCCTTGGGTTGTCTTAGCCAGCCTTCTGCCTCCAAACAGGATGATACTATGCCAGGGGGATGGACCTCTTTATCGTTTTGGAGACATCTCAGGCAGTGGGATTTCATACCTTCCCTCTGTTGCCAAAAGCATCTCATAACCTATAAAGAATGCTCTTGGGCCCAGGATTTCCCTATAAGTATAAATAGGCCAGGTAGGAAGGAGATGTGAATTCCTGCGCAGTGTCAGTTTCTCATGGTGGCTGGGGAGGGGTAAAAGGGAGATAGAAATGGAGAGAGAAGGAGGCAGTGAAGTGGTCAGTTCCCCTCACTCTACACTTCCTGTTGAGGACTTTCCCGCCTGAGCCAAGGCCAATCTCCATTCCAGCCTCAGGGAACCTGCCGGAGTCCCGCAGGGAGAACCAGTGGAGCTACAGTGCCCTATCCCTTCTGGGGTGACTTCTGCAAAAGCAGGAACAGAATGCCTCAGGGGTAGACATCTGTTTCTCCGGAGCTCCTGGGTACACGAGGGTGTATCTGGATAGAGACCCCGTAGGCAAATGTCCAAATGGTGTGGCAGGCAGAACTCTCAGAGGGCTCCCAAGATGCCTGCCCCTTTGTGTGTGCACACTGCAAGATCCCCCCACCTCCAGATGTGGGCGGGACTAGAGACTAGAGGGGACATTGCTCCTATGATTAGGTCACCAATCAGTCAATGCTACATCAAGCAAAAGGGAAACCAGCCTGGGGGCCTGAACTAATCAGGTGAACCCTTTAAAAGAAGGTGAAGCATCAGAGAGACGCTCTCCTGTCAGTCTTGAAGGGACAAATAACCACGTTGTGAAGATGCCATCTGGCCGAGGGTCTGGTAACTGAGGTCCCCAGTCTTATAATCTCAAGGAGCTGAATTCTGCCAACAACAGTGAGCTTGGAAGAAGACCCTGAGCCTTCACATGAGACTGACACCCCGATTTCAGCCTGGTGAGATCCTGAGGAGAGAACCCAGTTGAGATATGCCCAGGCTGCTGACCTGTAGAACTGTGAGGAAACACATGCGGGTTCTTCTAAGCCGCTAAATTTGTGGTAATTTGTTCTGCAGCAGTAAATAACAAATACACTTGGTATGATTCTTGAAAGCAGCCTGAAGGCCTATGGTATGAGGATCATGGGGACCAGGAGAACTTCCTGCCTTCTGCTTAAGGCCTTGTACCTTGTGAAATGAAAATATTCTGGAAGGAGTCACATAGGAAGCCTTTTTGGCCATTCAAACTTTAATATGAATAAGTTCCCCAACTATCTTTGGAGAGGAGGGTTGGATGTGGGGAGAGAAAGCACTAGCTTTGAGGATGGGGAAGGGCGCTGAAAGGCAAGACTAAGAGAGCTGAAGACAAGATTGAGGACATCCCATTTTACCTGGGACTGTCCCTGGGGATGCGGATTGTATCTGTGCCATCTCCTGGGCTAGGAGGGTACCTCTGCTGGTCCAGCTGTGGGGCACCCACAGGGAGGGAGCAGAGGGCATTGCTGGGGTTGTGGGGAGGCAGCCACTCCAGCTGTGGTCCCTGGTGGGTAGGGTGGAGCAGGGAGCAGAGTGGAGGTTCCCTGTGTTGGAGAATGAAATTGGGCCCATCTGTACCCCTCCCCACTCATGACCCCGGGGGAACATGAGCAATGATGTTGTTCTTGGCTCAAATTGTTCATCTCAGCCCAGCCATCCTGATTCTTAGTTCAGGAATGACACTGTATGTCAGTGCAGAGTATGGCTGTGAACAGGACACAATTTCAGGGCCCAGGAACACTTCCTCATTTCCCAAACTTCCCTGAGGACGATTGGAGCCCACAGCGCTACCGCTATGTCCATCCCCTTACCATAGGCCTCATCTGTTATCTAAATACAAAAACCTCCAGGAAGGGGCATTGTGAAATGTTATTGGTTATTCACACCACACCTCAGGGAGAATGTCTTTCTAGTCCTTTCCTGAGAGGTATTGATAAGGGAGAAAAAGTGAGAGCACAGCAACCCAAAGAGGAGAAAAGACCACAGACAGGGAGACAGACTGAGAGGAGGTGAGTAAGGGCCTTGAAGACAAACTGGCACCACATCCTGAGTTCAGACCCGCCCAGATGAGGTAACATGCCCTCCCGTCCCCCGCCCCAGCCAGCCCCCCAAGCCCTGCCCTGGTTGTACAGCTCCCATTGTTGAGAACAGAGGGCACTCGAATTGTGGAGCATGGCAGCCTAGAGGGGCTCCTGCTCTTGACACAGCCATCCATCACCCATCCACCTTTTTATTAAATTCACATTTATTGAGCACCTACCCTGTGCCAGCCCCTGGGCTGGGTACCGGGAACACAGAGATGATAAAGCCCCCGGGAACTACCCCAAAGCAGTGACACGAATGCTGAGAGGCAACACAGGTGAACGGAATAGCAACAACTTCTTAAGCATTTTTTATCATTTTTAAATGTACACGACAGTAGAAAGAATAGTGTAATAAAGTCCCATATAACCATCACCCAGCTCCAACTATTTTTTAAAAATTATTTTATTGAGGTCCCATTGGCTTATAACATTGTGTAAATTTCAAGTGTACATTATTATATTTCAGTTTCTGTAGTAAGCTGCGACGTGTTCACCACCAATAGTCGTTTCCACCCATCCAACTATTTTATCAATATTGTTTCATACAACCCTTCCACTTTTTTTGACAGAGTATTTCAATACAAATTCAAGATATCGCGCATTTCATCCGTAACTACGTCCGTATGCGTCTCTGATACGAACATTCTAAAGTCGCCCCCACAGCAGCAATATCTGACCACCATCAGCAGCACCTGTCTCCCCTGCCCTGAGGCCTTACCAAGCCCGCAATCCAATCCCACATCCCACATCCCACACCCCACACCTCTGGGGGTCTTGCCAAGGACCTGGTATCTCAGGCCTTGACAGGCTAGGAGTGTTCGACTCGAGCCCCTCAGTGCCCCCCAACCCCCAGCTGTGCGTTCCTCGGCGCTGCCGGGCAGCCACCAGCACCGCCTTTCGCCTTTCGGAGGAGCTGTATAGCACGCCTTCCGTAACCGCGCTTCCTCCTCTCCGTCCTCCTTGCAGATTGAAATGCTAGAACACAAGTACGGAGGCCACCTGGTGTCCCGGCGCGCCGCTTGCACCATCCAAACCGCCTTCCGCCAGTACCAGCTCAGCAAGAACTTCGAGAAGATCCGCAACTCGCTGCTGGAGAGCCGCCTGCCGCGGCGGATCTCCCTGCGCAAGGTGCGGGCGCCCACGGCCGAGAGCCTGGCGGCCGAGAAGGCGCTCATGGAGGGCTACGGCCTCATGGGGCTGCCGCTGGTGCGCTCGCCCTCCCTGCCGCCCACCTTCGCGGGCACGCTCACCGAGCTGGAGGACTCCTTCACCGAGCAGGTGCAGTCCCTGGCCAAGTCCATCGACGACGCCCTCAGCACCTGGAGCCTCAAAACCATGTGCTCCCTGCAGGAGAGCGGCGCTTACCAGATCCACCAGGCCCTGCACGCGGGCGCCGGGCCTCCAGGCCTGGAGGAGCTGCGGGAGACCGACAGTGCCCACCCGGGGCCCGGGGAAGAGGCCACGGAGGCCGCCGGCCTGCCCCAGGGCCACAGCAGCACCCTCATGATGGCTTTCCGAGATGTCACCGTGCAGATCGCCAACCAGAACATCTCTGTCTCCTCCTCCACGGCTCTGTCGGTGGCCAACTGTCTGGGCGCCCAGACGGCCCAGACCCCAGCAGAGTCCACCAGCGGCAAAGCCGAGCCAGGCGATGCCCGGGGACAGGAGGCCCCGGGGGCCACCACCGCGGGGGAGGGGGACGCGTCCGCCGAGAACACGTGCGCAGAGGCCGGAGCTGACGGGGTCCTGCGAGCCAACCGACCTGGGCCGGCAGAGGTGGTGGTGGAGGAGGCGGCGCCCGAGGCCGCGGAGGCAGAGGAGGCCGAGGAGGAAGAGGAGGCAGGGGAGGCGGGGAAAGCGGCCGAGGCTGAGGCCGGCGACCATTTAGAGCAGCTGAGCAGCAGCAGCACGTCCACCAAGTCCGCCAAGTCGGGCTCGGAAGTGTCAGCCTCGGCCTCCAAGGAAGCCCTGCAGGCCATGATCCTGAGCCTGCCGCGCTACCACTGCGAGAACCCGGCCAGCTGCAAGTCGCCCACGCTCTCCACCGACACGCTGCGCAAGCGGCTCTACCGCATCGGCCTCAACCTCTTCAATATGTAAGTGTCCTGGCTCCAGAGCTCCACGGAGTCCTGGGGAGGCCCCCGGGGGAAGGGAAGAAGAGGGGGGACTCGCAGTTACAGGTGAGCGCGGTGCCAGGGAATTGGCCACGTGATCCCAGTGTCCTCCCGGTGCGCCTGCTCCTTGAGATACTGTGTACGAATACACGTTTCAGTTGTAACCGTTTATTTAAAGAAGGTTTAGGGACCAAATAACACTTCAAATCCATGCTTTCACCACTATTGCTGCTTAAGATGAATCTAGGTTTGAAAAGTGAGAAAATTTACAAGAAAATACAGTATTAAGTAAATAATAGTACAGGTAGTATGAGGATTGAGCAGAAATCATTCAGGTGGGATATGACATGAGGGAAACAGCAATCTCATGGGGTTGATGAAGAGGAGAGAGGAGACAGTGAGTGAGGGAGAAAATGAAGAAAGGGAAATGAGGGCCTGGGGTGGGGGAGGGGGAGCAGAGAGTGTAAGGAATACAAGTAGAAAGCAGGAGAGGGCAGGATGAACCCGGGACGGTGACAAGGAGGAGAGTGTGGAGCAAGTGGAGGTGGAGTAGAAAGAGAACAGGGGAAGGGAAGGAGAGAAAGGAGCACTGCCATGGCTCCGAGCTCCCAGCCAGAGCCCCCAGCCAGACCTTTCCTTGCAACCAGAATGTATACAGCTGGTGGCAAGCAGAGGAAACACACCTGCCCCTCCGGGGGAAGTCTCAAGTAGATGAGGCACTCATCTCCACCCTCCACTCACCCTTTCCTTCAGAGCCCTGAGCCAGGAAACACAACATCCCTCCCTCCCGCCCAAGGGTACTGTCATTTATTCATTCAGCTGTTGTTTATTGAGTGGGAGGCACCTGTGACCATAAAGATGAGTAAGACACATTCCCTGGCCTCAAGAAGCTTATATTCTAGCATAGCTACTGTTCATAAAGCATCTGCAATCTTCCCAGCAGTATCTAGAGACAGCATTATTATGCCGTTCTACAGAAGAGGAAATAGGCTCACACCAGGAGGGTGAGTTGCTTACACTGAAACAGCTAGCAGGTGCCAGACTTAGGTGAAGCTAGATCTGACTCCCAGGCCATTGCTCTTTCTTCTACATCAGGCTGCCACCCTGGTGAGCACAGCCCCTACCCTGACACATCCAGGCATCACTTCGACATGCACACAAATGCTCACACAGATACTCGGAGCCCCCAAGACGGTGGTTCTTAAACTATCTGTAGTGAAGGACCAGCTTGGGTTTTTACCCAACACGCTGTGGGCTGCTACTTTTGTAAAACACCATACAACTGAATTGCTAGAAAAACAATCACATGCTTAGTTGTCCTGAAAATGTCAAAATGCTATAAAAGATTCTAAATACTTACCTTCTATTTCTGTACTTAGCTCCTCCTGGACAGTAAGAAACAGTTCAGGGAGCAGCCTGGATTCTCAGACCACACTGCAGGCACATTAGCCTTAGGACACAGCACCCATGCGACAGCCACACCCACACACAAAGATTCAAGCCTGAGAAGGAAATGCTGGCAAGCAGGATTCTTGTGTCCACCATTGACAAGGAAGAGGGGGTGTGGTGGAAATCTCACCTCTGTGTCCCAGTTTCACCCTCTCTCCAGATTCTGGGGTGCGTATAGATAACAGGATACAGGCAAGGAGGAAGGGCCTTCTTGGCTGGCCTGGGGACCTCAGGGTAAGGTCCAGTGGGAGTGAGGCGGGAAGAGGGAAGACACACCTCCCCACCTGCTCTGGAATTCACTTTGCTTGGCCGGAGCCCACCTTCCCGCTTCCACTGCTCACTCTCTTCACTCCCATGTGGGGAGATTCAGGAGAGTGAGGCTCTGGTGAGAGGCGCTTCCAATGGGGAGCCCCTCTGCAGCAGAAGGAATCCTGCCATTTCCTGGAAAGTCTTTACAAAGACCTCCAGGCACTTTTATGGGTTCCATTGGCTGGAAGAAAGGGAGCAAAGAAGTCGCGGATAGCCTTGGCCCACTCTCCCCTCCTCCTGCCGCCCCACCTCCAGAAACCCGGACAAGGGCATCCAGTTCCTGATCTCGCGCGGCTTCATCCCTGACACCCCCATCGGAGTGGCCCACTTCCTGCTCCAGCGTAAGGGCCTCAGCCGGCAGATGATCGGAGAGTTCCTGGGCAACAGCAAGAAGCAGTTCAACCGCGACGTGCTGGAGTGAGTGCCCCCCCCCCCACTGGCTCCCTCCCTCCCTCCTTCCCCGCACACCTGCCCAGGGGCTCCTCAGGGTCCCGGGACCTCAGCAGAAGCAGCAGCCAGGGCAGGGCTCGAGGCCCCTGACGTATTGGCCATTTCCCAGAAACCCTTGCTCGAGCGCCAGCAGCTTCCTGATTGGCCCAGAGCCAGGCCCACGTGGCCTTTAGCCAATCACCGCGTCTTGACCGGCCTCTGTTTCTTCTCCAAAGTCACTCGTTCGAGGAGCACGCTCTGCGCCGGGCTCCTTTGGAGCCACCAGAGGTGCAGAAATGGTCGAAGGAGACAGAAAGGCCTCCCTCTGCCACTCTCCGGGCAAGGGAACGAGCCTGGAAAAAGGGGGCTGTGTCCGGCTAGGGCCGTCTCGGCCCTCAGCCCACCCTCCCTCTGCCACCAGTCCGTCCCCCTGCAGGTCTGCCTGCTCCCCACACAAGCTTCTTTACATATGGTAGAAGCAAATGTGAGGCCGAAAAAAGGTTAGGCTGACAGGTGTTAAAGCAAGAAAATATTATGATTCCATAAAGATAGATTGACCGCCAAAATCACAACAATCAGAGAAGAATGTTTTAAAGTCCGATAGATGGGAGTGGAGGATGAGGGGGCTGCATTTGCTGGTGCTGGACTTTGTCAGGGTGGACTGGAGAGAGCCCCTTCCTACTGGTGGGGCAGGGGGCGGCTCTCCTCCGGGCTGACAGCAGGGCCTTGGAGCCGCTCCTCCCCTGGCCAAGAGGCCGTGGGGCCCTGGCAGTCTGCTCCAGGCCCCTGCCACTCCCCTGTTGCTCGTCTCTTCCACGAGGCCCCCTGAGCTCACTTCCTTCTGGGAAGTCACCATTCTGTAGGGAGCAGCCCCTACTTCTCTCCCCGCTTTCTCCTTGGGGACAGTTAGCAGAAGTGTTTTCCCAGGGGTCCTGGGAGAACCTCTCCCTTTTGTACTTGTCCCTGGAGCAGCAAGGGCCTGCTACAGAGAGCCAGGGAGCTCCTGACCAAGGGTTTGGAAGCGTGGGAGTCACCAGGCCTGACTGGAAAGGTCGTCAGCGTCCCTGGAGTGGGAGCTCAGAGGTCTGGTTTCTGTTTATGGAGCAGTCTTGGTGCTGTGCTAACCCTGCTCTCTGGGCCTGTCTGCTTGCCTGTAGAGTGGGGACTGGATTATGAGGGGTGGACCAGTTGCCCTCTGGAATGCCTGTCACCTTCCTAAATTCACTGATAGGGTAGCTGTCTAATGAATACAGTCGGAAGAACGGGGGCTTGGACCCTTCTGAGGGCTTTGAGATCCCTGGATGGCCCTTGGTCGGCAGAACCCAGTTCCTGCCTCTGACTCTCGGTGGCTTTGGGTGGTCTGCTCTCCCGCCTGGAGCTAGCGGTTGAGATGCTCCGAGTGCCTCTCAGACGGGGGTAAACTGATACATGCACAGTTTCCTTTTCGTCTCCTTTGCCCTCCCTCTCCTCTCCCTCTCCCCTGACCGCCTCTCTGTTTACCAGCCCCCTGCCATGTGGGGTGCCCTGAGGGGACGCCCTGAGGAGATGAGAGGAAGGGGAGAAAGAGCAGGTTTCCCTCTGCATCTGGCTCAACCCTCTGGCATTTCCCTTTACCGTTGTCCCTTCGCATTCTGGGAGGGTGAGTGGAGGTTGTGCCCTCCCACTCCATTCTTCCCAGCTGCCCCCCACCCTGGGTGACACTGCTCTGTCTCTCTGCTCTGGGGCAGGGATGACCACTTCACTCATAGGCCCTGACTGTCTGTTGTCTGTTCTCTTCTGCCTTCCACGGTCCCCGTGTGGCCTGGCCTGGAGTTCTAACCTGCCAGGCCACGTTGACCTGGAGTGCTGGGAACTCGTGGTTTCCCCAGCCCAGGCTGTGCTGAGCGGCACAGTGGAAGCTAATTGCCCTCCACCCTGGGAGACTGAGTGCGGGCTGGAGATTGAGACCAGCCTGTGCTGGGGAGGGGAGTGGGCTGGCCGCTGAGGCCCGGGTCAGCTTGGGAGGAGGAGGCAGTGTAGTGGGGTAGGAAAACGGCTGGACCTGAGCGAGAGGGCCCAGCTCTGAACCCTGGCTCTCCTCCCAACATGCCATGTTGCTTTGACAAGTCGCTTCTCCTCCAGGCCTGGGTTGGCTCATCCATAAAGCAAGAGGCTTGGACTGTGTGATCTCAAAGGTCCCTCCAACTCCTGTGAATCTGCCACCTTTCCCATTCCTTAGTACATTTGTAGCACACTGGCATCATGCAGAATCCTTTGCCCTAAACGTCAATGCCATGCGTTGTCATCCTGCCAGAGCAGCCCACAGGCTCCAGGGCAGGGCTGGGGGACCAGAGTTCATGGGGGAACAAGATGACCCTTCATCATTCATTCAACAAACATTGAGTGTCTCCCATGTGTTAGGAATGGGGCTGAGCTGGGCATCCCATGTATGTATGTGGGATCAGGGTAGGGGGGCCTGCACAGGGAGGAATAGGGATGGCTCATGGCCTCAGGAAACTTATAGACCCAGGTGTCAAAGGGGAGAAATGACAGGAGGAGCAGGGAGAGATCAGAGGAGCCTGGAAAGGGAGGTGAGGGGCCAAGGAGGCTGCAGCTGGCGTTGAGGGTTTGGGGAAGGTCGGGTGCAGGGCTGACCCCGACTGAGCCCAGGTCCCTCGTGCTTCACTCTGCAGCCGGGCGGGCCCTGGGCTCTGAGGCCCTGGCACACTCAGCCCTGCAGGCTGACAGCTCCACAGGGAGGAGCGCTCCTCCCCAGGTCTGCGTCTGCTGACCGCCTGTTGTCCCCTGCACAGTGCCAGGAGAAGGGCGAGAAGCAGGGAGAGGCAGGCAGGGGCAGAGAGCCAGGTGCTGGGGTGCTGGCGCTTCCCGCCATTCAAGCAGCTATCCTGGAACCTTTCAGGAGCTGCTGCCTCTTCCTCACTCCCACCAGAGAAAACACACAATAACAAAGTCACCTAGTGCCATTTTGCCCAGGGCTTCCAGGCTTTATTGGGATTCTACACGGCTCCCCTGCCCCCGCCCGGTGACATTTAGCAAGTCGCATCCATTCTATACAAAGCTGTTTGCTGAATAAAAGGACATAAATCACCCATCCCCTTGGAGACTGAGACAGCCTAAGCCACAGCATGCTCAAGATGCAGTCAGACAGGAAGAGGAGAGGCTGAAAGGCTCTAGGAGGGGAAGGGGCAGGACCCCCAGCCCTCCCAACCCCGGCCTTGGGCCTGTGGGGGACAGGAAAGGAGGAGGGGCTGAGCAGAATCTGCCTCAGCTGCTGATCCATGTCTGAGCATCACCGGTGCGGTGACATTTGCCTCCAGAATCAGGTCCTCGGCACTCTTAGAAGCTGACCCCTCCATCCCTCTGTGTCCTACGTGCTTAGAAGACATGTTCCAACAGCAATGTACTCAGCCAGGCTTTATCGAATAGTGACAGAAGGCATTCTGAGCTCAAAGGGCCGTGTCCATGTCAGAGTTTACCTGGGAAGGATTTTGGTTTTTTATTTGGGAGAAACCAGCCTCAGTTTCCTCATTTGTCAAGTGAGGATAATAGTACCTATCTCATATGAATTAATTTTTTAAGTGCATATAAAGTGCTTAACTCAGTGTCTGATGCTTACTAAGTTCTTTAAAAATGGTAGCCATTTCTATTATTATCTTTCCCACTTGAAAGCACAAGGCATTACAAGCACCTGCCCCCTCCGCCACAACACCTCAGGTCTGGTCTGAGATGGAATCTACTCCTCAGACGACAAGAACTTGCTGGGGCTTGCTAGGGAAGGAAGGGGAGCTCCCTCGGGGACCATCTCGTCCTCCAGGAAGCCTTCTGTGGTGCTGGGGAGAAAAGGGCAGTGGCGGGCCGGCAGCGGGAGCCAGACGCAGCCAGGATTAAGATGCTTTAGGGCTGGAGGCTTCTCCCTCTCAGTTTTCACATGGCTGGGAAATTTGGCTCTGCTCTATTTCCTCTCTGAAATGTTCGCTTCAGCAGGTTTGAAGGCCAGCGGATGGGGGAATGTTCCATGCGGGCTCTGAGCAGCCTCTCTTCTGGCCTGGGTGATCTTTTCCGGTGTGAATCACATGCACGTGGAGGGCATGGATGTCTGTCATTTCCATGGAAATACACCAAGGGCAGCGTTTGGGTTGAGCTGCCAGAAGAAAGTTTCCTGGCTCTTCCTTCTCTCACCGTGTCTACTCCATTCTTTGTTAGATATTAGAGTTTGACATTTTAGTCAGATTTCATTATTTTATTTCCATGGAAATGTGTTGGCCAGAGTGTAACAGATTTGTTCTTCTTAGGGGACATTCAGAAATGAAGACAGATTGTCTGTCAAACTCAACAGGCTGGAAGGCTCTGGCCTTTCATTACTAGGAAGATATTATCTGAGAATGTCCTGCCCACTGTGCTGTGTGTAACTTCAGAATAGTTGCCTTATTCCTGAGGAATTCCACAAGGAAGGGCAGAGCAGGCCTCATGGGTCTGGAGGAGGGTGGAAGGAGGCCTGGGGCAGGCAGGGATGGAAGACTTTGGGGTTATTCCCCCTGCTCTGCAAACTTGACACTGCCACCACCCAGAGGAATAGAAGGAGGGGGTCTCTTCTAAAAGTGATATCTTTGGGTTTTATGGCCTTGACCCCTCACTCTCCAGTTCCCTTCCCCCCATCTCCACCACTGCTGCCCCTCCTCCCCCACATTGATGGACAAGAGATTCTTCTTAATAGTAAAGAGACATTAGTGTTTAAGACCCACTTACTCCTGCATGTGGAGATCTTGGGACCCCACACGTGGGGTAAACAAATTCGGAGTGGAGCTCCCCTTGGCCTGGTCACATTAGCATATGTATTGGGCTTTTACACAAAAATGAACAGACCTTCCACCTGATCCCTTCCTGATTACTCAGGCCCTATCTCTCTCAATCCCTGTGTGATACTCAAGTATGGCTGAGACTGGGCAGTCTTTGAAGTGGGACTTCTTAGAGGGGCTTCCTGGGAGTTATGCTCTCCTGGGGTTTTTTAGGAAGGCCGTCTGTGAGTGAGCAGGCCGTGAACTGTAATAATGACAGCTCACATATAGCAAGCATTTACTGTGCGCCAGCAGGCACTGTTCCAAGAGCCTTACATGCAAAACCTCATTCCATGTGCACAGCAGCTCTGTAGGTGAGTGCTGTTAATCTGTACCAAATGAAGGAACTGAGGAACAGAGAGGGTAGGTGGCTTGCCCACAGTCACAGAGCTGATCAGTGGTTGAGGTCTGAAGCCAGGCAGAATGGTCCCTAACCTGAGCCCCTGCCCCTGCCCCATCCTGCCTCTGCACTCCACCCCAGGAGAAGTGGGGTCAGCATGCCTTCCTGGTGCTGTCAGAGCCCAGGTGTGAGTCGTGTGCTGAGGGACCCCTTGGATGGTCAGCTAGTCCAGCCCTCTCATTTCACCCGGGCAGAAACTGAAGCCCAGAGAGAAGATGTGACTGGTCCCCTGGCCAGTGGCTGAGAAATTGAACAGAACCAGCTACTATTTCGTCCCTTGACTCACCTTTATTTGCTGTGCTCTCACCCTCTCATCAGAGAAGAAAGCAGAGCTGAGAAACTGATTCATAAATCTCAAGGGAGCTGAGCCAGATTCCGTTTCCTCTGTCTGATATGCGTATATTTTAAAGGGTCACTGGAGACAAACATCTAACAATGTAATTTCAGGCAGAGTTCATTGGCAATGAGGAAGGGGTCTTACTACCTATGCCAGAGGGAACTCCGAATCCACTTACTCATCTGGCATGTCTGCTCAGCCTTGGCCATCATTTACTAAGCTCTGTCATATACTAGGAACCTTACATACATTGTCTCTTGAAACTCATAACCACCTGCCCATTAGATGTTATAGGTGTTAGCTCCATTCTATAGATGGGGAAAGTGAGGCACAGAGAGACTAAGTGACTTGACTGAACAGCTAAATGTTGGAAACAAGATTCAAACCCAGGGGTATCTGATGTCAAAGGCCTGGCTTCTTCCCATTCTGCCCACTGTTACTGGCACAGAGTGGTGGTCCTCAAAGTGTAGTCCCCGGAACAGCAGCAGCAACGGCACCTAGAAACTTGTTAGCAATGTCAGCTCTCAGACTCCACCCAAGACCACTGAATCCGAAACTCTGGGGCGGGCTCAGCGATGTGTGTGTTAATGAGCCTGCCAGGCAATTCTGATGCTCGCTCAAGTTCGAGAACCACTGGCTAACAGGGATGCTGCCAGGCCCAGCAGAAGGAAAATCACCTCAGGCATCCGCACTGACTTCTCATTTGCTTAGGTAGTTTAAACGAGGTTCTTTTGGTTCCTGAGTCCTCAAGGTGTGGCTGGCAGCCATCCCTTCTGAGGCCCCCTCAAACGAGATTTTCTTTTGTCCCCTTATCGTCACCAGGAGCACTGGCAGGTCCTCCTGCATCAGCTTCCTCTTGCTCTGTTTTCTTAGCCACATTGCACATTTCCAAAAAGCCATGACCTTTGTTGGGCATGTTATAAGTTCTGACTAATAAAAATAACTCTCTGACGGATGGCGGTATTTTTAATTCAATTGTATGAGCCAAGAACTGCAGAAATAAAACCAGGGTTCCTACATCCCGTGACGGTGGGCGGTTTCATTTTCCATCCTAATCCCGAAACCTGGGCTCAGTCTCCTCCTGGAGCCGGAGTCCCGGGTCTGCAGCTCACGCACCTCTGCTCAGCCTGGGCCTGCGCTTGGCCTTCCTGCTGTCTCTCCCAGCCAGTTAAAGATCTCTGCTGCTGTCGTTACTTATTTCCAGCTCCCAACCAAGTCCTTTGTCTGCCAGACAGTGTTTTGCTATCATTAAAAAAAGGTTGAGATGATGGAAATTCATTTTGATCACAGTCAAGTCCAACACTTCATTTCCCCGCAATGCAAACTGATTCCATACACAGATAAGTGTTAACAAGCAACTTTATGCGATATTGTCCCTGTTTATACAGGTGCAGGGAACATCTGTGCTTACACTTACCCAGCCCTGTGAAGTACACGCCCCAGCCCCCACAGAAACACACAGGAAAGAGGGGGCGTCGAGCAGAAGCTCCCACTCGTGATTGCTTGCCCATCAGCGGCGCTTGAGCAGGTCCAGGCAGGTTCAGCTGGAAGCAGGCTAATCGGCGTGGGTTTGCCCGGTTCTCATCTCTCACACGCCTGCATACACAGCCAAAGGAGGAGGGAAGCCTGTGCATGCCACACTGCCTGCTGTCCAGGTGTAGAATCCATGGGCTTGTTTCCCTGACGGCTGTGTCCAGGTCTCGGGCTCAGCTCCTCATTATCTTGGCAAAGCAGGCCCAGCAATCCTGGCCCACCGTGCAGAGTCTCCAGAGGGACAGGGCTTCACTGGGCTCCTTCCCCAGCTGAGCAGGGGCTCCAGGCCCCGTCATTCACTCAGCTGGTCTGTGACTCACTCATTCATCCTACGAATGTTTCTTGAATTCATATATAGGTCAGGGATGCAGAGATTAAAAGAACCGCCTCTGTCCTGAAGGAGCGCGTGGCTTGGGGGAGATAGTCAGGGAAATGTCATGACCCAGGAGACAAATGCAGTGGTAGACAGAAGGCGTGTCCAGGGTGCAGCAGAGGCCGACGAAGACTCCTAGAGAGACTCCTAGATAAACAGAGACCTGTAAGGTTGGGGTTGGGAGGCAGGAAGGAAGGACAGCATGTGCAAAAGGTAGAGGCTTGATGGTGAGGGTGCGGGAGTGGAGCCAGCATGCCGGAGGGGCAGGAGAAGCTGGGGAGCTAGCAAGGCCCTGTCTGCTTTGCTGAGGACCTCGGGTTCCCTACTAGGGCTGTGGGAAGAAGCCCTTGAAAAAATGTAAGCAGAGGAGTGAGTGGCAGAACCAAATGGGTGCCCTGGAAGCATTGTTCTGGAAGATGGCTTGGAGGCAGGGAGGCTGGTTAAGAGGCTATTGCAGTCACGTGGTGGCAAGAATTGATGCAGCCCTAAACCTCAGCAGTGGCTGCGGGGAGGGTAGCAGTGGGTGGAGCCCAGAGGCATGGAGAGGCAACAGGGCCTGGTGATGGGTGGGAGGAGAACAGAGGTGGCCAGATCGCGGTGGACAGCCTCCTGAGCTGCTGAGAACTCAGAACACTCAGTCTCTGCATATGAGTATGTTTGTGCTTCAGACCCACTGGAGTAATCTGTGCAAATTATACCAGATAAACAGGCCTATGTTTTCAGTTTGGGGGAGGAGGGAGATGCTGGGTTTGGGGACAATTCATCTGAAGAATTCCTCAAACCAGACATTGTCAGATATTTACTGTGAACAAGTTAAAACTTAACTACTAGGTAAAACATAAAATATATGCAACCTGACTTCCCTGCAAGAGATGTGAGCACAACCTGTGGTCATGTGAATACTGCCAGGGACTGACGCCCAGACCAGAACGCCCAGAGGATCTCAACAGGCAGAGCTCAGAAGCGGCTGGGCAAGATCCAGTCCCACGCGTAGAGCTGACCATTTCCAGGGGCCCTCTCCCCTCAGCAGCACCGTTACTCACTCACTTATGCAGTCTTTTATAGACAATATAGGTCAACCAAAAGGAAAATTTACTGGTTAGTACTAATAATAAAATAACAAAGGTGAACTCATCGCAAGAGATGAACACTTAAGAGTTGTCAGCATGCAGGCGGCATTTAGAGCCGTTGGAATGGGCGTGGCCACCTAGAGAGAGGTTGTTAAGAGGGATAAGAGGGCCTAGCAGCCAGCCCTAAGTTAGAGGTCAGGTGGAGGAGGAGGCCTGAGCTGGAGGAGAGGCACCTCCAGAGAGGAAAGAGTCAACCTAGGGGAGGGTGGTGTGGTGGATGCAAGAGAGGGAGTTTCGAGAAGGGGGTGATTAACCATGTCAAGGCTGCCAAGAGGCTGGCAAGGTGAGGACAGAAGTTGGTGCCGTTGGACTTGGCAACATGGCAGCCAGGGGTGGCCATGATGAGAGAAGTTTTAATGGAATCCTGGAGGTAGATGCTTGGCTGGAGCGGGTTGAAAAGCGAATGGGATCGAGGAAGTGGAGACACCATGCTAGGGGTGCCTTCAGAAGTTTGGCTCCGAGGGGGAGTAGAGAAAAGGGATAGTAGTGACCAGAGAGCAAAGAAGGGTCAAGGCAGGATTTTAACTTATAAAATAGAAAAGGGAGAATTTAGGTGCCAATGCGAATGATTTAGTAGAGGGAAAACTTGATAGTATGTGAAAAGACATCTCAAACTTAATGTGTCTGAAACTGAAGTCTCGATCTCTGCTCCAGCATCTGTGTCCACCCCGTCATGGTCTCCTCTTAAAAAATAATACCACCAGGCCCCCAGTGCTCATGCCAGAGCTCTGAGACTCATCATTGGCCCCTTGTTTCCTCGCTTCCCACATGCCATCCATCACCTAGGCCCATCCCTTCTTCTGTAAGATGTATCTCAGATCGTCCATTTGATTTGTTTCCACTGCTTCCATCTTAGCCCAAGCCCCGTCATCTCTAACTTGGCCCTCTGCAGTAGCATCCCACCTAGGCTCCCTGCTTCATTCTTGTTCCCTGCCTCCCTTTTCCATTCATTCTCTGCCCAACAGCCAGGGACATCTTCTTAAAACAAACTGGATAGTATCAGTCCTCTGATCATACCCTCCTTTTGTCCCCCACAGAATCTTTCCTGTGACCCACAGAGCTCTGACTGATCAAGCTCCTGCCCACCTCCCTAGGCCCATAGCCGGCCATTCTCCGTTCTCCCAGTTATTCTCTGTGTTACAGCCTTGTCCACCCTTTCTTGAAAGCTTTTTCCGACCACAGGGTCTTGGCATATGCTTCCCACCTCTGCCTGAAAGCTCTCCCCGACTCTCCCCTTCCCTTGGTCAGCTCCTACTCATCTTTCAGGTCTCAGCTCAGATGTCGTGTCCCCACAGAGGCCTTTCCGAATGCGCCAACATAAAGTACATCTCCTTTGTCCTCTCAGGGAACTCCGTCCTTCATCTACATAGGACTCATCATAATTACGATGAAATAACTATTTCTGACTCTGTGTTTGGTGTTCGTGTCTCTCCCAAGAACAGGGTCTGTGTTTGTGTTGTTTGCCACTTATACCAGGTCCCTAGCACAGCACAGTGCACACAGGAGGCACTCAATGCATGTTTGTAGGAAGGAAGGGAAACGAGAAAGAAAGCATCAGAGAAGGGGAGGTGGGAGGTCAGGGGTCTGGTCCCTGCTGTGGGCTGTGTGCCCAGGCCAGCTCTGAAGCCGCAGGTGGCCGCACAGCCTTGTGCTGACTGCTGACAGTGAGGTGGCTCCTCACACCGGACTCCATGACTGTGTCCATTTGTCCCCCCAGCCCCTCACAGGCTCCCATGAGGCATCTGGGTGAGCCAGCAGCCCCCAGGGAGAGACACATTAGCACCGGCCACCGAGCGGGGAGGGCAGCTTGCCTGGCCCAGGAGAGGCCCGGAAGGATGCGATGTGTGCAGTCCCCCTGCAGGGCCAGCTCTTGTGTGAGCTTCAGCTTTCTCATAGGAAATAAAAAATAACAGGATAATGGTTAATATCGCACAGGATTGAGAAGATTAGGTCATTGGGCACTTAGTGAAGCACGAAGAACAGTACTCAGTAAATGCGAGTGCAGAGGGAGCTTCTCCCGCTGCTGTTAGGACCCCCTGTGAAGTGGGGAGGGCCCAACCATGGGAAGAGGCCTCACAAAACCGGGAAGCCGAAAGCCTGCTCTCTTCCTAGTCGTGGGAGCATGGGGCAAGCCCCTTTGTGGTCTCAGTTTTGCCTTCTGTAAAGTGGGGAGGTTATACACTGGAAAAGACCGTCCCCAGAAACATGTGATGTTTTCACCTGAAAGATGATGAAAGAGGAGAGGTGGCTGTTGGCTATCCCGGGTAGAGGCAGCAGGATAGGTTTGGAAAACTCTCGACAATCTGCTCCCCACAAGGATTCCAGGGTGGCAAAGAAGGATGGGGAGGGGGAGATTGTAAGTGCTAGTAGATACTGCAAAATAAGAGAAGCAATGAGAAAGGGTGAGAGAAGAGGAGAGAGATAGAAGAGGTCAAAGTGCAGACTGATGCTTATACTTAGGGAGTGAAAAAGAATCATGCAGTGGGGAGGGGGCAGGGAATGTGGGTGATGCTAGGGCGACGGAGCCCCCGAGGTGAGGGTCCCTGGAGTAGGCTTATGGGTAGAGAGCGCAGCCTCAGCCCAGGCACCTGCCCCAGAGGCACAGGCCCCACCAGGGCTGCACGTGGTGGTTCTCTGGGAGGAGTGGGGAGGAGCAGTCCGTCATCAGGAGCTGTATTCCAAAGCCAGCCAGAAGTGACTATGGTCTCCTGCCGGCTGGGAGCATCTGCAGCCCCTTCAGGGCTGGCTGTGGCCCTCTCTGCTTCTGAGTTCCTGTCCGAGAATGTCAGGCTTGGGAGTCCCGAGAGGTCGCCTGGCCCAGCCCCCATCTCCGCAGAGTGATTTGTCTCCTGGGGAGTAATAGCGCCTTTCCACCGCTCAACACAGCTTCTTCCCTTCCAGCTCGGCGTTTTGCAGAAGAGGTTGAGATTTTTTCCCTAGGATCTGAGAACCCCAGGACATTACCTGCCCATCAAACACTGATGCCCTATGGTGGAAATTGCAGGGAGGAAGGCAGGAAATATGTGTATGTGTCACGGGGACGGCATCTCCGTCCCTCCCTCCCTCCCTGACCACCTCCACCATGAAAGCAGCCCCTGAGAGCCAGGCAGGGACAGATGTGCCCCAATAACTGCTGCCCTGGTGGCTTAGGAGTTGCTGGACTCATGTTTTAAAAGTCTCCATGTGAGCCGATCCCCTCCTATTCCTGCACTCAGCTCAGCCACTGGTTTTCAACCTTTAAGACTCTCCTGGAGAGCTTGTGAAGAATGATGATTCCCAGGCCTTGCCTGCACTTGTCCCAGTTGGTAGATCTGGGGTGAGGATCAGGGATCTACATTTTGATAAGCTGCCTCAAAACTCTTTCGTGGGGTCCTCAAAGATGAGGGATGTGGAGACTTGAGCCACAGGCTCAGTTCCTCCCTGAAGTCCTCCCGCTCCTGTGGCCATCATTGATTTAGTCAGCGCTCCCCATTCTGTGAGCTGGCGTTTCCACCTGACTGCATCTCCTGTCCCGGTCCTTGACTCAGGCTCCCGGCTCATTACTGGAGCTTTTAGCTGCAGCCAGGGGCAAGTAAGCGGGCTGTGTGTCACCTGCGTGAAGGGCTGGAAACTAGGCCATCGTGCTCGGCTGAGCAAATCCTACCCTGCGCCTGCCACTCCACCGCCTCCTGCTGCTGCCTCCTGGCACCCACTCTCCTCATCGTGGGGTGCGCCTGGTCCAGAGCTCTGGGGCAGAGGGTCCATGCACCGAGGCTCTGGGAGGGACACTGGGTGCCAGGACCTCAGGGTTCAGGGGCCCGCAGGAAGATGGCAGGGGCCAGGTGGGAGGCAGGTAGATGAACCAATAGGGGCGCATCCTGGGGACAGTGGATGCCAGACCAGGGATCACAGGCCATTCTGGGGTTCACTAGGAAACAAGGCCCCTGGGTCAAGGTTGGCCAGGCTGGGGCCCATTGCTCTCCCCCTTGGCCTTACAAAATAGGGGGTCGGTCCCTAGGGTGAGAGTGTGCGGTGTGGCTGCCTCTGTGCTCCGTGCCTGGGTCCTCCCGTCCAGTCTGTGGGCTTTCTCCCCCTCATCTCCTTCTGTCTTTTCCCGTCCCCCATGCCGTCTCTCTCTCTCTCTCTTTCTCCCTTGTCTCTGTTTTTCTCTTGTTCTCTATCTCTCTCTCCTCCTTTTCGTTGCTCTGTCTTTCTTCCTTTCTTTGCCTCCTTGTCTCTTTCTCTCCCTCTGTCTCTCTCTCTCCTTGGTCTCTCTGTCTGTCTCACTTGGCTCTCTGTATCCTCTGTGTCTCTCACTGTCTCCGTGTCTGTCTCCTCCTCCCTCTCCTCATCTCCCTGGCTTGAGCTCCCAGGTCCCTTGCTGCTTAGCGCTGGTTCGCCTCCTCCGGACAGCATCCCTCTGTAGCTCAATCATGCTCGATTTGTAGCTCCTGACTGGGCTGGGCTGGGAGATACACAGATGTGGGTCCCATGATGCTGCCATCAGAGTTCATGTTCCAGCTGGGGAGAGCTCAGAGTGGAGGTGACAAGAGCTGCCAAGAAATCAGGCTGGATCGGGAGACCTCTACCACCCAGCTGTCCATCTCAGATGCCCAGATACTGACGTGCCAGTTCTCATACTTGGGCTAAATTCTTGCCTGCACCTCCCGGCCCCACCCCCTCACCACTCACTATCCAGGCAGACGAGCCTGAGAGAAGGCTGGACCAAGGATGGGCTCCCAGCCTGGAGATGGCCATCACCCTGCCCTTGGTGGGGGTGGGGGGAGAACCCTTCCAGCCCTTCCCTCTCTAGGAGAGCCCAGTGAAGCACCCCCCTTGGTCCCCCTGAAAGGAGTGAGGGAGGCAGAGCCCACGGACTCCCCGGCCCCGGGCACTACCACGTGGGCACCTCCCCTTGCTTTCTCCTAAAGTTGACAGCAGAGCCAGGTTTGAGTCAGGATCTCTGAGACTGCTAGGCAGCGGGCCTGGCAGAGGAGCCAGGATCAAGGAGGAAGTGGGTCCTGCTCAGAGCTCATCCCTCCCCTCGTGCAGTCACTTGGCAAATGTCTCCTGCACCCCTCGGCGTGCTGGGCCGCACTCTGGCCTCACATCTGTGAGCACAGGGCACCCTCCGTGGCGGGGGAGACAGGCAGTGAACAGGCCATTGAGGCCCAGGGTTGTGCCCCTGTTGGGGAGAGAGGGGCTGCTCACCCTCAGCAGGCAGTGTGAGGCTGGGTATAGAACGGCACGAGAGAGGAGATGAGCACAGACCGTGGGTGCAGAAAGCCGAGGAATCAGCCGAGAGCTGTGTTGGCATGTGTGAGCCGCGTCTAAGGGCCCTTGTGATCAGCTTCCACAATTCTCGGGGGACGTCAGGTCTGCTGCTTTGCTGGGCCTAGATTCCTGCCTCACTGCTCATGGCCCTGGGGACAGGGCACCCCAGAGGAGGGTAAGAAAGGATGAGGTGGGGACTGGGAGAGTCCTGGCCCCAGACCCTTTGGAAGGGAGGGGCCCCCCAGAAGCAGGCCAAGCCAGAGCAATGAGACTGCCTAGTGGAGGTGACAGGCACGTATCTCCCACCTCCTCCTGCCCCCACACACGGAAGGGGGACATTCAGAGGCAAATTCTCCAGTGCTGAAGGTGGCATTTCAGAGGTGGAAGGGCCCTTGGGGAGCAGGACTCTGACCTTCTCCCTTCTCAGAAGAAGAAACTGGGGCTCCAAGAGGCGAGTATCTGACTCAACATCACACAAAATTCAGTGGTCAGCCTAGGCCAGAATCTGACTGTCTGTCACACTGTCCCATCCTGTGTTCAGCCAGTTTGTCACTGACTCTTCAGAGGCCACAGCCTTCCCACCACAACCTCCCCTGAGAGCTGGGGGCTCCCGGGTCAGGACCAGCTTGCTCCTTTCCCAGCTGGCCTGAGGCAGAATGGGCGGGGGGGGGGGGGGGGGGTGCGGGGGGGGGGGGGATGTGCTGCGGGAGGAGACTGCAGCCCCGGGAACCCGCTGGACCAGGGCTGGGAAACAGGGAGACACACCGGCTCCTAACGGGTCTTCGAAAGAATACTGAATGAAATTTATTCTTTAAACCTTTGACTCTGAGACGCTCTGAGGTTGAAAGGAAAGGACTTGAGATTTGGAGAAGGATGGTCTCATCCAGCCTGCTCCCAGCTCTGTGATCTCAGCCCACGAGCTAAGCTCCCTGGGCCTCTTAGCGTGAAATGGAGGCCACAGTCGGCCGTCTGCCTCGCAGGCTGTTGGGTCAGGCTGAGAAAGCCATGGCCCTGGGTTCTGAGAGGGAGACCTGGGAAGCCCGCGCCTGCCCCCTCCTGGTTGGTCACAGACCACAATCCCTGCCCACCCCCCAAGTGGGGTGTTCCAGCTGGTGGGTGGGCCACACCTTACTCCTCAGCTCGAGTGGGTGGAGGGAGGTTTGGGGAGCCGACCGCTCCTCACAGCCCCTCCTTCCCGCCTGCCCTCAGCTGCGTGGTGGACGAGATGGACTTCTCCGGTATGGAGCTGGACGAGGCCCTGCGCAAGTTCCAGGCACATATCCGTGTGCAGGGGGAAGCCCAGAAGGTGGAGCGGCTCATAGAGGCCTTCAGGTGGGACCCCCTTCCCCAGCCCCACTGCCCTCACACCCCTCAAAACACATGCCTGGGGTACGGGGGAGGGGCGTGGGGAAGCACAGCTACTGAGAGCCTGGGGGACAGGAGATGGTGGGGGCCAGTCAGAGGCTGGGGAGGAGCCCTCCTGGTGAGGCAGGAGGAGTGGGCTGGATGGAAAGGAGGGAAGGAAGAAAAGGAACAGAACCCCTCAAGCTCTGAGCTAGAGCAGCCGCGGGCCCTCCAGGTGGACACACACACACCTCACTCATCGCCATCGGCAGGCCTCTGTGCAAGGCTGGAACCTGGCGGATCCGGGGGCGTGTGACACCTGCCCCTCCCCTCAGTGGGGAAGAGGAACAGGTCATGGGGCGGATGATCAACAGGGTGAGGGGGAAACTAAAGCCCTCAGAGAATCGGATATCTCCCCTGATAGCCCCCCATAGCTGGAGCTCCGGGAGGGTGGCGAGGGGCTTCAGCATCCTGCTCTGTGTCCCCCCACAGCCAGCGCTACTGCATGTGCAACCCCGAGGTGGTGCAGCAGTTCCACAACCCTGACACCATCTTCATCCTCGCCTTTGCCGTCATCCTCCTCAACACCGACATGTACAGCCCCAACATTAAGCCGGACCGGAAGATGATGCTGGAGGACTTCATCCGAAATCTGCGAGGTGAGGGCTGGGGACAAGAAGGGCGAGGCCACTGCTCAGGCCCAGTCTGTCCGGGGTCCATTCTCTGAGTCTGAGCCCCGATTGGAGACTGTCACCCCAGTGGCCAAGGGCACTGGACACTGCCCTCTGGGCCTGGTCACACATAGCAGCCTGGGAAAATTGCTTGCATGCCAGGCATCTGGGGAGTTTGCAGGAGCCACTGCCACTGCCCTACACCAAGCGTCGTGGGCCCTTGGTCAATGCTTGTTACCCGCCATGGAATGTCCTCCATTGGTTGACTTCTAGGCCCTGGCACCATAGCTGGTGCCTGGGTGTACCAGCCCTTCTGTCTTCATGACTTCTGCGGGAAGAGCCAGGAACAGGGCTTTGAGGTCCTGGGTCCCTATAACCTTGCAGGTAACTTTATGGCATTTGCTAGCCAAGCCCTTTTCTAGTTGATATAGTGCACCTACTGGCACATATCAGAACAAAACTGGCACAGTATGGTATGTGCTCAATTGAGTTTTTTCTTTTTTAGCATTTAAAAAATGAAAGTTATACATGCACGTAATTTAATAACGTCAAATAATTCTACAAGGCTTACCACAAAATAATTAGTCCCTGCCCCGTCCCACTCTCCTTCCTCAGAGGCAACCACTTCCTTTTTTTTTTTTTTTTTTTTTTTGCTGTTTATTGTGTTTCTTCCATATCTCTAAATAATATGCTTCTGCTTATTTTTCTATTCTGTTTGACTTTCTTAAAGATGTCCCTGAGCTTTATCTTTCAAGTCTCCTACTAAATTTTTAATTTCTGCTGTCATATTTTTCATTTTCAATAAGTTTTTTGTTATAGTATTTTATTCTTTTTTGTAAAGACAATATCTTCTTATATATCCCTGAAGATACTGATGATATGTTTTACTTGTTTGTTTCAGTTTCTCCCTGCTTGCTGCTGTTTATTCTGGGTCCCTTTTTCTGTTTTTCCCATACTTTTTCACATTAGAAACTTTCTATGTGTAGTTGATGAAACTTGGTTGTCCATTCATATTTAAGAGTGAGCCACTAAAAGGCTGGTGAAGAGTTCTGTGAGCAGGGCTGGGGGCTATTGACTGGTGGGCTTGCTCATAGTGTGGTTTAGTTGAGCTGTTTCACTGGGGGACCCTACTGCAGTATCTTTAGATATTTTCTCTTGTGCCGGTTGATTCCCCAGCAGAGACGTCCAATCTGTTGCCCAGAGCACATGAGTCTGGCTGCCAATGTTCTGAGATCTTTGCGGGAGATGGAGTTGAGGCAGTTTCCTAATACAGACATCAACTTCACCCCCCAGTATTCAACACAGGCTCCTGACCTTGGCTGGGCTTGGAGGCCCCCAGCCCAGAGTTCCTGGTTCATCCCTCCCAGAGGGTTAACCCTATGTCAGAAGACTGGGAGTGGAGGAAGGGACAGGGAAGTCTAACTGCTTCTTAACCGACTTGCACCCAATTTTCCTGTTTCCAGCCCTCCCTCACCTGCACTTTCAGGGGTTCCACCAATTCCAGAGCCCTCTGGTGGTTCTGTGGTGTGTTGAGTGGCTTCTAACCTCTCTGCTGGCTTTGGTTTCCACTTTCTCAGGTTTACAAATCTGGCCACTCATTCATCCACTGTCCAGGCCCCGTGATGCCCCTGCCTCTTCCCCTGTTCTCTGTCTTTGTGGGTGGATGCCTCTTTTTTTTAACTTTTTATTGAGATTATGATAGTTTACAACCTTGTGAAATTTCAGTTGTACATTATTGTTTGTCAGTCATGTTGGAGATGCACCCCTTCACTCTTTGTGCCCATGCCCCACCCTCCCCCTCCCTTTCCCCTGGTAGCCACTAATCTGTTCTCTTTGTCTACATGTTTAACTTTCACATATGAGTGGAGTCATACAGAGACTGTCTTTCTCTGTCTTATTATTATTATTATTATTATATTCTGTCTTATATCTGTCTTATTTCACTTAACGTAATACCCTCAAAGTCCATCCATGTTGTTGTGAATGGGACGATTGTATCCTTTTTTATGGCTGAGTAGTATTCCATTGTATATATATGCCAGATCTTCTTTATCCACTCATCAGCTGATGGGCACTTAGGTTGCTTCCACGTCTTGGCTATTGTGAATAATGCTGCAATGAACATAGGGGTGCATGGGACTTTTGGAATTGCTGATTTCAAGTTCTTTGGATAGATATCCAGTAGTGGGATGGCTGGGTCATATGGTATTTCTATTTTTAATTTTTTGAGAAATCTCTATACTGTTTTCCATAGTGGCTGCACCAGTTTGCATTCCCACCAACAGTGTATGAGGGTTCCTTTTTCTCCACATCCTCTCCAACATTTGTGACTTTTAGTTTTGGTTATTTTTGCCATTCTAACATGTATAAGGTGATATCTTAGTGTAGTTTTGATTTGCATTTCCCTGATGATCAGTGATAATGAGCATCTTTTCATGTGCCTATTGGCCATCTGTATATCTTCTTTGGAGAAATGTCTGTTCATGTCTCCTGCCCATTTTTTGATTGGATTATTTGATTTTTTTGTTGTTGAGTTGTGTGAGTTCTTTATATATTATGGAGATTAACCCTTTGTAGGATATATGACTTGCAAATATTTTTTCCCAGTTCGTGGGTTGTTTTTTTGTTTCAATCCTGTTTTCCCTTGCCTTGAAGAAGCTCCTTAGTCTGATGAAATCCCATTTGTTTATTCTTTCTATTGTTTCCCTTGTCTGAGAAGACATGGTGTCCAAAAAGATCCTTTTGATACTGAGGTCAAAGAGTGCACTGCCTATATTTTCTTCTAGAAGCCTTATGGTTTCAGGTCTTACTTTTAGGTCTTTGATCCATTTTGAGTTTATTTTTGTGAATGGTGAAAAAAAATGGTCAATTTTCATTCTTTTACATGTGGCTTTCCAGTTTTCCCAGCACCATATGTTGAAGAGACTTTCTTTTTTCCATTGTAGGCCCTCAGCTCTTTTGTCGCAGATTAGCCATCCATAGAGGTATGGTTTTATTTCTGGGCTTTCAATTCTGTTCCATTGATCTATGCACCTGTTTTTGTACCAGTACCATGCTGTTTTGATTACTGTAGCTTTGTAGTATGTTGTGAAGTCAGGGATTGTGATGCCTCCAGCTTTGTTCTTTTTTCTCAAGATCGCTTTAGCATTCGGGGTCTTTTGTTGCCTCATATGAATTTTAGGATTCTTTGTTCTATTTCTGTAAAGAATGTCATTGGGATTCTGATTGGGATTGCATTGAATCTGTAGATTGTTTTAAGTAGTATGGACATTTTAACTATGTTTATTCTTCCAATCCATGTGCATGGAATGTCTTTCCATCTCTTTATGTCATCATCAACTTCTTTCAGGAAAGTCTTGTAGTTATCATTGTATAGGTCTTTCACTTCCTTGGTTAAATTTACCCCAAGGTAATTTATTCTGTTTGTTGCAGTTGTGAATGGTATTTTGTCCTTGAGTTCTTTTTCTGTTAGTTCATTATTAGAGTATAGAAATGCTACTGATTTATGTAAGTTGATTTTATACCCTGCAACTTTGCTGTAGTTGTTGATTACTTCTAAAAGTTTCCCAATGGATTCGTTGGGGTTTTCTATATATAAGATCAGGTCGTCTACAAACAGCAAGAGTTTCACTTCTTCACTCCCTATTTGGATCCCTTTTATTCCTTTCTCTTGCCTAATTGCTCTGGCCAAAACCTCCAGTACTATGTTGAATAAGAGCGGTGATAGAGGGCATCCTTGTCTCGTTCCTGTTTTCAGGGAGATGGCGCTCAGTTTTTGCCCATTGAGTATGATGTTGGCTGTGGGTTTGTCATGTATGGCCTTTATTATGTTGAGGTAGTTCCCTTCTATGCCCATTTTGTTCAGAGTTTTTATCGTAAGTGGCTGTTGGATCTTGTCAAATGCTTTCTCTGCATCTATTGAGATGATCATGTGGTTTTTATTCCTCAGTTTGTTAATGTGGTGTATCACGTTGATTGATTTGTGGATGTTGAACCATCCCTGTGTCCCTGGTATGAATCCCACCTGATCATGATGTATGATCCTTTTGATGAATTGCTGTATTCGGGTTGCCAAAATTTTGTTGAGAATTTTTGCATCTATGTTCATCAGCGATATTGGCCTGTAGTTCTCCTTTTTCGTGCTGTCCTTGTCAGGCTTTGGTATCAGAGTGATGTTGGCCTCATAGAATATGTTAGGAAGTGTTCCGTTCTCCCTAATTTTTTGCAATAGCTTGAAAAGGATAGGTATTAAATCTTCTCTGAAAGTTTGGTAGAATTCCCCAGGAAAGCCGTCTGGTCCTAGGGTTTCATTCTTTGGGATGCTTTTGATTGCTGTTTCAATCTCTTTCCTTGTGATTGGTCTGTTCAGATTGTCTGCTTCTTCTTGACTTAGCTTTGGGAGATTGTAAGAGTCTAAAAATTTATCCATTTCCTCTAGGTTATCCATTTTGTTGGCATATAGTTTTTCATAGTTTTCTCTTATAGTCCATTGTTTTTCTGTGGAGTCTGTTGTTATTTCTCCTCTTTCATTTTTGATTTTGTTTATTTGAGCTTTCTCTCTTTTTTTCTTTGTAGGTCTGGCTAGAGGTTTGTCAATTTTATTTAGCTTCTCAAAGAACCAGCTCTTTGTTTCATTGATGCTTTCTACTGCCTTTTTTGTTTCAATAGCATTTATTTCTGCTCTGATTTTTATTATTTCTCTCCTTCTGCTGACTTTGGGCTTTGTTTGTTCTTCTTTCTCTAATTCAGTTAGGTGTAATTTGAGATTGCTTATTTGGGATTTTTCTTGTTTGTTAAGGTGTGCCTGTATTGCGATGAATTTCTCTCTTAATACAGCTTTTGCTGCATCCCATATGAGTTGGTATGGCATGTTATCATTTTCATTTGTCTCCAGATATTTTTTGACTTCTTCTTTAATTTTGTCAATGATCCATTGCTTATTCAATAGCATATTGTTTAGTCTCCACATCTTTGTCCCTTTCTCAGCTTTTTTCTTATAATTAATTTCTAGCTTTATAGCATTATGATCGGAGAAGATGCTTGTTATTATTTCAATTTTTTAAAATTTATAGAGGTTTTCCTTGTTTCCCAACATATGGTCTATCCTTGAAAATGTTCCATGCGCACTTGAGAAGAATGTGTATTCTGCTGTTTTTGGATGGAGTGTTCTATATATGTCTATTAAGTCCAACTGTTTTAGCTTTCCATTTAATTCCACTGTTTCCTTGTTTGGATGATCTGTCCATTGATGTCAGTGGGGTGTTGAGGTCCCCTAATATTATTGTGTTATTTTTAATATCTTCTTTTAGGTTTGTTATTAGTTGCTTTATGAACTTTGGTGCTCCTGTGTTGGGTGCATAGATATTTATAAGTGTTATTTCTTCTTGATGTAGTGTCCCTTTGATCATTTTATATTGACCCTCTATGTCTCTCTTTACCTGCCTTATCTTGAAGTCTCCTTTGTCTGATATAAGTATTGTGACACCTGCTTTCTTTTGTTCGCCATTATCTTGGAGTATCATCTTCTACCCCTTCATTCTGAGCCTGTGTTTGTCATTGGAGGTGAGATGTGTTTCCTGGACACAACAAATTGTTGGATCTTGTTCTTCAATCCACCTTCCCACTCTGTGTCTTTTTATTGGAGAATTCAATCCATTTATGTTTAGGGTGATTATTGATGTATGAGGGCTTAATGCTGTCATTATATCACTCGTTTTCTGGTTTTCCCGCATTTCCTTTGTTTCTCGTCCTGTGTGTTTTAGTCTACCCATTGAATTCTACAGTTTTTTTATGCTGTGTTTCTTTGTTTTTTCCTTGTTTACTTTTGTGTCTCTGTTCTGCTTTTTAGTTTAGTGGCTACCCTGAAGTTTGTATTCAGAATCTCGTGCATAACATAGTCCATTTTCTGATGGCCTCTTATTTCCTTAGTCTAAACTGATTCAGTCCCTTTCCTCCGTCCCTCCTAAGTTATTATTCTCATATCTTATTCCAACTTGTGCTGTGAGTTTATGGTTAAAGTGACAAGATTGTCTTTGTTTTTGATGTTTTCCTTCCCTTTTGCCTAATGCTATAGTTGAGTATTTGCTATCTTATTCTGCTTCTGTCTATTTGTCTCCCTACTCTGTGTTTTGTTAACCTTTTCTCCCTTTTTTCTTTTTTCAGGTATGACAGCCTTCTTGAGGATTTCTTGTGTGGGGAGGTCTTGTGGCTATGAAGTCCCTTAGCTTTCGTTTATCTGGGAAAGATTTAATTTCTCCCTCATATCTGAAGGATATTTTTGCTGGATAGAGTATTCTTCACTGAAGATTTTTATCTTTTAAAGTTTTGACTATATCATTCCAATCTCTCCTAGCTTGTAAGGTTTCTGTAGAGAAATCCACTGAAAGTCTGATAGAGGGTTTTGTAGGTTATTTTCTTCTGCCTTGCTGCCCTGAGTATTCTTTCTTTGTTATTCATTTTTGCCAGTTTCACTACTATATGCCTTGCAGTAGGTCTTTTTACATTGACAAATCTAGGAGATCTGAAATCTTCCTCCACACACATTTCCCTCTCATTCCCTAGATTTTGGAAGTTCTCTGCTATTATTTCTTTGAGCCTGCTTTCTGCTCCATTCTCCTTCTCTTCACCTTCTTGGATGCCTATAATTCTTATGCTGCATTTCCTCATTGAGTCAGATATTTCTTGGAGACTTTCTTCATTTCTTTTTCATCTCAGTTTTCTTTCCTCCTCTGTCTGGAGCAATTCAACATGTCTATCTTCGATTATGCTGATTTGCTCCTCTATGGTGTCTACACGGGCATTCAGGAAATCCGTATTTTGTTTTATCTCTTCCATTGTATCTTTCATCTCTAGTATTTCTGATTGATTCTTCTTTATAGCTTCAATCTCTTTTGTGAAGTAGCTCCTGAACTCGTTAAATTGTTTCTCTATATTCTCTTTTACCTCATTGAGTTTTTTGACGATAGCTATTCTGAATTAATCATCATTTAGTTTACTAATTTCTGAGTCCTCAGGACAGAATTCTGGATATTTATTGTTTTCTCTCTGGTCTGGAGTTTTTTGTTTTTTTTGTTTTTTTTAAAGATTGGCACCTGAGCTTACAACTGTTGCCAATCTTTTTTTTTCTGCTTTTTTCTCCCCAAAGCCCCCGGTACATGGTTGTATATTTTAGTTGTGGGTCCTTCTAGTTGTGGCATGTGGGACACTGCCTCAATGTGGCCTGATGAGTGGTGCCATGTCTGCACCCAGGATCTGAACCAGTGAAACCCTGGGCTGCCAAAGCCGAGCCCATGAACTTAACTACTCGGCCATGGGGCTGGCCCCTGGTCTGGAGTTTTGATGAACTGCCTGATGCTGGAAGAACAGGGTTTTCTCATTGTGATATTATTCGGTTGCAATTATAGCCTGTCACCACTGGGTGAGGGTCAAGAGCCACGTATTCTGAGCCCTCCACCTTCAGCCAAGATGGCACAGTGTGGGGGGGTGGTGCACTTTCTCTTGCACATGGACCCGGGTTTCCCAATCAGCTCTTGCTATCTGGTGTCCTGGGGTCTTGGCCTGATGAGGTCACCCTGCATGAAAGCTTTCACCCGGTTATAGGGCTTCCCTGTAGGCTGCAAGGGCCCTAGGGAGTCCTGGGTGATCCCAAGGATGCCTGACCCCTACCCCACTCCTTCCCTCACAGATCCTCCTGTGGCAGGGATCCCAGTCTTTAGGGGAGGGAGTGAAGTTTTCTCTTACCCAGTTCCAGCTCCTCCGAGGGGGGCTCCAGCCTCTCTGCCCTCTATTGTTTGGCTGCCATGACTCTCCGAGGATTCCTGTGCTATAGGATATTTTCTGTTGGAATATGGTTGCTCCTTTTTGTTGTATGTTGGAGGGGAGAGAGTCCTGGGCAAGCTCACTCCACTATGATGCTGACGTCACTCTTGGATGCCTTTTTTTTTTTTTTAACTTTTTATTAAGATTATGGTAGTTTACAACCTTATGAAATTTCAGTTGTACATTATTGTTAGTCATGTTGTAGGTGCACCACTTCACCCTTTGTGCCCGTGCCCCACCCCCCCTTTCCCCTGGTAACCACCAATCCTGGATGCCTTTTTTTTTTTTTTTTTTTTAAAGATTTTATTTTTTCCTTTTTCTCCCCAAAGCCCCCGGTACATAGTTGTATATTCTTCATTGTGTGTCCATCTAGTTGTGGCATGTGGGACGCTGCCTCAGCGTGGTTTGATGAGCAGTGTCATGTCCGCGCCCAGGATTCGAACCAACGAAACACTGGGCCGCCTGCAGCGGAGCGCGCGAACTTAACCGCTCGGCCACGGGGCCAGCCCCTCCTGGATGCCTTTTTTAAAAATTCCTTTTACCAGGGTATTCAGAGGTGTGCATGCAGCCTGCCATCTTTAACTGTCAGCCTCCAGTTGTTCAGTCTTTACCGTGCTGTTTCTTGCCCCAGACCCCAGGGCTGCCACATGGCTCATCTGCCCAAGATCAGATGTGGAAGAAACAGGGTCCATCCAGAGAGCTGCTCATGGCAGGTGTAACGTCCTCTCAGTAGTTAGGAAAACTCCTTTGAGGACACTTGCCAAAGTTGCTTTATGTTTAATTTTTCCCTCTTGAGAAAGAAGCATATAGTTATTAAAGAAATATTTAGAAAAAGTGGAAAGAAGAAATTTTTTTATTGCCTCTGAAGTTTTTTATTATTATGAATTTTTTTATTGCCTAAAGAAGTTCGTTTTCATTGGTGTATTTCCTGCTTGTATTTTTTGTTGCCAGAGTTTTATCGTTACTGTGGAGCAGGAGCTGGGTGGAGGGTCTTGCTACCTGCATCCCTGTCGCCACTGGGTGAGGGTCAAGAGCCACGTATTCTGAGCCCTCCACCTTCAGCCAAGATGGCACAGTGTGGGGGGGTGGTGCACTTTCTCTTGCACATGGACCCGGGTTTCCCAATCAGCTCTTGCTATCTGGTGTCCTGGGGTCTTGGCCTGATGAGGAGCCCCCACAGGGGGCTGCCCTGCCCCTCATCATGGAATGTCTGACCCCCTCCCATGCTCCCAGAGAGGCAAGAATCTTGACACCCATTCAGCAACTAATGACTGCACACCGTGCTCCCTCCTGGAGCAGAGGGGAGGGCCTGAGAGGGGGAGACTCGAAAGAGAACAAGACAGAACATTGGGCTTCAAGTTACGCAGGGCAGGGCAGGCAGCGGGAAGTTGCTAAGACAAATACACGGAGGATGAGAGAATTGTAGAAGCAAAGGCAGGGACAGGGAGGCTGTGTTTGGAGATGAGGAAAGAGGCCTGGGAGGGAGGAGTGGGGGTTCCAGTTGTGGAACAGCAGGAGATGAGGCTGGAAATGTGTGTTGGGGCCATATGATGGCAGTTTGGTGACTGGCTGAGGAGTTTGTGCTTAATTTAATGGGTGGGGGGGTCCAGCCATTGAAGGCTTTGGAACAGGAACAGGGCAAAATCGCAGCCCCCCTTTAGGAGCATCAGTCTGGTAGGGGGCTTCCCATCTGGCGCCAGGCCTCTGACACCGCCCCCCGCCCCCCCTTCCTCTGCCCTTTCCACATTTATAGGTGTGGATGACGGCGCCGACATCCCCAGGGAGCTAGTGGTAGGCATCTACGAAAGGATACAGCAGAAGGAGCTCAAGTCCAATGAGGACCACGTCACGTATGTCACCAAGGTGGAGAAGTCCATTGTGGGCATGAAGACAGTAAGTCCCTGCTGCAGAGCGGCACTCACCCCATGGGGCCACCCCCTCTCCTGTGGCCACCAAGGCTCCCCATCTCCGTCACCTTTCCTTGCTTTCTTCCTGATGTCTCCTCCCATTCTTCTCCTCACCTTTCAAAACACTGTCCGTTACTCATCCACTTCGTAGCTGTTGAGGCCTCCTACGTGCCTCTTTTCCCACTCGCCTGGTTGCCTCACTGCCTCTTGCGACCAGCCCCTGCAGCAGGAGGTGCTGAAGCGAGACTGCCTGTGGTCTCAGACGAAGTGTCCCGATGGCCAGATAGGGAGGTTTTGGATGGGATAGGCCCTGGGCCCTCCTGGCTGCTCCTACTGAATGGAAGACAAGAAATGGGCCACCATGGGCTCTCGACTGTGGGGTCTCAGCCACAGGGGCAGGGTGCCCCTTGGTTGTGACCTATGTTGCAGTTTGCAATATGTTCCAAGTTCGCAGTGATTTTCAAAGTGAGCTGTCTCTGTGGGTTACTCCACTACCATATGTCAGCAGGGGCTCTTTACACCAGAAAGACCAAGGTTCTGGGATCCACCTCCCTAACTTCTCCCTAACCCTAACCACCTCCTGGTCCTCCTCCCTAAATTGCTGGCTTGGGGAGCAGTTTGCGGGCCTTGTCTGAGGCTCTGTGCTGGACCCCTGCACCCAGGCCAGGCAGGGCTGGCCCTTCTCTACCCGGAGCCTTGACTGCTGAGGTCTCAGCATGTGTCCAGTTTGCAGGCACCAGTGGAACAGATTGTTTTACACACTGCAGCAGATTCGAGTGTCCCTGTAACCCCCTCCCTCTTGCACACTTGTGTTTGGGTGTGCAATAGAGCAAGGGGTGGAGGTGCTGTCCTGCAGGCCACAGCCGGGGATGTGGGGGTGCCCTCAGGAAGGCCTTGGAGGGAAATGGGTTGAGAGCGACTGGATCTGAACCGTCTGAAAGCTCTGTCCAGTATCCTTTCCCAACCCTCGTGTCCCCATGTGCCCCAGCATGGTGAACACCTTCTCCCCAAGCCTTGCTGCCTCAGAAGTGTGGTGAAGGGGGAAGATGAGGACGGGAGAGGCTTAGGGTCCAGTTCAGGCCCTGCTGGGGAGCCCTGGGCTCCACCTGCTCTTCTGGAAGGTGGGCGCTGTGGGGTGGTAGGCTTGAGCTCCGGGGCCTCCTCCGCTGAGCTGTGCCCGCTGCAGGTGCTGTCGGTGCCCCATCGCCGCCTGGTCTGCTGCAGCCGGCTCTTCGAGGTGACGGACGTGAACAAGCTGCAGAAGCAGGCCGCACACCAGAGGGAGGTGTTCCTCTTCAACGACCTGCTGGTGGTGAGCCGACTGGGCGGGCGCCTGCTCTCTGCTCGGCCTTGGCAGGGCCCGGAGGGGCGGGGCGGGCTGTCAGCGACCTCACCCAGAAGACGTGTCCTGGGGGCTGATTCGCCTTTCTCAGCACACACGTCCACATCATGGGGTGTGAATAGCCCAGGCAGAGGTGACCACTCTTGCTTTCTAGGCACAGAGAGAGCAAATGATCTGTTCATGTTCCACAGTCCTGGTGAGAATGAACTAGGTCCCCGATCACCAGCCTCTCCCATGTTAGAGGGACCCTGGGGCAGGGACGGTACTGTGCTGCGCTGCACAGCCCACAGCGGCAGGGGTGGTGGTGGGGGACGGTGGGCTGGAGAGGGGCATCCGCTGCCCTGGGGGATGCTGCGTGTGTGTGTGTGTGTGTGTGTGTGTGCGTGCCTGCGCACACATCTGTGGGGTACCTGGTGTCTGCCCTTTGAGAATAGGCGTCCATTCCACAAGGGTTTAATGAGTGTAACTACATGCCAGGCACTGTTCTAAGCGCAGGAAGCAGTGGTGAGGAGGCCTTGATTTCTGTCTTCCCCTCATACCCCACATCCTCTCTGTCCAGGAGTCTTTTTGCACTACCTCTAAAATTATCCCAGATCCAATGATCCCGCCTCTAAGGTCCATCTTCCCAGAGCGCAGAGTGATCTTTCTAGAGTGCCCATCAGGCCACGTGTCTGCCACGCTTCAGCCTCGACCCTTCTTCCCATGCCAGGCACAGGAGGTCTGCGCTCCCCGCCTGGGCCACCAGTGCCACCCACCTTGCTGCCTCCACTGCTTTCCTGGCTGCTCTGGCACCAGCCCCCTCAGCTGCTTCCCATGGGCCAAGCTCATTCCCGTCTCAGGCCTTTGTTCTTGCTCCTTCTGCTTGAAAAGCTCCCCCAGACCTTTGCTGGCCACCTCCCTCTCTTCGTTCAGGTCTCGATTCATGTGTCACTCCCTCAAGAGGCCCTCCCTGTTCACCTAGCTTGGTCATCAGCCCTATTTCTATTCCTTACTCTATGTCACTGACTTCAAAACACTTACCGGTTTCTGAAATTACCTTAGTTATCCATTTCTTCACGCTGTTTCCTTGCTTGTTATGCTTTATTGATTGATGGTTGGTTTGCCCCTGGCGGTCTCCTCCACTGTGGTGTCAGCACCTGAGGGCCGGGCCCTCCCTGCTTCTTGTCCTCTGTCCCCAGAGCCCAGCTCAGCGACGGTGCTGAGGAAATGTCTGTGTACTGAGCAACTGGCTGACTTAGCTCTCCTTTTAGTAGAGGAGGGAGATAGAAAATAATTATGAAAACAAACAAGATAATGTCAAGTTGGAGGAAATTGCTATGAAGACAGTAAAACAGGGGGACAGGATAGCGTTAAAGTGTGTTTTTTCGTTTGTTTAATTTTGTTTTTGTTTGTGTTTTAGATAGGATGGTCAGGGCAGGAATCTTTAAGGAGGTAGCATTTGAGTTAAGATCTCAGAGAGTAATCCAGCCGTGCAGAAAGCTGTAGGGGGAGCTGTGGGAAGGGAATAGCGTGTGCAACAGGCCTGCGGTGGGACAGAGCGTGCCTGTTCAAGCTACAGAAAGGAGAGCCCAGCCTGAGCATAAAGCCAGAGTAAGGCAGGAACCAGAGCGGGTGGGGCCTGGAGTGTGGCTGGGCTTCTAAGTGCCCTGGGAATAGCCACTGGAAGGGTTTCTGCAGTAAAAAACATATTTTGATATTGTATGTGTATACATACGTATATGTATGTATATGCATGAATTCGCCTAAGTATATAAGTATGCATGTGTGTGCTTGTGTCTTTGTGTGTGTTTACTTGTGTGCTCACAGGTGTCCCTGGGCGTTCATGCATCCAGGTGTGTACATGCATGTTGACATGTGTGTACACCTGTCAGCGGTGTCTATCTCCCTCTCTTGACAGATTCTCAAACTTTGCCCGAAGAAGAAGAGCTCCTCCACCTATACCTTCTGCAAGGCAGTTGGCCTGCTGGGCATGCAGTTCCACCTCTTTGAGAATGAATGTGAGTCTCGGGCGGACCCGGGGCCGTGGCAGAGGGCGGTTGGGGGATGCTGAGGGAGACAGGATGGGCTGTGGGAGCGGGAGGGGCAAGCGCCCCCCCAAAGGCCCCGTCCACTCTCCACGTGGGGCTGGCTCCAGCCTCGCCTGCCGCTGCTGACAGCCTGGGGGCCTGGGATCTGGTTTCCAGATTACTCTCATGGCATCACGCTGGTGACCCCGCTCTCGGGCTCTGAGAAGAAGCAGCTGTTGCATTTCTGTGCCCTGGGTTCAGACGAGATGCAGAAGTTTGTGGAGGACCTGAAGGAATCCATCGCTGAGGTGACGGAGCTGGAGCAGATCCGGATAGAGTGTAAGGACACAGTGCACCCCGGTGTCTCCAAGGCGGTTGGGCTCCCAGTCAGCCAGGAGCAGGGTCGGCTGGTAGACAGACCTGACTCAGTCCTTGCCCCACTTTGGAGTGAGTATGGGGTGAGCCAGGGGCCGCCCACCACCCCCCCGCCCCTCCCCCAGGCCCACTGCACCATCACGCCTGATGTGGGTGTACTGCTCTTCATGTTTCTTCACAATTAAAGCGAGGTACACTAGGGCATGCACACGTGTGTGCACATCTAGCCAGGCCGTGGGGCTGAGTGAGGGCCCCATAGAACAGAGAACTCTGCTGTGTTTGACCAGGACCAAGCAGGCACCCAGGGCCAGCTTGCAAACCAGAGGTCTGGGGGCCTAGGGACGTCCCTTCCCACCAAACAGCCGCCTGCGGGGTCTGCCCCGGATCCAGCCCAGGGCCACATACCGCGTCTGTTCGTTTCACTTCTGTCATATCTTTTAATCAAGAATCGTCCCCGTTTTATTTTTTCATAACTTTGTCTTTTTGAAGAGTCCAGCCTGGGTTTCTGACTATCCCTCATCCTGGGCTCACCTCTCTGTTCCTGGGAGGAAAGCCTCCATTCTTCATTGTCCCAGTCCAGGCGCTTGAGGACATACGCGGGCCTCTGCCCGTGTTGGTGGCTTAACGGTTGCTTTTTGGTTTAGAAAACAGCTGGATGCCCTGAACCTTGGCCCCCTGCGAGCTTTTACTGTTGAAGCACAGAAGCGGCTTCCGATGACCTTTAAGAAAATTAAATAAGAATGGACTCAGAAACTAAAGCAGAAAATAAAGACAGACTTTGGGCCTGCCCAATATGGCCCCTGAGGTTTTCTAAATTAATAGAAATCCCTTGCGCAGTAGGAAAGGCAGCAGGGTGTCTGAGCAGGGGCCCGTGTGCAGGGCCGCGCTCTTCCTCACTGCCCTGGGAACACCAACCACATTCGGGGCAGTTTGCTTGTGTTCCACCCATCCTCACAGTGACACCGTTCGGTGTCTGTCCCCACGTTACATCAAAGTCCAAGAGGTTCAGGAGTGTGTCCGAGGTCGTGCATGTCAGAAGCGCAGGAGGTGGCATCTGCATTTAAGTCTGATTCCGAGGCTCATGTAGTCCCCGCTCTGAGAGTGAGAGAAGGGCTTCTGTTGAGAATCTGCTCAGAAAATAGTTAAATGCAGTTAACAGAAAAAGCCACCAGAGCAGACTGTGTCCCTCATGGAGGAGGGAGGCGGGGGTAAGGTCCTTCCAGCACTCCGCTGGCCTTCTTGAGGCCAGTGGTGTAACAGCCAGACTCTTTTCAAGGGCTGGACTGGATGCTTGGAGATGGCACCTTGGCCACTGATCTTGAACATTCTCAGGGACGTGCCCTAAAACAGCTTCACTTCTCTCATTGTCCAAATGTCACCGATGGCTCCACATGGCCCTGGGGCCGTAATTGCCAGAAGATGCGCCTTCTCGCCCATCAGCCTGGGAGCAGCAGGGCATATCCCACCCCAAAGTACAAGGGAGTGGACAGTACCAGAACCTCTTATGTCGAGGTGGCTCTCCTCTCCTGCTGCCTGGAGGGCAGGGGGCGCGAGAGGCTCACATCTGGCTCTTCCTCTTCAGGTCGGGCGACAGGGAAGGAGCAGCTGAGGAAAGATGAGGCTGGTCAGGAGGCAGGGAGGAAAGAAAGTAGGAAACAGAAAATGAAAACCAGCAATAGCTGCCATGTAAGGAGCACTTAGTGCCTGCCTGGCGCGGGGCTGATCTGTTGTGTTATTTAATTCTTGCCACATCCTTCCACAAGGTGAGTCATATTATCCTCATTTTAAATAAGGAAACTGAGTCTAACAGAACTTATGGAAGTGGTCCACGTTCATGCAGTCAGTGACTAAACAGGCTTCGCACACAGGTCCTGGGGCTCCTGGCTTGTAAGGACGAGGCTAATTTCTCTAGGGCCACGAGAGCCCCTCTGGGAGGGATGATGGGCAGTTCAGCAGCCGGCACTGCTGTTGCCAGCCGGTGTGACTCGGGCAGTCAGGACACACTGTCCTGGTCGGGGGTCTGCCGTCTGGCATCGGCGGACTGTGGACAACCAGAGAGACAGAGAGTGGGACCCCGGAGAGCAGCTTCAGTGAGAGGAACTGGAGCGTGTCTCCTGGAAAAGAGCCGCTGAAGGAGCGATTCCTCCTGGCCGGCCGATCGCCCGGGAGGTGCTGCACCCGCTCCGCCAGGAGGAGGGGGAGAGAGGCACCGGTCTGTGGTCCAGCGAGGGGAGGTGGAGCGGAGCCAGGTGGGTGCCCGTTGGGCTGGCCTGAGACAGAGCCTGGCTGCGGGGCTCCTCCTCGCAGGTGCGGCCGGCCCAGGGGGGCAGTGGCCAGCACCAGTGCTGCTGCAGCCTGCCGTGCCGAGTGCTTCTTACACTTTGTAATAAAAGCTAGTGTTTATTGAGCACTTGCCACAAGCCAGGGCTTATTCTAAGGGCTTCAATGTATTTCCCCACCTAATTCTCTTAATGACACTTTGAAGTAGGCACTGCTGTCCCCTCCGGTGAGGCACAGAGAGGTTAAGTAACTTGCCTGAAGCCACCAGCTAGGAAGTATTAGAACCAGATTCAAACCCGGCATCCACCTCCCTCTTACCGACCTGTTCTACCACCTCCCCAGCATTCACGCAGGCCTTACTGTCCCCATGCACAGACGAAGAGCCTGAGGCTTGCCATGAGGTGGGTGCCAGACTCTGGGGCCCAGGCTTCGTAGCCCTGTTAGGGAGCCTCTCCTCTTCTGCCTCCTCCTCCTGCTCTCTCTCGTCATTTCTTCTTCCCCTCTGTGTGGTAGAGGTCAAGGTTTCTCTCTGTTCATGAGCCTCTCCTTTCCCTAGGGGAGCTGGAGAAGCAGCAGGGAGCAAAGACGCTCTCCTTCAGGTCCGGCGGAGCCCAGGGGGACCCACAGTCGAAGCAGGGATCGCCTACAGGTGAGCCTGGCTCTGCTCAGGGTTCCAGACCCCAGGCCGGCATGGCCAGGCCCCGGGCCACAGGGAGGCCACTCACCAACCCTGGGCTGGGGGCCCGGGGCACTCGGGCCAGGGATGTGCACGTTCCCAGGGCCATTCCTTTCTGCTGAGGGGCTCCCACTTGCTTTATCTCACGGCCTTAGTAGTGGGCGTGAGGAGGAAGGTGAGAGAGACCCTGGTCAGTTTACAACCCGCACAAAGGCCCAGGGTCCGTGTGACATGTTGCTGTCCACCCTGGCACCCCAGCCCTAAAGGGGCCCCACTGGGGTGCCTTCTCCCCTCCCCAGCCAGGCTCACTGGGGGCGCCTGGAGGTGTGGTAAAGAGAAATCGCTTGAGAAGAAATTGCTGTGTCTGGGGTGGGAGCAGGGTAAGAAGGAGGGGTGGCCGGAAGGGTCTGGAACTCTCCGTCTGCCCCGTCAGCACTCTCTGATCCCAGGCCAGAGTCAACCCAGCCCAAGCCAGATAAGCCCTCAAACCCAATTCTCAAATGGTCTCTCCAGCTTGAATTACTCACTCCAGACGAATCAAGCCAGCTTCAGCTTTTGTATCACCTTTGGCCACGATCTCTAGACCTGCTTCCTTCCCCCCACTGACATCCCCCTACCCCCCACCTCACCCCAACCTGCAGGAAGCCTGGGAAAAGCGACCTCTGCCCCCTCCACTTGTCCTGAATAGAAGAGAATTAGGAGAGGCAGCATGAGAATTCAATCCCATCCCAATGAAACCCCAGCCAACCATCCAGAACTGTCCCTCATTAATTCATTCAGCCACCTGTTCCTACATTTAACACTTCTTCAAAGCACTGGGAAGCCAGGGGCCCGGAAAGACATCAGCTTGAGCTGAGACCCTCCAGTGGGTTTCACACTGGTCCAAGACCCTCATTACAGCCATGACACCAGACTGGCCAGACAGCATCACAGGACCCGCTGCCCAGCTGGGAGATGTGACTCATTTCCCAAGCATGCCCTGGGGCTCTTGCGGCTGCATGCCGATCTCCGATCTCCGTGTGATGCCGTCCTCCATGTGTGGGTTTGAGCTGCCATCCTGCATTCCTACTTCTCCACTCGCCTGGTTCTCAGCCGGCCCCTTCATTTCTGTAAGGTCACAGTGCATGGGTCACTGCTTGTTTTCACAGCTATTTAAAATCCAGAGCCAAAGCTCAGCTGTGGTTGCCTCTCTGACCCCCTGCCCCGCACCCTGCATCCCAGACTCCCTCCTTCAGAGGCTGCAACCCTGGCCAGGCCGGGATGCATATCTCCAGGGCCCTGTCCCTCAGGTGCCTCCATAGTAGGGTGCTTCTCGGTTCCAAACAATGGTCCAGCTCCCTCTTGTGCTGCAGAAAGCAGAGCACCGCCAGGGACCTGGCACCCACTGAGGTGTGTGAGAAATCAGAAGGCTCAGGCAGAGGGGCCCTGGGATGCCTGCTGGGGGCGGGGTGGGAGCTGGGGTGACTGAGCCAGAAAAAGTCATCAAGCTGTCCCTGGGGGTCCGCAGGGTCCCTGGCGCTGTGCCAGGCCAGTCAGAATGCCTGGAGCAATCACGGAGACGTTATTGTCTCTTATGCATGCCGGGCCCTGCGGTGACTGCCATTCAGGCCTCAGCCCGTGGAGTCCTCCCCACTGAACTACATAGCAGGGATAGGAACAAAAAGGGAGCATGGCCCCTCCCTCAGGGAGCCTGCGACTGGAGGGGACAGATTAACATGATGCCCACAAACACACAGAAGAGCCTCCTTGTGTTTCTGGGACCCAAGAACCAATGCCACCTCATAACCAATTTCCACAGTCCATATCGGGAAGGCTTTGACTGTGGGTAAATTAGACTCGGCAATGCCCACATCAGAAAGATCTTCTGGTCTGTGGAGGCCCAGAGAGGTGTAGCATCTTGTCCCAGGTCACACAGCTACTAAGTGGCAGAACTGGACTGTGACTTACGGTGCACTGCCCCGGCTGCCTCTCGGTCACACCAGCTAATTACAGGGATGCTTGGGTTGGGGGTCCTGGGGGGAAGTAGGGATTCACGTTGGGACCAGTGGAGAATGAGCCCTGTGCTCTTTGCATTCAAAGCCAAAAGGGAAGCCGCGCTGGGGGAGAAGCCTGCGGAGAGCACGGTGGAGGTAAGTGGAGGCCTGGTTGCCCAGGTGAGTGGTTCGTCCCCGACTTGTCCTTCTTCTCACCGTCTCTGTTGTTTCTCTTCTCAGGTATTAATCAATGCCTCCCCAGCCCGACTCACCATTTTACCAATTTCAAGAGATACAATTAAAAGTTACTGCTAGCATGGGTATCACCGCTGTTCCAGCGCCTAATTAAGCCACAGTACTTTCTGCCCCTTCCCCAGCCGGGCTGCCCGCGCTGACCCTCCTGGCCGAGCTCACACCGTGGAGAGGACGCCCATGACACCTCCATGGCGAGCCCTCCCAATCCCGCAGTCCACTTCCCCAGCACACTGCCCACTGCAGCCCTCATACTTGCTGCCTCAGAGAACCCCACCCACTGCCCCGCATCCCCCGTCCTCCCGCGGAGGGAGCTTGGGCACCTCCAGAGAATCACCCCTCATGTCCGGTCCCCGAGCAGTCAGACCCCTCTTGGAGAAGTTGGAGAGTGGGGGCACCTGGCGGGGGGCAGTTCTCCCTGGAGCAGCTGGTCCGTCTGGAAAGCTGGCATGGGGGAGGACCGTGTGCAGGAGAAATGAGGCAGAGTAGGGTCGGGGCTGTCTTGGGGTGTCCCCAGGGGGACAGCCGATGACTCTGAAGACTGTCCATGTTGGATGGAAGGCGATGCCGTCCCCAGGTCACACCGGGGCAAGGAGTGGCAGCAGCTGGTCCTTGCCAGACTCCCAAGTGTCCCCAGGTTGAGGGTTGTGCAGTTGCCCCTACAAGACTTGCTGGGCCCCATTCCTCCCCAACTGGCCCCCTGCACCCCAAGGAGCCCCACTCACTGCTTTTCTGCCAGGCCTCCAGGGACCGCTAGCTGCTCACACAGACACCCCCCTTCCCAACTTCCACTCCAAAACCCCACTTTGAGGTCTGAGGGAGGAGCCCTGCCCCCCAGCCTGGCTAAGCTCGGGGAAGCCCCAGATCCCCCAGGGGAGCCCAGATTCTCTCTCTCTCCCGGCGGCCCCCACCCCTCACACACCTGTGTCTGGAGGAGGCACCCTTACCGGAGGAGCTTCCTGCCCCAGCAGCTGACAAGCCCCCAGGGTGGGTATTCCATCCCCTGCCCCCCCCCACCCCCCATCTTCCTGCAGCTGCCCATTCTCTAGCCTTGCAGATAAACACACGAAGTTACCAGCCCTCCGGGTTGGTCTCCCAACCCTGCCCGTGCCTCAGCCTGACGTGCTTAGGGAGGACAAGCAATCTGATGGCCCTGTCTCCCCTCCTACTCTGCCCAGAGGGCCATGTGGCTATCTGCAAGGCTGCCACCCTCAGCTAGTCCCAGGGCCCTGCCAGCTCTGCTCCCCTGCACAGAGGGCAGCCTCGCCGCCCCGGGCCCTCAGCTGGACCCTGAGCTCTCGGTCCTCTGCCCTCTCTCTGTCATTGCCTGGCCCAGCCAGCTCTGGCAGGTGCTTCTCCATCTTCTCTGAGCTGTTCTGACCTGCTGCTCACGTTCCACCCTCTCTCTGTCTCTCTCTCTCTCTCTCTGTCTCTCTCTTCTTTCATCAGCTGGGAGGTGAGAAGGGGGTGGGAACGAGAGAAGGGTTTGCTGTCACTTCCTGCTTTTCATGTATTGACCATTAAAGATAAAGTCTCCAGGCTGGGGTACGGAGGAGAGGGTGCAGACAGTGGAGGTGCAGGGTGAGGCCGGGAGCTGGGCTGCGTGGGGAGCAGCTGAGGAGGAAGAGAAGGAGGGCCCAGTGGCTCTGGACAGGGGCGGCCAAGTGTTTGCCTGGGGAGGGGCAGTGGTCAAGTCTAGTGGGCAAGAACAGAAGGGGATGAGCCTGCCCCCGCTGTCTCAGGCCACCTTTCTTCTGGGAGATAACTCAGAACACAAGCAGGTGGGGGAAGGAGCGGGTCCCCTCCAGCACGGTGGACAGAGGCCTTCTGCCCAACTAGGGACCAGAGGGCTCCCCAAGAGGGAGGCGGGCCTCAGCTGTGCCCTCTGCCTGCCCGGTGTCTTGGCAGGGCCGTGAGGGGTGCCGGGGCTCCTTCATGTTTTGGGGGAATCTCAGGCCTAGGAAATGCTGCTGAGTTGGAGGTTGAGATTGAAGAATGAAGCCCGCAGCTTGCTCAGCACGGCGGTGGGGCTTGTGACCACTGAAGGGGCAGACAGAACGCATGTGAAGAGCCTGTGGAGAGGGAAACAGCCCATCCAGAGTGCACAGACCCAGGAAGGGGGTGGTCCCTAAAGTCACACCTTTTGCCAATAAATAGGATTAGGATCTGTGGGTTAAGGCTCTGAGATAGCTTCCAGCTGGGCCATCCTGGCCTGTGCCTGGGGATAAGGTCCCCTCCCCTGCAGCCTCCATTTCCGGCCCTATGCTCTGAGCAGCGGGTCGTGGTCGCGGTGCCCACAAGCGGCAGGAAGCATCCTCAGAGGGCAGGGTCTCAGCCGCCCCCCAGAGGGCCCAGGCATTGGAGGGGATTGTGCTGTGTCCCATCTACAGGCTGGGGTGCTGGAGGGATGAGGAATTAAACCCCTAGCCTCCCACCCATTTCCTCCACCTTCCCTTGCTAGTGAGAAGAGGCCAGGCTAGTTCATAGTGACCTCCATGGTCTGGGGGAGGCGGCCACCTCCTCATGCCCCACCCAGGGGGTCCACACTAGAGTCGTTTTGGGATACCCCTCCTGCAGCGGGACAAATTTAACCAGGACCCAGGTTGGGCCAGAAAGGCAGCTGGGGACCTGACTGGCCTTGGCTGTCTGGCTGCTCTCAAATGCGTGCTCATGGCCTTAGAGAGTCTGGGAGGATGGGGCAGGTCCAGATCACCCTGCAGGGGCCCCTGCCACTTTGGGGTTTGGGTGCCCTCATGATGTCAACAGTGATGACGAGCTACCCCTTTTAGAGAGCCGGCGGGAGGAGGGGGCTCGAGAGGCTCACAGATGCTTGGTTCTGTGTCTGTGTCTAGTCTCCCTTTGTCCTCGACACACCCCTGGGAGGCAGGGAGGGGGCAAAGGCTGTCACCCCTGCTTTTCAAGGTCAGAGTTGGTGGAGAGGGAGATGGGAAGCCGCCCAGCAGATCCCTGAATTCAGACTGCAGAGCTAGGCAGAGCCTTCGAGTCCATTGGTCCCACCGCCTGTCTCACGAATGAGGAGACTGAGGCTGCTCAGTGTCGGGGGCAGAACACAGTCTCCTGCTCCACCCAGGGTCAGCACTCCTGGCAGCCCGTTTTCCTCTGGGTGGAAAGATGGGGCGCAGGCAAAGTGAGGGCTGAGAACACCTGATGGGCACAGGAGCCGGGGCAGCCGGGAGGGAGGCTCAGGGCAGCCAGTCCTAGCAGCTGGGAAGTAGTCTTGTAACATTTCATGCTTCTCTGGCTGTTTCTAAACTAGGTGTCAATTCACAACAGGCTTCAAACGTCCCAGCACAGCTCCGGGCTGGGGGCCGAGAGGGGAGCGCCGGCGCCACCGCCAGACCTGCAGCCTAGCCCCTTGAGGGAGCAGCCCGTGCCGCCGCCGCCCACACCCCCGGGGACCCTGGTGCAGTGCCAGCAAATTGTCAAGGTCATTGTCCTGGACAAGCCCTGCTTGGCCCGCATGGAGCCCCTGCTGAGCCAGGCTCTCTCCTGCTATGCCTCGTCCTCCTCCGACTCCTGCAGCTCCACACCCCTGGGTGGCCCAGGCTCCCCCATCAAGGTCCACCAGCCTCCGCTGCCCCCGCCCCCGCCCCCCTACAACCACCCTCACCAGTTCTGCCCACCCGGCTCCCTGCTGCACCGGCGCCGGTACTCCAGCGGCTCCAGGAGCCTAGTGTAGACTCTGCCCACCACACTGCGGTCCCAGGAGGGCTGGCCGCCGGGCCTTGGGCTGCACCCAGCAGCCCCGATTGCCCTTTCGCTGCTCCCCTCGCCCTGGCACGCTGTGTTCCTGGTCACCAATCACCGTCATTTTGGAGCGAGAACCCCAATCCCTGGCACCTGGGTTTGCCTCGCCTGACCATGCTTCCCTTACTCAATCGAGCACCCCTCCCCCCAGATCTGGAGACACCACCTCACTCTCCCAGGGCCTCCACAGCCAGGCATGGCCAGGCCTCCCCTTCCTCCTGCCACCACTTGGACCTGGACTGGAGGAAACAGGAGCTGAGGGCCTAACCAGCTTCTGGGTCCTGAGTCTGTTAGGACTCAGGCTGGGTGGGCGAGCGTGAGGGGCAGGGTGGCCAGCACCCAAGCACTGGACAGTAGGTGGTCTGGTTCACCATCCCAGCACTAGGGACCACACTGGGTGGAGGAGGGTTGGCCCTGGATCGCTGGAGGGGCCAGGTTGGGGGAAGTTCTGAGAAGGGGCTTTCTCTGCTGCCGCTGGCCCCTCCCCGCAAGCCCGCGGTCTCAAGAGGCTGCTCCTCCATCCCCAGGGATGTCGGCTGTCCTGACCACATCCTCTGGCTCCTCCCAGGGCTTTCTCCTGCTTTCTCAGGAGCTGGGGCCCTGCCTGCCCAGGGCTGCCCAGACTCCAGGAAAGCTTCGAGAAGGGAGGAGGGAAACAGGGACCATTCTCAGCTCTCACTAGGTCAATTCAACAGGCCTGTGGAATCATGAGGCCATATGTCTGCAAAATGCACCTTTTAAAGAGTTTCTTAGTTCTCTAGCCCCAGATAATACCCAGCCAAGGCAAAGTGTGCACGGGGCATAAGAGTAAACACATGCACAGAACCAGGTTAATTTCTTCCATTGTCGATGCGAAAACCGGGCCAGGCAGTGATGTCCCCGGGGGCAAGTGCAGCCAGCAGAGGGGGTGTGCACCCGAGTCAGGGCTCCCTTGCAGTCTGCAGCTTCTGTAAGGGACTGGGATGCGGATGTGGGCTGGAGGGCCAGGTGCTCCGGGGCGCTTGCATTTCCCCTGCTGCCATCCCAAACCAGCCCCCCATCCTTTAGATTCCCCACTCCTGCCCCTCCTGCAAGGTGCCAGCCCTACCGCCAGCATGGGTGGCCGAAAGAGCCCCTACACCCTCAAAAGTGCAAAGGAGAGCAAAGCAGGCTTGCTGACCTCAGGGTCAAGCAGAATCAGAGAGCCAACCTTTATGGGCCCTGTGGAGCTTGGCAGCCTAGCCTCCAAGACCTCAGGGGTTGTGCCATGGCTGCCCAAACATGGCCCTTTCAGGAGGTGTCCGTCCCAAGCCAGGCTGGCCTCTCCGATCCCGTGCCAACGGCTCACTGCTGTCCTTCGCTAAGATCCCCTCACACTTGGAGCCCGTTATCAAAGTGTTCCAAGAGACGGAAGAGAATATTGGCCAGGTCTAAAGTGAATTCGCTGTCCCTGCCCTGCCCCACCCCAGCTGCAGTTCCCGGGGCTGGGAGGCACAGATTCCTCCCCCGCTCTCAGAGGTTCCAGGTGGCCTAGTTTTATGTGTACGTGTGTGGTCACCAGGTGTCATTATGATGTCACTCAGCAAGTTTATTTCCGGCCCTGTCTTTGTCAGCCCAGTTTCCGTAACTCGTGACCAGTTTGCCGTCTCCTCCCACTGTGGCTCCCAGCAGATCTGCTCTCCCCTCCTTGTTGCCCTGGCCCCTCTCCCGTGCCTTTTCTGGAACAGAGTCCAGTCCAATCAGAGCCTTTCGGAACGGAGTGGCTGACAGATGGGGTGCACGAATCCAGACACGACTGACACCCTTGGCCAGGGCAGTAGGTGTCAGGGACTCAGGAGGCACCGGGGCTGTGAGGATGCAGTGGATGATCTTGAATGAGGGGGCTGCAAATAGACTGGGAGTTACGGCTGGGCGGCGGGGAGTGAGTTATGGAGGAAGAGGAGTTATGAGGTGCCTAAATATGTTTATGAGGTGGGGACCACAAGTGCCAGGGGCTGCCGAGGAAGGGGCACAGTGCCCACCGTGCTCACATAGTGCTTCCAGTTGACCAAGTACCCTCCTCCCAGCTGATGGGCAGCTCTGGCCCCTCCCCCCACCTCTGCTGAAGCCCCAACTTTCCAGGCAGGACCCACAGAGGTCTTAGGGCTGGCAGGTGCATGAAGCCTGTCTCTTTCTGAGGCCCTGGATACTCAGGCATCTCACTGTCCTTCTCCAGGTAGGGGCTTACCCCTGGCTGCTGTGGTGGCTGCCCTGGGCCCCACTGGCAGCACTGGGAGTCCCAGCCTAGGAAGCAGACAACCCTGGGGTCAGCAGCACATGGAGCTGGTCCTGAGCTGTGAGGGGCTTTTAATTCCTGAAGGCCAGGGCAGGTGTAGCTGGCCCTCCTCACTGTCAGGGAAGCCAGAGTTCCCAGCATCTGTAACCTCCCTCCCCGATCAGTCACCAGGCTAAGGTTGGGACCCAACTGTCCCAGTCCCCAGAGCCCAGCACCAAGAAACCTGGAGCGAGCCTCCTGCCGCTCCCCATGCAGGGCCTTGTCAGGCCCCCAGCCCTCCCAGAGGGCCCAGCTGGAGAGGCTCTTGGGCCCTCCTGGTCGCCCAAGGCCGAGGGGCAGTGGAGTGCTGACTGAACTCCGGGACACAGACTGCTGGGTACATGCCCAGTGACCCCAACATGGCCCTGCTCTGTCAACTCTCTAGGCCTTACTTTGGGGGACCTGGGCCCCTCTCTCAATTTTATCCATTTGGCCCCAACTCCAGAATCAGAAGTGGGAGACAAAACTGGCTTTCCCACCCACTTTTGGGCAAGTCATACCTTCAGACCTGGAGCAAGGTCCTGCCCTGGCAGCTTGACCTGGAAGCCCGCCTGCCTGTGTCCAAAGGCACACACTTATCAGCCCCAGGCCCTTGACCCCCACCCCTGTCCCTCCACAGCCTGCAGAATGTCTCTGTGCCCAGTAGGCTTCCTGATGACCATCTGTCCGTCCGTCCCTGTGTCCTGCTGTCCTCACCTCCTTGCTGCTCTCCCTCTTCCCTGCATACACCCTTCACCCCATGGGAGAGAAACCTCTCTAGGGAAAGGCAGGGTGGCTGCACCCAGCAGCTAATCCAAATGGCAAATATTTTGTAACAAAATAGCCCAGAGGTATTTTATCTGTTTAATTCATAGAGTTTTAGAGATTATATTGAAATATGTCACTTGAGCAAACTGTGTCGGTTCTGTTTCTTTTGTTCTCCAAGAGGGAGGGCCCACCTTAGATCAGAGCATCTAACTGCAAGAGTCCGAGGCACGAGGACATTCTGACGCCCTCACCCTGGGGTCTCTGCGGGGCCGCCAGCCTCCAGGCTGCTCTCCTTGGCTGTAGTGGCGTCATCCCGTCGCCAGGGTGACGTACTTCCGAGGGTGATGTACTTCCGAGCCTCGATGTGACAGGATTAGGAAGCCCCGTCTTAAATACGTGACACATGGGTGTGGGGAGTCACCTGACAGGTGGGCACTAGGTCAGAGCTGGGGATAGAGGGCCAGGAATGTGATCCCCGCCAACACACGCACACATGCACACACATACACTCACATTCAGCCTTTAGCCAGTTGGTGAGACAGCAGGTCTCAGTGGAGACCAGGGGCAGCTTTGGAGGGAGGAAGCGCCACACCTGCCTGTGAGCATCCCGGCAGAGTGAGATGGCGGCTGGGACCCCGTCTGCACAGCTTGGCTTTCTGCAGTGGAGAGCAGGGGTATGTTGGAGGGTCAGGTCCCACTGACCGTGTTTCATCATCAGCCTCAGCTGATTTTCACCAGACATCAGCTCCTGAAGCCTGACTTTCCAATCGTGTGGTCTGGTTTGCCAAGCCCCGGGGTGTACTCTTCCTGAAATGGAAGGCACGGCAGACTCCAGTGAAAGGATTGGGGGCACACTGTCAGGAAAAGTGCCTGGAGCCATAGAGTGCAATGGAGCAAACATTTATCGAGCCCCACAGGGTGCCAGGTCCCCTGCTGGGAGCAGGAAGAGATGCCAAGATTCTGCAGAGAGATAAGGTGACAGCCAAGTGGCTGTAACGCAGGAGAGAAGACTGTAATCAAGGCTGAAGAGAGACTCCAGGCGCTTGGGCGAGCGAGCATCCACAGCCGCGTGCAGTGCTCGGATCAGGCTCCAGGACGGGCTGGACGCAGGGGGATTTCTCCTGGGAGGGGAGGGAGGAGAGAGTGAAGCTGAGGCATCAGAGGGGCTGCACCATGGGAGAAAAGCAACCGGGCGGGACGGCTGGTCCAGGGACACCTGCAAAGAGGGCATCCAGCTCTCCTGGTGCCCGGAACTCTGAGCACCCAGAAACCCAGACAGCTCCCCAGGCTGGGCGCCATTATCCCCTGTTGAAGTGAAAAGGAACATGACCTCACCCTCCTTTCAGGGAGTGGGAAATTCCAGAAGCCTGGGACCAGCTGTGACCTGTCCCACCCTGGGAACTCTCTGGCCCAAGAAGCTGAGGACTGGTCCCTTGAGAGCATCCTGAGGAGACCCAGTTCAGCCTGGCATGGGAGAGTGCCTAGGGCCAAAGGGCCTGCTGCTGTCTGTCCAGGGATGTGGGGCGGTGTCGCCATTCTCCAAGTCTTCTGGCCCTGAGCTCGTCTACAAGGACTGGCCGTCCCTCTTTTGAGAGAGGAAGATCATCCTATTCTGACAGAGCCCCTCGTGTTCCAGGCCCCTCTGAGTCCATCTGCCATGGGGATGGACAGATGTGGTCAGTGCGTCTCCCTGGTCATGACCCTCTAGCTGAGGAAACTTAAACCCATCGTCCATAGGCTTGGAATGTTCCCACTAAGGGGTCCCGGGATTTGCGGGTTTCCAGCTGAGAGCAATGGGCCAGAACAAGGTGCAGTGCTGGGAATCTGGGAAAATCCAACAATAAGCTTATAAACACCTAGCACCTGGAGCTGGTCTCGGTGTGGGGGATACACAGTGACAGGGAAGCAAAGTGCCTGCGCTCGAGGAGTTCACAATGGCGGCGCCATCCAAGGTAAACCAATGGACTGACTGTGTTCACCTTGCGGATGGTGGTACAAGACATGAGGGAGGAGCTCCTTTAGAGCATTCAGGGAAGCTGCCCACAGAGGCAAATTCCACAAGCTCCCGGTCAGGGCTGAGGGTGGGTGAGCAGTTCAGAGACCACCTCTACCGGGCGGAATGACCACGGCTTTTAGAAGCAGAAACTTGGGACAGTCAGACAGCCAAAGGCCCATTTCCTGATGTAGGAATTTACTTACATGAAAATTCTTACTAAGTCTTACTTAAACACATTTAAAAACAACCTTTACTGAAGAAATCATAAAACTGGGCTTCTCCTAGAAAGCCCAGGACAAATAGTCACCGTACGGCAAGGAAGTGGAGCGAAAGCAGGCAGTCAGGCGGCTCCAGAAGGCAGGGCGGGTGGCTGCAGAGGAGGACACAGGCCGCCATGCAGACCCCAGAAGAGAAACAGGGCGGGCAGGAGCCGATGCCCAACATGGGCCACCAATGTCCAGGGCAGCTCCTGACGCGGAGGGGCCGGCTCCCGGCAGCCTGCGGCCTGGCTCTGTCCACCTCCTCCTCGCACCCCAATCCAAGCCAACTCGAGTTTGCCATTTAAAATAACAAGGGTATGGACTCCATGGCCTGGTACCACCTGGCCCGCGCACTGACGACCTTTCCCCTCAGAGTGAACTACACAGGCCAGTACGGTTGAGCCCTCCCACAGCAGGGCTGGCGGAACACCGCAGCGGGCCCTGGCATGCCTCCCCCCACACACACACCCCAAGCCTTGACAGACGTGGCTCAGGGATCACTGCTTCCAGAAGTCACCATCCATCAACGTCCGTCCACACCCTGGATGAAATGCACTTGCCCCCGGCCCACGGCATCCTCGTTGAAGGAAGGCACTGCAGAGGGAGCAGGAGGCACAGGTCCGGCTGTGGGCTGCGAGATGCTGGGCCTGGGACAAGGGTCCCGTGAGGAGCTGCGGCAGGGCTGCTCACGTGCACGCTGCGGCCCTCCGACTGCTGGTCAAACAGCTCAGGGGGGGGACACCCACTCTGGTCCTTAGCTCACCAGCGCTTGTCCCTCCCATGCTCAGGCTACTTTCTCATAGGACCCCACACGACTCAGGCAACCTGTCACCTCCCTGTCCAGTGAGCCCCTCACTTGCTCTACTTGCCTCTCACCAACTCCCTCTCCTCTGACAAGGTAGCAGCCGGCTGGGGTCACAGATGCAGATAGCGAGTGCCAGGGAAGAAGGCATTCAGAAGAGCTCTCTATCCAAGAGCAAAGCATGGCCTGGAGAGGCTGCTACCTGGCCCTGCTGGTCTTGGGAGAGACCCTTCACAGGCAGGGCGAGGTGTGCCCTCCAGGAGACGGTGAGGCCCAGCCAGAGCCCAGTGGCCTGGAGTCACAGGCTGAGTTCTTGTCTGCCGCCTTTGCTTCCCAGGAAGGCAGCCAGGCCAAGGACAGGCCCCATGCCCTGGCTGGGAGTCAGAACTGGTCCTACCCGGAAAATTCCACTCTGAAAGAGCTGGAGGATGAGGAACTGAAACTCTTTCCTCATCCCCTCCTCCCATCCCCCTGCAGGTCTGGGTGGCTTCTTTCCCTGGGGAACCAGGCGCCGTCACCGCAGGAGCCAGGCCCTAGCACCTCAGTGCTTCCTGCTCCCATGACCCTAAGGAACCTCAAGGCAGGCTCTGGAAAAACTGTGGGAACCAGCCGCAGGAAGGCAGGAGACCACCAGGCAAGCCGGCTCGTGTTCCCACATTCCCCACTTCCCTGGACAGACCTGCCGCCCCTTCCCCCCAGGAGCCCCCAGTCCTCTTTCCTTCCAAGACATCTGGGCCAGGAAGTAGCCTCCCCACCCCCCGGGGCAGCAGAAGGCAGGCGTGGGGGAGCCTTGTCCACCATCACAAGGAATCACAGAGTCCCCAGTGCCGGACCTGGCAGCAGACAGGTTAGTCAGTCCACCTGCTTCCTGCTACGGATGAGGGGACTATTTAAGAAGTTAAAGAATAAAAGAACAAGAGAATAATCCCACAGTAAGTAGAAGGAAGGCAATAATAAGACAAAAGCAGAAGTAATGAAATATAAAATATATATACAACAGAAAGGATTAACAAAGCCAAAAGTTATCTCTAGGAAATGACTAATAAAATTGACAAACCTCTGATAAGACTGACGGTGAAAAAGAGCATCACACAGGTACCAACTCGAGGGCCACAGCCACCAACACTGCAGAGGCGCCAAACAGAGACAATACCACAAATAAACTATCAATAAACCACAAACTTCACGGCAATAAGTTTGAAAACCTTCACAGGATAAACACTATCCAAAAAAATATCTTACTAAAACTCTCTCAAGAGAAAATAGAAAACTTGAGCTGTATAAACATTGAAGAAATTTGAGTATGTGGTTAAAAATCTATCCACCACCTCTACTCCCCAAAAAAGCAACCCCGGGCCAGATGATTTTACAAAATGCTCTGACACACAGACAGAACAGGTCGTTCCAATCTCTTATTGACTCTTTCAGAGAAGACAAAAAGAAAGAAAATCTCCAAATGCCTTTTTACGAATCTAGTGTAAAGCTAAAAACAAAAAATAAACCAAACAAGGACAATGTAACAAATGAAAACACCAGGCCACTCTTGCTTATGAGCATAAATACAAAATTCTAAACAAAATATTAAGAAACTGAATCTAGCATTGAATAACAGCAATAAAAAAAGATACACCAGGACCAAGTTAGTTTGTACTAGGAATTTTAAAAGATAGTTAAATATTAGAAAATCTGTTAATATAATTCACCACGTGAACAGATTAAAGGAGAAAAACAATATGGCCATCTCAATAGATGCAGAAAAAGCAATCAATAAAATGCAACAGTTACTCTTTTTTTACTGAGATATAGTTGACATAAAACATTGTATTAGTTTCAGGTGTACAATATAATGATTTGATATTTGTATATATTGCAAAATGATCACCACAATAAGTCTAGTTAATATCCCATCAAGACTTATTCTTGATTTTAAAAAACCAGCAACCTTGGGACAGAAGCAAGCGTCATAGTCCTCTAAAGGGCACCCGTCAAAGCCCCAGCTCAAGGCTGCGCTTCAGAGCAAAGGTGAGCGCTCCCGCCACACGAGGACGAACGGAGGACCACCACCACTTCCAGTCACCCAGTGAAGGAAGACGAGACGAAAAGTGAAAGAAATGATAATCGGGGAAATAAAACTGTCATTATTTCGAACAGTCTGATTATCTCTGTAAAAAGCCCTAAAGAATCAAGAGGAAACAACCTGAGAATTACTACAAAGGAAAAATTTGTGGCCGGTTAAGAGCCGTTCCTCCTATGCTCCCCCCACCCCCCCGCCTATTCTGGCCACTCTGTCCTTGTCCCCATCTCCTCCTGGGACCCTCCTCTCAGCAACACGCCCAGACTCCAGCCACACTCGCCAGGACCAGCTTGGCAGGGGCAGCGTGGCCACCCTCACTCCCTCCGCAGGCTGGACTCTGAGCGCAGCTGAGCAGTCTCACTGGAAAGGCCTTGTCCTCTGCTGGCAACGGCGTCACTGGCGTGGAACGTGGGGTTTCTGGCCTCAGGGACAGGGCCCTTCCCATCCCACCTCAGCTGCCCTCAGGGCGTTGGTGAGGGGGTGTGGGCGGAGAAAGCCTCAGAATGATCGTGTCTGGAGTTTTGGCTAAATCCTGGCTACAGCAGTGGGGTTGGGTACTGACTCTGTGGATGGACCCAAGGCATCGAGGGCTCTCCTCTCTCTGTCTGCATCACCTGGCAATTCTGCACTTGCCTCCCCGACCCATTGCGAGATGTCCTGACTGTGCCAGTCGTCAGACAGGAAGCAGAGTGCCCGAATGCACGGCACCAGGGCCCAGGGCTCTAGCCTGTCTCAGCCCCATGTGACCTGCCAGGCTTGGCCCTCATCAGTCCTCAGCCGTCCTCCCCAGGCCTCTCTGTATTGACGGGTGGTTAACAGGCTTTTCATCCCTGTCAGATCCAATCGGCCCTTGTTACGTCCCTGAGCAGCTAAACCTGCAGGGCAGCCACGCACACTGGGTCATCAGGGAGCGGGCACATGAGGACTAGGGTGGAGGGAGAGAGGCAGGGAGACGAGGGGAAGGGTCCGGGAGGGCTCTGGAAGGGTCAGAAGTGGTGAGCATGTGGGAGAAATGCAAGGGGCTCAGACAGGAAGAACACCAGCGAGGTCTCCTTCCCAGAGCGCTGAGGGGCACCTCTGATGAGGGCCACATCTGACCCTCAAAGAGGACGACTCTTGTACTCAGGAAAGCAAGGGGCCCATTAGTTACCTACTGCTGCTTAACAAATCACTCCAAAACTCAGCAGCTTAAAACAACACAAACGTACTACCTCTCACTGCGGGTCAGGAATTCAGGGCCCCTCATAAGGTTGCAGCCAGTGTCAGCCAGGCCTGCAGCCATCCAAAGGCTTGACCAGGGCTGGCGGATCCACTTCCACAGTGGCTCATTCACCTGGCTAACAAGCTGGTGATGGCTCCTGGCCAGAGGCCTCAGCTCCCTCCACGTGGGCCTCTCAGCCAGGCCGCTTGAGTGTCCACATAGCACGGCGAGTGGCTTCCCCAAGAGCAAGTGGTCCCAGAGATCAAAGTGGGAGCCACAGTGCCTTCGATGACCCAGCAGCAGAAGTCACTCACCATCATCCCAACACACACTCTGTGGACCAAGGGTGTGAACACAGGAGGTGAGGACCCCTGGGGGCCATCTTCAGGCCAGCCACCACAGGCCTAAGGGGAAAAGGAGGTAGGAGTTGGGCAGAAAGGGTTACCCAGGGAGCTCCTCCTGTGCCCTGGCTATACTAGGACAAGATGCCAGCCTTTCCTGCAAGCCGACTCTAGCCCCACAAACTCCAGGCTCCATCCTCCCGAATCCCAGTCCCCCAGGCCTCCTAGTCTCTGTCCCTCTCGCCCCAACATGATTCCGTTCCCTCCTCCTGCCCCAAATCCATTCCCATAACCCTGTCCCCTCCCCTCAGCAGCCAAGGGCTTACAAGGCTGACAGGCTGGGCAGCTTACATTCTCTCTCTCTCTGACCAGGGTGGGAGGAGTTCTGACCTGAGGACCCAGAGCCTGCATCCCTGGGCAGTACTGGGACAGAACGAAAGGGCCCAGCTGATGCTTCCTGTCTGTGGGGGCAGCAGAGACAGCAGACCCTGACCAGAAGTTAGGTGTCTGCCGCAGGGTGGGCTGGACTTGGAGGGCGGTTTGGAAGGTCAGCTGGAGGTGGCACCCAGGTGATTCCCAGAGGCCCCAAACCAGAGCCAGGCCCTGTCTTAAGGGGGCCTGCACAGACCGGGTTTGGGAAGCTGCAGAAGTGGGATGCCCCGGTAGTTAAGACAGCCCTTCCGACCTAACACACACAGACCACCACCTTGCCCACCGTCAGGCCACTCATCAGGGGGCGGGGGCTCCAACCTCAGCAGAGTTGAAGGCCCTCTTCAGCTCCTAGAACTCTCCCAGCCTGGGGGCAGGGGGTGGAGGGCACTGAGCATACCTTAGCCCACTCCTCAGCTCCTGCAAGCGTAACCCACACCTTGGACCCCGCAAGGGGCTCTCAGATGAGACAGGAGGGGGAGAGTCCAAGCCAGGCCAGCACCAAGGCCCAGCCTTGTCAAAGGGGACACAGGGGAGAACCAAGGTGAGTGGCTGGGGACAGCAAACCCCAAGACACCAGCAGCCTTGGAGAGCCAGCGCCTGAGGAAGCCCAGCCTAGGGAGCAGGGGGGACTCCCAGGGGTAGCTTGGGGTGCCAAGAAAGGGGGGACAGGCTTAGCCTCACAGAGTGGAGGAGTGCCACAGTAAGATAAAAATGCTTTTGCCTACAGAAGCGATCCCAAACACCAGAAAATCCAACTGAGTTCTTTTTGGCTTTGGAGTCCCCTCCGCCACGGAGGGCTGCTGTGGCCTGACACCTTGGTCTAGCTTTGAAATTAAACTTAGCCACCACCCTTCTTTGGGAAAGGGAAGAGCCTGGGTGGGAGGGTCACTGATCCAGGATTAACAGCATCAGAGGGTCTACAGAATGGGAAGTCCACACATGAACAAGACAGAGTTGGTGGCCGTCCTGCGACTACCCCCTTCTGAGACATTGGGACTCCTGAGACCACTGGCCTTTGGTTTCCCCCTCCCGCTCAAGCAAGGGTTCTGGTTCCCTCTCTTGCCCAAAGGTTCTCAGTTCTTCCCCCAGAGCACAGCTTTATGAATTCAAATGCCTTCAAACATGAATGCGTAAAAAGTTCAGGTGTGAGTAATAGGGAGTGGTGGAGCCTGTGTTAAACTGGAAAATGCCTAAAGTCATTCACTTAAAAATTTTTTTTAAATATCACACTGGCCAAACAAATCATAGCTGCCAGCCGAGGCCTCTGGCCACCAGTTTGAAACTCCGACAGTCTAGGAGATGAGACGAAAATGGATCCCAAGCTTAACTCCACCCCTGCTCTTTGCGCGCGCACCCACACACACACAGCTGTATTAGTACCTGGGCACTTTAAAGAGTCAAACTGTTGCTCCTTGCCCATGTTGTGGACCCAGTGTGAGTGGGTTCCCAGGAGCTGTGAGTTGGCTGGAAGTCCCTTTCCCTGACACCCTGTTTCCTCCAGCCTCAGCCCGCCCCATCCAGATCCCTTTGGACCCGCGGGCCATAGAGGCTCTACCCTGAGCGCTGGGGCTGGAGGGAGGAACGCCCGCAGACACGCTGCCCGCCGCCGCAGTCCCCGAGCCGAGCCGAGCCCCTCCTCCACGCGCTGTGGGTTTGAAGCCGGGGGAGCCGCGGCAGCTGAGTCCCGGCGGACTACGTGGGTCGGAGGACAACGGGAGAGGGCAATGCGTGTCCGCAGAGGCAGAGAGACTGCGAGATTCAGCACTCAGGGCGCGCAGAGCGCGGGCGCCCCACCCACCTGCGGAACTGCGCAAACGCCTGCGACGAGCTGAAAGCGCCAGGCCCCACGCAGGCGCACTCGGGGGAGGCGGCGGGGAGCCGAGAGCCTGCCTCGCCTGGGCCCGTGTCTCCAGCCAGCTGGGCTGCCCCAAAGCTGGCCGACTCTCTTGGGGAGCCCCCGGGGCAATGGGGAGAAGGCTGTGGGAAGCATTTGGCTTCCAGGGAAGGGAAGGAGAGCCGCGCAGCCTGTCCCTCCATCGCGAGGGCGGGGGGAGGGCGCTGTCCTGCTTGTGAAGGGTGCTCGGGAGGTCGGAGGCGGCACTGCTCCTGCCTCCCACCAGGCGGCAGCAGAGAGCACCATGCCTGGCCCGCGCCTCCTTCGGACAGGTTCCCTGGTCTCACAAATGAGAGCAATCTGGCTGAGGCAGTTTCTCTCCATCCCTCTCTCCATCCCCTTCTCCGGTGCCTCCTTCTTTCCCCACTAACTAGTCTAAGAAGGGTGAGCACAGGTGCACGGAGCGGTCCAGAGGAAGGCAGAACGGGACTGCCAGAACCCAGGAGTCTGGACATCTGCTTGTGGCCAGTGTGCCAACGAACTTGTTCTCACCAGCTGAGAAGCCTACATGTCTGGGCAAAGGATGATGGATACTCTGAGGATGGCCTGGGGCTGTCAGGATGGAACTCACCCTGGCCAGATTTTCACTCTGTCCACTGGGCAGACATGTACCTATGCACCATTCCCCCTACCCCACTCCCATCCCTCTCCTGGCTTCCCTTCTGAACACAAGAACGTGGAACTTATCCAGCCCTGCCTTCCTCCTCCAGGAAGCCTTCTCCAGCCAGGGAAGGGTCTGGTGATTTGGTAGGGACATGGGGAGAGAAGCACCCTCAACACACACCCCCGTCTCTGTGGGAGACCAGGGGGCTTTGCAGACGCCAAGGCCTCCGCTGGGGGAAGGGAGACAGAACATGGCAAGAACAAAGGGTCCAGAGGACATCTGGTCAGATGAGTATGGGCTGGCAGAAAGAATACCGAGGTGGGGCACCAATCTGGGGAGAACTGCTCATGGCCTTCACAGAGGGGACCCCCCTCCCTCCTACCCAAGCACTACAGAATGGAGCAGAAATGGGGAGCGGTAAAGAAGGCTAGCACACGGCGGCAGGCGATCCATACGTGCTTGTTAACTAAGGCAGGAGGCTGTAACGGGGAGAACACTGGCCTGAGAACAAGGTGACCAGGTTTTAGTTGTACATCTGGCCTGGGGAGCTGTGTGAACTTGAAAAGGTCTCTTTGTCTCTTTGGTCCTCAGTTTCCTCATCCATGGAGTCAGGGGGTTGAACAAAAGCAGGATGGCAAATGGACTGCCTGAAGCACTATATCTACAAGGATTGAGGTGGGAAAGGACCTGTGATGGATTAGCAATGTCTTTTTTTGGGCAGGGGCCCATAGAGACATATGTGCTGTGTATTTGCAAAGTCAAGGGATTGTGTCTAAGTCCCTTCCATTCCAATGAGTTGATGACAGCATTGCAAGAGTGTGGAACTGAAGCTGGAGCTAGGAACACCTTGAGAGACCACCTCCAGTTAAACTCAAGACAATGGTGGCATGTGAAGGTTTGCCTCCTGGCCGTTTCTCTAGTTCCTTCGCCATGAACTCCAGAATGCTAAGCCTCATGAAGGACCCTGTTTAATGGAATGTCAGAATCCAGTGTGGTGTGTTCAGTTGCCACTTCCAACGCGGTATGTTCCATTGGGCTCTCTGAATCAGATCATGGTATACAGTAAGCTCGAACAGGAAACATCCCTGCAGTGGGAGTTCCCTCACAATATGTGTTAGAATCAGCCCACCCTCCTTTATAATAAGATGGTGTGTTCCGACAGGGAGTCGCTTCATAGCATGGCACGTCCCAGGGGGACCACCTTTAGCCCGTCAGGAAGAGCTGCTGCAGCTGAGGAGAGGAGAGGAGGCTGGCGTCCCACTGGGGGTCCCCAGGGACATTGAAAGGTTCTCAGCAGGACTGTGGTAGGGGACAGAGGCGAAGGCTGTCCATTGGAAGTTAGTGAGTGGCCCTGACCGAGGTTCCTGGCTCAGTAGCCACTCAGCTTCCAGCCACATCCTACAAGTGGGTCTCTTTCTCCCCAGATATCAGCCCCTCCTTCGTTGGGGAGGGCCTGCAGGCCTGGTCTGCGCCACCATCCAGATACAGGTGTTGCTGGGGTTTTGGCAGGCTGGGGTCAGGGGCGATGAGCTGTCTCAGGCGCTGTGGAGAGAAGAGGGGGTGAGTAGGTGGTATTGGGGAGAGAGGCAGACATGTGTCCTCGTGTCTGTGTCCCCAGGGGCCGGCAGAGCCAGGCACAGGGGGCGGCTCAGTCGAACACAGGTGAATAAACGACTGAATATCTTGAGAAGAGAGAAGAGGCAATGAGGTGGAGATTAAGCGTGTGAACTGCCTGGTCTCAGTTGCGGCTCTGCACCGACGACCTGTGCAGTCTTAGGCAACCCGCTTAGCCCTGCAGGCCTCATCTGTACACTGAGCAGGATGACAGTCACACCTCTGAGAGCAGGGCCTGGCCCAGGGTAAGTGATCAATAAGTGTCTTTGTTTGTTCTTCTTCTTATTATATGCTTAATAAGTATCTATTTTTTTCTTATTCTTGGTAGCACTACTGTTACTGTCATTATTGGTGTTATTGGTGCCATCTCCTCCTGCTCCTTCTTGGCTTGACTGCCAGTGTGATGACTGGAATCACAGCCACCTTCTCGTGACCATGAGGTCATGAGCATGATGATGAAAAGACAACATGCTCATGAGGGAAGTGCAAAAAGATAGGAAGAGGCTGGCTCTAAGGGCCTCTTTAAGCAGCTGAACCAAATGCCGGAAACCTCTGTCTCTGGTCTTCTTGACATGTAAGAAAAAAATAAGTCTATTTGCTTATTGCAGGTTGGGTTTTCTGTTACTTGTAGGCCAGATGGATTTCTACAGATGTAATGTCTTTGTGGGACACAAGCTATATCCCCTTCCAGGAAGGCATGTCCCAAACTCTAAACCGGGAGCCTTTTGCTTGTGGCTCCCCAGCCAGGGTGAAGAGAAGAAGCCAGGAGACTGTGCAATGAACCGTGATAACCGGTTATCGGTTTCCCGAGATCAAGGACTCTGGGCTCTATAAACTTCTGTGTCTGGGCCCATTTGTTTTCGTCTGTTCCTTGTTTCCCCTACCCTTTAACAGTTTGCCCTTGGTTAACCTGCCCAGATGAGCTGCTGGAAGTTGGATTCTGAAGGTGTGGGAATCTAGGACTTTGGAACATTTCTGAAAATGAAACCACTGGACTGGTCTTCAAAGACCCTCTCTTTAAGGTTCCCTGGACTGAAGGGCTGCTGCCCACTCGGAGCCAGCCCCAGCCAGGGTGTCCACCCTGTCAGCACCCTCCTTTAATGCGTCACCTCCCCCAGCCCCGTACCTTCTTGAAGGAACCCTGAGTCTTCAGGAGGGTGATGATGATGAAGAGTGGGACGCAGACCATGGAGGAGAGAGCCAGGAACCAGCCAATGAAGTACCCCCAGAGAGGGTACACGTAGATGTTGTTGTATTTGAGGGGTGTGTACTTGCTCAAGGAGAAGAGGAAAGTGGCCTGGAAAGAGGGAGGGGGAGAAACAGATGAGATGGAGAGCACTGAAACCCTTTCCTCAGCTACTTAACTATCCAGTGACAGAGGACAAGGTAACTACACTGTGGTGCATCTATGAGGTGGGTAGTAAAAGCCATTGCAAATTATGAGCCAAGGCATCACTCACGTTGAAGACTGAGACAGGAGTGGATGTAAAGGAAGGAGGAGGGATGCAGGAGCCCCAAGCAGACAGACAGACAGACAGACAGACCAACAACTGAGAAATCAGACAGATGGATGGAGGTGCAATGAGAAAGGCATGGAGCAGGAGCAGGAATAGATGACAGCGACGGTAAAGCAAAGAGCTGGATGAGATGGCCCACAAAAGAGGGCAGAGGAACCAACACAGAAGAGGGAATGGACCAGTCTCCCGAGGTAGACTGGACAGGCAGGGAAAGAGCCCCAGAGCTCAGGCTTCCTGTTCCTCATCTCCCCAAGTCTGCTGAAGGCAGGAAGGAAGAGCAGGGTAGCTGGGTGGGCACATACCAGGCAAAGTCCAGGGGTCAGGAAAAGCCAGGAGATCTTCACCAGGGGCCATGGCCGGTAGCCAATCATGTCCTCAACATTGTCATAGAAACGGTCGGCTCCTGCCCAGAACATTGGGGAAAGAGGGTGAGGACAGGAGGTGGGAACAGCTCGTGGGGATTTGGGACCTGGCTTTGTGCCCTTCCTCCCACCCTGTGCAGGGAGCCTGGATAGGGCACATAAACGAGGTGGGGCCCTGGCACACCAGCCACAGCACAGGGAGTGGGGAGAGAGAAGGGGCTGCTGCCAACAAGCTGGGGCCCTTGAGAGTCCCCTGACCTCCCTGTGCTTCCTCTTGTGTCCCTGTCTAGGGATGAACACCCCACCATGCTAACAACAGAGGAGGCAGGAGCCTAAAATGGGGCTCAGCAGCGGGACAAATGCTTGTTTATCTGTGTAGCAGAGACGAATTCAGTTTCAAGTCAAAAACAGCGAAACAGCCAGGGTGCCACTGTTCAAGCAGAGCATGCTAAACTCAATCCAGGGCCAGACAGCTATGGGAACGAACACCAGTCCAGAGGCCAGGTTCCAGGAACCCGTGTGCATCCGAGTAGAGCACGGGGAGAGGGCTAGTTCATGTGTGTGAGCACACTGACTGGTTTTGTCCCGTTTTGTTTAATGTCCTTAGGTTTCCACATCTGCTGTATCCTCTGATTGGTCAAGACACTGGAAGGCCCTCTGACCTCCCCTCACTGAAAAGTACCTTCCTACTGACCCCTGATGTGTGAAATGACCATTAAAGAGTCATTCCTGTGGCTCCTAAATTTCTCCCCAGTTAAAAACCAGATTCTAGCTCGGTAGGTGTGACATGTTAAGGCTTATCGCCATTTATACCTCACTGTGATTGAATTTATCAGATCCTGTCTGAGAACGAGCTTTGAAAAGCTGTAGGGGACTCAGGAAGACAGGACATGCTTGAGTGGGTAGGTAGGAGACGTTTCCAGGAAGAGGAAAGGACCCCAAATAGGAAGGCTTACGGTAGCAAAAATAAAAACTTTCCTACTCATGACTTGTCCTGAGGCCCTCCCATGTGGCACCCACTTACCCTCCCTGCCCTACGCCTCATGACAGTGGTGATGTGTTCCCCTAACCTGGTACAGTGAAGCCAGACGGACCTGGGGTGTGATGATGGCTCCTCACTAGCTGTGTGAGCTTAGGCAAGAGACCTAACCTCTCTGAGCCTCACTTTCCCTCTGTAAAGGGCTGTTGTGCCGATTGTGAGAAAGCAAGTGACACAACCAGCACAGTGCTTGGCACACAGTAGTGTGTTGGCTCAGTAACTGAAGGTTTCTCCCCTATTATAACAGGGACAATAACGGCGTGGGCACCACGGCATTCAGCACCACCGCTTAGCTAGCTCTGTTAGGGGGCCAGGGCTGTTGGTGGAAGTCAGTGGAAGGCAGAATTCAACCAATACAAGAAAGAAATGCATAACAGCCACAGTGGAAAAGCCCACCTCAAAAGCACAGCAATGAGCGTCCTGTCCATGCAAGTGTCCAGGCACAGTCTGGTGATAGCTTTGAAAGGGAATGTAGGAGTCTGTGGACGGTCAGACTAAATGGCCCTGAAGCTCCCTTCTGAGTAGGATGCCCACCGTGAAGGGCCTGGGGGCCTCTCTCTGTGCATTGTTATTTACACTCACTATTCAAGGAGATGGGGTTTGTCATTATCACAGCTCCACCTGCCGCGATGAGAAACTCTCGGGTTCCCAGCAGTGGATAAACTCCCCGGGTGAAAAGAACCAAGACAGCAATACAAAGACTTGTGGGAACAGGGACCAGCACACCCCATCTCATCCTGGGCAAATCTGCCCTTAGCTGGGCCCCAGCAGCACCTCCTCCCCACCCCCATTTCCCCACTGCCCCCACCCCACTCACCATACACCCAGCCGATGCAGATTACTTCAAACACTGCAAGGAAGAGCAGGCATGTGCCACTGCAAGCGTAATAATCAAACAGCTGGAAGATGTACATCCCGCCCTGCGGAGAAGGAAGGGGAGCTGGGCCTTGGCCAGTGGAGACAGGGCCACGTTCTGCCCAAAGGTAGAGGCCAACACCCATCGGGGTGCCAACCTGCCCAGCCCATGGGAAGTCATTCCTTGCATCTAAAAGGAGTTTGCCCTGCCTGGCCCTGCCTTCAGGCCCCTCTTTTAACATTAGGACAACAATCTCAGACGTCTGCAAGGACACAGGGAACGGGGGGACACACACTGTTTTGTCTGCCTGGCACCCCATCTTCTGGAAGTTGACACTACCTCACTCTAGGTGTGCTCCTCTCCCTGCTCCAGGCCTGCAGAAGAGTCACGGCCAGACACTGGCTGCGCTCTCTTTCCTCTGGGGCTGATCGGGTGGCAGAAGGGAAGTCTGAAGCTGCGCCAGCCTTCTTTAACATCAAGAGGGAAATCTGGCTAGGAATGAAGTTACTAGAGGAAAGGGGAGCCAGGAGATAGAGAGGAGCATTTATGACGATGTCATTAGAGCAACTGGATCCAGCCATGCCTGAAACCAAAATAGCTCTAGACTTTTCAGTTTCCTGACCCCAAAATTCCCCTTTCTGCTTAAGCCAGCTTGCATTTGGTTTCTGTTACCTGAAGCCAAAAGAGAACTAACGAATACAGGTATGTTCCACGGTGTGGTGCCTATAACCATGCTATGAGGGAGGAAGGGCTGGTGTCAACACCCCCATTTAGCAAATGAGGTAAGGGCTCTGAGAAGGGTCAGTGGTGTCCCCCATGGCTCCCTCACCCTGGAGCCCAGCCTGCAGGCCGCACGCCCCTGCTCACCTCGGTGACCAGGAAGAGCCCTATCAGGTAGCACGTGACAGAGATGGCGAGGATGAGGAGCTCTCGCCGCCCACTCTTCCGGAGCTGCCTGGGGAACATGTCCACGAAGGCCGTCACCAGGCACTCCATACAGACAAACTGTGGGCAGGAGGGAAGTCGGGGTGAGAGGGGCCACAGCCCTTGGACCGTCTGTGGCACAGCCTCACACAGCAGTGCAAGGAAGGGTGCAACGGGCAGAAGTGGGAGTGCCCTGAGGTGAGGCCAGCCCTGCCCTTGGGCACATCTCCAAGAGGCTCCCAGCAGTGAGAGTTGGGGGGGAGATATGCTCTGTCCCCACGGCTCGGGCGCAGGGCTGGGCAGCTGGAGGGAGACTGGAGGGACGTTTGGGAGGGGTGTCCATGTTTGGGGAAGGGTCAGGCCCGGGGAAACAACGCAGGAAGCCCCCTCCCAGAAGAGGGTTTCAGGGCGGGGGTCACCCAACCAACCGCAAGGATAAGCCCTGGACAGTGGAGGGGGCCCAGAATGTACGGTCAGGGGAGAGGGGTTTGGGGGAAGGAAATGCAGGAGCTGGCAAGAGGGCCACCAGGTCAGGGAGGGGCTGCACGGGGGTGACGAACCTGACTGTCCAGCCCGAGGAAGATGAGCATGATGAAGAAAAGGCAGGACCACAGCTGGGACAAGGGCATCATAGTCACAGCCTTGGGGAATGCGATGAAGGCCAGACCAGGACCTGCCCACACACAGCACAATCAGGGGAGTGCGCTCTCGCTGCCCTAGGGAAGAGCCCTGTCCGGAGGTGCGGTGTGTGGGTGTGCATGAGTGAGTGTACGTGTCTGGGACTGTTCAAGAGGTCAGGGTGATTCCGCCCATTATTTCGCTCTTCCTAGGTGCTGGGGAGCATGCTCTTCCTCCATCCATGCAAGTAACCCATCCATTCCCCTCTCCCTCCCCCCACCCCAGTTATGGAGGCCCCACCCTGTGCCAAGCATGCCCCCAGATGCTAAGAGGTCCACCACCCAGCTTCTGGAACACTGCCTTTCTGTAGGAGGGATCTGTGTGCTCTGACCCGCCTTCCCCGCAGGTCCCAGACAGCAAAGTAGCACCTACCTGACTCAGCCACTTCAGAAATGGGCACCCCCTGCTCTTGGGACATGAAGCCCAGGATGGAGAAGACCACAAACCCGGCTGCAAAGCTGGTGGCACTGTTTAGGAAGCAGAGGGCAATGCAGTCCCTGCGGGGCGGGGTGAAGACAGGCAAGACAGGAAGGAAAAGGGAGAAAGATCCATAGTGGAGGACAGATCAAACAACAGTAAGAGGGTAAAGAGAGGAGAAAAAGACAAAGATGAGGTGTCAGAAGGTGAGAGAGGGAAGGGAGGGAGAAAAGGGAGGAGAAAAGACATTCAGTCTGGGAGAGGAACTGCGATGTCAGTCTGACACAGCTTGTAACTCCCTGAAAACAAAGGAGGAAGGCCTGGGCGCCCTGACTGAGTCTCATCCAGGACCCCGCCCTCCTTGGACCACAGGTAGGCAGGGTCCTCAGAGGCCCCAGCCGCCGTCCCTACCTGTAGCAGTTGTTGTGGTACTTGTTGTAGCTGCCCAGGGCTGTCAGGCACCCCTGGCAGATGGCGAAGGAGAAGAAGATCTGGGTGCCGGCGTCCATCCACACCTACGTGAGACCCCAAGACAGTGGTGCAGGGAGAGCAGGAGGGAGCCTGCCAGGGCCTGGGGCCAGCTGATCAGAGACCCAACCCATTCCCCCACGGAGCTGGCCTGGCCCCTCGGGGGTTCCCTGAGAATCGTGTCCATCCCAGCTCTCCATTAACAGTCCTCGTCTGCTCACAGGCAGGGCCTACTTTTAATCTGGCTCTGTGAGCACTTAGTAAGCACCAAACACAGTGCGTAACTTGAATTTCTTAGGTGGAGTCCACACCCCACGGCTGTGGCCCAGAGCTGGCAGGCCTGCCTGCAGGGCGAGCCAAGAGGCACCTGCACTCACTCAACAAACAGACTGTGCAGCCCCGGTGGGGTGAAGGGGCTGCTCCATTCAAATATAAAGAAAAACCCACCAGGACTCTATGGAGGACAAGAGGAAATAGAAACGGCCAATAAACGTGGGGAAATGTCCAACCTCACAGTACTAAAAAAAGTTAAGTGAAAAACAAAATGATACTGTTTTGACCAATCAAGTTATCAAAGATGAAAATAAATTATGATTGAACCTCTTGCGGCCTGCAGAAAGAAGGGCCCCCTGACATGGGCAGTGGGAGCCTCCATCGCTCTAGGCTGGTACACGTCAAGAACCTTAAAACGTGCGCACTGTTGGCCTTAGTGACCCCATGTCTAACTGCAGTCAGGAAATAATCAGAGGTGTGGTCACTGATTTAAAGGCAAGGTGTTCATTGCAGCTGTATATACAATCATAAATTAGAAAAACACATGACCTAAATGTCCCAGAACAGAGGGAGACTTGAGTAAATGACGACACTGGCCCCAGGTGTGAGCACTCAGAGGGCGCGGGTCCTGGTCTGCTGGGCACACAGCCCATCACCAGCACAAGAGCTGGACTGGGCACTTACAGGTCCTCAGCACATTTGGTTGAATGAATGAATGAATGAATGGATTATGGAGGAAAATTATGCAAGGTTAAAAATGACATTTACAAATTAATAATATGGGAAATGCTTACAATATGACTAAAGTGAAAAAAAAGGTATTTGTCTCTATATAATTACCTCAACTACGTTAAAACACAGACACACACACACCACGTAGAAGAAAATGTCGGAAGGAAATGTACTAAAATGCTAACAGAGATTACAGCTGAGTGGTGGGATTACAAAAGATTTTTAGTTTCTTTTTCATATTTTCTTCCATATAATCTAATTTTTCTCTAGTGACATCTATTGCCTTTAAACCAAGAAAAGACCAATCAAAGATTTTCAGAAGTGCAGATCTGACTTAGGGTGGGAGACGTCTGGGGAGATGGTCCCCAGCACCGTACCCACCTGGGGGTCCTTGAGGCGAAACAAATCTGGCTTCAGGTAATAGATGATGCCCTCGTAGGCTCCGGGCAGGGTGACGCCGCGGACCAACAGGATGACCAGCATCAGGTAGGGAAAGGTGGCTGTGAAATACACCACCTGGAGGGGAAGCAGGCCAAGGTCACTCCCGGTGGGGACACAGCAGCCAGGAGGCGACAGGAGTTGCGGTGGTCCTCCTGTCACCCCTCCCCAGGCAGCACAGCCATGCCCAGCTCAGTGTCCAGCACGTTCTTAGAGACAGCTGAGTGGGGGCGAGCGCATGAAACTTCCCACACCTTCCTGGATGCATTCCAGTGGGTCTAGGCTCCGCGGCAGGGTGCGAGATGCACACCAGCAGGGCCAGGGGGAAGGAGGAAGGACAGGCAGGGGCGCAGGTTTCCAGCCATAACATTTCAAAGACTCTTTAAATCCAGAATCTGGTCTCCCTTAACCCCTTATCCTGGCTGTTCTCCCCAGGACCCTGGCGAGGGTGGGATTCCCCTTCGCCACAGGGAGGAGGAGCAGATTTGTTCAGTGCTCTGTGGGGAAGTTTAAACTCTATTTTCCAGGCTTAAGGCTGGGGAAGCAGCAGTGGCCTGACCTCAGGAATCTGGAGATGCACAGAGGGGGCCCCATTCTGCCTTGACCAAGCTCAGCCCTCACCAGAGGCGGCGGCACTCTCTGTTCTATTCCTATTAACTGTTTTCATCATTACGATCACATTACCCTTACAACAATCTGGGAAGGGAGGCTGCTGCAGGAACAGGATAACGAGAGGAGTCGGGATCCTGTCTATTCCAGCCTCACAAAGCATGAAACATCAGTCTCAGATTCTCTGGGTTGGAATTAATGCTCAAGTCTGAACTCTCTCTAAGCATACAACAAGCCACTGTTGTCCGTTCTTAGCTACAACCCCTCCAAAGACTGGAGACTCACCACCTCAAAGACAGCTCTGTTTGCTGGTCCATACTAAACATTGTCTTGATGCGTTGTTAAATACAAAAAGCAAGTCACAAGAGTGTATGATCCTAATTGTGTAATATACACACTTAATAGACACTGATACACACATGCATACATAAAAAAGGAACCAGAAGGCTGCCCAGCAAGAAGTGGCCAGGATGAGCGGATCCAACCTGCCGTCATGCTGGTGCTCTGCACTGATGGCTGCGACGGAGTGCTTCCATGTTTCTTACCTTGCTCTCGACATTACTTACGTAAACAGGTCTTTTAAAGTCATATTGAAAAAGAAAGTCTTGGCTTATACTGAGCTGAAATCTACAGACTTCCCCTGTTCTCACTATGCCTCTCCCTTAAAGAATCTTTCTTTCAGTTCTCCAGAGAGACCCCTGGGAGTGTCCCTATGGACTCCGGGGGCCACAGAGAGCTTACCAAGAGCCAGAACACCTCACCTTGCCTGTGATCTTGACCCCCTTCCAGATGCAGAAGTAGCAGACGACCCAGGCAAGCAGGAGGCACAGGGCCAGCTCCCAGCGCAGGGCCCCCAGGTCGTGGATGCCCGAGGTGATGCCCAGGGTTCGTCTCCTGATGGATTGGGAAAAATTAATAACCAGCAGAAGGACTAGAGAGGACAACTTGCCTCTGTCATCAAGTCTCCTGATTTTAGAGCTGACTCCACAGATCTCATATTCCAGGCTTCCCCCACCCCTATCCCACTCCACCTGCCCCGTGGCATACCACGTTCCCACCTGTGGTCTGCATGCCCCTGGCTGTTAGAAGACCAAATCACGTAATCCCATAGGTATCTTTGTCTTTCTAACTCATCCAGCTTTCTCTGTTGTACAGAGAGAGAGAGAGAGGGAGAGAGAGAAAGTGAGTGAAGGTGGTGAGGAATGTATGAATGAGTATATGGAGAGTTGATATTTATATTTGCAAGTTGATGAGCAAGTATATGGGTATCAAATGGACAGGCTGAATGTGTGTTAGTATCTAAAGATGCATATGGGGGTGATTTAAATGTGTGTGTGTGAGAGTGTAGGTAGACAGGTGAGAGTGTTGGTGAATAAGTGTCGGTTTTAGGTAAGTGTGTAAGAAGGTGGACACGTGGGCATGGGTGGATGTAAGGATGTAAGTAGTCATGTGGGAGAGTGGATGTGTGAGCGTAGGTTTTGCCACTTTCTGTGGTATAAATACTCCCACCTTGGCCAATTTCAAGCTACCAACATGACATCACTGATCACAAAGTTGGGAAGAGATGTGCACAGTCAGTTCTCCTAAGCTGGTTCAGACTGTTTGCCAGACACCACTGGACATGTGTGGGTAGATGTGTAAGTGTAGGTGGGTGTGTGGGGTGCAGGGGGATGTGAGGGTGTAGGTAGGCATGTGTGGGAGTGCAAGTCGACATGGATAAAGTGTGAGTCTAGCTGGACACAGGCAGATTTGGGGTAAGGGTGTAGGTGGACAGTGTGGGTAGATGTGAGTGTTCCCTCATCTCTCAGCGATGTGTGGGGTGGGAGGATGGGAGGATGGTAAGTGCTAGAAAGCATGCACAGGGACGCTTAAACTTGCACCCCAAGTCCTAGGCCTCAGACATTTAGATTTCCTCTGCTTGGGGCCCCCTGGCACGTGGCATCCAGGCCCAGCACTTACTCCCAGAATTCCATGACAGGGGAGGTGAAGTTCTCAGAGGGGGTCTCTGTGCTGGCTCCCGAGTGGTTCAGAAAGTCCATGCAATGCTCTGTTGGGGACAAGGTGGGTGCGTATCAGCTAGGGATGAGACGGGGAGAGGTGCCCACACACCCTAGTCCCCTGAGCCTCTGGCCTTGCAGCCTGGCAGTCCCCCTCATTCCCAGTCCCAAAGCTTCCTTTGGAGCCCGTACCTTCCAGAGTGTCAGGAGTTGACTGCTCGGGTGGTCCATGGGACCAGCCCCCCGCCGCACGTACCCTGCATTACTCCTGTTCCAGTGACTCTGGTTGCCCCTCTGGCCACCCCGCCAACCTCTGACACAATCCAGACTTCAGATCCACTCAGCCCCACGTATGGACAGCACTCTCCTGACTCGCCCAGCCTGTCTCCACTCGATAGATAAACGGACTGAATCCCCGCGCCTGCCCTTCCCCGGCCTAGGACGCCACTCACACGGCAGGCTTTCTCCTTGCTTCAGCCCTCAACCAGCACTTCTCCCTCCGTCAGGATACAGTCACTGCACTGTGTCTTTCGCCCATCACCATCTGCAACTGTTTTGTTAATTTGCTTGTTTCTACCCCCAGGCTGTACGCTCAGCGAGGGCTGGGTCCACGCTGCTCTTGTTCACCCTTGACTCCTAGCACCCAGCACAGTGCTTGGCACACAGCAGGTGCACGATAGATATTTGTTAACTGAATGGATGAGGGAGTGGTGCTAAGCCCTTGCAGTTGCATGACACATTCACAGTCCCACTGGGTTCTCAGTTCTCCTAGTGGCTGATCTAAAGTCCCACAAAAGGCTCAGTGGCAGCACTGGCGCCAGAGCTCACTTAGCTTAGCTTTGAGGCAAGTCCCACCATGCGCTCCGTTACTGTTTGCCAATCACCAGCAACCACGAGACCAGCCCTAGGGAGAGGCCCCGTTCCAGGGGCTCAAACGACACATACCTGTGTTCCAGTTATGGGTACAAGTGGTCCAGGGCAGCTCGGAGGTAAAGGAGCTGAACAGGTAGAAGAGAGCCCAGGCAAGGATGACGATGTAGTAGATGTTCAAATAGGACTCGATGACCACAGATGCCGTACCAATGCCTTCGGGAGCGCAGCAGGGGAGGGGTGGGAGCAACAAGAGAATCCAAGACATCAGCATTAGCCAACAAAAGTCACGTGGAAGCTGCCAGTTGTGGCTAGAAGGGTACTGGGCGCTATATAAAAAGAACCACCAGGGTTCATTTATTGGCATGAGAAGCCATTTACAGCATATTTTTAAATAAGAAAAGCAGGTTACACAACACTATCCTATTCACTCTCCCATTTTTATAACATATTTTTGAACGTACAGCTTTTTCTTTTTCACGGAGAAAACTCTGGAAGGATCGTCATCAGAAAGCTAACAAGTGGTTCTCCAGGTGATAGGGTTTCAGTTCACCTTTTAAAGTTTTTTTCTCTTTTTGCCTATCTGTATTTTGTAGCTTTTCCTATTACAATCATGCATTACTTGTGAGATGAAAAGCGGCAGGAAGAACAAAGGGAAAATTTGGCAAGAATCAGTCTCAAAATAGGAGCAAAGCCCAGAAGCCACCAGCAGGGACGAGCGCCGCGGTGGCTGTCCGAAGGCCGCGCCCGGACCCGCCGCGCCTGCAGGCTCCGCAGCCGAGCCCCCGGAGTCTGTCCCCCAGCCGGCCCCCCAGTCCTACCAAAGTGGGAGCTTTCCCTCGGTGATTTTGAAAGCAGCACGCTGCCAGGGCGGCTGGCGGTCCCGGGGTCTGAAAGCCAGCCCGGAGGAGTGGGGCCGGGACTCGGCCGGGTTAGGACCCGCCCGTTTGTCCTGCGTCCCCGAGGCCGTCCCGGGAAGTCGATGCCCAAGAACTATTAAACGAAGGACTGGTGGAGAGCCACCGGGTAGGACGTCGGAGGGCTGGTCCGAAAATCAGTGCTGACTGTCCACAAAGCACCCCCTGCGCCCGGCGAGCCCACCCGATGGTTCCTATCGCCGGGCGACCGAGGCAGGCGGGCTTTCCCGCGTGGGGACCGGCAGCCTCGGGCTAGGCCGCGGGAGGGCGGCGGCTGGGGCTGCTGAGGGCGGGAGGACCCCGGGGGGCGGCGGCGGGCGGGATGTTTAGAGCGCGCAGCCGCCCGCAGACCCCTTGCGCCGGGACGCGCTGGACTCTCAGTGGTCAGGTTTCCAGCCTTCTCAGGAGACAGCGTTTTCCCACCATGCCCACCTCTGTCCAACCTACTAAGTTTGGTGGCAACCCCAGATAGTCTAGTCTCTGGGGCTCCCTTGGGGACTAACGTGGGGGAGAAGAGCCCTCTCTCCATTTCAAATATGCAAGGAACCTCTCAGGGACAAGGAGACCCCTTGGGTTTCCCTCTGGCCTCCAGGGGACTGGCCCAATCAGTAAAGATGGAGTGGTGGAAGGACACCACAAACTGCTCACATTAGTGCCAACAGATCCCTAGAGAGAGGGGCGGGAGCTATCCCTAACACAATCCCTAACACAGGAAGGAACGCGGACTTCCGGCTCAGGGAGACCCGGGTCCAAATCCTTAGTGAGTGCCTCCTTTTTCTCATCTACAAAATGAGGTTAATAGAGTTATTACTGGAGGATTAGATGAGGAAATGCACGTAAAGTGCTTCCATGAGCCCTGACATATAGTAGGGCGCAAGAGATGCTAGACATCATCATCATTATCATCACTGTTATTATATACTTTGGAGCTATGTCTGGGACCATGCCATATACTCAGGAACATATTTTCCATGAAGCTGATAAAGATCAAGCTTCAGGGTTCCTCACTTGCAAGGGCCCTTTCCAAGGCTCTGTACCTAATTTTGCATTTGTAATTTTGTATTGTCTTTCTTGAGGAACACCTTCCTCCCCAGGATGTATAAGCTTTGGGCCCCACAAAGCCTGATTATACTTCCTCTGTCTCCTGCAACACTTAGCAAGGATGAGAGGGGATGAATGAAGGAGGCAGTGAACGGGAGGAAAAGGGGAGGGGCGAGGCGTGATGCTGGCCCGAGAGGAGGGCAGGAGGGGGACCGAGAACACTCACCCTGGAGAAGGGGACAGATCTTCCTCCAGGCCGTGACGCTGCCCTGGCTGGTATACTGGCCCAGTGCCACCTCCAAGAAGAACACTGGGATGCCGCAGGTGAAGAAGAAGATGAAGTAGGGGATGAAGAAGGCTCCTGCGGAGGAGAGGGAGGCAGAGGCTGAGGCTTCCAGCCCAGGGCCCCTCCCAGAGCTGTGCTCCAGCGCCCGCCCTGCCATCCTTCATCTCCCTCCTCACAGCCTAACGGTTCCCTCCTGTCTGCAAGCAGGGACAGGCGGAAATTTTCCAGTCTGAACCCTGCTCAGCTGAGGAAAGACCTTTGAGGGGAAATAAATGGAAATTTAGGTGGAAATCCTAATATATGCACTATTTATTTTCTCAGTGTGTTTCACAAATGTAGTCAACTTATTATTTTTGGAACAAAAACATGTGTTCTGTATATTTTGATATGCTTATTAAATTACTGTTTGTTACATTTTAGAGAAAAACAAACAAAAACACCTTGGAAAAATTATTTTCCCTCTAACAATTTTCAGAGGGTTTTTTCCCTCCACCAGGCTCTGATCTGAACCAGGCTCCCAGCAGAGGGGGCCATTCCTCACTCAGGGAGATCCTCAGGAGCTGGGCTCGCAGGTGCCATTGGATCAGGTACTGACTTACAGGCCCCAATGGGAGACCAGGCCTAAAAGACATCCAGCAAATCACATGCAAATGGAATGTGAAGATGCCCTGAGCCCACAGTGCCCACTGCAGTCACTAAGGCACACGCCTCACCTCAGACGCATATCCATGGGTGAAGGAATTATTGTCTAGTGCATAGTAATAACCCTGACACATACTTTGTGCTTACTGTGCATAAGGCACTCATCTAAATGCCTCACTAATGTCAGAAACCTCACAAAACAACTGCCCATGGGGGAGGTACTGTTGTTACCCCCATTTTACAGATGTGAACACTGAGGCCAGTTTGACGATTCAAAAGCTGAGGCAGAGGGGAGGAAACTGAGGCACAAACCCAGGTGGTCTGATCCTGAGTCTGTGCCCTTAACCACTATATTATAATGCCTCTCAAATAATCCATATTACTTTGTAGAAAAAGTAGAAAGTACAAAGGGAAAGAAAGGAAAAAGCATTTCATAGTCTTCTAATTCTCTTAACACACATTTTTTTTTTTTTGCAAAAATGAGAACCTACTATATATTACTTATAAGCATTTTAAAATATGCATCATGAATCTCTTTTCATGTCAAATACATATCTCCATCATCATGCTGGTGGCGGTAGAGTCCTACGCCCCCCGTAGGCAGCTATCCTAGTCTAAGTCACAGTACTGTCACTGGCCTTCATGGTTGTCTCATTACACACTGCTGGGATGGGGACTGTGCCCACATCCTTGTGCACTTGTCTAATTTGCTCGTTAGTATAAATTTTCAGGGGAGGAATTGCTGGGTAGGAAGTTATGTATGTTTTTGTGTGTGCATGTGGTAAGATACACATAACATATAGGGAGCCACAGCAAGCCAGTACCTCTCCACCAAGTCCTGAAGTCCTTTTAAACTCTGTATTGCCTTTACATCCTGACTAATGCTAGAGTGTTAGTCAACCTAGGGCCAACAGCACCGCTGACCCTGGCTTCGGTGGCTTGGATGGTTGCAGGGGCTAGGCTGAGGGACAGTGTTCAGGAGAAAAGATGTGGCTGGGGGACTCTCCCAGAGGACATGTTATGGGAAGCTTGTGGGGGCACATGACCCATAGGCTCCTTCCCACGGGCTGTGTGGAGGTGGTCCCTCTGATACAGCAGATGGCTTCAGTTCTATTCTTGGAATGTCGATGTCAGCCCCACGGAAGCTGGGGTGCCCTCAGGAGGCCTGGACCCCAGGACTCAGGCCGAGTCCACCCTGAAAGGGCAGTGCTTGGCCTGGGGCACTGGGAGCAGTGGGCGGTGGGTGGTTCTGGACCAATCAGAGGGCAGCCTCCATCCTTGGCCTTCTCCCTGGGTTTCCAGCACGCTATCACTGCAAACACCCTCCCTCAAATGAACTTCTCAGAACCCTCGCTTTGGGAGGGTGACCCAGCCCACGATTCTCTTGGTGTGTGCCCAGGCTGTGGGCACAAGCAGCCTGGTGCTGCCCCACAGGGATCTGTGGAGGCAGGGCGACTTGAGGCTTGTTTAACCTCCCTCCCTCGGCTCCAAGGCATGCCTTGCTACCCCTGCCCAGTGCTCCTTCCTGAGACGCTGACAGTCTGGAAACTCAGAATTTCACGAAGTTCTCTTTCGGAGGGTACCATATCTTAAGGATAATCTAGTTTAGTGGCTCCCTGCTTTTTCGTAACCAAAGATGTTATTAGACCATTATTACATTATTATTATTTTTCATCCCTTTTGAATGATTTTTCTCTATAGAACTGTGTTTAGTCACTAACAATTAATTTATCTGCATGTATTAATAAAAACCATATTTAACTGCCAACCAGGGCTTATTTATGGTCAGCTTGAGATAAACCCTATTGCCACAATGAATTAGTACAATCTTAGCCTAGAGTGAAAAATGGACATTTGGGTTAAACTGTGAAGTCGTGTTCCTACATAAATCCATTGTTAAGTTGTCTGAAATAAGGAAACTAATTCCTAGACCTTCATTACTTCCTCCTTAGACCCCCAGAGACCAGGGACCCCGGATTGGGACCCCTGACCTTGTGTAGCCCCTCATGTTAAAGATGACGGAAGAAGAGAGAGGAATGGCACCATGTCTTTCCCAATAGTTAGGTTGGGACAGAGCTAAAGTAAGAACGCAAGTCACAGAGAGGACACAGTAAATGTGATGCCACCTACTCTGGTCCTGCCATTTCACAGATGGCCCAGGCTCAGCCCAGTGTCATTGCATGCTGTCACAGGTACTGGTCTCTCCACCCCAGCCCATGCCAGTACAGAGGCTACAGCCATAGCCACTGGGCAGGGCAGAGGCAGGGAGAGCATCAGAACCCCAAGCCCTGTTTCCTGGGCCCTCGTTCTCCCTCCTTTTAGATGATGGGGCCAGATGCTTACGGAGGGGGAGCCCCTGGCTCCCAGGGCCTGCTGCTACCAACTAGCTCTGTGGTCTTGGGCAAGTTGCTGAACTCTCTGAGCTCCCGCATCCTCCCCTGTGAGAGGAGAGCTCAGACTGGGTCATCTTTAGCTCAAGCTCTAACATCCTATATGTCCAAGAAACTGTGGCCCAGGACAAAGAAATAAGCTACCACTCCTACCACTTCTTCCTGCCTCCCCTAATCTCAAGCCCAGCACTAGTCCCCCACTCCCAGTCTGGGCTCCATAGTCCTGACCCACCCAGGAAATCCCATTTCTGTTTTCTTTGGAGTCATCACTTCAAGCAGCTTGCAATGATAACTCTAAGTTTTAAGTCGCAGAGCAAGATACATGGCAGATGCTTAATAAATGTTTGTCAAATTAAATATAAATAGCATTTAGAAGGATTTTCTGGGGCCAGCCCGGTGGCGCAGTGGTTAAGTTCGCATGTTCCGCTTCTCGGTGGCCCAGGGTTTCCCAGTTCGGATGCCAGGTGCGGACATGGCACCGCTTGGCATGCCATGCTGTGGTAGGCGTCCCACATATAAAGTAGAGGAAGATGGGCACGGATGTTAGCTCAGGGCCAGGCTTCCTCAGCAAAAAGAAGAGGACTGGTAGTAGTTAGCTCAGGGCTAATCTTCCTCAAAAAAAAAAAGAAGGATTTTCCAAACAATGGTTATCTTTAAATGGGAATGTTTCTTTTTCTTACCTTTCTAGAATGTTTCTAATATTCACAACATATCATTTCCACAAAAAGATAAAGGTATTTTCAAAAGGCAAAAATGAATCTGGCTTTCACAAATAAATGCACATAAATGAATTATTCCATTTATGTGAAATATTTCATGTAGGTAAACCCAAGGCCACAGAAGGCAGATTAGTGGTTGCCAAGAGCTGGCAGGAAGAGGGAAGGGGGAGCGACGGCTAATGGGTACAGGGCTTCTTTGGGGAATGATGCGAATGTTCTAAATCAACTGTGGTGATGGTTGCACAATTCTATGAATATACTAAAAAGCATTTCATTGTACATTTAAAAAGATGAATCAGGGGGCCGGCCTGGTGGCGCAGTGGTTAAGTTCTCACGTTCTGCTTCTCGGCGGCCCGGGGTTCACTGGTTTGGATCCTGGGTGCAGACACAGCACTGCTTGGCAAGCCATGCTGTGGTAGGCGTCCCACATATAAAGTAGAGGAAGATGGGCATGGATGTTAGCTCAGGGCCAGGCTTCCTCAGCAAAAAGAGGGGGATTGGCAGTAGTTAGCTCGGGGCTAATCTTCCTCAAAAAAAAAAAAAATATGAATTGGGCCCCTCCCCACCATGGCTCTGCTCATTTTTACTACCAGTGCTGAAAAGTAATAAAATTATGTTTTTTAGTTTAAAAAAACCACAGATAAGATAATATTGTTTCTCGGATCAAAACTCTTCAGTGGCTCCAATCTCACTCGGAGCAGAGCCTACAAGATCTGAGCCCTCTTACCTCTCTGACCTCCTCTCCTAGTCTTCCCCCATCTGCCACCCCCCTCTCTGCTGTTCCTCAAACGTGCCAGTTGCACTTTCCCCCCAGGACCTTTGCACTTGCCCTTCGCTCTTTTTGGAATGTGCTTCACCTGAAGTCTTTGCTCACATGTCACCTCCTCAACAAAACCTTTCCTGGTTACCTTATTTCGCAATCCACTCCCCACCCTGTGACCTGGCATTCCCCAGCCCTCTTCCCTGGTCTGCTTCTTGCCATTCCGCTCACCACCGTCTCACACACCACATGTTTTGTCCGTAATCTTCTACCCTTCACTAGACTATCACACACCAGGAATATGTTCTGTTTTGCATCTAGAACAGTGCGTGGCACATGGTAGGCCCACAATATTAGTTGAATGAATAAATGACCTCTATCAACAGCTGACATTGTGTAGAGTAATGAAGGAGCTTATCAAAAACTTGGATTCCTCGGTCCTGCCCTTTGCCTCATTTAATCTTCACAGTAGCCCTGTGGGGTGTCATCCCATTTCACAGAGGGGGACACTGAGGCTCATGGTGGAGCTAGAACTCAAGCTCAAGTCCTCCCACTCCATTCCAGCCTCCTTCCATTTTACCCGTTGCCCAGCCAGGAGGCGTCCAGGCAGGCGCAGCCCGGCTGTCAGGGCACAGCACTCCCCATCACGCCTACCTCCAAGTGAACTCACCACCTCCATTTTTGTAGCAGAGATAGGGGAACCTCCAGACATTGCCCAGCCCAATGATCTCCCCGGCCACTGACAGCACAAACTCCATCTTGTTGGTCCACTGGCCCCGATCCTTCACCTGGTCTCCACCTTCCTGGTCCAGCTTCTCTCCCTCCTCAGGGACCCAGAAGACCACAGGAGGCCCATCCTTGTGGACTGCCACTTTGCTCTCCATAGCCATGCAATGGGTTGGGAGTCCACAGAGCTGGGAGTGGGGCAGGAAGGTGAGAAGGCACGGCCTGGTGGGAGGAGAAGGAGTGAGCTGTACAACCCCAACACACGCTCCCCCATCTCTGCGCTCCGTGTCCTAATCTTTTATATTGCTGGAATATTGCTTTAATAGTTAATATTGTTGGAATATTGTTTAAAGTTGTCGGACTATTGATTTTCTTCCCAAACTCTCAGGGACGTTTACACCTAAAGTTACACTTTGCTCTTATGACTCTAGGAACAAATACGGAGCAAATCTTATTTGCCCATTTTACAGATGGGAAAACCCAGGCCTTGACAGATGAAGTGACTTGCCTAAAACCGTTCAGGAGTAGGCTGGGATTAAAACTCAGGCCTGGGGTCTTTTATTCCAAGTCCCTTTTGCTCTTTATAGTCAGCCACCAACCCCATTGGCCCATCTGCCCCCGCTCCTCAGCGTCCAGCGAGTGGCACCAGCCCAGGCTCTGGCCTCCAGGCCAGAAGGGATCAAAGACTGCCAGGGATGACAGGGGGCCAAGGGCAGGTGTGGTGAAGGTGACCGCATGGTCTTCCCCTGGCCAATTGTGTGCTCATCTCTGTGCCAAGGTGATTGATCAACCAGGGTAAACATGGGAGCCAACTAACTCTGGGCATCTGATTGGGAGGAGAGAGGAGAAAGCAAGGCCTCTGAACAAGGCCGATGAAGACCGGGATTGGTGCCAGGGCCAAGTGTAGGGCTCCAAGGGAACTCTGGTTCTTTTTCTCCAGGCCATCCCTCTGTCTGAGAACAGGCTGGGGGCCTGGTGGCAGAAGGGGTGACTAGAGTGATCCTTACTTGGGTGGTAGTAATCTCCAGATCAGAGTGGGTCCCTCAAGGGAGACCCAGAAGTGGCTGCCTGACGTCACCGGTCGTTGCCCTTCCCAACTCCCTGTCCTCCTAAAGAGCCCAAAGGTCCCGGGATTTCCAGAAAAATGATGTGGGCCACTCACAGGTTTACTGTGTCCCTCTCATTGCAGCATCGTGGTGCTGCCTCCAGAATTCTTGTTTGCCCTTCCCTCCCCACACACAATCACCCTGAGGCCACCTCGCCCGTGCTTCCAGTGAGCTGCCAGGACGAGGCGCCCAGGCTGCAGGGGGAAGCGCCCCACTGCCCCTTGCCTCCAAGGAATGTTGGGGAATCAAAGCGACCTGGAGCTACCCACTGTTCCACGCTGCTTCGAGGCTCTGGAGAAACACAAGGATTCTTTTTATTGAAAGAAGAGTCTGTGTTGATTTGTTGGTCCTTCTAACCAGGCAGCAGCCCAAGTCCCAGTCCGTCAGAAAAGCACAGCAGGAGCCACTCGAGGTTGTGGAAAGTTTTGAAGGTGACTCGGAGGGTGCAGGTCACCCCAGGAATGGGAAAGCACATCGGGGTGAGATTCTGGTACTGGGAGCTTAAGCTCAGCCCAGGAGGGAAGATGAGGAGAGAGGTACCCAGTGGAGTCAAAGGCCTTCAGCCTCTGATCTAAGGGAGGAGGAGGGGAAGCAGGGAAAAGAGCTCCAGGTTCAGAGTGATCGGCCAGGCCCCAGGGGGGCTTTGAGAACCAGAGCCTCAGGTTGGAAGAACAGGGCAGACTGGTTTCCAGGGAAAAGTTCCTGATACCTAAACCAACTGTGTATCTTCTACAGAACTGGGGCCGCCACCCTGAGGAACGACCCCCGAATCGTTATCAAACAAATGAATGAATGAGCTCAAAACATTGATGAAAAGCACCAGACAGGAAACCCAGGTTCCAGTCCAGATTTAGCTAATAATAACAATAACAGTCAACATTTGAGTAAGCAAAGTACTAAAAACATGCACCTCTTTATATACATTGTTAAAGTTCACCTTCATAAAAATCTCTGAAGTAGGTATTACTATTAACTCCATTTTATAAGGGAGGAAATGAAGCACAGAGAGATTAAGGAACAGGAACTGACGCCCAGCAGGTGCTCAGTAAAACCATTTTTTAATGGTTAGAATAAACTTACCAATACAATAAGTGGTGGAGCTGAGTCTCTAACTTCCTGGGTGACCTTAGGCAAATCACACCTCCGCTCTGGGCTTTAAGTACCCCTGGAAGACAGAATGACCTCTGCTCAACATGTGTGTTAGGAGGCTTGGCGATAAAAAATGAGGTCCATAAGAGACAAGGAGAGATTATTGCCTCTGCTTGCCAAACCATAGGGGAGCTCAGCTCAGGGCAAGCTCAAGCCCAAGGGTCACCAAGGGGGCAGTCAGGAGACAAGCCTTCCTGTTCCCAGACCAGAGGCTGCTATTTCAGGGCCAACATGTCCTCAGCAGTTCGAGGAGGGGAGACCTGGTGGGGAAAAGGAGTAAATGAAGGGAAAACCAGAGGAGAGCATGGGATGGGGAAGCAGATCTTAGAGCCCAGCTTGGGCACAGGATTTGGGTTATATCGGGGATGGGGGAGGAAAGAGAAGAGAACATGAACTGATAAACGGACACTGATGTGACACGTTTAAAAAAAAGACTATTGGGAGGAGGATAATTTATGGATAAGAATGAAAAACTGGAATGGCAGAATGAAAACATAAGCATGTGAAAAGGAAAGCTGGCCCAAGCCATGGCAAGTCAAGGGGAAACAGGCTCAAACTGCAGGAAGCGGGACTCAATTAGACTCAGGGAAGAAATGTCCAGGAGTACAAGTTGTACAGAGCTCTCCTTTTGGGGTTACTTTTAAAAGCCAAAAAACAGTACACCCCACCCTCCTGCCACCCTCACCGGCCCTGTCTGTGCCCTGCTGCCCCAGCCCATTTGCTAGGAATAGCCATACAACAGTGTTATCCACAGTCACAATGACTTCTGAGATGTCTCCCTTTCCCAACGGTCTACCCCAGCTTGGTCACCTCTTCAGCCCCTAACATCACCTCCCCAGGTGCCCACCTGCTTTGCTGAGCTGCGGCACGGTACGGAGGCACAGAGTGGACCTCACCATATGTCCATGCCCTCCTGAAGCAAAGATACCTACACCCACACTGGGCTCAGTGCTGCCCATCGAGGAAATCTTCAAGAGGCGAGAAGGTCCAAAATTAACTTTGCTCTTAGAAACTGGGCATGTGGCCAGAGGCCTCGCCAGGGTCTAGCAGAGGAGCAGACAAGTGTAGAAGTGCTGCTCCCACATGCTGCTGGGACCCCAGCTCAGTCCCATTGCACCCCCAAATCCAGCACAGGAGTGGCCCAGCCCCTGCTCCAGCCAACCCCCACATACCAGTTCTCATTCCTGTACACACACTGGTGCCATTCCCGTCACGTCCATTTGCACACACATACCTGTGTGCATGGCACCAAAACCTGACTCCTGTCCAGTCCTTCACAACCCATGGGCTGCTGGGCTCAGCTGGCAGCTGCCTGCACCTTCCGTCGGCTCCCTCATTGCCTGCCTTGGGCCCCACCACCCCTGAGGAGGGGCAGCTCCCTTCTTCTGGGAGACGCTTGGCCCCCAGCCCACCACGCTCGACTGGTAGAGGGAGGACTGGAGCCCCTCACCTGCAATCACTAAACGCAGGTCACAGGCCTTCAGGAATGCCCTGAGGTTTCTCCCGTCCTCTCTTCCTTCCCACCTCACTGGGCACTGTCTGTTTCCCCCTCCCTTTCAGGCAGGTAATCACCGCCTCTTTCACCCTCTCCCTGTGGCCAGCCCCCCGTCTATGGACTTTCCTGCTTTCCAGGCTTGTCCCTGAGCAACTCAGATGCTGTGGAGGGTGAGGGAGAAGCTGGGGTGACACCCCTGTCCTAAGATTCCCAAACATCAGGCTTTCCTCAGGTCCCAGTTTATTGCTCCACAGACACACACAGTTCTTGACACAGTCTTGCCTCGCAGGCCTCAGCCCTCCACCCCTCTGAGGCAGCTCTCAGAGACTGCGAGGACAGATCCAGCCCTCCCCTTCCGGCTCACCTCAGTCCCCGAGCCTGGCTCCTGTGATCCACTCAGCTCCGCGCTCAGATGCCCAGGACAGTCCCAGAGAGGCTGCTTAGGAGAAAGCCAAGAGAGATGGGACCTGAAAGGGAAACTGTCCTCCACCTTCACTCTTTCTCCTGTTCGTTCCAGCTCAGAATCCCATCTGAGTCATTGGTGCCATTGTCCAGGGACTCCCAGGCAGAAAGCAACTCTGTGTGTGTGCGTGCGTGTGTGTGCGTGCACCAATGTATTGGGCAGTGAAGGAGCAGAGAAACACCACAAGCAGCAGGAGGGACTGAAGCCAAAAGTCTGTGAACCAGGATTACAACATCTAACCTCAGGAAGTCAAGTCCTCTGTTCCCGGTCCCCCTCCCCCACCCCACTCCCACTGCTCACCCCTCCCTCAGGATCAGTGCTCGCCCAGTGGCCGCTGACCCAAGACCACCCTCTTGGGCTCAGAGACACATCTAACTGCATCTCTCCCCATTTTGCTCCTTGGCCCTCGCCCTCCCCCTTCTCACCTTGCCCCCTCCCAGTACAAGCTCCTTGTGAGGGAAGAGGGATGAGGATGTTCAGGGCAGGGGACAGAGCAGCAGGACGGGAGCCACCACCTCCCAGGCTGGACACCGAGCACCTCAGGAGGGGAGCTGGCCTCGCTGACGAGGGCACAGCAGGAGGGTGAATCATGCCCTGGAGTTTTCCACTAAGTACCTGCCCTCTGTGGTTTCAAGGCAAGGCTCTGAATTTCACAACCACTGCCCTTTTCCTCGGGATTTTCCTAGAGAAGGTGCCCAGAGCGTACCTCAAGGAGCATAATCTAGAAAGGACGCAGGTTTGCAGTCAAGCAGACCTGGCTCTGGACCTGTCCTCTGTCATTTCCCAGTCACATCAGCGAGACAAGGATCTGAGCCTGTTCCCGATCTGTAAAGGGAATGTCTGCTCCCGATCCCTACTCTGCAGGGTTGCCGAGAGGGCTAAAGACAGTATGGTCAATCGCTTAGCATATCATCGGTGCTTAAGGGATTTGTTGGTGTTCGTTGTGGGTGCCGTGGGAGCGGGGACTGGGATGGTGGAGTGTCTGGTCCCAGGTAGCAATAATAATGCTCTAGCGACCGCTCAGCACTCAGGCCCATAGCTGGGACTTGTCTGGTTGCCTGGCATTGCTGGGCAATTCATCAGTGTTGAATTGGTATTTGTTGAGCAAAGGTGTGTGTCCCACACTAGTGTCCGGCGAGCGTCTCCAGAACAGGGTCCTCATCACTGTTCCTGAGTGTGTCCTCGTGGTGCCGTGCCGGGCACAGGACTGTCCCACAGCCTTCATTCAGAATAGCCACTGCCTCCTTCAAGACAACAGAGATGCTTCTTTAGCCCCAGGGGCTGTGGAGGGAGGGGAAGTTGTGGGGAGAAAGGGAAATTTCCATTTGCATGTGCTTCCCCTTCGTGTTTTAGGACTTCCCCGAAGGGCTGGGTGTGAAGTGAGAATCTCAGTCTGTAGTTTTCCATCAAGCACCCCCACTCAGTGTCTCTCAGGCTCCTCTCAGCACCTCCTGTGGGGTTCCCCATCAGGAGAAAGCCAGAGTGAGTCTCACTTCTCAGACCCTTGGCCTCTGTGAAGCCAGCAGTCAAGCTTGGGGTCACTCTGGAGAGTAGGGCATGGTCTCAGCCAGAAATCACACTCCAGTTACGCTGTGCTCTGCTAGGATGGTGTGGCCTGCCCTACTGCGTCTGCCCTGTCCCCCATGTCAGGTCCACCATGTGTCAACCACAGAGTTTACTGCAGAGGGGACATCAAAGTCCATGAGATTACCTAGCTGCAGCTATTCCAGAACAGAAGACACAGCCTCTCCATGAAGGGGAGTGAGAGGGAAGAGAATCAGGCTGGGCAGAGGGTGAATGTCCTAGCTCGATGGTTCATTCAGAAATTTTATTTCGTGCCTACAATGTGTCAGGCTTTCTGTGAGGACCTGGGGATACATACAGTCCAGCAGTCTTCTTGCCTCAACTTCACCTTGTAGGAGAACAGCTGGCTTGTTTGACCTGGCCCTCCCTTTAACTCTGAACCCTCCCTTAGTCAAGTCTACCCCAATACCCGCAGCTTCCTGTCCCCAAGAGATATTGAGACCATTTGGCAAACTCCTGGAGGCCGGAGACCTCCATCTTTGCAACATGTAGGGATCCCTAAGTGACCTGGAAAGCCTGAGATTGGGCTGTGTCCACACTGGGGAGGGCCCAGAGTCCAGACGAACTGTGGTCAAATAAATCAGGTATCTTGCTCAGTGAAAACCATTAAACCCCAGAGAATGTCCTTGTCACCACCCTCATCCTCTAGCCCCCCGCATGCTTTTAGAGGGCCTGGCATGGGACCTATTTCCTGAGCATCTAACTCAGGCTAGGTGCTTTATATGTTACCTCACTTAATCCTCACAACAGCCTCGAAATGTAGGAATTATTAGCCCCATTTTACAGATGAGAAAATTTGGATGAATAGAGCTAAGTAGTGTATCCTAAGGCCATACACTAGTAAATGAGGGAGCTGCGATTTGAACCTGGGCCTCCTGGGTCCAAAAATCTATGTTTGTCCTACTGCAGCAAACTGTTTCCCAGACCATGAACATCTAAAGGGCAGGGGTCATACTTCACAATTCTTTATTTCTGCCTCTAGCATTTACTACAGCGCTGGCTCAGAGGCACTCAATGTTCATCAGATGGATGGATGGATGGATACAACTTGAGGGAAAAATGATGCCAGTCTTCCCTTTTCTGGGGGGGCGTTGCTCTCCCGCAGCCAGGGGATGTAGACTAGGGCTTGGAGGACTCAGGTCCTGCTCTTCTTGGACAATAGTGCTGCTGAGCAGGACCCTCGGGCCACAAGATGCAGGGGTATTTCTGAGCTACCTCTCCCCTGCCTCCTAGCAAACATGCTTAGCTAATAAACAGGTAGCCTTCTTTCTGGGGCCCAATGCAACCTGATGCCTGGGGCTGGGGAAGCCGGGGACAGCAAAGAGGTCTCAGAACTCTTCTTGGGCTTTTCTGTTCCATTGGCAGCCCAATGTGAGGGCACTGGAGTCATGGGAAATAGGGTGGGTTTGCTTGAAATGTGTCCCCAAGGCAACTCTCCCTTCACCTTCCACTGGACGCCAACAACACAGTGATGTAAGTATTATTATTACCACTGTATAGAGCAGAAAATTGAGGATCAGAGAGGTTAACTTACCCAAGGTCACATAGCTAGTAAGTAAGACCCAAGCCAGGACTGCAGGCCTCTGTAAAGGCGTGTGCTTGGCAGACTGCCGCGTCTCTGAGTTTGTGCACACTTATCTGAGGACGAGGAGGGACTATGTGTGTGTGTGCGCATGTACGGATCTGAGACCTAGGTGTACTTGTGTGCAAGGTCTCAGGCATGAGATCCGAGGCCCCAAGGCAGCCCGGTGGGCTCAGGGCCTAACCAGTTTCTTCCCTACCTCTATGGGCTGTAGTCTGTAACTCTCCAGTCACCTGCTCTCTCCACTCAGCTATCACTTGCCCCAAGGCTGTCTCTGCCAGCCGTTCTTCCTCTGCCTTTCTTCTCCAACAGGTGTGGCCTCTAGACAAGAGAGGGCTTCCCTCCCTTTTGTGCCTTCTTTTTTTTTTTTTTTGCTGAGGAAGATCCATGCCAATCTTCCTCTATTTTGTATGTGGGCTGCCACCACAGCATGGCCACCGACGAGTGGTATAGGTCCACGCCCAGGAACCGAACCCGGGCCACTGAAGTAGAGCACACTGAACTTAACCACTAGGCCACGGGGCCGGCGCCTGTGTCTTCTTCCTCTGAGAACTGCAGGATTCATATCACCCTTCCAGGCAGAGAAAGCAATGGGACTGAAAGCGCCCTGCCCCCACATCTCTTTGCTCCCTTGGCTGAAGCCGAGTCCAGGGGTCCCTGCTCCCTCTCCCTGACTGACCCGGGCCAGCAGCTTCTCTCACCTGTCTGCCTGTCAGCCCTGGCTTGTTAGAGCAGCTCCTTCATCCACCCCAACTGGTTCAATGTCTTCACACCATTTGGCACCACATTTCTGAAAGGGCTCTCACATGCCTTACCTCATTTGAACCTTACAACAAACCTGTGTGTGGGTGGAGTGGGCAGTATTATCTCCGTCTGAAAACAATGAAGACCCGAATTCCAAGTAACTTCCACAGAGAAACACAGCAAGTTAGAGGCAGGTCAGGACTAGAACCCATATCTCCTGCTTCTTATGCTAATGGATTATTTTCACACCATATTCCACCATTAATGAATCTCCTAAATAGAACGTGAGTCACCATTATCAGACTGCCTACGCCCCTTCCTGGGCCTCGCAGAGTCTGGCGGATCCAAGGGATGGACAGAGAGAGAGACAGCACACCCTCAGAACAGCCTTCCAGACCACCAACCTAAGTCATCAGCTTCCTTCCCACACCCCCATTATTCTCTCTCATAGCACTTTGCTTTTCTTTCATAGCATTTGCCACAATCTGTCGTTTAAGAAGTCGTATCTTTTTGCTCCTCATGTGTCATGAGCATAGCACAGCACCACATAGTAGGTGTTCTGGAAAAACTGTCAGATGTCATGTGGGTGGTATCTCAAGTTTTGGCAGGTCTATTTCTCCCATCTTAGGACTGTGATTGAGCCTGGCACACATGGGGGACTCCCAACTGTTCAGTGACCGGGAAGGAGCAGCCAAGGCCAACACACAGTAGGGCCACTAGCACTAATCTTTAGAAACTCTCCCAACACCAAGAAATCAAAAGCTGAAGACTAGTAAAGATTTCAGTGCATTTTCCCACTCACTGACTTGTGAAAAAACTAAGAAAATCACCCAGGGAACACTGTGTGCCCTTAGTCTGCAGCTCTTAGGATCACCGGATGCTATCCTGGAACAGCACCGGAAGAACCATCTGAACAGACACACACACACAGATACGTGTGGCCCTGCTCCACACACCCGCTCGGAGGTACAGCTGCAGAGACACACCTGGAGCCGCAGCTGCGGACCCTGAGGTAGGACACACTTTGCCTTCCACCTGAATCCTCTTTGCAGCCTAACCCCAAGAGTTCATCTGTGCAGCTCAGGCCCTGACAGCGGGGCTGTGGTCATGGCAGTCCCACCCCTCGTGGAGGCGACCGCATCCGGCACCTACTCTTTTCAGCAGAGGCTGAAGAACGAGGTGGTCCTGAGGAAGCAGGGTCCCTCTGCTGGCTGTGCTGGGGTAGTGCCCTGCTCTGCCAGGGCTTCCCGTACCTGCTGCCTCAGGTCTGTTGTCCTGTCACTGCTGTCCTCTCTTATACCCCGGAACCAGGCCCTGGGTAGTCACACACAGATTTGGTAAGCAGAGTCGGGCAAGGGCCCGGCAAGGGAAGCGTGGGCAAGAAGCAGCCCGACCACTCTTTTCCTTCCTCCCTCCAGCTACGGCTTATTCTCCCCTCAGCTGCCTTTCTCATTCCAGAGTGAAGGAGGAGGGCTCTTTAAGGGAAGCATGGACGGAGGAGTGTCTGCTGACGGAGGGTCTCAGCCGGGCCCCGTCACCCTTCTCCCCCCAGCAATGCCCTCTGCTCATGGTCCACAAGGAGAACTCGATGATGGGAAAGCCAGCTGGGGAGGGCGTGGGGGGTTCTAAAGCCACAGCTCTAAAGTGAGGAGGTGGTCAAGGCAGAGGGGCAGAAATCAGGAGGCACGGCTAGCAGTCAGTCGGAAGAACTTGGGTTTAATGGAATGAAGGGTAAGAGGGCCCAGAAGCCGAACAGAGCTTTCCCCCCATCCTCACCCAGCTCCCCAAGGCCCATCTCAAATGGGAAGCTCTTGATACTGGCATTTCACAGCTGTTCAGCCAGCCCTGGCACAGGAAAGTTGGGGTTGGAGGCCCCAGCTCACAAGGTGGATTCCAAAATACCCCCTTTTGTCTTATCTACACCACATAGGGGCAGAGAAGCACAGCGGGGCTGGTTCCTCCCACCCCCTCCGCAGCTGTCCCCACAGCCAGGCTCACAGGTGCCATCGCAGGGCCTGCCCCCTAGCAGTGAGACTCTAGCTCTGTGAGTCTGAACCGTGATGTCCTGGGCGTGGTAGGGGAAGAGGGTTCTGCTCGGTTCTGTTTGGGCACGTCTTGAGCTGGGCACACAAGCTGGCGAATTCTCTGCAAGGAGAGTGGAGGTGGCTGTCACGAGGTGGAGGGAGGGCAAGTCTGCCAGCTTCCCTCATCGCTGAGGTCTGCCTGCCCCATACACAAACATGCCCCCCAGGTGCAACCCTATCATCACCGTCTGTGTCTTGGAGCATCCAGTCTCCGTCTGAGACTTCTAAGCACTCACCCTGTCCCTCCCCAGTACCCACCCCAGGCTCACCAGCCCTCCTGTGGACCCTGGCAGGCAGCCGCCTACCATCAAGGGGACCCTACCTCATCCACTAGGATTCCTACGCTCTCCGACTACTTTTCTCCCAACTAACTCCCTACCTCTCTCAAGGGGCCCTTGGAGGTGCTGAGCTTGTAGACGATCCAGGTGGGAATGCAGACCATGGAGGACAGAGCCAGGAGCCAGCCCAGGGCATGGCCCCACCACGGGTAGGTGTACTTCTTGTTGTAGGTCAGTGGGGTGTACTTGATCAAGGAGAAGAGGAAGGTGGCCTGAGGGTGAGAGCAGAAGAGAAAGGGGCTGCGCGAGCAGGGGCCCTGTGCCCTCAGCGCCCCCCAGAAGAGCTGGCGGAGATCAGTCACGCTCCCAGCCTGGAATTGCCTTCAGGCTCATCTGGGCCAGTCAGCTTCCAATCCCCATCCAATTCTGCCCAAAATCCACACCCCAAAACAGGTGTTTTCCAGATACCCACCCTGTCCCTCCGGGGACCCCATGCCCCTGGGCACCTCGACACATGGTTGGCCCTCAATTAGGAGACAGTTATGTGCCTGCCGGTGCTTTCAGGTGTTTAAGTCTCCTGCACTATCAGGTGGGGCTGTGACCCCCCCTCAAGGGAGGGGGTCATGCCTCCTTGCCCCTGGGCCCCATGTATATCCTGCATGCAGCGGTGCTCAGGGGAACTACTGACACAGATAAAGCCAGAGGATGCAGCACACGGTGGTTTATGGCTCAGACTCTGCGGCTGAGCTGCCTAGGTTGGAATTCTAGCTCTCTGCGACTTTCTAGCTTGGGTAAATCGCTAACCTCTTTACCTTCAGTTTCACCTGTAAAATGAATATAATGGTAACTCTTTCTCCATGGGGTTCTTGTGAGGATTAAATGGGTTAAAATGTGTGAAGCACTTTGTGTCCAGCACAGAGTCAGTGCTCTAAGCCTGCTGCTATTATTACCGCTGTGATTACTAATATTATTATGAGCAGCCCCATGCACTTGGGTTTCAGTTCTGCCTGTGACATCAGACTCACATTGTGATGCTGGTCAAACTGTCTGACAGCTCTGGACCTCAGTTTATCCTTCTGTGAAATGGAAAGGAAGAATCTATCTTGCTGTCATTTCCTAGAATCCAACAGGAGGATGAATGGAAATCTAAAATAATTTTCAATCCTCATGGAGAAGTCCCTTCTAGGGCTAACCGCCTATCTACCCTCCTGCCACCACCATCTCTCTATCCCTTCATCTGGCTTTACCCTTTGAAGGTTGTCTTACTGTGCACACAGCTGGTGTGAGGAAGACCCAACAATATTTGATTAGAGGCCATGGCCTGTACCCAATCATGTCTTCAAGGTTGTCATAGAAGCGCCCAGCTCCTACCATGAAGAGAAGGAAGGAAGGGGGAGAAAGGACATTCTTTAGCATCGAAAGCATCAGGACCAGGACCACCAAGATCAGGATGGGCAAGGATCAATAAATAAAGATATCATGGTTGTCTTTTCAAATCGTTGCTAAGAGAGAACTCTTCCCCAGAATTCATAGGCTGTGGGCAGAATTTGGCTTAGGCAAAGGCAATAACATTCTGATTATCAAAGTTGTTAAAGGCTGAAAAAGTGTGGATAGGACAGGATATGGGCCCACCTGGGTGGTCTGGGTGTAGCCGCAACCTCTGGAGGGCCCTTACACTGGTAGCAATTTAGGATTCTTGAGATTTTTGAAGTTAGAAGGGGAGGAGCCCCAGGAAAAGGTGGATGTGAGCAGTGGATGTCTCTCTTTTGTCTAACGGCCATGGGGTAGAGGTGAGTACTGGTGTTAGGACCCAGGGGAAAAGTTACTCACCATAGACCCAAGCCACACAGATGGACTCAAAGATGGCCACGAACAGGAGGGACATGCCGCTGGCTGCATAGTAGTCAAAGACCTGAAACACGTACATACCGCCCTGCCCAGGAAGAGATAAAAACCAGAACTTTATCCAGAGGAAACAGACAGATTGACCCCATGCCTGCCAGCCTCACACCCTTGGGTCACAGGGCAGAGCTGGTAAGGACCACAGGAAATAGATATTAAAACAGAATACAGTTTGTGAGCTGTAAGGCACTAGGCAGACATGAGACAATAATGATTTTTTATTATTGTCTTTGGAAGAAAGATAGATGAAATACACAGCTATTGTTAGCTTATCCCCGAGAACATTTCAGGATTGACCCAGAAGCCCAAATCACAGTGTGCACATTTTTGGCGAAGGATCAGGATAGGGACTGTCATTAGTATTATCAAGCTGACAAGTTCCATTTCCTTCCCTCTCCCTTGAGACATCACACAAAATACCACCCACCCCCAGGGCTCCCTTTCTTCCCTTGAAGTTCATCCCTGGAACTTGGTTCAGCTGCTGGGGAAATCATGGGATCTTGCTGGAGAGGCAGTTTTTCCTAGTCCAAGAATTTTTAACCATTCTTTTCATACTCCTTAGCTTACTGTGGAGACAAATTACCCCTTGCCTGTCCCCAAAGGGAGGTGGGTCAATGCCCAAAGGCCAGAAGAGGGACTTGTCTACTTTGTCCTTCCTGTGGCGGGGAAAGGAGGGAGTCCCGGTGCCCTGAAGCCTGGAGGGCCTGCCCTGCAGCCTGAAACCACAGCAGCCTGCTCCACCCGCCTGGCCACAGTTGTCCACTGGCTCCTCCTCCTCACGTGGTCCCCAATTTCAAGCCTCCCAGATCCTCACCTCTGTGAGCATGACCAGCCCAACAAGGAAGGAGAAGACAGACACTCCAAGGATGAGGAACTCCCTCCGGTTCTTCTTGCGGAACATCTCGGGGTTCAGGTCCACCAGCGCCGTCACCAGGCTTTCTACGCACACAAACTGGATGAGAGGGCAAAAGAATTGGAGGGAAAGAGAGCTCCCAAAATAAGGTCCATCAACTAGCTCTGGCTTCTTGCTCCCAGGGTCAGCCCTATCTCAGCCAGCCTCCCTGTCTCAAGTCCCAGGAGCTGCCCTTGCATGGTTAGGTCTGGACCCACCCTTCAAAACTCCTCTTGGTCCCTGGAAGGGCATCAACTGCTGACAATCACCCAGTCTCCAACTGTTTTAAGGCCCCTCAGGGCATCAAGCTCAACCTCATGCTCACTGCTCCCCTCCCCCAGCCCACACACACTTGTCTCTCAGGCTCTGAGTGGCCACGTCTTAATACCTGGCTATCCAGTCCCAGGAGGACAATCATGAAGAAGAAGCAGAAGGCCCACAAAGGAGAGAAGGGCAGCATCACCACAGCCCGAGGGTAAGCGATGAAAGCCAGGCCAGGGCCTGCAGCAAGGAGCAGAGGAGAACAGCCCAGTGCCTGGCCAGCTCCAGACCATGTGCCGGCCCAAGGCTTCCCAGTGTGGGGCCGCAGAGCCATAGGAGCCAAAGGAAACTGCACCCCAAAGTTACCACCACCACCATCCTCACCCAGTATACGCCACCAAAACCTCTCCCTGGTCCCCAAATTTCCAAGGTACCCCCCACTGTATTCTCATGGGCAGGAACAAACCTAGCGTCTGTGGGTGTAAAGGGCTGTGGAAAATAGAAAGAGGTTATATCCACCCTAAGTCCTCAGGGCTCATTCTCCAGATCTATGGCCCCAAACCAGAGGTTTCAAACTTAAACAGAGCTCAGGAGCCAGGCAGGCTGTGCCCATCTGTGAAGTGGACCCAGTGTAAAATGAGGAAGAAGCAGGGCCTGACGAGACCCGGACATCATGCCCCCACTGAGGCAATCACTGTGTTGTTTCTACAAAATAGGTGGTTCCAAAGAAAATACCTCCAAGACTAGATTGGGCCTGCGGCCACCAGTTTGTCGTCTCTGCACCTGGAGCCTTTTCTGTCACCCTACAATGAGTGAACTGGCATTCATTTTGGAATACCACTGACATACATCCTCTCAAATAAATTAATGTTCCTCTCAGCAAATAGCAGGAACAGATTCAAATGCCAGTGCCTGGATGCCTCCACAGGAAGCTTCCTTTGAAGAAAAGGGTAGGACCGTGTGCCCTGGACAAAGCCCTGCTTCCCACATTGATGAGACGGGGTAATGCCACTGCTGCCTCACAGCTTTCCACTGCCTGGTACAGGCAGAATGCTCCCACAGTGCCTGGCATCTAGTAAGTACTCAATAAAAGCGAAAAATTATCATTTTTAATAAGAATCAGTGATGTTAGTTGCTCAGTGCTTGGCACTGTGTGTAACGTAACAGGAGTGTGCTTGTGAATGCTGTGATAAAAAATTATCTTGTTACAGAGTGTAAGTGGGTGGTCTGCAAGAACAGGAGAAGAGCATGAGAAAACTTTCTAGCTTACCCATTCGGGGCATCAGTCCTTGATTTTACTTAAAAGCAACAATGACACTGCATGGTAGAAAGGCAGTCACTTAAAAAAGGAGGACACTCTATGTGCCAATAGAAACTCATCTCTGAGCTACATTTTAAAGTGAACCAAACAAGGCAAGATCAGAACAGTGTATGTAGGATGTTAGCAATTGGTTTTTTAAAAAGGTGGGTAAGGAATAGAAATAGTAATATGTATGAATCTGTATGAATACATACGTGTGGGGGTTTTTTTTCCTCACATATGCCTAAACTATTTCTGGAAGGACAAACATGAATCTGATGGCATTGGTTGCCTCCAGGACAAGGAACTGGAGGCCAGGGATGGGAAGAAAAATGTTCACTGGATACCCATTAACCCTTTGAAGCTGGAATTGCTGTTTAAGTCCTAGACGCACCCACTGAGAGGAGACTACAGTTCACCCATGGTGTAGGTGACAATAGAAACACTCTAGATCCCAGTGGCAAAGGGTCAAGCGAAGCTCCTGGAACCCACTGCCACAGCCCTCCCCGGCAGTACTCACCCGACTCAGCCACCTCAGAGATCGGCAGCCCCTGCTCCTGAGACATGAAGCCCAGGATGGAGAAGATGGCAAACCCAGCCACAAAGCTGGTGCCACTGTTGAGGAAGCAGAGGGCTATGCAGTCCCTGCGGGGCGGGAGGGGGAGGTGGAAACAGGCGGGATCAGAAAGGGGCTGCCAGGGCCTCAGGCCTCCTGTCTGGAGCCAACAGAAACCCCAGGGAAGCACTGCCCCTCAAGGCAGACAGGCAGACACTTGTCCCAGCCCTTCACAGAGGGGCTGCCTGGCAGAATTAAGGTGAGCCTTCAAGGGTTGGTTCCCTGCTACTCCATTAGCTCAGACTTGGGACAAATCAAGGTAGTTCTAAAAGAAGGGAGCTCTAAGGAAGTAAAATATTAACCTAAAAATTTAAAAGGCTACACAGCCTCCCTCCCCACAATACCGCCACCACACCTCTTGGGACACTACCACTCTGACACAATTCAGTCTGGCATGTGAATGTAGAGGATATGGGTGTGGATAATCCCAAGCACCAAATAATTCTTAGTCACCTAAATTTGATTTTGAAATGCATGATATGATTTTTTTTTTTTTTGCTAATATTAAAATTGGCTTAAATTCTCTGATATGAACCAGGTAAGACCGGAAGGAACCATTGGGAGGGGACATGAGATGGGGGAGAGGAGAATAAAAATGGGTAAGGATTCAATGTTCGCTGGGCAAACGTACAAAGAGGCAAGACTGAGGCTCCACTGCACGACATTATTAACGCTTCTCAAGCTTGCCTACCCTCCTGAGCCCACTAACCTCTAAATTAGCCAGGGGGCTGGGCTCCTGCTGTGGTTTCCCAGCCAACCACAACCATCCCATCCTTTTGGAAGCAATCCCCCTGCCCATGCTGCAGTGGGCTCCTTTCAGCACTGGTAGCTCTGGGGCATTAGAAAGTTGGGTGAAGATGGGTATGGAGCAGGCAAATGCATGAGCCGGGGCACCCTCCCAGTCACCCCTGATCTAGCATGGCTAGAAGGACAGTAGAGATGGGTGGTTTGTGGCTCTGGCCCCACCTCCCATTCACCTGTAGCAGTTGTTGTGGTACTTGTTGTAGCTGCCCAGGGCTGTCAGGCACCCTAGACAGATGGCGAAGGAGAAGAAGATCTGGGTGCCCGCGTCCATCCACACCTACACAGGGAAAAGGCAAGAAAGCTGCACCTCCGGAAAGCAAGACCATCTGGGCTCCATGGGAGCACACGGGCCCATGGCTGAGCAGGTGCTGGCTAGGGATGACGAGAAGCCTGCTCTCAGCCAGTGCAGGCACCCCTGTGGCCCGGCCATCCCAATGGGCTCTACTTCCTGGGCCCCTAGATGGAGTTTCTCGGGTACCACCAGGATGGCATAGGCATTAGGCATTCGCAGAAGAAGACTAAAGGACCCACGGTGGAGGTGGGTGGGAGGGCAAGAGGGTGCTCTAGGCCTAAGCTAGGCCTGGCCCCCAATTTTTATAATGGAAACAAAGCCCTGAGTTCTGCCTCCACTTTCCTCTGTCCCAGGCTGTCCTGGCAGCATGGCCAGTGTGGGAGGAATCCAGGGACAGGATCCCTGGGGATATGGGCTTAATATCAGTGCCGTCACAAGCATGTAGCTTTGCCCCTCATGCCTCAAAATCCTCTGTCTGAAAAACAGCAGGAATAATCCCCAGCTCACGAAAAGTCAAGAGGATGAACAGAATGCATCTGTAACGGGCTCTGGACTCCTGGGGGAGCACAGCTCTACAGCTAAACACAGAGCATGGCTGTTACTGTTATTATCTCAGCTGGCTGCCCCAGCCTGTGCATGTTATGATTTAGATTGGACAGCTAGAATAACATCCCAAAGAGAAAGAGCATCAAGGCGAACAGGACAAGGCAAGCTGCAGATCTGTAGGAGGCAGGGTCCTGGGGCTACAGACTCTCCCCAGGCGCCTCCTGCCTTCAGAGGCCGTGAGCACTCCCAACTATGGAGGCAGACATTGCCAGGCAGCGTCCTGACACTTCTGTGGCCCCCATTTCTTATCTTTTGCCTAGCTCTGCCCCAGGAGCCCCCAAACAGATCGCTGCTTTCCTCTCACTAATGTCAAGCTCCCGCGTCCACACACGCCAAAGCCTCAGCTTCTCTCTGTGCAAAGCTCTTCAGTCCCTTACCTGTCTCTCCCTGCCTCCCTAACCACTGCCACCGCCCTCAGCCTCCCTTGCTCTCTCATCATACTCAGACCCAGCAGAGCGCCCATTTTCCTCAGCTTGGAGTGGGTGCAAGGAACCCACTGGCAAGCTGACTACATCAGAACCACACGATTCCTCAGCCAGCATCCCCAGTTGAGACACTGACTCTTTAGGCCTGAAGGAGAACCCAGAAATCAGCAGTATTTTCCAAGCATCTGGGTGATCCTAATGAACAGCAGATGTGGGCATCACTGCCCTACGGCTCCAAGAAGTGGCACCGGGGATCCACCAGGGCACTCACTCACTCTTCTCGTTATAGCTCCATTTCTGCAGGAATGCAGACAGAGCGGGGAAGATGGTAAAGAAAAGGGGAGAATGCCTCCAGCTTTCTGTCCCTTCTGCTTACTGTGAATCCCATCCCCAGGGCAGGAGTTGCCACCAGGGAAAAGAGCTCAGTGGCAAGGAGCACAGAGGAAGATCCAGAGGAGCCAGGGCTAGCAAGGAAATGGCATGCAAAGACGGAAACACAAGGGAAACTTCGCAACTTGAGGGAAAGTTATAACGGGGAAAGGAGAGGGGGTTTCAGGATTTATTGCAAAAGCTAGAGAAGGGCAGGGTAAGCACGAAGAAAGGACCCGAGGATAAGAAGGAGAGTGCTGACAAAATTCAGTGTGAAGCCACAAAAGTTGGAGGAGATGCCTTGGGGAGTCTGTTTGCTCCTTCAATATGCTTCAAATCCTTTTCTAAAACTCTGCCGCACAGACACGATGAGGACGATATCTCAGGAAGACTCAGTGACCGCTGGTCTGAGGGTCCCTCTGCTCTGCTTCGTTCCTGCCTCACTCAGTAGGTTATGAGTGGCTTCAAGAGCAGCCAGAGGCTCTGAGCTTACCCAGAAAGGATTTACCCAGGCTCAGGGATGTAAGGGCTGGGGAAAGATGCCATATGCCTATGCCTCAGGGCTTACAGGCACTTCTGGGTCATGAGACCAAGTGATCTCTCCCAAGCAGGTCATCCAGGATATGGCCCAAGGGCCTGCCCTGCCTCAGGCCTTGGGTGTTTGCTTCCTGTGCCTAGCAGTGACCCACAGTTAACAGGGAAACTCCCAAGTGCCCAGAGACATTCTGTGGCTGCCCACATGCAGGCAGGGGGCGCAAATCCTATGGTTGCGAAGTTTTGCAAAGTTGGGCTTGGGAAGAAAAAATAAGAAAATCTGTGACTTGGCAGTTCACCTCACCCTGAGGGGGACAGACTAAGACTGAGTTGGAAGGAGAAGTTAAAGAGAACAGAAGGAAATGCAGCAGGAGGGCCGAGAGTTCAGAGTGCAAAGGTCAGATACGGTGACTTTGACTAAAGCCCCCTCACTGGGAGCTTGGCAAGCCTCAGCTCTCTGCACAGCTGCTGCCTGACAAGCCTGCTGGGATCGGGGAAAGGAGTGGGGTCAGAGGAGGCTGAAAGAACAAGCAGAGCAAGCTGTTCTGTTCCCCACCACAGGCGACCCACTCCCTGACCATTCCAGGAGCCCTGGTTTCTAGAACAAAGCTCCAGTGTGTCTGACTGGGCAGAAGACTGACCAGAATAAAATAAGCGTGAAAAACACTTGGTGGAGTGTGGGTGAAAGAAGAGGTCTTTGGGGGCCAGAGGGAGAGAGAGACCTCTGGAAGATCCAGGAAATATGTTTTCAACCTTGAGTCCAAACCCAAGGATTATTATATTCACTATTTTTAGGAAGGCAATAGTGTGTAATGGAAAAAGCCTGGCCTTTGGAGTCAAACTGAACTGGTTCAATTCCCAACTCCATTAATTACTAGCTGTGTGATCTTAGGCACAGTCACTTAACCTCTCTGAACCTCATTTTTCTCATCAGAAAAATGGGTATAATAACAAATAAAATAATGTATGTAAAATGGCTAACAAATAAATAAATATTAGTTCCCTATCCCACCTTTGAGAATAATTCTGGAATAATAAAAAGCAGCCCTTAAAACTCTCAAATAATTCATATTCTTTGGAAAATGTCTATCATGGTGATTAAGACAGCAGACTCCAAAACAATACTTGGGATGAAACCTAAGCTCCCCCACATGCTGGTTTTTTGGTTCGGGTCAAATTTCTTAAGTTTTCTAAGCTTCAGTTTCTTTGTCTGTAAAAAGAGGCTAAGCCCTAAGTCCTGGGGGTCAGTGCGCTCAGTAAAGGGCCTGGCAGTGATAAGCACACAGTGAACATGTCCACTGTTGCTGCTGTTTGTTGTTGCTATTATTCTAAAAAAGCAACTTACCTTCCAGGGATAGAAAGGTCCCACAGATTTCAACATACGATATCAAAATAAAAGGACTCATTCTAATCAATGGTTCCAACCTCCTCCCTAAACAAACCCTTTGTTAGAATAGCTTAACATAGAGACTTAAAAGCTTCAACAAGGGCCCTTTGGACTCAGGGAGGCTCCCCTACCCCCTACCCCCTGCCCTTATCCATCTAGCAAAGTGCAGTAGAACAAGGCAGAGGGCCAGGACGAGGGAGAGAAATGAGCTCCCAGATAAAGCACACAGGGCACCAGTATAATCCTGAGCTTCCAGGGGCCATGCCCCAGCGTGAAAGAGACGAGCCCTGGGGCACACCAAGAGAGGCTGCCACCTGCCCACCACACAGCACGCCTGGCAGAAGGGGAGCAGGGAGCGAGATACACCCAGCATTATCTCGGCCTGGCTCCCTGCTCCCAGACTGAGGGCTTGGCAGAGAGAGGTGTCTTTGGTCTTTGTGTTGCCTAGCAGGCATTTTGTACCTTTCTCAAGTGCCAGGCAAATGCTAGCTGGAATTATCACGCTTTCTGGGGAGTGCCAACTACACTCAATTAGGGCTCTGGCAGGGGCATCCCACCCTGCAGGTGTTGCTCTGTTCCTGACAACAAAGGCCTTGCTTCAATATGAGACCAGGACCAGGCAGCTAACAAGGCTGCTTGGAAGCTCAGGACCAAGCTTGCTCTTGAAACATCTCCCTCACCAGGGCCTCAGAGGACTTAGAAGACGTATGCTCCCTGCACAGCCGACAGCTGGCTGGGGTTAGAAAGATGGAATCCTGGAGAGCAGATAAAAAGAGGTTTTGTTCCTGCAGTAACGCAGACCCAGAATTACAGCCGTATTAACTCTCAGAGTTGAAGGCTATCCAGTCCCCCTTCTTCATATTTGTGGAAGTTTATATAACAAACCCACACCTAGCAGGGGCCTGGCACACAATAGATGCTGGACAAATGTTTGCTGAATGAATGAGCTGTGAGAAAAACAAAGATGAGCAGATGGGGACTTTGCCTTCGAGAGACCACAAAGTATGTGGGATTGGTCATCATTCAGACCTGGATTCCAGCTGCAGGGGTGAAGACAGGAAATTCTTTAAACTCTCTAGGCCTTAACTTCCTATCTGTAAAGTGGGGAAACCTCGCTGATCTGCTGTGAGGATTAGCTGAAATAACGCATGTAAACCTCTTAACAATGCCAGGGACAGAGTGAGCACTCGATAAACGGCTGATCAGGACAAACAAGGCATTGATCACAGAAGCCATAAATCAGTTCCAGAAATACTGGGCCCTTCTCTTCTTTTTCTCTTCCAGCCTACCTGCCTGTCCCCCTGCCTGAACGTGTCCCCTCCTTCCCAGCCTGATCCCCAACCAAAGGCAGGTTTGGTAGCTTAGCCACTGGGTCGTATCTCTGCTGCTCCAGAACCACAACGGCTCCCTCTCGCATAGGAGATCCAAGCCAAACTCCACACCTGCCTTGAAAGCCTTCCCTCAAGCCTCCTGCCCCCACAACCTCCTGCTTGCTACCTACTCCCCATCACAACCCCTTGTTCCAGATAAGTCCAGGGGCTTATGATTCACAAAGTAAAAATACGCTTTATCTGGCCTGCCACTGACTTGCTGCGTGACCTTGGACCTCGGTTGCTCATCTGTGCAATGAGGAGTTTGCACTGGATAATCTCTGGGGTCCTTCTAGCTTCAACAGCTTGGCTCTCCAGTTTGCCTCCAGAGGCTGACAGCAGCCCCTGTGCACCCTGTAGAGACGATGCAGCAGCCATCCGTATCTCTATCATGTGTAAGAAATGGGAGAGGGGAAGGATAGGCTCGCAGCCCACCAGAAGATCACTGAGAAGTACTGAGGACCAAGGCTACGTGACTGCGTGGGGAAGCTTCTCAGCAGGAGTAGCCTGGCTTCTGGGAGCCACGGCAGCCCCAGCAGAACTCAGGAAGAAGTCCTAACTCTGCCAGGGGTGGCTGGGAGACTTGAGGACAATTTAGCATCTGGATCACCCTGAGTTCTGCCCGAGGGGGAGCCACCGCCTCTGTGCGCGCGCTGAGTCCCAGGCACTGTGGAAATGTGTGTCACTCCCTTTTCTCTCGCTCCCTCTCAGCAATTTCAGCGAATGTGTTGGTGCCTTACTACTGAAAATGTTTGAAAAGCCATCCAATAGTTAGTCTTCTCTGTGCCCAGAGCCGCCCACCTGAAGTTTCCTCAGGGCCCTTTCTATAGACACAGAGAGCCTCCTCCAGCCCCTGAGGGCAGGTCTCTACATTGTGCACACACTCCCAGGAAGGGCGACCTCTGTGCCAGGGAGGCACAGAGCATGTAGCTGGGTAACACATTTTAGGGGCTCTGGGGTGGAGCTTACCCACGCTCCCCTCCGGCCCTCGACACCTCCTGGCTTTGCCAGCTTTCAAAATGGCTGCCAAACAGGAGAAGATAAGAAACCCATCAGAGGCAGTGGCTTCTTATTTCAGGCCCTGTTTTACCAACCCCTCCAGTCAGCAAGTAGCACCACCCCCTCCCTGCGCAGGGCCATGAAGAAGCTAGCTGTAGCAGACAGAGTGTGGACTGTGAAGGACAGGCCGGAGGGGAGGGGAGAGGAGAGGCAGTGACCTCTGGACAACTGACAGGAAACTCAACACCAGCCCAGCCCTGCTGCGAGGTGCTGGGGAACTGGGGCCCAGGAATGGGCCACGGGGGCACACGGAGGGAACCAGAGGGGGCTGGTGGAGGGTCAAGAAATAGAGGAAGCTCAGTGTGAAATGAGATTGCCAAGAGAAAAAAACGCAAAAATGGGCTGGGTGGATGTGGGGAAAGGGGTCCAGCCTGTGAGAAAAGGCTGTTAGTGACATATTGCGGCCCCTGAGAAGTACCACTAGGGCCTCAGGGCCCCCTGGCAGGGTTCCCTGGCAGCTGTAAACCAAGGAGGGAGACAAGAAACGGCTGCTAACAGATGTCTGGAGACCCACACACACCACAGAGGCCTCAGGGTCTGGCCAGGAGCAGATGCCTGACCTGAGCACAAGGAAGGCCTGTAGCTCAAGCACCTCCAGAGCCACGGGATCTCCCTCATCTGTGGCTTCTTACCTGGGGATCCACCAGACGTGTGGGGTCTGGGTACAGGTAAAACCGAATCCCTTGGGCTGCCCCAGGCAGTGTCACCCCTCGAATTAACAGGACCATCAGCATGAGGTAAGGGAATGTGGCTGTGAAGTACACCACCTGACCAAGGGGCAGATGAGAGACAAAGACTTTGTGAGTTAGGAAGGAGGGAGCTGGAGACTCAGCAGCAGAGGCAGGAGGCAGGAGCTCCCCACCTACAGAAGAGGTCAAGGGAGTTCCTCTTTGGCTCACTCCCTCTCACCCCACAGCTGTTCAGTTTCGTCTCCCCTCTGCCAGAAGCCACAACCTCCCCTTCCTCCCTCCAGCTTAAGGCACTTACCCTCCCCTTGACACATACCCAGTAAATATTTGTTGAGTGACTGAATGAACTTGGGCATTCTCCCAACAAGTGTGCTTGGAATTATGGCAAGGGTTGTCAGGTATGAAAAGATCTGTAACACATGATCTCTGTCCTCACAGAGCTTACGAGCTTAGCACAACCAGGCAGCCAGATTAGGAAGGAAGCCTTGTCAGAGGCCTCAGGGCAAGAGTCCAGAAGAACTCAAAATGCCCTCTAATGCCTCATACACTCTAAGGCAAAGAGTCCCCCACGTTCTTGGGTTGGTTGAGAATCATTTTGAGATTGATAGTCTCAATGGAATTCTTTTTCCAAAGAACTGTTGCATGAAATAGGGAGCCATGAACTGTGGTCAGTGTGCAATGTGCCCACACATGTGGTATATTTCCAAGATTGAATTCCTCTGGAAGCGTCCTTCCTGCCTTTCTCTCTCTCTCTCACTCTTCCATTTAATTCCCCAAATACCAGAAGGACGTGGGTTTGAATCTAGGAGAGGCACAGAATCAAGGACAGGGGTCACATAAAATCTTTGCTGGGTCATTCCCTCCCATCCCTGACCAGGCTACAACTTAGGGCACTCCTAAGTGACTGAGCCCCCAGTGAGGCAGGGAGTCCTGGGATGGGAGGTGCCAGGAGCTCTCCAACACGGACCTTGCCCGCGGACTTGACCCCCTTCCAGACGCAGAAGTAGCAGATGACCCAGGCAAGCAGGAGGCACAAGGCCAGCTCCCAGTTCAGGGACCCCAGGTGGTGGATGCCATCAGAGATCCTCAGGACCCGCCTCCTGAGGAAAGAAGGTTGAGCCGGGCTCCACTTTTGCTGTCAGCCTCAATTTTGTAGCCCACGTGTCTCGGGCAGTGGAACCATGCCTCCAGGGTCTTGTCCAGAAGCTTCTCAGCTCTTCTCACTCAGATCCATGAGGCTCTCCTTTGCCCAGAGATAGGGATAGATATAAAAGGAGGCAAATAGAAACTGTTCCCAGGTAAGTTTGCTCTGGGAAGCTGAGTACCAATTTAACCTAGAGAAGAAGGTGCAAACACATATTTTCTCAACCAGGGTTTTAGGATGTTTCAATATGAGGAATCATGCCCTAGATGAATATCAATATTTGGAGGAGGGGCAGACAAGAGGCAATGTATAAGCAGCTGAAGTGAGGAGGGTAGGTTAGGAATGTGGACACACATGCATGTGCACTATCTAACATGTGGGTGGGCACATGGGAGAAGAAAGGCAGGCACAGCCTGAGAACAGTTGCAAAATTCCCATCTCTGAAACCAGTTCTGCATTAACCACAAATATAGGCACAACAGAAAAAAGCCACTTAGGTGAAAGAGCCACCAAAGAAGGAGACGGGAATTCTTCCCTTGGTGTCCATTGAGAGTCATCACTGCCTGAACCCATCCCCAGGCCCTTCTTTCAAACACACAGCCCACACCGGGGCGGGGAAACGGCCTCACTTACTCCCAGAACTCGATGACAGGAGAGGTGGCATTCTCAAAGGTCACATTCAGGGAGCCATTGGTCTTCTTGAACTCCACACAGTGTTCTGCCCATGGGTCCCAGGGTAAGAAGAAAGAGAAGGATCATTAGTCAATACCTGACATGACTGGAGAGAGTGGAGGGAAATTTGGGGAGAATGGGAAGCAAAGTATCTGAAAGGAACTGGGCGGAAGTTGTCTATACAAAACATCCTCAGACATAAAATAACCTCAACAAACCCACCTCACCCTCTCTCACACACGTTCTCACATGGGTTTATAAACATTTGGGTACATACTCTTATTAAAGCATGATCAGATAGCATCAGAAAAGATGCTCTGCATGTCATCTGGTTCAAAAAACACACATATTTCTAGGTAACTGTCCTGTAGAAAGTCACAGCCTTTGAGGGATAGTGAGAATGCCCTCCTGGGAAGTGATGTGACAGAGTTGCTAAGAGCAGAGGTTCAAGGTCAGGAGGCTCTGGCTTGAATCCTGACCTTCTGGTTATTCACCATGTGACTCTTTAAGCCTCACTTCTCCCATCTCTAAAATGTACACAAGAATGTACATTTGGGGGCTGGCCCCAGGGCACAGTGGTTAAGTTAGGCATGCTCTGTTTCGGCGGCCCAGGTTTGCGGGTTTGGATCCCAGGGAATGGACTTATACCACTCATCAGCCATGCTGTGGTGGTGACCTACATATAAAGTAGAGGAAGATTGGCACAGATGTTAGTTCAGGGCTAATCTTCCTCAGCAAAAAATAAATAAATAAATAAAAGAATGCACATTTGTAGGATTGAGAAGGGGATTAAATGAAAATATGTCTGTAAAGTACTCAATAAGTAATGGCTCTTAATTATCTGTATATGACTTTGGAGTTTCACAAACAGTGTTCACATTCTTTTTTTACATTTTATTAGTACAACAGTCTTGGGAAATATTAAGATGGATAGTGTTTTTCCCATTGTACATGTGAAAAAGTAAATCTTCTTAGAAATGGCCTGTCCTAGCTTATAAGTGACTAAGTGAGGGCTAGAATCCAATTCAGCAAATTGGGTATGTTTTACCTTCAAAATACCTAGAACCTGAACTTTCTCCTTAGAGCCTCTACCACCACCCCGAGGCAGCCACCACCATCTCATGTCTCCCTAACTGGCCTCCAGTTTCTACTCTTGCCTCCCTAGCCAAATCTCCAGACAGTGCCCAGAGTGATTTTGTTAACATTTAAGTCACTTTATGTCACGCCTGGTTTGAAACTCTCTGACAGGTTTCCTATCCCACTCGGAGAAAAAAGCCCAAACCCCTATAATCACCTCCATGGCCCTATTCAATCTACCCCATGGCCTGTGACCCTGTCTCTCACTGCTTTTTCACTCCTTTCTAGCTCCTCCAGCCTTGCCGTTCCCTGGATGCTACAGGACAGCACTGCTTCAGGGCCTTTGCACTTGGTGTTTGCCCCCTGCACCCTCAATGGCTCACTCTCTCTCCGCCTTCAGAGCATTACTCCAGCGCCTCTTCTCAGTAACACCCTCCCTGATGACCCTATTTAAAGTACACCCGTACACCCCTAAAATTACCAGTCCCTCCTCCCTGATTTGTTTTTCTCCACAGCACTTCTTCTAACACGACGCATTTTACTCCCTCATCTTGCTTACGCTCTCTCTCGCTCACTCTCGCGCTCTCTCTCTCTCGCTGTCTCTCTCTGTCTCTCGCTGTCTCTCGCTGTCTCTGTCTCTGTCTCTCTCTCTCTCACTGTCTCTCTCTGTCTCTGTCTCTCTCTCTCTCGCTGCTAGAACGGAAACTGCACAAGGGCACTGGGAACTTCCTTTTCGTGCATGACTACTTCCCTGGCGCTCAGAACAGAGCCTGGCGTTTACCAGGAGCTCAATGAATATCCCTTGAATGATTGACTGCCAGCTGAGTGCTCTTGTCTCTAAACCATATCACTTTCCTTGAAGCTTCAGCACCCCCAGAAAAGTGCTGTTTCATCTTGACAGGATGTCCTATACTATTCAAGATGCTAGGCTCTGAGGAAAATCAGACTCACTAGGAGAAATGTCAAAAATGTCAAGAAGGAAAATTTGCCTGAGTACTACCCTAGGTATTTTTAATTTTTGTTACTTTCAATGCATTAGACTCAGTAGTTCCATGGCCATAGGTAGCTCTTGCAGTCTTATAAGAGAATCGCATATAGTCTTATAAACACAGGAGAAAATTAACTGCTGTTATAAATTATATTGCTGACATACAAAACAGTTTATGCCCTGGTTAAATCCAGGTGAATTGTGAGCTGGAAAGACCTAAAAGAGCATCAGAAAGAAGACATGAGAAATAAATAAATGAACAAAAAATATACACATATATCAAACTAACCACATTTCAAATGAAAATAAATAAATGGCTAAACTACATAAAAAGAAGTCAGTTCTACTTGCATAATACATGAATTCATACATGTATTGAATAATTGAATACACGATTGTGTGCGTATGTGAGGAAGATTGGCCCTGAGCTAACATTTGTTGCCAATCTCACTCTTTTTTTCTCTTTGCTTGAGGAAGACTGTCGCTGAGCTAACATCTGTGCCGGTCTTCCTCTATTTTGTATGTGGGAGGCCCCCACAGCATGGTTTGATGAGTGGTGTGTAGGTCCGTCCTGGGATCTGAACCCGCGAACCCTGGGCCACTGAAGCAGAGGGCCTAAAACTTAACCACTCCGCCCCTGGGACAGCCCCAAACACATGAATTTTCTTTTAAAAAGTCTCTGACATTTTGCAGGTGATGCTGGTGAAATCTCGCTCTTATCCTTGATATAAGATCTCCACGATCGACTTGGCAGATTCCTAGTGAGTCCCAAGTTTAAGCCGGTGCTGGGCTGCCCGGGACACGGGGACAATCCCACTCCTGGTTAGCGCAGCAGAGCAACAGGAGGAAACGGATCTCTGCAGATGGCCTTACCCGTGTTCCACTCGTGGCGGCAGCTTCCCCAGGGCAGGTCCACGGCAAAGCTGTTGAAGAGGTAGAAGAGGGCCCAGGCCAGAACGACGATGTAGTAGGTGTTGAGGAGGACGACGATCACCTGGGAGGAGTAGCCGATGCCTGCGGAGGGAGACGACAGAACTGGGCCGGGGACCGAACACACTACCCATCCCTGTTTAGGAGAGGCTTTGCACACGTTGTCTGTGCCCTAAAACAAGAAGTGCTGGGGCCTCGGCTTTGGCTCCCTGCTCCCTCTCCAGGAGCCAGGAGTGTGCGGCAGCACCAATAGCCCTCCTCAGGTCGGGAGAGGACTTTCCTCCCTGCTTCTGCTGCACTACCCAGCTGCCTGTGCACTTCCATCGTGATTAGTTCTGAAAGTTCACTGATTCAAAGTTACTTTTTAAATGTGTAAGACTAAACTTCAAGATTCCAATAGACAATATACCCTGGAATTAGTCTGATAGGTTTCTGAAATAAAAAAACATGTTAAGAGCAGGAACAGACAATTCACATAGGAGAGAATGCAAATAGAGCCTCCCTAATAACTGCAGGTGTGCAAAATGAAACAATAATGAGGTACCATTCTGCGCCTACAGCCCTGGTGAAACTTCTTACAAATGATGTAACAGTGATTTCCAAACTTGTCTGCATATTAGAACTACCTGGGGATATTTAAAAATTCCAAAGCCCAGACCAGACCCCAGACCAACTAAATCACAATCTCTGGGGGTGGGGTACAGGCCTCAGGATGTTTTGAAGGTCCCTGGGTGGTTCCAAAGTGCAGACAATTTTGGGAACCATGGATGACTCAGAGTTGTTAAGATATGGGGGAAAGATGCTTACTCATGTCTAGTGACATGTAAGTCAGTACACTTCCAAGGGGAATATAATAAGCTAGATCAAGAGACATCAATTTGATTGTCCATTTGATGCAATGATCCTAATCCTGGGAATTTATCCTAAAGAAATAATTCCCAAAAAGGGGGGAAAAGCTATCTCAACAAATACACGATAGCAGAATATAGCAATTTTATAAGTAATTGAATATAAGCAAGAAGCCCAAAACAGGGAACTGTTAAGTAAATTATGATATATCTACTTGACGGAAGTTCATGCAATCATTAAATGATTGTTGTGTAGAAAATGGAAAATAATACTAACTGAAAACAGAAAAATACACTGTATATATTCCATATAGTGGATATATAAACTCTACAGAGAGAGAATGAATGAATGAAATAAAATCCCCAAAACTGGAAACAATCCAAACATTCTTCAGTGGGTGAATTAATAAATGAACTGTGGTATAACCACACCATGGAATAGTACTCAGCAATAAAAAATAATGAGCTATTGATGTGAGAACAAGCTGGATGGATCTCAAGGGCATCATGCTGAGCGAAAAAGCCAATCTCAAAATGTTTTACATTGAATGCTTTCATTTATATAACATTCTCAAAATGGCAAAATTATAGTGATAGAGAAAAAATTAGTGGTTGCCAGAGGTTAGGGTTGGGGAGGGGAGGGTTGGTGTGACTATAAAGGGGCAGCATGAGAGAGATCTTTGTGGTGATGAACAATTCTGTATCTTGGTTGTGATGGTAGTTACACAAATCTACAGGTGTGATAAAATTACACAGAGTTATACATAACACACATGGGTGTCCATGCACACTGGTGAAATCTGAATAAGATCTGTGGAGAGTACCAACGTCATTTCCGGGTTTTGATATTGTTCTATACTCATGTAAGATGTTACCATGGCAAAAACTGGATGAAAGGTACATGTGACCTCCCTGTACTATTTTTGCAACTTTCTGTGGATATATAATTATTTCAAAATAGAAACTTAAAGAAAACCCTATAGAGAAATATTGAAATAAAATATTCTAAATTTTAAACAGCTATTGTGTCAAGATGGTAGAATTATTAATGATATTTTTTCTCATTTAAAATTCTATTCTAAAATGTTTTATAATTGATTACATATGTTTTGAAAAATACATGGATTGTAATTAGTCTCTGGGTGATGAACATGATGTAATCTACACAGAATTTGAAATATATTACGATGTACACCTGAAAGTTATATGTTATAATCCAATGTTACTGCAATAAAAAACATAAGGGCTGGCCCTGAGGCTGAGTGGTTAAGTTCGTGTGCTCCACTTTGGCAGCCCGGGGTTTCGCTGGTTCGGATCCTGGATGTGGACATGGCACCCCTCATCAGGCCATGCTGAGGCAGCATCCCACACGCCACAACTAGAAGGATCCAGAACTAAAAAACATACAGCTGTGTACTGGGGAGCTTTGGGGAGAAAAAGAAGGAAAAACAAAAAAGGAGCTTGGCAAAAGTTGTTAGCTCAGGTACCAATCTTTAAAAAATAAATAAATTTTAAAAAAGAAAACTACAAAATCATTGTTATATGTATATTTTAAATATATCGCTAAAATAGCTTCGCACTCTACTTATTTAAGCTAAAGCCGTTGCCCCATCCTCATCCTCATCTTCTCCTCCATTCTCTGATGGACTGGGTGATTAGCTCACAGTGGAGGGGTTAACATAAAGACACAGGGCCTTATCTCAACCAGCACTGCAGCTAAGCCACCCAGTCATTCTGATCAACGTTTATAACCACTAGTGCAGATACCCTTGAATCAGATAGAGCTACTCACCCTCAAAGATGGGGCAGATCTTTCTCCAGGCTGTGATGCTTCCCTGGCTAGTATACTGGCCCAGTGCTGTCTCCAAGAGGAAGACAGGAATGCCACAGGTAAAGAGGAAGATGAGGTAGGGGATGAAAAAGGCACCTGTGGGTGGGAAACAGACTGTCCATTACCTGGCACTAGCCTCCTCATGGTCCACATTCGTCTCCTCCCATTACCACCCCGTACTGCCAGTCAGAATCCCAGGGGTGGGGGACATGCCAAACTGCAGGGGACATCTGTCCAGATGTCTGGAACCATAGCAGAGATCAAGAGTCACCAAGTTACCTAGGACCTAACCAGTCCCTGTTTTCACTCTGAAGTTTCAATCTATACCTACCCAGCTTCGCCCCCATGGAACATCAATTACTGCCTAGATAACACACAGCTGCGGCAACAGCAAGGCGTTCATTGAGTCGTGGATGTCCAGGAGCATTAACCCAGCCCACAGACTGTAATTCTTTTCAAGGCAATGACTGCTCTCAATGTTAGATAGGGACTTTTAGCAGGCTGAAATCAGATTTCCCTTTAGTAATCCTTTCTGCTTCTGTTTTCACAATCATTGGCTGAGACAAGTCTACCAATGCCAGAAATGCTGGTGTTTTCTCCACCATGGACTCTATCTGCTGCCAAAGCATACAGGGGAGTTCACAGAGCACCAGAAGGAGAGAACTACACAGACAGGAAGGTCCAAATACTGGCAGAGTCTTTCAACTGCGTACTGGTCAGCACATGTGTGTGAGGAAACTACCCAAAGTAAGGGAAAGAGCTATTCAAAAAGATTGAGAGTAAGGGTGCTCAGACAGGGCAGAGAAGAGTGCCCGTTCCCACCAGCCAGACTGGATCATCTCAGGATTCACAGGGCATTGGGAAAAGAAGGTGTTTCCTCATAGTGGGGAATATTTAGCCCCAGATTGAGCACAACTCTGGTTCTGCCTAACAAATCTTAAAAGTAAAACCCAAAAGGATCAAATAACTTCACTGGTCCCAGGAAAAAGCTCAACAATATTTATAGAAATACAAAAATACTCAGCAACCAATAAGGAAAAAATCGCCAGGTATGGCATCCAATCAAAAATTACCAGGAAAACAAAGAAGCAGGAAAATATTACTCATAATGAGTAGACAAATCAATCAATTGAACCCAACCCATAACTTACACGTTAGAATAAGCAGATGAGGACATTAAAATAGTTATTATAACTGTATTCCATATGTTCAAAAAGTCAGACAGCGACATGGGAGATATTGAAAAAGACACAAATCAAACTTCTAGAGATGAAAACCACAACGTGTGAGATACGCTGGATGGGACTGACGGTAGATTAATAGCAGAAGAAAAGAACAGTGATCTTGAACCATAAAGTTGAAGCTATCCAAAATAAAACACAAAGAGAAAAAAGAGCTAAAAAAACAACAACAGGTGTCAGTGAGCTGTGGGACAATTTCAAACAACCTGATATAATTGTAGGTGGAGTCCCTGAAGGATATAAAAGAGGGAGAAGGGCCAGAAAAAAATTCGAATAATGGCTAAATTTTTTTCAAATTTGATGAAAACTAGAAATCCACAGATCCAAGAAACTCAATGAGCCCTAAGATAAGAAACATAATGAACACTAGAACAAGGCACATCATAATCAATCAGGCAGAGAGGAATGATGATGCCAGAGAGAAATATGAATCCACACAAAGGAATGAGCAATGTTAAAAATGGTAACTACATACACAGGTAAGCATGTAACAAGTTTTTCTTATTCAAATCTCTTTGAAAGATAATTGACTGGTTAAACAAAAATAATAACAATATATTATGCCAACTGAAATCAGCCAGACTGAGAAAGACAAACACCAGATGTGGAATATAAACAAGTACTGGAACAAAGAAATCAGTTCAGTGGTTACCAGGGGAAGGGGGCTGGGGGGTGGGCACAGGGGGTGAAGGGGAGCACTTACGTGGTGACAGACAAGAAATAATGTACAACTGAAATCTCACATTGATGTAAACTATTATGAACTCAATAACAAACACACAAAATAACAATATAATACGGAGTTTATAATAAATGAAGAAATAAAATGTATGACAACAAGAGCACAAAAGTTGGGAGGAGAGAAATGGAAGTGTATTATTGTAAGGTTCTTTTATGTAAAGTGATACAATGTCACTTGAAGGCAAATTATGCTAAGTTAAAGATGTATGCCACAAAACTGAAAACAATCTCGAAACTAATACAACAAAGAGTTAGGGCTAATAAGCCAACAAAGAAGAAAGCCAACAATGGAATAATAAAAAATATCCCATTAATCTAAAAAAAGGCAGAAGGAGAGGAAAAGGGGAACAAGGAACTGATGGGACAAATAGAAAACAAATAGTAAGATGACAGACTTAAACTTCATCATACGGATAACTGCCTGAAATGTAAGTAGGCTAACTATCCCAAATAAAAGGTAGAGGTGGTCAGATTGGTTTAAAAAAAACTAGCAAGACTCAGCTATATGTTGATTAAAAGAAATGCACTTTAAATATCAAGACAGGAATAGGTTAAAAGTAAAAGGATGGGAAAAGATATGCCATGCTAATCCTAATCAAAAGAAAGTCGGAATGTTTATCCTAACATAACACACTGTAGATTTCAGAGCAAAAAACATTACCAGAGGTAAAGAAGGTCATTTCATAATGATAAAGGGGTTGATTCATCAAGAGGACATAATAAGCCTAAATGCATGTGCACCTAATAAGAGCCTCAAAATATGAAGCAAAAATGACAGAACTGCAGAGAGAAATAGAGCAAATTTTTTCAACTACACAACAAATATTTGCCAAGATAGACGTATTCTGGGCCACAAAACAAATCTCATTAAGTTTCAAAAAATTCAAGTCATACAAAGTATGTTCTTTGACTAAATTAGGAATCAACAAAAGAAATGACCTTGGAGGGGCTGGCTCCGTGGCCGAGTGGTTAAGTTGGAGCGCTCCGCTGCGGTGGCCCAGGGTTCGGATCCTGGGCACGGACACGGCGCCGCTCGTCAGGCCACGTTGAGGCAGCGTCCCACATCCCACAACTAGAAGGACCTGCAACTAAGATATACAACTGTGTACAGTGGGGGGGTTGGGGAGATAGAGCAGAAAGAAAAAAAAAAGATTGGCAACAGTTGTTAGCCCAGGTGCCAATCTTTAAAAAAAAAAAAAAAGAAAAGAAATGACCTTGGAAAAGCCTTAAATATTTAGAAATTAGGTAACACTTCTAAATAACCCATGTGTCAAAGAAGTAATCAAAAGGGAAATTAAAAAGTATTTTGAATTGAATCAAATGAAAACACAATTTATCAAGATCTGTAGGATACTGCTAAAGTAATACTTAGGGGGAGATTTTTAGCAACAAACACCTATTATTATAAAAGAAGGAAAGTCTCAAATCAATGATTTCAGCTTCTACCTTAAGAATGAATAAAATAAAAATAAATTAGACCCAAAGTAAGTCAAAGGAAATTTTAAAAATCAGATGGGAATCAATGAAATGGAAAATAGGAAAACAATAGAGAAAATCAATGAAACCAAAGCTGGTTCTTTGAGATAATCAATAAAAGTGATAAACCTCTAGGAGATACAAATTACTTGTATGACAAATGAGGGCGGTATCATCAGTACAGATTCTATAGATAGTAAAAGGATAATAGGAAAATATATGAACAACTTTATGTCAATAAATGCAACAATTTAGGTAAAATAGACAATTTCCTTGAAAAATACAAACTACCAAAGCTCACTCAAGAAGAAACAGATAACCTGAACAGTCCTTTTTCTATTAAAGAAATTTTTTGTTATTGTTTAAAAACCTTCTCACAAAGAAAACTCCAGGGCCCAATGACTTTCCTGGTGAATTGCCCAAACATTTAAGGAAGAAATAACACCAATTCTACACAAACTCTTCCAGAAAATTTAAGAGGAAGGAAGCCTTCCCAACTCATTCTATAAAGCCAGCATTACTCTAATAACAAAGGCAGACAGAGACACTACAAGAAAAGAAAACTACAGACCAATATGTTTCATGAACATAGATGCAAAATTTCTAAACAAAATGTAAGCAAATCAAATCCAACAATATATAAAAAAGATAATACAATGTGTAGTGGGGGTTATCCAGGAAGACAAGGTTGTTTTAACATTCAAAAACTCAATCAATGTAATTTATTACATTAATAAATTTAAAAAGAAGGACCATATGATCATTTCGATAAATGCAGAAAAAGTATTCAACCAAATCTAACAGCATTTCTGATAAAAACTCTCAGCAAATGATGAATAGAAGGAAAATTCTTCAACCTGATAAAGTGAATCTACAAAAAACGTATAGATAACATCATACTTAGTGGTAAAAGGCTTTTTAACCCCTAAGATCAAGATCAAGATCAAGACAAGGGTGTCTATTCTTACCACTTCTATTCAAAAGTTTTCCTATCAATATTGATTCTAACCAAGGCAATAAGGTAAGAAAAGGAATTAAAAGTTATTCAGATTGGAAAATAAGAAATAAAACTGCCTTATTCACAAATGACATGGTAGTCTCCATAGAAAATTCTTTGGAATCTAAGATAGTCAAACTCATAGAAGCAGAGAGTAGAATAGTGGTTCCCAGGGGCTGAGGAAGGGAAATGGGAAGCTGTTGGTCAAAGTGCACACAGTTTCAGTTATGCAAAAAGAGTAAGTCCTAGGGATCTACTGTACACCACAGTGCCTATAGTTAATAATATCGTATTGTTTTCTTTAAAATTTTCTAAGGAAAATCTTACACTAAGTGTTCTTATCACCAAAAAATTAAAATAAAAAAGAGGGCAGAAGGAAACTTTTGGAGGTGAGAGACATGTTTATGGCATGGATTGAGGTAATGGTTTCACAAGTGTATATTTACCTCCAAACTCATCAAGTTGTATACATTAAAAATTTACAGCTTTTTGTATGTCAATAATGCCTCAATAAAGTTTCTAAAAAGAAAAGAAAAGAAAAGAAAACCCTTTGGAATGTACCAAAGAGCCAGGAGACCAATAAGTTAGTTTAGTAAGATTGCAGGATACCAGACCAGCACACAAAAACCAATTTTATTTCCATACGGTAGCAACAATCATAAATTACAATGTAAGAAATAGTACCATTCATAATAGCATCAAAAAACATCAAGTACTTAGGAATAAATCTGATGAAAGATATGCACACCCACAACTGCAAAACATTGCTGAGAGAAATTAAAGAAGACTAAATAAACGGTGAGGGGTATCACGTTCATGGGTCAGAAGGCTCAATGTTACTAAGAGTCAATTCTTCCCAAATTGATCTACATATTCACAGCAATCCCAGTCAAAATTCCAGACTTTTTAGTAGAAATTGACAAACTGATTCTAAAATACATATGAAAATGCAAACGACCTAAAAGAGCCAAACAACTTTGAAAAAGAACTAAATTGTAGGCTTAACCCCACCTTATTTTTATATTATTATAAAGCTACAGTAATTAAGACAGTGTGGTTTTGGTGTCAAAACAAACAAATAGAACAATAGAACAGAACAGAGTCCAGCAACAGGCCCACACATTTATGGACGACTGATTTTCAACAAAGGTATAAAGGTAATTCATTGGAGAAAAGATAGTTTTTTCAAAAAATTATGCTGGAACAACTGGATATCCATATACACGAAAAAATGCACTTCAATTAATACCTTCATTATATATAAAAATTAACCCAAAATGGATCACAGACCTAAATGTAAAACCTAAAACTACAAAACTTCTGGAGGGAAATGTATGAGACCTTCAGTTAAGCAAAGATTTCTTTCATGTGACACCAAAAGCATGATCCATAAAAGAATAAATTGATAAACTGGACTTTATCAAAATTTAAAACTGCTGCTCTTCAAAAGAACTCTGCTAAGAAAATGAAAAATATGGGCCGGCTCCGTGGCCGAGTGGTTAAGTTTGTGCGCTCCGCTGCGGTGGCCCAGGGTTCGGATCCTGGACATGGCACCGCTCGTCAGGCCACGTTGAGGCGGCGTCCCACATCCCACAACTAGAAGGACCTGCAACTAAGATATACAACTATGCACCTGGGCGGGGTTGGGGGTGGGGGGGGGGGTTGGGAAATAAAGCAGAAAAAAAAAGATTGGCAACAGTTGTTAGCCCAGGTGCCAATCTTAAAAAAAAAAAAAAAGTAAAGAAAAGGAAAAATATAAGACAGAATGAGAAAAAATATTTGCAAAATGCATATTTGATAAAAGACTTGTACTCAGAATTTATAAAGAACTCTCAAAATTCAGTGTAAGAAAACAAACAACCCATTTTTTTAAATGGTCAAAAAATTTGAACAGGTTTTCACCAAAGAAGATATATGGGTTGCAAATAAGCACATGAAAAGATGCTCAACATCATTAGTCATTAGGGAAATACAAATTAAAATGACAATGAGATAATATTACACACCAATTTGAGAAGTTAAAATTAAAAAGACTGACCAAGTATTGGTGAGGATGTGGAAAAACTGGCACTTGCATCCACTGCTGGCAGGAATGTAAAATGGTGCAACCATTTTGGAAAAGTGTTTGGCGGTTTCTTAAAAAGCTAAAAGCGCACCTACGATGTAAACCAGTCATTCCACTCCTAGTATCTACTCAAGGGAAATGAAAGCATGTATTTATACAAAGACTTGTGTCCAGATGTTCTCAGTGGTTTTATCTGTAACAGCTAAAACCTGGAAGCAATCCAAATGTCCATCAACAAGAGAACAGATAAACCAATTGTAGTATACCCACATAAGGGAACACTACTCAGTAATAACAAGGAACGAACTACTGATACTCAAAAAATCTCAAAATAATTATGCTGAGCGAAAGAATCCAGATAAAGTACATACAGCAAGATTCCATTTATATAAAATTCTAAGAAATGCAAACTAATGTGCAGCGACAGAAAATAACCTAAGCATTGGTCAACAGGTGCATGGATAAAGAAAATGTGGGGGCATATATATAGATAGATAGATGCACATGTATAGATATACATATACACGTGTATAGAGATATATATACACACACATACACACAATGAAATACTATTTTGTCATAAAAAAAGAAGGAAATTCTGCCTTTTGAGACAACAGAGAAAGACCTCAAGGGCATTATTCTAAGTAAAATAAGTCAGAGAAAGAGAAATACTATATGATCTCACTTACATGTAGACTCTAAAAAAGCCAAACTCATGGAAATAGAGAGTAGGACGGTGGTTGTCAGAGGCTAGGGGGTGGGAGAAATGGGGAGATACTGGTCAAAGGCTATAAACTTCCAGCCATTAAGATGAGTAAGTTCTGGGGATCTAATGTACAGCTTGGTGACTATAGTGAATTATACTGTACTATACACTTGAAAGTTAAGAGAGTAGATCTTAAATGTTATCACCACACACACACAAAATGGTAATTATGTGAGGGAACAGAAGTGTTAACTAACCTTATTGTGGTAATCATTTCACAATATGTGAGTGTATTAAATCATCACATTGTACACCTTAAACTTATATTATATATCAATAACATACCAATAAAGCTGTAATATATATATATTTCAAAAAAACAGGTCTGTGGTTGCATTGGGATGGGGTAGCAGAGGTCAGAGTTGAAATAAAGGAACAGGAGGAAATTTTGTGAAGTGACAGATATGTTCATTATCTTGAGGCAATGGTTTCAAGGGTGTATAGATATGTCAAAATTTACTAAATTGTACACTTTAAATATGTGCAATTTATTGTACGTCAATTATATCTTTTTTTTTTTTTTTAAAGATTTTATTTTTTCTTTTTATCCCCAAAGCCCCCCGGTACATAGTTGTGTATTCTTCGTTGTGGGTTCTTCTAGTTGTGGCATGTGGGACGCTGCCTCAGCGTGGTCTGATGAGCAGTGCCATGTCCGCGCCCAGGATTCGAACTAACGAAACACTGGGCCGCCTGCAGCGGAGCGTGCAAACTTAACCACTCGGCCACGGGGCCAGCCCCTGTAAGTCAATTATATCTTAATAAAACTGTTTCACGGGCCACCCGGTGGCACAGCGGTTAAGTGTACACATTCCACTTTGGCGGCCTGGGGTTCACCAGTTTGGATCCCGGGTGTGGACATGGCACCACTTGGCAAGCCATGCTGTGGTAGGCATCCCACATGTAAAGTAGAGGAAGATGGGCACGGATGTGAGCTCAGGGCCAGTCTTCCTCAGTAAAAAGGAGGATTGGCGGCAGATGTCAGCTCAGGGTTAATCTTCCTCAAAAAAAAAAAAAAACTGTTTCAAGCAAAAGTTAATGGGGTCTAGCGTTCTCTAGTTCTTCACCTTCCAAACCTCTGGCATGTAGTCCACACATCCATAATTCAGGCACTGAGGGAAACACTTGATTACCTCAAGGAGAAAGAAATAAAGATCGTAAACAATGCAGGCTAATAAGTGCATAAGTCAATCCAAGACTTTTTGGGCAGGAGTGGAAAATTAGGGAAGAGAGAGCCCCATAGCTTATGTGAACAGTCACTGATGAGGGTTGGAAACATTGCAGTAACGGAGAGAGAGAGAGAAAAGAAAGAGAGAAGAGAGGATAAAAGAGAGAGACAGGATAGAGAGCGAACTGAGTTTTCCGCCTAGGTCAAGCCTCTCCTCCACATCTGTATGCTCCTTGCTCTTTCCCAACAAACCAAGCCAATGTTTAACAGCACTGGGTCCTATGGTCAGCTCTGTTCCCCTCCTTCTCTCCCTCTTTGAGCACCTGGGCAGCATGCCACAAGGGACAAGGTCCACATCCACCAGGCAGGGCCACTGGCCTAAAAGTGGGGAAGTTGTGAGGGGCAGAATGGAACCCAAGGACCCAGGTGCAGACTGGGGAGTCCTATAGGGCAGTCTGCCTCTTTTCCCACCCAAGCCCCAGGCGCCACCACTGAAAAATGGAGTTAGTCCTGGAGATGAAGGATGGAGTTCACAGTTACCTGCTCCCGCGTATGCCCCACGTTAGTCTCTTCCCCACAATTCTAAAATGTCCCGGCATTTTTCCCTACAGAATGGGAGAGACCACATGCCCATCCTAGAAGGAATCATTCTGCTGGCCACTCTTCTTAAAAGGAGCACACTGTGTAATGTCACCTGTAATGTTCCAGGTGACATTTTTTAAGACACAAACTAATGATAGTCCACATGAGCAACACAGCAGTGAGCATACATGAACAGTTATATGCTCTAATCAACACTAATCTGACCAATACTGGGCACTGAGTAATTAACCAAAAACAGTAACAAATGGTCACGCGCTACTAAAATAAGTATTACTCTCATACGAAGAAAAGCGCTCCTCGTTTCTCTTTGTTCTTTAGCACCTACAAATAGCATCAAGGGGAAGAGTCTTCCGTGATGCCAGGTGCCATTTCTCCCCTTTACATTGGTGTCTATGCGCTCTCTCCCTACAGTCTGGAGCTGAGTTTTACTGTGTTGCTGCCCTTCCCCCACAGTCCTTCCCCTCTAAGATCCCTATTTCTGAGAGGTCCAGCTGTGCTACACTCATGGAGTCTCCAGTCCCAGGTATTCTGGGTGTTGAGGAACTCAGTCTGTCAGCAGCCAGGTTCCAAGGAGCTGGAGGGGTGTCATCTGGAAGCCCGTGTTCTGAAGCACCAGGATCTGGGTGTTTGGAGACTGAAGATCAGAAGGGAGGAGGGCTTGGACAGGACAGGGAAGAAAGGAGCATCGGTGGTCACACAAGGCGGTCTCTAGCTGCTGTTCTAAGACTGGCAGAAACCAAAGATTCTCAGCATAGGTGACCTCCGCCCCCAGTTTTCAACAACCGATTTAGAAATGAAGTATAAAATGATTGGCAGATGATCTGTTTTGTCTGGGCTGAGACTGGCAGGCAACTCACTTAAATTCCCTCCTGGCAGAGTTGCATCCTATTGCCGAAACCCCCTCCTACCACCTTCTCCTGCATCATGCCTCTCAGCTTACCCAGTCTCCTCATCCCCACAGCTAGCGCTTTAGCTGGACAGGCCCTGGAGAAAGACCAGGTTTGCTCTCCCTCCTGGGAGTTGAGGGTGGAGAGCTGGGGAAAGAGTTCAAATGTGCAGCTTCTTTAGCAACTTCACCAGTCATGAGACCTATCCCCAACATCGCTGGACACACTGGGCACTATACTACCATGCAGCACTCACGTTGCTTATTTCCACTCCAGAGGGAGAATACAGAAAGAAGAGATGAATTTCATCCACTCCTGAGTTTTGCCCATATATATTTCCCTATTTCCAATCTTTCCCTCCTGCATTATCTTAAACTTATTGCAACCAGTCTTTGCCCCAGCACGCTACTGCAACTGCTCTTACAATGTCACCAATGCTGCTAAACCCAACGATCAATTCTCATTCCTCGTCTTTCTTAACCTTTCAGCAGCAGTTGATGTAGTTATCTCTCCCTCCTCCCTGATACCATTGCTTTACTTGCCTTCCAAATACCCCATTCTCTTGGTTTTCATCCTACTTTACTGGTTTCTCTCCCTCTGTCTATTTTGCTGGTTCCTCCCCTTCTCCCAGATCTTTTTTCTTTTTTTTTTTGAGGAAGATTAACCCTGAGCTGACTGCTGCCAATCCTCCTCTTTTTGCTGAGGAAGACTGGCCCTGAGCTAACACCCATACACATCTTCCTCTACTTTATATGTGGGACGCCTACCACAGCATGGCTTGCCAAGCGGTGCCACGTCTGCACCCGGATCCAAACCGGGGAATCCCGGGCCGCCGAAGCAGAACGCGTGCACTTAACCACTGCGCCACCGGGCCGGCCCCTCTCCCAGATGTTTTAAGCTCCTTGATCTCTTTTCTTATACCATCAAAATCCAATGACTTTCAAGCTTATATCTCCAGTCCAGATCTCTCTCACAAACTCTGGACTCACACACACGACTGCCTAGCTGACAGCTCTACTTGGATATCTGATAGATGTCTCAACTCAACGTTCCCAAAACTCAGCTCCTTATTTTCCTCCTAAAACCTGCACCTCTCATAGACTTTCACATCTCAACAAACAGCAACTCCTTCCTACTACCTGCTCAGGCTAAAATCCTTGGATTGCTTAGACCAAGTGGTAGCAGTGGAGGTGATGAGAAGTGTCAGATTCTGCATATTTCACGTGGGGTCTCCAGTCCGAGATATTCTGGGTGTGGAGGAATTCATTCCATTGGCAGTCAGGGTCCAGGCAGCTGGAGAGGGTCCAGCCGAAGGCCCATGTTCTACAGGACCCAGGATCTGGGTATGTGGGTAGAGCCAACAGTTATGACAGAAAGAAGCGAATCAAGGATGACTCTGAGATTTTTAGCCTTGTAGCTGGTCTCCTCTGCCCTTACTCCTCTACTGTCAGTTCTCAACATAGAAGCCATAGAGATTATTTTAGAATCTAAGATCATGCCACTCCTTCTCAAAACCCTGCTGTGACTCCCCTCATCACTAGAGTAAAAGCCAAAGTCTTCCCGTAGCTGACCAGGACCCACATGATCTGCCACTGCCACCCTATTTACTTCTCTCACCTCACCTTCCACTTACTGCCCTCCTGGCAGCTCGGCTAAGAAGCCAGTCAGCCTCTTGCTTTAGGACCATTAAGCTTTTTGTTTCGTCTGCCTGGAGCACTTTCACCCCCATTGTCTACTTGGTCAGCATCCTCACTCCTGGCAAGGCTTTGCTCAAATGTTCTCAACGTGACGGCCCTCCTCTCACTCTTGATCCCCTTTACCCACCTCTACTCGGTTTTCTTCCATAGCACTTATTAGCTTCTGATACATTATATAATTTTCCTATTTACTATATTTATTGTTTATTGGCTGTCTCTCTTTTTTAGAATGTAAGTCCCAAGAGGACAGGGAACTGGTCTGTTTCGTTTATAGGTGTATCCCAACCACTTACGATAATTTCTGGCACATGGTAGGCCCTCAGTATGTAGTTGTTGTTGAATGACACAGTCAGGGGCAGGACTTGGTTGGCCCCATGCTGGGGCCACTGACTGACACTGGACACTCTAGAAAGCCATCAGGATGAGGAAGGTGCTTGTGGTGGACTGGCCACAGGTCCTGGACAGCAGGGAGGGTATTTACCTAGGAGATGATTGAGGCCGCGTCCCTCCCATCCATCTCCCTAAAAAGCCTACCAGTTGCACCTGATTTTGAATGGGCTTCTTTGCACCACCTTCTCAGCTTCTCTGGTTTTCAACTATAATGTTCAACTGTTGCCTGTTCTTCCGTCATATTCTTGCCTCAGCCCTTTCCCTGCACTGGAACTCACTTTAAACTAGATCTGCCAAATGTAAAAGCTGGAAGGAACCAAAGAAGACATCACTTGTAACTTTAGTTTGAAACTAAAATTACACTTTGGGGACTTTTTCATCTCTGACCTTGCCGTTGAACAAATATTAACAATAATAAAGTCCCAGCTTATCCCAACCCCACCTCACCCCAAGCACAAAAGTGGCTATTCAAAGCTATGAAGCTAGAGAGAGGGCCCATGAGCAGGCTGACAGCATACGTGACCTGAGCATTGTACACCCAGAGCAGCCCAGCATCGTTCTCCAGAACTCGCTCAGAGTATTTCTCTCATCCCCGAGGAGTCCAAGCCCCAATCTGAGAAACACGGGTTTAAATAAAATGACTAGCCAGGGAGGAAAAGGGTCAAACCAATCTAACTGGTCTCCATTGTCCTCACCCTCCTTCCCCACATTAGCAGCAAAGGATCCTATCATAAAGATGCTTCAGTCTCTTCTTTGACAAAGAGACAGATGACAAGATGAAGTGTTAGGGCCCATTCTCTGTAGGAGCTTGTTTTCCTTGGGAGGCGAGGGGAGTTAAATGTCGACAGAAGGCTTAAACCACTGGGAACACCAAAAAACAGAAAAATAGGTATGTCTAGGTTCCTCTAATGACCATACGTATCTTTGGTTAGTCCCCCTTACCTTGGCAAAGGAACGTTTCCATTAATTCACCCAGTGGCCCTGGATGACATGCCCTTCAGAGCAAACCTGGGCATTAGCCTCCAGCTCCAGAGCCCCTCAGAAACACTTCCCTCCAGCTGCTGTTGTCCATCAAGGAAAAGAGAAGAGGCATTCTAAGGCCCTGAGCTTGATCAAGGAGGAGATTATGGGTGGTGGTGTACGGACTAAATAAAGAGAACTTGACAGGATCCAGGACCCCTAAAAATGTCTCCACTATCAACTGGGATCAGCAGTGCTGGTAGGCAGGCTCTATCCAGGGAGGAAGAAGCCACAGCATCCACCCTCCTGCCTCCAGCTTCCCCTACAAGCACCCATGTGAAAAAACAAGGGCCACAGATGCTCTTTTCTTCCCGGGCCTGCATTTCCACCCAGACATAGTCACACATTTCCATGCCTGCACCAATTTACCACAGCGCCCTGAGGCAGAGCTCAGACCCAAATATGGCCAGACAGCCTCACCTCAACAGAGTAAGTCCCACGGTCCCCCTGCTCCTGTCACTGCTCCCTTTTACTTCCCTTTCTTCAGCCCAGTAGGTTTGAAGTAGACCTGGAAATCACTCTCTCCCACCTCTTTGTGCCTTTCCTGCTAATTCCTACACCAACCTTTACCCAATTCCAGAGAGGCTTGGGGAAAGCGGTTCATCTCTTAATCTTTCTGCCACGTGAGAAGCTAAGCTGGTTACTAGGTTCCAGATACAGGGTCCCAATGCCCAGCTTAGGCCCCAGACTCCTTCTCCTCCCTGGACCAGCCCCATCCCTTCACCCAGTGCTTTGAAGGGCGAGATTTCAGGCCTAAACTCCTAAACAAGCATGTGGGGTGTCCAGAGCTAGTTTCAAAGTGGGAAGACCTCCTTCTTTCCCTCACAGTGCAGACTGAGCAAAGTCCTGTGATTTCAGGCTGCTGGCCAGAAATTCCTGGTGAGAAAGGACATATCAGCCCATTCCCACCCCTCTGGAAAAACATAATTTCCAACTCCAAGGCCAATCCCTAAATGCTGCAGTACTGAGAATAAGACTCCATGGCTCAGAGCATCTCTCTGTCCACCCACCTCCACTCTGTGTCATGTGCTTTCTCTTTCCAAAACTATTGTGAGACTGAGCTTAATGCATGTGGAGGCTCCTGCTCACCTGCGAAAGGATAGGGGTTGCACTAGGGTGCCCTCCAACATTTGTGACCGTGAAATTACCACTCCACTCAGAATTTTCCCCCATGACCTACCTCTGCATTCCCCTTTCTTCCCACTTAGACTGCAGCCTCACTTCAAAACCACACCTAGGAGCCCCAACCTCTATAAGCTTTACCCACCAACAAGGAGATCTTCCTAACCTGCCCAGCCAAAACACTTTAGGATCTGGGAAGTCCCTCTGGGGCTTCCCACAAAGATCTGGGATTCCTTGAAGGGGAGTTAGTTGTAGGAAAATTACCACCACTGCTGTGGGGGTAGCAGTTACCCCAGGGGCCTAGAATGGAGGGTTGAGAAGCCAGTAAAGACCTAGTAAAGAGTTAGAGTCAATGCTCCCCACACGTATTTTCAGTGGAAAATTTTCAAAGGAAGAGCCACTAGTATCAAAGGTTATGACACTGGTGGGAGTCGGGTAATGAACGGCTTAGGGAATGTCATGGTGCCAGCAGAGGAGGGGGAAGACACAAAGCCATGGCTTAGGGGTCTCAAGACGACAGGACAGTTTGGTATCAACATCATCTTCAACATCTACCATTTAAGCACTTTACATACACTATCTCTAATCCTTACAACAACCTTGAAGGGTAGGCATTACTATCTCAATTTACAGGAGCAGCAATTGAGGCTCTGAGGGCTTAACTAACTTGCCCAAGATTACACAGAGAATCAGTAGCAAAGCCAGAATCCAAACTGTGATCCATCTGGTTCCAAGGCTATATTCATATTTCTATGATGCCACCCTACAATAGAAAACCCCCTGGAGAAGTCAGATGAGCTGTCTAGGTCTCAGTCTCATGCAATGTCCTTAATGACTTCTAAGGGTCTTTCCAATTCCAGCATTCTGTGTGTCTATGGGACTCTCTGGAGGGGCAGAAGGTGAGGAGATGGAGATGTCCTCCTTGCAGGGGTGGCTGGGGTGGCGCAATGGCTCTCACCTCCCCCATTTTTGTAGCAGAGATAGGGAAACCTCCAGACGTTGCCTAGGCCAATGATCTCCCCGGCCACTGACAGCACAAACTCCATCTTGTTGTTCCACTGCCCCCGTTCCAGGTTGCCATCCTCCGCCTTTTCCACAACTGGGTACACTGGTTTTGTCTCTCCATTACTGGTTGTGCCTGAGACCCTGCTATCCATCCCACCTGGAAAACAAGCAGGGCGCTCTGTTACTGTTAGAACCCTGGAAGGAAAGCCTTCCCCCTTTCTTCACCAGCAAATTCCCAAGGGAATAAATACACTGGAAGAGATGAATTCCTACTCCCTTGTCTATAGACCCATGTCCTCCTTAACGTCTATTATTGGTAAAGGTGGATAACAGCTGCTGAGAATAAAGGTTCCTTTCCTGTTTCAGGAAGAAAGCACTGACACTGACATACAGACACTGCTTCCATCAAGCAGGTTCTCCTGGGTTGGGGCTTGTAGCAGTGGAAGAATTCACATAGCCCCTGGGTTGTCTAAGTTCTCCCTGCCATCCTACAACTATCCTTGTCTGTAGTAGCACGTGCTTCAGTTTTCCCCATTCTCTATGCTTGGGACAGGTGAAAGGGTGGGATTTTTATACATGCTCAGAGCCACCAATTTTCCTTGCAGGCATTTACTCTAAGGAAATAATTGTGACTGTGGGTACAGATTTGGCATTGAGGATGTTCAGTGTTTATAACAGCAAAAAATGAGAAAGTACATAGATGTTCAGAAACGGTAAATAGGTTAACAAATTTGGCACATACAAATACTATATAATCATTAAAAATTGTATAGCAGAAGAAAGTGTAATGAAATGAAAAAGTGTTCATAATATGTGAAGTGAAAATAGCTATAAAATAGCACATACAATATGATTATGCTTGAAAAACATTTCATAAAGTATTTGCATGCATTGAAAGATTAGGCTATGTGCCAAAATGTTTCTCTCGGTAGTTGGATTATGGGAATATTTTCCTTATCTATATTTCCTACATTTTTGTCAAAGAGCATGTCGTTTTATTTTGTAATATGAAAATAAAAGCTAGTTTTTAAAAAAGTATTCCAAAGGAATGAGAGGGTGAGTGAGCCCAGGGTCTCTGAACAAGATGAGTCCAGCTACTCCCTTCATCTCTCTCCGAAATCAGCATAAGAAAAAGGTGAAGTATGGGCTCTTTTCCTTTTGGTGACGAATTTCCACTTTGTAAATAAGGAAGCTGCAGCTCAGAGAGGTAAAATAATAGATCTGCTGCCGCAGAGCTAGTAAACAGCACAGCCAGGACTTGAATCCCCTCTGTCCCCGCTCTTTTAACTCCCTCTCTTGATTCCCTCGGCTGCCGAGATTTATCAGCATGCCTAATATAAGCATCTTCTAATGCCTCCTCCCTGACTTTTTACAGTGGCCCTTTTTCTGGAGAAGTGGGTAGAAGGACTTTTTCTATACCTCAAAAAAAGTTCATGTTAACAGAACTTTCTCAGAGGGAGCCCCATCTGGCCAGAGACTCTCTTGTGGCTCTGCCTCCCCAGCTGAGCTACCCAAGGGATCCAGAAAGTCAGAGAAAGTCAGAGAACACTAGTCACTTTTGCTTACTTAATAAATTAGGGAATGGGCTCCAAAGATTGTTTGTGGGCTAAGAAGGAGAAACCCAAGCAGCTGGTCCCAAGAAGTTTCCTCGGTCCTTTTGAGAAGATTGTCTAACGCTTGTGCCGCTTCTGGGCCTCCCTTTAGCATCTGAAGGATGTCTTCCAATGATGGAACACCGTCTCCCTTCACTTCTTCATCCTCTCAGACCCTAGAAGAAACAGTAGCCCTATCCTGGGTCCCCTAGCCTCATTAGGGTACCATCTCAAATGTGGCATCGTGCAGAAGAAAGGACTTGAGCTGTAGAGTCAGACAGGCCAGGGTTCAAACCTCAGCTGTGGCCACACCACTGCCTGACCTCAGGGAAGTTAATTACTCTGAGCCTTAGTTTGCTCATCTGTAAAAGTGAGAATGATAGAATATACTTAGCTATCCTATCATTATACTTAAATGTACACATATACTTAGATATGACTTATTATATATACTTACTACTTATTCCATATACTTAGATATTATATAGCAAATGATGTTTTATATATATGAAAGCACTTGGTAGGATAACAGGCACTTGTATTTTTATTTCTTTTAATCCTGTCAAAATTTTTAAGTTCTTTCAAGTCTCAATATTGTCTCATTTCACAGAGAAGAAAGTCTTCCTTTTCTTAGAATTAAACCCAAACATCTTTCCTCTCTGCCTAGGGTTCTCTTTCTCCAAATCACATTGTCCCTTAAGTCAAAAGCCACTGAAGTTTCAGAAAGTTGAGAAAACAGCATATAGTCTTTGCATATGCACACAGAAATGGCAGGAGCATTTTCTAGGGAAGGATAAAAAAAAACCCTTTGGTTTTAAGTCCTACGGATCCCACCAACCTATAGTCTGAGTCTCGGAAACAGAAAAAGAAGAGAAGAATGTTACCAACCTTCGTGCAGTTGCTGCCAGAGGTCCAGTCGGGGGGAGAAGGATAATCTAAGGGGGAAGGGGAAGGTGCTGGCTATTTAAAGTGTGATTCCAACTCCTCCGCTGCATTTGTAATTCTAAACTTGGCCCAGCCCACATTCCGCCCTCCTGCCTCCCCACTCCCCTGTTCTCCCCTCCCCTCGGGCACCAGACAACTCACACTTGAGTGACTTCACAGCCCGGGGAGTGTGTGCACACCCTGGCAGGTCAGGCCAGTTGCTTGTGAGCTTATCGGCGGCCAGCACGCTCTCCTCCCTGTAGCTCACGTGCTCCTCCCTCTTGGTGACCTCAGGGTCTTTCTAGAAGGGTCCTGCCTTCCACCCCTTTCTCCAACTCAGGTGCTCCTATAAATCCATCAAGAATAGGTGTTTCTTTGGTCAGATGCTGTGTAGATTAATTTAAAATACATTTATCTTACCCTTTTGCAGCTTACAATTTGGAATGGACAATGATTTAGAATAAAGACATACAGATTATAGAATTCTGAGAAGTCAGGAAAACTTCCTAAACACACACACACATTTATACACATATAGAAAAGTCTGAAAAAATATTCACTGAACAGTTAATAGTAGTTACATTAGGAGAGTAGGGTTGGAGCCAGCAGATGTAGTAGAGAGACATTCACTTCTATTTTTAAGCTTCAGTTTTGTTTGAATTTTTAAATAATGTGCTAGAGTTGATTTTTTTAAAATAATTTCTTAAATCAATAAAGAAAAGGAAGTGCCAAGGTTTAAAAGAAAGCAAAGCCCTAAATCTGTCATAAGTGAAGGAGCTGGTTGCGAAGAGGAGGCAGAGGCCGTCACGGGAGCTTTGTTTTGAGGCAGGAACAGCCCAGCGAGGCAGCTGTGGCGAGTGGAGGATCATTCATTCAGCTCGGAGTCGGCTCCAAGGGCCAGGGGCGGGGTCCCCGCTCAGCCACGTGCTGAATGAAGCGCAGTGCTGTGCAGCGGAAAGCGGCTGTGGCTTTGAAGCCAGATGGTCCAGGGTCTGAGTCCTGCTTCTATCACTTTCCAGTTTGTGGCCTTGAGCAAGTATTCAACTTCAGAAAGTCTTGTTTTCTCATCTATAAAAAGGGGAGAATATTCCTTACCTTGCAAGGTTGTGTGAGGTTTCCGGAAATAATGTGTATATGTAAAGGGCTAATGCATAGCAAGCCCTCAAACAGTAGCTATTATTTATCTTTAAGGAATTATTCACAGTGAGCAGGGGCGTTGTCTTGAAAGGGGTGGGTATGAGAGACCCCTGAAACTAGGGGTCCGACGAGACAGTAAGAATGAATCAGGCGGTGGGGGTGGGGTGCTGAATGAGATCATAAAGATGTGCCTGAAAGGACCAAGAGGAATGGAAAGGAGGGTAAATCAGATTCTAAGGAAGTTTCTATTTCTCTCATCCTTCATCCGCCTCAAGGGCGTTGAAGCAGTGGCGGGGAAACACATCGTGACAACAGCGAGAGAGCCTGGTGGACATCATTATTCTTACATTTCAGCTGCCCGTCTTCCTCGCCCCTTCTAACCATCCATCCGTCTGATTTAACTGCGTAAAGCAACAGACCACGGAGTGACGTCAGCATCATGGCGGAGCGAGTCGTTCCCTTGGTCTCTCCCCTCTAAGTGACAACTAAAGGGACGTCTATTAACCAGCAGAGGATTCCCTACACAGCACAACAGGATGCCCATGCGGCTATACAGCTGAAGGTGGGCAGACCGGGCCCGAGGGGAGCAGCGGAACTGGGGCAGCGGCCCCACTCCCGGCAGCGACCCAGGCCGGCCAGCCTCCCTCGGCCGCGGCGCGAAGGCAGCGGAGGCGGGGCGGCGGCGCGAACGTCTGCCCAGCGGCCGAGCCCGCCCGCGAGCGCCTACGTGCGAGCGCCGCCCGCGGCCGCAGCTCCCGGCGACCCCGGCGCCCCGCGGGGAGATACCCCGCCCGCCGGCCGCAGAGCCGGCCGCACACCCAGCCGGCTGGAGCAAAAGAGCAGCCTCCTCCCAGCCCCCCAGCCCCCTAAAAAGGGTGGTGGAAGGTGGAATCTGCTTCCGGAAACAGCAGGAACCACAGAAGGTGACCTCGCGACCCGACACCAGCTCCACCAGCAGCGAGGGATGTATACAAATCCTGGGGTCCCCAGGCCTCCTGCCAGTGACACCAACACCCATGCGCCCAGCACCCCTGGCACCTGTGCAACCAGCACCCCAAGACAACCCAGGAACCTGACAATCTGAACAGACCAATCACAAATAAAGAGATTGAACCAGTAATCAAAAACCTCCCAAATACAAAAGTCCAGGATTAGATAGCGTCTCTGGAGAATTCTACCAAACATTCAAAGAAGATTTAACACCTATCCTTATCAAACTATTCTGAAGCTTGAAGAAGACTGGAAGCTTCCTAACTCATTCTATGAGGCCAGCATCACCCTGATACCAAAGCCAGACAAGGACAACACAAAAAAGGCCAATATCACTGATGAACATAGATGGAAAAATCCTCAACAAAATGTTAGCAAATCGAATACAACAATACATTAAAAGAATCATACGCCAGAATCAAATGGGATTTATTCCAGGGATGCAGGATGGTTCAACATCTGCAAATCAATCAATGTGATACAGCACATTCACAAAATGAGGAATAAAAAACACAGGATCGGGCTGGCCCAGTTTGCACACTCTGCTTCTGCAGCCAGGGTTTTGCCAGTTCAGATCCTGGCTGTGGACATGGCACTGCTCATCAGGCCATGCTGAGGTGGTGTCCCACATTCCATAACTAGAAGGACCCACTACTAAAAAATATACAGCTATGTACTGGGGGGCTTTGGAGAGAAGAAGGAAAAATTTTTAAAAATAATAATACAAAACAAAAAATCACAGGATTGTCTCAATAGATGCAGAGAAAGCATTTGACAAGATCCAACATCCATTTATGATAAAAAAAAAAAAAACCTCTCAATAAAATAGGTATAGAAGGAAAGTACTTCAATATAATAAAGGCCATATATGACAGGCCCACAGCCAACATCATACTCAATGGTGAAAAATTGAAAGCCATCCCTCCGAGAACAGGAACAAGACAAGGGTGCCCACTCTCACCACTCTTATTCAACATAGTACTGGAAGTGTTGGCTAGTGCAATCAGGCAAGAAAAAGAAATAAAAAGGATCCAAATTGGAAAGGAAGGAGTAAAACTCTCACTGTTTGTGGATGACATGATTCTAGATATAGAAAACCCTAAAGAATCCACCAGAAAACTATTAGAAATAATCAACAACTACAGCAAAGTTGCAGGGTACAAAATCAACATATAAAAATAAGTTGCACTTCTTTTGTTTCTTTTTTCTTTTTTTTTAAGATTTTTATTTTTCCTGGGGCCGGCCTGGTGGCGCAACAGTTAAGCGCACATGTTCCGCTTTGGCGGCCCAGGATTCACTGGTTCAGATCCTGGGTGCAGACATGGCACCACTTGGCAAGCCATGCTGTGGCAGGCATCCCACATATAAAGTAGAGGAAGACGGGCATGGATGTTAGCTCAGGGCCAGTCTTCCTCAGCAAAAAGAGGAGGATTGGCAGCAGATGTTAGCTGAGGGCTAATCTTCCTCAAAAAAAAAAAAAAAGATTTTATTTTTCCTTTTTCTCCCAAAGCCCCCTGGTACATAGTTGTGTATTTTTAGTTGTGGGTCCTTCTAGTTGTGGCATGTGGGATGCCGCCTCAGCATGGCTTAATGAGCAGTGCCATGTCCGCACCCAGGATTTGAACCAGCAAAACCCTTGGCCACCAAAGCAGAGCGTGAGAACTTAACCACTCAGCCATGGGGCCAGCCCCATAAGTTGCATTTCTATGCACTAATAACAAACTAGCCGAAAGAAAAGTCAAGCATACAATCCCATTTACAGTGGCAAGAAAAAGAATAAAATATCTAGGAGTGGGGCCGGCCCAGTTGCGCAGTGGTTGGGTTTGCACGTTCCGCTTCAGCAGCCTGGGGTTTGCCGGTTCGGATCCCGGGTGCAGACATGGCACCACTTGGCAAGCCATGCTGTGGCAGGCATCCCACATATAAAGTAGAGGAAGACGGGCATGGATGTTAGCTCAGGGCCAGTCTTCCTCAGCAAAAAGAGGAGGATTGGCAGCAGATGTTAGCTGAGGGCTAATCTTCCTCAAAAAAAAAAAAAAATCTAGGCATAAATTTAGCAAAGGAGGTGAGAGACCTATACAAAGAAAACTATAAGATGTTATTGAAAGAAATAAATGATGACATACAGAAATGGAAAGATATTCCATGCTCATGGATTGGAAGAATAAACTTAGTTAAAATGTCCATGTTGCCTGAAGCAATCCACAGATTCAATGCAATCCCAATTAGAATCCCAATGACATTCTTCACGGAAATAGAACAAAGAATCCTAAAATTTATATGGAACAACAAAAGACCCCGAGTAGCCAAAGCAATCCTGAGAAAAAAGAACAAAGCTGCAGGCATCACAATCCCTGACTTAAAAATATACTACAAAGCTATATTTTTATATATAAACGGCATGGTACTGGCACAAAAGCAGACACTCAGATCAATGGAACAGAATTGAAGGCCCAGAAATAAAACCACACATCTACAGACAGCTAATTTTCGACAAAGGAGCCAAGAACATACAATGGAGAAAGGAAAGTCTCTTCAATAAATGGTGTTGGGAAAACTGGACAGCCACATGCAAAAGAATGAAAGTAAACCATTTTCTTACACCATACACAAAAATTAACTCAAAATGGATTAAAGACTTGAAGCTAAGACCTGAAACCATAAAACTCCTAGTAGAAAATATAGGCAGTACACTCTTTGACATCACTCTTAGCAGTATCTTTTCAAATACCATGTCTACTCTGGCAAGGGAAACAAAATTAAAAATAAGCAAATGGGACTACATCTGACTGAAAATCTTCTGTAAAGCAAAGGAAGCCATGAACAAAACGAAAAGACAGCCATCAACTGGGAGAAAATATTTGCAAATCATATATCTCACGAGGGATTAATTTCCAAAATATGTAAAGAACACATACAACTCAACAACAAAAAAACAATCCTGATCAAAGAATGGGTGAGGATGTGAACAGATATTTTTCTAAAGAAGATATACAGATGGCCAACAGGAACGTGAAAAGATGTTCACCATCACCAATTATTAGGGAAAAGCAAATCAAAACTACAATATTTCACCTTACACCCTTCAGAATGGCTATAATTAACAAGACAAGAAATAACAAATGTTGGAGAGGATGTGGAGAAAAGATAACCCTCACACATTGCTGATGGGAATGCAGACTGCTGCAGCCATTATGGAAAACAGTATGGAGATTCCTCAAAAAGTTAAAGATAGAAACACCATATGATCCAGAAATACCATATCCCACTACTGGATATTTATCCAAAGAACATGAAATCAACAATTCAAAGAGATTTATGTATCCCTATATCACAGTATTATTCACAATAGCCAAAATGTGGAAGCAACCCAAGTGCCCATCAATAGCTGAATGGATAAAGAAGATGTGATACACACACACACACACACACACACACACACACACACACACACACACACGGTGGAATACTACTCAGCCATAAAAAAGACAAAATCGTTCCATTTGTGACAACATGGGTGGACCTTGAGCATATTATGCTAAGAAAATAAGCCAGACAGAGAAAGACAAATACAATATGATTTCACTTATATGTGGAAGATAAACACATGGATAAGGAGAACAGATTCGTGGTTACTGGAGGGGAAAGGGGTTGGGGGAGGGCAAAAGGGTAAAGGCCCACATATGTATGATGATGGATAAAAACTAGACTATCGGTGGTAAACATGATGCAGTCTATACAGAAACTGATATATAATAACGTACACCTGAAGTTTACACAATGTTATAAACCATATGACCTCAATAAAATAATTTTTTAAAAAAAAGCAACGGACCAAAAGGGTCCTCTGGGAGAGGCTGCAAACTCATGCAAAAATGTTCATCTTCAAAGATCATGCTACTATTACTTATCATTGAGTGGTACTTACTAATGACCTATTAACTGAGCATCTAAGCATTGGAAACCCTGGCGTTTGTAATCTAAAATTACCAGATAACTGGAGTTTACTGAGGACTCAAATGCAGTACTCTAAGAAGTTGGCGTACCACGCAGCCTTTGGCAATGTTGCACAGGCTTCCCTGTGTCCTCATACAGGCAAATGATTGGAATAAGCAATTTCCAGGAAAGACTCTCTGTGATTAGGGCATCATCAGGATCATCCTGAGTGATTTTGAGTTGCTGCTCTTGTATTAAGGAATGTTTGGTTTTACTTGTTGATCCTTTTGTTTTTATATAACTGCTGCCATATTACCATTTTGATTACTATTTTATTCCTCTGCAAATCTTTATTATACCTAATTTCTATTTCTCTATCAAGTAGGAATGGACACAGTAGGACTTCTGCCCTGCCTAGATTGACCAAAGTTAAAAAAAAGGTTGGGGGCTGGCCCGGTGGCACAGTGGTTAAGTTTGCATATTCCGCTTCAACGGCCCGGGGTTTGCCAGTTCGGATCCTGGGTGTGGACATGGCACCGCGTGGCAAGCCATGCTGTGGTAGGCATCCCACGTATAAAGTAGAGGAAGATGGGCATGGATGTTAGCTCAGGGCCAGTCTTCCTCAGCAAAAAGAGGAGGGTTGACAGCAGATGTTAGCCCAGGGCCAATCTTCCTTAAAAAAAAAAAAATTTGAGGGGCTGGCCCAGTAGCGTAGTGGTTAAGTTTGCACATTCCACTTCAACAGCCTAGGGTTCACAGGTTCAGATCCTGGGTATGGACCTACACACTGCTCATCAAGCCATGCTGTGGCAGTGTCCCACATACAAAATAGAGGAAGATTGGCACAGATGTTAGCTCAGCGGCAATTTTCCTCAAGCAAAAAGAGGAAGATTGACAACAGATGTTAGCCTAGGGCTAATCTTCCTCACCAAAAAAAAAAGTTTGAGAACCACTGGGAGATGAGTGTTAGTGACAGTCCCTCACAACTCCCTGTCTGTGTTGAGCACAAATCAGGCAGGATTAGCCTTGCATCCTCCTCATGTCACCATCCTCCTTTGGTCTCCTGGGTGCAGGGTCAGGAAAACTGGAAACAGGTAATACTAGAATCAGTATTCAAGAGTTCTTACTTAAGAAACTGCTGAAGTTTTAAGACTCATCTGAGATTCTTAGCGAGGATAACAAAAGGCGATGCTTCCAAAACAGGATGTATGAAACAAAGTGAACCATGGAGAAAGCAGGCCTCAGAGGTCTTGGTTTCTATCAAGTTGACCCTGGGCATATTTAAATGCCAATATGCCATGATATACTCTCCTGACAATTTCTTGCCTCTGCTAGGAGTGGAACAAGAGCAAACAAACTTTAAAAGGAGCATAGTTCATTTCAAAAATAATGTTTCTGAGCAATATCAGTTTCCATGTTGGAATGGGGGGGTGAAGGAAGGGGCGGCGCCTCCCCTCTGGGCGTCTCTGAATTAACAGGCATAGTTCCATTCAAATATGGGGGTCAGGAACATGTTGACCTTTTTGATCTTTTTTCGAATATTACACTGAAAGGGAAGAAAGGAGCACGTAGAACAAACTGAACAACTTATGGTTTGCTAAAACCGGAATAATTTGAGCAAGAAAATGAATAATAATAGTATCAGATTATAACCCAGAGAATAAAATACCTTCATGAGTTCATGATAATACAAATAAATAATCAATTAAATGAATAAATTGGGGAGAAAGGACAGCTCTTCCATGCAGGAGAATTCTAATTAACAAATCTAGAAGGAAAGAGAGAACTAGATAATCACCATTAGATAAATACCACTGTAATAATTGTTGTAAACCAAATCCACCAATGAATGCTAAAATTAGTGGATGAAAATTTGAGGAAGAACAGTTTACATAATCTCAAAGTATCTCCCCCAAGATATTTATTACGTACAAAGAGAAAGATAGTAACTTCACAGTAGAAAAACCAGGCAGAAACCACCTTAACCACGTTACCAAGGTCAACATCACCAGCAATAAGACTTATCAATATCCACATCATGAACCATGTGAGATGATGGACAAAATAACTGATCACTACTTTTCAAAAGTGTGAAAGTCGTGAAAGACAAGGAGACTGAGGAACTGTTTTAGGCTGCAGAAGACTAAGGGAAAATAGCAACTAAATCCAATGTGTGATCCTGGCTAGGATCCTAGCCAGGATGCTAGAACACAAAAGGAACATTAGGGGCCAGCTTGGTTAAATTTGCATGTTCCGCTTCTTGGCGGCCCAGGGTTCGCCGGTTCAGATCCTGGGTGTGGACGTGGCACCACTTGGCAAAAGCCATGCTGTGGTAGGCATCCCACGTATAAACTAGAGGAAGATGGGCACGGATATCAGCTCAGGGCCAGTCTTCCTCAGCAAAAAGAGGAGGATTGTCAGCAGTTAGCTCAGGGCTAACCTTCCTCAAGAAAAAAAAGAAAGAAAAGGGACATTAATGTAAAAACTGGTGAAATCTGAATAAGGTCTTTAGTTTAGTTTAATTGTACTCTACCAATGTTAATTTCCTGGTTCTGACAAACGCACCATGGCTATGTAAGATGTTAACATTAGGAGAAGCTGGGTGAAAGATATATGGAAACTCTGTATTATTTTTGCAACATTTCTGTAAGTCTAAAATTAGTTTAAAATAAAAAGTTTTTATTTAAAGGTTATGATTTGCGCCTGGTTATTGCAGTCCAAGTACTTGACCCTGCTGTGAAAAGCTCGGGGATATTACATTCAAGAACCATAGGTGCTACTGAACACTTCGATGACTCTTCTCTTATACTGTGTTTGACTCCGCATAGGAAAATTAGCCTGAATTCCATAAGCTCAAGGTCTTAAAGAAATAAAATTTATGACAAAGCATACTAATAACATCACTCATCACCGTTACGGTGCCGGCACTGTGCTGCACAGGCACCCTCTCACTTCCCCCTCAGAACACACCTGTGAAACAAGGATGGCTACTATGACCACGTTAAAGATGAGAAAACAGAGGCTTAGAGAGAGTTAAACAACTTGCTTAAGGTCACATAACCAGAAATGGGTAGAGCCAGAACTTGGACTCAGGCTTGTTGGATTCCAAAGTCCATTCTTTCTAACCACGATGCCACGCTTTAACTCCAGAGGGGAAAAAGACAAGAAAAAGCCTAACAAGCACAACTCTAGAACTGGGTTTATTTGGGCTATTGCTGGCCCATGGGATTAAACATAACTTTCTCAGGAAAGAGGTGAGTAAGGAAATGACGAGAAAAATGTTGCTTTCACAGAAAATTTCATCAGACCTGAAGAATATTTTTAAAACGTAATTAGAAGTCTCTCTTCCCTATCCGATGTTTTACAATCCTCCCCCGCTACTCTGGCCTCCCTGTCAAGGAAGGAAAATTATACCTTTCCTCTTGAACTCCAGAAAGTTAATTGCAGTTCTTTTCCAATTGTGTCCAGTTTCTTCTGATCCCTTTTTCCTGATTTCCTGTCTGATTCTCAGAGTACAGAGAGAGGAGAGTTTGCAACATCTATGTGACTCGTCTCAGCAGGAAGCTCGTGGTGGATTAAGTGATCAGGGGCTCTGAGCGGATGCAGAAATTCTCAGCACGGCTCCCACACCCTGACACTACAGCCCAGAGCTATGGCGAGGGTTTTGGGCAGAGCAACAACATGTAAAAACAGCAACTTCAATGGTTGACAGTCTTTTATCCTAAACATTTTTTTTTTTTTTTTTTGGAGGAAGATTAGCCCTCAGCTAACTACTGCCAGTCCTCCTCTTTTTGCTGAGGAAGCCTGGCTCTGAGCTAACATCTGTGCCCATCTTCCTCTAGTTTATACGTGGGACGCCTACCACAGCATGGCTGCCAAGCAGTGCCATGTCCGCACCCGGGATCCGGACCAGCGAACCCCGGGCCGCCGAGAAGCGGAACGTGCGAACTTAACCGCTGCGCCACCGGGCCGGCCCCTTATCCTAAACATTTTTAAACATCACTTAGCTGACTGATGTGGAACTCAAGGTGCCGTCTATATCTCATTCCTCATGGCTGATGACTATTCTCAGTGCAAAGAGGGAGCGGGGACCTAAAAGGGAGTGATAACTATATGGTTCTCCTCTGTCCTGGCTCCCTCAAACAAGAAAAAACCAGACAGGCCCCACTCAAACTGTGTTGTGTCTGTCAGTGCCCACCAATTAAAGAGCACCAGGAAAACACCTGTTGTTAAACAAGTTGGGCTTACTACTCATTGCAACAGAGGAGAATTGTGGGGTGTCTCAGCAAGAGGATGTTAGAAAAGGGTATATTATAAGATCAATGTGTGTTAACTGATTTTAAGGAGGGTTCAGGAACCAGGGCTTTGCTCTGGATTGGGTGCTATTAGGAAGCAGGGATAATTTTATGATCGGACTTCTTAATGAATCATCTAGAAAGCAGGTAAAATGAAGTGAAGCTAAAAATTGGAATTGGTGAGAAAGCAGCAGTCACTCATGTTAGCCAGCATAGGGGAATGTTTGGTCATTGTGTGGTTTGGACAATGTTGATGTTTTTGTCTTTGTCATACATGATCACAGAATGGTCTTCTTTCTGTCTTGAGCCATCATGATCACAAAGTGGCCTTGTCTGATGTTGATGTGTGCAATGGTTTATGTCCAACAGGACAACACCAGGCCCAACTGTGCCAAGCTAGCTCCTAGCGATACCAAGGCCTAATTGATAGTGTCAGTTCAGTTTCTGGCTGTCAGGGGCATCTTTTCTCTTTCTCAGCCATAATAGCCACACACACTCAGAGAACTGCACTGAGATCATGGAAGGTGGTGACTCTTGGGAGAAAAAGAAACCTAAATTTACTCTCAAGGCCTTGGCCACAGGTGTTCACTTCCTATTTCCTATATTCTCCACGCTTCAAACTAATCTCAATCCCAATTTACTCCACTCTTTCTTGTTACATCTTACTCCTGCTCCCTTCATTAAAAAAAGAAAAAATTTGTAGAACAGATTGACATCATTGGGCCATTTTCCTCTCAATTCTTCCATAAGATTAAAATGCAAAATTTTCTGAATCAGAATCACAAAGCATTAATGGGGAGTCTGGAGGAAACCTTGTTTTAGTGGACCTTGTATCAACCAGGAAAGAAAGAATTGTAAGAGAATGACCTCTTTAAGGTGTTGCAACCCTTCTTTTACACTAATATCTCACTGTTTCAGCAAGTCACCTGCTTTATTAAGAACTTTTTAAATTATGGCTGATGGTCCCGCACATGACAATCTGGCCCAATCCGCCCTGCCACTTTACCTCCCTCTACTCTCCAACATATTCCTCCTCTCCAGACTCTTTTCCTCGAGGTCCCCCAAAGATGTCCTATGCCTATGTCGTTTCTGCCTCAGCTGGCATGCCCTCCTTCACTCACTCTCTTTTCAAACCCTAGCTGTTCTTCAAGACTCAGCTGCAATCCCACACTTCCCGATAAGTTGCCACCAGTAATTTCAGCCCCTGCTGGTCTCCCTCTCAACTGAACTTCTGGGGCAGTCGTACCATTTAACTTCACAGTCCCTCTGTGTTGTTTTCTAATTGCTTCCAATGCAGGAGTTTGTGAACTCCTTAAGGGGGAAAAAAAATCTTAGGTTTCCTTCTTGTCAAGGAATACAATAGCGCTGAACATATAGTAGGTGCTAATTGATTGGTGTCAGGCTTCCACCTCAGGTTAGCATCTAAGTGTGTACTAAGACAGGAGGGAAGTAGAGGTGACTGTGCATTTCTTCCCAGGTATACAGCTCACACTACTTTTCAAGGCAAAATTAATGCTGTCAAAATCTGCAATGCCAGGGCTGGCGCAGTGGCACAGCAGTTAAGTGCACACGTTCTGATTCTCGGCAGCCCAGGGCTCGCCAGTTCAGATCCCAGATGCAGACGTGGAACCGCTTGGCAAAAGCTATGCTGTGGTAGGCATCCCATGTATAAAGTAGAGGAAGATGGGCACGGATGTTAGCTCAGGGCCAGTCTTCCTCAGCAAAAAGAGGAGGATTGGCAGTAGTTAGCTCAGGGCTAATCTTCCTCAAAAAAAAAAAAATCTGCAATGCCTTTTACAGAGTGGATGTTAATGAGTGATGCAGCTAAATTGGGAAATCACGAGTACGTGATCCTCCCCTAGAAAGTGATTCCCAAAACTGTGCATCAGAATCACCTACAGAGCTCTATAAATGTATAGATAGCGTGGGGGCTAGAATTGGCCACCCCAAGATACGTCTCTTTGGCATGAGGAATATTTTGGGCTGGTTACTTTTAAAAAACTGCAGACAGGAAAGAAACTCTGAAAAGTAGAATTTACTTACCCTTTGTTAAGAGACATTTACATTGTAAAGGAAATCTCCATCTTTAAAGGTGTCTCCCTCTCTGTACCAGGAAGAAGGGGGGATGACCTTATCTCTAGAAACTCTTAATCAATGTGGAAGGCAAGGACTTAAATCTGCATAATAACCTTACTCTTATTTACTGTACTTGTCTGGTAACCTCCCATAACTGACTCCCCCCACCCCCAACATCCTCCTTTGTCTTCAGCTGAAGATGATATTTAAGGTGGTAGTTTCAGCCATTTTGGCGAGTTGCTCAGTTTGCCTGAGGCTCTCCCATGTATACATGTTATAAAACTTTGTTTAGTTTTCTCCTGTTATTCTGTCTCACGTGAATTTAATTTGTTCTCTGGCCAGAAGGACCCAGAGAGGGTAGAGGAAATGTCTTCCTCCCCTACAATAGCTATATATAACTACCTATATCTACCTAGCTAGTTATACATATATATTATATATAACATATATACATTTATAGTTTGGGCCCCACGTAAGAGATTTTGGTTCATCTCTGGGGAGGGGCCCAGATATCTCTAAATTTTTAGAGCTCCACAATGTGATCCTAGTTCTCACACACATGATCCTGATGCACAAGCAGGGTTGAGAACTCCTGCATCTGAAGAAGGCTACCGTATCAAAACCTGTCTCAGACGCTAGCCTAAATGCCCCAAGAAGCTAAGAGTCTATTATATACTTAAATCATTTCCAAGTAGGAAGATGGTACACCCCACTCAGTGTCCTTTCCCAAATCACATAATCCTTAGCAATTAGGGAGCTTTTATCTTCACACTTAGCCTAGGTTCTCAACCTCAGTTGCCCATTGAAATCATTGGGGAAACATTAAAAAAATTACTAACACTTGGTTCCCAACCCTAAATACTTAATTGCTCTGAAGTATGGCTTGGACCTTGAATTTTTTTTTTAAAAAAGCTCCCTGGATGACTCTAATGGGCAGCTAAAGTCAAAAACCTCTGTAGCCTAAATCCTCTTACTGCTATCTTATTTCTCATTCTGTCCTCAGGGAAGATGTACCACAGCTGGTCTTATATTTGAAACTGTTTTTGAAAGCCACCCTCAGCCTTTTCCTCTCCAAGATAAATAATCACAAATCCTTTCATCTTTCCTAAAAGTGCGTGTTTCTTACCCCACCCACTGTTTTCATTGCTCTCCTCTGGATGCTCTCCAGGGTCTTAACATCCCTATCACGCTGGAGTGTCCAGAATTTCCTCATGATTCCTCCATGCCGTATTCCTGTTGACTGGCTAGTGTCGTGTTTGCTTCAACAATGGCTCTGCCTTGCTGACTGAATTCTTCATTTCCACCAATCACGAAATTCAGCAACTGAAGAACTCTACAAACAGACCAGCAGACTAAGAGGCAGAAGCCTAAAGAAGTGACTATTGGAATACGGTGGTGAGTTCCGCAAGATGACCAATGGAGAAAAAAAAAATAAAGGCGAAAAAGAAAGGGTATAAATGGAGAATGAGGCAAGAGCAAATTTCAGTGTGATGGAAAAAATGGATAACCTGGGAGGCAGAACACTAAAATCTAGTCCTGGATACGATCCTAATTAACCACATAACCTTGGCAATCCATTTCACCTTTCTAGGCCTCCGTTTTTCATACGTAAAATAGGAGAGCAAGACTGGGTCATCGCTAGGTTTCACTTGAGTTCTGAGTCTTCCACAGCTCATCTCAGGCTGCAAGAGAAAACGGGAGCCAGTCTGATCATTCCCCTTTTACTTGATCTGCCCGTAATTCTTTCTCCTGGATACTCTAGTCATTCCAAGAGTTACTATTTTCCCAGTTCTGACAGTCAATGATTATAGTCCAGACCGAGCACCACTAGAAAGGAGGCATCTTTAAGTCAGTCCAATGCCGTCTTCTGAACATAGAAAAACATCTGGGAGTACTCAGTCCACTCAGCAGACACTCAGAACATTTATATGAGTTAAAGATATTTTCCTCAGTCTCCAAGAATTAGAGCTCTAAACAGTAATGACCAGAATAATTAGCGTTCACCTCTTCATCAACAACTATAATACCTACCAAAACTTAGCACCACAATAAGTCACCAATATTAACGGTTATGGCACTGTGCCAGGCACTTTAACATCCATTCTCTTCTTTAGTCTTTATTGACAACCCAGAAAGATTAGCATTATCCCTGTTGTATAGGTAAGAAACTGCAGCTTCAGACAGAAGTAAATTACCGGAGATTCCAAAGCAACTAAGTAACACAGGATTGGAATTCAGGTCTCCCCCAGATTCTTCTGCTTCACCCAGCAGAGGTAAAATACCGCGAAGTTAATAAAGCTTACGTTCCAGAGCCCCTCGCTTGCATAGGTGCCTTCCAATCCTCTGTATCTAGTGTTGAATTTCTAATTTTGCACTATTTTTCATAAAGAGGACCCCTGCAACTGTCTAAACTTCAAGTCCTACAAAACCTAGATCCACCCCTGAACAAGCTTCCCAAGTGAACATAAGCACTACCCTGTTTAGTAATTTCAGTCTGAGGGCATTTTTTTAAACACAAATTCAAGAGGAATCCTTGCTGGCTTTCTGCTCTGGGAATCTATGCTGCTACTTTAAAGAAATAATCAAGTAAGGTTTCACCCTGTGCCATGTGACATGGATCACTCACTGTTCGTTCTTTTCCCACTGTTACTTTGTACCCAAGGTATGCTTCTCCCATGGCAGTCTGGATTCCCTCTCTCCCTGTGGCAGGACTGCTAAAGTGAGTTTCGTCCTGAGGCATGCCTTCAGTTCTGGTTTGCGTAGATCTCTAGCCTTCGCTTGACGTGTAGTAATGACTGCTCTGCCCATCCTGCTGCCTCTTGCACAGTCTGCTCTTTGGACCAGAGCCTGCAGCTGCTTGGGTATTGGACCTCAGCTGCTCTTTATAGCCATAAAGGCAATGCTTGTTGACCACGTGGAAAGAAATGACTTGAAAAGAGGGCGGGGGAGCATTTTATACTTCAATTTCCATTAGATAGGTCCTAATACCAGAATTTTTCACATTTCATTCTAGCTTCTTCTATAACTCCATCAAAATATTCTAACCCTATTTTTTATCTACTGTTCCTTCCCTTCATGTCGACCTTAGTTATCGGATCCCTGTTCTTCTTTAGATTAAGACAAATTTTCCCTCTTTCCTTCCCTCTCTGCAAACCAGAGAGGGTGCAGATACAACTTTGGAAAAACATAGTTTAGCAGAGGAATATCTTGGGAACTGGGAATTTCATGTAAACTCAGAACATCTTCTCTCACCACCTATCCACTCATCACCTCCCTTAGTCCCAATACCTCCCACATAACTACAGCCATCTCACAAATCAGAAAAATCCTTGCTCGGTAACCAAATATTTATTGTACAATGGTAGCTGAATCAGTAATATTAAAAAAAACAAGACGGAATTAGGCTATTTATACAGAATATTTCCCAGACACATTTTTCATGCAAGCATGAGCCATCTTTTTTTTTTTTTTTGAGGAAGATTAGCCCTGAGCTAACATCTGCTGCCAAGACGCCTCTTTTTGCTGAGGAAGACTGGCCCTGAGCTAACATCCGTGCCCGTCTTCCTCTACTTTATATGTGGGACACCTGCCACAGCATGGCTTGATGAACGGTGCCATGTCCGCACCCGGGATCCGAACCGGCAAACCCTGGGCCACTGAAGCAGAACGTGCGCACTCAACTTCTGTGCCACCAGGCTGGCCCCATAATTAGTCATCTTTTAGGATGGTTTAGACACTATCCTATTGGCAGCAGAAGCATGGAAAAGTTGACATTAGGATGCACGGAAATCTTAGGGCTATGTAATTCTAAGACATGTATTATCGATAGAACCTAGAGCAATAGAATATTAAATATACCCCAGAAAAGAACTGCAAAACAAACACACAAAGCCAGCACTGACTCATGTCCTTGCTGAGGTGTAAATAAGCCTGTAGACAAGTGGATATATGGAAATTGCCCATCAGTAGCAGAGATAGCAATCTTATTACCTTGGAAAGGAATTATCATTAGTTTACAAACTCAGCGTGAGATGCTTTAAAACTCTCAATTCTGCTTCCAGTTTCTTCTCTTGCCTCCTATCCTTGCTTACTACGTATCAAGAAATCAATTTACTAAACTCCCAATTTATCCATCCCTAGAAACAAAATAGAAATTCTCAGGATGCATGGGAAAGATAAGAAGATAGTAATTTCAATGATAAGGGAATCTTCACATTTCCATATCTGTGAATGGAAGTTGAGAATGGAAAAATACAGCAATTTTTCCTGACAGCCTCCAAAAGCATGAGGCTACAGAAGAAAAAAAAATGTACAGAGAGAAAACAAATTGCAAAGACTCTTAACTATGCATACTATAAATCTTCTGAATTAAAAAATTCAGGGAGATCTGACTCCTTCATCCAGAATTGTCATTTAAAGATCAAAAGAATGCTTTGCATAGACATTAAAAAGGATATGAACAATTTGGAGTGTGTTCAGAAGACAACTGAACAGTAGGATCAAGGAAATCAGGTCACATAGAAATAGACTTGATGAGATTTGGAGATTTCTATTTCTCTAAGCAGCAGCAAAGATTTGCCCCGTTGAACGCAGGACAGCTTTGGCCAAAGCGTGGTTATAATTTCCCCAAACTGCGGCAGTCTGATAAAAGTTTAGCCCAAACGAGAAAAGCCACTGCTTTCCTTCTCATGAACATAGAAAAACAAAGCTATTACACTTCTCTTTTTCAATCTAACTTGAATAGGAAAGCATGGACAGAGTGAATTTTGTAAGGCCTGAAGAAGTTACCTTTTCTCAGGCACTTCAATCTTAATCTGATGCAGCATACTACTCACATTGTGTGAGTTGGCAGACCGTCTCTAAAGTGGTCCCCCATGGTCCCTGCTTCTTGTTCAGACCCTTGGTGATCTCCTCCCCTTGAGTGTGACCAGGACCTGTGACTTACTTCCAACCAATAGAATATGGCAAAGGTGACATGATGTATGTGTCCATGATTATGTTATATAAGATTGTAACATCTCTCTCACTAGGAGACCCTTTCCCTTGCTGGCTTTGAAGAAACAAGTGGCCATGCTGGGAAAGCTCACAAGCCAAGGAATGGAGGATGGCCTCTGGCAGGTGGCCAAGAAAAAACTGAGGCCCTCAGTTTGGCAACACACAAGGAACTAAATGCTACAACCACCACACGAGCTTGGGAGAGATTCTTCCCCAGCCAAGCTGCAACTGAGATCACCTTGACCACCACGTTGTGACCCCGAAGCAGAAGACCCAGAAAAGCTGTGCCCTAATTCCCAATCCACAGACATTGTGAGGTAATGTTCGTTGTTTTTCAGCTGCTAAATTTGTGGTAATATTGTTACACAGCAATAGATAACTAATGCAGTGAATATCCTGAATGTATACACATATGGAAAGTTGTGTTTGCATATGAAAGGTTTTGGAATGACTATATTTACACATGCATGGAAATGCAAGGCAGATGCTCAGATACTTTCAAGAGTGAATGAGGGGCCAGCGCGGGGGGGGGGGGGGGGGGGGGGGGACGGGGGGCGGGGGACGACCCCCGAGTGGTTAAGTTCGTGCACTCCGAGTTGGCGGCCCAGGGTCTCCCCGGTTCAGATCCTGGGCGTGCACATGGCACTACTCATCAAGCCATGCTGAGGCGGCGTCCCACATGCCACAACTAGAAGGACCCACAACTGAAAATATACAACTATGTACCAGGGGGCTTTGGGGAGAAAAAGGAAAAAATAAAATCTTAAAAAAAAAAAAAGTGAATGAGTAAGCTGTAAGAAACTTAACAAATGTAGTCAAGAGAGGAATAATCTAAAGAAAAAGCATCCCTCACACCAATTAATGGAACAAAGATTTAGTATAGAGAATAAAACTATAAAAGTATTAAGCAAAATTATGGAGGTATTTTTATTATCCTGTAGAGGAGAAGGTCATTCTAAGCATATGAAGAAAACCAGGAAATATAAAAATTAAAGAGGTTAAGTTTACATCATAAAATTTAATAACTTCTATAAAGAAAAATATATAAATAAGGTTAAAAGACTGATAACAAGGTGGTCAAAAATTTGCAACACAAGACAAAGAAATAATGTCTTCAATATACATAGCTCTTAAAAATCATTAAGATTCCATTTAATGCAAAACTATATAGCCATTAAAAACAATACAAATCTATATTTATTATCTTATACAAACATTCTCAAGTAAAAGAAGCAAGTTACAAAGCAGTACATAGAGTGTGACCTCAGTTATGTAAAGGTGTACATATTTGTATATATGCATAATAAATATGCATGGATAGCTGAAAGAAATTTGGTTAAATCTTAGTGGTCATTTTTTGGTGGAGGATGATTTTTTATTTATTTACTTTTAGTATTTTTTTAAACAAATGTCCATGTATTATTTAAAAAAAAAAGAAATATATTTTCCCCAAAATGCTTTAGAAATATTAGTGTATTTATAAAGCAGAAATCTATATTTGGCAGAGAGGTTAGTCAGACTGCAAAACATCTAGGGAAGAAACACCAAGTGAGGGGATGGCCCAGTGGCATAGTGGTTAAGTTTGCGTGCTCCAATTCAGCAGCCCAGGAGTCCCAGGTTTGGATCCTGGGCATAGACCTGCACACCACTCGTCAGGCCGTACTGTGGCAGTGTCTCACATATAAAATAGAGAAAGCTTGGTACAAACGTTAGCTCAGTGACAATCTTGCTCAAGTGAAAAGAGAAGGATTGGCAATGAATGTTGGCTCAGGGCCTACCTTCCTCACCACCCACCCCCACCAAAAAGGAAAAGAAACACCAAGTGAAGAAACACCAATGTGAAAGACACTTAAAATAACTTTATAGATGGGATCAACACCAGCAAGTTGCGATCATTCCTGGAGACTAAATTATGTCAGGGAGAATGCTCCTGAGATAATTTCCATTGCTGATAATTTACGAGCTGAAGGGAAAAAAGCAGACTAGAGATGTTTTAAAATAGCTTGGGGAAAAAATGGGGGCAACTTTGAATATGATACTAAAAGGTATAGAGAGTAAAATAACGGAATGGTCTATTAAGTTCCATTACCAAATTAATGATCTTGTCATACTGGTGATGGTTGCATGCACTGGCAAAGGTGGGAAGCACAAATTGGAAAATATGCAAGATGTCCTAATTATACACAGCTCTTAAAAACCATTAAGATTCTTTATAATGCATTTAGAACTGTGGTTCTCAACTCTGGCTGCATTATGAACATCACCTGGAAGCTTTTTAAAAAATCCTAATGCTTTGGTCTAGAAAAGGCAAATCTAGAGAGACATAAGTAGATTCATGGCCACAGGGGGTTGGGAGTGGAAACAGGGAGTGACTACGAATGGGCACGGACATTCTTTTTGGGGTAATGGGAACATTCTAAAATTAGATTGTGGTGATGGTTGCACAATTCTGTAAATTTACTAAAAATCATTGACTCATATTAAAATGAGTGAATTTTGTGGTATTACACCTCAATAAAGCTGTTAAAAAAAAAAAATACTGGTCCTTGCGCTCTACTCTGAGATACTCTGATTCAATTGGTCTGGGGTGGGAATGGTAGGGATGGTTTTTTAAAGCTCTCCAGATGATTCTAACATGCCACCAGGGCTGAGAACCACCAATTCAGTTATATGAAACCACTTTACAAAATTACTTTCATGTTACAAAGACCAGGCTCTTTGAGAGAGAGAATATTCAGGGTTTCAGACCACTTTTGGTTTCCACTGTACATCTACAACTGTACAAATGGAATACTATTCATATTCATTGTGAACTCTATCTTGTTGGGGTGACTATACAGACATATAGTTCCACCTTTAGAATTGCAGCCTGAAAGCTAAAAGGATGCTCTGAATATATATTTAAGATGGATATGAAGTAAGCTATTAGTTCAGAAAAATTCAACGAGCTTGAGTTTGAAGGGACTCAAAGTCACAGCACATGAAAAAGAATAATATTAAATCAGAAGATTGAAATGAGGGTTTGGGAGGTACAAATAATGGCTATTGTCAAATATTGAAAGGCTGCCAAACAGAGGGCAGTTGAACTAGTTTTTCATATCCTCAAAAGAATCAGGATTGACACATGAGTCTACAGGAAGATGGATTTCAGTTCTTTGTAGGGAAGATCTTTACAATAATCTTGTGTGAGGTACTGTGCTAGCTTCTGGAGATATAAATGAAGTGGCTAGAATACAGTCTGGTGGTTCTCAAACTTCAGCATGCATCACAGTCACCTGGAGGGCTTATTAAAATGCAGGTTGTTGGCCCCGCCCCAGAGTTTCTGATTCAGGATGTCTCAGGTGGGGCCCAAGAATTTGCATTTCTAACAAATTCCCCTGTGCTGCTGATCTGGAGACCACACTTTGAGGACTATTTTATAATCTAAATGCTATCAGAGCTCCGTGAAACGACATCTGAATCAGATTACGAGGACATGAGTAACCTGAAAGACTTCTCAGAAGAGTTTTGGGGATGAGCTGAATTTTGAAGAAAGAGAAGGTAGTAAAAGGGTAGAGGAGGGCATGGCAGTCAAACATAGAGAACAATAAATTGAGAGGGACAATATACAGCGAGGAGCAAAGGCATGAAACAGCATTCATTCAAGTTATTTATTGACTGTTTACTATACGCAGAGTATTGTTCTAATTGCTGGGAAGAGAGAGAGAAAGGAAACAAAGTTCCGGCCCTCATAGAACTCATAAACAAATACATCACATACTGCAAAGTCCCACAGGGAGTAGAAGAAGCTGTTGTGAAAGACAACAAGGCCTCTGAAGAGGCAGCATTTAAACTGACACCTCAAGAACGAAAGAGCTAGAAGAGCATTCCAGACAGAGCTTAGCATGTATAAGGAAACGAAAATCTGTGTGTCTGAGCACAGTGACTGAGGATGTCTGTGGAAGCAGAGGAGCTTAGAAAGGTAAACAGAGGCAGATTCCATAGGACAATGTAATGAACAGACTGGCTGTTTTTAAATTTTTTTTGAGGAAGATCAGCCCTGAGCTAACATCTGCCAATCCTCCTCTTTTTGCTGAGGAAGACTGGCCCTGAGCTAACATCCGTGCCCATCTTCCTCTACTTGCTATGTAGGACGCCTGCCACAGCATGGCTGGATGAACAGTGCCACGCCCACACCTGGGATCTGAACCGGTGAACCCCAGGCCACCAAAGCAGAACGTGCCCACTTAACCACTGCACCACTGGGCCGGCCCCAGATTGGCTCTTTAGATAGTTCATTCTGGTAGTAATTTGGAATATAAACTAGAGATCGACTAGACTAAAGACTAGCATAGAAATCTAGGTGAAAAGTGATAAGGGCTTGAACTAATGCATCACAATGGGAACAGAGGAGATGGAGATAAAGATAAGACTAGTGAATCTAAAGGATTGAGTGATCTAATTGCATACAGGAAGTGAGTGGGCAGAAAGAATATAAGGTGGTTCACAGAATTTTGGCTTGGGCAACTAGCTATTCTAGAAAGGAAGTGGTGTCAGTGTGGTAAGGAGGCAAGTTTGGGCTTTTACACAATGAGTTTTTAAAACAAATACAAGTGGAAATGTTTACTGGTTGATTAAAGAGCAAAGAGCGAGCATGGGCAGGTGACATTGATTTGGGAAACATAAATAAAACTGGCAATTGAGGATGAGTATATAGAGAAGAGCCTCTGACGACACCATTTTAAGGGGGTAAACAGGAAAAGAGGCTGATTAAAGAGCAGCTAGAGAGAAGAAAAATTAGGAAAAAATTGTGACCAAGAAGCCAACGGAGGAGTTTTAAAAAGCGAATGGACAACAGTGTCAAATGCTGAAGAGAGGTCAAGAATTGATGTGTCCACTGGACTTAGCAATATGTATTTAGTTGATGACTTTAGTAAGAGTAATTTCAGTGGAATGTTGAGGGTAGAATCCAGATTACAATAGACTGAGAAATGAACTGAAAGTGAAGTAGAGAGAACAAATGGGGCTTGGCCACAAAAGAAAGAAGGTAAAAAGAGAGCAGAAGTGAGATAGGTTCAAGGAAGAATATTAACATAGGAGAGACTTGAGCACACTTATATGCTAAATAAGGGAGAGAGAGGAGACACTGAAGATAAAGAAGAGAGGAGGTGACTGATGGAATAAGGTCTCCTAAGTAGTTAACATGGGATGGGATTCACTGACTTGCTCATTTGCCTACACATTCAGTGTTGGCCAGAGAACAGACACCTCTCCTGAGACAGATGAGGACGTTGTTGGTAGAGGTGACCAGGAAAGCCTAGAGCTCTCCTAGTAACCTTCAATTTCTTCAGTGTTAGGAGGTAGGCCTCTGCTGAGGGTAGAGAGGTAGTGGGATGGGGAGACGAAATTCTGAAATAGTCTTTAAGAACTGAAGAGGTTGCTGGATCATTCGGGCTGCTGAACTGCTTTGAGAGCCACCTACTTGGGTCAATTTGTGATGCCACTCAGTAGTATTCAGCAGATCATGAGAGCAAGAGTCAGATGGCTAAAATGATCCAGGGACAAGGTTCTGCAGGGCCAGAGAGATTGGGAAACAACAGATCATGAGTGAGCAATGGGCCACACAGTCTACGCTAAATGGAGAAGAAAGGGGGTGAATCCAGAGTGAACTGACAGAACGGAAGAAAAAAGTGACTAAGGAATTGCAGTCAAAGAGTAAACATACTGAGAGGAAGAGATCAAAGGACAACATATTAAAAATTAGTATGAACAGGATCCTAGAATTTAACATTTCAGAAATTTTGACAGAGTACAAGGTATGGCCTTGAAATTGATTTGTTAAATGGTGTGAAAATGATTATTGGAGGTGGAGGTCCAGAAACTGTAAGGTCATCCATGACCAACGATATTGCCCAGAATAATGGCACGGCTGGGGCAGAGACACCATGAACCATCAAAGTCCTCAATGAATGTAAAAGAGTAACCAGAGATGACAGTGATGAGGATGGACGGTACAGCTGAATAGCAGAGGCCTCAAAGTGTGGTAAGAAAAATCAGGAATACAGGGGCAAAAGCCCCTATAATCCACCAGTTCACACCTTGTAGTAGTAAAGTGAGAAAATGAGCATCCTTCATTTGAAATAGCCCCAACATAAATACGGCTGAGGGAGAGCCAGGTTCCAGTTAATGAAAAAATAGGAAAGTTTATGTACAAAGGATATAGAAACAAGTGTCTCGTAGAATGCAAAGAATTGGCAGGAAGGGCAGGAATGGGAAAATGAATTGAACATAGCAGGTAACAGCACAGGAATATGAGGAGAAACGACTGATGACTGGATGGGCTTCTATTTTAGATGGCCACAAAGAATTACAGGGACAAGAAGCAAAGTGAACTAAACCAGCCTCAATGTTCCAACTGGAACTCTGGAGCAAAGTTTCTATGACAAAATAAACATAGGCACTAGGCACTGACCAAGACTTAAATGTGCTTGAATTGTTCTGGGTTCCAGAAGTAACATTAATGATAATCTGTTTTGTGTCTCAACAAAGTTTAGCCCTAAGTATAGAAGATGGCAGGGTTAGGCCAGAAGGAAGACTAATGCTGCCAGTGCTCAGATGGCCTATTGGTTTCAGCAGAATGCAGCTTAGTATGGAGAGAAGAGGGGCCTATACTTTGACTGGGGGAAAAAATATTACTCACGAGGTCCAGGTACCAATTCAGGAGGGACTGGCATAGTTAGGTATGTCAAAATGTCTGATATCCTTGCCCATCTCCACAGAGTTCGGCACTAGATAGAATGGCAAGATGCCAGTCTTGAAGCATACATAAGTGCACAAAGAACTCTGCAAAATTCAGACCAAACGAAGGGAAAACTATGGGTAAGCTCTCATATGGATGTTAAGTGACCAATACTTACATTTTCTAAAAATAGGATAGCTATTCAATATAGGTTGTATGTTCCTTTTTTTTTAAGGAAGATTAACCCTGAGCTGACATCTGCTGCCAAGCCTCCTCTTTTTTGCTGAGGAAGACTGGCCCTGAGCTAACATCCATGCCCATCCTCCTCTACTTTATACGTGGGACGCCTGCCACAGGATGGCCTGACAAGCAGTGCCATGTCCACACCTGGGATCTGAACCGGTGAACCCCGGGCTGCCAAAGTGGAACGTGAGAACTTAACTGCTGCACCACCGGGCTGGCCCCAGTATGTTCCCTCTTTGGGAGTAATGAATAGATTTTTCTATCATTAAATGGGGATTTGGACTACACGTCCAAAATTCTTTTACTATCTTCCTCTTTAAATTCTATAAAAGTTTTAGTAAAAAACATCCTTAAAAATCATCATTATGTCTTACTCTCTCTCAAGGAGAGGGCCTGTAACTTAAACGTCTTCCTGTCCACACGAACTAACCCATACACGGTAGGAAACTGAGACTCAAAAGAGCTAACATAAGGTCATACATAGAGCTAAAACTCAAGATTATTTGATTCCTAAATCCAGTGTTTCTTTACCTTATGTAATCCTAAAGTCCTCATCTTGGCTTTTGAAGGTTTTTTTTTTTTGACTACAGAAAATTCTGACTTCATCCTTATACCCCTGGCAACTCATCAGAGTTCCTTAACACAGGCATCACCAGACAGAACCACTAAGTCATTCTTAAGGTTTCTGTGGTGCCCTTTTTTCCGTTAACAAGATACACAATCTAGCTCCAAAAGACAAGGTTAGAGAAAATCCTTGCCTAGTAAAGAAATTTCATGGAACTTTACTGTATGGAAATATTAATTAAATCTCCTTTCCTCCTATTAAAAGTAGAATAGATATACACTTTAAAGAGCAAACAGATGAGAAAAGAAATTCCAAAATCACTCTGTTTATTCACATAGTGTTTGATTGTATTGTTTTCTACTTATATCATGTGTGACTTCCCAATTCACAGCTAAGCTTTCCATAAAGAGATTCTGGATATTCAATTTATTGGTATCAATCACACCACCAAGGCCTCAAGAAATACTTAATCTAAACTGGGAGCCTCCCACAAAATTTTTTAAAAGAAGAATTTCTCACCTTATGAAATTTTGGGTGTCTTTTTTTTGTTGGCAAGAAAATTCTTTGCCAAGGTTAAGAGATAACCAGATTTTTCCCTCTTTCTTCCCACTAAGTTCTCCCCAAGACACACAGTGACAGTCACACACTTCATGTTTGAGGCCGATCTCACTGCAAGCAGAACCTTAACATCTTCAGCAATGCCTGCATGACCTGGTAACTCCGGCAATGAGAAAAAAGGGCTATTTACTTGTAAGAAGTTACAGTTTGAACTAGTTTTAAGTATTAGGAGGCCAAAGGAAAGTCTGTCTTCATTTTCCCTGCTATTACTCATTCACTGCAAAGAATAAACCGCTCAAGAATCAAAGGTGGGGAAATGTCTGTTGGTCATCGCTGGATTCTTGCTGAAAACAGAGGGACAGGTAAAACCTTCAGGAATCACTTCTTCCACTTTACACTTTCTGAAAACACTATCCCAGCAACGTAATATGCTCATCACACCACTTATGCAATTATTTGAGGCCAGTTCTTTATTTTATAGAGAGCAAATGCAATATTAGGAACTGCTCTGGCACAGGTTAAAAGGGGCTCTCGTATACTTACTAATTTTCTTCAGGATCATCAATACTCATTGCCAAAATTTACCTATTTTATATGGTTACCATTTAGAGTTGCCACTAATGTAAATGACGGAGTGGCGGGAACCCGAGCACACACAATTTTTTTTATTTTTTAGATGTAATGCAAATAACCATATCTGGCATTCTTTCAAAAAACAAAAGAAACACAAAACATGCTCAAAAAACAAGAAATCAAGTTATACTTTTTCATAAGGCACCATCAAAAACCCTGGTAAATTAGAGTCCATATTATATTTGTGTCTCACCAACAGGTAAATAAATATGCAAGGGAATAATCAATAGAGGGTCTTGAGGTTTACAAAAGACATTCCTGTTCAGACATCTTGGAGTACTGCAAAAGTACTAAGCAGGATGCATCTTTAAAAACCCGTCCTGTCCTTTCCTGATGCACATCATTCGTTGCATAGTGGTGACTGGATATGACCCAGGCCAAGAGAAGACTGCAATTCCAAAATACATTACCATCCATTCTTTCCTTCTCATGCTGTAAATACCACTTGGCACATCCATATCCAAAGAAGCAATGATATGCTTTAAATTAAAAAAAAAAAAAAAAAAAAGGAGGATTCTAAAAGGTAAAAAGGCAAATTGACTGCCTGCTTTTTAAAATGTGTACTTAAGGATTTACTGCAAAATCAACTCTACACACATATGAAGCTAGTTCATATGTAAACCTTTATTGAACCTGGTTATATGTGGGACTTTAACAGCTTAATTTTCCTGCAATTTACAATTTTCAAATCCTACTCCATATTGTCACTTTCTCCTTTAAAAAGTGGATAATCCTACCATTTGAAAGAAGAGCTTTCTCAAGTTTTCCTTTTATCCTCCTACTTTAGTACTGGCTGATATTCACACAAATATACTATAGAATTAATATACTGACAAGAAGGGAATTTTTTTCATGTGCACCAAATTGCAGCCAGAATCTAAAAATTAAGAAAAACAAATAAACTGACATTTCTTGGACGCTTAAAGACAAAAGCAGAGAAGAACACAAGTGAGTACAGATAAAACTGTTCCAATCTCAAAGGTCCGTTAGCCTTTTTTAGGGTTTTCACTACTAAAGTATGTTGTGGGCAATTACAGATTTAATGTTTGCCTTTTCAATTATTCAAAAAAAATACATACAGTAATTTGTAATTTATTGAGGCACAAATTTGAATCATGCAACGCAAAGCTAATTGGCAGCAGCTTAGTAAGGGAGCCTAGCACCTACATCTCAACATGGCTCTCTTGCAGTAACTACCAGGAAGTAAAGAAACACTTGTGGGAGGAAAATGTCCCCTCCCCCTCAACAAGAAAGCTAACTACTAATACTATAGTTGTACTTAGAAACTTGGGACTCACATAGTTCTAATGACCTACCCTTTGAAATTTATCAAAGACCTACCATTTTCTCATTTTTTCTACAACCTTTGCCAAAACTGTTTACAATGAAGGTGGTAAGAAATACCTTTGAAAGAATTAATACATAAGTTAAAATACTAATGGTGAAGAAGTGCAACTTTGAGGAGTTAGAAAGGGTAAAGAAACATTTTAAATCAAGTTTTAACATAAAATGTCACAATATTGAAGAATGGAGTAAGTTGTAAATAAGTAACTTCCTCTAATTGAAAACAATGTGCTATATTAGAATATCAGCATTTCTTTAAACAGATGAATCTTAGTTCATTAATTCCAAAATTGTAGATTTGTGTATTTTAATTTTTCTTTTCTTTTTTTACTAATTATTCTTATCTGTTCTTCTCAACTTTGGTCTAAATCTATGATTGTGAGTCAGACCAAACCTCTCTGACTTTCAAATAAATACAGAAAATCCCACAGTATAAATTAAATGATTTATCTAAGTTTCAAAATGTCCAAAGATAAACAAGAAGCTATTCATGGTTGGAGACTGCCTTGCATTTTTCTCTCCCATCTCCAGCAGGCAAATACCACATTAAGGATATAAATTATTCCCTCAACAGCCACCTATGTCCATCCACCATACTCCAAGAAGCAAAGCACCTTAGCCATCTTTCTCAGCATCCTTGTGCCTCTCCACTAATGGTCGAGTAGTTAATAGGTGACTAAGAAGAAAAAATAAAATAGTTTTGAACGTGTCCCAGGCAGCCATGACTTAAAATTGCATCGAATTTTTAACCCAAAAGTATTTGAAGATTTTTACAGAGAAGACCAAAAGGCAAAAAATATTGTGCTTTCTTCTGTAACATCAACCAGATAAAATTTTTAACTAAGTAATATCTTTACATAATGTGGAAAAATGAAAACTTATGAAATTGGTTAATTAGTTACACCTTGCAATATCCATTGAAATCTTAAATCATACACACACTTGAGATAATATCTCAAGACACATGCACAGCAATGCTTACGAACCTCTTTAACACACAAAATGTTACATAATATTGAGGGAAGAGTGACTGAAAAATAGGTAGTATGAACCACAGAGAAAGCACTTACAGAAACTGGACAGCTTTTGCTTTTTTTTCAGTCAGATGCCTTTTGAGTTAAATCTCATACCCACTCAAACTGTAACTGGACAGTACATTTCACTTCTAGTTACTAGAAGACTTCTTTAAAAGAGATTAGGGCAAAAAGGGAAGAGACCATACGCGGTTCTCTAGGTCCACCCTGCTTCCCCCTTTGAAAAGGAAAACTGATGAATTTAAGTCAAAACACAGATTTTTAACCCAAAATAAAGAGACACAGGATAGTGAAGACAAAACACTATTTTTAGTGAGTTTTTTCTTTTTCGTCCTTAAAAAAAAATTAGTCCCCTTCTAGTAATAGTTTCCATACAGCTTACCTAATACCTTAACAAGAATAGAGAACACAACAGAAGGGAAGAGGACACAGCACCATAGTTTCAAACATTGACATACAAAAACAAAACAAAACAAAACAGCCAGCACAGATACAGTAAGACCAACTTTCCCAACAGACGGGGATTAAGTCCCAACATACAAAGGAAATATAATTATCTATTTGAACAAAAATGAGATGGAAGATCTGGTCAGGCTAAGATGGAGAAGGAAGTGCTAACTTCTTGTGCTACAAGGAAGGAATGGGATTTCATTATTACAAAGCAAAAAAGAGAAAGCAAGCCCCCAAACGGATTTTTGATGCTGAAACTGTCATAGCTGCTGGTAACAGTAAATATATATATTTATATATTCATATATGTATATTAAAAAAGGAAAAATAATCTATTTATAGAACAGTCAGTAGTCAGAGACACTTAGAAAAAAGTAAAAACAAGTCCTTTTTTCTTTTTTTAAAAATGGATTTACTAAAACCACCTCATCACCCAGAGGTACTACAACCCCCCCATCCTGATGAAGCCATGGTGTTATTCAACAGCATCTGCTGTGGGCCACAATCAGAAGTGCCAGTATTGGAACAGCAGACATTGGGGTTGGGGCTGCAAGGCAAAAAGCTGTTATTTGCTGGTCTTGCTCACGGCCATGCCTGAAGCCTGGTGGTATCTGGTATACTTGTGAATGAAGGTTTCCCGGAAAAGCATGCATCACTGAGGCTCAGTAAAACATTCTGACTTGTCTTCTCTTCTTTTGCAGAAGCCTGGATCCATGTACCTGCTCTTCTCTAAAATGTAGACTCAAGACAGCAAGACTTCTCAAAGCCAAAAAAGGCTCCTCGCCTTGAAATAAGAAAAGCTCTTCTTCCCAGAATCCAATCTAGTCAGATTTCTGAACTAGATGACATCCTCTTCCTTAAGAAGAGAAGATGATCTGCCTCTCATTTGAGGTTTTCTTCTTGGTACAAACGAACATAAGCAGCTGAGGTCTACAGACTGTGCTACTATCCCATGACTTCTCACAGGAGTGACTTCGGCCCTGTTCCTCTCCTAGTTGTATCTGTAGGGCATTAAATGCCAAGTAATGGTGGTAGGAAAGTGGTACTCTTGACTCCTCTGCAAGTATCCTAACCAAGGAGATCCAAGTAATCAGCACCTCCAGATGGTGCTGCCCCTAGGTTGTAAACCTCTAACTAATATCAACTGGCCATAAGCCACAACCTACATGCTCTGCTTGTAATACACACCAATGTATTAATGCCAACCAGCCACCCTAGAGCTCAATCAAATGTCTGGCCCTAATGTAACAAACCATCCTCAGAGGAGACATCAACTGAAATATTGGCTGCTGAACCAAAGAAGACACCCTCTGCATAGATGTGTTGATAGAGAATGTAGATCACACAGTCCATGCAAAGAGGAAGTCAGCTAACAGGACTTTCTCTGAAGGCCATTCGTCTTTGGAAGCAACATTTCGAGTGGATCTAAACCACTACTTGATGACTAAGGTCTCAATGTGGTCCATTTTCCCCCATGTCCCAAACTAACCCAGCATCTGCTAACTGGTCTCCTTAAGATCCTCCATTGGTAGTTTGTAGCTCATTATGAAGGAAGGAGGTGGTGCTTGACCTGGGCTATCTGGCCCCTGCTTCTTTGCACAGTTTATACAGATGTAATCTTCATTTTCAGCCATTTCTGGAGATACACCCACACAAACTTGATGAAACCACTCATCACAGCCACCATCACATTGTACCCAGTCTACCTGTAGGAGACAAGATTGGGGAATGTTTAGGTTACATAAACGTTAAGCCTAGAATAAAAGCAAACCAAAGAGCTTTCTTGGCTTAAATGATAGCAAATAATTGGGATGTCCAGAGACAGACAACGACTTCTTATGGGGTTATTTTTTAAAGAAAGAAGCTAGGAAGTTAATACCCCCAAATTATATTTTACCATAATATGTCCACAAAATTAGGCCTCTTAGGTACTCCATGACCTCATAAATACCTGGGGCTCCTTGTGAGGCAGAAACATGTTTGAGAAAAACTTGACAAAAAAGGAACTTCTAATAGAGCAGCCAAGTAGTTTTAGCTAATATTAACAATTTCTAGGCTCTAAGACAATGCAATTATCAATCAAGAAAGGAAGAGTACAACAATGTGAAGGTAATCCTGTGTATTAGCTTTATTTCAAAGAGATAAGCCAAAATACTAAGAACATTAAATACCTTTTTAGAAAAGCAGTCACATAGGCCACTTTTAAAACTAATATTTTTTATTCTTCTCTTCTTCCGTTACAAATACAACTCCCTATAAAAAGTTAGCAAATATCAGAGGTCAAATCTTACAAATTAACCAATTAAAACAGTCAAAGACACAGGTCAATAGATCACTCTGGGGTTTAAAATCAAAGTCTGGATAACTGATAGGTCAGTGGCAGATGCCAGGCAAACAGTGACCCTTCAGAGAGTACTGTGATTACAGGAGGCTAGAAAGGAACTGTAGTTTGGTGACTTTAAGCCTTGGGCCTCGAGTTAACAATAGGTGATTTCTGGCTTTTATATTTGGGTGACTTGTGGTAGTTTTTATAGCTGATGCCATGGTAGGTGAGAACCTTTAAGATTAAAAGAGCTACTACTCTCTTCCTCTCCCTAGTACAAAAGTTGATCATTTCACTGGCAACATAGGAAGCACTTAAAACAATGAGCTTTGCCAGATATTAGAGCAAAGTAAGAAGTATGAAGGGATCAAATAAGTACCTCAGTACAGCTTATGAGAAAGAACAGAGGAAGGAAGTTTTGGCTAGATAAATGAGTTTCAGGGAAAGTGGTTTTCAAAATTAGTTTTCATGTACTATAAAAATTATCAAAACCACGACAGGTTAGTAATTTTAGGGTCATAATAAAGGATGGGAGAAATCATTTGTTAAAATAATCTTTCTGCTTTCACTGTTCCTATTCTAGAGTTCTAGATCTTAAGAGACGATGTGTAGTATAAAGATTACTGAATTCAGGCAGAAGTTCTGAGTGCTGACGTGTATAATTTGAGGCAAGTCATTTCATCTCATCTGTAAAATGGAGATAACTTCTTGTTTATAGGATTATATAGAGGATCAAATGAAATACAGTTATGCATCGCTTAACGAGGGGAATACCTTCTAAGAAATGTGTTAGGCAATTCTGTCATTGTTTGAACATCACAGACTATACTTACACAAACCTAGGTAGTATAGCCTACTACACACCTAGACTATAAGGTACTAATCTTATGGGACCACCATTGTATGTTCAGACTGACACTGACTGAAATGTCATTATGCGGTGCATGACTATAGTGCACGGCAGAACACCTGGTTCACTGCCTGAGACACTGAAGGCACTTTTTAAGATCACAGCCTCATGACTATATCCTACTATACACAAAATATTTTGCATCTTGAAATAACTGCCTGCAGCACTGCTTCCCAAAATGTGCAGGCCACTTACATCAGAATTACCTGTTCTCTCTGTTAAAGGTGTAGCTGAGACCCATCCCAAACCTACAGACTGAAAGTATCTTGGGGGTAAAAACTAAGAAGCCTACATTTTTAATCAGCTCCCAAGTAATTCTCATATATTCTAAATTAGATCATCACTGAAACCTTATGATATCGCCTTCTGTAAATTCAGAGCTACTTAATTCCTTCCTAAAATAAGTTGTTTCTGTTCTGTGTAATATTTAGCTTCTGAAGTATGGGCAGTAAAGAAAATAATTGATCAAAATGTTCCTACTGTAGCAAACTATATCGAAGACAGAAAAGGGAGATAACTTCTGTGCAACAAAAGTAAAAATAAAGGTACTACAAGAAGGAGAAAATTTATAAAGTGCTAATCCGATAGTAGGTGAACTCAAGATAAGTGTTTTGGGAGCTGGTAAAGGGAATTGGGAAAATGAACTGTGTTTCTTTGGGCTGTCCAGATTTGAGATATCAGCCTATTTGTGATGCCACCCCTGAACCAACAGACAACTCTACTCCTACTTCCAATCCTCTTAATCCAGTCCAGTCACCATTCACGCTAATCTAGAGGATAAGAAAGTTACCAATTTATCAGTATTTGCTGCCAAGAAAAGTGGTCCCATGTCTCTTAAAATCTAATTCTGCACTATACTCACTGGCTTCCAGCTTCAAATTAAATTTATCACTGTCTTTCAAATAAGGAAGACAACATTTTCCCTTTTGTGATTTTGGCTAGAGGTCGATTCCTAAACCTAGCTTTCTCACCATTCCAAAAGAGTATAGAAGTTTTCTTGAGATCTTCATCGGTACACAGATTCTACCCCAGCCTATAGACTATATAACAATTTAACCCTGGTAATCTAGCAAGAAAAAAACAGTCCTCCTCCTTCTAATCTTTTTTATCATGTTCATCCACTAACAATGAAACTCCAGTTCTACTTTTGTTTGAAAAGGCTCACTGGATCAAAAAGCAAACTAAAGTTTAGAATGTCAACTGAATCCACAGAAGATTTTGACACAGGAGGAAAAGACTATGCAGTAGCCTGGAAAGTTAAGAACACAGAACTGGCTAACTGCATATTAAGTTCTAATAGTTATTTCCCTCCTCTCATTATTTCTGGGAGATGTACTTACCAAATCACAAAAATAATTATTAAAAAACTCTGCAGCTACAAGCTGTTCAAATATATACTGATAAAAGATTTAACTTTCTAAAAAATATACATTTTTATTTGTTTATTTTTTTAAGGAAGATTAGCCCTGAGCTAACATATGCTGCCAATCCTCCTCTTTTTTTTCGCTGAGGAAGACTGGCCCTAAGCTAACATCCATGCCCATCTTCCTCTACTTTATATGTGGGATGCCTGCCACAGCACGGCTTGTCAAGTGGTGCAAATGTGTGCACCCGGGATCCAAACTAGTGAACCCTAGGCCGCCGAAGTGGAACAGGCGAACTTAACCGCTGTGTCACCAGGCCAGCCCAAGATTTAACATTACAGTACAAATAGGTTACTGTAGGGTTTGGATTTGGGGAAATGTGTGTTTAAAAGAGAAATATATTAAAGAGGAAATAATGCTAGTTTGACATTTCGTGTCCTGCTATATGGTTTCATATTTACACAAGAAAAAATATTTGGCATATTCTATTTTCTTCACTTCTTAGAGCATATTATTGCGCTGGGAAAAAAGAAGGCCTGATAATTTAGTGATATTCTTAGCTCAGTTACTTGACTGCGCTTTTGTTATTTTGGCATTCAATCTCTTTTGCACCAAGGTTCCTTGCAAAATCCAGATTTGAAAAATTAAAACAATGCACTTAATGAAGTACAATATAACATATGTTCAGAATCCTTGTATATATTTTTTTGGTGTTCTCAACATTAAGTGACCAACCACCAACCCTCTCAGTCAGCCCGTCTGATGGATTTTCCAAGACTCAGGAATTTCAGTGCTAAAACTAGGAAAGTCATAGGCAAATTGGGACAGCTGGTCACCCTATCTCAACATCACCATGGCTTGTTTGTGTGCTCACTCATTTAGGTAATCTAGCCTTTGATTATCTGTGCTAACAGGAGATATAAACTGATAAAGCCACTGACAATGTAACTACTTTGGCAGAGACAACAGTATTTTTAAAAAGCTTTTAAAATCAGAGTGACTAACAAATAATAGAAGCGAGAGGGAGAAGTGTATAAACTTTCTCTCTTTATTTACCAAGCCAAACTTCTTATGGAAGTAGTAACAGGTAAGGAAAAGGCCCACAGTAAGAGGGTAAAAAAGGTAAAGGGAAAAAAGTCTATTTTTTTTTACAAGTAAGATGATTAAATATTTATTCTAATACAGAAAAAGATGTTACTTAAATATTAGCTTGAAAGAATTTGCTCCTTCAGGTTAACTTGTTTTACTCTTGGTACCAATTAGATTGAAAGGGACAGAGTTCAGGGAGAAAAAGATTCTGAACCTTAAAATTAATTTTTTGAAAATAGTTCATTATTTTCAAAATAAATTTCAGTTTGAAGTTAATTTGATAATGATGGAAGAGAGAGGGTTTTGTTTTTTTTTTTTTTGAGGAAGATTAGCCCTGAGCTAACTGCTGCCAATCCTCCTCTTTTTGCTGAGGAAGACTGGCCCTGAGCTAACATCTGTGCCCATCTTCCTCTACTTTATATTTGGGACGCCTACCACAGCATGGCCTGTCAAATGGTGCCATGTCTGCACCCAGGATCCAAACCGGTGAACCCCGGGCCGCCGAAGTGGAATGTGCGCACTTAACCACTGAGCCACCAGGCCGGCCCCAAGAGTTTTTTAAAAAACCTTTTTTCTACATTATTCTGATAGCATTTTTCTTTTTCTAAAACATCTTGAAATTGAGGCGAGGCGCATTTAAGTAATCCTTTAAAGTTTTCTCAATCTGCACATTTTTGGGGAAAGGTAATTACTAGTTAGAAAAATGGTAAATGTACATTTACCTAAATATGAATGAACCCTACAAGTTATTTTTTGCTGCATGATATTTTAAAGAACACAGACTTCCCTAAAAATCAATCTTTTCCTGTCATCATTTTGTTTTGAAGATATGTGCGATGCATTAATTTGGTTTTCCTAGAGAACACAACACCATACTTCAAATTGAGAAAGTTATAAAATTCTTTACAAAGCTTTGAAAGAAACACACTTTTTATTTAGTAAAACTAGTGTCAGGAACAAACTTGGAGAACCGTAAAAACTGCAAAACAGGAAAAATGTTTACAATCTAAAGTAATTTCTGTTTAAAATTAAACATTTTATAGAAATACAGCATTTACTAAGTTTCTTTTACGTAAGCTAATGACAGGTTAAGGCACACATTGCTTACCTTTGTACGTGTTTTAACAGTTTAAAATAGACATTTTCTCTGAATAGTCAGTTAGTCCTTTTGCTCCATCAAAACATAGATGACAACCTTCTAAATTTTTTTAAAATACCTATAACGTTAGGAGCAAATCTCAGGGCTCATTTAAAAATAATGATCACATATTAACACTTACATTGCATCTTTGGTTAACAAGTGCTTTCATATAGAGTCTCTCTCCCTAGCCTCATAACCCTGAGAGTAAGCAGGGCATGTGTTAACTTAATTTCATAGCAGATGAAGAAAAAACTGCCTGTAGTGTTTACATGCTACAGGAAGATAACAGGAATAACAGATGAACCAAACCATATTTAAAATGCTGAGCAGAGGAGAGGGGAGAAATTGTTAAGTGAAAAGGAGAAAAAAAGAGAACGTAAAAGGTTCATGATGGTTATAAACCTTGTAGGAAGGACAACAGGAAAGCCTGAGAAAGAAACACCATGTCTTACTGCCAGTCCTGAAACTGCCATACAATTAAAGAAAGAAAAGGGAGATGATTCTGCCAAACACTGAAGTGCCACTATTTCAGTATCCAAAGAGAAACAGTTAACCTTTCATCAGCCTCTTTAATAAACAAGTTCAGACGAGAATAAATTCAAATGAAAGATAAAAATAATATATACACATAGCTAACGTATCTATTAAACTGCTTTAAAATGTTTATAATATAGAAAAATGCCTATGATATTAGCAAAGCAAGATACAAAATGAATAGACAGTATGACAAGATATAAAACAATCTATATAGAAAAAGGATTGGAAGGAAATGCATTACAATATTTACAGCTGCTGTCCTTGGTAGGTTACACTATGGGATATACATTTAACTATATATTCATCTTTTAAAAATGAGTGGAAAGTTTTTATTAAGTATAATTTAAATGTAAGCACCATCTAGTTTTCAACTATGTTTTGTACTTACATCTCAATTATTGGTGGGGTGGGGATATTAGTGACAGAATCTGGTCTGGAAGCCAGGGAACCAGGGTTCTACTTTTGGTTTTGCCACTAATTAGCTCCGTGACTTTGGTTACAACCATTTATCTTCACTGAGTCCTGGTTTCATCATTTGTAAAATTAAGAGCCTGGACAAGGTGACCTCTTCAAGCTCTACCAAGTATTTGACTGAGGAGGGAAGTAAGGGAATAACGACACAGTTGTATTTATTCTGTTCATATATTCAAACTAAGGAGCTATTAAAATTCTGAATATCAAGTGGTATAATGAGCAAAATAAAATTAAAACTATGAAATTACTAATAATCTTGGTGGGAACCATAGTATGTGCCTCCAGTCATTTTAATGAACTGAGATTTTTCATAAACTCCATCAGTCTTTCTCAGAAGTTCACAATGTTAATATTACCTAAAGAATGGCCATCATATACTTACTATACTTAAAATTTAGGGCTTAAAATTTTAAAATAATACCTTTAAAAGTCTCAATTATTTTTTGCAAAGGATTTGAAAAAAATTATAGTTCCTTTAGGAGAGTGCACCAAGGCCCAAGTGTGGATAAGACACAGACCAAAAGGGAAGATTAATCCCTTAGTTTCAGGTCTTTAGAACAAATTTTAACTCAATTTGCCAAAACTCTTAGACTAGTGGCCCAGGATTTTTTTCAGGCCATTGTGGGTACCTGACAAGGTATTAGTTCTCCAAGTCATCCTATATGAAAGGCACAAGACTATTTTGAAACTTGTTATGCCAACGCATATGAAATACACTGCAGCCCCGGGTTATCACATAGCTCCCCCTGCTCTTGCCTCATCATGTTCACTAAGTATATGATTTTTAAAACACAATACTTCTTCTATTAAGCACACTGACTTAAGAGCCTCATAATTCAAAAAAGTCTATAAAAACTATAGAAAACATACTATGTTGGAAGCCTAAATCCTGGCATCAAAATCAGACTATTAAGATATCAAACACATTTCTCCACAACCGTTGTTCTTCGTCCTCTCACACCTGACTACAGAGTGGAACTCACCTTGTCCTTGCAGGGCCTTTGGCAGTTCTGTGCTGCACACACAGCGTTCTCATCGTCAGATTCCTCTGCTCCTGACCAGTCATACTTGGAGGGGATGTCCAGCACTTTTTTCTCTCTCTTCTTCTCAGTATTCTCTTTCACAAGTTCAACTTTGGCTGCAGCAGCCTTCTCCTTCTTTTTCTTTCTCTCTTCTTCTTTTGCGAGTTTCTTGGCCAGTTTGTTCAGCTCTTTTGATTTTTCTGCACTTAATTTTAACTTCTTCTTTTTAGGTTTATCCATTTTCTTTAACTCCTTGGACTTCTGTTTTCCTTCTCCAAAAAGCTGCTCTACTTTTTCTAGCTTCCGTTTCCGTTTCTTCTCTGAAGAGTCCTTTCCTTTTATTTTTAATGGTTTCTCTTCCATGCTGTCATCCTTCAAAAATATAAAATTAGAAACAATTATAAAACCAGATATTTAGAAAGTTTTATTCTCTTCTATGAAGTACTGAGAATAGGCAAATTCATAGAGATAGAAAGTAGAAGAGAGGTTACCAAGGGCTGCAGGGAGGAGAAAATGGGATTTATTGTTTAAATGGGTACAGAGTTTCTGTTTGGGAGGATTACAAAATTCTGGAAATGGATAGTAATCACAGCTGCATAACACTGTAAATGTAATTAATATAACTAATTGTATGCTTAAAAAAGATTAAGATTGTAAATTTTATGTTGTGTACATTATACAATAAATATTCTAAAGATATTCAAAAGACATTTTAAGAAGGCAAATATAATAGTCAATGAAGATAACAGTAGAAAAAAATGGCAAGCTCTAAATAAAAAATCTGACTTATAGCTTACCAGAGGGAAAGAGGGCAAAAAAGTTAATTGTTAGCATATATTAATATAATCTGTAGCATCTCTGTTTGAGGTGAAAACGTACACAGAAAATGAAATGTACTAAAATGTACACTAAATTACGTCCTAACTTTTTTGGACTTCATTTACCACTATTAAAGTTTATTATTACCTCAACTAATAAATTCCTGGTGGTTAAGAAGGTATCAAAAATGTCGGCAAAACATATAAAATCGTATGCATGATCTCATTACAAAGTGTATGCAGTGACTTTGGCAAGGGCCAGAAAATAACTGATGTGACAAAGCAAAAAAATTTGTCATTTTTCTTTCCAACTTGCTAATATTGTTCCTATTATGTGTGAATGTAATAAGCATTAAAAATTTTAACAGTAAAAGTATGTCTACTAACAGAAACAAACACTGAAAAACATAAGCTTGATAATTACTTAAGAACCAACATTTGAGAATTCATTTTTCCACAGATTTGAGACTGGAAATCTTTGACAGGAACCTAAAAATCTGCAGAATCCAAAAGAACAATGCATTATAAGTGCCTTAAGTCTATCACATCTTGAACAAGATATTTAACCTCTCAATACTTTGTGTTTCTCCTTATATATAAAATAAAGAGGATCATGAGACAATGGATGTGAAGAAAATGCTTTGTAAACTGGAAAATACTATCTAAATTAGGCTACCTTCAATCCGACTTCCAAACCAAAAACAAACTGCAGTATGCTAAGCATATCTGTATCAACTGTTGGTGACATTGCACCATTCCATTACACGGAAACAAGTAATGGAAAAGAATAATGAAAAGAATACTAGGAGTCAAATGTCAGAGTAGGAATCCAGCTCTCCTTGTTTTTACTAGATGTGGACCTCAGACAAGTTTCCACATCTCTGATTTTTAATTTCTTCATATGCAGAATGGGCTAAATACTTGCCCTGTCTATTCTTTCCCCTCTCCCTTTCAGGATTATGGTAAAGATCAAGTGAGATCATGGATATAAAAAAGTTGTATAAATTACAAATGCTACACAAGTGTAATATACGAATGTAGACTCTCCCTCCCACTCCAATCTATTTTAACCACTTCTATTTAACCATTCCCTTGCTGCTTCTTTTTAACCACTATATATTCTCCTGCCTAACTTTTGGGCCTTCCAACAGTGGGAGACCAGGCTAAGGAAGTTGTTCTAAACTTCTGGTTTCCAGTACCCACCTTTTCTTTTTTAGCTGAAATGGTCTTTTTTTTCCAAATTAAATATTACATAAAATCTCAATAAAGAAAACTTTGGCTTAATGGGAATGTAGGACAGCCAGAGTGTTACCCACTCGGCCATCCCCTTGCCGGTATTTGTGGTACCTCCAAGGAACTTGGGCATTCTAAATAGTTTTAAAACCACTGTGTAAGTAAGCTTTAAATCCATACCTCCATGATATGCAAGAATCTGTCTTCAGAGGGTGGGTGTGTGGCCTGCAAAATTCGCCATATGTGTTGAGTCTCGTCCAGAGACACTTCTAGGAGATCTCCAACCATCATAAGTTCTTCTAGCTGGGCTTTGGCTCCAGGTGACAACTCCAACACTGGAGGTTCTAAACTTCGGGGCACCAAAGGGCTCTTCCGAGGTTGTTTCCTTGGGGTGCTAGAACCTTTCCAAGGAAATGTAAGACAAAACAAAAAAATGCAAACTACAGAAAAAAACCATAATGTTGGGGGAGGAATGGTCCCTCCTCCCCCAATATTTACGTTAGATATGTGGATTCACTGCATCAGTACGAAAGCGAAAATGAAACTAAAAACAAATGTAGAACAAAAAGATCTAGAATTCTAATGTATACTGTAAAAAACCGATTTAGAGTAAAAAAACTGGTTCCTTGATTCCTTTTTTTTTTTTTTCAATTTTAACCAAGCTTTTAGGTAGTCATTTTTTTGTTTGTTGTTTTTTGTTGTTGTTTTTGAGGAAGATTAGCCCTGAGCTAACATCTGCCGCCAACCCTCCTCTTTTTTGCTGAGGAAGACTGGCCCTGAGCTAACATCCGTGCCCATCTTCCTCTATTTTATGTGGGACGCCTGCCACAGCACGGCTTGTCAAGCGGTGCCATGTCCGCACCTGGGATCTGAACTGGTGAACCCCAGGCTGCCAAAGCGGAACATGTGCACTTAACCACTGTGCTACCGGGCTGGCTCTCCTTACTGATTCTTTATCCTGTGACTGGAAGGGAAGGGGAATGGAAAGAATCTCTTAACTCATGTTCTCTCCATTTTAGAGAATACCAAAAGATTAAGCACACAGTTGCCTTATATAAATAAGCAGCTATCTTCCTAACGAACAGACAATAACATACTACTCCATAAAATCTTGAATTTTACTCTGAAGAGAAAAACATCCTCCATTTTCCAGAGATATGACTTAAAGCAGTGTGACTTATTTTCATGGGGAAAAAGGAAAAGTGACCATAATAGAGAAATTATCTACCAAGGAAAGGAAGAACTTGCTGACAATTAAAGCTTTCCAAAACTAGAATGAATACTCTTAAAAAGCAGCATGTTCCTCAACAACTGGTAATGAACAAACAGAGGCTAAATGACTACCTATCAGGGATTTTCTATAAATAAGAGATGAGACTAGATGGCCTCTAAAGTTCTTCTGATTAGGAATCAATAATTCTGTTTAAGTTTTCAGGTTATCACCTAATGACAGAAAACACACAGAGGGAGTGGCTTTTCCTGATCAAAATTGCATTTTCAGGTTCTATTAGCATTTCATGGCCAGGATTTGTATTTAAGAGGAATTCAGTCTAATTAATTACAATGTTTTTTCTCACTGGTTTGAGGCTTATCTTCACCACATTGTTTTAAAGGTTAATACCTTGAGAACAACTCTTAGAAGCAGAAGAATAAGCATGTTCTGCACAGAATGAAGGTGCCGTCCACATGTGAGTGACCACCTCCTCAGACTTGATGGGAATCTCTTCATCACAAAAAAGATTGGGTTCCAGACTACTAGAGGACTTCACGCTGGCTGTGTCCTAAAGAAGAAACAAAGAGCCGTATTCAGAATTAGAACCACTTAACTCATTCTCTGACGAGATCTAAATGCAGGCTTTCAGGTTAAAGCTTCTAATACAACATACTAAAACCATGACCTTAAAATTAAATACATGGTATTAAATAAGTAAAAATGTCCACTGGGGGGAAAACAGTAATCACCACAGTTTCAAGCCAAAAGAGAAAGAGTGAAGCTCAAAAATAATCCAGAGAGACAATGAACCTACAAGAAAATTACCATTAAGTAATCTAATCTCTGTGATCTAGTGGTAGGTTTGGCACTCTCACTGCCAAGGCCCAGGTTCATTTCTCAGTCAGGGAACCACACCACACACCTGTTGGTTGTCATACTGTGGTGGCTGCATGTTGCTGCGATGATGAAATCTCTGCCACTGGTATTTCAAATACCAGCAGGGTCACCCACGGTGGACAGGTTTCAGCGGAGCTTCCAGACTACACAGACTAGGGAGAAGGACCTGGCCACCCACTTCTGAAAAACTGGCCATGGAAACCCTGTGAACAGCAGCAGAGCATTGTCTGACAGAGCGCCAGAAGATGAGAGGATGGTACAAGAAGACCGGCAGGTTCCGCTCTGCTGGACACAGGGTTGCTAGGAGTCAGAACTGACTCCATGGCACTAACAACAAAATCTACCTTCTACAGTCTACAATTCATAAAAACTCCTATACCCACAAGTTAAGGAACTTTAACACTTTAAAAAAAACATCAAATGGACTTAGGAGGAGAAGAAAGGTTTAGATGTAGCACCTGAAGGACACAAATCATTTAATCCTCTCTGAAGGTTTTCAAACCTAGAAGCTTACCAACTGCTATGAATACAATGAAGAGTCTGATGGATATAATTCAAATTATACAATTATGACAGCTCTGATTAGGTCTTAGATAATTCTCCCCTGCAGTTAGTTTCCATAAGCTCACATGTATGGCTTTAATGGTCAGAGTGCATCAGGAAGACAGAAATCATAGGTATTTCAACAAACGATTTAACAAAGTGAACTGGTCAAATGTAAATTAAAGGCTTGAAAAGGCAAAATGAAAACATCGAAGTCATACCAAGATAACTGCAAGAAAGAGTTGCTACTCCTAGAGCTTGAGATAACAGAGAAAAGAAGGGGAGTTACCAGAACCTAAAAGCTCAGAGAAGGGGCCTTGTTGGGGGGGGACTGTGACCTCTGTGGAAGAAGCACTGGCCAGTTAGTTCGGCTATCTCTAAAAGAACACGAAGGAGCTGGTGTCAGGGGTGTGAAAAAAACAACTAGAAATTGGAACCAGCTGCGACTGTGAGGGTTAAGAAAAAGACAAAACAGCATGCAGTTCAGATAATGACAGGCAGGGAGAATAAACTGGAAAAGATCAAGTCCCTTCTCACTATTCAAGCCTTTAAATTTTCTCTAATGCCCTCTATTGGCAAAAAGGAGGCAGCAGGCAAAGGACAAATGTGTAGAGCAGTGGTTGGCAAACTATAGGCTGTGGGCCAAACCCAGTAGGCAGCCTGTTTTTTGTATGGCGTGTGAGCTAAGAATAGTTTTCACATTTTCAGAGTTGTGAAAAAATATACATATACATATATATATGCAATAGAGACCATATGTGGCTTGCAGAGCCTAAAATATTTACTATGCATCATTATATATAATATTATATAGTATTAATATACATTAGTGTTTATTTATATATATATATTACTTTACAGAAAACGTATACAAACCGCTGGAGTAGAGTCCCAGCCCCAGCATCACAAAGCACAGTATAAAAGAGTGGTTAGGAAATGAGAGAATAGCTTAACGACTAATGCAACACCTGATTCTCTTTGTAGGGCGCATGAGAGGAAGATCTACTGTTATCGTGAGACTACCCTTAATTAAACAAGATACTTAAAAGGTTTTATAAGAGGATCTGAAGACAATGCCACTCACTGAGAATTTAGGAATCGCAGTTCATAGTCGTCTTCCCTATTGAAGAATTTTTAAGTCCTAAGAAGCAACAGATCGGGGAGTACTTTAGTACTCTCCTACTTTAATTCCCAGATACTTCTTATCACTTACTGGAATTGTCTTTTCTGACCTTGACTCTACTCATTTCATTGTAACTTACATAGGGAACCTTCTATTAGGCTTTCGGAATGGAAAGGTCAGCGATTAGAAAATAATGATGGAAAGTAATAATAGGTAAAAACATTTTTCTTTATTTTTTTGAGGAAGATTAGCCCTGAGCTAACTGCTGTCAATCCTCCTCCTTTTGCTGAGGAAGAGTGGCCCTGAGCTAACATCCATGCCCATCCTCCTCCACTTTTTATGTATGGGATGCCTACCACAGCATGGCATGCCATGTGGTGCCATGTCCCCACCTGGGATCCGAACCAGTGAACCCCAGGCCCCCAAAGCGGAATGTGCGCACCCAACAGCTGCACCACTGGGCCAGCCCCTAAAAACACATTTTTAAAAAAACTACTTCCCTAAACGTGAAGAGATACAATATTGACTGTCTTAAGTTAAAGATGCATTTTCAGTCCCAGAGCAATCACCGAAAAATACAAAATAAAAAGAGGCACAGGTAAGAAGCCAATAAAGGAAATAAAATGAAGCATTAAAAAAAAATTGCCATTAACCCAAAAGAAGGCAGGAAAAGAGCAACTGAGGAACAAGAAACAAAAAACAAAAGATGTTGGGGCCAGCCTGGTGGCTGAGTGGTTAAGTTCGTGTCTTCCACTTTGGTAGCCAGGGGTTTCACCAGTTCGGATCCTGAGTGTGGACATGGTACCGCTCATCAAGCCATGCTGAGGCAGCATCCCACACAGCACAACTAGCAGGACCTGCAACTAGAATATACAACTGTGTACTGGGGGGCTTTGGGGAGAAGAAGAAGAAAAAGAAAAAAAGATTGGCAACAGATGTCAGCTCAGGTGCCAATCTTTAAAAAAAAAAAGAGAGAGAGATTAATAAAAAATAAATAGCAAGATAGTCAATTTAAATCCAACCATGTCAACAATTACATCAAATGTAAATGGACTAAACACCCCCAATCAAAAGACAGAGATTGCTACACAGTCATGTATCACGTAATGACAGGGATACATTCTGGGAAATGCATCATTAGGCAATTTCATTGTGCAACAGAGTAAACTGAAGGGGAACAAAATGTGCCACCCCAAAATGTATCTCTCTAAATAAGGATTATTTTAGGCTGATTATTGTTAAGAAAGAAAAGACTGAAAGTTTTCTTATTACCTCCCCCTTGACCGCCTAAAAGAACTGAGATTAAAAAACCTGTTTCAGGAAGAGAGCTATCACCTCAGTGTAACATGAACCAGGCGGCAGACAGAGGGGAACCAAGAAAAGCCTGTTTGATGGGCTCCCTCTGTGTTCTTCTGTTTCTGCGTGGCCAAACAATTGTTTTCCAAATGGTTGCTCCTTTTCAGCTACCTGTGAATTGCCTTCCTTTCCTCTGAAGTCACTGACTCTCCCTACTCCCACCATCTTTGTCTTTTAGCTGAGCATAGTATTTAAGGTGAGGACTTTGGGCATTTTTGTAAGTTACTCGGTTTTCCTGGATTTCTCCCACGTATACATGTTATTAAACTTTTGTATTTCTCCTGTTAATCTGTCTCACGTCAATTTAATCCTTGACCAGCCAGAAGAATACAGAAGAGTACAGGAAAATTTCTTCCTCCCCTACAGTACTTACACAAACCTAGATGGTATAGCCTACCACACATCTTACGGGACCACCATTGTATATGCAGTCCATTGTTGATTTAAACATCATTACGTGGCACATGAATGTATTACTTAAAAAATAAAACAGAGGCCAGCCCAGTGGAGCAGGAGTTAAGTAAAAGCATGTTCTGCTTTGGCGGCCTGGGGTCCTCCAGTTCGGATCCCAGGTGCAGACCATGGCACCACTCATCAAGGCGAGCTGTGGCAGGCGTCCCACATAAAAAGTAGAGGAAGATGGGCATGGATATTAGCTCAGGGCTGATCTTCCTCAAAAGAAAAAAAAAAAAAAAACCAACAAAAACAAGACTTAACCATACATTTTACAAAACATATAGGCAGAATTACAGACCAGAAAGGACCCTACTATATATGCTGTCTACAAGAGATACATTTTAAATATAAAACACAGATATGATGAAAGTAAAAGGATTGATAGACAGCAAGCTTAAACAAATTCTCTCCCTAAGGAGGAGAATTACATTTCAGTCCCACTAATGGCAAACAGCAGGAAAAGCGGAATGGCCTCACAGTGCGAAATGTGTTTTATATACAGATCTGTCACTCCACCTTATCTGGTGTTAGGTGAGACTAAAATCTCAGACAAATCTACTCTATTTCCAAAAAAGCTCAAGCCACTCAAGCATTAACGAGGGTGCAGAAGAAAAAAATGAAAGAATCTAACTTGCCTTTCTCTAAAATAAGCAATTATTGGAATATATAAAAGACCTTCCTGGGAGATAACAGTTACTACTATTTTATACTCTCCTTTCTGAGGTAATTCTACACATATATGCATTTGCAAAATATAAACTGTAATATGGATGGAGAGTTTCAGTAAAAGCAAACAATATGCTTTAAAAGCAAATAACCATATGAATATTTGAAAGAAGCTTATCCCAGACACAATCACAAAAGATTCATGACAGACTTTTCTTCATTAAATATGTATTTTCCTGGGGCTGGCCCCGTGGCCGAGTGGTTACGTTCGCGCGCTCCGCTGCAGGCGGCCCAGTGTTTCGTTAGTTCGAATCCTGGGCGCGGACATGGCCCTGCTCATCAGACCACGCTGAGGCAGCATCCCACATGCCACAACTAGAAGAACCCACAACGAAGAATACACAACTATGTACTGGGGGGCTTTGGGGAGAAAAAGGAAAAAAAAAAAAAAAAAATCTTTAAAAAAAAAAAAAAAAATGTATTTTCCTAAGTAATGATTTTCTTGAATTGCTGCTCTGAGTATTTTAGTGGTGATCATAGGATATTAGATGCAAAATAATCAAACAGCGCAAAGCACAAACCATCTGTTTTAAACATTTAAATGCTATACTAATAAATACTAAGATCAAATGACTGATTTTATTTTTCTATATAATTACCCATTCTTCCTAAACCAGTAGGGACCTCTTCCTCAAGCAAAGATGTTAAATTCAAACTATTTTAAGGACTAATTCGTGGTCACAATCAGGGGACACCAAACAAAGAGAAAAATCACCAAGCCAATTGCACATAAATTGGCAAATAAAATTTTCATTATACAGTAAGTGCTTGCTCTATGGGAAAATATGCAAGTATAATTTTTTTTAACGCAAAGATACCAACATCAAGGTAAATTTAACCTTGAATTACCCTAAGTCTTGCCAATGTTCTTCTCTTCTAAGATATCAAATATATTAACACTCTAAAATCCATCATTTCTTTTCTATCCTGCCAATACGCTCTACCAAAGAAGAGACTGTAAGCTAAGTCCCCTGTGTAAATATTGCAGAAAAGGACTATTGCATACAGCCATATCAATCTCCAGCCCTGAAATCATATAATACTTGTGATGCTTTGTTTTTATAGGTTACCGATCTGCTTCCAAGTGAAGTCCAGGCTGTCTAGTAGTTCCAGGGAACCGCTTGATCCTTAATGTGCTAGGAAGATAATAACCCAAGTATTGGGCTGGGTCTGCTATGGCAAAAGGCAATTCTAGTATTAGCTAACTAACTTATACATAGAATGGGCTGCATTCCCTTTCAGCTGCTCCTGGTCATCCTATACAACTTTATAAACAAAAAAGGTCATGAACTTCAGGGTAGCAAGGTGCTCAGAACCTTATTTTAACAGGCTAAATCAAGTTTAAACTTTTCTCAAGTCTTTAATTCATATAACTAAAAATTCTCTAACCTTTAAAAAAAAAAAGGGGGAGGGGGGCTGGCCCTATGGCCAAGTGGTTAAGTTCGTGTGCTCTGCTTCAGCAGGCCAGGATTTCACAGGTTCGGATCTTGGGTGCGGACCTAGAACTGCTCATCAAGCCATGCTGAGGCGGCGTCCCACAGGCCACAACTAGAAGGACCCAGTTGTGTCCTCCTAGAAGTTGTATATAAAAATATATACAACTATGCACCAGGGGGCTTTGGGGAGAAGGAGGAAAAATAAAATCTTAAAAAAAAAAAATTCCCTCATTAAAAGATCGCCTAGATCCATTTTTATCTTGAGAAAAGTATTTTCCAGCAGGTAATTTACAAGCATCTACGAGGGATGGCTTTAATTTTACATCCTGGGAGTTTTAATGCTAGTGGTATTCATGCTCTAATGCTGAAAAGACAGAGTACAAACTCCCTGGTTACAGGTATAGATTCTAAACAGATCAACAAAGAATAATATAAAACAGATCAATGGATTAACTGTAACTTGGCAGGGTCTCTGCCTAGATTATAATGTTATTACTAGGTAAAAGACAAAGGACTTGGGCCTGACATGAAATGACAACAAAAGACCAAAAGGACCCAACAGAAAACAAACTTGCCAAAACCTTCTCTTCATCACCAGTGTGGTGTCATTATCAAAATAATCATACTGAGAACAAATCATTTGTTCTAACTGTAACTATAATTCTGCAAATTTGAACCGTGGGCCCAAGTATAACCCATCTCTGAATATGATATTCTACTTAGCACCATCCAGATGAGAGATCAGAGGAAAAGAATCAAAGCACAGCTGGAGTGAGATGCTTAAAACGTAACTACACAGACTTTTTTAACAACCCAAAGAAAAAAATATTGAAATCAGCCATGAAAGCTTTCGGTAACTTAAATGCATAATTTTTCTAGTCCCTCTAAGCCCTAAGGAGTTACAAGGTAAGAAAAATACAGATTTTTAAAAAATTCCATCCTTTAAAAAAATTGTTTCAATTTTTGGAGCTCTGAAAAAAATCCTACCACCATAAACTCAGGACAGATAGATAACCAGCTTTCTCTCCCACTTTCAGGCCTCAGATGTTGGTGCTCAACAGCTTTTTAGCAAACCCAGTGATGAGGTATGTAGCCACAGTCTGTCAGAACTACCTTGACATCATAGCCATACGCCTCTCGAATGTCTTCATCAGAATCTGTTTCTTCATCATCGTAGTCCATCGTTTGTCGAGGGGAAGAAGACACACTGCTCGCCACCCGGTTAAAAGCAGACTGCTGGAAACTAGGTAAGTGTCCCTAAACAACAAACAATCCCAAGATGAACAGAGAGACATACTAAACAAACATAGGTAATTCATATGTGCTTAAGACTACCAAAATGTAAGGAACTTGCAAAATCGCTAACTGACTTCAACAGTTACTAAAGATCACATTATTTTACTACAATGCCAAGGTTCACCTGAATGATATTTCCAGGTAATATTTCACTAAAATAACCTACGTATACAACCAAAGAAAAATCCTATTGGTGTATGAAAGAAGACATTATGAAAATATAGCTGCTGGTAACTTAGTGTTCTTTTCCTAACCAACTGGTAAGATAGATTTGATTTACTATTTACACACTGACAAACACTATCCTAAGAAATAGAAAAAGAAAGAAAATCCTAAACTTGCCTGTAAGTCTGGATTGGCAGCTGCTTTCTGGAGTTCTGCACTGATAATCTTCTCAGTTTTTTCTCGAGCTGCCTGCTCCACCATACGCTGGCTCAACACAGACAGTTTGGCCAGAGCAGAGGATAGTTCATCTGTTGCTAGGGCCTGCCGTGCTCTATCTTGCCAACACATAGCACGTTCTGTCAAACACTGTAGGGCCTCTCCTTCAGGCAACCGTACAGGCAACTTCTGAAGTGATACCAGGAGTGAGAGAATAGTTTCTAGCCTTGGCCTTCGAGACCGCATACAAAGAGGGCAAAGGAATTTTACTTCTTTAGCCTGCCAGCTAGACCCTTTTTTCTGGGAACTTGACTTAGGAAGTGGAACACAGCTGTTATGGAACCAGTCTTTGCAGAGCTCACACTGTAGCATAAACCCACTGGCTGTCTTGCGGCAAATGCAAAATTTTACTTCTTCTATGCGGTCCACCATTGTCATCTTGGCTAGGTTGGCTGCTCGGAGGGTGTGCATGGCTTCAATCTCTTTTTGCTCCCGTTCTTTGAAAACGGCCACCTGTATACAACAAACATTTAATTAAAAGGAATCACTATAAAACACTCCAAAAATACCAGACCCTCAAGGTTGAGGGATTGTCTCCAAGTTGTGGCCTCACGGTGACAAAGCACTGTCCTTTAAAAACAAATCAGTTGTCAGTCATTTCCTAAAATTAGGGGCAGCCTGACAGTTTCCATGCAAACATTCCTTATCTGTGAAATGGGAAAATTTATATTTGACCATTCATATGAGCAGAGTACTCTGAATTTTTATGTAGGGGGCAGCAGAAAGATAGTATGCCCTGAAGTCAAGCAACCTGGGTATGAAGCCTGGCTCTTGTACTTAATGTTGTACAGGCTGTTGATCTGGGGCACAAGTTTTCTGAATCTTAGTTTTCTGAAAACTGAGGATATCACTAACCTCATTTATTTTTTAAGGATTAAAGAAAATAACACACCTGAAAGTGCTTAACTTGGTACCTGGGACAAGGTTAACACTCAACAAATATTAGTTCCCCATCCCCTTGTAATTCATTCTCTGGGGGCAAGTTATATACAGGTCCATTTCTATCTCTTTCTAGAAGGCCTCCACTTGTGCAGAAGTAGAATAACAAAGCCTGATGACTAAGTATAACAAGGTTTTATGTAACTCATTTCAGAAAACTATATAAAAGTAAACAAAATTTAATTATCATGAGCACTGACAGTGTATTTTCTTTCTAAACTCTGGTAGCTTTGAAACGATTTTGAAATAATTTCCAGTCCTACTTGTCTGGCGAGACTGACTTGTTAGGCAGGCTCTCTAATGAGAAATCATATCCACTGGCCTCAAAACAGGATCATTTGTAGGCAGAAACAGCCGTATTAAGTTACTTAATGTATGCAATTCCCTAGTATTGCGTATTGCCCAAACTCATTTTTATTTTCTCTCTACTTCCTCAGGATCCTTATAATTTTAACACATTCTTCCTACTCTCCAAAAAATATCCCATAATTCTAATTAGCTATAAATATTTTATCCAGCCCTCACTATACTGCTGAATGTTACTAAGAGAAGGAAAATATTTTAATCTATTTTTGCTTTTTGTTTTTTGAGGAAGATTAGCCCTGAGCTAACTACTGCCAATCCTCCTCTTTTTGCTGAGGAAGACTGGCCCTGAGCTAACATCCATGCCCATCTTCTTTCACTTTATACGTGGGATGCCTACCACAACGTGGCTTTTGCCAAGTGGTGCCATGTCCACACCCGGGATCCAAATCAGTGAACCCCGGGCTGCCGAGAAGCAGAAGGTGAGAACTTAACCACTGCTCCACCGGGCTGGCCCCGATAAGGAACATATTTTAAATAGCAGCTGGTATCAGTAAGCTGACAGAATTCCTTTCAAAAGCACAATTGTATTAAGCATCAAACATGCTATTAAATGCCAATCATTTAATCTGATTGTAAGAGTCAAGTGTAGGAAAATAATTCGAGAAAAGGAAAAGCCTATAAAGGAGGTTCACTTTATTACTATCCATAAGAGCCAACACTTAGTAACTGCCAAAATGTTCATTATCAGAAAAGTACTCAGCAAATTATGGATAATTTGAAGGAATATTAGACAACTATTAAAAAAACAAAGAGCAATATGAAAAAGCCAATTTTAGGGAGAGAGAAGAATAGTAAACTTTTTACATACTTTGATTAGAAATATTTAAAACTATGTGAAATATGCATCACCATAAAGCCAGACAAAAAACTACACAGAAATAATAGTTAAGAATATATAAAGAGTGAATCTGCTAATATCTTCACAGAATTTTGTATTCACCAAGCAAACTCAAGATACTTTACATAATGCCTTACCACCATGGCTGTATCTCTGGTTTCCTCCAATCCTTCCTCCAGATCACTCAGAGGATCAAGGTCCAGATCCTTTTCTTTTTCTTTTTCTATTAGCTCTTTTACTTTTTTCCTTCTGTTTTTACCACTCCCATATATACCAATGTCAGTCCGGGGACTCAGCACCTACAAAAATAAAACCAAATATTGAGCTCTGGTCTTAAAAAAATCTTAAAACTGGGTGACGTCAGCATCATGGTAGAGTGAGCTCTCCCAGTGAACTCTCACCTCCAAGACACAACTAAAAGGACATTCATATTCCAAGAGAGGACATCCACAACACAAAAAAGATGTCTGAGAGACCCACGCAGCCATATGTCAGGAAGCAGAGGTGCTGGAGCCCCGGCGGAGGAGGTGGAATGGAGTAAGAGGAAGCTTCGCTCCCTCCCCAAAAGACCGCAATTCTGGGCTTGTGCATGGCCTCCAAGAGGGAAGGAAAGGGGGAGGGGGCGCCCCTTTGTGAGAACATCATAGATCCCCATGGTCCCTTGCAGCCTGGGGGAAGCCCCCTACTGAAGTGACTAGCTATCATGGGGGTGTCTTCATCAAGCCAACACCCCAGGAAAGCAGAGTGTGACGGGAGAGTGAGAAGCCTCCAAGAGCACAGAGAAGAAAGCGCCCCTCCCCTCAACCACCCACCACCTGGTTCCAGCACCTGAGATCCCGGCAGAACACAGAGGGCTCAGGATAGGCAGTTCTTGACTCCCACTCAGTGGTTACAGTTGAATACAGCAACCAAACAATACCACAGTGCTGAAGAACAGAGCCACATCCTCTAGTAGTATCAAAAATTCTATTAAATCACCAGACCAGAAGGAAAATGACAAGTACCCAGAAATCAATCCTGAAGACAGAGAAATATATAATCTAAATGACAGAAAGTTCAAAATATCTATCATCAAAAAACTCAGTGAGTTAAAAGAGAATGCAGAGAAACAACTTAATGAGTTCAGGAGCTACTTCACAAAAGAGATTGAAGTTATAAAGAATCAATCAATCAGAAATATCGGAGATGAAAGACACGATGGATGAGATAAAACAAAATACGGATTCCCTGAACGCTAGAGCTGACATCATCAAGGAGCCAATCAGCACAATTGAGGATAGACATGTTGATGCTCCAGATAGAGGAGAGAGAACTAAGACTGAAAAGAAATGAAGAAAGTCTCCAAGAAATATCCAACTCAATTAGGAAATGCAACAGAAGAATTACAGGTATTCCACAGGGAGAAGAGGAGAATGGAGCAGAAAGCTTGTTCAAAGAAATAATAGTGGAGAACTTCCCAAACCTGGGGAAAGAGATGGAAATCCAAGTGAAAGAGGCTACCAGATCTCCTAAATATGTCAATGTAAAAAGACCTACTGCAAGGCAGATAGTAGTGAAACTGGAAAAGTCAATGACAAGGAAAAAATACTAAGGGCAGCAAGGCAGAAAAAAATAACTTACAAAGGAATCCCTACCAGGCTTTCAGCAGATTTCTCAACAGAAACCTTATAGGCGAGGAGAGACTAGAACGATACATTCTAATCTTTGAAGGACAAAAACTTTCAGCCAAGAATACTCTATCCAGCAAAAATATCCTTCAGATATGATGGAACAATAAAAACTTTTCCAGATAAACAAAAGCTAAGGGAGTTCATAGCCACAAGACTCTCCCTACAAGAAATCCTCAAGAAGGCCCTCATACCTAGGGGAAAAAGGAGGAAGAAAGGGGTTACAAAGCCCAGAGTAAGGAGATAAATCGGTACATAAAATCATAAAATTGTAGCTATAAATCAGAGCAGGCTAGCAAATACTCAACTATGACATTAAAGATAAAGGGAAGGGAAAACACCAAAAACAAAGATAATCTTGTCATTTTAACCACAAATTCACAACACAAGATGGAATAAGACATGACAAAAACAACAGAGGAGGGGAAGAGAAAAGGGACTGAATCAGTTTAGCCTACGGAAACAAGAGGCCATCAGAAAATGCACTATTTTACCTATGATATTTTTCATACAAACCTCATGGTAACCACTAAACAAAAAAGCAGAACAGAGACACAAATAATAAATAAGGAGAGAACTAGGAAACCGAGCATAAAAAACTACATAACCTAATTGGTAGGCTGAAATACGCAGGATGAGAAACCAAGGAAATGCAGGAGAACCGAAAACGAATGATAAAATAGCAGCACTAACTAAAAGCCCAGAAATAAAACCACACATCTATGGACAGCTAATCTTCAACAAAGGTGCCAAGAACATACAATGGAGAAAAGATAGTCTCTTCAATAAATGGTGTTGGAGAATCTGGATAACTACTTGCGAAAGAATGAAAGTAGACCATTATTCTCATGCCATACACAAAAATAAACTCAAAATAGATCAAAGACTTGAAGACCTGAAACCGTGAAACTTCTGGAAGAAAATATAGGTAGCACACTCTTTGACACAGAACTTCAAAGGATCTTTTTGAATACCACGTCTTCTTGGACAAAGGAAACAAAAGAAAAAATAAGTGGGACTTCATCAGACTAAAGAGCTTCTGCAAGGCAAAGCAAATTAGGATCAAAACAAAAAGACACCCCACCAATTGGGAGAAAATATTTGCAAACCACATATCCAACAAGTGGTTAACCTCCATAACATATAAAGAACTCACACAACTGAACAACAAAAAAACAAACAGCCAGATCAAAATATAGGCAGAGGATATGAGCAGACATTTTTCCAAAGAAGATATATAGATGGCCAACAGGCACATGAAAAGATGCTCAACATCACTAATCATCAGAGAAATGCAAATCAAAACTACACTAAGATACCACCTTACACTTGTTAAAATGCTTATAATCACTAAGACTAAAAATAACAATGTTGGAGAGGGTTTGGAGAAAAGGGAACCCTCAAACACTGCTGATGGGAAGCAAACTGGGTCAGCCACTATGGAAAACAGTATGGAGATTTCTCAAAAAAACTAAAAATAGAAATACCATATGATCCGGCTACCCCACTACTGGCTATCTATCCAAACAACTTGAAATCAAGAATCCAAAGTGACCTATGTACCCCTATTTCATTGCAGCACTATTCACAATAGCCAAGACATGGAAGCAACCTAAGTGCTCACTGACTGATGACTGGAAAAAGAAGATGTGGTGTGTGTATATATGGAATATATACAGCATTCCACACAATGGAATACTACTCAGCCATAAAAAAGACAGAATCATCCCATTTGCAACAACATGGATGGACCTGGAGGGTATTATGCTAAGTGAAATAAGCCAGACTGAGAAAGACAAACACCATATGATTTCACTCATAAGCGGAAGACAAACACACACATGGACAAAGAGAACAATTCAGTGGTTACCAGGGGAAGGGTGCTGGGGAGTGCGTACAGGGGGTGAAGGGGAGCACTTTTATGGTGATGGACAAGAAATAATGTGCAAGTGAAATTCACAATGGTATAAACTATTATGGTATAAACTATTATGAACTCAATAAAAAAATAAAAATTTTTTTAAATTTAAAAAAATCTTAAAACTGAAAATAATAAAAGGAACCATTTATTGACCACTCACCATGCCCTAGACACTTTCTTATAAATTTTATACACATTATCTAATTCAATCCTCACAACAACCCTCCAAAGTAGGTAGTATTATTCGTATTTTACAAACAAGGGAAACTGAGGCTCAGAAAGGAAACAACTGGCCCAAGGACACAGAGTTAGTAATTAGGAGGCCCATCCTCAAACATGAAACTATCTTATTCCAAAGCCTATGCTCCTAACTACTACGTTCAACTGCTCAAGATGAAATGGGTAATGAATATCTAAATTTATGTTTCCGAAAAATAAGATCTTTCAGTGACGGGGTCCCTTAACAATAGAGATAAGATCCAGATTGATTGCATTTTTCTGGACACAACACAAGGTGGACCAGAAATAAGTCTGCCTAAGGCCCCAGATTTCTGGTCAACATTTAGTATTACCTAATGGGAACCATTTGTATAACCATAACCAGTTAAACTGGAAACAACCCTCACCAATACTACCACCACCTATAGGTGTTAAATTATCAGCTTCTGACGAAGTGCTAACATACGCATCCATAAAGTAAACTACTCTTCACCTGTAACAATGTATGGCTAGAATTCTTCTTAAGGAAGGTCCGCCCAGTCCTCTCTCTCCATGCCCGTGCTGCTGCTACCTGTGATTCCACTTGGGGCAATGCATCAAGACGCACAGGGATAGGGCGCCCTTTAGCAGATAAACTCTCCAGCTGCTCCAAGTAAGCATAATTGCTGCCACTCTGAAAAATAAAAGTACATTCTCATATAATTTGCATTCTCTTATGGAGTCTGGCAATATATTGTCAAGAGACTTTATAAAGAGTTTAATGTTAATTTTTTTATTAAACATTATTCTTTAAACCTAATTGCGTCTCCTGAATTAATAGAGCTCCCAATACCCTTTAAAAAAAGATTGTGTAAATTCGTTGAGTCAAAAATTTTTTTTTCTTCCTTTTCTTTTTTAAGATTTTATTTTTCCTTTTCTCCCCAAAGCCCCCCAGTACATAGTTGTGTATTTTCAGTTGTGGGTCCTTCTAGCTGTGACATGTAGGACGCCACCTCAGCATAGCTTGATGAGCGGTGCCATGTCGGCACCCAGGATTTGAACCAGTGAAATGCTGGGCCGCCAAAGTGGAGCACATGAACTTAACCACTCGGCCACGGGGTAGGCCCCTCTTTCTTTCTTTCTTTCCTTTTTGTTTTTTTGGTGAGAAAGATTGGCCCTGAACTAACATGTGTAGCCAGTCTTCCTCTTTTTGCTTGAGGAAGATTGTCACTAAGCTAACATCTGTGCCGATCTTCCTCTATTTTGTATATGGGATGCTGCCTCAGCATGGCTTGATGAGCAGTGTGTAGGTCTGCACCCAGGAAGTGAATCCTTGAACCTGGGTTGCCAAAGTAGATTGCGCAAACCTAACCACTACACCACTGGGCCAACTCCCATGTTGTCAAAGATTTTTATTTTATTAATTAATAAGGGAATAAGTAAGATGTAAAAACCAATTCAAAGGACAATCTAAATAACAGACATATATAAATGCAATTAGGAATGAAGAAAGGAATCTGCTAATAGATGGAAACAGATGTTTAATATCATACAGGACAAGGGAATCATCTTTTCTACAGTGTGAAAATCAACTGTTCCATTACAGACAAATTTAATTGCTTTTCTATGGACAAAATTCATTTGTATGACTATCACTTTTTAATAACTGACAGGGTTGTAAAATAGCTTGGTCAAAGAAAATCTAAGGAATGCACTCCCAGAATCAGATAACCCTGGAAGGCTCAGCAGACAACATCCAGTATCCCACTGAAAAGACATCCAGTAATCTCTCTTGCCTTCACAATTTTTCCAGCAACTACAAAGCAGTATTTTAGTTCTGAAATCACCTCCATTTTATTTTATACAAACACAGGTGAGAATGGATCTTTTCCTTCTAAGTCACAATGTTTCAATATTTCTATGTAATGAAATCATTATTATTTTTAGAACTTATACACTGCTTTAAATTTACTAAATAACTGAATCATTACAGGAGATGAGAGGGTTGATAAGTAATCCAGTCCAGGGACTCAGCAAGAACACCTCAAGGAAGTCAGAAGCCTGTAGACAATAATTCAGAGTGATTCCTTGGACTGAATGAATCTCCTAGCAGACAGAAATGTAACCATTCCTGTAAGAAACTGTATATATCCCAGACATTCACTGTTAGTCACAGGCTATGAAGGAAAGGCATAGTGTCACGTGCTAAATACTGACATTCCAACAAAAGGTTATTTCCCATGTATTAAGTGACTCATTTGCCTATAAATTCATTTGGAAAGTTATGAAACATCTGGAAAAATAGACAAGCTAAAAAACTTAAGTGAATCTTTCCAGCTGACCCGATGGCCTAGTGGTTAAGTTTGAGTGCTCCACTTTGGCAGCCCAGGGTTCTCAGGTTCGGATCCTGAGTTTGGACCTAGCACTATTTGTCAAGCCATGCTGTGGTAGCACCCCATATAAGATAGAGGAAGACTGGCATAGATGTTAGCTCAGCAACAACCTTTCTCAAGCAAAAAGAGAAAGAATGGCAACAAACGTTAGCTCAGGGCCAATCTTCCTTACACAAAATAAATAAATAAATATATTTTTTTAATTTAATTTTTTTTTAATACACAGAAGCCCAACAAGTGTGTTTCTTTCTTTCTTTCTTTCTTTTTTTAAAGACTGGCAGCTGAGCTAACATCTATTGCCAATCTTTTTTTTCTTCTTCTCCTCCCTAAAGCCCCCAGTACATAGTTGTATATTCTACTTGTGAGTGCCTCTGGTTGTGGCACGTGGCACGCCACTTCAGCATGGCCTGGCAAGTGGTGCCATGTCCACATCCAGGATCCAAACCTGTGAAAACCCTGGGCCGCCGAAGTGGAGCATGTGAACTTAACCACTTGGCCACACGGCTGGCCCCTTAAGTGAATTTTTAAAAAGAATGAGAAGGTTCTAGCCCTAAGAGATATTATAATGGTATAATTAAATCACTGTAGTACTAGGAAAAGAATACACAGCTAACTGGAGGAGAAAAGAAAGCTCAGATATAGACAGGGTCAAGAAATACTTTTTTTTTTTTTTTTTCAGGAAGATTAGCCCTGAGCTAACATTTTCTGCCGATCCTCCTCTGTTTTTGCTGAGGAAGACTGGCCCTGAGCTAACATCCACGCCCATCTTCCTCTACTTTATATGTGGGACACCTGCCACAGCGTGGCTTGACAAGCGGTGCACAGGTCCACACCCAGCATCCGAAGTGGCAAACCCCGGGCTGCCAAAGCAGAATGTGCAAACTTAACCACTGCACCACCAGGCCAGCCCCAAGAAATACCATTTTTACTACTACTCCTTCTTGTGATCAACTATAGCCATCTGACTACAGAACACCTTCTGGCTAAGCCTAGACATAGCCTGCTACCAAGCTATGTATCCTTTTTTAAAAAAATTTGTTTTAAAGACTGGCACCTGAGCTAACATCTGTTGTCAACCTTCTTTTTTTCCTTCTTCTTCTTCTTCTCTCCAAAGCTCCCCAGTACATAGTTGTACATTCTAGTTGTAGGTCCTTCTGGCTCTGCTATGTGGGACATCACCTCAGCGTGGCTTAATGACAGGTACTAGGGTCCATGCCCAGGATCTAAACCAGTGAAACCCTGGCTCACCAAAGCAGAGTGTGGGAACTTAACCACTCGGTCACAGGCCTGGTCCCCCAAGGTATGTATCTTAAAGAAGAGTTTGCTTGTCAACACAAGCTGTCCACTTACGTAGAGCCTACAATCCAGTCCTCCCACTGAAGGGAAGGGCTTAGTGGAGGAAAAGTCCTTCAAAATTACAGAGTAATTCAAACACAGGACAGCTACTCATACATGCCGATTCAGTCCTTCAATCACAAATAAACAGACAACTAAGGATTATCAGACATTTGAGGACAACTAACTGCCTCAAACAGGTCAAAGAAGAAAGAAACAGAGGAAGTGTCCTGATGAAAACAGAGATGATTTAAAAAAACAGAACAGAAAGAGTGGCAGTCAAGCAGACCTTAGAAAAAGTCAACTGAAAATAAAAGTAAAATAGAAGTCACTAGAACTTGACACCTAGAATATGTTCTTTCTGGCGGCAGCAACTTAATAGAAGAGAGGTGGTTTCTTTTTTCTTTGAGTATAGTTTTATAAGAAAGAGTCTATATATGCAATACTGTAAATGCTGCATAATGGTTTTTATAATTCAGAAGAAATATTATGTATTCAAGCATAATACATAATCATCTCTATCTACCACTTAATTCATTTAGTTTGAATTACAGATCTATACTATATATGTCTTTCCAATTAGAGATTATGCTTTTTCGAGGGTCAGGGTCCTATCTTTACATCATTCCCTCATATTTCTGCTCCCAAACAACTAAACTAGTAAGATGAGTATTGTCGTGTTCAGTAAATGGTAGTTTCACTTTCTTTTTCTGCCTCTTATTTTAAAAGTAATTGTTGCACATGGTAAAAAATTAAAAGAATACAGAATGGAAGAAACTCCCTAATGCTAAGAATTAAATAGGTTAATTCCATCATCTTTCATAGCAGGAAGTCAACAGAAACAAGAAATGTTTACATAGGTAATATTTATTTTGAACTGCAAAATCAGATGGAAGAATAAGTGAATTTTTAAGTACCAAAACTATATTACGGTTATTCTATTCTAAAGAATTAAAGGCTTAAAGGACTCATCTGTGAGACAGTATCATCTGAATGGGAGGACAATTCAAAAGGCTCCTTACCTGAATAGCTTCCACTTTAGTCGTCCATTCTCGAGCCTTTTGTAAGGCTTCTTTTAGGGACAACACATTGGGTAGAAAGGCTGGAATGTTCTTAGCTTCGTTCACGATACTTTCTAAACTTGCCACACTATGCCGTGGTCTAAAAAGAAGACAAAATTACGGTGGATGCACGAGGAAAAGTCAAACTGCTACCAACATTTAAATAACATTTCACAATGTTCAGAGAACTTTCATATACATGATTTCATTTAATTCTTACCACAATCCTATAAAAGAGGCAAAGCAGCTATTATCTTTATTTCCATATTTCAAGAAAACTTTAACTCAAAGAAGATCAATTATTTTCCCCAGAGTCACTTAACGTAGTAAACGGCACACCTGAAATACTGATTCAATGAGTCTCAGATCCCATGTTCTTTTCACTACACTAAATTGCCTCTATTTTAGTTCTCCACAACATCTGAAATTGTCCGAGATGCATTAGCAATGTAGAAAGCAACAGTCTAGAATTCCATTAATGTTGACCATGTACATTTAATTCAACCACATTCATTAATACCTAGTTACACAAAGATGAATGAAACATAGACCTTATCCTCAACTATCAGCATACAAGAATTACACCTGTACTGGTAACTAAGAATAAATTACTACAGGCTCACTACTATGGGAGGTAGTGATTAATTCTGCACAGGAGAGTTGAGAAGGGCTTTGAGCTAGGCTTTAAAGAAGTGTGGGGCCCGGCGCAGTGGCGTAGTGGTTAAGTTCATGCTCTCTGCTTTAGCAGCCAGGGTTTGCAGATTTGGATCCCAGGCATGGACCTACACACCACTTGTCAAGCAATGCTGTGGCAGCATCCCACATACAAAACAGACGAAGACTGGCACAGACAGTAGTTCAGGGGCAACCTTCCTCAAGCAAAAAGAGGAAAACTGGGGCCAGCTCTGTGGCTGAGTGGTTAAGTTCACGCACTCCGCTGTGGCGGCCCAGGGTTTGGATCCCGGGCGCGGACATGGCACTACTCGTCAGCCACACTGAGGCAGTGTCCCACATCCCACAACTAGAGGGACCTGCAGCTAGGATATACAACTATGTACTGGGGGGTTTGGGGAGAAAAAGCAGGCGGGGAAAAAAAAAAAAGATTGGCAACAGTTGTTAGCTCAGGTGCCAATCAAAAAAAAAAAAAAGAGGAAAACTGGCAACAGATGCATGCTCAGGGCCAATCGTCCTCACCAAGAAAAAGGAAGTGTGATTTTTGTCAAGCGAAAGGTTAAAGAAAAAAACCCCAGGAATATAATGAACAAAGACCTGGAGAAACATTTAAAAATAAGTTAACAGCCCAGAAGGTACTCGGTAAATACTTACCGAATTGCAAAGATCAAGGGAAAATATGAGTACCACTATAATTAGGTAAGTGACAATGGAGTTGAAGAACATAGTTATGAAAGACACTTCAGAGGCAAAAATCACCAAAACTTAGTATTGATTAAATGTAGGAAAATGTGAAAAAGTTTTCAAATATTACTACCAACAAAATTTCATTTGGTAGACTATTATCAGTTGCATCAGGTACACTAAATCATAGTTTTGCATTCCAAAGTTATTTAGCTTTTCTCATTTAATATGCTCCCACCTCCTGGAATTGTCATGAATCTGAAGACACAGGGTAATCCAAATATTTTAGATAAAGCTATATATGAATTTTAGTATGTATCCTCCACGGCATCTGAAGAGCAAAATGTCAACCATACACGGAACCTCTTTGGCTGAGCAGGACTGTGTTAATTAAATCATCTAAGGCTTTTCCTACCAAATGTATGCAAAGTAAGTGGCTGACAAAGTAGTAAAAATACATGGAGACTTTGGAATGAAGTGGAAAGGCTTTAAATTTGAGCTCTGTTATTTAACAACTACGTGATCTCTCTAAGCATCCCAGTTTCCTCATCCTCACAACAGAAATTATATAAATATTATCATCTTAGCTGAAGAAATATTTTCATAAAGAACATCAGAGTCAAATTAGTTGATAGACAGTCAAACATGATTAATACTTTACTTAAATCTCACTAAACCAATGGGGTGCCAATGCTAATGCAACTGCTTAACATTCTCATGCCTGATTCTCATCTTCCACTACTTTCCTGCATAAATCCTCCACTCCAGTAAAGCCCATTTAACTGTCACCTAAAAGCACCCTACGTTTTCCTTAAACTTAGCCTATGGCATTTCTCCTACTTCCCCCCTTGCACTTCAATCCTACTCATTCTTCGAGGTTCTACCTAAGTTCTTATTCTTGTCTCAAGCTTCTCTTCTGACCATTCAAACTAACAATCATTTCTCCTCCTGATTCCTATAGCATTTTTCCGTACCTCTCAATTAATAACAATGTACTGCAATGAGCTTTATATTTCTTAGCTTCTAACTATATCAGTAATGGAATAAATAAAATATTACTTCATATCATTTAAAGTACTCTGCACATAGTGTGCACACCATATTTGAAACTGCCTATATGCAGACCCATTTGATAACTTAGTGACTGATCAAGGAAGGCACAAAACATTTAATTATAGACCCTTATGTTTCTCCTGCCATTCTTCTCTCTGATTTAGTTATTAAAGAGGCAGCAGTCACCAATATATGTGTTCACCTTGCCTGTAGGCAGACCTTAGCCTTTTCTTCCCATCGCTCAGAGACTGTAAGGAGCTCCTGTAGTTCAGCCATTGCTTTCTCCACAGCATGGTGGGGTGCCAAACCCACGCCAGAGTCTATCAATTTCTTCATGACATCCAAAGTGACTTGTTGTGGATCTGATAGGGTCAGTCTTACTTCATCCAACCATCGAGCCTGCTGCAGCTCTTGCTTCAGTCGGGCTAATTCAGGTAGCTCCACATAGAGACTAGAGCCCATGTCTATCAACATCTGGAGTTTGGAAGAATCTGGGGTTTCGTCCATCATGGCCTCTTGAGCGCGTTCATGAAACTCTTCCACATCATCCAGCAGATTCTGAAAAGGTCAAGAGAATAAAAATAAAAAAATCTAAAAGACACAAAATGAGTATGGAATAGACATAATTCAGGCAAGCTATCAAATACTAGACCATCTAATAATCTCACCAATATGGCACCAGATAAATATGATAAAGGCATAAATATGCTTCTCTGTAATTAGTTACATATTCCTACCTTAAAAATATGATTAATTCATTCAAAAGATATTTAATGACTGCTGGCTTAGCTGCAGGCACTGTTCTAGGTACACAGCATTAAACAAAACATACAAAGTTCTTATCTTCAAGGAATACACATTTTAACATAAGTGGTCAGACACTGAATACATGAATAAAATGTTTCAGTTAGTTTTACGTCATATGAAAATTAAGTAGGGCAACATAACAGAGAAAGATCAGAGCAGGTGGCGTGTATATTACTCTACAATAGTGGTCACAGAAGGCAGATAAACCAAAAAGAGGAGGTGGAGGAAGAGCAGTTCGGAAAGGGGAAATAATAAGCGCAAAAGCTTTTAAAGAGGAATTGACAGGAAGCAAAGTGGACAAGGGAAACGTAGTTAAAGAATAAGCGGAGGTCAGATTACACAGTGCCTTGTAGATTATAATGAGTTTGGATTTCATTCTAATGACTTTGGGGAACCACTGGAAAATTTTAACGAGAGGGAAGTGATATGATTTGATTTATATTTTACCTGGTCACTCTGGCTACTGAATGCAAAATAAACTCAGGGAAAGAGTAGAAGAAGGGAGAACAGATAAGAGGCTGTTGCAGTAGTCTAAGGACAGGTTCTAACAGTCCAGAGCACAGTTTAAGCAACGGAAACCAGGACAAATGGTTCACACTTTGGGATACTTTTTGGAGAGAATAGCAGCACTAGTTTAGAGACTGGATGTGGGGTATAAAGGAAATACACGAATCAAGGATTTCGATTCATTAAAAGGCTTCTGAGAAGGCTTCTGAGATGCCTTTTAGTCTGCCAAAGGGAAATTTAGAATACGCAAGTGGATATTCAAGCCTGTAGAAAAGAAAAAAGGCAGTCAGAGCAGGAGGTTTGGAAATCAACAGGATAAGGGGATGATATTTAACATCACTGGACAAATAAGAAGATATCAGGACCTGGAGTAAAGAGAGGGCTTAGACTCCTAATATACTCCAACACTTAGAAGAGAAGTCAAGAAGAAAACAAACAGCAAAGAAGACTAAAGAAAAGGAATTGTGAATGAGCTAAGAAAACCGAAGAGTGTGGTATCACAGATGTTTAGAGAAGAAAGTCAGGAAGGAAAGTATGGTCAACTATCAAAATGCTCTTATGAAATGGAGTAAGACAAAAACACAATTGATAGTAGATTTCACAAGTTGATAACCTTGATAAAAACCATAGATACCCTACCCAGAGCCAAATCACAAAAACAAACCAAAAACTATCAAAAGATTATGAACTATGCAGATTAATATATTTGATATATACTTTTGGTATTTTAAATGTTCATTAAACCATCAGGGCTCTGGTAATTTCAGAGCTCTGCATTTTTAAAAGCTCATAAACTAATAACTCACTGATACATTTTGATTCTTTTAACCAATTTCTTGCATTTCAATTACATCCATGTTAAGTGGGAGTTCTGAACTAAAATTAATATAGAAAAAAATAATTCCAAACTAGCCTTAGTTTTAGAATTTTTAAAGGGGGAATTGAAGGCTAAGAACAAAACCAAGAGATTCTTACTGTCTACTAAAAATCTTAAACAGCAGCACATGTATGAGAATAAAAACAGATCAAAAAACTAGTCTAGGGGCCAGCCCAGTGGCGTACTGGTTAAGTTTAAGCACTCTGCTTCAGTGGCCTCGCATTCACAGGTTCAGATCCAGGGCGTGGACCTCCAAATTGCTCATCAAGGCATGCATGGTGGCATCCCACATACGAAATAGAGGAAGATTGGCATAGGTGTTAGCTCAGGGCCAATCTTTCTCACCAAAAAAAACACAGAAAACAAAAAAACACCCAAAAACCAAAACTAGTCTAGACACACTATTCTGTTCACCCAAAACAGTAGCCCACACTATAGTCATACATCACTTAACAACAGCGATACACTGAGAAATGTGTCCATTTTCTAACTGAGAAGTTAGATGATTTCATCATTGTGTGAACATCATACACTGTACTTAAACAACCCAGATGATATAGCCTACTACACACCTAGGCGATATGGGACTAATCTTATGGGACTCACTGTTGACATGCAGTCAGTCATTGAGCAAAATGTCACTATGCGGCGCATGACGGTGCAAAGGATATCACCCAAGAAAAAAAAAGTGTAATACTCCACCTTTACTTGTCGAGCTTGGCTGATGACACATGGAAGACTAAAAAGTTGTTGGACAAAGGCCTTCAATTCTTCCACTGTCAGTTTGGTCCGAGTCCTCCCACTATCTGGACTCTGCCTGATGTGAAATAATATTGAGACATAAGTAAGAAAAATTCAGTCAGTCTGCTATCAAAGGGGCTTCTAGTCTCCTTAGAATTCCAACCAAGTAATCTCAGAATACTACCGTTTGAGGGATTCCACTGCAATGGTGAGCACTTCCAAATTAGTTTTTTAGCTCTTTAGTTAACGACTCAAAGATTCAACTCTCCAAGTCACAGTTTCTGCAATCTTACAGTTATTAAACACTTTCAACATTCAATAAATTCCTCACAGTAAAATACTAAGTTCACTGATAAAACTAAATCCTCTATCTCAAGAAGCTTGAGATGTGGAACAAGGGCCTTTAACCTGGCTTAAGAGACAACAAATCCTCTGAAATTGATGGAAAATTTTGCATATGTGCATTTTTCTTAGAAAAGGGTCTCTATGCCTTCACTAGATTCTCCAAAGGTGTCAGTGACGCAACGACGGGTGAAAATTCACAGATCAATGTCTCTAAGAAAGGTTCTCTGATAAAATAGTAAATAAAAATTTACAAAGTAATTTAAAACTCAATGTAAACTGCTATAGAAAAAGCCATTCATATATAGGGAATGTGTTGGAATGAATATGAAAAAATACCATAGAAAATTTAACACATGTGAGTTACTTTAAATTAAGGGTGCATACTTCTATGCTCCTTAATAATAGCCTCCTCTTCATTCATCAGTTACTTTTTGCTGCCACCTGCCTTAAGCCTGCAGTATCATTTATTGATTTACAAATATTTATTGCACACCTACTATGCCAGGCATTGTTCTAAGCACAAGAAATATAGCAATGAAAAAAGGATAAAAACCCCTGACATTATAGTCTAGCATACATTCCAGTGGGTTTGGGAAAGGAAGGAGAAAGACAATAAATAAAATAAGTAAATTAGTATATCAGAGGTGACAAGGCTACAAGAAAAATAAAGAAAGAACAATAAGAAGGTTGTAATTTTATACAAGGTTGTCAGAGAAGGCATCTTCAAGAATGTGACATTTGAAAAAACCTGAATCAAAGAAGTGACAGAACAAGCCTCCTGGCTATCAGGGACAGAGAGCTCCAAGCAGAAGGAAGAGCGAGTGTGAAGGCCCCAAGCAGGAATGCGCCTGGTGTGTAAGAAGAACAGTAAGGGGGAGAGGACGGGAGTGAAGCAGGAAGGAGGGAGGAGCAGTCGGAGATACAATTAAGGCATTATTGGAGGCAGGAGGGACATGGCCACAAGAGGTCAAAGATAATGGAGAGCCTCATAGGCCAGTCAAAATTTTGGCTTTTATTCTGAAAAAAAACAAAAGAAAACAGAAAACCACTATAGAATTCAACTCTTCTTAGGCTTACCTGTGCTTCTGCTTTTTGCTCAGAAGCAGCTGAGCCACAGAAGCACATGTCTCAGCTTCTTTTACAGCATCCCTGAGTTTTCGAAAGAGGTCATTCTCTGGGTATTTCCTATCCTCAGCATCTTCCAGCATTACTCGTAATTCAATCAAATCTGTAAAAATAAACAAAAAGCCAATATACTATAACGACATAAAAAGCCATTTAAAAATATTTACCAATGTCTCAAATGATTCATCAGCCTATTAGCAGAAAATTACCACAGCTATGAAAATCTCACCAATGCCACAAAAGTTTATGACTAGGTACTCATTCCTAATCCTTGTAGGTAAGGCAATTTCTCTTTTTCAATATGCCTTTAATTTTAGTCCACTGGTAATATGGCTACACAAAATATCTATCTACTGCAAGTGAGCTATCTGTCCCATTTTACAACAACTTTTTCATTTTAAAGAAGATTCTCAAATAGAAAATTAAGTCTATAGCCAACCAACCCATTAGTCTGAAATCTCATATGAAGCCTAGAATGAAGGAAAAATATGAAAAAAAAAAAAACAAGGCCTCTTCAAAGTGACAACAATTTCAGTGTATGCATACAAAAGGAGGATATTTAACCTTTCTTGTGGTTGAAGTTAGCAGACAATGCTTCTGTAACACGACTGACCCAAGTATCATAGGACTGTGCCCTGACTTTCACACCATATAGCAGAGAAGGGAGGTCCTCTAACGGGTAGCGATATCTAAAAAAACAGAAATAAAAACTTCACAAACCAACAAGTTGAAAATAAATGAAATTTTCAGTACAATCAGCTTAAGAAAAGTACAATGGCCAGGGGAATGGGAATTACAAAGAACAACATTAACACTTGGTTTAAAAGAATGGAACATAATTTTTACAAGAAACTTCTTGATACCTAAGACATTTCTTCTGCATGGGGCAAGGGCACAGATCAGTTGGATGGTAGAGACACACAAGCCGCTCTGGATTACAGGAGCATGTGAGAGCTGAGAGAAAACACGTGGTTCTGCATGCCGAACACTGTCGCTCATCATCAGGAACAAGTTCAAACACTTCTTCTTCTGACATCAGGACACCCTGAAATAGAATTCATGTCACTGGACCAAGTCTTTCTAGTCTTTCAAGCATTCAAGAACTTATTATTAAATATTTTTCCTAATCTCTGATTTAAGATATAAACATGGCACATCATCAAAATACTTTCTAAAACTAATCATTACTAATTTTTAAAATATAGGCAAGACTAAACCTTGGTGTCTAAGAATGCACATTTGACTGATAAAGCTATTTTAAAAATGCAAAGAAGTGATTACAAAAAAGGTCAAAATAGTCATTTTTTTGAGGGGAATAAAAGAAGGTTGTAACTGGGAGGTACTTTTGGGATGGCTGACAAAGTTCTATTTCTTGACCAGAACTGTGAAGACAGCAAAGTTTACCACATAATAATTCATGAAGCAATAATATTCCTTTTATGTGTTTTTGTCTTCTCTTTAAAACAAGAAAAAGATTAATTAAAAAAAAAAGATTACTGTCCCAGGGATAATACACCCTTGAACCAGATTTATCAGTAATCTGTGATCTGAAAATAACACTGATACGAACAAACATATGCAAGGATAAAGAAGTATAAAATTATTCAAACTATGCAAATCAAAATATAACCTACTTCAGCAAGCTATCTAAAAGAAAGTCAATCAAATTCAGCATGCCAGTTTAAGAAAATAAGAGCATTTGAAGTGCATTTTACAAAGACTGCCATTTAACATACAAGGGCTCTACAGTTTCTACTTACTTGAGCAAGGCACTTAGAAACCTAATTGCACTAAGACAGCAAGTGTTCTTCACTGGCAGACACAGTCTTGTTCTTTCAACATATATTTTGGTTTTGCTATTGGTTTAATCTAGACATATCCTGACTATACTCTCATATCTTTCCATTTTCTCATATTAGTAGTCAACATTTTCTTTAAAAATGATTTTTATGCAAAGATGATTCCAAAATATATTGCAAGTGTTTCTTAGTTTACAAGAATTTACACAGCTTCAGGAGACGCTAATGCATCAACTAACAAAGTTCTGGCAGCTTCAAGAAACTTCATACCATTTCCCAAAGTGTACTCCAAGGACCACTAATTCTACAAGATATTCTGCAAAAAAATTAATTATTTTTGAGGAAATGCTGTGTATTATATCCCTCTCAACTTAGAGATTAATAATGAACACCAGCATATTAAAGGATCAGAGAAGTTTTACAGCAAAGAATCCCATTTATTTTTTCTTAACTCACCATTTCCCAAACTTTTATTATCATAGAACAATTTTTTCTTGTAGTGCATTCTAACATATTATATAGCTTCTATTCCTGAGAATACACTTTTGAAAAACACAAATTATCAGGAGCAAATGGGAAGAAGAAAAAAGTCAGAAACATAAATTAAAAGGCTATTTGAAAATAATTCAGGTGAGAAAAGTAAGAAACAGAATGGTAGCAATAAAGAAAAAAGGGCAGAAAGGGAGAGCGATGACAGATAGTGCCAAAATAAAAAAGACAACAAATACTGAAAATTACAAGGAGATGGATGAGTCAAGGAGCACACTAAGTTGTTATATAATGATCCTGGCACTTACTGAGATAGGCAATTAGGAAAGGAAAACGGCTTTTGAAAGGACAGAGGGAGAGAGGATGATATTCTATTTTAGTTTTTATTTATTTTTTTGGTGAGGAAGATTTGCTCTGAGCTAACATCTGTGCCAATCAGGTCCCTGCCGGGGATCTGAACCTGAGAACCCGGGCCACCAAAGTGGAGCGTGCGGAACTTTAACCACTCAGCCACAGGGGCAGCCTCTGATTTTTTTTTTTGATTTTCTATTTTAGATGCTGAAACTGAGATAACAAAAATCTAAACAGAAACGTAGAGTGACCACACAGAGAGGTGGATTACAAATGGGTGACTAGACATATCACCTCTTTCAAAGTGACAATAATTCTTGCATTTGCATACAATAGGAGAAAACATCCAGAGGTGAGAAACGAAACCAGAAGGTAACAGCTGAAAGAAAGTTGAAATCCTTAGCATGGCTAAGAAATCCTTGCAAACTAGCAAAGAGGAAAACAACAAAAGGTCAAAGGCTGAAATCTGCAACACTGACAAGTTGAGGAAGATGAGGAAATGAAAACCAGAAGTGACTGGCAAGTATCATCAGAAGGTGAAGAAAGAGTAGAGCAAGTGTTAGGGAAAGAAACCAAGGAAGCAATATATAGTGCAATAGAGAGGTCGTGGGATAAAAGAAAAACATCAACTGGAGTTGACAACAAAGGTGTCACTAGCACACTTTGAGAATTTCAGAATGACAGTGATGATGAAGGGATAAAGAGGAAATGAGGGCACTGACCACAGAAAAACCACCCAAGAAGTTTTTTAGGATGAGATAAAGTGAAAACTTACCTCAAGATAGGAAAGACAAGTGCATAATGCAAAGTAAGAGCAGAGAAAAGTATCTGGAAATAAGGGCACAGGAAAAAGGTAAGTTTAAAGGAAGAGAGTCCATAGAGAAATCTGATCAAAGCACCATAAATAAGGTCATCAGGAGATGTGATATTCAAATTATTGCAGAATAAGGAAAAAGAGTGCTCCATTAATGATACAGGTTAAGTTTGAAATACAAAACTATACCAGAAAAACTTACTTCATGAGTCTCTACCACTGTACTTAAATTTCAAATGTCAAAAGACAGACTCTAGGCAATGGGAAAAGGAATTCCATTTTAAATAAACATATATAAAATGAATAATCTAAGTTTCCACTTTAGGAAACTAGAAAAAGAAGAGCAAGTTAAGTCCAAAGTAAGCAGAAGAAAAGAAACAATATAATTAGAGCAGAAATCAATGAAATTGAAAACAGGAAATCAACAGACAAAAGTCAATGAAACTAAAAGCTGGTTCTTTGAAAAGGTTAAATTGGTAAGCCTCTAGCCAGGCTAATCAAGAAGAAAATAAAGAGGATACAAATTACTATGATAAGAAATAAAGAGGGGGACATCACACTACAGGTCCCATGGACAGTAAAAGGATAATAAAGGAATTCTACAAACAACTCCATGCCCACAAATTTCATAAATTAGATGAAATGGACCAAATCCTTGAAATATACAAGCTGTCAAAACTCACAAAAGAAAAAGACAACCTGAATAGGTCTATATCCATTAAAGAAATTCAATCAATAATTAATAACCTTCCAGAACAGAAAGCATCAGGCCCAGATGGGTTGACTGACGAATTCTACCAAAGATTAATGGAAGAAATTATACTAATGCTCTATAATCTCTTTCAGAGGACAGGCAGAGGAAATACTTAACTCATTCTGTGAGGCCAGCATTACCCTAATACCAAAACCAGGCAAATTCATTACAAGACAAGAAAACTAGAGGCCAATATCTCTCATGAACATAGACGCAAAAATCCTCAATAAAATATTAGTAAACTAAATCCAACAATGAATAAAAAGAATTATACACCATGACCAAGTGGGATTCAACTCAGGCATGCAATGCTGGTTCAACATTCAAAAGTTGATTAAAATAATCCATCACATCAACAGGCTAAAGAAGAAAAATCACGTCATCATATCAATAGATGAAGAAAAAGCATTTGACAAAATCCAACACCCATTCCACATAAAAACTCTGAATAAACTAGGAATAGAGAAGAACTCCTCCAACTTGATAAAGAATATCTACAAAAAACCTAGGGTTGGGGCTGGCCTGGTGGCACAGCGTTTAAGTTTGCACGTTTCGCTTCAGTGGTCTAGGGTTTGCAGGTTCGGATCCCAGGTGTGGACCTACTCACTGCTTGTCAAGCCATGCTGTGGCAAGCGTCCCACATATAAGGTGGAGGAAGATGGGCACAGATGTTAGCTCAGGGCCAGTCTTCCTCAGCAAAAAGGAGGAGGATTGGCAGCAGACATTAGCTCAGGGCTAATCTTCCTCAAAAACAAACACACACAAACAAAACACCTAGGGTTAACATCACACTTAATGGCGAGAAACTTTCCCAATAAGATCAGGTACAAGGCAAGGACGTCCCCTCCCACTACTCTTTTTCAACCTCATACTAGAAGTCCTAGCTAATGCAATAAGAAAAGAAAAGGAAATAAAAAGTGTACAGATGGGGAAAGAAGAAACAAAACCATTTTTGTTCACTGGTGACAAGATTATCTATGTAGAAAATCTGAAAGAACTGACAAAAACACTCCTAGAACTAATAAGCAATTACAGCAAGGTCATAGGATACAAGATTGTTTAATATACAAAAGTGAATCTCTTTCCTATATACCAGTAATGAACAAGTGGAACTTAAAATTAAAAACGCATTACCATTTACATTAGCACCCCCAAAAGAGAAATACTTAGGTATCTAACAAAACATGTACAAGGAGGAAAACTACAAAACTCTGATGAATGAAATCAAAGAAGAACTAATTAATTGAGAGATATTCCATATTCCTAGATAGGGAGACCCAATATTGTCAAGATGTCAGTTCTTCCCAACTTAATCTATAGATTCAATGCAACCTCAATCTATATCCCAGCAAGTTATTTTATGGATGTCAACAAATTGATTATAAAGTTTATATGCAGAGGCAAAAGACTCATAGTTTCCAACTCAATATTGAAGAATAAAGTTGGAGGACTGACAGTACTTAAGGCTTACTATAAAGCTATACTTGTAATCAAGACAGTACGGTATTGACAAAAGAATAGACAAACTGATCAATGGAACATAAGAGAAAGCCCAGAAAGAGACCCACATAAGTATAGTCAAATGATCTTTGACAAAGGAGCAAAGGCAATACAATGGAGCAAGGATAGGCTTCTCAACAAATGATGCCAGAACAACTGGGTATCCACACGCAAAAATATGAATCTAGCAGACCTTACACCTTTCCAAAAAATCAACTCAAGATGTATTGCAGATCTAAATGTAAAATGCAAAACTATGTCTCTAGAGGATAACATAAGAGAAAACCTAGATGACCTTGGCAATGACTTTTCAGATAGAACACCAAGGGCACAATCCATAAAAGAAACAATTGATAAACTGGACTTCATTATAAGTAAAATCCTTTGCTCTGCAAAACTCACTTATCAAGAGAATGGGAACACAAGTTACAGACTGGGAGAAAACCTTTGCAAAAGATACATTTGATATAGGACTGTTATTCAAAACAGACAAAGAATTCTTAAAACTCGACAACAAACAACCTAATTAAAAACTGGGCCAAAGACCTTAAAAGATACATTGATGGCAAGTAAGCATATGAAAAGATGCTCCATATCGTATGTCGTCAAGAAAATGAAAATTAAAACATCAATGTGATACCACTACACACCTATTAAAATGGCCAAAATCCAAAACACTGAGAACACCAAATGCTGACGAGAATGTGGAGCAACAGAAACACATTCATTGCTGGTGGGAACGCAAAATGATACAGCCATGTTGGAAGAAAGTTTGGCAGCTTTTCTTACAAAACTAAACATGTTCTGACCATACAGTCCAGCAATTGTGGCCCTAGGTATTTACCCAAAGGAGTTGAAAAAATTATGTCTACACAAAAACCTGCACACAGGGGCCAGCTCAGCGGCATAGTGGTTAAGTTCGCACACTCTACTTTGACGGCCTGGGGTTTGCGGGTTTGGATCCCAGGCACAGACCTACACACTGCTCATCAAGCCATGCTGTGGCAGCATCCCACATACAAAATAGAGGAGCCTGGAACAGATGTTAGCTCAATGACAATTTTCCTCAAGCAAAAAGAGGAAGACTGGCAATAGACGTCAGCTCAGGGCCCATCTTCTTCACCAAAAAAACCCCAAAATCCTGCAGACAGATATTTATAGTAGCTTTATTCATAATTACCAAAACTTGGAAGCAACCAAGATGTCCTTCATTGGTGAATGTTTAAAAACTGTGGTACATCCACAATGGACTATTATTCAGAGCCAAAAAGAAATGAGCTATCAAGCCATGAAAAGACAGGGAGGGATCAAACAAATATTACTAAGTGAAAGCAGGCAATCTGAAAAGACTACACCCTGTATGATTTCAAACATATGACATACTGGAAAAGGCAAAACCATACAGTAAAAAGATCAGTGTTTGCCAGGGTTTTTTGGGGGGTGGGGACAGGGGATGAAAAGGTGGAACACAGAGGACTTCTAGGTAAGTGAAATGACACCATAATGATAGATACATGTCATTAATACTCATGCGCATCTATAGAATACACAACACCAAGAGTGAACCATAACATAAATGATGGACTTTGGGTGATTATGATGTGTCAAGGTAGGTTTGTCAACTGTAACAAATGCACCACTCTGGTAGGGGATGTTGATAACACAGGAGGCCATGAATGTGTAGGGGCAGGAGATATATGGGAAATCACTGTACCCTCCCCTCACTTTGCTGTGAACTCTCAACTACTCCCAAAAAACAAAGTTTTATAAAAAAATAATAAAATCAAAAGGCTAATAAAAAAATAATCAAAACAAGACTTGTTAAGAATAGAGGTATGGGGGGGCCGGCCCGGTGGTACGGCAGTTAAGTTCGCATGTTCTGCTTCTCAGTGGCCCGTGGTTCACTGGTTCAGATCCCAGGCGTGGACATGGCACCACTTGGCATGCCATGCTGTGGTAGGCATCCCACATATAAAAAGTAGAAGAAGATGGGCATGGATGTTAGCTCAGGGCCAGGCTACCTCAGCAAAAAGAGGAGGACTGGCAGTAGTTAGCTCAGGGCTAATCTTCCTCAAAAAAAAAAAAGAATAGAAGTATAGGGGGTTGGCCCCGTGGCCAAGTGGTTAAGTTTGCCAGCTCTGCTTCAGCGGCCCAGGGCTCAGTTCGGATCCTGGGTGCAGACATGGCACCAGTCATTAAGTCATGCTGGGGTGGCATCCCACATGCCACAACTAGAAGGACCCACAACTAAAAAAATACACAACTATGTACCGGGGGCTTTATGGAGAAAAGGGAAAAAAAAAAAAAAAAAAAAAGAATAGAGGTATAAAGTAAGAATATTAATTATCAAAAAAAAAAAGAATATTATCAGATCATACATTCACATATCTCAAGAAGTAAAATTAAAAAGAAATTAAGATTCACTTGTATCTCATTCTTTTTTGTTTCTATCACAGGTAATTCAAACAACTAGAAAAAGAAATCTAACTATTTAGTAAAAATTCTTATTTCTAAGTTAACCTAAATTCTTAAAAAAACCAGCTTTATTTATTTATTTATTTATTTTGAGGAAGATTAGCCCTGAGCTAACGTCTGCTGCCAGTCCTCCTCTTTTTGCTGAGGAAGACTGGCCCTGAGCTAACATCCATGCCCATCTTCCTCTACTTTATATGTGGGACGCCTACCACAGCATGGCTTGCCAAGGGGTGCCATGTCCACACCCGGGATGCGAATCGGCGAACCCTGGGCTGCCGAAGCAGAACGTCCACTTAACTGCTGCGCCACTGAGCTGGCCCCTAAATATTTTGTAATAACATTTAGGTGTTCAACATCATTACTCATTACAGTCAAAACCATAATGAAATACCACTACAAACCTATAAGAGTATCTAAAATTAAAAAGACTAACCATACGAAGTGTCAGTAAGAACGTAGGACAAATGAACTCTTCACAGACTGCTTGTGGAAATGTAAAATGGTACAAATGCTTTGGAATACAGTTTAGCAGCTTTTTACAAAAAGTACACATAGCATATGACCCAGCCACTCCACTCCTAGTATTTACCCAAGAATAATGAAAGCATATGTTGATATAAAAACTTGTACAGAAATTTTCAGAAGAGATTAATTCATAACAGGCAAAAACTGGAAACAGTTAAAATATACATTCACAAGTGAATGAATAAACAAACTGTGGTATATCCATGCAATGGAATACTACTTGGCAATAAAAAGAAATAAACTATTAATACACGCAACAACATGGACGAATCTCAAAGTAATTACACTAGGTGAATGAAACTAGACAAAAAAAAGTATGAATTGTATAATTCAATTTAGATAAAACCTTTCAAAAAAAAACAAAAAAGGCAGGGGCCGGCCCCATGGCCGAGTGGTTAAGTTCACATGCTCTGCTTCAGCAGTCCAGGGTTTCGCCGGTTCGAATCCTGGGCATGGACATGGCACTGCTCATCAAGCCATGCTAAGGTGCCATCCCACATGCCACAACTAGAAGTACCCACAACTAAAAATGCACAACTATGTACTGGGGGGCTTTGGGAGAAAAAGGAAAAATAAAATGTTAAAAAAAAAAAAAAGAGGGCAGAGGGCCAGCCCAGTGGCATAGTGGTTGAGTTTGTGCACTCTCCTTCAGTGGCCCGGGGTTCACAGGTTCAGATCTGGGGCATCTGGGGCACAGACCTACATACCACCCATCAAGCCATGCTGTGGGCAGCATCCCACAAACAAACATACAAAATAGAGGAAGACTACCAGAGATGTTAGTTCAGGGCCAACCTTCCTCACTAAAAAAGAAAAAAGGCCAACTAAAGAAAGTAGATTAGTGCTTTCCTGGAAGTGAGGAGGTGGGATAGAAAGAAAGATCATAAAAGGGCATATGGAAACTTTTGAAGGTGGTATGTTCATTACTTTAATTGTGACAAAGGTTTCATGGGTATATGCAGAATCACACTTACCAAATTATACACTATAAACATGCGTGGTTTATTATATGTCAATTACAAAGCTGTTTAAAAAACAGAACAGAGTAGGCTGTATAAGAGCAGAAGAAAGCACGGTATAAATCCAGTGAGGCTAGCTAAGTAGGGAGGGTTAGGGAGAACGGGCCAAGACGATGCTGGAGACACAGATTTTTCTCATATATTTCCCATTTCAATGTGAGAAATGTTTATTCTAAGCATTCAAAATCCCAACCCTTGGTTATTCAGTCCTTCCTAATCATTAAAACACTATGAAGGAGGGAAAAAAGACAGATTAATTCACTCTGACAGTCTGCAATCACCAGAAACATAACTTTTATTCAATTAAAAGCTCAAAGAAAAAAAGGATTTGAACTTTTTGTTTTGCTGAGGAAGATTCGCCCTGAGTTAACATCTGTTGCCAATCCTAAACTTTTTGTTTGAGGAAGATTCACCCAGAGCTAACATCTGTGCCAATCTTCCTCTATTTTGTATGTGGGTCACCACCACAGCATGGCTGCCAATGAGTGGTGTAGGTCCGTTTGCGGGAACCCAACCCGGGCTGTGAAGTGGAGCACACCAAATTTAACCACTAGGCCATGGGGCCAGCCCCCTGCACTTTCTTGTTTAAAGAAATAATACTATACACAGGAACTTTTAAAAATAAGATAGATACCTAAGAAATTCTACCTGATAGGATTCTGTTTTTAAAAATCTAGACATGAAGACATCAGGATTCCCACCTTTTTCACCTTCAAGAAACCAAAGTGTCAAGTATAAGAATATGAAACCTTCTCCTAACTAGTGATTTTTGTGTTCAACTTCTAAAGGGATCAAAGATGAAAATGGATCCTTTCTACTGGTTCAATTTTTAGTATATTCCATAAGCAGTATCAAATATAGGAAATGTGCCCAGCACACTCACCATTTGTACAACAGCCTCCCTTAACCGTGTCTCTTCTTCAGTCATGAGAGTCAATTCTTTGCACACCATGGCAGCCAGCCCCACATCTAAACATTCTGGATCTGCTGCCATCTTGAAAATGAGTTCCTCATGTGAAAAGACACAATGGCGCCTCAGCCGTCGGTAATGACTGACACACTGACGTCCAATGGGCAACTGTAATCAAGACAAGGTTCTCAAATTAAATTTCTTATAACGCATTCCAGAACAGAACCACTATTTATCCTCCAGATCCTCTCTTTTATTATAGACAGAATAACAAACTCCATTTGAATGTAGAAGTAACTGTAAATATTAAACCTTTAGGGCCCAGCAGGAATTTCAAAGGCCTTCCCACAGAAAATCCTCAATTTGAGATGCTGAGATTCTGGCCTAAGCTGCTGATTTTCTACTCATTATGTACATCAAGAGATGTGAGTTCCTTGATATATAAATGAGGCAGCAAACTCTTTTAGACCAGTCTAACATGAGGCTGCCCTTATAGGAAAAAAAGAGAAAAACTCAGGCTGTGAAAGATTAAGTGGACAAATTCAGTATTGCAGTTTCCACAGAACAAAAAGAATAGATGTTATTAGAAGTAAAAAAAAAAAAAAAATAGAGAGAGAGAGAGGAAGAGGGGAAGCACTACTTAAGCAATTCACATGGACGGACTTTTAATTTTTTTTATAAGAACCAAAGCAAAAGATGATTTTAGATTTTAGGATTTAGAAATTCTTTTAAAAACAACCACTCTGGTCTAAAGAGAATTCAAAGGAAAATCATGAGATTATATACTTTATTTTCCCTAAGTGAAATAAACAAATCACTACATGATGACTTTTCATAAATCAACAGGTACACTCTTTAAGATAAATTTGGAAAATTTCTTTAACTATCAAGCTTTAAACCAAATTATGATACTAGCTATACTACACACACACACACATGCAGACTCTCTCTCTAACTTCTTTCTGACACTCAAGTGGGAAAACTTGGATAGCTAAGTGGAGTTTTTGTTTGTATTTGAAACTGTAATACAAAAGACAAAAATAAGAAAATCAAACTTTAAGAACCTTTTAGAATTTACTTTCATTTTGAGAAAGGCAGAAGAGAATCATAGGAATCACAGTTTGAGAGTATGAGACTATCTCTGACCCAAGCATTATTTCCATGCTCTTCCAAAGAAACAATCTTTACCAAGAAAATACATATATTGAACTTATGATTAGCAATTATCTTGTCTATTAAAAATATACAATTCTTTCATTTCTTAATTTTTAAATATTTACTCAAAGCTTTCTCATATAGCCTTAATGTCAGAGCAAGAGGAAGAAAAATAAAACTGTGGGATTAGTAGCTCTTAACTACTACAATATGCAAGGAAGTCATCAAATAAAATAAAACTGATTATCCACCGTAGCTTATAGAAATGAGTGCTATCACTTTATTCCAGATATAAAGCTGCTATCACTTTTCATTTATATCACATCCTTCTTCTAAAGAGTATCAAGGGCTTTCCACATATATCACCTCATTTGTTTGAGATTACTAAGTGAATCTTAGCATTCACCTTTACATACCAGGTAAAAAACTTAGACCCAGAGAAATTAAAAGAGCTGTCCAAGGTCAAACATCAGTAACGTGAGCACATCTCTAACTTTTCTCTGAATCATCTCCATTTCCCACCCTACACCTAGCCAAGGAGCAAGCAAATCATAAACATTCAATAAATGTTAGTTGAATTTGTGAAAACAGAGCTCAAGCCCAAGGCAAAGTCCTAAGCCTGCTCTTGCTCTTGCTGCTTTCTAAGCCTAAATTTCCTAAGAAATTTAAAATTACTAGATCAAATAAGATTGTCATTAGCCAAGGAAACAAAAATGGTTAATCAAGAAATTTAATAAATTAACGTGCCCAAAGAAAATGTAAGATCTGATATTACTAAAGAATATCCCCCAAAATGTTGAGAGGTGACCAAAAAACAGCATCACTAAAGGAAAAATAAAGTCAAAGAGTGTATTATAAATTGGCAGTTTTTTCCTAACCAACATGATGTAATCATAACTAATTATTTTCTGATAGCTACCTCATAACAAAAAAAAACAGCAATCACTGGCACTATCATTTACACAAATGTACAGCTCATAGAGACCTCAATATTATAGTTACTCTTTAAAATAAACTTTTACAAAAAGGAGTACAGAAAACATAAAATAGCAGGAAGAATAAAATCCACCTAATTGTCTATCAGAAGGAAAATAATAAACGAATATTTGGAAATAAAAATCACAGAGCTATATACTTGAAAATACGATAGAACTAATTATTGAAAAGATCTGGTCATTTTTATAAAATCCAAAAGTGCTCAGAGAAAGTAAAGAGTAAAAGAACCATATTCCTTCAGAAAAGAAAGATCCAGAAAATATCAACCACCCAATTAAAATTTAAACAGAATGGGGAAAATAATGAACAGACGAGAAGTAAAGAACTATAAAATCTTCCAAATAAAAACTGCAATGGAAACTAACTGAACTTTGTAAATTACAACAGCTACTCCAGTCTCTACAGAAATATTCATGAACCCTACCCTCTCCAGCTAAGCAAATATGGCAACTAAGATGCATTTTCCAGGGGTGTTAGCAGATGTACAACAGCTACTTGCTATAGAACAGACCCAGTCAGCAGTACAGAAGTTCACAGCTTCAGCGAAGTTGTAGCCCTGATTAAATCCAGAATGATAGGCACGAGGAAATGTCACAACAAATTCGCCAGCACACTGATTGGTCCTGTACACCTAAATGCAAATTGGGAACAGGAATATAAACAAAACAAAACAAAATAAAAACAACAAAAAAGGGAGACAGATTTTATCAGTTTCAGAAGCATTTCCTAAAATTGAAAACAATAAAGCATTAACCTACACATATCAGAAAATAATATCAGGGTTTAAGCAGCAGCCAGAATTCCACCTTCTTAAAATAGTCACTGATAACAAATTATAATAATTCACCACAAGAATTAGCAGCCAAAGAAATTCTCAAAGAAAAAATGTTATCCCCCAAGCTACTAGTTTCCTAACTTGATAAAATTTACAATTACGAGAACTTTTCTTTTATTCCTTTTATTCTTGTGTTGAAAACAGTGTTTAAAGATGGAATTTTCTCCTACTTTTGTATAATTTTTTGGAAAGTAATTAATTAGCTCATATATAATATGGAGATATCCCAAAAATCAGTTTTCCTGAATCTCACTGTTTTATGATACTACTATATGTCTTTTGAAAACTCCCAGATTCTAGTATAAATTCTTTAAAGACAAAGTAACACTACTATTACTCAATCTACTTTCTCATTAAGGTTATGAGGACTATTTGACTACATGTAACAGCAAACTTATTAAATTTACACTTTATCAAGTGTTAGCTTAACTCTAATAGTCATTCCCAAAACAAGACTGAAAAGCAGAAAAAGTACTTGCAGTATGTTTTTACTTCATTATCTCACGTGAGGAAAAAAAAAAACCATGCAATCTTTATATGAAATATCATCTCCAAAATGATAAGCATTAATTATTAGAACTACCATTTAAAATACCCACACTTCGGTTACACAGGGATAATAAAGAAAATAAGATTTTTGTTAAAACCAGGATATAATGTTTTACTGAAAACAGAAGGCTATTTTAATAGGTAGCTATACATAAAGTGTAATTTCATACTTTAAAACACTTCTTTCTTTTTTGTGCTGGGAAAGATTCACCCTGAGCTAACACCTGTTGCCAATCTTCCCCTTTTTTTTTTTTCTCCCCAAAGCCCCAGGACACGGTTGTATACTCTACTTTAAGTCCTTCTAGTCCTTCTAGGTGAGCCGCCACCACAGCATGGCTACTGACAGATGAGTGTTGTGGTTCCATACCCGGGAACCAAACCCGGGCCACTGAAGCAGAGCGCGCCAAACTTTAACCACTAGGCCATGAGGGCTGGCTCTAAAATACTCCTTTCTTAATCAAATAAATGTTGTTCCCTTCAGAGTATAAATTCTAATTTGGCTAGAAGATAAATATGATCTTTTACTTCCAATTACAAAACAAAGCATATATTGTGACTCTATCTAATCAAAAGCTAATATAACCTTAAATTAAAATACTGTAGGGAGACACAAAAAGACTCACAGGCACACCGTGCTCCATCAGCACATTGGGGTTCATGATGGTGACTAACTGATGCAGCAGATCAGGCTGAGATTCAAATAACTCAGGGGCCAGCTCCCTCATCACCTCCTCCAGTTGTTCTGCAGCATGAGACGGCACACCATACCATGTCTTTGGCTCCCCCCTAGCAAAAGAAATAACTGTTTAGCTAGGTAGAGCATGATGCCAATGAGGCCAGGGTGTCTAACTCAAATCTACTAAATGATAATTAACTTTGTCTTGTTACATGGCCACAGATTATATGCCCTGAATCCTGGTAACTATCTCATCAATCTGTGCTATTGTTCATAATAGAAGGCAAGGCAAGAGTATATGGATAGGTAGATCCATACTGACTACTATAAGAAAAGCAATTCAAAGTACATGAACTCTTTAAGGTGGATGAGCAAACACTACATTCAAACAGGAAAGACACTACGTGAAAAGTAAGTACTGTGCGAAAGGCTACTGACATACTACTTGATTCACAGGTCCACTGGACAGTCCAATTATTGCTTCAATGATCAAAGTAAAAGTCAATGCTCTCACAAGAGTACCTTTGCATAACTTCATTGAGTTCATTTTTACTATCCAAGGAAATAAGCCAAGGCTAGAAATTTTTGAAAACTTGAATAGAATTCTATCTATAAATCTTAAGGACCAAAAACTTGGCACCATTAATACACTAGACTTTAGTGGACTAAGTTCATTTATAATGTACTCCTAGAAAATGGATTTAATGAGTCATGCAATTTATAGACTAGCTAAATTTCTTAATCCTAACACAATTCACAGTGCTGTCTCTAATAGAACTTACTGTGATGATGAAAATGTTCTATATCTGTGCTAGCCAATAGAGGGTCCCCTAGTCACATGTGACTATACAGGACCTGAAATGTGGTTAGTGCAACCGAGGAGTGCAAATTTCTAATTTTACTTAATCTTAACTAATTTATATAGCCACACATGAGTAGCAGCTATCATATTACACAGCACAGCAATGAAGCAGAGAAAGAAAATCACTAGAGTTTTCACTGCATAGCATGATTTGAGCAGTATCTTCTAATGAAGGGAAAAACATCATTTAGTTAAGATCATAATACTGGACAAGAAACTATCTAAGTAAATAAAAGCTGTGGGTGAGATAAAAAAAATTCCGCAAAAGAACTTAATACACATGTACCAGGTATAATATATAATATAAAATAATATAAAAATATTTAGGGAAAATATTTTTAAAAAGGAAAAAATCATTTGAAAATTTCAAATACTGAAAGTTTAGTCAGATCTTAATTATATAAACTTTAAATATCCTACCTTGCATATCAAAACTACTTTTCATGTATACCAAACAAGTATCATTTGGTCTAAAACTCTAGGTTCTGCTGCACGCACATACTTTAAAAGGGCAGCCGTCTGAGACGTTGTACCCTTAGACCTCTACACTTCTCAATATATTATCCTACATTTGGGAAGGAAATACTTGTAAAGTCAGCTTTCCCTAACGTATTACCTAACATTATTACACTTTTAAAAAGGTTACTAAGTAAGTATGCTGTTAACAAAGATTGTACATACCAGTGCAAGTAGTTGATGGAATAACTCCAATGATCTTCAATGTGCCAACAAAAAGAAGAGAAACACATTCCCACATAAAGCCATGGCACCTTCATACCAGAAATGTCTACGTTAATATGTGCAAGAACAGATTGCTCTAGGACAGGCATGTTATTCAAGTTCCAACCAGAAAGAGCATATTCCTATAAAGAAAAAAACGTAAATGAGAGATAAGAAATAAGTGCCCAAAAGAAATCTCAAGGGAGTCCTAAAAAAAAAAAGGTAAAAATTGTATAACATTTACAATAATCTAGTCCATAGAATCTGTGCTCTCTGTACTCTACTACATACACCTAAATACCTAATCCTATCTCCTATCTGGTATTTAGAGTTCCCTTTAATTATCTTAGATGCCTCTCGTTTATTGTGAAGCACAGAAGCAAGGCTTTTTATTACTCCCACTCAGCTTACCAGGAAAACACTGTGAGACTCATTTTAATAGGTAGCTATTATATTTCTACTTTATCCCCAGTAGCATAACTTTCCAAAATGTTTATCATTATATTTATAGAATGGTGCCAGATATTGTGAAAACATAATAAGATACATAATCCTGAATTTGTGGCAAAACCGAAGAATAAGATGATGCAGAAAGTCACCCCGCCACTACAAACACATCTAGAAATATTAGATAAATTATAACAAGAAAAACATTTGTTTCATAGATGAACTAAAAAAAAAGAAAAATTCTCAGTTTCCAGAAACAAGGAGAGGAAGCAAAGCCAGAATGAAAAAGGAAAGTTGCTGTCTGAGTTTTCACAGAAGTTTCTAACAGGATACAAGCACTGGACACTGAGTTTCAAACACCCACCCCTGAAACCACATGAGGTAGAGATTTAAAGTGCTTATCATCCTTGTGAACAGCAGTTCTCAAAGTGGGCTGTAGGGAGCCCAGGACTATTTCAGGGGATTTGCAACATCAAACTATTTTCATAGTAATTCTAAGATGTTATTTGCTTTTCTCACTCTCATTCTTGCAGGAACATAGTGTGAGTCTTCCAGAGGATATGTGACACATTAATATCAAAACAGACCAAAGGTAGAAAGAGACAAGAGAATCCAACTGCATTCTATTAGAAGGCTTAACTGTCGAACCTGGATGCCCAGGTATGGAGAGGGAGGGAAGTTCATTATTATGTTTAACTTTACACATTTGAAACTTTCTATAATAGACAGTCTAAACATAAAACTCTCAAAGTAATCAGTTAAACAGCCAATGACAAAGCTGAAGAGAGAATGTGTGAACTAGAAGAGATTTGAGGTTATGATCTGTAACACAGCACAGAGAAATGGAAACTATAAAAGTGTAGTTAAGAGTCACAGAGGATAGAATAAGAAAGTCTAATATTTTAAGTAGGAATTCCAATAAGAAATAAAGAGGAGATATGATTCCTAACCTCTGTAGGCTTTTTTTTTAAAAAAAAAAAAAAAAAAGAGGCTTTCAAAAAAATACTACTCAATACATTCTTTAGTTGGTTGGTCAGCTGGTTGGCTGAAAAAATCATGAAGCTAGTTGAAGAGACAAGACCTACGTACAAAAAGTTTCAAGTTAAGGCAACATAAACTCCAAAACAGATAAATGAATAAATTCTATAGTTCTTCAAAAGAGCACACGGGTTTGGATTGTAAAGAAAACCTGACAGAAAAAGAAGACACTAAGTAGGCCTTGGAAGGATAGATAAGATTTAAAGGTAAATAAGAGACAGAATATACTGGTCTGGCTGGTGAAGGGGCAGAGTGGAATAGTCATACTCACAAATACAGAGTAGAAAAGAAGACTGGAACTTTCATCTTAAATTTCAAACTAAGAAGCTTAGATCTTATCCTATATTCAAAAGGGAAATAAGACAGGTTTTGAAAAATGAAACAATATGATAAACATACTATCAAATACTTTGAAATTTCCAATTATGGAAAATTTCAAATATAAACAAGACAGAATTGAATAATGAACTCCCAAAGACTCATCAATCTTAAAATTTTAAATGAAAGCAATGCATGAGAAAGACTACAGAGAGAAGCAGTGAGCAGAAACAGTTAACATAGCAGCCCTAAGACTGCTAATCTGCAAAAGGCCTGCTTAAAGTTTGGCCCTTGGCTAGCATCTGGAAACTTGGATGGTAAACAATTCCCTACACTGATACAGAGTGGCTCACAGTGCCTAGACTGTACAATGTAGTTTACCCGCATACCTGCTTTCCTTTTGGGAGTCTGGAATTTTGGTACAGGTTAGGCAGAGGCTGCCTATGTCACCAGTCCCCAATAAAAACCTGAGTCTCTAATAAGCTCCTCTGATAGACAACACTTCACACATGTTGTCAATTTGATACTGGAGTAACTAAGTGCATTCTGAGTGACACCACTGGGAGAGGACTCTTAGAAGCTTGCACGTAGTCTTCTCTGGACTTTGACCATGCATCCTTTCCCTTTGATGATTTTGCTTTGTATCCTTTCACTGTAATAAACCATAGCCATGAATCCTCATAGAAAATCACTGAACTTGGAGACCGTCTTGGGGGCTCCCAACACAAGTGATCATTATGTAAGACCATGGTAATCATCCCAAAAAGATGTGATACAACCGACACAAGGATGGTAGTAGTGGGAATGAAAAGAGGACAATACTACAGAAAATAATGAAAAATGAACTAACGTGATACACTCAATGATTTACATGGAGTGAGGACAAGAAGAAGAAAAAAACACTTCCAAAGTTTCAAATTTTAAGCCTATCTTTATTCCTCAGAAGTCCTGTTTGTAGAACACATTGTACTCATAAGACAAATGTATTAACTTCAGAAGTACTTTTCCACTAAGCTATGATACCAGAGAAGTGTGCTATCAGATACCAAGAGGACAACTCAGACAGAATTTCAACACAAATACACAATTCCTGGTGAAAAGCTAGTAGTTATCTACTATTCTAAAAGAGTAACTTTCAGAGGAGAGTAACAAACTACAAAATTCAAGTATAAAGAGTCTGAAGGTTTTATACATGGTGTCTAATTAGTCCTTAAAATCCTTCTGTGATAAATGAGTTCTCTGTCCATCTTACGGTACATAACACAGAATCCTGAGTAAAACATGACTGCACAAAAACAGAATCCTGAGTAAAACATAACTGCTTAGAAAATAAACAGCAAATCTGTGACGCAGTCTAGAAAAAAAGGCACTATCACCTGTCTCTTCATACTATGATTGAAAGCTTTAAAGTCCAGCATTTCTCCACATTCTTACATCAAGGTGAATGAAGCAAAAGCAGAAATAGATAAACGGATATTCATACAAAATTCAAACATAGAGAAGGATTAATAGTTATATTAGTAACATTAGTTACTTAGGGTTGACACTTAATCTTTAAGAACTGTGTGACTTGGGGCCAGCCCCATGGCAGAGTGGTTAAGATCACGTGCTCTGCTTCCGTGGCACAGGGTTTCGCTAGTTTGAATCCTGTGCGCAGACTTGGCACCGCTCATCAGGCCATGCTGAGGCAGTATCCCACATGCCACAACTAGAAGAACCCACAACTAAAAATACCCACAACATAAAAGAACTATGTACCAGAGGGCTTTGGGAGAAAAAAGGAAAAACATAAAATCTTTAAAAAAAAAAAAAGAACTGTGTGACCTTATCTCTAAGATTAGAAGATATTTCTGTTTAAGAACAACTTAAAAGTTCAGAACAGAGGCTGTGGAACAAAATGGCAGGTGAGCTGACCCGGGACTCTGTCCCCTCCAAAGTACAACAAAAGACTGGGAAGAAAAAAAAGAAAACAAAAAACCCCCTGAGTTTCAGCTGATGAACCTAATGCCAGGACTCAGAGACCTACAGTCTCAAAAGACAGAAGACGGAGCCCCTACTGCCCGCCTCGGAGGAGCTGGAACTGGGTAAGAGAGAACATTGCTCCATCCCCTAGAAACCGGGCTGGCCGCGAGCATCCGGGAAGGAGTGGGGGAGGGGCCGCGCGACCAGGGCATCGTCTAGGACTCCTGCCGCCGGTACTGTGGAAACCTGCTGACAGGGGAAAGCTTCCGGGCGCGGGGACCCCATAAACGCAGGACAGGAGACCAGAGAACAGAACTGATCGAATCCAGAGCGGTGCATGAGAGAAACCGCTCCCAGCCCCGCCCGGCAAAGCGCACAGGGCACAGCCATCTTGCCCGAAGGTGGAGAGCTCAGAACACGCGGCTCTCGACCCCCATCTAGTGGCGAGAGACGGTAACTGCAAACGAATTCTACCACCATGTGAAAAAACTCCTCCTCTACCATCCAGCAATTTATAAAAGCCCCAGACCAGAAGGAAAACAATAAAAACACAGAATTAAGTCAGGAGGACTTGGAATTAGGTAAACTAAATGAAAATGAGTTCAGAGCAGCTATAATCAAAAAACTCAATGAGGTAGAGAGAAAGAGAAACAAGCCGAGTTCTGGAGCTACTTCACAAGAGAGATTGAAATTATAAACAAGAATCAAACAGAATTACTAGAGATGAAAAACACAGTGGACCAGATAACACAGAATATGGATTCCCTGAATGCCCGGGTAGACTCCAGAGAAGAGCAAATTAGCATAATCGAAGATAGACAGGCTGAAGTGCTCCAGACAGAGGAAGAAAGAGAACTAAGGATTAAAAGGAATGAGGAAAGTATTAGAGAGACAGCAGATTCAATGAGCAGAAACAATTTAAGGATCATAGGAATTCCCGAGAACGTAGATTAGGAAAATGGAGCAGAAAGTGTGCTTAATGAAATTATAGAAGAGAACTTCCCAAATCTAGGGATTGAGGGAGAAATGTGTGTAGAGGAAGCTTTCAGATCTCCTAGATTTGTCAATGTAAAAAGACCTACTGAAAGGGATATAGTAGTAAAATTGGCAAAAAGTAATGACAAAGAAAGAAGACTCAGGGCTGCACGAAATAAGAGAATTACCTACAAGGGAGCCCCTATCAGACTGTCAGCGGATTTCTCTGCAGAAACCTTACAAGCTAGGAGAGAATGGAGTGACATATTCAAAGCTTTAAAAGATAAAAATCTTCAGCCAAGAATACTCTATCCAGCAAGAATATTCTTCAGATATGAGGGAGAAATTAAATCTTTTCCAGACAAACAAAAGTTAAAGGAATTTGTAACCAAAAGTCCTCCACTACAAGAAATCCTCAGGAAGGCTCTCATTCCTGAAAAAAGAAAAAAGGGAGAAAGGGGTCATAAACCACAGAGTAGGGAGACAGATAAATAGAACGAGAATAGGATAGCAAATATTCAACTATAGCATTAGGATAAAGATAAGGAAACTACCAAAGCAAAGATGATCTTATCACTCTAACTACAAACTCATAACACAAGTTGGAACAAGAAGTGAAAATAATAATTTAGGAGGGGAAGTGCAAAGGGACTAAATTAGTCTAGGCCAAGGAAGTAAGAGACCACCAGAGAATAGACTATATTATACACGAGATTCTAAATACAAACTTCAGGGTAGACACTAAACTAAACAACAGAACAGAGCCACAAAACATAAATAAGCAAAAATCTAAGAAACCCAGCATAAGAAACTGCAGTATCAAATGGGTAGGATAAAACACAGGAAGAGAAAAGCAGGAAAGCCAGATAATGAGCAACAGACTGACAGCATTAAGTCCACATGCATCAATAATCACTCTCAATGTAAACGGATTGAACTCTCCAATAAAAAGACACACAGTGGCAAAATGGATTAAAGAACAAGATCCAACAATTTGTTGCCTCCAGGAAACACACCTCAGCCCCAAGGACAAACACAGACTCAGAGTGAAGGGGTGGAGGTCCATACTTCAAGCTAATAGCAAGAGAAAAAAAGCAGGTCTTGCAATTCTTATATCAGACAAAGTGGATTTCAAAATAAGACAGGTAAAGAGAGACACACAGGGACAATATATAATGATCAAAGGGACACTTCATCAAGAAGAAATAACGCTTATAAATATCTATACACCCAACACAGGAGCACCAAGGTTCATAAAGCAACTATTAACAGACCTAAAGGAAGATGTTAAAAACAACACAATAATAGTAGGGGACCTCAACACCCCACTCACATCAATGGACAGATCATCCAGACAGAAAATCAACAAGAAAATAGTGGAGGTAAATGAAAAAGTAAAACAATTGGACTTAATAGACATATATAGATCACTTCATCCTAAAAAAGCAGAATACACATTCTTCTCAAGTGCACATGGAACATTCTCAAGGACAGACCATATGCTGGGAAACAAGGCAAGCCTCTACAAATTTAAAAAAATGGAAATAATAACAAGCATCTTCTCTGATCATAATGCTATAAGGCTAGAAATTAATTACAAGAAAAAAGCTGAGAAAGGCACAAAGATGTGGAGACTAAACAATACACTACTGAACAAGCAATGGATCATTGAAGAAATTAAAGAAGAAATCAAAAAATATCTGGAAACTAATGAAAATAACACGCCATACCAACGCATATGGGATACAGCAAAAGCTGTATTAAGAGGAAAATTCATTGCAATACAGGTACATCTTAACAAACAAGAAAAATCCCAAATAAGCAATCTTAAACTACACCTAACTGAACTAGAGAAAGAAGAACAAATAAAGCCCAAAGGCAGCAGAAGGAGAGAAATAATAAAAATCAGAGCAGAAATAAATACTATTGAAACGAAAAAGGCGGTAGAAAGGATCAATGAAACAAAGAGCTGGTTCTTTGAGAAGATAAATAAAATTGACAAAACCCTAGCCAGACTTACAAAGAAAAAACGGGAGAAAGCTCAAATAAACAAAATCAGAAATGAAAGAGGAGAAATAACAACAGACTCTGCAGAAATACAACGGATTATAAGAGAATACTACGAAAAACTCTATGCTAACAGAATGGATAACCTAGAGGAAATGGATAAATTCTTGGACTCCTACAATCTCCCAAAGCTCACTGAAGAAGAAGGAGACAATTTGAACAGACCAATCACAAGGAAAGAGATTGAAACAGCCATCAAAAACACCCCAAAGAATAAAACCCCAGGACCAGATGGCTTCCCTGGGGAATTCTACCAAACTTTCAAAGAGGATTTAACACCTATCCTTTTCAAGCTATTCCAAAAAATTAGGGAAGATGGAACACTTCCTAACACATTCTATGAGGCCAACATCACACTGACACCAAAGCCAGACAAGGACACCACGAAAAAAGAGAACTACAGGCCAATATCACTGACGAACATAGATGCAAAAATTCTGAACAAAATTTTGGCCACCAGAATTCAGCAATTCATCAAAAGGATCATACATCATGATCAGGTGGGATTCATACCAGGGACACAGGGATGGTTCAACATCCGCAAATCAATCAACATGATACACCACATCAACAAATTGAGGAATAAAAACCACATGATCACCTCAATAGATGCAGAGAAAGCATTTGACAAGATCCAACAGCCATTTATGATAAAAACTCTGAACAAAATGGGCATAGAAGGGAACTACCTCAACATAATAAAGGCCATATATCACAAGCCCACAGCCAACATCATACTCAATGGGCAAAAACTGAGCGCCATCCCCCTGAAAACAGGAACGAGACAAGGATGCCCTCTATCACCACTCTTATTTAACATAGTACTGGAGGTCCTGGCCAGAGCAATCAGGCAAGATAAAGGAATAAAAGGAATCCAAATAGGGAGGGAAGAAGTGAAACTCTCACTGTTTGCAGACGACCTGATCTTATATATAGAAAACCCCAAAGAATCCAGTGGAAAACTCTTAGAAGTAATCAACAACTACAGCAAAGTTGCAGGGTATAAAATCAAGTTGCATAAATCAGTAGCATTTCTATATTCTAACAAAGAACTAACAGAAAAAGAACTCAAGAGCACAATACCATTCACAATAGCAACAAAAAGAATAAAATTCCTTGGGGTAAATGTAACTAAGGAAGTGAAGGACCTATATAATGAAAATTACAAGGCCTTTCTGAGAGAATTGGATGACGACATAAGGAGATGGAAAGACATTCCATGTACATGGATTGGAAGAATAAACATAGTTAAAATGTCCATTCTACCTAAAGCAATCTACAGATTCAACGCTATCCCAATCAGAATCCCAATGACATTCTTTACAGAATTAGAACAAAGAATCCTAAAATTTATATGGGGCACCAAAAGACCCCGAATTGCTCAAGCAATCCTGAGAAAAAAGAACAAAACGGGAGGCATTACAACCCTGACTTCAAAACTTACTACAAAGCTACAGTAATCAAAAGAGCATCTGCTACAAAAACAGGTGCACAGATCAATGGAACAGAAGTGAAAGCCCAGAAATAAAACCACACATCTATGGACAGCTCATCTTCGACAAAGGAGCAGAGTGCATACAATGGAGAAAAGACAGTCTTTTCAACAAATGGTGCAGGGAAAACTGGAAAGCCATATGTAAAAGAATGAAAATTGACCATTCTTTTTCACCATTCACCAAAATAAACTCAAAATGGATCAAAGACCTAAAGGTGAGACCTGAAACCATAAGGCTTCTAGAAGAAAATGTAGGCAGTACATTCTTTGACATCCGTATTAAAAGGATCTTTTCAGACACCATGTCTTCTCAGAGAAGGGAGACAATAGAAAGAATAAACAAATGGGACTTCATCAGACTAAAGAGCCTCTTCAAGGCAAATGAAAACAGGATTGAAACAAAAAAACAACCCACTAACTGGGAAAAAATATTTGCAAGTCATATATCTGACAAAGGCTTGATATCCATAATATATAAAGAACTCTCACAACTCAACAAAAATCAAACGACCCGATCAAAAAATGGGCTGGAGACATGAACAGACATTTCTCCAAAGAAGATATACGGATGGCCAATACGCACATGAAAAGATGCTCATCATCGCTGATCATCAGGGAAATGCAAATCAAAACTACACTAAGATATCACCTTACACCTATTAGAATGACAAAAATATCTAAATCTAATAGTAACAAATGTTGGAGAGGTGGTGGAGAGAATGGAACCCTCATACACTGCTGGTGGGAATGCAAACTAGTGCAGCCACTATGGAAAACAGTATGGAGATTCCTCAAAAAATTAAAAATAGAACTATCATACGATCCAGCCATTACACTACTGGGTATCTATTCAAAGAGCTTGAAGTCAGCAATTCCAAAAGTCCCATGCACCCCAATGTTCACTGCAGCATTATTTACAATAGCCAAGACATGGAAGCAACCTAAGTGCCCATCAACAGATGAATGGATAAAGAAGTTGTGGTATATATATATATACAATGGAATACTACTCAGCTGCAAAACAGAACAAAATCATCCCATTTGCAACAACATGGATGGACCTTGAGGGAATTATGTTAAGCGAAATAAGCCAGTTAGAGAAGGATAATCTGTGCATGACTCCACTCATATGAGGAATTTAAAAATGTGGACAAAGAGAACAGATTAGTGGCTACCAGGGGAAAGGTGGGGTGGGGGGTGAGCACAAAGGGTGAAGTGGTGCACCTACAACACGAATGACAAACATTAATGTACAACTGAAATCACACAAGATTGTAACCTATCATTAACTCAATAAAAAAAAAAGTTCAGAACAGAAACAAAATTGAGAAGAAGGCAAGAGCTATAAAAGGAAGTCTCTTCCCAATAATTAAATAATTGCCTACCATTTGCCAATGGAAGGATAAGAAGAAACTCACATTGATACATTTCTTTATACTTAGACAAACCAGGTTTAACTTAGTGATACTGACCACATATACCTTCCAACACCCAAAGAAGACCATAAGGAGAAATAGTGGGGAAAAAAAGACATGAGACATAGAAAATAGCAAAATGGTCGACATAAATCAACCATATCAATAATTATAATAAATGTAAATGGACTAAACACTCCAAACAAAAGACACCTGTCAGGCTAGATTAAAAGCAAGATCCAATCATATGCTGCCTACAAAAGACCCACTTCAGATTCCAAAATACAGACAGCTTTAAAGAAAAATAATGGAGAAAGATATACCATGACAACAGTAACCTTAAGAGAGCTAGAGTGGCTACTTAGTCATGCATAACATAACATTTCAATCAACGACAAACTGCACATACAATGGTGGTCCCATCAAACAAGTACCATATGGCCTAGGTATGTAGTAGGCTATACCATCTAGGTTTGTGTAAGTACACTCCATGATGTTCACAAAACAACAAAATCACCTAACGATGCATTTCTCAGAATGTAGCTCCGTCATTAAGTGATGAATGACTGTACTTTTAATTGTACACACTTCCACACTACGTAATCTTTTTTTTTTTTTTACCATGTGTAACTCTTTTAATAGGAGATAAAACTCTTAATCACTGTCAATTATAGAGGGAAAGAAAAAGTGACAAGAACCAAAGTAAAGATAAAAAGAAAGGAATAATCATCTTAATTCAGCTTTACACATAGAGGTCATCTTCTATGTGACAGGACTTCATTATATGTTACAGTTTAAATGCATATTTGAAAACCTACCTGCTCAAGTGTTGAAGGAAACTTAATTCTTGACCTAACAATGAAATATAACTTTTTAAAAATCTTAAATCACTTTCTAGATTTTTAAACAGAAAGAGCTAGGCAAAGTTGGTTTTGTTTTTTTCCCCAAGGAAGATTAGCCCTGAGCTAACTACTGCCAATCCTCCTCTTTTTGCTGAGGAAGACTGGCCCTGAGCTAACATCCATGCCCATCCTCCTCTACTTTATATGTGGGATGCCTACCACACCATGGCCTGCCAAGTGGTGCCATGTCTGCACCCGGGATCCAAACCGGCAAACCCCGGGCCGCCGAAGTGGAACGTGCGCACTTAACTGCTGAGCCACTGGGACGGCCCCTAGGCAAAGTTTTTTAACTGGAGTTAAAGTTTTAAACTAATTCAATTGGTTTTAAAATGCAAAGTTAAATAATTTTTAAAGGTACTTTGAATTTATTATTTTTAAAACTGAACATTATTTATATTGACCAAATCCTACATATTTAATATTTTGAATGAACATAGTCCCTAAGATTAGAGGAAGACAGTTCTCTACTATGCAAAGGCTAAATCAGCTTGGGGGTAAGCAGAAGTTTGGATACTAATATCTGTTCTGCACCTCTTCTTCTGGCAGCATCTTTCTCCGACCATCCTTCACAGGAAATCCACTCCCAAAGTCTTTTGAAGAGATATCAGCTCCATACTCGACAATAACATCTTCTTCAATGCTGCTCACCAGCCGCCAGAATTCCTTTTCTACTAGTTCTGTGGGAACCATCTAAACAGGGAAAACAAAGATTACAGATTACTAACTCACTGTAACCCTAGCCCACTGTAACATAATACACAGGTCAAGTGAACAGAAACCCATGACAAAATAGAAAATCTTCTCATTTCCAAGAACTGAAAAGACTGGGGTCCTGGCTTTTTCCACTGAGGATATTCAGAAAAACATAATGAACTTGAACTGCCTTTTTCTGCAAGCTACTTCCAAACTAAGAAAGATAAAGATGACCCAGGACCTCAAGGAGGAAAATGGAAATGCAAAAATCAGGGCTGAATTTTAACGGTTTTGGCAAATTTTTCTGATAGTGATTTTAAAAAGTCTAAGATCTGCTAGGAAAAGAAGCAAATCTCATATTACAAAAAACTAAACAAAAGCAGTAACTGCTAATACTTCATGCTTTTCTATAAAGGATTGGGCAAATAAACAATTCAAAAATCAAAGCAGATTTCTCAACACGAGCATGCACGCTGCCACATTAGAGAGTGAAAGAAATAGAAACAGATGCCAGGCCCCTAATATTTGGATATGATATTCTATCATCTTTTTCATTACTGTCCTTGTTTTCTACAAAAGAATGAAAGTAAAAAGCAAACCAAAAGCTTTGGACTCAGATAAATCTTCATACCTCCCCAAAGTGATCTAAAAGATAGATACTCACATGGACTGGCATATTGAAATAATCGGACTTAAAATTATCTGCCATCTCTCCAAAGCTCTGAAGTGTATACTCTCGTACAGCTTGTTCAAACCCAAAGGCTTCTCGAGGTTTATTACATTCCTGGGAAGAAAAAATATCTAAGATCAACTCACGGAAATGAAATGAATAAAGTATTAAGCTCTCAGGTACTACCTTCTTCGATCATTTCCCTAGGTAAAGCAAACCAATCAACCCTACACAGTGAAACAAGTATTAATTACTTCAATATGGAATCAGGAAATAATATCTTAGAACCTCAACTGCATTTTCACAGCCTTCCAGTAGGAAGGTAGTTATGAGACAGCTTTAGACTTTGGAGTTGGCATTAAGCTCTAGCACCAAGACAAACATCTGGAGGACTACTAACTTGAAATCAAGCCCAGGGATGCCTACCATTCTCAGTATTATCAGTGGATTTAGCTATGGAGAAAATAAATGTTCATGGCAGAAGAAAAGGTAATGGATAAAGAGATATCCACTGGATTGCTAGGATATCTAGCTAGAAGAATGGTTTTTTCACAGTATCAATCACCATGACCAATATCTTAACACAAATACTCGGTGTAGAACTGCTTCTGAATCACCTAACCTTGAGAATGATAGTATTTATTGAATTATTATAATAATTCAAAGGCCATAAAAAACCTTTGAATACATCTAGATACACCCAACCAACTCCTTCCCTTCAATGTCCTATCACAACATTTTGTCAAAATATGTAGAGTATGCATTTCATGATAATGACATTATGATCTTTCAATAAGAATAATTTAGTATGTCAACTATACTTCAATTAAAAACAATAATTTAGTACAACCAAGTCAAAATTTAAATAAACTAATAGATGCCATCAGTTTACTTGGTAGCATGAAAACTGAATGCATAAATCCTAAGTTCTAGCTCTTCATGTCTGATTTTTACTTTTTTTTAAATTAGAAAAGAAAAAACAAATAACCAACAGCTTTTCTTCATTCTTATTGTTTTCCAGGAATACGAATATTGTGAGGAAAAGTCCCATTCATCCGCATCAATAAACAGAAGTATTTAACCAACAGTCAGAAAAAGAACTTTTGAAAGGCAAGCTGAGTCAACACAATTGCTACATTTCCATACAATATCACTCTTAAAAAATTCTGGAGATTTTAAACATTGAAGAACAGAGAGTAGAAGCAGCTTTAGGGAATGTGATTACTCTATGTCTGTATGTGTGCATTATTGTTCTTAGTTAAAAAAGGATCCGTTAAGGTTAGGCCTGTACCTCCGCAACACATTTAGGACACCTCCAGTCTCCTTTGGGCACATCAGGCAGGGGGGGAATTAAACAAAATGTATGATAGCTGTCATCACATCCATCACACAAAAGTAATTTATCTTCGTTATTTCCCCGACCACAAAACATACAAACATAGAGATCAACCTGTGAAAAACAAACAAAATGAAAGTATATTTTCTATAATTAACAACATTAAATTTTTACCAGGAACTCCTTAATTGAAACAAACAAAATAATGTACATTAAAAAGTAAGCATAACTTAAACCCTGAATATTTATTTTAAATAATTGTATTTAAACAGCTTTTCATAAAACTTCCTACATTTCCTCAGAGTTTCTACAGGCAAGTTAATAAAAGCACATCAAGTTATTAGAATAAAGACAGACTACAAATCTAGGGAACCTGAAAGTTAACTTATATAAATAAAATATACCATGTCATCCTTCCTACACAGAAACACTCTTCGGTAAAGAATGCATACTGAGGACTGTCTATAATACAGCTCAAGGATTGACAAATTTATATTCATTCTTTCACTTAGTTACTCACAAGATTTATGCCTTAGGGGAACACTTCACATATATGGGACAAAACAAGGTTAACATTACATAAACCAAAGCTGCAACTTTAGATTCACCATCAAATCTTCTAACCAAATGAGCTAAATAAATGGCATACCAAGGTATAGTAAAATAAAAAGTGCAAAACTAAAATAAAAATAAATCCTTTCCCTCCTGACACATCTCAGAACACTTACAAAGTTAACAGAGAGAGTTCCTTTCCGTTGTCTCATTTGCATGTTAAATACGTCTGACCTGCTGGTAACTTTTCGTCTTCGGGAGACCTCATCTTGAAATAAAAATAGTTAAATAATAATAGTAAAAACTAATGTTGAGAACTTACTATGGACCAGACACTATTTAAATATTTTAAGTTAGTTAAAATCTCACAACACCATGAGGTAGATACACTATTATACCCATTGAACATAAAGAATCTGAAGTATAGTGAAGTTAGATAACCTGCCCAAACACACCGCCCGTCAGTGGCAGTTTTGGGATTCTAATCTAGATAGACAAGCACTAGAGAGTTTAACTACTAATTCTATACTGTCTGTATATAGTACTTATCAGGGACTAAGTTGAGACTAGTTTTAAGATCACTGCCAGCCAACACAATAATTACAAGGATGAAAAAGATAATCAGTACTTAATTCTTAAAAGGGTAATAATAAATATTATAATGTATTTAGTAAGTCCTTTCACACTGAATGTTTTGAGAGTGACGGAACAGTATTATCTGATCCTCCAAAGTTCAGTCCACAACCTGAACTATGACTTAATTATTCATATCATAAAACACATAACTAATATGACATGACTATAGCATTTCACTAAATTCTTATACAGTAAAAACATATCCAACACAATCTTTGTTAAATTGAGTTTTAAAACCAACATGTACATAAAGAGAATAATGGAACTTGACCTTTGCATTAGCAATTTTCCTCACAAAATGTTTCAAACATGTTAAGTTCAGAGTACTAGGCTTTCCTCAAACACACTTTATTTAAATGAAGTGTCACATCAAGGCAATTATAAAAAAATATCAGAATTATATTTAGAATTTAAGTCATAAGCTCTCCCCAGTATATTTTGATACTAAAGATCAGAGAATTCTCTATTTCTTTTTGAATTTAAAAGTTGTAAGCTTTTGTGGCCGGCCCTGTGGCCAAGTGGTTAAAGTTACACACGCTCCACTTCGGTGGCCCAGGTTCATGGGTTTGGATCCCAGGGGCAGACCTACTCCACTCATCAGCCAAGCTGTGGAGGCATCCCACATACAAAATAGAGGAAGACTGGCACACATGTTAGCTCAGGGTGAATCTTCCTCACAAAAAAAAAGTTGTAAGCTTTAGATCACCAGGTGAGAACCATTAATTTTGCCAATCTCTCATAAGCTAGTCTTTAGAAACAACAATTAATTTCTGTGTCACATATTAGATACGGAGGAGGAAAATTTCTCTCTTCCAAAATATTATAAAAATTCAACAGAATATGGCTCCTCGCACATTAAATTTAAGATTATCTGCCCAGAAAAAGACGATTTGTCTAAGAACCATGTTGCAAGTTTACAATTCTTAAGAAAATCCAAAGGGAGATTTCAATTCAATTATCATTTGAATCTTATGAAAACCATACCATTGTAACTTGTTTCTTTTCATGATCAAATAACAGATTTTACCTTCTTTTTCTTTTGCTCCCATCGCCAGACCCACAACTTTAGGCCCAGCCCCAAAAATTCGAAGTTTCTTCAGTTCTGTGTTTCTATTTACTTCTCCAGATTCTGACTGGAAAAAACAAACAAAATTCATTTAGTCTAATTATTCTGATTCATACATCTATTTTCTTACCCAAAAAAAGTTTCAAGATCCTCTTCAAAATGAGGAAAAAATTATTTGATTTCTTCTCTCTAAATCCACTCACTGCCTCATTACAACAGTTGAATGGTCAAAAAAGCACTAGGCAACATCCAGATTGCTTTCCACAAAAAAAAATCTCTTTTTCAGAAAAGCATAGCTGTCATTAGGTTCTGTATAGAGACAGACACTACTGGAATAACTTGTATAATACTGGTCATAACTCAATAGAAATCTCCACTTCTAACTTTCTAGTGGACACCCATCTTTGATTAGAGGGCAATATGCCCATCCTAGGAGATGAATGATTGTCCTAAGCCAATCGTGTCAATGCCATTTCTCTTTGTCGGTGATGATTTAGTGAGGAGTGGACTGTTATCCTGGTCTAGCCAATAAGACATAAGGAAAAGGTCTGCCAGAAGCATCTGGGAAATATTTTCTGATAAAAGAGAAAGCTTCTCAAAGAGCCTGAAAAGAGTCTGAGCCCTTGATGACAATGTGAGGTTGCTGTACCAATCCTAGAACTACCTATCTCTGAAAACCTTATGTGAAAAACATGTCCTTATGTGAAAATTGTGTTGTAAATGTTTAAGCTACTGTCGTTTGGCATTCTAGTATACTTGAAGATGAGAGCATCCTGACAGCACTGCTACATCTTGAATTTAGATGGACCTAATATCTGAAAGTAGACTAAGTAAACAACCAAAATTTATTTAAAATATACTTAGTCGATAAGAATAAAAATAAACCAGGATAAAATATAGACTACTTTATAAGCCTATGGCTACATAACAACTGAGCTATGCAGGCAGCCTGGACTAATAAAAGGCCATATGAGAACCAAACCAACCAAAACAGCAGTTCAAAATTTATCTTTAATCTTTAGTAGATTGATTTGGTTATACTAGTCAACGTCTAAAATCAGTCCAATGATAAACATAACACTACACATTCTTTACCACTGTTAAATCAAAGTACATAATAATAAAAGCTGATATATATTGAGTACATAGTAGGTGATAAATCAAAGTATTTTAAACAATTAATCCTTACAACAACCTTTTCAGAAAGGCAATAAAGTTCCAAAAAGTAGAAATAATAAAACAACATTCTCTGATCTTATTGGAATAAAACTAGAAATAAAATGAAAAATCAAAAGGCCCTTCCTCCTAGAAATTTGTTAACTCTCCACTAAAAAATGATCATATAAAAACTATGTATTAAAATCTCTGGAACAAATTATAGAAATAAATTAAATACCCAATTCAAAATGCTAGCAAAAAAACTACAATACAAACCAAAAGTACTCTGTGATGCTGTATTAGAAGTGGAATTATCAGTACAAACTGAAAACATAAAGTCCTAATTTTTTTTAAATTTATTTCCCAGCCCTGACCACTAAAACTAGAAGGGCCTACAAGCAATGCTATCCCAGTAGGAACAAGCATACCTTGTGCTCAGATCTTGCTTTCTAAATATCATTTCCCACTAAAATGAACCCGGATTCCTTGGAGAAATGGCTGTTTCTGGGTCTAAGGCAGGACAAGAAGATGACTAGCCTTTTAGTACTAGAAAGTATGTGCTCAAAAACTGATGGAGACATGTGAAAACAACACATGAACCAGCTTGAAGGGGCTCCCATTAGCCAAATTTGGAACAATCTGATTATCAAAAAGGAATACATTATAAGACATTGTAACAGAAAAAAACATGATCTACAGTGATACTAAAAGCAAGGGGAAGGTGTCAGTCATGATTCCACAGGTATATACATTCACCAAAATCCATCAACTATACACTTAAGATATACACATTTTACTGTATGAAAAATATATTTCAAGAAAAAGTGTGGAGTAAGAGTTCTTCTTTAAAGAAAGATGCTAATTAATAAATGTAGAAGGAATGACAGGATTAGAAAATCATTCAGTTCGCAACCACCAACATAATAACTAATTCAGGCAAGGATCATCAATGAATGTTAAAACTACTGGGTAAAACATAACTGGAAAATGGGTAATTCATACTGTCTCACAGTTTACTCTGATTACTTTTATTACAAAGAGAACAAGTACTTTATAATGGAGAAATCTGGCTCAAACTTAAGTGTCACCAATAATGAGACATATTGGCAGTATCAGCTTCATTCTAATGTATAAATGTGTTAAGGGTTTGATAATTTTTGATATAGACAAACTGCAATCCCAGCTTTCAAGGAACTCACTCTAGTAAGGTTGCAGATGAAAACACTACTACAACAGAGTACAGCAAGTGACGTGATAGGACAGGGGAGGAGGATAATTTTCATAACTTCTATTTTTTGTTTGAGAGACTGTTAGAAGGCTATGCTTGTCACTATCACCAAGATAGAACATATTAAAGCAAAAACAGATTTAGAAAAGGTGGTAGAGGCCGGCCCGGTGGCGCAGCGGTTAAGTGCGCGCATTCTGCTTCGGCAGTCCCGGGTTCGCCACATTGGATCCCAGGTGCGGACACGGCAGTGTTCAGCAAGCCGTGCTGTGGCAGGCGTCACACATATAAAGTAGAGAAAGATGGGCATGGATGTTAGCTCAGGGCCAGTCTTCCTCAGCAAAAAGAGGAGGATTGGCAGCAGTTAGTTCAGGGCTAATCTTACTCACAAAAAAAAAAAGAGACTAGTCTTCAAGTGTTTCAGGTCTTGAAACAGAATCATCACTATATACCCAAAGATGATCAGAACTTCTGAGATCAGCCACAGTAATAAAAATCACTTAATGACGAAACCAGAGTTTACTAACTTATGATGGAGCTATCACTTTCCAATGAATTTCCATGAAATTCACATTCCCTATCCAAAACACCTACCTTTCTGCTATCAAAATATCTAAGAAACTACATTACTAATCAGGAGATTATTTAGTGGGCATAAACTCAGAACAAGGAAAGCAGACATGGCTGAGAGAGAGATATCCCCTGACCTCTAGAAAAGCCAGATGAAGTACCACTAGCCTGCCTCTCCACTGACAGGACTCCTCACAACCCCAGATCCAGTGTCTCTTGTTAGTCGTGGACTACCTTCCTTCGATTTCTACTTTCAATGTGAACTATTTCCATTCTTATAACACGTTGTTTCTTCAGATAAGTTAAAGTCAATGATTAGGATCCAGTTAAGTTGCTATTTCAGTTCACCCATATGTTAATTTAAATGGACCACATCTCAGAGTTCTAAAGATACCTCAATGTCCCAGGCTACAGACTTGTCTTTACCAAAAACCTTAAAAAATACAACTTTGAGAACCACAAAGAAATAGGAATAGGAAAAGGGGGTGGCAGGCAGACAAAAAAAAATTAGGGCATTTTTCTTTTGGTGCATTCACTAGGCTTTGAAATTATTTTAGGTTACACGAACACTACAGAAGTGACACTGGAATGGTTCAGACACTAAGAAATTTATACTCTGGTTTTTAAAGGAATGATGAGAGAAAAATAAAACTACTCTTTCCTACTCCTCTCACTTCTGCTAACCGTGAAAATAAAATGTACCAGCATTTATCAGCATGTCTATGAAACTGGCCCTACAGTATCCAGAGTCATCCTCTGATTTGTCATCCTTGTCAAAAACTTTTCAGAGTTAACAAAGAGCTTTCTAAATCAAATCAGACTGAATTTAGTAATTTCTTGCCCATCCATCTTAAAGGTAAATGAAAGCTATGTCTCTTCAAGTTTTAAACAACAGTATGTGAACGACCTTCCATAACCAGATAACTGTTCTGCACAGTCAGTGCACTTCAAACTCCTGGTGAAAAATGGCCCGTGGAAATTGATACCTGAGACTTGACACGTCTTGTTCTCTTTGGCAAAATGTTCATTCTTGTGCCCGCCTCTGGGGAAGTTTGGACGTCAGTGCCAAGAACCTCAGGCTCCACTTTTTCTTTAAGATCTAAATTAGGCATTTGTACACCCTAAAGAATCAGAGCACAGAGAGAGAGCAGATTCACTGATAAGAAATCAGATTTGAGAATCAAGGGGAAAATAACAAATTTCCAATAAATCCCTAAAACTACATGAAACCAGTTGACAACTCTCCACCAAACTGACGCATAGATTCAAGACAATCCCTATCAAAATCCTGGCAAGGTTTTGCTATAGAAACTGAGAAGCTGATCCTAAACTTTATGTGGAAATGCAAATTGTTTGGAAATTTTGAAGGAAAAAAAAGACCACCACTGGAGGACTTAGATCCAAACTTACTGTATCGAACCTTACTATGAAGCCGCAGCACTCAAGGCAGCACAGTACTGATGCCAGGGTAAATACACAGATCAAGAACAAGAGAGACCAGAAACAAACCCACAGATTTACAGTCAGCTAACTTTCAGTAAAGATGCCAAGGTAAAACAAGGTGAAAAGGGTAGTCTTTTAAACAAATGGTGGTGGAATAACTGGATATTCATATACCCTTCCCCTCCCCCAAAAAATGAACTTATACCTTTACCTCACACTACTCATACTATACACAAAAAATAACTCAAAATGAATCACAGACCTAAAAATAAAAGCTAAAACTATAAAACTTCTTGATGAAAACAAAGAAAATCTTTGTGGGCCTTAGGTTAGGGAATGATTTCTTAGATATGACGACAGCAGCACAATCCACAAAAGGTGGGAAAAATTGAGAAATTACTCTTCAAACAGATACCATTATAAAAATAAAAAGATAAAGCACAGACTAGGAGAAAATATCCATAAAATCATGTATCTGATAAGGGACTTCTATCCAGAATATATGGCAAACTCTTAAAACAAGTATAAGATGACAACCCAATAAAAAAAGATCTGAACGGACACTTCATCAAGGAAGATAGACACATGACTAATATGCACATGAAAAGATACACAACACCATCAGTCATTAGAGAAATGAAAATTAAAACTACAATGAGATCCCACTACATACCACTAGAATAGCTATAAGCGAAAGAACTGGTAACACCAAGGGTTGGTAAAGACGTGCAGAAACTGGAAGCCTCTATATTACTGGTGGGGATGTAAAATGATTCAGCCACTTTGGAAAACAGCTTGGCAGTTTCTTAAAAAGTTAAACATAAACTTACCATATAACCCAGCAATTCCACTCCTAGGTATCTACCCAAGAGAACTGAAAACATATGTCCACACAAAGACTTTTAAATGAATATTCATAGCATTATTCATAATAGCCATAAACTGGTCCAACCGTCCATCAACTGGTTAAACAGATAAACAAATGTGGTATATCCACATAATGGAATATTCAGCCATAAAAAAAGGAATGAAGTACTAATACATGCTAAAACATGGATGAACATTGAAAACATTATGCTAAGTGAAAGAAGCCAGATATAAAATCATATTGTATATGTCTGTCTATGCGAAAGTTCTAGAAAAGGCAAAACTATAATGCCAGAAAGCAGATCATGAGTTGTCTGGGTTTGGGGATAGGAGCAGGAACCAACTACAAATGAACACAAAGGAACTTTTTGGGCTGACGGAAGTGTTCTAAAACTGGACTATGGTGATTGTAGCATAAGTGCACAATTTATTAAGGTTTATTGATTATGTACCTACAATGGGTGAATTATACGGTATGTGAATTATACCTCAATAAAGCTGTTAAAAAAATACATGAAACAAAGAGGAGGAATTTTTCAAAAAGCTTAAGTCGGGGCCAGCCCCATGGCCGAGTAGTTAAGTTCGCGTGCTCCACTTCGGTGACCCAGGATTTCCACTGGTTTGGATCCTGGGCACGGGCATCGCATTGCTCATCAAGCCATGCTGAGGCGGCATCCCACACGCCACAACTAGAAGGACCCACAGCTAAAAATATGAAACTATGTACCGGGGGACTTTGGGGAGAAAAAGCAAATAAATAAAATCTTTAAAAAAGAAAAAAGCTTAAGTCACAAGGATTCATTTCAAATAAATAAGGAAACATCCTTCATTCTCATTAGCTTTTATCTTACAAACCACCAAAACAGCTGTGATTTTTAAACTACACCTTGCTCTCCCAACTTTTGGCACCTAGAGAAATCTTTTTCAACTTGCTATGCATAGCCAACTACTAACTTGTTATGTTGAATATAGCCTAAAGTTTATACTTGGCAGACTGGATTTATCTACTCCTAAGAAAAATGATGCAGCTCACCATAAGGCTGACACCAGACTGGAAAAGCTCATATGGGTAGAGAATTCTTTCATAGTGTGACTTCAGAAGAGACCCAGTTCCTTTTCCTGGCAGATATCCCAGGCGGCTACCCACTTTAGACCATTTCTTCTCTTTGGTGACCATTTCAAAACCTCCTTTGCTGGCAACAATCTGAAAAAAAAAAACGTAAAAATTATTTAGGGACAGAAGGTAGATTCATGTATTCTAATTCTACATCTTGTCTGCTAAATACAAAAACTATTCTGGGCCTAGATTTCAAATTTCCTTTCAACAAGTATCTGACAAAACTGAAACTTGTCAACATTTAAAGTATGGAATAGAGACGACGATTTTTGGAAGTTTTCAACTTTATTATTTAATTAATGCTTTTGTGCCTACCTTCAATGAACCAAGCATTCAAAAAAATTAACGAATTTATACTTTCAACAGTATGCTCCTGGAGAAAACTAAACACATATACATACTCTATAGCCACAAGGAACTCAAAATATAAACTAAGAGTTAAAAACAGATAAAAAATAGACATAAGAATAAGCATAAGTTACATATAGTACAGAATAAACATACATCTTGAAATTAGAAAACGTAACAAATAACCTATAGAATTTAACAAAAATGTCAAGCAAGCAATGAATTCATAGGATATTTTGAAAACGGCTATAATTTTTCAAAAGGAGAAAAGTTTTATATGGAATATTATGAAGGAATGATGGGGAAAGATCAGATTACAGTAGATTTACTAGAATGCAGCACAGACTTTAGTAAGCTTAGGAAGCAATGAGATAAATTAGCTAATCTGGCTGAACACCCACAAGAAACTAGGCATTGTAGAGACTATTCATGCATCAAGGCCCCCTACCTTCCAGAAGATAATACTGTACATCTCTCACACTTTACAATATACGCAGTTTTCAAGTTTCACCAATGACAAAATAAAGAGGACTATGACAGTTATTTGAACACAAGAAAATTTTCCGCTTTGATTATACACTACTCTATTTTACTATATCAAAAAAGTTAAGAGAAAATTAAACAGAAAAATTAAACATTACCATGTGATCCAGCAACTCTACCCCTAGGTATATAACCAAAAGAACTGAACAGGGATACCTGCATACCAATGTTCACTGCAGCGTTACTCACAATAGCCAAAAGGTGAAAAACACCCAAATGTCCAACAAGAGATCAATGGATAAACAAAATGTGGTATATACACACAACGGAATATTATTCAGCCTTAAAAAGGAATGAAATACTGATACAAGCGACAACATGGATTAACCTTGAAAACATTATGCTAAGTGAAAATAAACCAAACACAAAAGGATGAATACTGTATAATTCCACTCATATGAGATACCTAGAATAAGCAAATTCATAAAGAAAGAAAATACAACAGAGGTGTTACCAGGAGCAAAAGGCAGAGTGGAAGTTCTAGAAACGGATAGCAGTGATGGTTGTACAACATGCTGAATGTACTTAATGCCATTAAATGTACACTTAAAAATGGTAAATTTTACGTTATGTATAATTTACCACAATTTTCTTTAAAAAGGCTAAGAGCATGGATTCTGGAGCCAGAGTACCAGAGCTCAAATTCCAGCTCTGCTACTTAAGAGTTGTATGACCTAAAGTAATTATGTTAAATAATTTGCATCTCAGATTCCTCATTATTATCAAAACAGCAATGGTAACAGTACCTATACCTCATTATAAGGCTGTTGTGAAGACAAATGAAATAAATGTGGAAAAGCACCAGGACAAAGTAAGCACAATATCAGTGTTAGCTGTACTATAAATGTCTGTGTGTGGGCAAGTGGGCGGCACAGTGGGGGAGGGGTGTATATGCTATAAATAAGTGAAGGAAATGTTTTCAACTCTTGTGCTCTAGGATGCTATTACAGACAAAGATGAACCTACAATCAAAGCAAAATTTTCCTCTAGAAAATATCTGAAAACTTGGTAGAAACACATAAGCTCATGTGAACAAGGGTTGCACACATCTATAATTCTTCAGTTTCTCTTATCACACCCTCAGAGAACCTCCTTCTGTTAATAAGAACTAACCAGGGGAAAATTATAAAAAGAAAAAATTTGTTTTTCAAATTTTGTAGTATAGAAGAGGACACAATGAGAGTGGTTTAGATAGAGGGCTGTCTGGAAGCAAATGATGAATTAGAACACCTTTCATTCCAATCTTTCCAGTGCTTCTATACCGTCGGCTACAGTTCTAGGTGCTTGAGTTACATCTGTGAATAAAACAAAGATCCTTGCCCTCATGGAGCCCACATTCTAGTGGGAGAAGACAGGCAACAAACATAATACGTAAATTTTGAAGTGATAAATCCTGTGAAAGAAATTAAAAGGGTAGTTAATAGGCCTCACAAGTAGCAGAATGAGGGTAAACTGAAGTATTAAAACAGTCACAAAAACCCTCCTTATAAAAAGGTGAAATCTGAGTACACATAAATAAGGTGAAGCAGTTACCCAAGCAGATATATGAGGAATAGGCAGAACAAAGGCCCCAAGTAGAAGCATGCCTAGAGTGTTTGAAGAAAAATAAGGAAGTCAACGTGGCTGAAGCAATTGGGAATGAATAGTAAAGGAGGTCAGAAAGGAAACAGAAGCCCTCTCAGTAATCTTTACCATCCAATACAATTATCACTATTACATAATAATCTGCTTTGTATTCAAAGCACTTTACGCTAAACTTCCATTAGCCATTACATATCTGCATGGTTTCAGTCACACCTTCCTATCCAGTTCTGACAACGACTGGCACACAGCTGTGAAAATGACAGCCAGCACAGTAAGGGTATGGCCAAGAAATAAAACAAAACTATCTCACAAAGAAATCAAAACCATGATTTTGGGTCCATGTATACAATACTCCACAATCTAACTGGGCCTAATACTATAAATACACACAAATCTTACACTTGTTTTTCTTCAGCTGACAGATTCAAGGATTATCATGGATAATTTCAAAACATAAACCATTTATTCCAAACATGTGCCATGCAATATATCACAGCACTGCCACCAGGAAAATATCACTTATGAACCATCCCCTACAAAAAGATACCTGGCATGTACTTAAATTGAACACAATGAAGACAAGCACTTAACCAAAGTGCGACCAAAGAGTAATGTCAATCAAGGCCAAAATTTCAAACCAATGAAAAACTAAGTCTGGCCAGCAAGAGACAATTTTAACAGACATAAAGTAGTCGCAGTCTTCTACTTAAAAGGTCACTCTCCAAACTCCACTAAGAGGACAGTAAAGGAACAAAAAGGCATACTCCCCAGAGGACAAATAGACCAAGACATAGCAGACGTCTGAGTGATAATTCAGTAAGCAAAAAACAAACAAGCACCTGCAATAGAAGAAAGCCAAGAAGAAACTTTTGCAACATAGACCCTGGAAAGGCTTAAGAAATGGAAGCACCAGTACCTTTAAAACTAGAGATGGCAACAAAGAGAGAACAGGATTGGCTGAAAACCTGTATAAAAGCAATTAGACCTCCTTCAGTCAGCATAGCCAGGCAACTATCCCTCCAACCCCAGGAGGCTGCAAATTCAGTCTAAGGAGAGTTTGAAAAGAAGAGACTCTAACGTAAGAAAGAAATAGGTAAGTAAACTAGAGGATCACTCTAACAGTCTAATCAGCCTAACAGTCTCACATCTGGCTTACTAGTCTAACATCCAACTACTAAGAGTTCAAAAAGAGAGAAAAGATAAGTGGAAGAAATTGTCAAAGAATTAACAAAGGCATACCTCAGAGATATTGCGGGTTCAGTTCCAGACCACTGCCATTAAAGTTAATATCGCAATAAAGCAAGTCACAAGAATTTTTTGGTTTCCCAGGGCATAGAAGAGTTATGCTTACACTACACTGTAGTCAAGTGTGCAACAGCATTATATCTAAAAAACAATGTACATACCTTAATTTAAAAAAACTTTATTGCTAAAAAATGGTAACCATCATTGAGCCTTAAGTGAGTTGTAAGCTTTTTGCTGGTGGAACATCTTGTGAAAAAACACAGTATCTGCGAAGCACAATAAGGTGAAGCACAATAAAACGAGGTATGCCTGTACAAGGAAAGTTACAAGAACTCGGAGATATGAGTTCAGATTAGAAAGATTATCAAGTGCAGTAAAAATACTGAATGAAAATAAACACATACCAATGCATATCCCTGTGAAATCTCAAAGCACTGGAAATAAAGATTAGATTCTGTCTTCAAGAAAAAAAAGTTATATATAAAGAAACAAGAACTAACATAGCATCAAGAGCAACACTGGAAGCTAGAAGATTATGGAGTAAAACTTTCAAAATATTGAAGTAAAATGATTTACAATTTCAATTTATAATTGACAATTGTAAATTTACAATTCTAAACCCCACCAAACTACCAATAAACTTTAAGAGTAGAACATTTTTATACAAGCAAAAAACATATATCACATTTACCCTCTTGCTCATGAAAGTAGGAGAAGAAATGTTTCACCAAACTAGGAGTAAATCAAGGAATAGACAGACTTGAAACAAAGAGAGAGGCAAAGGGAATTCCCAGAATGATAATAGTGAAAGGAAGTTCCAGGCTGACAGCTGACCTTAAAAAACAACCAATCTGCTTAGGAGCAGGAAAGACAACTCCAGAAGAATGGCTCCAAGAAGAAAAGGAAACTGACAGATATCTGATGGGTAAAAGCATAACTGGGAGATTATACTTCTGCTGGAAAATCTGAAAATAAATTTTTGATAGTTACAAAGAAAACTTACCAACTGAAAAAACAGAGGGGATTATTAACTCCAAGGAAAATAAAAATTGGTACAAGGAAATAGAATCATAGCACACTACAAGGCTCAGGTACAAATAATATTTGTATTTACACAGTCACAGTAATAATTTTTGACTAATTAAAAAATGATCTAACTACACTAGAATGAGATGGGGGGCCTGAAATACATAAGGATTTAGATTTCTTATACCCATTCCCCATCTCTAAAAGTAGAAAATCAGCATAGAACATTTAAAACTGAAATATGAAGAAATGGCAATAATGAGCATATTATTTGGAAATATGGAGATAAAAATCAGAAACAGCTAAAAGAATTCAAGGTGATTAGCTCTGAAGAGTGGGAACAGGAGAGGAAAGGTGGAGAAGGGAGAATGCTGGTTTTCATTTTAAGCCTTACTTTAAAAAACAGTATTACTTTGACAAAAAAATTTCTTTTTAAAAAGGGTTGGAATGAACGCTCCTTGCTGTACTGATTATAAACAGTAATTGTTCATGTAAAACTCCATTCAACTATAGACATTCCAACTGACACTTCTTAGTATCAAAAATAACTACCAGGAAGAAAGACAAAGTGATTTAATTAAAACAGGAAACCATCACAGTGACAATTTAATGACTCAGAAGACTGAAATTTTGCTACCCATTAAAAAGTGGTGGGAACCAAAGTGTTTCAAAATCATGTCTATAAGAAAAACTCAAGAGATACTCATCAGCTGTCAGTCAAAAATAATCTTTTTTTTTTTAAAGGGCATAGCTAACAACCTAAAAATATTAGAATTCTCAGTATTTTCTGCAGTTTTCAGCCTGAGCCTCTTGCTAGAAAGTAAAATGTCACACTAACAAAATACTCATCTAATTATAAGAGATCAGAACAGAAGTTACCTTTGGGGAGAAGTAGCGACTGGGAGAGAGATGAAGGAGCCCGCTGGAGGACTGTAAATATTCTATACCTTGATCTGGGTGGTGGTTACATGAGTGCACACAGAAAAGATTTATCCAACTGTTACATTTAAGATTTGAGCATTGCACTCTAAGTTACACCTCAAGGTAAATAAAAAAAGATTGTGTGGTAAAAAGCAGCAATCTCACTATGACATTTAAAAAATAGAAGTATAGGGGGCCGGCCTGGTGGCGCAGCAGTTACATGCGCACGCTCTGCTTCTCAGCGGCCTGGGGCTCACCAGTTCGGATCCCAGGTGCGGACATGGCACTGCTTGGCAAAAGGCATGCTGTGGTAGGCGTCCCACGTATAAAGCAGAGGAAGATGCGCATGGATGTTAGCTCAGGGCCAGTCTTCCTCAGCAAAAAGAGGAGGATTGGCAGTAGTTAGCTCAGGGTTAATCTTCCTCAAAATAAATAAATAAATAAATAAAACCAGAAGTATAAACAAAATAACTACAAATCAAAACATGCCTGCCTTTTAGCTTTAAATCTGTTTTATAAGCATTCTCAAAAGGTTAGGGGAAAGGGATGACCACGGGGACTTAAAGACTCTAATAACCTCAGGACAATCGAACTTAAACTTTAATCACAACATATTTGCAAACATTCTCTAAGTAGCTAAACAAGACATACTTTACTAGTAGATTCTCTCTTTGCACAAAAAGGATTTCGGTTTCTCAAAATGGAGTTACAGTCCAGATGACAAATGTTACACAGACTTGTGAACTAGGTAATCAGATTAGGTTCCTCTAAAGCCCCTTCCTAATTTTGAAATCCTACAACTCTGTAAAACCAAGAATGCAATCTAATTTACCACTGGATTAAACCTAATGTTTACCTTTTAACTGGAAAATTATTGGTACAAGAACAATTTCAATTTAATAGATGATTTGCTTATATAAAATATGTACTTTAGCAAATTCCCTAGGGCATATTTATAAAAATAAAACTGAGGTACGTGGAATGAGTTTTGGCTGAAGATTACCACAACTACTGTTATTAATGATTAAATAATTTTTGAAAAGAATTTTATATTTTATTTAAGCTACATATCTCAAACCAAACATATTCAGAACCTTAAACAGCACCACATAGTAAAAGTTAGTGGACAGATTTTCACCAAATAAAAATGTCAAAAAACAGTATTCTTAAAACAAACTTTTTATCCTAATGGTTCCCTACAGAACACAAACCCACCCCTCAAATACACAGTAATTTGCCCTTTGGTCTCACAGGTTTTCATACAACTGCACTAGATAATTCTCAGAACGGTGCTCAATTACCGACATCATTACCCGACTGATAAACAAGCCTAGAGCTGTATTTTACCATAAGACTACACTTCCTGAAATTTTTAGTATAGAATAAAAATTTTAGAGAATTCTGATCTGACATTAATTTTCAAGTGTATAAGAAATAATTTAAATGATTACTCTTTTTCCCTTGAAAGTGAAATCTTCCATAATTAACTCTGCGACTTACATGAGAACAAATTTCTATTTCAAAACAGTGCATCAATCATAGGATATGAACAGCCACAAAAATAAGTTGTTCTACAAAATTCCTCAGATAATCAAGCTGTCTTCACTCCTAACTCAGAGCAAGCAGAGATTATTGTATTAACAAAACCTGTTTTCAAGGTAATTATTATAAACCCTGTTGCAAATCAACTGGCTTTTTTCACATTACAGAATGTAACATTACAAACGTTAAGTTTAGGCAAAAATTAGTCTAAACTCTTCACCTTTAAGTTTTCAAGCTATTATTCATCGTACTGTATAATGCTAACCTCAGTTAACCATTAACAATACTTACAGATACCAATACAACTGATAGGTACCACACACGAGAATGGTGAGTAACACGAATCTCTTTAATATATCAAATTTTCAGTCAAGTAGTAGAAAAAAAGACGACAAGCTTAACAAAGGATATTATACCCTCAACACAAGATAAAATGTGTCATTTCTTTTGCATATGGTGTATCCCAAAGCAGACTGGTGTAGACTGGTGTCATTTATTTTGTATATTGTGTATCACAGAGCCTACTAACCTGAGCGAGTCACTAAATGTTAATCTCACAACAAATTATAAAATAGATTTTAAAGACACCTTTGAGATCTGTCATTTCCATTTATTCACGTTTGCATTTCATTGTCAAACAAATCCTACAGAGGAAGCAATGTCTTCCATCAAGTTTATCTGAAATTCCTACTTTCACCAATTCACCAGCCTCTACTCCAATTTCTAAACCAACTAAGCCTCACCTTGCTCAAAGCATACAGATCCAGGATTTTTCTCTCCACCACAGGGATCTTCAAAGTAGATCCTTGAAGTTCCCAAAATTTTGCTAGTTGATCCAAGAAGTCTAGTCTCACTCTGGTCATTGCCTAAGATTATTAAAATATAGAAATAAGAAACAGGAACTAAGTTATAGCTGAAAATAAATGAGGTTTTCTTAACAAAGGTACTAATTTCTCTAAAAAAAATTTAAAGACTTTTTCATTATTGCTTAGTCCAACCCCATAAAATAAGTCAATAATAAAGAGGTAAAATACTTCTAATAAACTTTATTCATTAAGGCAAAAAAGTTACTCTAAAATATGTGAAAAGTTCTCATATTATCAACCAAAGCCATTTTTTTTGTAAAAGTTGGCTTAATTTTAGGCTATCCAGAAAATTTAGTAAATCAGATTATTCTGTTTGTAAGTATCCTAAGTCTGTCATTTCATCTGTAGGTAATATGCATACTCCAGGTACACCAGCTCTCTACCTCACTGATATTAACATCCTTCATCAAGCATCTAATGACAAGACACTAAAGGAAAAAAATATTTAACAAAATCTCAGAAAATAAATGTCTTAGGAGCATGAAGGAAAGAAAACCTCAGCATGACATATTAAGCCTTACCTATCTAAGACTCCTCTTTTGTACTCTGAAACAGTTTTCAATTGCACTAAAGAATCTTATGAAAATCTGGCAGACAGGAAGAACAATATTTAAACAGACTTCAATTAAGAAAACTTCAGAGAGAGATCAGTAATATTTAATAGGAGATTTTAATAAACCCGATTAACAGTCCTAGAAAAGTTCTCTTAAAACTAAAAAACAACTTTGAAAACTAGGTTCTTTGATAGTATTTTAAAAACTATTTTCCAAAGACCACAGGAGACAGAATCTTCCAACATTAATAAACAATTTTAGTAGAATAATAAGTGCTGAAGAGGGGGCCGGCCCCATGGCCGAGTGGTTAAGTTCGTGCGCTCTGCTTTGGGTGGCCCCGAGTTTCGCCGGTTCAGTTCCTGGGCGCGACATGGCACGGCTCAGCAAGCCACGCTGAGGCGGCGTACCACATGCCACAACCAGAAGGACCCACAACTAAAATACACAACTATGTACCAGGGGGTCTTTGGGGAGAGAAAGGAAAAATAAAATCTTAAAAAAAAAAAAAAAGAATGAATCAGGAAGCAGAAATGGTGATACAACACTCACCTCAAGTTCATTCAGGCGCTGGACTCTGGGGGTGAAACGAAAGCTTTTTACTTCACACGCAAATGGAGGTTGCCAATCCTAAATAGAATTTTTTAAAAAAACATATTGGTATATAAACAAGGAATGCATTATTCATTGCTTTAATATAAAATGTGAGTTGCCACAAATCATGTGACAACAGATCAGTTTATAAGTCCTCTTTATTGCAGAGACAGAGTAATACATTTTAGATGAAATAATCTTAATATTACTTATCTCCAATTACTTATCTCTAATATTCTAAGTAATACAAAAATTATCTTATCTATAAATCCTCCCCAACTCTCACTAGTCCCAGTACGTACATCCCACAATTATGCTTTCCCCACCTACTCAAGTGGAATGCAATGAGCTCATGTATCTCAATACAGTGTCTAACAAACATCCAAGTTTACCAAATTACCAAATTAAAAAAACCGGAATTTGAAAGAAACAAAAGAGGAAAAATTGAAATAATTTTGTAAAAGTACTTACATAATTGAATATGTTTTTTCATTCATGTGTAATGTGACACAGCACTTTACAGTCTATGTTATATAAACATTTTGTTCAAAGCCCAGCTTCTGGTCACCCAAATATTTTTTTTAAAAAAAGTAAGTAAACCTACAGAACAAGGACAATTTCCAGATTGGAGATGTGGTATAACTTAAATGGGATAACACATTTCAAGTAGGGTTCAGAGATATAGTTTGATTTGGCCTAAATACTACTAAATCTATTTAAAAATGTGAGTAGTAAAAAAAATCTTACCTTGGAAACTAAAGAAATCCACCAATACTGAAATTAAATTCTGCTTGCAAACAAGATGCATTTTCAATAATAACAGGACATACAAAGTGAAGGCATATTATTTCAACCTTTTTTTAAGTAATAAAAAAAGTTACTATTTTTTTCACCAAAAGGAACCTTTACTAGAATTTCTAATTCATAAAGGCAATAGAGTAGATGAAACTATGGTTTAGAGAAAACTTTAGTGCTTAAGATTTTATCAATATTATGTAATTTTGATTGAAAAAGAGTTAAGTAAAGGTTTTGGAGGGTGACAATGCATATATCATCATTCATCATAGCAATTATCTGTTAATCCTTTGCTTGCAATTGACAGTCTCTAATCTTAAATTCACTAAGCATAATGGGAGGAGCATGCCTGGGTTTTAGAATGAAACAGATTAATTTAGATTCAACATCTACTTTGCCACTTGGCCGAACATCATACATTTGACAAGTTATTTAACTCATTCAGACTTGCCTTATCCGTAAAATGATATTTTATTTACCTACAAGGGCTTAAAAGAATATTAAATGAAATAATCCGTAGATGCTAAACTAGCTCCTCCTTCTTGCTCCCATCTAAGCTCTTTTTATTCACCGTGGCTCACACCACTGTGGTAGTCTGTGCTGTGAGCAGATGCTTTTTAAAACGCAACATGGGTAAAAGAGTACTTAATACTTTTATTACTGGCAGACAAAACATAAAGCAAGGTGTCTCTTTAAGAAGCACTAAGGCAGTGGATCACAAACTCTAATGTGCATTAGGAATCATCTAAGAGTACTTGCTAGAAAAGCAGATTCTAGAACTTCCACATCCAGAAATTGATTGTAGTCTGGGAATGAGGCCTAGGAATCTGCATTCCAACAAGCATCGGGCTGATCCTGGTGCAGGTAGACCAGAAACATCTAATGGGTAAAGAAAAAAATCTTTCGACCTTGAACAAATCACTCACCCTCTTGGGGCACTAATTTCCTCAAACAAGGGGCAGTAAGATTGAGAATTATAATCAACCTATAGGCAAACCTAGTTATTTGCAATAACTGCGATTCGTAAATCTTTGATCCGTGGTTCCTTATATCAAAAGATTCCAAAGTTTTCTGCCACTTTCATTATTGACAAACTATTCCTAAACCTCTAAATTTTAAAAATAAATGCTGTTCCTTCTCTTCCCCTTGGAAGACCTTTTCATTGCAGCAGTAATCAGTGTGGGGTTCTTGTTTAGTGATACCATCGTGGGGGACAACTAGTGCTCAAATTACCGTTTAAGAAACCTCAGGCCTAAGATGAGGCCTGCAAATATTTAATAAATTAAGCATCGATAGGACTTGGATTAAACAAATAGCCGACGGAAGGGCAGTTTTTACTATCGCACCTTAATAAGCATTGTACACGAGTGTACGACATGTCACATCGTATCATAATACTTCAAACACCTTACTGACCTAAAGCTTTTTGTTACGCTTGCCCACAACTCACAGTATCAGTTCCCAAGTTCTAGGCGGAAAGGCCCCGGGGACTCCGCTTTCCAGCCTACATAAGACCGCAAAAGAAACCAAGGCAAAAACATCCAGAAACTTAGCTTCTAGTTGTTGAGAAATGAGGGAGAGTAAATATGAAAACAAGGACGGGAAAAATAAAGCTAAACCAAGCGTATCCACCTCCCCACTCTCGTCTCCCCCTCTCTCCTGAGATTCGGTACCTTGGGCGGTCGGATTTTGCAGATGCCGGTCTTCTCTGCCAGAGGCCGGATGCGGCCGATGAAGCTGAGCGGGTCTGTGAACTCCTCCCAGCTGGGTTCAAAGACTGGGCACTCCGGAGGGGGCACGAACTCCGCCGCATAGCCCCCCGGCCCCACGCCCGCCATGGCAACACCCAGGGGACCCCCGTGAGGGGACAGTTGGAGAAACGCTGGCTCAAGCCCACCGACCCCTTTCACGTCCCCTGACAGGGACCGAAGCTCATCTTCTCGAACAAGAAGTGCTCAAGACGGGAACCCCAGAATCGCTTCCTCCTCTCGTTTGTTATTGTTTCCTTCGGGGCTTTTCCTCTCAGGGCCAGGACTTTTCCGGAAGTTAACGTACTGTCAAATCCCTCCGCACCCCCAAGAAACAGAATCCCTCCGCAGCAACGCGACGCCTTGTTATACGACCTTTCCTCTTCCTCCCTTTCCAGGCAGCCCAGCTTCGTTCCTGGTCTCCTTGTCCGCGAAAGTTCCGCGCTGTCGGACGACTTAAAGCGGCACACCCTAAAGGCCCCGCGATCTCCCCTCCAGGAGAGGTAAGGGTGGGGGAAGCAGGCGGCCAGGAAGCAAGACGAACTCTTCCGGCGCGGAGGAATGTGTAATGCTCCAGAGGGCAGAGGTTCTCCTTCCGGCGAGGAGAGCCCGGTTTCCTTTTGTGTATAAATGGACGCGAGAAGGAGCCGGGCGTAATCTCAGCCGGCCCACCTCGGTGCTGGGTGTCTTACGGCTTGTTTTAACTTACATGTCTGTCTTATTTCAAGTAACTAAGGTTTTCAGCATCTCTCTTTTCAGTCTTTTGATTGTTAGTGTCTTGAATAATCTGACTCGGCCACTTTAAAGCCGCTCCATCTCCATGACGACAAATTCGGGTGGAACCCATGTCCCAAATCCTGCTGGCAGGCCTTAGCCACCATCCAGAAATTGTTTTTCGAAGCAATTTAGAAGCAAGGGCTCTTGACCTTGCTTTTCCAACAAGTGACAACCCCCACGTCGTCTCAACAGCAACGCCTTTCCTCTGGCACCACGTTCCGTAAGACTTTCTCAATTTGCTGTAAAATCTATGGCGACTGTTCGGACCGTGCTCACTGAAAAGCTCTATGCCGGTGTCCATCTCCGCTTCCTCCAAATCATGGAGAATAACATAGAAAGGACTAAAGAAGAAACCATGAAAGGGTAGTTCTTAGTTTAAATATTTATTGGAAGGAAGACTTACTTCCCAAGGCTTGTTCTCACACCCTGTGCAATCTCAGCTACCCTCAGGACCTAAATTGCCAACCTATGGCTGATGCCTCCCAAATCTGTATTTTCAGCCTAGATTTCTCTCGAGTTACAGTTGCAGTACATCTAGCTACCCACTGGACAACTCCCCTTGGTAAACTCAAAGTACCTCAATTAATTAATTAAACGTTAATTTTTCCAGGAAAGTAATAGTTCTTTCACTAGTTCCCCACTCTTGTTTCAGTGTTTCCAGTTTCCATGAATGACTTCATGTATCTACTCAGTCGCCAAAGCCAGAAGTCTAGAAATAATCCTTAACTCCTGCTGCCTTACTACTCATGCATAATCGTGTGTCAAGTCTGGAAATTCTATCACCTAAAAATCTTCAATCCACCCTTGTCTCTCCATCCTCATTATCACTATCCTAATTTAAGTTCTCTCTCACCTGAGCTGTGATAACAGCACGTTTCTTGCTCCCTGTCAAATCCCTCTCCACTCAGTTGTCAGATTGCTTTGTCTAAAATCCAGAGTTCATCTTGTCACTTTTCATCTCCAAACTCAACAACTCCAAACTCCTTCTTTATTATTTGCTACCTTCAATTATGTTGATTCTTACTTTGAGATATATTATTGCTGTGAAGCCTGTGATTTTTCCAGCACAAGTAAAAGAAGCCAGAGTTAACTCTTCAGTTACTTGTACTGAGCTAATCAAAAGTTAATCTTTCCGGGAAGGTAATAGTTCTTTCACTAGAAAAAGAAAAATCAGTACATGATGTTAAGAATGAATGGAGAGGGGGCTGGCCCCGTGGCCGAGTGGTTAAGTTCATGCGCTCCGCTGCAGGCGGCCCAGCGTTTCATTGGTTCGAATCCTGGGCGCGGACATGGCACTGCTCATCAAACCACGCTGAGGCAGCGTCCCACATGCCACAACTACATGGACCCACAACGAAGAATATACAACTATGTACCGGGGGGCTTTGGGGAGAAAAAGGAAAAAAATAAAATCTTTATAAAAGAAAAAAAGAATGAATGGAGAGGGGCTGGCTCCATGGCCCAGTTTTCGAGCTCTGCTTCGGGGGCCCGGGGTTTCGCTAGTTCGGGTCCTTGGCGCGGACATGGCACCGCTCATCAGGCCACGCTGAGGTGGTGTCCCACATGCCACAACTATAGGGACCTACAACTAGAATACACAACTATGTACTGAGGCGAGTTGGGGAGAAAAAGCAAAAGGAAAAAAAAGATTGGCAACAGTTGTTAGCTCAGGTGCCAATCTTTAAAAAAAAAAAAAAGAATGAATGGAGAGATTTGAGTGTTTTCAGAGTCAGCAAGTGAGTAAAACTTGGACAAAAGGTGAAAATTGGCCAGTATAAAATGCCAGAAAGAGATCATGTGAGAAAAAACAAGAAGTGATTATTAAACTTAGCAGTTAGTAGGTCATAGAGCAATTTCGATAAAGTTATGGAGTCGAAATCCAGTTTCTAGTGAATTGCAAAGTGAATGAGAGGTGAAGTAAAGAAGCCAAGCATAGATTCCAGATTCTTGGTTGTGGAGGAAAAGGTGAGGTACAGGAAGATGAGACTGTCAACTTAGAAGAAAGAGGCAACTGCAAAACAAAAGAGAGTGCTTATTTGGAGTCTCAGAATTGCAATTCAGGGAACACAGGCTCCTGCAGCAGCCAGAAAAGTATCCCCCTGAGGAGTAAAAGTCAGTTGTTTTTATTAGCAAAAAGGAGAGCCCAGAACAATTACCTCAGTTGTTTGTTAAGATTTATGAATAGAGAGTGGATTTATGTTACAGTTCATTGGCTTACTCAAGGACTCTTGTTACCACAAAAGTATATTTTTGCACAGTCCTTCAGAAAATCCTTTCTTAGCAATATCTCCCTTTTGGCAAGTCAGCAAGTTCAGCACAGTTTCTTTTTTTTGAGGAAGATTAGCCCTGAGCTAACATCTGCTGCCAATCCTCCTCTTTTTGCTGAGGAAGCCTGGCCCTGAGCTAACATCGTGCCCATCTTCCTCTACTTTATATGTGGGGTGCCTACCACAGCATGGCATGCCAAGTGGTGCCATGTCCACACCTGGGATCTGAACCAGCAAACCCCGGGCCACCAAGAAGCAGAATGTGCGAACTTAACTGCTGCGCCACCGGGCCAGCCCCCTCAAGCATTGTTCTTAATTGATCCTCTACCACTAGAGTGATTTTTTTTAAATTATCAACCTAATGTTGGGTGATTTCAAGAGAGGGATGGGTTGAGAATAACCTTTGGACATTTGAGTGAATGATGATGCATTAACCCAAATACAGAATGGAAGAAGAAGAGCAGTCTAACAGGAGAGGCAACGTACGTGTAGGGAGGAATGTTATACATACATTCATGCATTCACTAACAATTACTGAGCATCTGCTATGTGCCAGGCACTCTTCTAGATGCTGGATATATGACAATGAACCACCACCACAACAAAAAGACAAAATATCTGTCCTCACAGAGCTTAGTGAGGAGAGAAGACAAAATAATAAGCTCAAGCAAATAAATATATACTATTTTAGGTGGTGCTAAGGTCTTTTAAAAAGCAGAGAAGGGAGGGAGTGGGAGAGTGGTAAGGAGGGGATAGGGTAGTCAGAGAAGGGCTCAAGACTGATGACATTTGAATAGAAGTTATACTATAAAAATATAATAACATTTTACTAAATGAATATCAAAGCAGAAGGAATTACTTCCAATTAAGGAGATGGTATTTGTGTTGCCCTTGGAGGAATTTTATCAGTGAAGATTCATGAAAAGGGTCAATCCAGATAAAACGAAGAATGTGAGCCAAAGGTGGAAAGTGCATGCTACATTAAGAAAATAACTAGTTATTTATTATAATAGAGATAAGTGGGGTCAGACAGTGGCAGTGTTTGAATGCCGGATTACTACCTGGACTTCATTCTCTACTCTGTGGGGAGTCACCAAAAGTTTATGAGCAGGAGTGTGACATGTCCAGAACTGTGCTTTAAAAAAATAATCACCTTTTTATAGACTGAATTGGAGAAGGAAAAACTTTTGAGGCAAAAATACCAGTTAGAAACTTATTGTAGTATTCCAAGTGAAAGGTAATGAGACTCAGAGTGGAAATAAATAGGAAGATATATATTTGAGAACCAGTATGAAGATAAGATCTGCATGAGTTGGTTTAAAAACATGTAGGGGCCAAAAGAGAGACAAAAATTCTGAGCCAAGGTGTCTTGGAAGATCTTGACGTAACGGAGAAAATCACAAGAGGGAAAAAAGCAAGTTTAGGAGAAGACAGCAAGTTCCTTTTGGACATCCTTAGGTCTACCAGGGAAGAGTCCCAGCTTTTCCATAGCAGTAGCTGCAGCTCTGAGACTAAAGTGCCTTTCCCTTTACCCCTACCTCTTGCGTTTCTGGAAAGATAAGATCACAACTGGATTTTGAACTAGCTTATGTTAGATTAAAGCCAATTTCTCATACCTCTTAGGAAAAGCAAGTGGTGTCTACTATCTGACAAAAATAGTAGCATTTATATAAATAATCCTCTGTAGAAATTGAACTGCAGCTCCTATCTTGGCTCTACGCCACCAGGTTACTGAAGGAGAAACTATCTTCTTAGAATCTTCACCTTGTTGAGGTAAGCTTGTAAATTACAACCAAATAATCCTGTGATCCATTCCATGATTGTGCATCGCGGTTCTGCATCATTTTTCATGAAAACAAAGTAGTTGAGCAAGTGTAAACTTGGTGTACCCAGAACCAGTGCGTTCTGATCCCCCAAATCGCACTACCAGTACTGGGATGAGCTGGTTTGTAGCCGGGTTATAGGCTCCGCCTAGAAAGCTGTGTGCAAAAATAGAACTACATTTCCCGGCGATCTCTGCGCGGTAAGACGCGGAGCAAGGGAGGGCGGGAATGTGGCGTGCTTCTGTGTGAATAGCCTTCCTATTGGTGCGCAATCCGAAGGGCCTTGTAAACTTGTGGGCGATTGGACGGATTCGGGCACGCTCAGTGGCGCCGCGCCGCTCCCTGATTTAATTTTTGTTTTTCGGTTGGATTGTCTGATTCTGCGGCTGCGTGTGGCGTGAGTATGGGGTTTCGGGTGAGGGGGATAGGGAGGGGGCCTTGGGAGGAGAAAAAACCTGCTGAGAGAGAAGTACGTGCAGAAAGAGTGCGGCAGAGAGGGATGTGAGCCTGACGTATGGGGGTCGTTAGGAGGGCTGGGGACCGGAAGAGGACAGTTAGAATCTGCAAAGGGAGAGATTTCAGGGGTGCTGGAGGGTTGGGGAGCTGTAGCAATGAAGGAGTCAAGAACGGGATGAAATGGAAAGAGGAGTACAGAATTTGGACGTCTTGGAGATGGTTTCCGGTATTCCCTCCCCTCCACGCTAGTCTAAGCCTCAATTTCCTCATTTACAAAATTAAGGGATAATAAAAATACTTCACAGAGTTGTTGTAGGGGTAAATAAAATAAATATCAAAGTGCTTAGCAATGTTAATTGTAAGTAGACAAGCTATAAAAGAATATACCTAAGCAAGGATGTCACAGAGATGGAAGAATAGAAGCTAGCTGAAACCCATTAAGTTATCTATCAACAAGGGTGTTATTCCTTTGGGAGAAGCACTGATGAGTAAGACAGTTTCTGTATGCAAGGAACATACGGTATCAAGGAGGAAATGATAGCAACAAAGAACTCTAATATGTTAAATTTTAGAGAATTACAAATGCAATTCTTTTGCAGTTAGGTCATTTTGACAAACCATTTTGTATAGAGAGACTCAGGAAGGACATAAGGGGGGAGTTTTTATGTACAGACTGGGTTTCATTAAGTGAAGTTACGAGAGCGGAAGGAGTTATGTTCTAGCAGGAGGGAGGCTCGTGAACAAAGGCATGGAGGTGAAAAAGCTATGCGGACACTGAAGGTACATTTAAGGGAGGAGAGGGAAATAAGGCAGGAGAAATAGTTTAGGTCCTTAAACAGAAAGGTGTGATGTCTAGGCTGAGTTTGATTTGATGGGTTAGGCTATGAGAAGCTACTGATTTTTAAGAAGATGGTCCAGGGAGACAAAGAGTGGGTAGATAGTTGAGTCATTGTAGCAGAATGGGTAAGAAAATATGGAGATCCTGAATTAACATGGTCGTTGTTCATAAAGAATATACAGGATTTTCATATGGTTGGATGGGAGAGTCAAGAGAAGGAGTACTCAAATGATGGATTTAAATGTTCAAATCTAGGTTACTTGGAAGATGGGGAATCAGTAACTAATATAGGAAAGTCAGAAGGAGCATGTTTGGATGAAAAAGATGATGTATTAGGTTTGGGAAGTATTAGCTTTGAGGTGTTAAAAAATAAGTGACATGAGTGATTTTTTTTTAAGTTACACATTTCAAGTTCCAATGGAACATATAGGTGAAAATGTCCACTACATAAGTGGAAATTCAACAGGAGATTGAAAGAGATGTCCTTTATTCATTCAAGAAGTAGTTGTTAGTTACTCTGTGCCAGGTAGTGTTTTAGATGATAGAGGTAACCATAAGAGCAGTAGGAATAATGATGTTCCCAAATGAATGGATAGAAGAAGTAGTAAGGAAAGTTGAAGACAGAACCTTTTGAACCAAGGGAGTAAAATTTTCAGTAAAAAAACAATCCGTATTTATTTTGTGCTTATGTGTGTCAGACACTGCTCAGCCCTTTTATTCATTATTTCATTTAATCCTTACACCAACCTATAGTATATATACTCTTATTCTTCCCATTTTTCTGATAACTCACTGAAGTTTAGAGAGGTTAAATAGCTTGCCTGAGGTCACACAGCTAATAAAGGACAGAGCTTTGACTCAAACCCAAATGTGCTTTATTTCAGAGCCCATGCTCTCAACTATAAAGCAATATATTTTTTTTAAAAGGTGGTCAATACTGTCAAATTAAGCATACAGATCAAGGAGTGACTTGGATGGAGAAGGATGGGAACCCAAAAGAGCAATTAAATTTATTAATGTGAATGTCTGCTGACCAAGAAGGGCAACTTCAGTTCAGATGTTGTATTAGAAATCAGATTGTTAGAGGTTGTAAAACTAAATGAGACATGAGCATAGATCGTTCTTTATAGATGTGCAGTAATCTTCGGAAGGAGAAGGAGTGAGGACAGTCACTCACTATGAGGGAGAAGAGAGGTTGCAGGTTGTTAGAAGCCTCTTTTAAAGTTCCAAGTTGCCCTTAAATAGTTTTAGAACAGTGAAATTTATCTTAAAGATGTCACCCATATTCATAAAATGGAATGTTGCTTGGCTATAAAAAGGAATGAAGTACTAATACATGCTATAACATGGATGAACCTTGAAAACATCATGCTAAGTGAAAGAAGCTGGGCATCTAAGGCCAGACACATGGGCCGGCCCCGTGGTGTAGTGGTTAAGTTCGCATGCTCTGCTTCAGTGGTCCAGGGTTAACAGGTTTGGATCCTGGGCGTGGACCTGCACACCACTCATCAAGCCATGCTGTGGTGGCATCCCACATACAAAATAGAGGAAGATTGGCACAGATGTTAGCTTGGGGACAGTCTTCCTCAAGCAAAAATATTGACAATGGATGTTAGCTCAGGGTCAATCTTCCTCACCAAAAAAAAAAAAAAAAAGATTGCATACAATATCCTATTCATATGAAAGTCCAGAACAGGGAGGGAGATCTATAGAAACAGAAAGTAGATTAGTGGTTGATTAGGGCTAGAGTACAAGAGTGATAGCTAAAGGATATAGGATTTCTTGAAGTGATGAAAATCTTCTACAATTGACTGTGGTGATGATTGCACGTATCTGTGAATATACTAAAATCATTGAGTTGTATACTTTAAATGAGTGAATTGTATGGAATGTGAATTATATCTCAATAAAGTTGTTTAAAAAAATGTCACCCGTGGCCAGCCCGGTGGCGCAGCAGTTAAGTTTGCGCGCTCTGCTTTGGCAGCCCGGGTTTTGCCAGTTTGTATCCTGGGTATGGACCTATGCACGCTTGTCAAGCCACACTGTGACAGGCGTCCCACATATAAAATGAGGAAGACAGGCACAGTTGTTAGCTCAGGGACAGTCTTCCTCAGCAAAAAGAGGATTGGCAGTGGATGTTAGCTCAGGGCTAATCTTCCTCCAAAAAAAAAAAAAGTCACCCATGAGCGTACCATACCAACCCAATTACCAGTTTTATTTTCTAGGTTACTTTTTATAAGAGGAAATTGGCCCAATTTGGAGAAGTTTTGTGGAAGGACGTGAGTTTGAAGGAGGAGAGTAGTCACTTTTAAAGGAGAGAATTAGGGGCCGGCCCCGTGGCCAAGTGGTTAAGTTCGCGTACTCTGCTTTGGCGGCCCAGGGTTTCGCCGGTTCGGATCCTGGGCACAGACGTGGCACCGCTTGTCAGGCCATGCTGAGGCGGCGTCCCACATGCCACAACTAAAAATACACAACTACGTACTGGGGGGCTTTGGGGAGAAAAAGCAGAAAAAAGAGAATTAGAGAGAAATGGCATATTTGAAGAGTTGGCTGGTAAAAGAAAACAGATGGAATGACAGCAGGAACAGATTTTCTAGCCAGATTGTATAGACTGCCAGTAGAAGAAAAGATGTTTAATAGAGCCTTTCAAATTCATATTGAGAATTAAAAAAAATTTTATTGAGCACCAACTCTGAACCAGGCACTTTTTTAGTTCCTAGTTTCGTTAGGGATGCAGCAGTGAACACAATAGATAAGAAATGCCTGGCCTTAGTGAGTTGCCATGTTCCCGTGTGGGGAGTCAATAAATGAATGAAATATGTCAAATGGTGATAAGTGTTGTGGAGAAGATGGATAAGGGGGTGCTAGAGTGGTCAGGGAAGACTTCACCGAAGTGACAGTCTCACCTTGCGGGAGAGGGAGCAAGCCATGTAGATGCATGGGCAAAGAACGTCACAGCAGAGAGACCTGCAAGTGCAGTGGCTCTGAAGTAGTTTGCCTGGCGTGTGTGAAGGACAGCAAAGAGGCCAGTGTTGTTGGAGCAGTGAGCAAGGGGGAGAGTAGAGGTGAGGTTACAGAAGTAATGGAGTAGCCGGGTCTTGTAGGACCTCGTAGGCCGTATTAATGACCTTGGTTCTCTGAGTAAAATGAAAGGTCGCTGAAGGCTATTGAGCAGAGGAGTCTTGTGTTTTGACTTGTATTTTAAATCATCTCTCTAACTGCTGTGTTGAGAATAGGCTGCAGGGGATGAGGTGGAGAGTGGAAGCAGAGAGACCAGTTAAGAGGCTATTGTAGTCAGCCAGGTAAGAAATTACAGCGGATTGAAACAGGGAGAGATTGGCACGAGTGGTTGTCAGGTTTTAGATATTTAGATGGTAGAGCCAATAGGATTTGCTAATGGGTTGAGTGTAGCATGTAAGGCAAAGAGAGGAGTAAAATTTCTCCAACCAAGTTTTTTGTCATGAGCAACTGGCAGGATAGAGTCACTGATTACTGGAACGTAGAATTCTGAGAGAAGAGCAGGTTTTGGCGGTAGGAGGTATACATCAGGAGCTCAGTTTTGAACTTGTTAGGTGCCTGAGAGACCTGTTAGACATCTAAGTGGAGATATGGAGTAGGCAGTCAGATATGTGTGAATCTGGGGTGGAGCGCAGAGTCAGGACTAGAGATGCAAATTGGAAAACTATTAGTGTGTATATGGTATTTAAAACTGTGAGACTTGAGGAGGTCACCAGGGCAAAAGTATAGGTAAAGGTGAAGAAGAACCAGCAGTGACTGAAAACTAATGACCTGTGAGGAGGGAGGAAAGCCAGGAGCATGTGGTGTCCTGGAAGCCAGAAGAAGAGAGAGCTCGAGAAGGAGGGCAGAGGCACTCTGGGTTCTGAGCCGGAGAATGGTATGCAGAGTTAACAACTGTGATGACCTCTTTTCACTCTTTGTCACAAAATTCTTCCCCAAAGGACTCCAGATTTTAAGCAGATATATACCAGGTAGGAGAACTCAAGAACAGAACATTACATCATCTCTCAACTTGCTCAAAATCAGCATGGGTTAACAAAGCATGCTTGATAAGAGAGCTTTCTTCAAATCTAGTAAAAAAAACTCGCCCTCTCCCCTTCTCTTTCTGCCCCTCCTCTCCTCTCCCTTTTCCTCCTTTGCCCCTCCTCCTTTCCTCTCTCTCCTTTTTTCCCTCCCTTTTTCCCCTTCAACTTCCCTCCCTCCCTCATATAACATGGCATTCCCTCCCTGACTGTCACATTTATCTTCTTGAAAATTCTGTGATAAGATTGTTCAAAGTAGAGGAATTCAAGATCTCTGTTATCAATTGGAAGATTTGTGAGTGAACCTTTTAAAGCTTATAAGTAATTATTTTTCTTTCCCTAAGATAAAACAGTAGATACCGCACACCAAAAAAGATAATATCAGTGGCTTTGTATTTATCTTAAATTTAGCATAATGGGTCCTCTACCTTACTTTCCACTTACTGTCTCTTGCTTGTTAGAAACTTCTCTGCATGGGGCCACTCAGTGGCTCAGCGGTTAAGTTCACACGTTCCGCATTTCACACGTTCTGCATCTCGGAGGCCTGGGGTTCACCGGTTCAGATCCTGGATGTGGACATGGCACCGCTTGGTACGCCATGCTGTGGTAGGCGTCCCACATATAAAGTAGAGGAAGATGGGCATGGATGTTAGCTCAGGACCAGTCTTTCTCAGCTAAGTTAGCTCAGGGCTAATCTTCCTCAAAAAAAAAAAAAGAAGAAGAAACTTCTCTGCATCTTCCTCTTCTATAATTTCAGTGAAAAGATTGTAATTTTGTTTTGCGTTGTTGTAGATAACCTTCATACTAAGGAGTCTTTTCTTTGTTTGTGCTTATCCATCAAAATATAAATGCCATTCTGATTTTGTTTGAAAACAGTGAGGAAGAATGCGTTATCAAAATCCAAAAGTCAGGGAACCACCCCGTGGCCAAGTGGTTAAGTTCGAGTGCTCCTTTTCGGTGGCCCAGGATTTTGCCAGTTCAGATCCTGGATGTGGCCCCAGCACCGCTCATTGAGCCATGCTGAGGCAACGTCCCACAGAGCACATAGCACAATTAGAAGGACCTAAAACGAGAATATACAACTTTGTGCTGGGGGGACTTTGGGCAGACGAAGGGAAAAAATAAAGATTGACAACAGATGTTAGCTCAGGGCCAATCATTAATAAAATAAAAAATAAATAAAAAATCCACAAGTCATAGAACTTCAGGGTGTGGAATTACTTTAAAGAATACTACATTTTAAAACACCACCCTCTCACCAACAGGCGCATCTGATGATGCTGCAGAAGGAACTAGTCTACGTCCTCTACTGTTTTTTTCTATACCTGACCCCTCATTCTGAATTTTTGTCTATTTGACAGGTGTGAAAAAGACAGCATGAACTTTACGCCGACACATACCCCTGTCTGCAGAAAGTAAGACATTTGCTTATTTTTGAGTTGTTAAAGAATCAAGACTTCTGTAGCCTTAGTGTAAGTTACGCTAGGAACTAGCGGGGATTTGGAAGCGTGCTTCCAGACTCTGGATCGGGGCTATGTTAGACCTCATTTCTCTATTCTTACTATGTTGGATTTAGATTAAAAATTAGGACACGTTGAATGTTAATACCAGAATCCAGGCAGTTTAGGTGGGCCTCAGACAGTGCCTGTGAATCCTGGATTAGAGTGGAAACAACCAACACACAAACACAGGGCACTTTCAGCTCTGGTTCTGCCGTCAGCTTGCTGCAGAACACACCATCCTCATCCTCACTGCCACGACTCTCATCTACAAAGTCTCAGAGATACCTCTTAGTTCATCTCTTAACCTATTTCCCAGGGTCGTTATAAGGCACTTTGAAAACATGAAACCTTAAGTGAAACAGTATTTCCATCGTGAACTTTTAATGACTGAGACAAGATTAGATTGTTTTTTCTTCCTGCTACCTGAAAGTGAATTTTAATTCTCTTCTATACATGCTCGTTTATTGAAAGTGCCGGCCATAACCTTCATTAACTACAACACTGGGCTTCTGGTATAAGGTTTCTTCACTCTGCTAATTGTTATGTTGTAAATTGCTGGCAGTTAGCCAAAGTGGATTAATTTTCATTTGAGAGTTTTTCTGCTTCTGCATCACTTGTTTTCTAGCTTTCATTGTTTTTGCTCAAGTCTCTTGTTTGCTAAAAGCAAACAGACAGACTTCTTGTCCAGCCTTTGATCTTGTCTGGTGTTGGTCTGTGTAATTGAAATGCCTGCAGTGCTAGAGATTAGGGTCTGGTGTGGTCGTGTGGTTACTAACTAGGCTACATTTTCTAATGCTGAATCTTAGATTTATCATTCCCTTCCTTAATAATTTTACTACTTATAAACCTATCACTAAAAATAAACTGTTTTAATTTGCAAGTTCCAATCTTAAATAAATGGTAATATCTTCTGTATATGCATCTACATACAGTTTTCCACTTAATATCATTTGGATGATTTTTTCATGTTTGTATATGTATCTCTAATTCATAGTTTCTAATAACTCTGAATAGTGTTCCATTGTATCAATATACCACAGTTTATCCATTATCCTGTTGAATGGACATTGGAAAGTTTACTGTTTTGTTATTACAAATAATGTTACTATGAACATTTTCATATCTGTAACCTTGTTCATATGTGCATGAGTTTCTCTAGGACAAAAGGAATTGCAGCTTTTACTAAATTCTGCTAATTAACTGTCAGTAGTTTCACCAAGTTACACTCCACCAGCAGCATATGTGTTCCTGTTGCTATATGTCTTTTTTTTTTTTTTTTTTGAGGAAGATTACCCCTGAGCTAACATCTGCTGGGAATCCTCCTCTTTTTGCTAAGGAAGACTGGCCCTGAGCTAACATCCATGCCCATGTTCCTCTGCTTTCTATGTGGGACGCACCTGCCACAGCATGGCTTGCCAAGTGGTGCCATGTCCACACCCAGGATCCGAACCAGCAAAACCTGGGCTGCCAAAGCAGAACGTGTGCACTTAACTGCTGCATCACTGGGCCGGCCCCTATTGCTATATGTCTTATAGTATTTTCTGTTACTATCTGGTCTTACTTAGTTTCTGTTTCTTTTTTTTGGCGGGGGGCGGGGTGAGGAAGATTGGCCCTGAGCTAACATCTGTGCCAGTCTTCCTCTACTTTGTATGTGGGATGCCGCCAGAGCATGGCTTGATGAGCTGTGTGGAGGTCTGCACCCAGGATCCAAACCTGCAAACTCCAGGCCGCCAAAGCAGACTGTGCGAGCTTAGCCACTTTGCCACTGGGCCGGCTCCTCTGTTTTTTTTTAATGATCTCTTTATTCTCTAACATGTATTTTGAAACCAGCTTTAAGCCTTTAATACTTGGAAAGCAGTTCATAAGATTATTCACTAACCTGTAACATCAAACTTTCCAGGTTTGCGAGCACCTTAATTATAAGCACTTTAAGAACATAAACCCCTTTTTTATTTAAGAAACCATAATGTCTCATAAATGTTCAGACAGTTTAATGAATATGTCCTTTCAAATTTCACATGGGCTGACAACTGTCTTCAGACGTGGTGTTTCCGGTGGCTTCAGTGGTTCTCCCAGGTGGAGGGGAGTGTCTTTCTCAGAGGCAATGGAGTCAACTCCCTTGCCTTCCGTCGAAGATCGTCTGGCCATCCTCTGCCCTTCTCAGGAGCTTCTAGAATATTATCAAAAGAAAATGGCTGAATGTGAGGCAGAAAATGAGGACCTATTGAAGAAACTGGAACTCTACAGAGAAGCTTGTGACGGCCAGGTAAAGAGATTATGCAAGCCCTTTTAGGACTCAGATTAAGTTATTCGTTACTAAGGGAAGATCTGGAAGTGCTGGCTTGTATCCCAAGCAGATATTTTATAAAAAATATTATTTTTTGACTCCCTTCTACCCCAGCCTAGCTACCCACCCTTTGGATCCCTCAGTGGATCATAATCCCCCCAAATGGCTCCTCCTCTAAAATCTCTCTCTTTTTTTTTTTTTGTTTGAGGAAGGTTTGCCGTGAGCTAACTGCTGCCAATCCTCCTCTTTTTGCTGAGTGAGACTGGCCCTGAGCTTACCTCTGTGCCCATCTTCCTCTACTTTATATGTGGGACGCCTACCACAGCATGGCTTGCCAAGCAGTGCCATGTCCACACCCGGGACCTGAACCAGCGAACCCCGGGCCGCAGGAGCAGAACATGCGCACTTAACCACTGTGCCACCGGGCTGGCCCCTAAAATCTTAAACTCATACATTTCAGTCTCATACTTCTAGTTCTTTCAGCCCGTTAAGCCTGACTTCATTTAACTGCATCGTTACCTCTGTAGTTCCTTGACTGTTCATTTTCTAAGTGTTGCATGTCAGCGTCTGACATCATGTCCTTCTTTTCTAACCTGAAGCCCGTCATGTGTCACCTTGGTAATAACTGTGCTGCCTGTACAGTTGCTTGGCCCCTTGCTTATTGTTTGTTCCACTTGCATGGCAAAAACCTGAGCTATAACTTAGTCTATTTCTCTAACCATCTATTCTCCTGGAACACAAGTTCTTAATCTTGGCATTATTGACATTTGGGGCTTGGTAATTCTTTGTTGTGAGGATTATCCTGTGCCTTGTGTGCTGTTTGGCAGCATCCTTGGCCTCTACTCACTAGATACCAGTAGCACACTGCCCGCTACTCCACCACTAGTTGTGACCATCAAAAATACCTGTAGACGGGGCTGGCCCCGTGGCTGAGTGGTTAAGTTCGCGCGCTCCGCTGCAGGCGGCCCAGTGTTTCGTCAGTTCGAATCCTGGGCGCGGACATGGCACTGCTTGTCAGACCACGCTGAGGCAGCGTCCCACATGCCACAACTAGAGGAACCCACAACGAAGAATACACAACTATGTACCGGGGGGCTTTGGGGAGAAAAAGGAAAACAAATAAAATCTTTCAAAAAAAAAAAAATACCTGTAGACATTGCCAAATTTCTGTTGGGGGCATAGGCAAAATTGCCCCCCAGTTGAGAACTGCTGCTCTAGAAAGGTCAGAAATCATTACAGAATAAATTCATGGTAAACAAGTTCATATGTATCCTCAGTCACTACACAGCAGTTTTCTTACCTATCCATAATTGGTTCGCTCTCCCTGCACATCTGTGCCATACCTTCACTGCTCTCCTCCAGCCTGCAACTGCTTCTTAGCCCTCCTCTCTCATCAGGCAGTCTCCCTTCCTAGACCACAGAGGGAATACCAGCAGTCATGCATGAATTCCCTTCCTGCCCATCCACACACAGGTACCTACGTCTGTCTCCATCTCTCTTCCTTCTTACTGCTTCAGGGACAGGATGTCTCTGCCTATTCAGGCTGCATTGATGCAACACTCTCCCTGGCCATCCCTTTTTCCTCCTAAGAAACCGCGCTTCATCTTCTCCTTCCTCTTTGTGTTCTATTTTTAGCCTCTTGCTTAACATTGGCTTTTTTTCCTCAGTATATAGACATACTCAAGTCTTTCCCAACTTAAAAGAGCACCGTTGGGCCGGCCTTGTGGCCGAGTGGTTAAGTTCTCGAGCTCCGCTTCAGTGGCCCGGGGTTTCGCTGGTTTGGATCCTGGGCGCGGACATGGCACCACTCATCAGGCCATGCTGAGGTAGCATCCCACATGCCACAACTAGAAGGACCCACAATTAAAAATATGTGACTATGGACTGGGGGGCTTTGGGGAGAAGGAGGAAAGATAAAATCTTAAAAAATAAATAAATAAATAAAAGAGCACCTTTCTTTCGTTGTGTTTCCCCCTCCAGCTGCGCTCATATGCACGGCTCTCTTTTCTCAACCACACTTCTGAATAGTTGGCTTCATCACCCAGTCGTTGACTCAGTGACTGCAGTTTGGTCTCTTTCCTCACTGTTCCACTAAACCTGTACCTCCTGTGGTGTCCAATATCTGTTTGCCAAAATTCTCTCTTCTCTTTGTGGCCTTTGAAGAATTTGTCACTATTGACTTCTCCTTTCTGAAAACTCTCTTCCTTTCTTGATTTCTGTGTCATTTTTCTTTCCCAGTGTCTGTCTCACCTCTTTGACCAGTTCTCAGTTTCCACTAGCAGTTCCCCTTCCTTAGTCTTAAATGTCAAATTCTTCCAGATTCCACTGTAAATGTCTCATTTTATCCATGCGTTATACTACTACACATGGGATGATGACATCCAAATAACTAATGCTGACTGACTTTTCTCCTGAGCTTCCCGTTAATATGTCCATATCTGAATTAATCTCCTTTTTCTACCCTACCCACACATACACGTATACCACTACTGTTCCCCTCCCTCCATTCCTCGTCTCTGTACTTTTCCTTTATTCTGTGTCTTAGTAAATGGTATCATTGTCTACAATTCTGCCCAGCCCCTACGTTCAGTCGTTTGGTAAGTCCTGTTGGTTCTGCTTCCTAAATATCGCTTTATTTATTCCAACAACTTCATCACTGTTGCCACAACACTGGTTCAAACTCTCATTGTCTCTCCCCTGAACTCTTAGAATGGCCTGCAGCCTCATACCTCTCCAGTCTGCCTCCCACTTTGCATTGCAATAATATTGAAATGTTTGTAGTTGTCCAAACATTTAAGGCTCTGATGGTTCCGTATTTACTACTGTCTTTCCTGAGAGTGCCTCGACTCTGCTTGTCTCTAGCAGTCTCCATCCTTCAAGGTTCAGCTTTTTGGTGGTGGTCTCTCACTTCCCAGAAAGGCTTCCAAGATCTTACTCCTTCTGCACTTCCCCCTCCACCAGTTACCAGGCATGCTCCTCCATGAAATAATTATTTTATTTTAATTGTTTGTATGTCTGTCTCCCCACAAAATTCCTCAGCTCCGTAGGCAGGAGTCGTATCTTTTCATCTGTGTTTCCCAACTTTCATAATGCTTATTACATAGAAAGCATTAAAAAAAAGTGTGACTGGAGCAGGTGAGTCATATGGCGTTCTGGGTTCTGTAGTCTGTAAGGAAGATAGGAGAGCTTTGACCTCATGTGCAAACATTACATGCACCCTGTAGCTTTTAAACTCAAGTCTATGCAAGCTGTTGTCATTATTTGAATTCTGTACTGGTGAAACCGTTCACTTTGTAATATTTCTACATGAACTGACTCCTCCATATCCAATAAGAGACACTCCTATGAAGCCCAATACCTTTTTTTTTTCCAGCATAAACTAGAGTGGGATTTGCAGCAGAGGGAGGAAGAGATTGCTGAATTGCAGAAAGCTCTAAGCGATATGCAGGTCTGCCTCTTCCAGGAGAGGGAACATGTTTTACGCCTCTACTCAGAAAATGACCGGCTGAGAATCAGGTACCAGGTGGGAGAAGGGAAATTGTGGCCTTCTAGTTAAAAGTTACACTAAACAAGATGAGTTTCTCTGGCCTTGTCTCAGTGTGTATCCCCAGGAAACAGACTCCAAGATGCAGATTTGCCTGCGGGGTGCTGCGTAGGGAGACTCTCAGGAATAACACCTGTGAGCAGATTTGGGCAGAGAGAGAACTGAACTGTGATACAGTGGTAACAGGCTTTAGCTGACCCCACAGGGAGCTCGGAGGCTAGGAGGGCCTTTCAGAGGCAAAGGAGTCAGACTTCTGTGCCCACCCAATGATCAGCCATTGGATTTAGACTGCCACTGGGGGGCGGTGGGGTAGGTGTAAGCTTGGGAGAGGCAGCCCCCTTCAGCTAAGGGCAGTTCTTGGAGAAGGACTCAGCTCCTGGGGGGTGAGTGTCATGATCCTGAAGGCGGCATCTGAGCAGTGTTCCACAGCATCCGCTATAGTACGCTTCTTCTATTTTTTTTTTTTAAATTGTGGTAAAATACACTTAACATAAAATTCACCATTTTAGTCACTTTTAAGTGTATAGTTCAGTGGCATTAAATACATTCACATTATTTTGCAGCCATAGCACTATTCATCTGCAGAACTTTTTCTTCATCCCACACATAAACTCTGCGTCCATAGGTAACTCCCCATTCCCGTCTCCTCCTAGCCCCTAGTAACCACTCTTCTCCTTTCTGTCTCTACATATTTGACTATTCTAGCTACCTCATATAAGTAGAATCATAAAGTATTTGTCCTTTTGTCTCTAGTATTTTTCACTTAGCATATTGTTTTCAAGATTTATCCGTGTTGTAAAATAAAATCAGAATTTTATTCCTTTTTAAGACCAAATAATATTCTATTGTATATACATACTACATTTTGTTGGTGAATGCTTAAATGGATAAACTCATCTGTTGATGGACACTTGCGTTGTTTCCACCTTCTCACTATTGTAATGCTGCTGTGAACACTGGTGTGCAAAAACCTGTTCGAGTCCCTGCTTTCAGTTCTTTTGTGTACATACCCAGAAGTGAAATTGCTGTATCAAATGTTAATTCTATATTTAATTTTATTTTGAAGAACCACCATTTTACATTAATACTAGCAATGCACAAGGGTTTTAGTTTCTTCACATGCATAACAACACTTGTTTTTTATTTTTTATTTTTTTGTGAGGAAGACTGGCCCTGAGCTAACATCTGTTGCCAATCTTCCTTTTTGCTCAAGGAAGATTGTTGCTGAGCTAACATCTGTGCCAATCTTCCTGTCTTTTATATGGGATGCCACCACAGCGTGGCTTGACGAGTAGTGCTAGGTTCATGCCTGGGATCTGAACCCACAAATCCTGGGCTGCAAACTTAACCACTATGCCACTGGACAGGCATCTGTTTTTTATTTATTTTTTTGAAATTCTTTAATAGTAGCCATCCTAATGGATATGAAGTCATATCTCATTGTTTTGATTTCCATTGCCTAATGATTAGTGATGCTGAGCATTTTTTCACGTGCTTGTTGGTCATTTGTATATTTTCTTTAGAGAAATATCTATTCAAGTCCTTTGCCCATTTTTAAATTGGGTTTTTTGGTTTTTGTTGTTGTTTAGTTTTAGGAGTTCTTTAAATATTCTGAATACTAATCCCTTATCAGATAAGTGATTTGCAAATGTTTTCTCATTCTGAGGATTGCCATTTTACTCTGTTGATAGTGTCCTTTGATACACAGAAGTTTTAATTTTCATAAAGTCCAGTTTGTATATTTTTTCTTTTGTGGCTTCTGCTTTTGGTGTTGTATTCAAGAAATCATTGCCAAATCCAATATCACTATGTTTTCTTCTAAGAGTCTTATGGTTTTAGCTCTTACATTTAGGTCTTTAGTTCATTTTGAGTTAATTTTTGTGGATGGTATTAGTTAAGGGTCTGACTTCGTTCTTTTGCATGTGGATATCTGGTTTTCCTAGCACCATTTGTTGAAAAGACTATCTTTTCCCCATTGAAAGTTGAAAATCATTTGACCATATCTGCAGACTTCTCCCTGGGCTCTCTGTTCTCCTCTGTTGGTCCGTATGTCGTCACCATGTCAGTACCACTCTTGTGATTACCGTAGCTTTTCAGTACATTTTGAAATCAAGGAATATGAGTCCTCCAACCTTGTTCTTTTTCCAGATCATTTTGACTATTTGGAGTCCCTTAAGATTCTGTATGAATTTTAGGATGGATTTTTCTGTTTCTGCAAAAATATCATTGAGATTTTCATAGCAGTTGCACTGAACCTGTAGATTGCTTTGGGTAGTATTGACATCTCAGTATGAAGGCTTCCAGTTCGTGGACACGGGATGTCTTTCCATTTGTTTATGTGTTCTTTTCTTTCAGCAGTGTTTTCAGTGTACAAGTCATTGACTTCCATGGTTAAATTAATTCCTAAGTATTTTGTTCCTTTTGATGCTATTGTAAGTTGAATTCTTTTCTTAATGTCCTTTTCAAATTGTTCATTGTTGGTGTATAAAAATGGAACTGATTTGCATGTTGAATTTGTCTTCTGCTACTTTATTGAATTCACTTATCAGTTCTAACAACACTTTCCTTTTTCTTTTTTCTGTGAAACCCTTAGGGTTTTCCACATATAAGATCATGACATCTGTGAACAAAGATAATTTTACTTCTCTCTTTCCAATTTGGATGTCTGTTTTCTTGCCTACTTGCTCTGGCTGGGACTTGTGATACTGTGTTAAATAGAAGTTGTGAAAGTGGGCATCTTTGTCTTGTTCTTGATCTTAGAGGAAAACTTTCAATGTTTTTACCATAAAAAAGGTGTTGACGTAAAATGTCAAATGTATTTTCTGTATCAATTGCTGATGGTGTGTTTTTTTCCTCCATTCTGTTAATGTAGTGTATGACATTGATCGATTTCCATACGTTAAACTATGCTTGTGTTCCAGGAATAAATTCTACTTAATCATGGTATATAAGCCTTTTTTTTTTTCTGAGGAAGATTAGCCCTGAGCCAACATCTGCTGGGAATCCTCCTCTTTTTGCTGAGGAAGACTGGCCCTGAGCTAACATCCATGCCCATCTTCCTCTACTTTATATGTGGGACGCCTGCCACAGCATGGCTTGCCAAGTGGTGCCATGTCCATACCTGGGATGCGAATTGGCGAACCCCGGGCTGCCGAAGCAGAATGTGGGCACTTAACTGCTGTGCCACTGGGCCAGCCCCTGCTGCTGCATTTGGTTTGCTAGAATTTTGTTGAGGACTTTTGCATCAGTGTTCACAAGGGATGCTGGTTTGTCTAGTTTTCTTGTAGTGTCTTTGGCTTTGGTGTCAGGTCAGTGCTGGCCTCATAGAATGAGTTAGGAAGTGTTGCCTCTTCTTCTCTTTTTGGAAAAGTTTGAGAATGATTGGTATTAGTGTTTGCAAAGGGTTCCTGAACTCAGTTGTCTGTGTGTGTGGAGGCTTCCCCACACCAACAAGTGGTTCTTGGATGCCCGCAGGATGTCTGGGGATTCAACTCAATTCTGACACTATCTACCCGTAGATAGAATCAGATTCCACAGGGAAGGGCTCAGTCCCACAAGACCACCCTCCACTTCAGATGCCAGTCATAAGCCCAAATTGTTACCTGAACTTTTGACCAACTGGCTATAAATCAGAGTTTCCCATGACCCCCTCCACTGGTTTCAATTCATTTTCTTTTTTTCCTTTTCTTTTCTTTTTTTTTTTTTTTTGAGGAAGATTAGCCCTGAGCTAACTCTACCGCCAATCCTCCTCCTTATGCTGAGGAAGGCTGGGCCTGAGCTAACATCCGTGACCATCTTCCTCTACTTTATATGTGGGATGCCTGCCACAGCATGGCTCAACAGGCGGTGCCACGTCCACACCTGGGGTCCAAACTGGTGAACCTGGGGCCGCTGAATTGGAACGTGTGAACTTAACTGCTGTGCTACTGGGCCGGCCCCTCAATTAATTTTCTGGAATGGCTCACAGAACTCAAGAAAACCTGTTTACTCACTAGATTGCCTGTTTATTACAAAGGATATGAATTAACAGTCAGATGAAGAGATACATAGGGCAAAGTCCTGAACAAGCTCCTGTCCTCTAGGATCTTGGAGCCTGGCGAGGTGGCACACGGAAGCGTTCTGGTTCCCCAGCATGGAAGCTCCCTGAAAAGGAAGAGGGCTGAGAAGCTGTCCTCTGGAATTTTTATGGAGGCTTCATTATGTAGTCTTGATTGATTAGGTCATTGGCCATTGGCAGTTGATTCAGCCTCAAGCCTCCCCCCCCCAACCCCCACCCCGGGGTTGGGGGCTGGGACTGAGAGGTCAACCCTCTGATCACATGGTTGGCTCTATTGGCAACCAGCCCCCACCCTTAGGTGCTTTCCAAACATCACCTTATTAACATAACAAAACACACTCTTCTTACTCTCAGCGCTGAGGAAATTCCAAGGGTTTTGGGACCTGTGAGCTGCAGACTGGAGGAAGACCAATATATATGAGAAATATATTTTGGTCATCTGAATACCAAATATATGTTTCTTATAAATCACAATATCACAGTCCTTCTTTAAATGTTGGATTGAGTTCACCATTGCAGCCATCGGTGAAGCCATCAGGTCCAGGGTTTGTCTTTGTCAGGAGGTTTTGATTACTCATTCAGTCTCCTTAATAGTTTCAGCCTTGACCTAATGCAGAACTTCCTTTCAACTCTGGGCCACACTGAAAGCTCGCCTTCCAGGAGTATGCTTCCTTCTTGGTGGTGATAGGTGTGAGATGCAATAATTTCTCTTTTACTTTGAAGGATATGTCCTGGCATGCCTAGATCAGACCCCTGAAACTTCACTGATGTGCCCTGTAAGGTTTCCCTCCAACCCTCTGGAACACATGTATCTTACCAAGGGTTCTAATGCACTTGCCATTTCTTGTCTATCTAATCTGATTTAATGTAATATCATCAATAGTGAACTAATGTGATCTGTGGAATGGCCGGATCCAGGTCCCTTTGGACTGATTTGATAAAGAGCAGAAGAGTTAACGTGTTCTAAGGAAAGACTATAAAAGTATACTGTTATTTACCCAGCGTGAATGAGAACTGCCATGTACCTAAGGCCAAGTTAATCTGCTCTAGCAGAGTTGCATCTGGCACAGTGACTGAAATTGGGGCCTACTTGGGACTTACTGTTACCCGTCTGGTTTTGCATAGATCACACTTGTGAATTAAACGGAGGTTTGATGGAGACCTCCTCCCCTACGTGTTTTAGGTCTTTTTTTTACCATCTTGGCTGGGATGAGGAGGAGCAGTTTCAGAGGCTTCCACTTGCCTTAACCCAGAAGCCAAGAAACCAGTTTGGAGGTTTTGCCAACTACCAAATACACAGTTATACATTGGGAGATGGGGGAAACGACCATTGATTGGGTCTAGATCCAGTGGACCCACTGTGAGCTGGACCTGGACCCTCTCTTTATTACATGGTTCCTCTATGCCCCAGTACCATGATAATGCTTCATGTCACCAGGCATCAGTGTCAACTCAGACCCTGTATCCAGCAATCCTTGAAATGCCTAGGATATTTCCTTTTCCCCAGTGTACAATTACTTGAAAAAATGGCCACAGGCCCTTTGGGGAAGGACTGGGGGAGTCATTACCATGTACACTTACTGTGGTGTCACCGGGTCTCACCTCTTGGGAGACCTAGCTTCTCCTTCAGGTGGTAGTTTCTGGGTTTTAAAACTGTCAGAGGTATGGAAAATGGGCCAGAGATTGTGATTTTGTATAGGACACAGCCCTCAGCCTCTCTCCATCTTTCCTTTATTTTAATTGTTTAAGCTGTACCCCGTTGACCACCTGTCTGTCTTGCTCCTAAGAACACTATGTGCTGTCAACCATCTGCATGTGACAGGCTCTGAAATCTCGTTTTCGAGTTTGCTTCCTTGGTCCATTTCTGATATCAACGATCTTAGTTTGGGTTCCCTGGACAGACTCTGGGTGGAGGTTTGTTGCAGGAGGTTTTCTGGGGAGCGCTCTCGGGAGGAGCCTCCTGGGAGGGAATAGGGAAGGTGTGGCAGGGCAGAGCTTGAGCTGCAGTTCCATTACAGCAGGCCTGCACCACTGCCCGGGGGCCTTGACGCTGCGGTGGCTCTTCAGAGATATTGGGCTTTTGTACCCCCACATTAGCAGGCACTGGGTGCGGCTGTCCCTTGGGCATACTGGTGGGTGTGGCAGTTGTGGAGAGAGGTTCAGCGGTGAGCCCCGGCCTGCAGCATCGCTGGCAGTGGAGGGAGTGAGCCCATCAGTGCCCAAGAGGAGAATCTGAGCAGTGTACCCTAGGACCACTGTGGGTCTTTTCTAGAACCAACTCAGATTTTCTGGCCCCTTCTCTCTGAGTTCCTGATGTAAATACCCGATGTTTTAAAAATTAGAGCTAAGGTCTAGATAAGTCTTATTCAATTTTAACTTGAGATTACCATTATTTTAAAAATAACTAAGTCAGAAGGGAGATCTTTTAAACAGAAACATTTACTTACTCTGGACACAATGTGTGCTTACTCTCTCCGAGAATTACAGGGAGCTAGAAGACAAGAAAAAGATTCAGAATCTCTTGGCTCTTGTGGGAACAGACACTGGAGAGGTGACCTATTTCTATAAGGAGCCTCCCAACAAAGTAAGTAATCTCTGGTAGGCATGGCTTTTACAGAATGGGCTAGGTCCTTAGAGCCATTGTGGTACTTGCTAAAGAAGATAGAAGGAGAATTAGCTATCATAGTCCCATTTTTACCTAAGTTTTCAAAGCATTTTCCATAATTATAAAGAACTTTATCATTTTATTCTTTTTCTTCAAAAACTTTGGGAAGCAGCATTGTTTACCTCATTTCACCATTTGGGAACCTAAGGTACAGAGTAGAGGTTTTGGATGAGATTAGAGAGGAAAGCAGGAGCAGACTTGTATGGGAGCAGGTTTCAATACTCAACTTTCTTTTCTTTTCTTTTCTTTTCTTTTTCTTTATTTTTTTCTTTTTTTTGGTGAGGAAGATTGGCCTTGGGCTAACATTTGTTGCCAATCTTCCCTTTTTTTCAATTTTGCTTTTTCTCTCCAAAGCCCCACTACATAGTTGTATATCCTGGTTATAAGTCCTTCTAGTTCTTCCATGTGGGATGCTGCCACAGCATGGCTTGATGAGCAGTGTGCTGGTCTGGGCCCAGGATCTGAACCGGTGAACCCCAAGCCACCAAAGTGGAGTGCACCAACCTAACCACTTGGCCACGGCACCACCCCTCAACTTTCTTTTTTAATCTTTGTTTATACTGATTACAAAAGTAATGTGTGGTCTTTATTAAAAACAAACACAGGTTTCAGCAATCTATCATAAAAGTGGCACGTTCCATAATTCTATACCCCAGAGATAAAACTCTTTTTTCCATTCTTATAGAAATGTTTGTGTGTATACACTATTTCCATTTTTTCACTCTATAAACAGTGCCTCAGTGAGCATTTTTGTACGTATCTACATATGCATACTTCTGTATCTCCATTGCTTTTCTAAAGACCCTGTCAAAGACCTTTTTTTTCTTTTGAGCAGATATTGCTAAGTAACTCTGAAATTTTATTTTTTTAGTTTATATCGTAGGAACACTGAGTTTTATCCAATTTGTTACTTTGTCCACTTTGGTCTCACATATGTATGACATCCTTATGTGATTATATCCATTTTGACCAATTTAATTTATGAATAGTTTTTGATCTGTGGAACTAAAGCTAAAAAGTGAAATGTTATATTTATAAGAAAGCTACTTCTATACCTTTCTTTTTGCTTCTTCAGGTCAGCATTCTCCAAAAGACTGTCCAGGCTGTAGATATATGTGAACAGAATGCATCTTCAGCTTTCAGAGCAGGTACTAACCATAATACTAGAAATTCTTATTGCTACAGAATTCAAAAAACTCAGTGCAAATAATTAGAAATTTTTTCCTACTATACAGTGATAAGGAATGTTCTTAATGATGCCTCTAGTGGCCTAAGATCTTACTTTGCTTTTATTTTTAACCTTTCCATGATGTTTTAATGAAATAGAATAAAAAAATACAATTAACATGCTTATAGTGATAGTCATAAAGCAGATTTGCACAACTTCTGGAATCACAGGGTGTTATTAGCCTCTCTAAGCCTCAATCTCCTTCTCTCTCTCTTTCTCTCTCTCTTTTTTTTAATGAAAATCCCAATTTTCTTTCTTTTTTTTAATTTTTTTTTTTTTTTTTTTTTGAGGAAGATTACCCCTGAGTTAATATCTGCTAGCAATCCTCTTTTTGCTGAGGAAGACTGGCCCTGAGCTAACGTCCATGCCCATGTTCCTCTACTTTCTATGTGGGACGCCTGGCACAGCATGGCTTGCCAAGTGGTGCCATGTCCACCCCGGGGATCCGAACCAGCAAACCCCAGGCTGCCGAGCAGAACGTGCGAACTGAACCGCTGCGCCACTGGGCAAGCCCCAACTTTCTTTTCTTTTTAATTGAGATATAATTTACATATAACATTATAATAGGTTCAAGTATACAACATAATGATTCTATGTTTGTCTTGACTACGAAATGATCACCATAGTGAGTCTAGTTAACTTCGATCACCACACATAGTTACAGTTTTTTTTCTTGTGACAAGAACTTTAAGCTCTACTGTCTTAGCTTGAGCTTCTTTCATCCAAGAAATTAAGTTTTGTTCATTGCAATCTTAGTGTTGCTTATTTTAAAAATAACCTTGTCTTTTGGGCTCAGCCCCACTAGTGGTTGAGTTTGGTGTGCTCTGCTTTGGTGGCCCAGGTTCAGTTCCCAGATGCAGACCTACACCACTCCCCATCCATGCAGTGGCAACATCCCACATACAAAATAGAAGAAGATTGGCACAGATGTTAGCTCAGGGTGAATCTTCCTCAGCAAAAATAAAATAAAATAAAATAGCCTTGTCTTTTGAAAATTGGGCGATACATCATAATCAAAATGTTTAGATTTAGTTTTTCTTATTCCTTACCCTTTCTGATTAAATACGCATTTACAAAGAAAACAGATACAACTCCAAAGGAAAATTCAGTGGTTTATTCTTTAGGAAAATGAATATTTTATCCAAGTGACATCCTAGCAGAGTTCCCTCCTGGAGAGTCCTGTTTGAAAAATTAAACACTATAGTCATTGTATGTTTTCCTTTTTCTTCCTTTCCTTCTCTTCTCAGTAAATGAAGGCAAACTCTTCTGCAAAGTTAGTGCTGATGCTTGAATAGGAGAAAGAAGAGCTGAGTAAAGGTCTTCCTTAATCTTTGTTTCGTATTTTAGATTCTAAAGTGAGCAAAAGAAAACCAGCAATGAGAGAGAAGGAGGAGAGTTCTGAGCAATACCAAGGAGACATACAAACTCTTATCCTCCAGGTAAAGCATTCGCTTTGGCAGACCCAAACAGTTTCTGTCCCCGAGCTTAGCTTTGCACAGCATGTCTTCCTTATCATGTGAGAAGTAGCTCTCTATACACGTTACATCCAGGCATCGTGTGATTGATAAAATCGAGGGTGTTCCTAATTTCCAGGAGCTTCCATTTTAAAACCATTGTTCTGTACTCAGCCGTTCTAGAAGTGCTGTCCCGAACCTTCAGTTCATCCAGCCTACCTCCAAAGCCCCACCCAACCGAGTCTGCACACAGTCAGAGTTCTTTCGTGGTTGGCCTGGGGGATGCCAGAGAGTTGCAGCTGTCTCTGCTGATAGATAGAGCTTTAGGGGTATGTCCGTTTATTAGTGCGTGTGTTCTGAAGTCTAGGAAAGTAATGAATTATCCTCTTACCACCTGGTAATTGTATATCATCTACAAGCATGATTTTTCATCTAGTTGCACGCAAGTTCATGTCCTTATCAGTGGGATGTCTTGATTTAAATGACAGTTTCTGCCTTTGGCCAGTATCCACTTTTGGAGTTCTGAGACCCAGACTCGGAGAAGGAAATTACATTATACTCTTTTTTCTTTTTTGCTTTATCTCCCCGAATCCCCCCAGTACATAGTTGTATATTTTTAGTTGTGGCATGTGGGACGCCGCCTCAACATGGCCTGATGAGCAGTGCTGTGTCTGCGCCCAGGATCTGAACCAGCGAAACCCTGGGCTGCCAAAGCGGAGCTCGCGAACTTAACCACTCGGCCACGGGGCCAGCCCCCTACATTATACTCGTTTTGCTCCGCTTTTTAAATTAAAAAATGAAGAAAAGAGTCATTCTATTTCTGGGCAATTAGGGAGTCTTAAAAGAAAGATAGTCTTAAAAGTCCAAAAAAGGAGATAGTGCAAAGGTGAGAATCTTAGGGTAGAGGAAACTGGATTTTCTAGCTTTCTTCATGTGATGGAGGTGCTCTGTTCAGAGTGGACTGAGTCTGCTCTTGTGTCGCCTAACCCCATTTATAAGATGTTACATACAGGGGAGTATAGTTGAGATACTTTCTCTATTTGTTTTGCTGCTGTGCTTTTGGTTTTTGGTTTGTGGGTTCTTTAAATTTTTCTGCAGAAGGACTCCCTTTTAGAGGTAAGAAATAAATGGAAGCAGATGCCTCCCCCATTTTGGCCTTTCCAGGTGGAAGCCCTGCAGGCTCAGATGGAAGAACAAACCAAGCTTTCTAGAGAGCAAGTTGAAGGGCTCATGGAGGACAGACGGATCCGCATTGAAGAGATACAAGTTCATCATCAGAGGAATCAGGACAAAATCAAAGAGCTTACCAAAAAGTAAGTGTTCAAGAAACCTGTGCCTAACAGACTTTTTAATTTTTCTGAATGGTTTGAAAGGTAACGGTGCTGTGCTTGAGCATAGCATCCTGGGACTGAAGGGACCTGGAAAGAATCGTCGTCATCAGGCAGTGCTGCCTCTATGTAGGTGAGTGTCCAGGCTTTTCCAGGAATATTGTTGATTCTTTTCTTGGAGAGCTGGTGAGTGTTCCATATGCTCTATTTAACCCATTTTCATGATGTAGTTTGATCTCATTGGTTAAGAAATGTTCTTTTATCCACTAATGTGTTATTTGGCTCAGTGTGGTAGGCTCTTCTCTTGTGTTGGCCCTTGTGCATATGGAGACATGTAACTTGACATAGCTGTACCAAAGAAGCACTGAGTCTCTGGACTCACTGTTTTTGCTGCTTACCTGCCTGTCTTCCTTGCCTCTCTGCAGTCTGATTCCATCCCCATCATTTTACTAAGCATGCCCTTCTGAGGTCATCATTGACTTCTTAATTTCTGGGATCAATTATCTCTTTACAGTCCTCATTGAAATTAGTATATTTCTCTGTATTTGGCACCTCTGATTACCCTCTCTTTGAAGTTAATCTCCCTTGATTTCTGTCTTTTGTGGTTTGTTTTTAAAGATTGGCACCTGAGCTAACATCTGTTGGCGTTTTCCCTTTTTAATTTTTTTTTTCTTCTCCCCAAAGACCCCCAGTACATAGTTGTATATTGTAGTTGTCGGTCCTTCTGGTTGTGCTATGTGGGATGCTGCCTCAACATGGCCTAATGAGCGGTGCCATGTCCACGCCCAGGAACTGAACCGGTGAAACCGTGGGCCACCAAAGCAGAGCGCGAGAACTTAACCACTGGGCCACGGGCCGGCCCCGTCTCCCTTGATTTCTGTCTTTCTTGATTCTTCTACCTGTCTAACCCTCCTCTGCCTTCTGTCTTGTTCCAGTGGCCAGATCTGTGCTGTAAAGACATCTTCAGACGAACATGTTTGAACACCTCAAATTTACCATGGATGAAACCAAACTGTTTTTCTTTCGCAGCATCACCTCCTCCCCCATCTCCAATCTACTACGTCATTCTTCTCTTCGTTTAGTGTAATGACAGCACACCATCCACTTTCCCAAGCTTGAAACCTCGGGGTTATCTTCAACTCCTCGCTCTCTTATTCCCTCATTCCAAACCCTATCAAGTGTAAGCCTGAGAAGCCTCTCAAATCCGTTCTCTGCCCTGTCATTCTTACCACATTGGTTAAAGCTATGTTCTTGTTTAAATGGTTACCGTAATGCCACTGTTCGACCTGTCACTGGTCCCTTTGTATTTTGCAGTCTTCCTCACTGTTATGACTTAGCTCCTCCATTAGGAGTTATCAACTGCTAAGAACGTTTGATAGCTCCCCATTTATCTTACGATAAAGTTCTGATTCCTTAGCATGAATTATTAGGAGCTTCATCATCTGGCTCCAAATTAACCTTTTCAGTCTCAGCGCCTCCTCTGTTCCCGTAGTTCACCTCATCCTCCTGCCAGACTAATAGTGTCTATTGTATGGAACACTTGCTGTGTGGCAGGCACCTTGCTGTGCACTGTCACCCTTCTCTGCAGACTTCCCCAGGGAGAATTAAATTTTTCTTCCTGCACATTCCCATAATGATTCACATGCCTCTATGATGATTCTTAGCACTACCTATTATAATTATGTCTTTGTCCCCCCTGCGTCTTCCTGTAGCCTCTCTCTTGGCCTGTGTGCATAAATAGGCTCATAATAAACATTTGTTGACTACTTTATGATCCTTATCAAGTTGCATCTTATTGCCTATTCTCTGCGTTAAACAGCCTACATTAAAAATACTTTTTCAGGGTCCTGCCCAGTGGGGCAGTGGGCCAGCCCCATGGCTGAGTGGTTAGGTTCATGCACTCCGCTTCAGTGGCCCAGTGTTTCACTGGTTCGGATCCTGGGCGTGGACATGGCACTGCCCGTCAAGCCATGCTGAGGCAGCGACCCACATAGCAGAACTAGAAGGATCTGCAATTAGAATAAACAACTATGTACTTGAGCATAGCATCTTCACTTTTCATTGGCCTGTTTTTTGGGGGTTTTTTTACTTTTTATTGAGATTATGAGAGTTTACAACCTTGTGAAATTTCAGTTGTACATTATTGTCAGTCATGTTGTAGATGCACCACTTCAGCCTTTGTGCCCTTCCCCCACCCCCTTCTTTCCCCTGGTAACCACCGATCAGTTCTCTTTGTCTGTATGTTTAACTTCCACATAGGAGTGGAATCATACAGAGATTGTCTTTCTCTATCTGGCTGATTTCACTTAACATTTACCCTCAAGGTCCATCCATGTTGTTGTGAATGGGACGATTTTATCCTTTTTTATGGCCGAGTAGTATTCCATTGTATATGTATACCATATCTTCTTTATCCAATCATCAGCTGATGGGCACTTAGGTTGCTTCCACGTCTTGGCTATAGCATGGGACTTTCGGAATTGCTGACTTCAAGCTCTTTGGATAGATACCCAGTAGTGGGATGGCTGGGTCATGTGGTATTTCTGTTTTTAATTTTTTGAGAAATCTCCATACTGTTTTCCACAGTGGCTGCACCAGTTTGCATTCCCACCAGCAGTGTATGAGGGTTCCTTTTTCTCCACAACCTCTCCAACATTTGTCACTTTTTGTTTTGGTTATTTTTGCCATTCTAACAGGTGTAAGGTGATATCTTAGTGTAGTTTTGATTTGCATTTCCCTGATGATCAGTGATGATGAGCATCTTGTCATGTGTCTCTTGGCCATCCGTATATCTTCTTTGGAGAAATGTCTGTTCATGTCTCCTGCCCATTTTTTTGATCAGGTTGTTTGATTTTTTGTTGTTGGTTGTGTGAGTTCTTTATATATTATGGGGATTAACCCTTTGTCGGATATATAACTTGTAAATATTTTTTCCCAACTAGTGGGTTGTTTTTTTGTTTCAATCCTGTTTTCCCTTGACTTGAAGAAGGTCGTTAGTCCGATGAAGTCCCATTTGTTTATTCTTTCTATTGTTTCCCTCATCTGAGGAGATATGGTGTCCGAAAAGATCCTTTTGATACTGATGTCAAAGAGTGTATTGCCTGTATTTTCTTCCAGAAGACTTATTGTTTCAGATCTAATCTTTAGATCTTTGATCCATTTTGAGTTTATTTTTGTGAATGGTAAAAAAGAATGGTCAATTTTCATTCTCTTGCATGTGGCTGTCCAGTTTTCCCAGCACCATTTGTTGAAGAGACTTTCTTTTCTCCATGTATGCCCTCAGCTCCTTTTTCAAAGATTAGCCGTCCATAGATGTGTCGTTTTGATTCTTGGCTTTCAATTCTGTTCCATTGATCTGTGCATCTGTTTTTGTACCAGTACCATGCTGTTTTGATTACTGTAGCTTTGTAGTATGTTTTGAAGTCAGGAATTGTGATGCCTCCAGCTTTGTTCTTTTTTCTCAGGATTGCTTTAGCAATTCAGGGTCTTTTGTTGCCCCATATGAATTTTAGGATTCAGTATTCTATTCCTGTAAAGAATGTCATTGGGATTCTGATTGGGATGATGTTGAATCTGTAGATTGCTTTAGGTAGTATGGACATTTTAACTATGTTTATTCTTCCAATCCACGTGCATGGAATGTCTTTCCATCTCTTTATGTCGTCATCAACTTCTTTCAGTAAAGTCTTGTAGTTTTCGTTGTATAAATCTTTCACTTCCCTGGTTAAATCTATTCCAAGATATTTTATACTTTTTGTTGTGATTGTGAATGGGATTGTGTTCCTGAGTTCTCTTTCTATTACTTTGTTATTAGAGTATAAACATGCAACTGATTTACGTAAGTTGATTTTGTACCCTGTAACTTTGCTTTAATTGTTGATTGCTTCTAGTAGCTTCTTGATGGTTGTAGGGTTTTTTCTCTATATAAGATCATGTAGTCTGCAAACAGCGAGAGTTTCACTTCTTAATTGTCTATTTGGATTCCTTTTATTTCTTTTCTTTTTCCTGCCAAATTTCTCTGGCTAAAACCTCCAGTACTATGTTGAAGAAGAGTGGTGAGAGTGGGCACCCTTGTCTTGTTCCTGTTCTCAGAGGGATGGCTTTCAGTTTTTGCCCATTGAGTATGATGTTGGCTTTGGGTTTGTCATATATGGCCTTTATTATGTTGAGATAGTTTCCTTCTATACCCATTTTATTGAGAGTTTTTATCATAAATGGATGTTGGATCTTGTCGAATGCTTTCTCTGCATCTATTGAGATGATCATGTGGTTTTTGTTTCTCATTTTGTTAATGTAGTGTATCACGTTGATAGATTTAAACTGATAGGGTATTTTGGAGAAGGAGAAATTAAATGGGCTACAGTTGTCGAGATGACTTCATAGAGGAGGTTGGTCTTGAAACAAGAATGAGATTTGCTATGGGGCAGTTTACACGTGGAGCACAGCAGAAGCAAAAGCAAAACTGTTTTTGACGTTATAGAACTTGGGTTAACCCTCAGTCAGAACACCATGGTTTATTTCTTTATTGTAAAGTGTTGTGCCTGGAAATAGTCCATACTTACGCAGGCTGTGTATAAATATTTCTGTAGTCCTTCTAAGTGTATAACCTGAGATTAGCTCTCCGGAAAATGTCTGTAAAGACCAGTCTGAAACAGTGAGCATGGATAGATACATCATGCATTGTCTGGTAAAAAAGTAAGGTTGTCAGTGATCACATTAGTATATTTTTAAAACTGCTAATAATATTTTACAGAACTTATCTATTACACAATATTTAAAGAACCTGTATCTTCCCTTTGTTGGAATAACTGTATGTCATATGTGCTGTGTAAGCATCTTCATGTCCACATGTGTACTTTCTTTCATAGTCTCCATCACACCCAAGAACTACTCTATGAGAGCACCAAAGACTTTTTGCAACTCAGATTTGAAAACCAAAATAAAGAAAAGTCATGGATGCTTGAAAAGGATCATTTGATATCAAAGCTTAAGCAGTACAGGGTGCAGTTTAAGAAGAAAGAAGATAAAATTGGAAAAGTTTGGCCAGTTGTTCATGAGAGTCGTCATAACCAAAACGAATATATTAAGGTAGTTTCCTTATGTCTTACAGAAATTGGTTATTTTTCTGGAACACTTGAAGGAATTCAGAGAATGCCACCACACCTAAGAATTGTTGTGCAAGATCCATTCAGTCCACGAAGCTGTTGTGGCAGCAACCTCAAGAAATAGGTTTCAAAGAGTAGCTCATCCTTATGGTGTTTGGGGATTTAGAAAATGAAACCATTCATTCATTCAACAAGTATTTAGGGGCCAGCCCCGTGGCCCAGTGGTTAAGTTAGTGCGCTCCGCTTCAGTGGCCCAAGGTTTCGCCAGTTTGAATCCTGGGCGAGGACATGGCACTGCTTATCAGGCCATGCTGAGGCAGCATCCCACATGCCACAACTGGAAGGACCCACCACTAAAAATACACAACCATGTACCAGGGAGCCTTGGGGAGAAAAAAAAAAAAAGGAAAAATAAAATCTTGAAAAAAAAAAAAACCGTAGCAAATATTTACTGTACTGATACTCTGGGCTAGGCTTTGAGGCTACGTGAGTAAATGCGCTAGAGCAGATCTGCCTTCATGGCATTTATATTTTAGTGGGTGAGAAAGAACAGAAACATTAACAAACAAGAAAATGATAGATTATAGGAAAGTGGTTTTAAGGAATGAAAAGGATCATATGTAGTTGCTGGAAGTCTACTTTTGTAGGGAAGTACAAGGACACTCTTAAGTCTGGTGTTTTTGCTGAGACCTGAAAAATGGGACCGAGCTTGCCATATAGACCTAGGGAAAGAGCATTCCAGGCCGAGGGGAGAGCAAGGCCCTGGAGTATCCTGAAGGAGAAGGAAGGGTGCCATTGTGCTTGTAAAGGAGTCAGCAAGGAGGAAGTGGGTGCAGGTGGAGGGGCGCGCAGCAGCCAGTCACGGAGGGCTTTCTAGGGCCTTCGTATGCTTGGTGAGAATATTTAGCTCTCAATGGTGTTCTGTCTTTGAAGCGTTGTGTGCAAGGAAATAACATGATGTGGTTAAGGTTTTTAAAGCTCATTCTGGCTGCTCAGTGGGGTATGGATAATAAGCATTATTATTGTTGTTCTGATGATGGTTTCTTTCTCTTTAAAGGAGAACTTCAGAAATGCGTCCCAAAACATATATTGTAATGTCTTACTTGGGACAATTCTGAGATCCATTATCTGACTCTTCCTGGAGCTAGAAATATTTGTTTTATTTTAAACAATTTCTACTGTGTACACTTTAGAAAAGGCTAAGAGAATCCTTTAGAAGTAGGAGGTTTTCAAATGTTCTTCAGAGTTCCTTTCTGTCTTGTTCCTTAACTCGTTTTGTACTTCTGGAAATCCTTCCTTTCCCTTCTTGCTTTAAGTGCTCTTTGAGTTACCTAAATTGTAGAACTGAATAGTAATGGATGTTGTTCCTTTTGCCCTGCAGTCCCTAAAGGATAAGTTAGTACAAGAGAAGAAGCTGTCCAGCATGTACCAAGAGCAGTGCATTGCCCTGGAAGAAGAACTTGCCCGAATTCGGGAGGAGGAGGGGGTGAGGAGAGAGATCTTCAAGGTACAGAATTCTCTGCCCCTTACCGTGGAGCGGGAAGTGCGAATGGCTCCGGGAGGCTTCTCTCATCTTCACAAATGCCTTCCTGTTTCCCTCTATTTAGGATCGCACCAACAAGATGGGGAAGCGTTTACAGGTAATGACAAAACGCTATGAGGCCTTGGAGAATCGGCGTGTCTTGGAAGTAGAAGGCTTTAAGACGGATATTAAGGCTCTCCGGCAGAAACTGAAAGACTTGGAGCAAATGCTCTATAAGGTAGGTGCTGATCCTGAATTAGCAAGAGGTTTAGGGGTGCAAGTGAGGAAACATGGTCCTGAGGGCTCCTCAGGAGAAAGGTGTGTTTCCCTGACGGTAGACACTAATGGATCACCATCCTTTAAGCCTCACTGAAATCGGTTTAACAAGTACATGCTAGAGGGAAGACCAAAATAGACCGAAATAATTGAATGACTGCATCACTATACTTCCATCAAAGCTAAACTTAACAAATTTTTATCCCTCTCAATTCAAGAAGTAGATTTAAAGAACTGTGTCTGTTTCACAAATAGTGCGACTGAGCAGTTGAGTAATAATTTTCCCCCATCGGACTCAGCTGTATTTAGAATCCAAGTTGCCTCAGGAGCCTTCTTAAAGAGATTTAACCAGTCATCCACATATCCTAAAGGTTAATTGTAGAAAAGAAGAGATGCTTTCATTCTTTGGCAGATTTACCAATACTGTTTATATTGGTCTCTGCTTTTTACTCACTGTTTGTCGAGCTCTATCTGAAGACTCCTTTGCTGTTGTATGAGAAAGCAGAGAGTCTCATTCCTTTTTCTGCTTTAATTCTGCTCTACATTTCCCTTCTTTTCGTTGGTCACTAAACAGACTAAGGATCGAATTATTCTGCATACTAAAAGTCTCAAAAAGGAGCCAGCATAGCCTGTTCTTTATGATGGACTTTTCTTCCCTGACGTATGCCATGATCATTTTTTCTTCTTTTCATATCTCTAGGCAACACTTAACGCGCGGGCAAACCAGGACCTTGCCATCCTCTGTGAGGTCCGGGACAGCAATAGACGGGCACATAAGATACAAGGAGAACTGAAGAACCTGAAGTCCAAAGTATTTGGTCTGGAGAATGAACTTAGACTCTGTTGATCTTTACTTTTGGAAATGACTCTCATCTGGAATAGGCCTGCTTCCTGAAATCTGAAAACAAAATGTCGTCTTCTCCCAGGAACTACAGGCAGAGAGATGCCTGGGATAGTGCTATCTGTTATTATAGAGACAGAGTGAAGAAGCATCAGGACTGCTTATAAAGCTTTTCTTGCGTGTTAAGCTTTATCTATAGTTTTTGCTGTCCTGTTAACCTTTTAGTTGTTTTGGTCTGGACTATAACCTGAATTAGTTAGACATTTTCCCACATTTATAATGACAGCTTTTGTTTTTTTAAGAAGACAATGACGATGAAAACTTAGGAAGAAAGTATTTTTCTGTGAGCTTGGCTGAGTGTCAATGGGAACACCTTTCCTGAGGAGAGAAAGGCATCCACAGAGCTCACCTTCCTCCCAGGCAGAGGGAAGGCAGCAAACCACAGCTTGTGAAATGTGACTAGGCAGGCATTCTGCTGTGTGACTGTGTTCGTGAGCTGTAGGGCCCGAGTTACATTTTGGGACAACCAGTCTCATGAAGTTTCACCAGAGGGCACCAGAGACCCTACTCTCAAGCAAAATGTTCATCTAGGAAGATAAAGGTGCCACTTTGCTAAGAGCGAGTGAAACTTAAATGATCTTTGTATAAAAAGTTCATTATTATACCAGTAACATGGTTTTTTAAAAATAATGTATATATTTTAAATTAACTATTTTCAATAAAATAAGTAATTGAAAATATTCTATTTGAGTTTTCTGTAATTTCTTGTTAAAACCACGTTTATACTTTGTTAATGACTGAGTTTACTTACTTGGTCCCTGGTGTCTGCAGTTCTGCACAAGTACTGGTTTCCCAGCTGCATCCATTGAACTCATCTGCTGTTGGAGGTAACAGAGATAGCACAAAGGTGATGGCACTAAAACTTTATCCATTTCTTCCATCTATATGCTTTTTTAGGCAAATTGCTATGCATTTGGAGCAAAATAACTGTGTGTGTTCCTGGACAGCCTCTGAGAAGTCAGTTGGTCTTAGCTTGGTACTTACCCGGGACAAAGGGAAGAATTCACGTCTTCGTGTTTGCGTTGAGGAAAGTGGTGGATGAAGTGCTGTCAGGAGGTGCTGCCTTCTTTTTAGAAGCCTGTGAGAGGGGCCGCCCCGTGGCCAAGCGGGTAAGTTCGCGCGCTCCACTTCGGCAGCCCAGGGTTCACTGGTTTGGATCCTGGGCACGGACATGGCACTGCTCATCAGGCCATGCTGAGGTGACGGCCCACATGCCACAACTAGAATATACAACTATGTCCTGGGGGGCTCTGGGGAGAAAAGAAGGTGAAGAAGAAGAAAAAAAAGGATTGGCAACAGATGGTAGCTCAGGTGCCAATTAAAAAAAAGCCTGTGACACCAGGTCAGATTTTTTTCACAATAAACTGGGACTGGAGTTCTTACAGGGCCCAGTCCTGGGCTTTAGAGGGATGTGCATAAGTGGATGGTTCTTCCTTTCGTCCAACACTTAAGGAACTGGCTTTTCATGATTACTGCTGTTTTGATGCTGGGCAAAACAAAAAGTCTTATTAAATCATAGAATTTCAGAGTAAGAAGGAATCTTGGAGATCATATAATCCAAATTTTTAATTTTATATGTGACTTTGAGGCCTGCCACCATTGACTTCAGCAATCAGTTGATAATGTTTCTAACACCTTGGCCTCAATTCCAATGACATTCATCTTTGTGTTAACTACCCACTAGTATAGCCACTCTCTAAACCTCATCATCAGTTAAAACTACTCCGTCACCAAGAAGCAGTGTAGAGTAGTGGAAAGAGCATGGGCTTTGGAGACTCGGATGTAGAAGCAATCATGCCTCTTACTAAAACCCTCAGGCTCTGGTCTCTTCATCTGTAAAACAGAGATAGATCTACCTGCTTTGGCAGGGTGATTGAGGATTAAGAAAGAAAATCCAGTGTCCAGAATATATAAAGAATTCTTACAGCTCAACAATAAAAAGACAACACAAAAAAATGGCCAAGAGATCTGATTAGATATTTCTCTGAAGATAACATACAAATGGCCAATAAGTACACAAAAAGATGCTCAGGGGGGCTGGCCCGGTGGCGCAGCGGTTAAGTTCCCATGTTCCGCTTGTCAGCGGCCCGGGGTTCGCCAGTTCGGATCCCGGGTGCGGACATGGCACTGCTTGGCACGCCATGCCGTGTTGTTCATCCCACATATAAAGTAGAGGAAGATGGGCACGATGTTGGCTCAGGGCCAGGCTTCCTCAGCAAAAAGAGGAGGACTGGCAGTAGTTAGCTCAGGGCTAATCTTCCTCAGGAAAAAAAAAAAAAGCTCAATGTCATTAGTTATCAGGGAAATGGAAATCAATAATGAGGTACCGCTTCACACCCAGTAGGATGGCTATAATAAGATGGTAAGTGCTAACAAGGGTGTGGAGAAACTGGAAGCCTCAGTTATTGCTAGTGGGAATGTAAAATGGTGCTGCCACTTGGGAAAACAGTCTAGTAGTCGCTCAAAAAGTTAAACATACAGTACCATTTGACCTAGCAATTCTACTCCTCAGGTATATACCCAAGATAGATGAAAACGTACATCCACGCAAAAACTTGTACACAGGTGTCCATGGCAGCATTATTCCAATAGCCAAAAAGTGGAAACAACTGGTGTCCATCAACTGATGAATGTGATTCAGCCGTAGAAAGGAGTGAAGCCCTGATACACATGCAATGTGGGTGATCCTTGAAAGTACACTGTGCAAAGGAAGACAGACACAAAAGGCCACATATTGTCTGATCCCACATATGTGAAATGTCACAACAGGCAAATCCTTAGAAAGGAAACGTAGTGGTTGCTAGGGGCTGAGGGGAGGGAGTAATGAGAGGTGACTGCTAATGGGTATAGGATTTCTTTTGGGGAATATGAAAATGTTCTAGAATTAGTGGTGATGGTTGCAAAACTGAATATACTAAAAACCACTGCATTGTAAACTTTAAAAGTGTGAATTTTATGTTACATGAGTTATATATCAATGTTTTAAAAGTCCATGAAATGGGCCGGCCAGGTGGCACAGTGGTTAGGTGCGCATGTTCCACTTCGGTAGGCTGGGGTTTGCCGGTTTGGATCCTGGGTGTAGACATGGCACCTCTTGTCAAGCCGTGCTGTGGTAGGCATCCTACATGTAAGGTAGAGGAAGATGAGCATGGATGTTAACTCAGGGCCAGTCTTCCTCAGCAAAAAGAGGAGGATTGGCAGTGGATGTTAGCTCAGGGCTAATCTTCCTGAAAAAAAAAAAAAAGTCCACGAAATGGCTTAGTCCTGTGCCTAGCATGGAGTGGGCATTCAATTACAGTTAACTATTATTTATATTTTGCCTTCTTTGACTTTCTATCAGTTGCCCACCACTGTTAGTCAGATTCCAAGATGTATTTCATACCATTCATAGGTGCTTTGTGTGTACTAGAAATTGCTCTAGATCGTAAGTTTATGGAGAATATGAAGACAGTCTTTGTGCTCCAAAGAATGGTAGGAAGATAAGCACTATGGGTGCATAGAATAAAAAGTAGCATAGAATATGACTTAAACAAGGTAATGTTTTTGCTGAATCTTAAAAGTGAGTTTGGAGTCAGACGAGTTTGGGCATTCTAGGTAGAGAGACAACGTGTATGACGGCATGGAAAACAGTATTTGGGGAAGTGCTTGTACAGGAGACGATGTCAGGTAATACAGAATATGAGAAATGCTATGAAACTTCATCTAATACAATAATGTAAGTATGTTAAATATTTCAAGACATTTTGCATCAATTGAAAACATTTGAGTTTACTTAAAAATGGGGAAAAAAGCAGTAAGCAAAATCAGAAATATTTAGTGATATCAATTCGTGCATGAAAAAAAGAATTTGAAGTGCAAACTCACTTTCTTAAAAACTAAGGGTGGGGAGTAAGCATCATGCAATAATAAATATATGAAATGTTTGTTTCCTGGGAAATCCTTGTACTGCAGATCAGAGCAAGGCAAAATCACTTAATACCAGGATTTTTTGCGGTATCTGTGGGAACAAAGCAAAGATACTTTAGATCTTTAGAAAAGAGCCACCTGGGGCTGGCCCCGTGGCCGAGTGGTTAAGTTTGCGCCCTCCGCTGCAGGCAGCCCAGTGTTTTGTTGGTTCGAATCCTGGGTGCGGACATGGCACTGCTCATCAAACCACGCTGAGGCAGCGTCCCACATGCCACAACTAGAAGGATCCACAACGAAGAATATACAACTATGTACCAGGGGGGCTTTGGGAAGAAAAAGGAAAAGAATAAAATCTAAAAAAAAAAAAAAGAAAAGAGCCATCTATGTCATCTGCTTTGCCTTTTAAAATTCCTCTTTTAGCCCATATTTGAGTCACTTAGTAATAAATCACCTTTTCATCCATGAAATTTGTGATGTTGCACAACATAAAATAGCCTCTGACTACGTTATTTTTTTCTCCAGTCGCATTGCTCACTGCCTCTCCACTCGTGCCACACTAGTTGGGCCACCAAGATTTACTGTAATATTTGCAACGTAGCAGACGGTACTGTTTCCACTCACTGCATACAGAAACAGAGGAAAGGAGATGGCTACAGCCCTATCCATATAAGAAACTCAGGGCCTGAGCTAAAGGGAGACATTAGAAAGACAGGAAGGGACAGATTTGAGAAACATTTAGGAATAGAATGGACGTTTCTTTGTGATGGATAAGATGTGAGCTTTAGGGAAGGATTAAGGATAGTTCTCTAACTTCAGTTTCTGGCTTAGGGAACCATGTGTATAGTGAAACTATTAACTGAGATTTAGCATATATGAGAAGCAGTTGGTTTTGAGTAAATATGAGAATGGGGGATATGGAGGTCAGAAGAGAAATTAGGATTAAAGATAGAGATTTGGAATTATTAGCATATAGAAAATAAATGAAATCATGGAGCCAAACCGTGGGTGTTTCTGAGATCAGAGATGGAAAGCATATAGAGCAAGAAGAGGACCAAAGAGGGGAACCCCGATGGTCAGAGGAGATAGGCAGTAACAAAGGAATGGTCTGAATAACGAGAAAATAGTGTTCTGGAAGCTTAGGGGAATGAGAACTTCAAGAAGTAAAAGGTTGGCAGCATTGTCAAACTGCAGAAATATAAGATAAATTAGAATTTATTTATTTTTTTGAGGAAGGTTAGCCCTGAACTAACTGCTGCCAATCCTCCTCTTTTCGCTGAGGAAGACTGGCCCTGAGCTAACATCTGTGCCCATCTTCCTCTACTTTATATGTGGGACGCCTACCACAGCATGGTTTTTGCCAAGCGGTGCCACGTCCGCACTCGGGATCCGAGCTGGTGAGCCCTGGGCTGCTGAGAGGCAGAACTTGCAAACTTAACCGCTGCACCACCAGGCCGGCCAGGTAAATTGGAATTTAGATTAGACCTTTGGGTCTGGCAATTTAGTAGCAGATGAATTTAGAGCAATTTCAGTGAAGTGGAGATAGAAGTCAGCCCATATTAGGTTGAAGAATGAGACAAGGAGAAAGATGGGAAGTAGCTTTAGAGTAATAAAACCAAGGAAAGGAGTTTTGATGGTTTTAGGTTGAGGAAGACGTAATCATGTTTATAGACTGCAAGGAAAAGTCCAGAGGACGTTATTGAAGACAGAGGAATGAGAGGGGATGTTTGTGAAGTAAGATGCTGGAGGAGAGTGAGAGCTGGTACTGATGGAGGCAATAAAAGTAGATAAGTAGATAACTCTGAAGGGGAGACTGCCTCCTTTTTCATGGAGGAAATAAAATCAAGGCCATCGACTGAAAGTGAGATGGGGCATTGATGAGATGGGGAGCTTGAGGATAAGAGGGAAAGTTTGGAAAGAACGGTGGGAGCTGCTGAGGGGCAAGTGACAGAATTGGTAGGAGTAGGTCAGAGTGAAGGATTCATTGAGTTGAACTGACTGCCACTGAAAAAACGTCTAGGATTGCAGCAAGCCACCGTCCGCTTCGTGTGCCCTCCTAACTTCCCAGCTAGCTGAGGGCACAGAGCCAAAATGGATCTCTAACAGCAAACCAGCAGGGAAAAAGAGCAGGTGAAGAGGTGGAGCTGGAGAGAGGGGTTGGCTACCAAGTGAAGGGAGGCACTGCAAAGAAAATGTTTTGAAAGTTTTTTTTAAGTCTGTACATTAAAACATTGCTTTGTGTGTCTAAGCTGTGAAGTATTCCACTCTGGGACTGGTCGGTAGCTTAGTTTAAAGTCATCCCTACAAAAAGCAAGTGGGAACACAACCTGGACTTCTGGAGCAATTACTTAATCACCTCCCGTCTAAGGTGACTTCACTGTATACCCATCTTCTTGTTACAGGATATCCCTAATTTTGAAGATGATGCACTTTTCTTGGAACCACCAGATGATAATATTGACATCTTAAGTGGTATGTAAGCGTGTGTAGAGCAGGACTGTTACTGAGAAAACCACTGCCCTTGCCATAGCAGCCTCCTGGGAGCTTGACCTTCAAGTGGCAGCTATTATTGCTTTCGTTTGCGGATCTTCTTGGCATCTCTTCCTCTTTGCTTCCTGGGCTGCAAGATCTCTTTTTTAAAACTGAGCCAGCTACTTGTTTTCCTTTTTTTAATTAACTGTGTTGTATTGACACATGAACAGACCAACGATGACAAAGAATTTGAAGTTTAGAAATAGATTCAATTAATGCTGGAATCTAGGTTATTGTAATAGAGGCATTTCAAGTTGGTGTGCTAAAGATGTATTTTTTAAGTTTGGACAAATATTTGTTATAAAATAATATGCTCGATAAGTCAACTCACATCTCTAGCTATCTAGCTATCTATTTTAGATAATTGTAGATTGACATGTGGTTTTCAGAAATAATACAAAGTGCTCCTGTGTTCATTTTACCTAGTTTCCCCCAGTTAGCCACTCCATTTTGACGTGGTTTGTCTGCAGTTAACTCCAGATTGAATCACAATGTTTCCGATGGGCCTTGTGTTGGTTTTGTGAGATTTTCTTCCCCTTTGGGCTCACAAGTGTCATATCCATTAAGCACTTTAGTATTTAACAATATCAGTGCTAATTTTAAATTAATACAATTTCAATATTGCTATGTTGACTGTTGCAGAGCCTCTTAATTGGCAACCTCGCCTTGACATGTAGAAAGGGATAATTAAATATTAAATAGAGGGATCTAGAATCTGAATGCACCTAATGTAGTACTGTCATGAAAACTTTTATAAGATTTCATTTGGCCCCAAGCTCAGTAATGAGTCAAGATTGAGCTAGTCTGTCTGGGCTTCTTTTACTTAAATTAGAGTGATTTTCCCTCCAGCCCTACTTCTCTTGGATCACGCACCAGGCCAGGCCAGCACCTGATAAGCTTCTTCAGAAAATAGCTATGTTCCCTTTCTTGTTTCATATCAAAGCAATTAACTCCCCAAAAACAGCCTTATAAAACTCTTCTTTCTATATGTATCCTGCTTGAATCCTCCATGACATCTTTAGGATTCTGTATTTCTTCTCAGCTCAGTCTGACCAAACCCCTCTCGAGTTTATCCGCCTCCCCCCTGTACGTCACACTTAGTCTCCCAGCCTCACCTCCTAAGCGCTAGAATTTCAGTGCCACCCTGTCCACACCTGCACTGACACTGCCCCTGCTCTCCTTGCTCCGTAGATCTCTGTCCTTCTCTGACTCCTGTGTCTGCTGGGCTTGCCCGTTCCTGTCTCTGACCCCTCTTCCACTTGTCCTGTCAGTGTTGGTGTTCCCAGGAGTCTGACTTGGGCTCTCTTCACCAGTCACCCACGTCTTCTCCCTGTGTGATCGCCTGCTTTTCTGTGACTCCAACTACTAGTGGTGAGAATGCTGTGGGTTTCTTTTTCCTGGAGTAATCTCCCTTGAGAATAGCATGGCATTTAAGGGAAAACTTACCTGAAAGCATAGGAGTCAACCTGGAAAGCCAAAATAACACTGAGATTGGAAAATGTATAGCAAAGCGTAGCTGACCGAAATGAGAAAAATGATTCAGAGCCTGATTTGACATCTCTGAGGTCACTTTCTAAATACTGTGAAGGAAAGCTGGAGAGTGTGAAGTGTCTCCTAAAAAACCTAGGATGATAGAATGCAAGGTTTTCCGTGCACATCTCTCATTGACCTGCACTGTCAGCCTTCTTCTGAGGATACGAGGCCTGGTGGAGGAGCAAAATCTTTGTCAAGGCAGAATTTTTTAGAAGCTCCGGGACAATATGAAAGTTTAGGGAGAACTCAGCACTTCACTTTCTCCAAAGGACTGTTCCTTATGCCAAACATCCACCCCGGCTACTCTCCACCACCAACACATACACCCCGAGCATGTGGCCAATCTACGAGGGAGCAGGAAAACAAAACAAAAAATCACATCGCATGACTAGTTTCACTGACTGTCCTTGTCCCAAATCACTAACCTGGGTTCGTCTCCTTTCTTTGTAGCTCAGCCAGATGAGAATGATCTGTTTCCACTGGTTCTTACAAACTGACTTTAAATCAGACTCTCCCAATTGGCACCTTAGAGTTGACCTAGGAAGGAGATGGGAGCCTCGCCCCCTGTTGAGAGGGTCAGAAATTGTTCCTGTCCTCACTCTAACCCCTTCCCGGTCCTGACAAGTCTCAGTGTTCATGCGGTTTGCTGCCTACAGAGGGCGTTGAGAGGAGAAGAGCAATGTTGCTCTTTAATTTTCCCTCTCCAGGGCCAAGTTAAATTCCAGAGAACCACATACAGTGGGGATTTTTGTTTTCTTTCTTCCATCCCCAGTCCGGGTGGCGGCAGAGCTCAAAGAGTAGTCTGTTCTGGGGCAAAGACGGCGTCTGCCTCTCTCCCAAACCAGCCCTGATCAAATCCCAAGCAGCCGGTCCTTAGATAACATGGCCGGGAAACCTGAAACCAACAGCTCTGACTCTCATCAGTGCCCAGCATCACCGTCTGGAAACCGAGACATGCTGCTGAGATGCCACAGTGATTGAGTGTTAAGTGGCATGGCTGGGGTTCTCTCACCAGAGTTTATAGCCTGGACCTATGAACTTAGACAAAGAAGGTTTTCAGGAAGTCTGTCTGGGGCTTGAGCACTTGAGCTGTTTTGTGGCACTCTGCACGTGTACTGGCCTTTAGGATCATTGTTCTTCCCAGCAGAGCCATAAGGCAGGTTAACACAGCCACGCGGTCCACTTGCCGGGATTGCCTGCAGCATTCCCAGTAGGTGAGTGATTCAGCTGTGTTTGAGGCAAGGGAAGGAACATCCATACTCGCAATTCTGCTTTATTAGAGGAAGACAGCCTTAAATGAGCGGGCATTAGAGGAGGCAGAGCCTCGTATGAACGGGGAGTGAGAACAGTTCCCATTATTACAGTGTTTACTAACTGACTTCTAGGCTGGATGCCACAGAAGGAGTACAGATTCTAGAATGTAGAACAGATGTGGTCCCTGACAAGCCCCACTAGGGACTGGAGAAGTTGTAAAGTCAGGAGTGGGAGATGTTTATAGAAGAGTTTCTTTCTCCGGGATAAAGAATAGAGGTAGGAAACCTAGCTTTGCTCAGAGGCTTAAGACCTACAGCTTATTCTGAAAATGCTAAGAACACCCTCAGTGCTGCAGAAGGTGGTGCCAGAGAGCTGAGGCATGCAAGAAGGCTGCCCATGAGTCTACCATCTGTGAAGCCTCCCCAAGGCGAAGGTGTGTACACCTGTGTGTGTTTGTACTTGCGGGGACCAAGCCTGTGGGATGTGTCCTTGGGAGAAGAGAATGAAGCGCCAAGAGTTTATTCCAACGTATGGGAACTATGGACCATGGGCCTGGAGCCATAGTGAACCACACAGCTTCTAGACGTATCACTAATATCACCAGGACTTGGGAATGGGGAAGAAGCAACTCAGAGCTGTGGGTCATTATGCCGTAGCTTCAGCTACAAAGCCCCTCATCATTTTCCGCAGCAGCAGATTGCGGGATGCAGAAAGGAATAGACATCTCTCTAGGGAGGTGTAAGAGAATGTTTTTCTAGTGGGGTGTAGTGGTCAGAGAGACAGGAGATGACATTTCAGGGAAGGATCATTTAGCCTCTGTTTCAGCATCAACTAACGAGCAACCAAGAGTGCTCTTCCCTCTTTCTCTTTCTGGGTTTCCCAGCAACAAAACAAATCCTAGCAGAGGGAAATAATTGATATCACTCAGCTGAAAAGCTTGATCAAGTCAAAGTTAATTTTTTAACTCGGATAATTGTCTGTTGACTTGCTGGGGAATCCTCTTCCCTCGGGGAGGAAGGCAGGAAGAGAGGTTGTAATATTTGGGAGGGATTCACACTGCAGACTGGAAAGAGAAGTGAGCAATAGATGCCAAACTTAAGCTTTGAAGCACCCAGTTCTGGTCTGGTTCACACCTTGCACTTGCTGAGGACTGCAGCAACAGCTCATTTGCTTGAGAGGGAGAAGAAGTCCTAAGCTCTCAGTAGTGAATTTCTTGGGCCCTTTCCTAGCCAAGGAGCTTTGTTGACTCTTCAGGATAACCTCTCTGCCCTCTGTTCATCTTTTCTTTGGCTCTCTTCATCCTGTTCCTTTGACTCTTCATGATGCTGTCTTACACATATTCTTCTAAAGGGATGGTAAATATGCGTCTGTTCCCCAATCTAGTATGCAAAATTATTTAGGACCACAGATGGAGAAACTAAGGCTTGGAGCTTGGCCAGAGCTCATACAATTCTTTCCATCAGCCATACAGAAAGGCCCAACTGCACTGAAAATCAAGAGAAGTGGCCAATTAGAAGCGTTCATTGAGGGGCCGACCCCATGGCCAAGTGGTTAAGTTTGCGTGCTCCGCTTTAACGGCCCGGGGTTTCACCGGTTCAGATGCTGGGAGCGAACATGGCACCGCTCATCAGGCCACGCTGAGGCGGCGTCCCACATAGCACAACCAGAGGGACCCACAACTAGAATATACAACTATGTACTGGGGGGCTTTGGGGAGAAGAATAAAAAAAAAGAAGAAGATTGGCAACAATTGTTAGCTCAGGTGCCAATCTTTAAAAAAAAAAAGCATTCATTGAGGGTTTCCACCTTCTTCTGGGATTAGCCTCCATAGTAACAAGCTCTGCAGAAAGATTTGTAAAAGATGGACTTACGGAAGGGATAGGAAACAGCGATTTCTTCAGTAAAGAGCAGAGCAGGCAGCACTGCTGAGGGTGGAGAGGCAGAGGATGAGAATTATCATGTGGCTGGGTGAGTTATAGATGTGCTGAGAGTGAGCTCAGAGTTTCCAGGGTGAATATATTTCTCCAGGGGAACTTCCAAGGAAATAACACGTGCAAAAGAAAAAAAATGAAGCACTGGATGTGAAGTTAGAAAGCCTGAGTTTAAGTCCCATCTAAGGTATGGGTCACCTACATCACCTCGACCAAGTCATTTAACAACTCGGAGCCCATTTCCTTGTCTGTAAAATGGAATCAGTGAAACCTACAGCTTTGGTTATGGATGGTTTCTATAAGTTAAAAGAGATAAAACAAATAAATGCTTGCCAAGATGACTGTGGCCTTTGGGGATGGCTGAAACTGTTCTTTTCTCTCTTAGGAATTCTCTCAAAGTAAAGGAACTCAATCCTCCCATGTCTCAGTCTGAGACACTGGCTTAGTGATGGCCCAGAGATCCTCACCGACATATCATTAGACTTTTCACTACCAAGATATCTCCATGAAATACATATGAATAGCAGAGGAGCTCCTGAAGTAGATGAGAGAGTTAGGATCCATATGGGCATAAAGGAATATGGACAGTCAGGCCAGAGAAGGAGATCTCTGGGTACAATGGAAAAAGGACCAGCGGCTAAAGATCTGGTTCTAGTTCTGATTCCATCACTTACTGGTCCTATGAACTTGGTGCAGGTCACCTTGAAGAAACTGAGGCTTGAGAAGTTTGTCTGTAAATAGAGGAGAATACCTCTCCTGCTTTTCTCATATGGTTGTGAGAAATGAAACATGATATAAGTGTAAAAATGCTCTATAGGCTCAAAGGTGCCACATTATAATGTAGATGTCAGGTTTTGGGAACGCGGAAGTTAGTTAGTATACTCTGACATCCCCATAGACGAGAATAAGAATTACTCTGAGGGGGCTGGTCCCGTGGCCGAGTGGTTAAGTTCGCGCACTCCGCTGCAGGTGGCCCAGTGTTTCGTTGGTTCGAATCCTGGGCGCAGACATGGCACTGCTCATCAGACCACGCTGAGGCAGCGTCCCACGTGCCACAACTAGAAGGATCCACAACGAAGAATAAACAACTATGTACCGGGGGGCTTTGGGAGAAAAAGGGAAAAAAATAAAATCTTTAAAAAAAAAAAAGGGAATTACTCTGGATACAAGAGTTCTGCTACCATACCTACCAGTCACTGGGCACCTTTCCTTTTTGAATTCTCTACAAACCAGAATTATCTGGTCCCTCTGCTAGCCTTGGCCCATTTTAGAAAGCTCAGATTGGCCTGTCTTACAAAGTCCCTGTAATTTGGGAAAAGAACCTTTGTGGTTTGACCTGACTCTGACATCCTAGCCAAGCCAAAGACCAAAGCCCATCCCGTCCCATCAGTATCACAGGTGACATGATGGAAATTGTTTTTCCTTTCAGGTGCAATTTGTGCAATGTGATAATTCTGGACAGATGCCAGGGCTGAAGAGGGAGAGTAAAAGACAGTGAAAATCATCAGAAGAACCAGTGAGTATCCAGTTAAAGTGACATGACAATTAACAGACATTGGTGGCAATATTATGCCACCAAAATTTGTCACCATGACTATCTCAACCCATACACTAAGCCGTGGACCTGAAGCAGAATGACAGCTAGCTCAACTGCTTGAGAAAGAAATTTGGGTCTCAAAGGCTGCGATATCATTAGGAGTCAAAAGGGGTTTGGAGCAAGCAGTCTGAAAGCAGGGTCTGGGGACAGGGCTTTCTCAGTGCCAAGAGGCACCCATAGCAGAGAAGAGAGCAGAGAAGGGAGGGAGAGCGACACCAGGGTTTCCCGGCCCCCTCACCCTGCCCACCCCTCCACCCTCTCACCATAAGCAGGGAAAGTAATGATCTGTTTAAGGTATAAGAACAGAAGTGAGAAGAGGAGGCACAGAACTGAAAGGTCAGAGTGGTGTCTTGCCTTTTCTGAATTTCTTTGGAATTCACTATTTGACCAGAACCTTGGCCTTTAAATTGTCAGGTTTGTGGGGCTGGCCTGGTGGCCTAGTGGTTAAGTTTGTGCACTGTGCTTTGGCAGCCGTGGTTCCAATCCTTGGCGCAGACCTACACACCGATCATCAAGCCACGCTGTGGCAGTGTCCCATACACAAAATAGAGGAAGATTGGCACAGATGTTAGCTCAGAGACAATCTTTCTCATAAAAAAAATAAAAACAAAAAATAAAACAAAGTGTCAGATTTCTTTTTCTGTGGAATATCTTTTCTCCTCAACGAAATGACATGCTCCCTGTTTTCTCTCTCCCCGGTTCCTGCGTAATAGATCCTTAAAGTGTTTGGTTGATTGGAGTGGCTGCACATATTCTCTCAGGAGGGCCAGGCTTGAGGACAGAATTGTGGTAGGGCTGCCACCTGTTTCCATGACAAAGTCCTGAAAGCGACTCAGCCCAACATTCAGTCAGGTTGCCCCGATGAGAAAAAGAGAGATTCTATTTACAGGGCCCCTGGTCACCTCCTGTCTGCTTTAGCCAAGCTTCTTCACGCTGGCTGCCCCTGTCCCCGTCTTTGGGAGAGAAAAAAGAGCACGGGAAGTGCACACATCCGGGGTTTGGAAATTCACGGGAACATTTCCCAGCTATTGGAGAATTGTCCTTTAGATTCACCTTTTGCTAAAGAACTACACTGAAAGTGCTGGGGGATATTTGCTCCAAGTGCTACCTTCATCCTCAAATTACCAAATGCTCAGTGGACATCCTGCTACATACTGAGAATGCAAATTCCTACTTTTGAAGCCTGACAGTGAAGTTGGGAAAAACAGAGTTAGGTTTAAAGTGACTCTATACACAGCAATGGGTGGAGCAGATGCTCAGCTCCAGCTCTTTAGCAGATAAAGCTCCAAGGAGGACAGGGTGGCTCAGGACTGGGTTGGTCCCAGAAAGCTTCATAGAACCTGAAATGGACCTTGAAGAAAGCGTCAAACCTGACCAACTGAAAAAGAAAATGTCCTGGAGGGCAGCGAACAAACTCACTTTGGCTGGAGGTTTCACATGGTCGCATAAAGTTCGGAAAGGTTTTGGGAGGCCTTGAATTCCAGATTTACAGTTTGCATTTTAATTAGTACGCACTGGAAGCCATTAAATTTTTTTTTTTAAGATTTTCTTTTTCCTTTTTCTTCCCAAAGCCCCCGGGGACACAGCTGTATATTTTTAGTTGCGGGTCCTTCTAGTTGTGGCATGTGGGATGCTGCCTCAGCATGGCTTGATGAGCAGAGCCATGTGCATGCCCAGGATCTGAGCCAGTGAAGCCCTGGGCCGCAGACTCGAAGCGCGTGAACTCAACCACTGGCCACTGGGCCATCCCGCCATTAAATATTTTTGAGCAGATGTATGGATGTGTAGAAGAATTTTATAAAGACTGACAAATAAAAATGGCAAGCAATAGGATATATTGGAGAATATGAGGAAGCCATTTGGTATATACCTAATTCGTCCTGACCTTGTCTTTCCAAAAGGGCCTGACCTAGGCCATTGAGCATGCATTGTATATCTGCTTTAGAGATTCCCTATGGCAAGAGCAAAAGGCCCTTGAGGTAAAGGTGCAACTTCCCTCCCCCTCCCAACGTTGGAGTCTCCTTAAGGATTAAGCATCTTTCCTTAGGCTAGAAACTGATTGCTGCGCTCACCTGTGACCACCCAGCTCGAGACAATAGACTTGCCTCCTGCTACGCCCTCCAAGATAGCAGACCCACTACCTGCTGTATCCATCAAGTGCTGTGCCGACAGGGCAATCTTGTGACTATTGTGGGAGGGACATTTCAATCATATGTAAAGCACCCTCTTTGGGGGTATATAACCACTCTGTACACCTCATTTCTTTGGTGCCCTTTCTTCCTTTGGGAAGAAACGCCCCGGGCCACGGTCCTCAGATTTCAGCTCAGAATAAACTCACCCAAATTTTCATTTACAGATTGGTTATGGATTATTTTCGTCGACAAGACAGTCTGCTGGTAGTGGAGAGGATGGCTGGAGGTGGGTGGAGCAGCCTGGAGTCCAGGGGGCTAGTTAGGGAAAGTGCCAATAATCCAGGTGAGACTATTGCACATTCAACCAAGCTTGGTAGCAGAGACAGCTGGAAGCCTAGGCTCAATTCTGTGAATTCCAGCCTTGGAGCAGTATTGCATGTTACTCATTTGATTTTAACATGCCGGAATGCTTTGATCCTCCACCTTCTCCATACTCTCCTGACCATTTTCCCCCCCGGGAGAAAGAGCGGAAAAGAGAGCTGCACTATCACTGCTGAACGACTCTGGACCTTAATTATCTCATCTAAATCAGAGAACAATGTTGACCTGCCTGAAGGCAGAGAACTAGAATACGGAATATCCTGATGATCTTTTCAACTCCTGGAGCGAGTTTCTTTCTTTTTTGACTTTTAATTCTTCTTCAGAACTCTCCAACATCTACTCTCCCCCACCAGTTATTTCATCCTAGTTTGGGAAAAACGACTTGGGGTTCAATCTGGGGCACATATAACTTCCCCAGTGTCTCTTGGAGGTGTGGTAGAGGCTGGGAAGGAAGAGTCTTCAAATCCGACCCGGAAGAGGGACCTATGGCTGAATTAAGTGGCCATTGTCTTGGAACTAGTATCACGTCTACTCCTGTTACCTAGAGTAGGGTCGTTGTTGGCCACGAAAGGCCCTGAAGCCAAAGCCTCGGGAGTCACCCCCTGCCCGTCCCCAACAAGACCTCCCCCCCCCCACCCCCGCCCCCGCAGCTCCCGTGTCTACTCGGCTTCCACTTCACGTCTGCTTGGGGAGCACCGCCAAGTGCCTGGGTGGTGCCTCAGTTTCTTTCAGTCACACGGAGTCCGGTCGTAAGGCCCATTCCTACACCCCACCCATCCCCAGTCTGAGCGAGCGCTAGTTACTATTCTCTGGCCCATCTCTTGCTGCCCCGGGGAGGCCGGAGGGGCTCTTCCCGCCTCTCTGGGCAACTCCGGGGCGGAGCCCACCTGTGCTTCGTGGGCGGGGCCGGGGCGGGACAGGTGGGTGGTGCGGGTGTGCGGTCGCGCCCTGAGCCGGGAGAGAGCTGGAGCGGGAGGAGGCGAGGGGAGCGGCGGGCAGGCGCGCACCTAGGGCAGCCGCCTTGTGGGCAGTCTGCAGGAGCGAGCGAGCGAGCGGCGGCGAGCCTGAGACCAGGAGAGGCGTGGGGAGGAGAGGCGAGCGCGAGCGCGAGCGCGGAGGACTCGGGGAGGAGGAGCCGGGCTCTGCTCCGGGAGACCTGAGCCCGGCGCGTGGAGCCCGTGCAACTCGAGGGACCCGTTGCGCGCGGAGCATGAGCCGGCGCCCGGCTGGAGAGCGGCCGGGGGAGACGGCCTCGGAGCAGCCCTGAAGCGCTGGGTTGGGACTGGGACTCCGTGCGCCCGGAGCGCTGGGCCCGGCCGGGGCGCCGGGGGCTGGGAGGGAGCAGCCCGCGCTGGCGGCGGCCACTCCGGCGCAGCGCGATGGGGAGCCCCCGGGCCGCGCTGCTCCTGCTGCTCGTGCGTCCGGTCAAGCTGCTGCGGAGGCGCTTCCGGCTGCTGCTGGCGCTCGCCCTGGTGTCGCTGGGGCTCTGGACTCTGTATCTGGAACTGGTGGCGTCGGCCCAGGTCGGCGGGAACCCCCTGAACCGCAGTAAGTAGCGCCAGGGGGCGGGGGAGGGCGCGAGGTGGGAGGAGGCAGTGCCGGTGGCTCCCGCGTTGGGGGGACCCGCCTCTCATCCTTAGCTCGGGTTTCCACCTCGTTTTCGTCTCCAGGTGCCCGGCGCCGCCCCGCTGCCTGCTCCGGGAGAGAAGTGGGGGTGGGGAGCCGCGGGGCCGGGCGCCGAATTCCCGAGCCGAGCCCTGGCCGCCAGCCGTACGGGCCGCGGCATCCTTGGGGCTGCTCGCTTCTCCCCTCGGAGGGCGACCAGGAGAGAGGCTCTCCGCCCGCCCCGTGGACATGCTGGCCGAGACTTGGGGCGCCTCCAGCCGCGCTAGGCTGGCAGTCCCCTTGGAAGAGAGAGCGCGGTCCCCGCGCGGGCTCCTATGTATTTGTGTCTGGGATGCCCTCGGCAGTCTAGTCTCCACCGAGGCCACGCGCTCCAGTCTCCGCGGACCAAACTTCGCTCACCACATTCTCTGCGGCTCGTTCCGTTTCCCCTCCTGCTGCGTTTTCTGCGGGTTCTTTATTTTAACCATATCCAGGAGAGCTACCTCTCCTCCCTCCCATAGGCCACTCCCCTCCCAGCCCCTTCCTCTTCCTCGAAGCCTCCCACCTCCTCACCAGCCGCCCGGCTCCTAGTCCTGGCCGCCCCTCCAGCTAGTTACCTGCAGCCTGCCTTGGGGACCCTGCGGAATCTACTAAACTCCCCAGACCCTACTCGAGGAGACAGTGGACGGTACAGTGGACCAGGCAGTGGGTAGATTCCGACTTTTCTTTTTTAACTTAGCCAAAGCCACTTAATTTTTCTGTGCCTCAGTTTCCTTCTAGGAAATGGGGAGGGAATGGTCTGTTTCTCTTTTTACTTCAACAGGCAAGGCTATCTGAGATGGTTTTCAATTTACTACTGATGGAGCTAACAAAGTAAAACTCTGCAAGTGTCAGGGACTGTAAAAGATCAATATAATATTTGGAAAAAGGAGTGGAGAAAATCCCCAAACTACCAGGTACCCTTCCCAAGCCGGAGGGGCAGAGGTTCGTAATTCTAGCACATTGTCTCCCGTCTCTTCACCTCCCCCTTTCGGGAAACTCTGAAGGAATGACTGATGAAATTGCTGGTGAGAAGAAGCTCTGACATGTCCTGTGTCAACTCATCTGCCCAGAGTTGGGTGTGGTGCTTTGCCTCCTCCTGTGGCCAAAGAGGGGGAATTAGTAGGGTCAGTAATTTAGCTGCTTCAGGGTGGAGGTGTGTGTTTATGGAGGAACCTCTCGCTCTGTGGCAGTTGAAATAATTCTGGGCGTGTGAGTTGGGAGAGTGGGGTTCTAGTCCTGGTTCTGCCACTAACTAGTTGGGGAATCAAAGGAAAAATGGCAGCTTCTCAGGTAGAAGGAGAAAGTTGGACTAAATGACCTGCGGGATCGCTCTCAGTGTGGATACTAAGCTTGCGTGATCTCCCCTCCTTGAGCAACTAGGAGAGTTCTTCCTGCTGATTACCAAAATCTGCCTTCCCAAAGCTAGTTCCCTCGCCGAGCCTTGCTCTTCCCTCTGAAAGAGAGTGAATCTACTCTGCCATCCACGGCCACTCAGAGAGTCCCAAGTGGATGAGCCGGTTGGAGTGTGTGTAGGTGGGAGGCCCTGGGAGAGATCTCCTTTCTCTCCACCTTGGGAAATCCCTTCTCAGTGTGGCCCCCATCTTATTAATGTGGTAGCCAGTGGGATCCCCTGCACAGATGAAAAACAGAAAGGAAAGCAGTTGCTTTGTGACCCTGAAATCAGCGACCTCCCTTCCTGCACCCCCCAACACATACTTTTCCTTTACCTCAAGAGTGTTTTCTGCTCAGAGACTGGAACCGCTTTGCCATAATGATATCTCACACTCTGGCTCCCAGCCTCTGTCCCCTGTGGGCTGTCTCGTCCTTAGCCATCAATTCTTGGGTCTGTGTGGTGCCCCTCCTGGATGAGTCTAACTCTCTGACTGGGTTTCCTGATTCTTTGTTTCTTTTTCCAAACTGACCCTTCTCCAGAAAAATGCTCCCAGCTTTCTATTCCAAAATTGACTTTCTGTTTTCCTGTCATTTTTAACGAGTCCAAGCCCGGGCACTGATGGATCACTTGTTTCCTCTTCTCAGCCTCCTAGAAGCCTGAAGCGCTTGCCTCTGCTTTGCAGCGTGGCTTTTCACACTGGGCTGTCCCACTGTATTCTATGCTTCCCTTGATTTCCATTTGGAATGAGATTTAGAAGGTGGCTGTGGTTCCTGGCTCCTTGTCTTCTATTCTTTGTTTTTAAGAAGCCAGACGAGCATCAAAGTCCTCTCGTGTCCTATGGGTCTTAGTCTCAGCTCGGAGCTATTCCTCGGGGGCAGAGCAGGGGAGGAAGAAAGGTAGGAAGGGGTTGGTAGCATTCCCTTGTCTACACCCTGGTGTACAACAGCGACCAGGGTAGTAAAACTTCTCCTTCCAGGACTGTACCCGAGGCCTTGACCACAGCAACTAGAGGCCCATCTTGGCTCTGCTTCCCAACAAGCTGCCCTGCCAGCTCACTCTACCACCAGCTTTCCTGTCATCTGTAAGGCCAGCCTCTGATACCAGGACCCTTTCATTTGCCTGTCCCTCTGTGACTGGTACATTGAATGTGGTGCTGGAAGAAGTGCACGGAGAGATGGCAGTCACCAGCTCCAGGGTGGTAAAGTAATGACAGGGGAGCTTGCTTCCTGCTTCGTCTTCATGGGATAACCCAGTAGTTTAAGATATGAATGATGTGCAATTTGGGCTCCATATGTAAAAAAAGATACAACCACTATTGGAGTAACTTCAGAGAAAAGGAACCGAAACCATTAACAAACAGAAAAAGGGTCTCTTGGACAAAAGAATTAGAGTTGTTCACTCTTTAAACAAACATGCCCTTTGCATATGCCTTGAGTAAGACATTGTCCTAGGTTACTTAGATATAATGAAGACCAGCGTATGGTTCCTGCCCTCTCACAGCTTTCTCTCTACCAGGGGAGTTCAGGTGCATATGTAAAAATAATCATAACATGAAACAATCCTAAGTTTTACAAATGTAGAACTTGGACATTGCTGTGACACTTCTGGAAATGGCACATGGCTCTTTCAACTAATGTTTAATGTAAGTGGTGACATTTGAGGAGATGTTGAGTTGGTAAGATTTTAATCGCTGTGGAGAGAGAAGGCTATTCCAGGCAGAAAGAGCAGCATAAACAAAGACTAAGAGTCAGGGAGAAGTTAGTATTTGGGAATGTTGAGCATCTGGGTTTGGTGAAGCAGAGGGTATGAAAGAAAATATGGGATGGTGCCATGTTATGAAAGACTTTCAGGGGCTGGCCCCGTGGCCGAGTGGTTAAGTTCACGCGCTCCGCTGCAGGCGGCCCAGTGTTTCGTTGGTTTGAATCCTGGGCGCGGACATGGCACTGCTCATCAAACCACGCTGAGGCAGCGTCCCACATGCCACAACTAGAAGGACCCACAACGAAGAAGATACAACTATGTACCGGGGGGCTTTGGGGAGAAAAAGGAAAAAAATAAAATCTTTAAAAAAAAAAAAAAAGAAAGACTTTCAATAACAACCTTAAAGCGTGGCATTCATTCAGTAAATAGAGAGAGCAGTTGAATGTTTTAGAACACGATTGCGTGGTGGAATGGAACTCAGGGAAGGGTAATAGTAAAACAAGTTAACAATACTTTGGTGTGAATGGTGGTGCCTGAACAGAGTCCTGAAGGTCCCTTGCTGTGGCTGGCATTAGCCCTTTAGCTGCTGGGTCATGAAGCAATCCTGGGATCAGGTCAGAGTGGTGGTGGGGCATTCAGAGGTAACTCAGGGCAGTCACTATATACCAACACATTCTAAGTATTTTAGTATTTAATAACTAGTACAGCTGTACCGGTGTGTACTGGCTGAAAAGCAGCCCTGGGAACAGACTATTGTTGGAAATTAAAAACTCTCCATTCTGGCAGGTTTTAACAAGTTATACCCATTTGTTCAGATTGGATTAGCTAAGTCCTGCCTGAGGAGAGAGGTCTGGATTAAAGTGGTTTCTAGGTTCTTTGCTCTATAGTTGACCTAGCGCTGGGACCAGCTTGGTGCTGGAGCCAAGAGATGGCGTTTTGGCACAGAGCCAGGGCTGAACGAAAGCGTGTGTGAGCCTCTTTCTAGATCTCGCAAGGCTGGATCTGGCATGTCCCCATTTAAGTGGCAGGTTTACCTGCTGAACCTCAAAGTGTTCTCGAGCTCAGGAATTTGTCATCTTTCTGCCTTAAATCTATAACACATCTCTCTGGTTGGCCCTTGTGATTTCTAGTTGACTTTGAGTGGGCTGAGGGAGGCATACCCCCAGATGTCAGGGAGGCACTTCAGCTCCCCGGGTCACCACAGGCGTTCCGATTTGGAAAGGACGCAAATCCTCCAGTAACAGAGGTAACTCAGGGCGGAACAGTAATCTGAGACGCAGGCAGGCAAAGAGGCAGAAAAAATGAGACAGATGTGTAGGCAGAGCAGGGATGGTGTGGCTTAGAGTTCAAACTCAGAGCAGAGGCGAGTGGAGAAGGGAAACACAACTGCCTCGTGTGCTCTGTGTGCCCTGGGACCATGTCTCATGCTGCCCTGGCTTCTTTCCCGTGGAACCTCTGGCTCCTGTTCCTGTGTCCTACTTACATCTCTTTATGCTGCCGTCCTGGTCACCCTGCTGCTGCGTGTATCTTCAAATCAGTATTCAATTCTGGGGACATACTAGGCACTCAAATAAAGGCCTTCTGGTTATGGTAAGCTCTGAACTTCCAAGCACCTGATATTTTTCCACTGGCAGATATTTTGTTTATCAGTGACTGATCCAAGAATAGAACCTAGGAATTCTTGTTCCTTCTACCATAATACATATGAACAACAATACCGTTTAAACACACATGCGAAGGTTAAGAATTAAGCCATCGATTTTTTTTTTTATACTTAAGTGTGTTTTCTTCAGACCTAGCACTGTCTGTACCAGGAAGGCAGTGTGTGACAAAGACGACCTTACCCAGACTTGGCATCTCCTTTTCCTGGCCCCTTCAGTGCCTGCTCTGACGTGCCCAGCAGAATTGCAGCAACACAGCCTGCCCTCTCTGTCCTGCCCGCCACCCAGGGACCCTCAGTCTGAGCTGAGGCCCCATGCGCCTGCTCAGTGGTGCTGGGGCTGCTTCGCATGCCCTGTCCTGGGAATTGTTCAGACGCCCTGCCTGGTTAAAACTGCTTTGCAGCGCCAGGTCTTCTGAAGCAACCACTTCTGAGCTGGTTTTAGGAACGGCTGGTAGTTGCACTGCAGTAATTTTCCAGGCCGTGGAGCCTGGTCTTGCCCTTTAGTGCTGAGCTTTATGGAGCAGAGCAGAGCAGCCGCCATAGCAGAGTTTGCTTTGGAAGGGGGCCTGGAGGCTGTTCTTGGAGTCGGCCTCTCACTGTCTAGTTCTCTACCAAGTTCCACCAGTCTCAAAAATCTACCCTTTTATTTTCCATGAGCACTTTTCCTTATACCCAAGGATGGTGAGGTCTAAACTAGGCCAACCATACATACATTTGGAGCTTTCAGACAATCCTTTGACCTAGCTATCCACAATTAATAGATTTATATCTTATCCGATATAAAAAAATACTACTGGAAGAGGTGAGAATAGTTTGGATGGCGTATATAAAGGATGTTGGGCTGAATACGGTATATATCCTAAGCAAAGCATGATGGGTAAATCTTTAAATTGTTACTGACTCTTAGGTTCTAAGAAGTGCTGCTTTCAGTGTGAGAAATATCCATTGGACAAGCAAAACTCAATATTCTTTTATCCTTGTGATATTTTAGTATGTAATTTATTTTTTATGTGAAATGTTTTTTATTTCTTAACTACCAACCAACTATTTTATAAAATGAGGATGCAGATTGTCCTTGTGGTCCCTGGTTTTGTGTGTATTTTGAACTTTCCATTGAAGTGTCTTATATGTACAGAAAAGTACACGTATAAGTATACAGGTTGGTGAATTTCCACAAACTGAACACACCTGTGTATGGAGCACCCTGCTGAAGAAACAGGACCTTACCAGCTCCCAGCAGCCCCCTTGGGCTCCCTTTCAATCACTACCATAAGCATAGATTAATCTAGCCTTTGAAATTTTTTTTTAATTTTTTTTTTTAAAGATTTTATTTTTTCCTTTTTCTCCCCAAAGCCCCCCGGTACGTAGTTGTATATTCTTCATTGTGGGTCCTTCTAGTTGTGGCACGTGGGACGCCGCCTCAGCATGGCCCAATGAGCAGTGCCATGTCCGCACCCAGGACTCGAACCAATGAAACACTGGGCCGCCTGCAGCGGAGCACGCGAACTCAACCACTTGGCCACGGGGCCGGCCCCCTAGCATTTAGGAAAAAAAAAAAGATTTTATTTTTCCTTTTTCTCCCCAAAGGCCCATGGTACGTAGTCATATATTTTTTAGTTGTGGCGCCTTCTGGTTGTGGCATGTGGGATGGCACCTCAGTGTTGCCTGATGAGTGGTGCCGTGTCCTTGCCCAGGATCCGAACCGACGAAACCCTGGGCTGCTGAAGCAGAGTGCGCAAACTTAACCACTCGGCCATGGGGCTGGCCCCTAATCTAGCCTGTTTTTATACTTTATGTGTAAAAATATGTGATTTATTTTTAAAATAATATTTATGGTTATAAAAATAATGCATGTTCATTATACCAGATGACAGCTGTGTATCTGGACCACATTAACCCCTGCAAAATTACTTTTTTTGTGTGCGTTAGGCACCCCAATACAACTGATATAACTTAAAGAGTGGCCAAGGAAGACCAAGGCCCTAACTGCTAAGAGATACAGCCTTGTGAAATTCTCCATGAAAGCTGCGGCAAGAATGGAGCTGAGAAACATTGCTTATCCTGTGTATGAGAACCCCCCCAAAATGTTTCTTCTGGTCTTCCTATTAGAAATAGCTGTGCTTCTCTTGAGCAATCAATTTGTTTTGATTTTTGTTGGCCATGTAAATTGTATGACCACTCAGATTTCTCCCTTTGTATCGGTTACTAGAAAGCTTTAGAATTCAATTTTTGGCTTATCTGGAAGAAAGTTTAAAAAATTTTATGGTCTGCATTTTGGTAGCAATTTTATGCGTATCCCCTTTTTTTTTTCTTTTTTTCCCTGCAGCTACTTCTAGTTTATGTTGTCTTACATTAAGCCACTTTAATTTTTTCTGGTCCGAATCAAAGCATAAAAGAAATCAATGAAAGTGCCATGGTATATATAAAAGTATGAAGAAAAAATTAACAACTACCCATAATCCCACCATTCTGATCTAAAGATTGTTGAAAAGAAAAAATAAAGTATAATAAGCTATGATAACCAGACACTAGATTCTGGAATACCTTAGACAAGAATTCTAGATTAAAAAATAAAAAAAGTGGGGCTGGCCTGCTGGCATAGTCGTTAAGTTCGCGTGCTTCACTTTGGTGGCCTGGGGTTTGCTGATTCATCAAGCCATGCTGTGGTGGCCTCCCACATACAAAATGGAGGAAGATCGGCACAGATGTTAGCTCAGTGACAATCTTCCTCAAGCAAAAAGAGGAAGACTGGGGGCCGGCCCCATGGCCCACTGGTTGGGTTTGCGTGCTCTGCTTCGGCAGCCCAGGGTTTCATCAGTTCGGATCCTGGGTGCAGATGTGGCACTGCTCGTGAAGCCATGCAGGGGAGGCGTCTCACGTGCCACAACTAGAAGGAGCCACAACTGAAAATACGCAACTATGTACCAGGGGACTTTGGGAAGAAAAAGGAAAAATAAAATCTTTAAAAAAAAAAAAGAAATACTGGCACCGGATGTTAGCTCAGGGCCAGTCTTCCTCACCACAAAAACAGAGAGCTGAAAAATTATTTTTCTGACGTCTCTTTTTTTGTCTTTTTTTAGGTATTGAAAAATTGAATGACATTCAACAATAAATTCTGATTGAACAACCCAGGGGACTGGCTAGGAAGGCCAGAAACCTCAGGGTTGTCATGTGGGCTCCTACCCCCCCAGACCAATGGGGATACCATAAATAAACATGAAGGCGTGTGGCCATTGTCCAGCCGTGGCTTATGGATGCATCAAGCCACAAACATCAGAGAGCCACCCCTTTACTAACAGATGAGAAAACAGGCCCAGGGAAGAGATGCTATCTGCCTCCTCTCCCCGTTTCTTCTTTTAAACTGTTCTTGGGGTACCCAGCGGAAGCTACACGCATGTTCCACTCCATACCAGGGAGAATTGTGCTTTATGGCACCAGAAGCTGGGAAGAGGATCAAGGATGGGAAAGGGAGAAAGAAGGGTGGGAGGTGGGAATAGAGAAATGACATCCCAGACAGACTAAGGATTTTATACATAAATGCCCAGGAAATTGAGTGATGCGTCTTTTTCAATTTTTATTTATTTTGCAAATCTTTCTTTTTTTGAGGAAGATTAGCCCTGAGCTAACATCCACCGCCAGCTCTCCTCTTTTTGCTGAGGAAGATTGGCCCTGAGCCAGCGTCCGTGCCCATCTTCCTGTATTTTATATGTGGGATGCCTGCCACAGCATGGCTTGATAAGCAGTGCGTAGGTCCGTGCCCATGATCTGAACCGGCGAACCCCAGGCCACAGAAAGGGAGCACGCAAACTTAACCGATACGCCACCAGGCCAGCTCCATGTTTTGCAAATCTTGAATGGCTTGCAGAGGTGATTCATTTTAAAACTTTAAATGTTTATGGAGCATTTACTTTTTTGTGTGGGACTGAGTGGGATTAAAAGTGTTGATGGTTCCTGGAAAAAATTATGGAATTTGAAGACAGAGCGGTGTTGGAATCCAAGCTCTATTACTCACCAGTTGCAGGACCTTGTATAAGGTCTTACTCCTTTCAAGCCTCAGATGCTTCATCTGGGTAACGGGGTTATAATGCCCTCCCTGTAGAGATTCCCTTATGACCAAATAAGAGTTAGTGAGTCTAGCACATAGTAGGTGCCCAGTTAGCTGTGACATAAGCCCAGCACGTATTAGGTGCACAATGAATGTTGGTTCTCATCTCGTTCCCCTGAATTTACAGCCTGGTAGGAATTAGAGAATGGCTGGGCAGATGGATGTCAATGGACACGTTCCTTATCTAGCCCTTTGCCAATGCTTCGTCAACTTCTCAGTCCATGGCACAGCTATGCCCAGTCTCTCAGCAGCCTCCAGGCCATCCATGCCCAGCACCTGCCCCCAGATATGCATTCTTTATCCACTCTTTTTTTCTTTATGGTATTGAGCACTGCCTTCATCTTTCCATCCCCATCCCAGACAGAGATTTCAAATGTTTGGGTTAGAAGTGAAGGCTTTCTTTGAGAATGAGAGAGATCTGGGGATATGGCAGGGCACACAAGCTCAGCCTTTGGGACATGGTAGGCCGCTCTCTGCTGCATGTCGCTGAGGACACTCTGAGGACTTGTGGGCTGCAAGGCAGCAACACTGGGCAGTTACCTCAGTTTAGATCCTAGCTGTGACTGCCTTATCAAGTGTCCTTGGGCAGACCCCTTTTCTTTCGAGGGCTTCAGTTTCGTAATCTTTGAATGGGATGCCTCTTTCAGGGATAGGCTTGGAACCCCTCCTGTGTCACCACGGTGCCCCAGGGACAGTCTATCTTTGACCTTCTGGCGCTGGTCTTTTAAGATTCAGTTGCCTGAACTGAGAAGTGGCAGCTATCCCAGTGCTTCTGGCTCCTTGGCCTCCAAGGTCATCCCTGACAACATGGCCTCCATACAAGCAGTTGCCTCAAAGATTAAAGGCCTCTCTGCTGAGATCTTCTTACAAATCCTCTGAGCCATTCCTTTCCACCCTGCTTGCCAATCCAGGGTTCAAATGGATGCCTGCAGGCACGTGCGCATACTCACCCTCCGCTCACCAACCAGCTGGCCTCCTGACTCTGCCACCACCTCTGAGTCAAAGATGGGTGGGGAGAGTGAGGATGTCGAGGATTTCCTAGAACCGGGACAAAGTGTTAATATGTATTCTTAGTTCTTGGTTCTGTTTTTTATTTCAGCTGAGTAGGGGGCCTGGGAAAACGGAGAGGAGGATCGGGCGCTCCTATCAGGCGAACAACTTCCGACAGCAGAAGGCAAGGAAAATGGCACAGGCACAAAGAAGGGCAGAAAGTCAGGGAGAGAGACTGAGGGAGAGATGCCTACCCTGTTTTTTCACTTGATTCACTAACTATAATTTTCACATCTCTGTTTTATTTGGTTCTGTTTCAGATTTGGTTCCTTTTAAAATACTATATTGTTCTTTTGTTTTTAATAATTTAAAACAAATTCATTTTATCTAATCTATTATCTAAAGTTGTTGGTTTCCGTCAACTAAGGGGCTGTCAAAGTGTTAGCATCTGCTTGCTGCTCTGACGTTCACGTCTGATTTTTTGGTTCCTGGAGATTTCCCTTTCCTTATGAAGAGCTTAACTCTGTAAACAAAAAGAAGTTTGTCATGTTTCATCCAGCATTTCTTAGTACTTTGCTATATTTTCCAAAAGGAAGTCCTTTGGCCTAAGTCTTTACGACCTCCTCCAGTTCCAGCCGTTGGGATTATGGGTGAGTGTGTCTAAGCACAGGTGAACACTTCCGCTTGAGGAATCTGGCAGAAGCTAAGTAAGTTTATGGAACACGCCTCCTGGAGTGCAGAGGCTCGCATGGTGTGAAGCCGAGGTTGAAAAAGTGGTTGTGACGTCTCAAGTGCCAGGCTGCTGAGTTTGGGCTTGGTAGGGAGCGACGTAAATTTTTCAAAGCAAGGATTTGATATTATGAAGGCAGTGTTCTCTTATTTTCATCCACTGATTCATACTTTAATTTTTCAGACATTTAGCAAATACCTTTTGTGTCCCAGGGCCTGTGATTAGACGTAGATGAGCTGTTGGAAGTTCGCAGGATGGCTTGCAGATAGAGAGGTCACTCAGGTGGTTATTGCAGTGAGCTAGAGTGTGGGCGATGGGTGCCTAGCTGAGAAAGATGACAGAAGAAAGCTGAGACCTGCCAAGGAAAGAAGTGGTGGAATTTGGTGGTAGATTTGATGGAGAAGGCGATAGAATGCGAAAATTCTGGGTTTCACACATGGTTCTCTGGCTACACTCTGCCGTGATCATTTTAATTAATGGCTGCCCTGCACACCCAACATCTCAAAAATGTTCTGGTGAGAATAAAGGGCTTTCATTTCTCCTTACACTTTCCTCTCTGGGACTTGGAAACTGCTGGTCCTGCAGAAGAATACAAAGGTACTGGAGACATTCATTCAACAAACAGTTATTGAGCACTGGTATGTGCCAGGCAGTGTTGTAGATATTAGGGACAGAAGGGAACCAGAAATTTAAAGGCTTTGCTGTCATGGGGCTTACATTTCATGAGGAAAAGACAGATAATAAATACATAAACAAATAGATGAGAATTTCAGCCAGTGATGAGTTCTTGGAAGAAAATGCAACATGGCAAAGGCACAGAGTTTCTGGATGGAGGGGTGAGAGAAAAGACCAGCTCGGAGAGGGAGGGGGCTCTCCAAGAAGTGACTTCCCTAAAAAAAGATGACTTAGGGGTAGAGGACATGATTAAGTACCAGCTGAATGTCAGGATTGCAAGTACCTTAGGAATTCGGAGAATGGGAGCTGAGCAGAAGAGGAAAACATGGAGAACAAGGTCATCGCTCAGTTTCAGGATGAGCATCTCCTTCCTACTGCCTCCACTGTCCTGCAAACTACGTCCTCCTTCACCTGCCTGGCAGGAATAGAGTCAGCCTCCGACTCTGGGTTTTTTGCTGGGAGTACCTGAGAAAGAGGTGCTGGCCAAAGGTTCTGTCTGGGCCTGGGGGGAAGTAATAGTGGTTGTTTTTGCCTCATTACAAAGTCGGATCCCAAAACCAGGACAGGGGCAGGGGATGTCCTATCGACAGCCCAGTTGGCATTAACCTCTGCCCCCTTCCCTCACAGCATCTTTTTGTGCCTCCATTAGTGCGCTTATCAAAGTCTGCCTTGCGTCAGAGTTATTCGTGTCTCTGTTGTCTTCCCCCACGAGATTGCAAATTTCTAGAGTGCTGGACCTGGGCATTTGTCCCTCTTTGTCTCCCTAGTGCCGAGATTTTTAACCTTTTGTGGCTCACATACACTTGTAAGAATCTCATGAAGAGACTTTGGACACTCCACCAGAAATTAGCCTGCCCCCTCATATATTTTGCATGCTATTTTGGGTAGGGACACAGGCCCCTGACACCTATCCATGGGTCCCTTGTTAAGAACTCTGCCTGAGTGCTTTGCCCAATACCTGGTACATGGTACGTTCCTAGAGTTTAATTGACGGGGGGACATCCTCCCAATTAAATCCCTGTACTCGAGTTGCAGGGGACGGATGTGATGTGGGAGAAAGAGAGCCAGGAAGCAGTCCCGCTGCTGGGAGACGCAGAAGAGCGTGTATACGCTCTGGAAGTAGCCATCCAGAGAGCAAGAGCTTCACCACTGCTTCTTGTCCCTGGAGAACCTGAGTTGGGGTCTCCTCCCACTTGGGCTAGTCTTCTGTTGGATTCTTGAATGCTGCTCTCCAGTCTTGTGATATTCCTTCTAGAAATTTTCTTTTTTTTTGGGTAAAGATTGGCCCTGAGCTAACACCTGTTGCCAGTCTTCCTCTTTTTGCTTGAGGACGCTGAGCTAACATCCATGCCATTCTTCCTCTATTTTGTATATGGGATGCCGCCCCAGCATGGCTTGATGAGTGGTATGTGGGTGCCCGCCCAGGTATGCGAACCTGCGAACCCTGGGCCACCGAAGTGGAGTGTGCGAATTCAACCCCCAAGCCACTGGTCCACTAGATATTTTCTTTTATTCCTGCTTCATCTGGGTTGGTCTTGTGTACTCCAAGTAGGGTGTCCGAGAAGCCCAAGATGGCTCCAGAGTGTCTGGTTGTGGCAGTGTGCTTCACCGTCTGCACAGCATTGATGGAGTGCTGGGAAGAGGCAGGTGGGTAACTTAGAATTGAGTCGCTCAGCCTTCATCCATCCTGCCCGTGTTTCCTCCACATGGACACGGCCATCCTTTCTGCCTTAATCTGAGGTCGCTGTTGTGTCTTCCACGTCATCTACCGGTGTCATCACTCCTCCTTTTCTTCCTTCCTTCATCATGGCACAGTGGTCAGGAGCGAGTCTCTGAAGTCAGGCTATCCGAGTTTGCATCCTAGCTCCAGTGCTTGGTAAGCTGTGCCTCAGTGAGCAGTCTCTGAGCCTCAGTACGCCTCAGTTCCTTAACTGTAAAATGGGAATTTTAACAGTACCTATCTCATGGAGTTTTTGTTGACAGTTAAGTGAAATAATACCTATAAAGTACTTAGAACAGTTCCTGATACATAATGTTTAATAAATGTTAGCTGGGGCTGGCCGGGAGGTATAGTGGTTAAGTTCATGCCCTCCACTTTGGTGGCCCAGGGTTCACGAGTTCTGATCCTGGGCATGGACCTACACACTGCTCATCAAGCCATGCTATGGTGTCATCTCATATACAAAATAGAGGAAGATGGGCACAGATGTTAGCTCAGGGCTGATTTCCTCACCAAAAAAACCCCCCCAAAAAACAAAAAGATAAATGTTAGCTACTATTATTATCATTTAATCAGCTTTTAAAGCCCCTTTGTCTTTCTCTCTCTCTCTCTTTTTTTTCTGAGAAAGATTAGCCCTGAGCTAACGTCCGCTGCCAATCCTCCTCTTTTTGCTGAGGAAGACTGGCCCTGAGCTGACATCCGTGCCTACCCTTCTCTATTTTATATGTGGGATGCCTGCCACAGCATGGCGTGCCAAGCGGTGCGTAGGTCTGTGTCCAGGATTGGATCTGGTGAACCCCAGGCCGCCAAAGCAGAGCACGTGAACTTAACCGCTATGCCACCTGGCCAGCCCCTCTTCGTCTCTCTTTTGATTGTTTTTTGGGTGCTGTCTTTCATATATCATAAAGAATCCTAGGACAGGAATAGATCTCAGAGGTTTTTAAATTCCGAGATGGAAAATATCTGCATTTCTTATTCCAAGCCAACAGCAGACATCTCCAATTGAACAAGAAATTATTTTTACTGAGCCCAGATGCACTCTCAAAGTCTTTCTCAACACAGCTCACCAGGCAGTCACTGTAAATTGATTTGAGTTGCCCCTGAGAGTGTAATCTGTTTGCCCAAGCTCCTGATTTTCCAGTGAAGAATTGAAGCCCTAGAGAGTTTTTTTTTTACTGAGTTAATGATAGGTTACAATCTGGTGTGATTTCAGTTGTACATTAATGTTTGTCATTCGTGTTGTAGGTGCACCACTTCACCCTTTGTGCCCACCCCCCACCCCACCTAGAGAGTTTTAAGCAAGCTGTCTCGAGCGCGGTACTGGGCCCCGAACTCCTGGTGCCTGGGCAGCACTCCTTATACACATGGTCCCACTCACCATTCTGCCATGACTCATTCCCTTTTTCTTTGCTGAGAATGCTTCCTTTTGATGTCTGAGTTGCATGAGGTCCCTTTTTTCTACCCATCCAATGTTCCCTTCATTTTCCCATCTTAAGAACAGCCCATTACTACTAAAGAAGTGTAGAGCTTCTTAAAAAAAAAAAAAAGTGGAGTTATGATTTCCTATCTCATCTCCTTGAGTTGAGGAAGGATGGGGAATAGAAAAGATGAAGTTGATTTTAAATCAAAAGTATCTTGGAACACGTGAGTTGTGAAACCCTTTGGTAGAAAAGCCCATAATGTATTTTTAAAAATTGTCGTCTTCTTTACTCGTGTCTCTGTAGAAAGATACAAGCTGTTGAGGGCTGATGTTTTCATAATCCTGGTCCTAGTTAGCAAAGGGAAGTCCGTTACTGGCAATTCTATGTGAGGGCAGAAGATGAAATGGATGAGGAATTTAAGAAAAATTGCAAAGTCGTAGCAATAAGTGGGTTCAGAGCATGTTTGGAGGAGTACAGAGAGGAGGTGAAAAAAATATTCAAGCTGATTTAGCATGTTAAATAAGAATTCAATTTAGCTCTGATGCATGAAAATTGGAAAAAATTTTATAATGAACATTCTACAATAGTGAAACTTTATATTTTTCAGGAAGTACCACCTGTGTGTTATGGAGAAACATTGATTGAAGGAAGAGCCATTAAATTGAAAGTTGGTATTTACCACTTTGAGAAAAAGAAATGGGCATAAACTACCTGAGGTACTTACTGATAGAAAAATTAAGGAGGTTCAATTTCTGGGAAATGGTGATCTGTTGTAATATTTTTAAGGAAACAATTACGAGATGCTTTTAGTGCCCGTTACAAATCTAAGGTAGATTTCCGTTAGTTTAGCAAGATAAAAATATATTGTACGTAACTCGGTTTGCTCAGAATGATTACGCCTGGTATATTTAGAAATTGGGAGGCCTGAGAGTCAGGAAAACAAACCCCAAAACACCGAAAGTTGTTTCTTTTAAAACCAAGAAAGAAAATCCTCAAGAAAGGGTTGTTTTTCTATATTTTTCTGCTCCTTTATATCTAAGAAGGTTTGGAAAGTTCCAGGGTAGCGAACACTTCCCCAGCTGGGAGGGTTTTCGTGAGCCAATCACGTGAGGGAAGGAGTGGAGGGCGAGCAAGAACAATAGTACCTTGTTTTCTCGTGGAACCTCTCTCCTGGGAACTTGGAGCGACTTAGGCTGCAGTCCCATTTTAGCATCTGAGGTTGCTGCTTCTCTTCTCCTTGAAGGGAGATGGCTCCTTTCCACCTGTCTGAGGCGTCCTCTGCCACTGCCTGTGGGTGCATGTGGAGCAATGGGGAGTGGGAGGCGACACCCATCCCGCATGGTGAATCCTGGATGTCACTAGCAACACAGAAGGTACAGCCTGTTACCTCCTTTAGATAGAGGACAAACTAAGGCAAGAGGTGGCGTGGCTGGCACGACAAACCTACTGAGCCTACCGAAGGAGGCGGCTCATTCAAGTGTGCTGACTCTTGGCACTAACTAAGGGACAGGGGATGGTTCAGCTCAGCAGGCCACAGCATATGGTCTAGAATCTCTCTTGAGTAACTTAACTCATGCCGAGGGCATTTTGTTTCATGGCTGTGGCTTTGATGGTGTCACTGTCCTACTCTGCCCAGGGCCCTCCCCCAGACCAGTGAGCTGACGTTCCTTGGACTGCCAAAGCTGGGGTGGGAGGAGCAGGATTTGTAATCTCATCAGTGGCAGTAGAAGGGGATACACCTGCGGGGACCTGGGCTGCCTACAACCAGCCAAGGAGGAAGACAAAATGAACAGTTTTGGAAATATGGAGGAGGGGATCATACTTCTAGAGTCTTGATAAGGGAAAAGTTGAATACAGGGTCAGGTGCAGATGGAGGGTCCAGAAGGCTGAGACCTGAGGAGAAGCCAGCATGTTTGCCAGGGAGCAGGGAGAGTCACTGGGGAGCTGTGTGAGCAGTTGAGATCTGTCATAGCGGGAGGAGGAAAGGAGAAGCCACGCTATAGAATCATAAAGTATTTGGGCAAGAAGGGAGCTTGGACATCTTTTTTCTTTTAAGTGCATGGTTAGGGCTAAGAGCCCTTGGCTGGGAGTCAGGGGACCTGGTGGCTCTGTGACTTTGAGCAAGTCACTTCTGCCCTTGAGCCTCAGTTGTCTCATTTGTAAGTGGGAAGCCTTGGCTACTTGGTCCTTGTGGGCCCTCTGGCTCCAACATTAGTCCCAAAGAAAGTGGTATTTGCATTAGCATTGAAGATTTCGAATTGGAAGTGGCTAAAGAGATTGGAAAAAGGAGACGGGGAGAAGATGCCTGGGTTCAAATCCTGCCTCCAGTCACTTGTCACCTGTGTGACATGACTTCTCATTCTGGCAGGGCTGGGATTTGGGCCCTGGGCCCAGCTCTTATCCCCGAGACGGTCGCCGTCCTCCCCCTTCTCCCTCTCACATTCTCTTCTCTCCCACTCACCTGGGAATAGAAGGACAGGTTCCACAGGTGGGGGCATTGAGGGAGGGGTTGAAATTGGATGAGCCCAGGATGATGGTCCTTAGGGAGATGATCTTCTGGGAAGCCTTTGGCTGGAGAGACTCAGTGACTTTGGAGGGCAATTCCAGTGGCCCTGGTGACCCTGGTCATCTTTCTCACAGCCCTCCAACCCCTCCTGTGCACTTCCTAGCTGTGGACCAGTCCCCACCTCAGAGCCTCACCACCTCCACCTCTCTCTGCCTCCTGGGCAGCCATCACATAAAAACCCTTGTGTGCTCAGCCCAGGGGTGGAAGGGATTCCTGCCCAGTGGTTGGCCGTGGGGTTGGCCACTTACTTTGGCAGCTTCAGCCTCAGGCTCCTGACCAGACCATCAGAAGCTGAGGGAAGTAGAGGTGGGGGTCAGTGAGTCATAGCTCAGGCCCTGCCTCAGGGAGGGGAGCTCTCCCAAGAGGTGCCCCTCCAGGAGGCAGACTTCCCCTCCAAAAGAAGAGGGCTGGTGCTTCTGGATTCTTCCTCACAGGGTCACTGACTTAGGTCAGCTAATCTGATGAGCATCCCTGTGGTGTTCTGTTTAATGGGAATAATGATCCTGACCTCACAGGGTTGTGGTGGCAAATTGAAAACCTGGCACATCTTAACCTCTCAGTAAAACTTTGCTTTCCTGTCCTTGGTGAGCTCGAGTTAAGAACAGGACAGGGTGTACCCCACAGATCCAGACACGGAGGAAAAGCAGAGTAATGCAAAGGTCCGGTCCGTACACACGGGTGCTCTTGCTTTTCGTGTGCTTCCCCAGTTCCTAGCCTGAGGCTGACCATGATGGGAAAGCGGGACTTGCTCTGTGCTGCCTGCCTCTAACCCCTTGTTGTCCTGAGGCAGACAGGCTCCCAGTCATTACCTCACCACAGGGCCCTGTCTGCCAGAGTGAGTGGTGGAACTGCCTGGGTGGAGAGCTGGAGGCTAATTTTAGACCTGGAGACTCCCTGCCAACAGCTGTGGCTGGGCCCAGCCACTGGGCTGGGCCCCGCTGCCTGACGGAGCTCTGAGTGTCCTTGCAGGGAGCCCTGGACGTGGCCCTCCAGGTCTGCTCTTGGGGCCACGTTCCTGCCTCTGCTCAGCTGCAGGCAAAGCCTAGACAAGGGTTCCTCTGCATACAGGGTGGAGCTCTGAAGCCACCACTTTCTCCAGGGCATCCTTTCTCCTTGCGTTAAGATACGTCTATCCTCCGTGATTCTTCAGATGGCTCTGTAGGCCAGAAACTACTGATATGGCACCTCTGTAGTGGCCAGTGGACCTCTCCAAGGTGGAGCGGGGAGCAACAGGGAGAAGAGAGCATCCCCAAACTGTCCTGGATTTGTAAGCTAAATCCTGCCTCCCACTCAGTACCAAGCTAAGAATCCAATTTAGTGCTCTCACCATTTTTCCTGTTGGCACACATGGAAAATGACAGGAAAAGCTATTTTTATCACATATAGGGGTAAAGAGATAAGGGTGTTTGTGGTTGGATGTAGCCAGTCCATGGGTTCTGCTGCCCCAGAACCCAGGGGGTTGATCCTTTGGCCCATCTGTTAGCCGTGTGAAGCCCACCAGTGGGCCGTGGCCCACCAGTGGGGAAGCTCTGGGCTCCTTCTCCAGCAGCTTGCTACAGTCTTCATGACTGCCGAGCCCCAGCCCCAGGAAGCATCTCCTGGGTAGTCATGAGCTTCTTCTGGCAGAGAACCCGGAGAGCATGGAACCTAGCCTCCCTTTTTACAGATGAGGAAACAGGCTTAGAGAAGCTTGCCCAAAGTTACCAGCTAAGAAGTAAAACAATCCATTTCTAGTTCTAGTTCTGCTAGGACGATCATGCCTTCATTTCTACAGTGTTTATTGAATGCCTATAAAGTTCAATATTCTGAGGACACAAAGATAAAAAACTTATTACTGGGATTCATCTATTTTTGGTAAAAAGACAGTCAAGGAAAAGTTCAGGAGGTTTTTTTTTTTTTTTTAAGATTTTTATTTTTCTTTTTTCCCCCAAAGCCCCCTGGTACATAGTTGTGTATTTTTAGTTGTGGGTCCTTCTAGTTGTGGCACGTGGGACGCCGCCTCAGCATGGCCTGATGAGCAGTGCCATGTCTGCGCCCAGGATTCAAACTGGTGAAACCCTGGGCTGCCAAAGCAGAGCGCGCGAACTTAACCACTCGGCCATGGGGCCAGCCCCCAAGAGGTGGTTACTTTTGAGGAGAGAGATGGGGATATGATTGGAGAGAGGCATAGAGGGCTTCAAAGGAATTATTTCTATTTCTTTTGTTCTTTTGGTGAGGAAGATTTGCACTGAGCTAACATCTGTTGCCAATCTCCCTCTTTTTGCTTGAGGAAGATTCTCCCTGAGCTAACATCTGTGCCACTCTTCCTCTGTTTTGTATGTGGGTCGCTGCCACAGCATGGCTGCTGATGAGTGGTGTAGGTCTGCACCTGGGATCCAAATCCAGGCTACTGAAGCAGAGTGCCCTGAACTTAACCACTAGGCTATGAGGCTGGTGTCTATTTCTCTTTCTTAAGTGGAATGGTGGGTACACAGGTGTTATTCTTTAAACCATTCATATATATTCCTTTATATGTATGATATAATTCTTTTAAAAAGTAATAGAAAAAATAAGGAGTTTACAACCTAGGGAAAAAATGCCTTTGAGGGGTTAGGTGAGGAGGAAAGACACGAGTAAATCAGTTATAGCTTGACAGAATGGTAAGTGCTCTGGCAGAGCTATAATAATCACAGCGCGATCGTGTGCACTTTATATGCGATCTCATTTAATCTTCACAATGGCTCTGTGAGGCATGGGAACCTTCATACTGTTTCCATCTTATCGGTGAGAATGCTGAAGTTCAGAGATGTTACTCGCCTTGCTCAGGGTTTCGTGGTGAATAATCTCTGCAGTGGAGTTTGCGTGCTCACCCCTTAGCCATTACACACAGCGGTGAGGGGCAATGAGTTGGCTTGCACCATGAGCTGCCCTATGGGGGCAGAGTGGGGGTGAAAAGGCAGGAAAGCCACTTACTCTCTCTAAACTTCTATTTCCCAATCTAAAAAATGGAGCTAATTTTACTTCTTGTACAAATAATTTGAATATAAGAGCACTGTGTCAGTGTGAAAGCTGGCATTTATTGAGATCTAATGCTGAGCCAGCTACTTTTCCGGCATTACCTCCGCTAGTCTTCCCTTGATCCCATCAAGAGCACACAGTTCCTACTTGACAGGACAGTCTGCCTCCTTCTTTTGGCATTCCTCTATTAGCAAACCTCTTTTCTCCCTGCCTTCACCAGGGTGCTGGCTTCACCTTTGTCAGGGACAGTCATTCTAGAGCCGAGATGCTAGCAATATGAAGCACCTGTCCTTACCCCACCCTAGTGCAAACAATGCCATTCTGTCCACACATGTGAGATTCCATGGTTATCTCTGGGGGCATCACCCTCAGGGAGAAGGTGGAAGCTTTGTAGTCCTTAGTCTATCCCAGGGATCTTGGTCTGGCTGCACATTTGAATCACCTGTGGAGCTTTAAGAACTGTCTCTACGAAGACCTCACTTCAAGTCAATCAATCAGATTTGAGAGGAGGGGAGGCTAAGCATCAGCTTTGCAGGTGACTCTAATGGATAGCCAAGGTAGAAAACCTTAGATCTATACTTTCTCTTTAGAGGGGATGAGTTAAGAAATAAAGGGTTATGAAGAGATAAGGGAGTACACAGCTAAGCAATGACCAGAATGCCTCTGGGCCCCAGGCTGGTCCAGCATTAGGCCAGAGAAGACTGGAAATGGGGCAAGGAACAGGGAGGAAAGAAGACACTGAGATAGAAAGGAAAGAGGAGAAAATTAAAAAAAAAAAAAAAAGCTTGGAGGTGTTGGAGGATGCTAATTGCCCCCTAATAATAACTCCATACCTTCCCAGTGGTACCTGTTCTGTGGGTTCAGGCCCAGCCACTAAAAATTTGATCATGTGGTGTATGTGAGCTGCAGGAGATACAAAGAAGTGTGAACTCCATCCAGTTGGTATACCAAGAGCTATGATGTTCTTGCACAGACAGATAGATACATTAGAAACAATGCATCCCCTTGACAATGTTCTCCCCAGCACCCAGAAACCTTCTCACCTGGGGTAAAACTTATTATACTCATTTTAGAGTCTGTCATATGAGGGCAGGAACCATGTCTGTTTTGTGAGTTAGTCACCATTGTATCACCCAGAACCTATCACTATGCCTTCTTTAAAGAAAGCCCTCAACTGAGTCCATGTTTATCCAGTTGAATTTGATTGTTTGAAACAACTAGAGCAAGGTGAGTTCTAAGGGCACCTGGAGCGTGGTTATGTGCTCAAGTCCCTGGTAGACGTAAGAAAAATAAAATCTAGGTAGGGGAGGAAGGCTTTCTGGTGGAGGTGGATTGAAATGGGACTTAAATGATGCAGAGGGCTTAGATGGATGGAGATGAGGGAGGATGAAGGCAGGGGGAGCAAGCAAGGGTGTGCCAGGGCTGTGATGAAGAGCCTGGCCTGATGGGAAAGGAGGCTGCTTCATTCCCTAGGGAGGGTGGGCAGGGAGAGGAAAGAGGTTCTTATAGTCCAAGGGCAGCGAAAGTTGAGAGAAGGGGAGGGAGGAACCAGCTATGGGAAATGGGTACAGGCTCAGTAGATATGTGAAGGATAGAGCCAGCCCTAATGGCCCAGTGATTAAAGTTTGGGACACTCCACTTTGGTAGCCCAGGTTCAGTTCCTGAGTGTGGAACCACACCACTCATCTGTCAGTAGCCATGCTGTGGCAGTGGCTCACATAGAACTAGAAGGACTTATAACTGAATATACAACCATGTACTGGGGCTTTGGGGAAGAGAAAAAAAGAGAGAAAGATTGGCAACAGATGTTAGCTCAGGGCCAATCTTTCCAAAAAAAAAAAAAAAGATATGTGGAGGATAGATGAATCACTTGACCATTTAAATAAACTTCCTATCTCTACTCTGAGCCTGATTCTATAACATTAGGAATAAGCAAATTAGGACCCTTTTGGTGGAGTGGTGTTTATATATGTTCCATCCAGAAACAAGAGTTTTGAAGAAACCAAGACCCAGAAGTAAGTGGATAACTTCAGAATTGGCAGTCCCAAAGCCTCAGCTGGCAACTAGGACTGACAGAGTAGTGGTTCTGAACCCTGGCTGTGTACTGGATCATCCAGGAAGCTTAAAAAATCATTGAAGCAAAGAGGTGGACGTCATACAAATGTGTACATTTGTTAACACTCATGGAACTGTTCACTTAAAATGGGTACATTTTATGTTATACTTAAATATGGTTAATTTTAAAACAAAACATATTAGAGCAGAAACTTCCGTGGGAACCAGGGCCGGGGTAGGAAAACCTAGACTGTAATTGACAAATTACCAGAGGCTCAGTGTGGATGAGTCTGAGAGTTAAAAACTTCAGTGGGGAGATCTAATGCACAGCATAGTGATTATAGTCAACAATACTGTATTATAAACTTCAAAATTGCTGAGAGACTGAATCTTAATTGTTCCCACCACAAAAGAGAAATGGTAATTATGTGACATGCTAATGCTATGGTGGTCATCATACGTTGTAAATAAATGTATCAAGTCAACAGGTTGTACGCTTTAAACTTACACAATGTTATATGTCAATTATATCTCAGTAAAACACAACAAAAGGCCCAAAACTTTAGGGGGACCCAGTTATAGGGAGCCCTCCCACTTTTGTGAGTTTTCTCTCCAGGAGGTCCACCAGGGCCTCCTAGTGAATGCTGGGGAAAAATCTCCTCGTGCTTCTGACAGGAGGGACAGAAAGGAGCCACACTGAAATAGGCCAGAGCACTCTGTTCTTCTTAACAAGCCCGCCCTAAGGAGAAACTATTTTTAGTGGAGCCTAACCTACCTCGGGGAAGGGAAATACCCAACTCCAGCCCATTCTAGTTATACTGTCCCACCTAAGGGTGCGGAGCGGGAACTGAGGTGCACTATTGAAATTCACAGTCCTGGGGCACAGGCCTATGAAAAGATTGAGACCTAATCATAAAACTATAGAATATTTCCCATCCCCTACCCCTTACTGTCACAGCACTAAAGGCCTATTTACTGCAGTTCCTTTTGCCCTCTTCTTTTTGAGGGGGGGGGGGAAGGTTAGCCCTGAGCTAACATCTGCTGCCAATCCTCCTCTTTTTGCTGAGGAAGCCTGACCCTGAGCTAACATCCGTGCCCATCTTCCTCTACTTTATATGTGGGACCCCTGCCACAGCATGGCTTGACAAGCGGTGCCATGTCTACATGCAGAATCTGAACCAGCGAACCCTGGGCCACCGAAGTGGAATGTGCAAACTTAACCACTGTGCCACCAGGCCAGCCCCAACTTCAGTTCCTTTTATCCAGTGTATCATGTCTACCTTTCAATAAAAAATTACAAGTCATACTAACAGGCAAAAACACAGTTTTGAGAGACTAAACAAGCATCAGAACCTGGGTCAGATGTGGTGGAAATGTTGTAATTATCAGACTAGGAGTTTAAAAATCTATGATTAATATGCTAAATGCTTTAACAAAAAAAATAGACAACATGCCGAAACAAATGGATAATGTAAGCAGAGAGGTGGGAATTCTAAGAGAATAAAAAAGAAATTATGGAGATCAGAAACATTGTAACAGGGGCTGGCACCGTGGCCGAGTGCTTAAGTTTGTGTGCTCCGCTTCAGCGGCCCAGGGTTTCGCCAGTTCAGATCCTGGGCGCAGACGTGGCACCACTCATCAGGCCATGCTGAGGTGGTGTCCCACATGGCACAACCACAGGCACTCACAACCAGAATATACAACTATGTACCGGGGGGTTCAGGGGAGAAGAAGAAAAAAAAAGATTGGCAACAGTTGTTAGCTCAGGTGCCAATCTTAAAAAAGAAAGAAAGAAAGAACGTTGGAAAATGGATATATGAAGGTAAAATAAAAACTTTTATTTTTCTCATTTTTAGTTAATCTAACAGATAACACTTGTTCAAAATAATGATAGCAAGAATGTATTTGATTATGTATGGTTATATATATAAATGCCGATGTATGCTTTCAACATCAGTGGTCTAAATACACCAATTAAAAGACAGAGATTGTCAGATGGATCCAAAAACAAGATCCAGCTATATGTTGTTACAGGAAACCCACTTTAAATATAAAGATAGATATAGATTAAAAGTGAGGTAATGGAGGAAGATATACCATGTTAACATTAAAAGAAAGCAGAAGTAGCTATATTAATTTCAGACAGAGCAGATTTCAGAGCAAAGAAAGTTATCAGGAATAAAGAGCGGTGTCATATACTGATAAAATACAAGAAGACAGAGCGATCGTTAATGTGTATGTGACTAACAACAAAGCATCGCAATACATGAGGTAAAAATGATGGAATTTCTAGGAGAAGTAGATGAACCCACCATGATAGTTGGAGACTGTAACACCCCTCTATCAGAAATGGACAGAGCCAGCAGGCAGAAAATCAGTGAGGACATAGTTGAACTCAACAGCACCATCAATCAGCTGGAGATGATTGACATCTGTAGACTGCTTCACCCAAGAAGAGCGTGTTACATATTCTTCTCAACCTCTCATGGAACATTCACCAAGACTGACCAAATTCGGGGCCATAAAGCACACTTTAACAAATTTAAAAGAATAGAAACCAGACAATGTCTGCTCTCATCCCACAATGGAATTAAACTAGGAGTTAATAATGGATTACTAGAAAATCTCAAAATACTTGGAGATTAAACAACATACTTCTAAATAACACAAGTCAAAAAAGAAATTTCAAGAGAAATTTAAAAATATTTTGAACTAAGTGAAAATGAAAATACAACGTATCAAAATTTGTGGGATAAGTGAAGGCAGTACTTAGAGGGAAATTTCTAGTGTGGATTGAAAGCATATATTAGAAAAGAAGAAAGACCTAAAATCAATAATCTAAGCTTCCACCTTAGGATACTAGAAAGAGAAGAGCAATTTAAATTCAAAGCAAGGAAGGGAAAAATAATGAAAAATCACATCAGAAATAAATGAAATTGAAAATAGGAAATCAGTAGAGAAAATCCACAAAATGAAAAGCTGGTGGTTCTTTGGAAAGATCAATAAAATTGATAAACTTCTAGCCAGGCTAATTAAGAAAAAAAGAGAGAAGACACAAATTGCTAGTATCAGAAATGAAAGAGGGGACATCACTGTGGATTTCATGTACATTAAGAGGATAATAAAAGAATATTATGGGGGCCGGCCCAGTGGTGCAGCAGTTAAGTGCTCACGTTCTGCTTCGGCGGCCTGAGGTTCACCAGTTTGGATCCTGGGTGCGGACATGGCACCGCTTAGCAAGCCATGCTGTGGTAGGCATCCCACATATAAAGTAGAGGAAGATGGGCACAGATGTTGGCTCAGGGCCAGTCTTCCTCAGCAAAAAGAGGAGGATTGGCAGCAGTTTGCTCAGGACTAATCTTTCTCAAAAAAAAAAAAAAAAAAGGAATATTGTGAATAACTCTCTGCCTAAAAATTTGATAAGGTGAAATGGACCAATTCCTTGAGAGATGCAACCTGCTAAAACTTACATAAGAAGAAATGGACAAGCTGAAATAGCCTGTATCTATTAAATATATTGAATCAATAGTTAATAACCTTCCCAAACAGAAAGCACCAGACTCAGATGGGTTTACTGGTAAATTCTACTAAACATTTAAGGAAGAAAGTATACCAATTCTCAACGGTCTCTTTCAGAGGACAGAGGCGAGGGAATACTTCTAATTCATTCTGTGAAGCCAGCATCACCTTAATACCAAAACCAGACAAAAAACATTACAAGAAAAGAAAACTATAGATCATTATCTTTCATGAACATAGCTGCAAAAATCCTTAACAAAATATTAGGAATTCGAATCCAACAATGTATAAAAATAATTATGCATCACAATCAAGTGGGATTTATCCCAGGTGTGCAAGGCTGGCTCAACATTCAAAAATCAATTAATGTAATCTATCACATTGACAGGCTAAAGAAGAAAAAATCACATGATCATATTAATACATGCAGAAAAAGCATTTGACAAAACCCAACATCTATTCATGATAAAAACTCTTAGCAAACTGGGAATAGAGGTGAACTTCATCAACTTGATAAAGAACATCTACAAAATACCTATAGCTCATGCTGTACTTAATGGTGAGAAGTTCAAAGCTTTTTTGCAAGTTCATGAAAAAGGCAAGGATGTACCCTCTCACCATTGCTTTTCAACATTATACTGGAAGTCCTAGCTAATGCAATAAGACAAGAAAAGGAAATAAAGGGTATACAGATTGGGAAGGAAGAAACAAAATCATCTTTGTTCACAGATGGCAAAATCATCTATGTACAAAATCTGAAAGAATTGACAAAAATACCCTCCTGAGACTAATAAGCAATTATAGCGAGGTTGCAGGATACAAGATTAATATACAAAAGTCAATGTCTTTGCTATATATCAGTGATGAATAAATGGAATTTGAAATGAAGAACACATTACCGTTTACACTAGCACCTGAAAAAAGAAAATACTTCGGTATCTGACAAAAGATGTACAAGATCAATTTGACGAAAACTACGAAACTCTGATGAAGGATATCAAAGGAGAACTAAATAAATGGAAAGACATTCTATGTCCATGGATAGGAAAGCTCAATATGGTCAAGATGTCAGTTCTTCCTACCTTCACCTACAGATTTGATGCAACCCCAACCAAAATCCCAGCGAGTTATATATATATTGACAAACTTATTTTAAAGTTTACATGGAGAGGCAAAAGACCCATAACAGCTAGCTCAATATTGAAGGAGAACAAAGTGGGGGGACGGGCACTAGTCTTACTGGAAAGCTGCAGTAGTAACCAAGACAACGTGGTATTGGGGAAAAAAAGAAAAAAAAAAGACAAATAGATAAATGAAACAGAATAGAGAGCCCAGAAACAGACTCACATGTAATCAACTGATCTTTCACAAAGGAGCAAAGGCAATACAATGGAGCGAAGATAGCCTTTTCAACAAATGGTGCCAAAACAACTAGAAAACCACATGCAAAAAAATGAATCTAGTCACAAACCTTACACCCTTCAAAAATCAATTCAAAATGGATCGTAGACCTAAACACAAAGCATAAAACTCCTAGAAGATAACATAGGAGAAAACCTAGATAACCTTGGGTATGGCAATGACTTTTTAGATACAACACCAAAGGCACAATTTATGAAAGAAACAATTGATAAGCTGGACTTCACTAAAATTAAAATCTTCTGCTCTGCAAAATCATCGTCAAGAGAATGGAAAGACAGGCCACAAACTGGGAGAAAATATTTGTGAAAGGGACATCTGATGCTGGACTGTTATCCAAAATACACGAAGAACTCTTAAAATCAACAATAAGGAAAAAAACAACCCAATTAAAAATTGGGCAAAAGACCTGAACAGTTACCTCCCAAGATGTCCAGATGACAAGTAAACATATGAAAAATACGTTCAACATTATATGATATTAGGGAATTGCAAGTTAATAGTGAAATATTGCCATAAACCTCTAAGAATAGCCAAAATCCTAATCACTGGCAACACCAAATGATGGCGAAGGTGTGGAGCAAGAGACTCTCATTCATTGCTGGTGGGAATGAAAAATGATACAGTCACTTTGGAAGACAGTTTATTGGTTTCTTACAAAACTAAATATACTCTTACTATATGATCCAGCAATCGTGCTCCTTGGCATTTACTCAAAGGAATTGAAAAATGATGTCCATGCAAAAATCTGCACACACATGTTGATAGCAGCTTTATTCATAATTACCCAAACTTGGAAGCAATCAAGATGTCCTTCAGTAGGTGAATGGTTCAATAAACTGGTGCATCCAGACAATGGACTAAAAAGAAATGAGCTGTCAAGCCATGAAAGACATGGGGAACCTTAAATGCATATTGCTAAGTGAAAGAAGCCAATCTGTAAAGGCAACATGCTGTATGATTACAACTATATGACGTTCTGGAAAAAAGGCAAAACTACGGAGATAGTAAAAAAAATCAGTGATTACTAGAGGTTAGGGGGAAGGGAGGCATGAAAGATAGGACACAGAGGATTTTCAGAGCTGTGAGACTGTTCCGTATGATACTACAGTGGTGGGTGCATGTCATTATACATTGGTCACAACCCGTAGAATGTCCCACACCAAGAGTGACATTAGTAACCCTAATGTAAACTATGGGCTTTGGGTGACAGTGATGTGTCAATGTAGGATTATAAGTTGTAACAAATGTACTATTCTGGTGGAGGACGTTAATAGTTGGGGAGGTTGTGGGTGTTTTGGGATGGGGGTATATGGAAACTCTATACTTTCCACTTAATTTTGCTATGAACCTAAAACTCTAAGCAATAAAGTTTATTAATTAAGAAAACCCAAAGATATGGGAAGGATCTATGGGCCCTGTGCCTCTGGGTCCAGAGTTATAAAGAAACAAAAAAATTGATGCTTACTCCCTCACCCCCGCATACTTTGATTTCATTGGTCTAGGGCAGGACTTGGGCATTGGGATTTTCCAAAAGTTTCCTGGTCGATTCATATCTGCAGCTAGGGTGTTGACTCACAGGTTGAAAGTTTCAGAGCAGAAAGAATCTCAAAGATAATCTGGTCAACCTTACTAATTTTACAAATAGATAAACAGAACTGGAAATGGAGCCCCATCTTGGCCAGATCTAATGGGCATTTTTTCTAGCCGTTATCCTCAGCCTCCTTAACTTATTCTCCTATAAGCCTCCTAGGCTGCATCATACCCAAGTTCTCAGACTCTTAGACTAACCTCATCTAAATCCCGTTCTCTAAATATGGTAGCTCTTTCTGAAAAACAAAAAAACAAGTTTAAGTAGCAAGGAATTCTGTCCCGTAATGTTTTGAGGATTTATGGCACCCTAATCTGATTTACATGTATCTTATATCCTAATTTTCTCCACAAGGGCTCCACAAAGCCTGTGTATGTGTTTGTATCTTGTTTTTCTAATAAATTCCTACCTGTCAAAATACCTGTTTGTCTGAGTATTCCTGTATATGTTGCAATATTTTTTTGTTATTGAGGAATAATTTACATACAGCAATATCAATCTTTTTTTTGTCTTTTTTTAGAAGATTGACAGCTGAGCTAACATCTGTTGCCAATCTTCTTTTGTTTTTTTCCATTCTTCTTCTCCCCAGAGCCCCCAGTACACAGTTGTATATTGTAGTTATAGGTACCTCTGGTTGTGGCATTTGGGACCCCGCCTCAGCATGGCTTTATGAGCAGTGCCATGTCCGCACCCAGGATCCAAATGGCGAAACCCTGGGCCGCCGAAGTAGAGCGTGTGAACCCAACCACTCAGCCACGGGGCCGGCCCCAGCAATATGAATCTTAATTGTACACATAGTTCAACATATACACCCATGCTACTATTATGCAAATCGAGCTGTAGAACATTTTCAATCACCCCAGAATGTTCCCTAGGGCCTCCTTTCAATCAGTTTCACTCAGGGGCAACCAGTGTTCTGACTTCTATAACAGATTTGCTTTGCTGTCCTCGCACTTCATATATGGTTGGAGTCATACGGTATGTACGCTTGTACTCTTTTGTGTCTAGCACTTGCACTAGGAATGGTTTTGAGATTTGTCCATGTTGTTGCTTATATCAGAAGTTCTTTTTATTAATATTATTGATGTGTAGCATTCCATATTTTGGCTAAACCACAGTTTGTTTATCTGTTCTTCTCTTGAGGGGAATTTGAGTTCTTCCCAGTTTGGGCTATGAATAAAACTGCTGTAAACTTTTTCATACTAGAGTTTGTGTAGACACGTGCTTTTATTTCTCTTGGGTGTATAAGAGTAGAGTTGCTGGGTTATAGGGTAGGTGGATGTTTAGTTTTTGTAAGAAACTGCCAAACTTTTTCATAGCAGCTGTATCAGTTTATACTCTGACCACCAAGGTATGAGGATTACAGTTGACTCACATGCTTGGCAGCATTTGGGATTATCAGTCTTTTTAATTTTAGTAATTCAAGTGGGTGTGAAGTGGTATCTCGTTGTCGTTTTGCTTTGCGTGTCCCGGATGAGCAATGATGTTTAGGACCTTGTACTTGCTTATTGCCATTCCTCCACCTTTCATGAAGTCTTTAAATATTTAGTTCATTTTTTTATCGGATTGCCTTCTTATTGTAGGCATTCTCTGTATGTTCTGGATATGAGTCCTTTGTCAGATATGTTTTACGTACTTTTTCCCACTTTAAAGCCTTTTCAGTTTCTTTTTCTTTTAACGAGCAGTTTTTAGGTGTGTTGAAGTCCAATTAATTTTTTTGTCTTTTATCATTAGTGCCTTGCATGTCTTGTCTAGTAAATCTTTGTCTATCCCAAGGTTATGAAGATATTATCTTCCAGACATATTTTTTCTAGAAACCTTATAGTTTTACCTTTTGAGTTTAGGTCTGTGATCCATTTTGAATTAATTTGTGTTTGTGGTGTGAGATATGTATTAGGGTTAATTTTTTCCATACAAATAAATATCTGTATGTTCCACCTCTGTTGGAAAGATTTTCTTACTTTCCTTTCCCCATTGATGCATTGCAATCCTTGTTGAAAATCAGTTGTGTATGTGTATTTCTGGACTCTCTGTTGGGCTATTGAAACAGTCCAGATTTGACACCAGTATCACACTGTCTTAATTGCTGTTGCTTTCTTGTAAGTTATGGAATCTTGTAGCATAAGTCTTCCAATTTTGCTCTTTTTCTATATGATTGTCATGGCTATTTATGGTCTTTTAGCCTTCTATAAAATTTTAGAATCAACTCATTAAGTTCTGGAAAAATTCTGCTGGGATTTTAAGTGGAGTGAAATAGGGGAAGAATGGAATGGAAATCTTAGTCATATTGAGTCTTCCAATCCATAAAAATGGAATATTTCTCTACTTATATAGGTCTTCTTTGATTTCTTTGAGCAATGGTTTGTAGTTTCTGATGTCAAAGTCTTGCACATCTTTCACTACATTTATTCCAATATATTTCATGTTTTATGATACTTTTGAAAATGATATTGTATTTTGAATTTCATTTTCAATTGTTTATTGATAATATATAGAAAATACAATTAATTTTTGTATATTGACCTGTGTCTTGCAACCCTGCTAATTCATTAATTCTAATGTTTTGTGAATTTCTTTGGGCTTTCTAAGTACATAATCTTTAACTTAAGAATAAACGCAGTTTTATCCTTTCCTTTCCAGTCATTATGCCTTTATTACTTTTTCTTGCCTTATTGTAATGACTAGGACCTTCAGTACAATGTTGAAATACAATGTTGTTTTAATCTTAGAGAGAAAGCATTCAATAATTCACCATTATATCTAGTAAGACTTTTTTTTTTAAAGATTTTATTTTTCCTTTTTTCTCCCCAAAGCCTCCCAGTACATAGTTGTGTATTTTTAGTTGCGGGTTCTTCTAGCTGTGGCATGTGGGATGCCGTCTCAACGTGGCCTGACTAGTGGTGCCATGTCCGCGCCCAGGATCCGAACCGGACAAACCCTGGGCCACTGAAGTGGAGCGCGCGAACTTAACCACTCAGCCACGGGGCCGACCCCTATCTAGCAAGACTTTAACATCTATGTCAGTATCTCAGCCACTTTACTTAGCAGTTCCTGCCTTTATCCACTAGCTTTTTACATAGCTTCAGGTACATTTTCCATCTCATTTACACATGAATCATCAATATTTGGAGAGGTAGTTTAAAAAAATAATAAAAAGTGACTGTAGCCAACCAGGAGAAAGGGGGGTGGGGCATGGGCACAAAGGGTGAAGGGGTGCACCTACAACACGACTGACAAACGATAATGTACAACTGAAATTTCACAAGATTGTAAACTATCATAAATGCAATAAAAATTAACTTAAAAAAAAAGAAAAAAACCAGTGACAGTAGCCATAGAGGTGGGTGGTGGGTTCTGTCTGTCTCTGGAACTGGTAGTCCATGTTGGAGAGGCAGACCATGCCTGCTTCTCCATAGGTCACTCAGCCTGAGGTCTCTTCTTCAGTGAGGTTCTCATCTTCATGAGCATAGGTCATCTTGAGAAAAGAGCCTTATTGTCTATCCTTTAAAATGTAAAGGATCTTAGCACCATCGGTCAGAGAGCTCACCTTGCAGGCTCTGGTATTTTAAACTGCCAACCCCTTCCATTAAACTGAATCTGCTTAACCAGCTCTCAGCCTGAATTTAGGAGCCAAGAGTTCAGGAGGGTGAGTCCTTGAGCTCTGGAGTCTCTTCTCCCTCTCCCCCCATTTCCCGCTGTTCCATAGCAGCCATGCAGGGCTGAAGGGACCATAACTTAAGGCATTGAGGCCAACACCTACTTAACTTGTATGGCTTGGGAGACCTTCCTAAGGAATATGGTTTCTCCTGTCTCGGAGACCCACGAGTAGCATTGGAAGCTGAAGCATTAGAACAGGGATGTGGGAAGACCTACAGATGTTGGGAGCGGGGGTGTTTTTATTCTTTGGTAACAGAGCTCGTTAATCAGAGCATTTTCAGGATTTAGACTCAGATTTCACTTGTTATTCTGGGAATATTGTGAAAGCCCCTACCTAGCCCCTTGGGTTAGAAGTTCAGAAATCTGGGGGTGTAAAAGGAGACCTCGAGTTTTAGTTAGCTTCAGGCTCTGGCAGAAACATGGTGCTGGAATATTAGTAATAACTGGGATTTCTGGAGCACTTTCTGTGTGCCAGGCACCATGTCAAGCTCTGTGTGTGCAACAGCTCTTAAAGCCTCCTTGCGAAGTAGGTATTATTCTTCTTTTACAGATGAGTAAACTGAGGCTCAGAAAGCTTAAATAACTTGCCTCGAGTTACACAGTCCACGTAACAGAGTCAGGATTTAAAACCAAGTATATCTGACTTCAGAACCCGTGCTCCCCGTCATGTCAGTATCCTGCTCTTCTAAGATGATTCTGGTTTAGGGCTTCACCTTCCTGGGGGAGGCTTTCCAGTGTCCTCTTTGAGTTTCTCACTTTCTCCTGAATTCTTGGGACTTTCTCTTTCCCCTTAGTCACCTTGACTTTCACTGTAAACCTTATTTCAGTTGACCGATGCTCTGTTCCCCAAATATATCACTTGAAATAAGCTGAAGAGTCATCTAGACCTCAAACATGCCACAGGTGAGATGCGATTACCTCTAAGGCTGCTTCCTATTTTCAGCACTAGGGAGTACCCACTATATTTCCAGGACTGTGCTCAGGGCTGTCGTGTACAGTTGTGCAAGTTGTGTACTGCACAGATGCTTCCCTTCCATGGGGTGAATGGGGACCAAACTCTAGCATGAGCTCCACTTACCAAGCTGCATGCCTGGAGGAAGGGCACAAAGGCATGGGATAGGCTCATGGTGGCCCCCACTGTGCTAGAGCAGTTCGGGGGTAAGTCTTGCCCTTGGGTAGCTTTCTTATCTTTACTTAGAATTGTATTCCCATGAAATAATGGAAGCAGGGGCCACTTGTTACTAAGAATTACAAGAATATCCATGTTCATGAATGATTTGTATTTTAAAAGTATACGTTTATTATACTTTACTGATAGTATATATTTTGTGTTTATATTTTGTTGTTAGTGCTGTGGAGTCGAACCGACTCCTTGCGCCCTGGTGTCCAGCGCAGCAGAACCTGCCTGGTCTTCTCTCGCCATCCTCTCACCTTCCTGCGCTCTGTCAGACAATGCTCCACTGCTATGCACACGGTTTTCATGGCTACTTTTCTCAGAAATGGGTGGCCAAGTCCTTCTTCCCAGTCTGTCTTATTGTGGAAGCTCCACTGAAACCTGCCCACCATGGGTCACCCTGCTGGTGTTTGAAATCCCGGTGGCATAGCTTTCAGCATCACGGCAGCACACAGCCGCCACAGTGTGACAACCCACAGATGGGTGGTGTGCTTCCCTGACAGGGAAATGAACCCAGGCTGCGGTGGTGAGAGTGCCGCATCTTAACCGCCAGACCACCAGGGCTGTGTTTATATATGTGTGTAAATGTGAAAGCAGTTTCACGTCCTTCTCTTTCACTTGTATTCCAATATGATTTCTTGAAGGGTAGGGAAAAGGTTGGAATTGGTTAGCTCCTGAGAGTTGTGAAGAACCCAAAATATGCCCATAGATGTGTCATGCCAGGTCACCTGTCAAGGATCATGGCAGAAAAAAGCTTGAGAGCTGTGGACCTAGAGAACAAGTGGCAGTAACTCAGTGCCTTGCCCTCTCTAGTTCCCACTTTCCTATTCCGGTGTCTCTCAGCCTTGCTCTGTAGACTCCCTGCTGCCTTCATTCACTTTTTTTTTTTTAATTGAGTTGTAATTCATGTAACATTAACCTTCAAGCGTACTATTGAGTGGCATTTAGGCCATCCACAATGTTGTGCACCCATCACCTCTGTCTACTTCCAAAGCATTTTCATCACCCCAAAGGAGACTCTGTACCCGTTAAGCAGTCGCTCCCCATTCCTCTTCCCCCCTGCCCCCGACAACCGCTAATCTGTGCTCTGTCTCTGTGAATTTACCTATTCTTGATATTTTAGTTAAATGGATTCATATAATATGTGAGCTTTTGTGTCTGGCTTCACTCAGCATAATGTTTTTAAGATTCATCCATGTTGTAGCATGTTATTAGTACTGCAGTCCTTTCTATGGCTGAACAACGGAATACATTGTGGATATATCACATTTTGCTTATCCACTCATCCCCTGGTGGACATTGGGGTTGCTTCCACGTTTGGCTATTGTGAATAGTGCTGCTATGAATGTTGGTGTACAAATATTTGTTTGAATACCCACTTTCACGTTTAGGGGGTGTAGAGCTAGGAGTGAATTGCTGGGTCATGTGGGAACTCTGTTTAACTCTCCGGGGACCCGTCTTCCTTCCTTCTTGTTGAGCACTGAGCCCGGTGGTGGCTTCTGCCTTGCTGTGCTTGGCTGTCTCCTCTCCACTCTTACACCTTCACCTCATGTCCAAGTCAGGATGCAGACATTTTATTTTTCTTGTTTTCATCATCAGCATTCCCAAACTCAGTGTCTCCCTGAGCTGTCCTTGGCTTGAGTGAGGCCTGCTTGCCCCCTTCTCGTTGCACCTCTCCTGCTCAGTAGCACCGTCAACCTCCAGAGTGTTGGTTTCCTACCCTAACCACTTTGTAGCCTGTTTTCAGTCACTGTGATTATTAAGACCTCTCCAGGGTACAAAACACAGTGGGTTTCTTAGTCTTTTCTCATCCCCACCCCTCCGTGTCCATGCCTTCCCCAGATTTGCTGTGCAATGACTAAATAATGAATGAACCTGCCTCTACTCTTCTAGTTTGATGTACCAGCCCCCCCTGCCCTGGCCACTTGCTAAGTCCTCTGTGCTTTCTCTTGGGCTTATTAATACCTTAGCAGTGCCCCAGAGTTGACCTGAAAAGAGATTGTTTTTCCCTCTTCCCATTTGATGCTGCTTCTGATTGGGTGTCATAAAGCCAACCTTTGTGCTTCTTACTGCTGAGAGGTGGTTTTGAATGAGATGCTATCCCCCCCAGCTCCCACACCACCGTTTCCACCCAAGTCCAACTTCCCCCCAAGACCAGACACTTCCGAGTGCAGGTGACTCCAAGGCCACACTATGCTGCTGGCTCGGCATGCTCCAAACCAAGGCCTTGTACCCTGCGCTAGAGTGATGCTCCTTAAATTCTCCATGATGAATTGAAATAGCTGCATCTGTGGCCCCATTTAACATTGACTTCTTGATTTTATTTTGTTCTTGATATAGTCTGTTTATGTTTGTACACACCCGTGTTGTTTTTAATTAGCTCTCAGGAAGCAAAGATTCCTGCACTTGTGAGATCATAGGCTTGGGGCAAGGAGGGACAGGCAGGTATGGCTGGGATGGCACTTATGGAAAAAGGAAACTTCCAGATTGGAATAACAGGCTGAGGAAAGCAGATAATGTGGGGCTAGGTTAGAATACCCGGAACACCAAAGTTGAGGAATTTATATTGATGAGGCAGCATTTAGAACTATCTTCTTGGATGGTCCCACATCCATCCTTAAAGAGGCTCCTTCCAGGAAGCTGGACAGCCAAGAGGGCATTGCCTTGCCCTGAAAAGAATTTCAGTGATGGTGTCACCCGGATGGTGGAATTGGGAAATGCAATTAAATGGCAAATTGGTGAATCCAGGGACATGACAGTGGGGCTTTGGCGTGGATAGAAGACACAAAACCTGGTGGGGATGTTCTAGATCAGAGCTCGGAGAGTCCAACAATGTAAATCTGAGGACAGGACTCTTTTAGGGGGCTGAGGACCTCTTCTGGGGACTTATGTACTCCCTCCAGGAAGCCTGAGCTGGTTGGGGTAGCATCACGGGTGTTGCCTACCTGGCTGTGGTCATTCTGACCTTTATACCTTTAGCTCTGGAGGGTCAAAAACTTAAGGTCCAAGCAGGTAACTTAAATCAATGAAGCAGCCCCCATGTAAGTGCACACAGACTTTGTTTGAGTTATAAGGACTATGGTGCAATGGAGCCTCTGTTCTCAGTGCCTGGCCTGTGGTACTCAAATATTTGCTACATGAATGAAAAAACGGTGGCTGCTACTTGGCTCTAGCCCTTTCTTTCCATCTGGTTATGGGCCCTGTTTTGCCATTTTGCCCTACTTTTCAAGAGAAACTAGAGTTTAGGAGTTTCATGTGAAATTATGTGGCTCACATTTGTCTGAAGCACCATGAGCTGTAAGGAATTTGCAACTCCAAACCTATGGCTTTGATCTCCAGAAAATCCACAAGGTTTTAGGGGAATTAACTCTTTAAAATGTTATCGTTTGCCTATCAAGCTGAGTGAAGGCTCTGAGAGCAAGTGTAAAAGAGGAGACTCTTGGGAGGAGGCAAATCAAAGATTCTAACAACCTAAATTGTACTTGTGACTTGGTTCCTGCTGTGTCTTTCTGGGTGAGTCACGCTCTACCTGTAAAAAAGCTCCACTGGCAGGTGGAGGGATGAGGATAACAGGGCTGGGCAGAATGGTGTAGTGGAAGGAGCCTGGATTTGGAACGTGGATGTTCAGGTGGTCTGCACTGATTCAGTCCTTCCACTTGTGCTGAAATACTGAAATATTTCTGTACTGGGAGGTAAATAGCTGCTGCCCTCAATTCCCTAGGTGACCCACTCCCGGACCCTCCAGACCGCCACACAATCTAGCAGCAAAGAGGCAAGGGCTGGCCATCAGTGGGTCTCCAGGACTCTGCTCCACTGTCAGGGCTGGCATCTATTCTCCGTGGTCAGTGCGGGTGCTACAGCACTGGTCAAGTATTTTGAACTCACCCCTGGGTAAACCTGAGTTTGAATGCCGGCTCCACTTCTTAGCTGAGTATTCCTTGACAAATTACTTAATCTCTTCCAGCTTACTTTCTTCATCCATAAAATGGGGATAATGCTACTGCTACAACTCTATTTGCAGGGTTGTTGTGAAGAGTAACTGAGATCAGGCTACGATTTTTAATATTTTCTGTACTCTAAGCAGGAAATAGCATCCTTTCTTACCTTATCTTTATGCAAAGGCTTGGAGAAGCAGAGATCAGAGAACTAGAGGTGCGGGTTTCATGGTGAAGTAACCCATCTGGCCCCAAAGTTGGTGGTGCCCAGTTGGCTGCTAACGAATCACCAAGAGAGCTTGTTAAATATAGATCCTTCAAGAAATTCTACATCAGTAGGTCTGGCTGGGGTCCCAGAATCATTTTCACCAAGGGCTCTTAGATGATCCTGATTGATAGCATAATCTGGGAACCATCCTGTCCTCTCATCAAGCTCAGGGACAGTGTTGTATGCTGCCTCTTCACACAGAACCTGGGGTGGCACTCTCCCTGCAGCAGGTGCTCAGTGCACAGGATTGACTGATGGGCCAGTGTGAACCAACGAATGCTCCTTAGTCAGTTGGGGTAGGGGCCTTCCCCCCAACCTTTGTTGCTGCCTGTCACAGACCTTGTCTCACCCCCCCAGGTGGGATCTAGGCCTCCCCTAAGGCTGAGAGCAAAGGACAATGGGAGAAGAAGCGTGAGCATCTTGTTGGGCTTCAGGATAAACCAGTCACGTGGGCTGAGGATTGGGTTTCCTTCCCAGGAAGGGAGATCTGGTCTAGGCAGATCAGCTTGTTTATGAGTGTTTTCTCCATCACATCCCCTTAGGGCATGGACCCAGTTGGCTGACCTTGTGAAAGCCACCTGTTGACAGGGCTTCCTGTGTCCTGAGCTGGGACTCCAGCACCCTCCTGCCCTCTCATCGTCAGAGTTCAGACTTACAGCAGCTGTCGCTGCAGAGCGCCTCTTCTGCTTGGCAGCTGCACTCAATGCCTCATAATCATACCCTCAGGGGCTCCCTGGAGGTAGTATATTATAGCACAGTTTGGGGGTTCTGCTCCCACTGTTGCATTAGTTCCGAATGATAAGGACATTCGAGATAGCACAGGGATATAGGGCTGAGTGAGAGACAGCTGCAGAAGGATCAGAAGGAGAGGACAAACCAATGGGAGGAAAAAGAGGACATGATAGGAAAAGACTCAGGCAGAGAGGGCAAGAAAGACCTAAGAAAAGAGGAGTTAAAATCTGGAAAGGTGATGAAGAGGCGAGTCGTGTTCTGAGCACGGATGGGGAGAGTGCGATAATCCTTGCCATTATTGCAGGAGGAGTGACATCCGTGAGCACGTCCTCCTTTTTGTTTAAACAAATTCCTGAGTAGGAGCTCCTAGACAGGCGCAGTGACTCAACAAAGGCAATAGGTAGGACGTTGTGCAGCTGCTGCCTGATGTTTCCCAGCAGTGAGATCCTGGGGATTGTAGGCAGTGTGTGCAGTGACTCAGGGGACCATGAGGCCTCCCTGCTTTACGGCCTTGGCCTCACCTACCTGTTCTTTCAGCTACACACCTATCCACCACCTACTTAGGGACCACACCCCACCATCTCAAACTTCCTCACCTCTGCTCCCCCACCACCGGGCAGGGCTGTGATTGCCGCTCACACACCTTCTTCTTCCTTTCAGCTGCCGCCTCCCTCAAAGCCTGCATTTCCTGGGAGCCGGGACCTCTCTGCAGTCAGTTGTCAAATCCTCCACAGGCCCTTGGACAAAGCGTTTTTCCTGTCTGCGTCTCAGATTTCTGACCTGTAAAATGAACCTCAGGCTCGCTGCTAACTCCTTGCTGTGGAGCAGTGAATTCATATCTTTAAGGAACTTAGAGCTTGTCAGATGAAAGATACCAAAGTCAGCTTCAACTCCCCTCCCTCCCGCCACCCCCACCTGCCCGCCAAGTCCTGCTCTTCCCTTCCTTACTGCTCCCTACGCGGATAAGCCCTTCGTTTCCAAAGCAGGCCACTTGAGGTCTGTGGACCTCGGCAGGGCCCAGTTCTCTAGGCCTCGTCCCACTCATCTCTGCAGCATTTGACACAGTTGACAACCTTCTTCCTTGTTTTTAAAATTATAAAGGTAATGCATGCTCATTGTTAAAGAAAATAAAGAACAAAGAACTTCCAACTCTAGAGACTTGAATTTAAGTAAAGTATAAAAACCACTAGTCCTCTCACCTCCCCCATATCGTGATGAAATGTGTCTCAAACCCACCCACTCTCTCAGTCCTCTTCCCTAAGCATTTACCAAATTCATGTGTTTGTCTGTTACCTGTTATTTGAGGTCAGGGACTGTTCATCTGTTTGTCTTCATCGTTGGGCACAATGCCAGCATATAGTGCGCATTCTGTTAATATCCATTGAAAGAACAAGTGGATGAATGAATGAGTTAAAATAAGACAATTGGACTAGCATTCAAATCTCTGCTGCTTCCTTGTAGGGTGAGCCTGTTTCTTCGCTTGTACAATTGAGATGATAATTCGTGGCCTCCCTGCCACCCCGTGGGGTTCTTTTGAAATTAGATATGATGTTGCCCATAGCACCAGCACAGTGCCTGGCATGGCGGGAGCCTTCAGTACATGCTGTTGAATCGGATTCTAAAGGGACCCCGTTGCCCTTCTCCTCCACAAACCCGTGCCTGCCCGCTGCTGTTGAGTGCTCCCACTGTGCAGAGGCAGTACTGCGAGCTACTGGCGAAGGGGTAAGAAGCTGCCAGCCTGGCCTTGAGGAGCTCGTGGTTTGACTGGGAGATGTAGCCCAGCTCTACCTGTGGAGCTGCCAGACAGATGCTGAGCCAAAGGCCCAGTGTTTGGGGAGGAGAAAAGGAGGAAGACACGGGAAGGGAGCTGGGGGGAGTACGAGTTGTGATGGGAGCTGGGTAGTTAATTTGAGTAGAATGAATGAATGAATTGTAGGCCAACTTTTATAGGTTTGGGTAGGATATTCCATGTGAGAGACACAGGTGACATCACCTGCCACCTCTTCCCCAGATCCCAGCTGATCCTTCCATGTCAGGGACTTAAACTTTTTTACCACGACCCACTAAAATGTACGTTTTACGCTGCAAGGGCAAACACACACACTTACACATTATTGATATAACTGGAACAAAAGTTTAACAACACAGTACTTACTCCAGCTGTGGGGGATTGACTGTGATACTTTTCTTTTGTTTTTTAGAGATCCTGTTTGTGACGCACTAAATTGGTTTCACGGACCACTGATGGGTTGTGATCCTCAATTCAAGAAATACTGTCTGGCCTAGCAATTCCACTTGGAATTTTCAGTTACATTCTGCTATATCTTGTTAGCTCGTTTTCAGCTGAGAAAACCAAAGCCCAGTGAGGATAAGAATTTGTCCAAGGTGTGTACCTGATAAGTGGCAAAGCCAGGAGTCAAATGCAGGTCCGTATGACTCCAAAACCCATTCACTGAGTCCTGTCCCTTTCTCTGGCATCTTGCTCGGGGCTCTGCCAGCCCCTCACTGGGCCACTCATCAAGGATCATTAAATGTGGCCTATTTCTTTGTACCCCAGGGTTTTTGGCCAAGGTGACAGCTCAGCCTGCCTTGTATTATCAAGCGCTACATAACTAAAGCTGAGCAGGCAGCCCACAGAGTGAGGTTTTAATGTACCACCCCCCGCCTCCAATATGCAGAGTTGGTTATAGAGAAAAAGTGCAGTAAGATTAACCTGCTGCACCTCAGCCAATGATAACAAGGTGAAACCGTGTCTCCGCTGCCCATAGCACTGTCCTCTTTCCTCTTCCTCCCTCCTTTGGACCACCCTAGTCAGAAATTAGGGGGGCAGCCTCCTATGCCAGCCCATGGAAAGAAGGAAAGCTGAAGAAAGGCAATTAGAGAAGAAAGAAGGAGTTGGGGAAAGAAAGGAGCTGAGGAAAACCAGGAGTGCAGACACAGAGGATTTCCAGAGAAGGCTGTTCCTACAGCCATGGGCCCTTAATCTTTGAAATCCGAAAGCTTCCCGAAGGCAGTGAGTTTTATGAGGAGAAAGAGGCAGGTAAAGGGGTTGTCCAGTCGCAGTTATAAAATCCTGGGCAGTGAGAGGGGAGAGGAGGAAGTGGGTCTGTGTGCCTCACTGAGATAAGGGGAAAACAGGTGGAGACAGTGGGCAGAGCCCTGTTCTCCAAGCTCGTCTTTCCTCTCTTTGTCAAGCAGTGGGTCATTAACAGAATTATTGCACATGCTGACACATGCACAGGCTAGAATGAAGTATATTGTATAACAAAGATCAGTGTTACGTTTGGTTTGTTTTTGAAATCTCTTTTATTTCATATTGGAAACTAACAAGCAGAACTGGCGTGAATTGATCTTAGCACTTTTTCCCTCCATGGACCTCAGAGCACAAATTATATGTATATTGTTTGGGTTGGTTTTTCATTGATTCTTGTAACATCCTGGAAAGGGCAGTAGTTATTATTCAGTGACACTAAACAGAAAATGGCTCACCGCTCACTGAAGGCGGCAGCATGAGTGAGTGGCAGAACCAGGATGAAAATCTAGGTCTGGTTTCTAGAACCAAAGTTCCATCTGCCTTGAACGCTGCCAGGTTAGCACGTTCTCCTCAGGGAGGGCCAAACTGGCACGTGTAAAAATTTACCACACCCAGCAGCCGTCTTAGATTAACTCCATTCAAGTCTAATCACTCCATTATCCCACGTCCAGTTTACTTACTAGTTTCTACTATATTAGCTTATATTTGTTGGTGCTTTTGTAAAAAACTATTTTTTTCCTTTGTATTAGTCTAGTGTTCTCAAATCTGAGGATAAACTCCTTAAAGTTAGGATAAACTCTTATATCTTCTATTTCTTTCTTAACCCTTCTGCCCTTAATCCCCCACACCTCCCCCAACAAAAAACCCACACACATATACACATCCCACGTGTCTTAAGAAGAATTCACCATAGGGCTTAACAGATATTCTACATTATGTAACCAGTGAATTAACTAATTATTTGGTAGCTCTGCTTCGAGACAGCTTGGGATTTGACTGTCTTTCTAGAATAAGTTGACATCCCATGAAAGAATAAAGAGAGCGACCAGTATGCTGACCTCACCCAGAGAAATGGCCCAGCACCAGTCGCTCTCACAGCAGCCTTCTTTCCCCTTCCTACTGCAGCCTCCAACCTTGGATTCCCCAGAGCCCAGCTAGGGAAAGGAAGGCACATCTACATGCCCCCTCACCCCCACCCCCATCTTTTCTGGATTGGACAATTAACTTTGGATAAACCCCAGATCAAGAATTGGCTCTTGCTGAAATTTGCCTGGGGGAGAAATTTGCCCCCATCCTTGGGTTTGGCTTTTGCAATTTCTGGCCTTTCTCACGCTTTCTTGTCCCATTTTCAGAATGTTCCCACTGGATGAGATATTGGCTCCCTGCAACACTTTATTGTCATGGGGGAGAGTATCCTGAAGACCCTTGTTTCACATTACCAGGTCCAGGATTGCTATCTTCAGAGAGATAGGGGTCTGAATAGTCTGCCTCTCAAATTGGCCTGCATTGGAGTTGATAGGACTGGGGGAGGTGAATGGGGAGCTGGGAACAATGCTCTGTGGAGCCCGCCAAGGGTTTTCAACCCTCTCCCGTGAAGAGCCCTAGATCAGTGACAAGTGGGAGAATTGCCATTTGCAACTCCATCCATCTTTTTTTGTCTTTTTCCATTTGCATAGATTTGAGCCAGTTAAGCATCAGCCAGTACACTTCTTATAAATCAGACTGCAACCAATTTGTGTCTCTCACTTTTTTCAACCTCTAAAACTGCACAGGTACAGTGTACCTATAGATAGGTCCCTGAAAAATTCTATGCAACTCAGAATTTTGTTTTGACTGAAATATTTAAAATGCATTGGATTGGGGGGCACTTTATTATTTAAAGAACCTGTGATGGATCTGTTGGCAACATGTTTTCATTTGTGTCTATCATCAAATTACAGAAGGTACCATTTGGAACAATCCCTAAATGTCGTGTGTTTTTGTTTGTTTGTTTGTTTCTTGGTGAGGAAGATAGGCTCTGAGCTAACATCTGTTACCAATCTTCTTCTTTTTGCTTGAGGAAGATTGTTGCTGAGCTAACGTCTGTACCAGTCTTCCATTACTTTGTATGTGGGACTCCACCACAGCGTGGCTTGATGAACCGTGCGTAGGTACATGCCCAGGATCTGAACCCTCGAGCCCTGGGCCACCGAAGCAGACCGCGCGAACTTAACCAGTACGCCACAGGGCTAGCCCAGATGTCATGTTTTTATAATAAGAAAACTGAGGATCAGAGAGGTCCCTGGGATCACAAAGCTAGTTGGAGAACAAGGACTAACACCCTGGCCTCTTGACACCTAGCCTGGTGCTCTTCCAAACACAGAAACACTGGAATATGGCACAAGTTTCCAATTTTGATTCTCCTATATTTTCGTTCCCATCTCTTAAAAGCATTTTTTTCAAAGTCAAAAGCAGGGGCTGGCCTCCTGGCCAAGTGGTTAAGTTCGCGAGATCCCCTTCGGTGGGCCAGGGTTTCCCCAGTTCAGATCCTGGGTGCGGAGATGGCACTGCTCATCAGGCCACGCTGAGGCGGCGTCCCACATGCCCCAACTAGAAGGACCCACAAGTAAGATATACAACTATGTACCAGGGGGCTTTAGGAAGAAAAAGGAAAAATAAGACCTTAAAAGTCAAAAGCATATAATGTAAACAGTGTCTTCCCAGAGTAACCACCATAAAAAGTTTAATTTGCCTTCCTTTCAGTTTCTTTTATGCCCATATGATACATATGTACATATAATCACCTATATTTATAGACATAGGTACATTTTTAAATAAACTTTTAATTTTAGAACAGTTTTATATTTATGAAAAATTGCAAATATAGTACAGGGAGTTCTTATTTACTTCATACCCGATTTCCTTGATTCTTGACGTCTGAGGTTGGTATGGTACAGTTGTGACAATCAACAAACCGATGTTGATGCCCTATTGTTAACACGATGCATGCTTTATTCTGATGTCCTTTCGGAGGCATCTCTGTGCTCAGGATCCTTGCATCACCGCTGTATATTCAGTCATCGTGTCTCATTAGGCTCCTCTTGGCTGTGACACTTGTAAATGTTTTTTTTGATTGCTTCACTTTTGTAATATATATGGCAACTTTTTCACAGGACTGTAGTTTTGAACATCTTCCTGGGTTGGTGAGGGAGGCCTCGCACACCTTGTAAAGTCGCTGCAGTGTTCCCTTGAGCGCCCTGCCCCGCGTCTCACACTGCACCTGGCAGACAGCGCCTGCTCGGGGTCACGCGGCCTAGGTGCTGTCTAGTGAATTAGACAGACTCTGCCAGCTGTCTCCGAGTTTTGACACTGTGAGGGGCAGAGAACTCAGATGTAAATGAGGTGACAGAGCCCGGAAAAAAGGAACCAAGTGGCCCGGACTACTGCTGGAGCTGCCTTCCCGACCCGTCACCTCTCTTCCCACACGTGGCCCCACACAGTCGAGGGTTTACACCTGTGGTTGAAGCACTTTCCCATAAAAGAGCTGGGCTTGTTCTGGGAGGCCCTACAAAAGAATTTGGTAACAATGTGAACCATCCAACACTGGGGCAGACTGCTCTGGCATGCGGAACATTCCCGGTCACCGGATATTTCTAGCAGTGGTGTGGTGGCCACCTGTCAGCAGTGCTCTAGGAGAAGGTTGGTATTAACCTGTGAAGGAAATTTCTGATGATTATCAATTATAACTGGAAAAGATCTGAAAAATGACCTAGCCCCAGGTCCCACAGCCAGAGGGGGCAGAATGTCTTTTCTTACTACCTCTTTTCTCTCCCCTCCAGTCCAGGCTGGACGTAGGCTGGACACCATTAATATTACTCAAAGAAGAGAAAGCTTCCTGGGGCCAGCCCATGGCCGAGTGGTTAAGTTCACGTGCTCTGCTTCGGCAGCTCTGGGTTTGCTGGTTCGGATCTTGGGTGCGGGCCTAGCACCGCTCATCAAGCCATGCTGTAGGCGGCGTCCCACGTAGCAGAACCAGAAGGACCCACAACTAGAGTATGCAACTATGTACTGGGGGTCTTTGGGGAGAAGAAAAAAAAAAGAGGGAGATTGGCAACAGATGTTAGCTCAGGGCCAATCTGAAAAAAAAAGAAGGGAAGGCTTCCAGATCGTTCACATTGTCTCCATTACTTCAGAAGGGCCATATTTTGAAACAACTTTCTTATTTTTAAATTCTGCCTGTTTTACTCAGGTTTGGTTCTCTGCAGATCACGGCCTCTGATCTGCCTTAAAGCCTCCCGCTTAAACCCTTACCTCCACCCCACACCCCACGGTCAGCCCCCAGCCCTGGCCTTTTCCCTCCGCCCTCTCATTATGCAGCCCCCATGGCAGAGCTCCAGGGCTGTTCTTCCTCGACTAGGGATTACAAATGCTCTCCTTGTAGGACTGACCTTCTCCAGCTCGGGACTTAGACAAACCAGAGTAATGGAAGAAATAGACAACCTTCTGTGTCTCCTTCCACAAAGCCCCCAGCAGGCTTCCCACACTACAAAATAGAATACATCATTTCTCAGAGAGGAGCCCGGGAGCCACAATCCTGTCCTCCCTTGCAGCTTGTGGGGATGACAGGACAACCTTGAGAGCCTTGCTAGGGAGTCGCTCCCCTTGGGAACGGTGGAGACAAGGCATTCGGCTGGTTTTTCTCACCCAACAAGGAATCTCTGCCAGCTCCCAGCAGGTATTTAGACAGACGCTCCGGCGGCACTGTCTGCCGGTCACTGCCTGCTTTCCTACACCTCAGAGGTGATGGACAGGTGGTCCTGAGGCTGATGGGGCCGAGGACATCCGCACCTACTGCCCTTCCGCTGTGCCTTTGCTCCCCTCCCTTCTAGAACTGAGACCCCATTTAGTTGGGGGGGGATGGGCTCATTGAGCAAAAGGGCTGACCGTGGAGAAGCACTTTGCAAAATTACTTAATAATAAATGATCCTTAGAAGGAATCCTGGGGCCACTCTGCTTTAGGACATTCATCTGCAACTGAGAGGACAGGAGAGGGAGGTTTCCAGGGCCGGAGAACTGGGGAAACAGCACTGAACTGGGTGGGGGGGCTTCCTGGGGATTTGGAGGATACTGAATCCCAGAGATGGAATAGGAGAAAAATAGCGACTTTGCTCTCCCAAATGCTGATTTCATCGACCCAGATCAGGTGTCTGCTCCTGTTTGCTCGGACCTATTTTAAGAGAGTCTTATAAATATACAAAGGCGGAAATGCCTGGCTGGGGGCTGGCAAGAGGATGTGGCTCCAGGACAGGATCTGACTCAAATCACACGTCCCTCCTGGATCCCAGGCTGTCAGGAGGGAGGCCTCGGAGGTGGTGTTGGAAGGAGGTGCTGAGAGAGCTGGGAGGTTCTAACTGTGGCCTAGAGAAGTTCCTCCCAGCCTTGATGATGTGTACCCCCGACCAGTGCCCCAGGCGGCAGGGCAGAGATGTGCACTGTGGGGCGGGGTGAGGTGGTAGGAGCAGGGTGGAAAGGAGACCAGGATCCTCTTCTCTGCGCTCCAGGAGAGCCTCCGCATTCACCCGTTTCATTCCGTGCTGGCTTCTCTTATTTCTCTAGTCTTCCTTCCCCTGCTGGGCCACTGAGTCTTCCCTGAGGATGGAGACCTCGTTCCTCGTCCCTTGTTCCCCTCCAGAACCTAGTGAATTCAATCAGTGTTTATTGAACTGAAAATTCACAAGCCTTAGAGCCTAGAGAAATAATTTAGAGCCTTACCCTTATTTTTCTGGTAAGGAGAGTGATGGGCCCAGGTTGTTTCAGCCAGTTAGCTGTGTGTCATCTCCAAATTGTCCAACTCAAGCAAGTTTTGACAGGGATGGAGCACCCAAAGAAACAGCAGTGGGGTACCACTGTGTGGGGCTAGGATGTGGCAGCAAAGGGCAGGCAAGAGGCCTCCAGATACCCTCCTGGCAATTTTGCACATGATGAGCCTATGAAGAACCGAGAATTCTACAAGCATTTGCCCAAATGCTGAGCTGGTCACCTGCTGGCTTTGTAAGCAATGGAAATAAGACTATGGTGTCAACTCTGAGTGCTTGGTGTGGGCTTCCTTGGGGATGAGAAAGCACAGTGGGTAGGGGTGGCAGCTCCCTGAGGCTCAGGTTTCTTTCTGCCATCTGAGAAACGCTTTGTGGGGGGTGGCAGGCAGGAGGAGGGGCTGGTAAGGAGAGTCCAGTTGGGCCGAGATGGAAGCAGGCCCTTTCAAGTGCAAGTCAGACTCCTTTGTGAGCTGTTTACCCCACCTCATGCCCAGGGGTACAACGTGAGTCATTTAATCCAAGTGGCTTAATAAGTAAACGATCTAGGTACAAAGAAGAGGGGGTTGGGTATGAGAGGGAGGAGCAGCGCTATCTACAAACCCTGCCAGTCCGCTTTGAAAAGAAACCTGTTGCCTGCTCTCTAGGGATCAGGATAATTAAACTGGGGGTGGAGATTCTGGGGGAAGGAGGGAGAACGGAGACCCAGATGTTTGGGTGGAAGGAGGAGATGCTGTGGGGGCTTTATTTGTTCGTTAAAGTATACAATTCAGTGGTTTTAGTATATTTACAAGTTTGTGCAACCATCACCACTATCTTAATTCCAGAATATTTTATCATTCCCAGAAGAAACCCAGTACCTCTTTAGCAGTCACTCCTATCCCCTCACCCCCAGCACTGGCAACCTCTAATCTAGTCTCTGTCTCTCGGATTTGCCTATTCTGAACATTTCATATAAATGAGATCCTACCCTCTGTGGCCTTTTGTGTCTGGTTTCTTTTACTTAGCATAGTGTTTTCAAGGCTCATCCACCTTGTAGCCTGTGTCAGCATTTCATTTCTTTTTACGGGTGAATAATATCCCATTGTATGGATATACCGCATTTTGTTTATCCATTCATCATTGATGGACATTGGGTTGTTCCCCCTTTTTGGCTATTATGAATAATGCTGCTATGATGTTTTTATTTCTCTTGGGTATATACCAAGGAGTAGAATTATGGTAATTATGTTTAACCTTTTGAGGAACTGCCAGACTGTTTTCCAAAGTGGCTGCACCAGCGGTGTATGAGGGCTCCAATTTCTTCCACCTCCCCACCAATACTTATTATCGTCTATCTTTTTGATGATAGCTGTCCTGGTGGGTATAGTGATTCTGTGGTGATTGTGAAATAACTCCTACCTTCTCTGCCAATTAAGGCAGATCAGCATTACCATCCCCATTTCACTCACAGACCAACTGTCCCAGGCGGGAAAGGAATGTGCTCCAGGTCATAGAAGTAAATCGTATGACAAACGGCAAAATTTTAAACGATTGAAAAGATATCTGTGATATTATTGTTGAGGGAAACAAAGCAAGTTGCAGGACAATATATATAATATAAGCCCTGGGGCTGGCCCCGTGGCCAAGTGGTTAAGTTCACGCGCTCTGCTGCAGGCGGCCCAGTGTTTCGTTGGTTCGAATCCTGGGCGCGGACATGGCACTGCTCGTCAAACCACGCTGAGGCAGCGTCCCACATGCCACAACTAAAAGAACCCACAACGAAGAATATGCAACTATGTACCGGGGGGCTTTGGGGAGAAAAAGTAAAAAAATAAAATCTTTAATATAAGCCCATCTGTGTTTTAAAAATATACACCCCCATCAGATTAGCAGAAGTTTTAAAGATTAATTTCTGGTGCTGATGAAGTTGCCTGGAAAGAGATCCTTTTAAATAATGCGAATGACAATGTGAGTTGTTTTCAAACTTTTTCGGAGAGTAATGTGTCAATTACTGGAAATTTTAAAATACACTGTGCTTCGCAGTCTTACTTTGGAACTTGATCTATAGCAATCAGAACAGCGTACACGCCTGAAACATCATTTGGAAACAATCGGATGTCTCTCAATTGGAAAATAGTTTACTGGATTGTGCCATAGCCATACCATGAAATATTACTGCAGCTATTTTTAAAAAATGAATTCTGTTTAGACCTATAGAAATGTCCATGATGTGGGTGAGAAAAACAAGTCCTAGAGTAATAGATCTGTAATATGAACCTATCTTTTAAAACCAAAACGAGTAAGTTCTGTTAGTGTGTGAGCAAGTAGAAAGGTATGGAATTTGTTTAGCTGTTAACGTTAGTTATGGTGGGGCCTATAGAAAGAAAGGAGATACTTTTAAAAATATGTATCTCTGTAGTTCACTGGTGGTGGTGAATACTTAGGATTTTTAGGAAACAAGAGGAAGCATACCTGGGAAAAGTTTGAAATCAAAGCAGAATAGCGGATAAGAACAGAATGCTGGAATCAGAGACCTTAGGTTCAGATCCTGGCTCTGCCACTTACCAGCTGTGTGACTTTGAGCAAATTACTTAACCTCTCTGAATTTCAATTTCCTTGTCTGTAAAATGGAGATAATAATAGTACCTACCTCAAAGGGTTTTTATGAGAACTAAATGAGATAATATTTGTAAATTGTTTAGCGCACTGCCTGGCACATAGTGAATGCTAAATGTATTAACTCTTATTATTAGCTCCAGCATTTATTGAGCACCTACCATATGCCGTTCTCCTTTCATCATCACAGTAACCCCATACAGTAAGTTCTACTGATATCACTGTTTTGGAGAAGGAAAGCAAGGCTTTGAGATTAGGATTACATAGCCGGATTTCCTGGCATCTGACTCTAGAGTTCTTCCTCTTAACCACTGTGTGAAACTACGTGAACTGGATACTGTTAACAGTGACATACTTCATTCAACAAGTGCCTACTATGTGCTAGGCACAATGAACAAAGTATGTATGGGAAGAAGATAGATTTTACACACATGCACACATAGTAAGTCAAGTGGTAATAAGTGCTATTAAGAAAAATGATGTCGGGTGAGAGAGAGTGGTGGGCTGGGGGTAGAGAGAGAGCTGTTCTAGACAGGATGAGCAGGAAAGGCCCCTGATATTTGAGCAGAGACTTGAGTGAAGAGAGCAGCTGGGCTCTGTAAATAGCCAAGGGAAGTGTGTTTCAGGTAGAGGAAGTGCAAAGGCCCTGAGGTACAGTGTGCCTGGCACATTGGAAGAACAGCAAGGAAATCGGTGTAGCTGAGGCGGTGCAATGCCAGAGGGATAGATGAGATTAGGGCAAGGGTTTAATCTGAAAGACATCAGTAGTAGGGTGGCCATATCATTTAATGTCCAAATTGGGACACTTTTGATAGTGAGGGTGGGTGCTGTTAATAACACTGTCAGGACAGCCAGTGTAAACTGAGTCTGTCCCCAGCAAGCCTTACTCATAGGCAGTCAAAAAGACCTCGGGTTGTATTCTGAGCGAGTTGAGAAGGCGTTGGAGGGTTTTCAGCAGGGGATTGACATGGCCTGACTTACATTTTGGCAGTGTCACCCCAGCTGCTAGTCTGTAGGGTGCGAGGGTGGGAGCACAGAGACCAGACCAGGGATGATGGCTAGGATGGGGGTGGCGGAAGTGGAGGAGTCAGAAGTAGGCAGGGTGTCGATAGCTTTTGAAGGTATAGCTGAGGGACTTGCTGACGGATGGGATGCGGGGAGAGGAATCAAGAATGACTCAAAGATTTCTGCCCCAGTGGTTGGAAGCCTGGAGTTGCCATTCACTGAGCTGGGGAGGATGAGGGGGCAGCAGGTTTGGCAGGAAAAATCAAGAGTTTGGTCTTAGACCTGTTAAGTTTCAGATGCCTCTCAGATCTCCAAGTTGGGAAGTAAGTAAATTAGATTTGTAAATATGGAGGTCAGGAAGCCGCAGGGCTGAAGCCAGGGGAGTCATCAGCATTCAGATGGTATGCAAAAGGACCAGATGAGATTAGCAAGGGCGGGAGCGCAGAAGGGCAGGAGAAGCAGTCCACAGGCTGAGCCCCAAGGTAAGTCCTCCTTGTGTAAAGGTAGGAAAAATGAGGAGCGTCTAGCAAAAGGCCTGGGGAGGGACCCGTAGGGAGGGGAGTGGGGATTACAGGGGATTGGAACTTTCTGCTTGATGAGCTGGTTCTCTGTGATGTTGGGGGAGGGTGGTGTTCATATGCTACTTTTGTTTTAGAGAAAATCTTCTGGATTCTAGTCAGGGAACCAAGGCGGGTGCGTAGGTGGGGCCGGGTTGCCCTGTAAATTCTAGGCCTTATTAGGGGCGGTGACTTACTTCCATTCCCAGATCCAACAACTCCACCTACTTTCCAAAACACCTGCTCTAGATCTGCTTCCCGCGAGGGCTTCCCTGACCTCCGGGATCCTCATCTGAATACCAGGAGCTTTATTTAGTGCTTCACTGTGCAGGGTGTCACCTCACCCACCCTGCATATGTGGGAAGCAGAGTTGTGTCGTGGAAAAAGCCCAGGAGGAACACAGACCTGGATGTGAAAATCCAGCCCAGCCGTGCATCAGCAGTGACCGCAGAGCCGTCAGCTGTGCTTCTCACTCCTGTCCTGGGCTGGCTCCTTAGTCTCCATTTCTGTTCCCATAAATGGGTCTCCATAACATTGGCTCCATGGGGTTGGGAGAGGATTAACTGGGCAGCAGTGGGAAGACCGTGGACTTTGGAACCAAATAGAACTGATTTGAATCCCAGTTTGGCCACTTAGGAGGTCTTGAGCAAATCATGTAAACTCTTTAAACCTCAGCCCCATTATTAGGAGAATGGGGAGAGTGATATTTCCCTCACAGGGTTATTGTGCATTGGAAATTAGTGAATGTAAAATGCGTGGCAAAGAGTAAACAATCAATAAATGTAGCTAGTACCAGGAATACTAAAGGAGCTGCCTGTTGCCCCAGCTTAAGGAGCAAATGTTAGTTTAATTCATTTATGGACCTAATAATCTTTCCAACTGAATGATGGGGGTGGGGACAGGGGATGACTGAGGCTCCTGGAGCTTGAGGAACTTGCCAAGGTCACGCAGATAGAAAGTGGCGGGGCTGGGATTCGACTCCAGATCTCCCTGCTCTGAAACTGGTTCTTAACACGACACTCCATCACCCGCCCAGAGCCGGGAAAAGCAGCTCCCTCCCTGTACATGTTGGATGCTCAGTCAGTCTAGCTAATTGGCTGCCCGTACAGCTTCCTCTTTAATTTCACAGTTCTCCTTTTTAAAGCTTCCTTCCCACTATGAGCCATTTAGTGCAACCATCACAACTCTAATAAACTGGTCCAAGAAGCCAGTTCAAAATAAATAACAGACTGTGCAGTCTTTGTGAGAACCTGTATCTGTTTTTGTACTGTGGTGACCTCCAGGGAAACCTTGCTCAGTGGCACAGCCCACTCAGGGGAATAGTTGCATCTTACTCTACAAATTGCACACAACAGGCTCTTTGAAAGATGGAAAACATATTCCCCTAAGACCTGGGAATGCTAAACAGTTAATAGATTCCCAAGGGTTTTATGTATTACTAGGATACCGACCGCTATCGCAGGTCATTAAATATCAAAGTTTATGCTCAGGAAGCCAAAAAATAGTCTAAGTTCTCTGTGCCTCACTTGTCTTCACAAGCACTCCAAGTGGGAGAAAGTTCTAGAAACCATTTAGGTATCACAGGGGTAAAATGAGAGTCACACAGATCCAAAAGGTTGAAATATTGAACCGTTAGCAGCACGCGGCTGGGTGGTGGCGAGTCCCCCTCGTGCTTTCCATCTTCGGAGCTTTCTTGCAGCCCTGGCCCCTCCTCCGAGGCGCTCTCTCTTCTGCGTTCTCCTGGTTTGGGGAAGGATCAGAGTAGTCTATCCAGTTTCTGAGCAGGTCTGTCAGCTCGTCTCTTTAGCTCTCCTTGAGTTCCTCTTTGGTTCCGCCAGACCGTGTGGACTTGTTGGTTCACTGAGGTTCTTTAGGCCACAGCAGACGCACGAGTTCAGGTTGAGTGGCTGCTGCTTCTTAGCTCAGTCTCCTCAGCAAAAAGTGGGTGGAGTTGAGCTGCTCACTAGATGGTCGATGGTTCTCGTGATAATTCTAGGGATGTTTACGCTGAAAGTTTGCTTTGCTGCCCTAGCTTAGTCGCTTTCATATCCTTGGCCTTCCACTCCCTCCACATGTCCTCTGTGTGTGGGAATTTCAAAATATATTTGGCCTAGCAATGATTCTGTGCTGTCCTCACTTCCATGTGTGGTTTGGGCCAGCTGTCGCTTCTGTCCAAGCACAGTGGTAGACCTGGGGTGGCCTGCTGGCTCGAGGGAGAGTGGTGGAAGGAATTGTTGGGGTTGGGGCAGGGCCAGGGCCTGGGATGGGGGCCTCGGAATGAGCTTTTATACTCTCGAGCTATTCGTGCATCTTTAGCCAACATTCCTGTTAACCCAGCTATAAATGGGCTAGATAGAGTTGTGCAGATCAGTCCTGTCTGGTCATTGCACCAGCGAACTTGACAAGTTTAGTGAGGCTGAGGACACCAGAGATCTGTGAAAATGATCGTTTAATGTCAGATAAACAGTGTGACTATTTGGCCTGGGTTTCCAGGAAAAATGAACTGCTTTAGACAATCTGTTGCCTGGGGCAGACCACATACCTTGATTTGAGGTTCAGAAAATACGGTCACTGACACATCAAATAACCAGTTGGCTAAATCAGATTCTCTCTGTTTTATTTATCGCACTTTTCCCTATAGGCACAGAGCTGGTGCTTTGACTGTATGGGATATAAAAACCATTACTAAATAGTTTAATCAGTTGTCCTAGGAATCAGTGTTTCGCTGGATTTGTGAAGGTAAGAAGAGACGGTAGAGACTGTCTCCTGGCCTTGTGGCCAAGAGTATCTAAGCTAAAGTAGATATTTTAACAATTACACTGCAGTCCAATGAGCAGACTCTTATTTGTGAAGGTAGAAAACAAACAGATGATATCACTGACGCCTTTTGATGCTCCTATGTAGCTTCTTTCCCACTGAGGCTGAATTCCTCCCTATTCTCAAGTACACTTACATTTGTTCATTTATTTTAAAAAGTGATTGTTAACCCAGAGAAAGGGGTACTTTTTTCCTTCTGTGTAGAATGTTAATAGATATAGCATGGCAAAGTAGTATTTAATGTGCTTGTGGATATTTCTATGTATGTGAGTTAAATATTTTTTTAATAAAGGTGCTTAGAGAACAAAATATACTAAAAAAACAATACAAGGTATTTCAGTGAAATCCAATAGTCATTTGTTGAACATCTTCCGTATTTAAAGCTGTGGCTAAAAAAGGTGAGTGTGACGCAGCCTCTGGAGCTTAGAAGCCTGCTTTCACCCAGTAACAGATTCTAGACTTGGAACTGGTCTGGACCCAAACTAGCAGGCTCTCAAATACTCAGAGAAACTTGTTTTCCAGGCTGTCTCTTTAGACCACGACCCTGCTTCCACATGAGGGGCTGTGCTCAGTCCTAGGGTTCCAAGCTACAAAATGCTACATTCCCACTCCTGGTACCACTGTCCGTCCGCCTCAGGCTCACAACCGGGGAACAGCCTCACACGTTAGCAGGTTAGTTATGTGGTCTGAACTGAAGACTCCTGAACCAGAAGAGAGGAGACCTGAGCTCGAGTCCTGGTTCTGCCTCTCACTTGCTTTGTGACCTCACACAGCGACCCCAGTCTTGGAGCCTTCAGGTTTCTACTATGTAGAATGTTGGGGCTTGCAATGGTGATTTCTAAGCTCCCTGGGACTACAGCAATCCTTACATTCTCTTTTTCTTTTAAACCAAGGTTAAAATGAATTGATGGAGTATCACTTTCAAAGTTTTACCTCATCTTTCCAAGAAATGTGTTTTGAACATGGTCTATCTGCGTGAGTCTGGAACTTACTTTTCCTGGGGATATTCTAAATAAACAACTCTCTCATCTTCCACATGCCATAAAGTCTCTTAAGTATTGTAGAACTAACTCTACGTGTCTGTGTCTTTAATACTTTCAGCCAGATCAGCATTTTATGTGCCCCTGCTTTAAAAATATAATGAGTCTCAGGGAAGTCCCACTTTTTTTAGGAATAACAATTATTCCGAGTTAAGCTATTATTGCAATTGGAAGATTCAGAAAACCCCCATGATGAGGCTGCCTCTGCCCGACCTCTGCTTCTACTGGAACTGCAGGGTCTCCCCAGCTCTCCACAATGTGCCCCAGCCTTCTGCCACCGCAGAGACACCTGACCCAAGCTGGGGCAACTCCGACTGTCTTTCCTGGGAATTTGAATTCTGAGCAGAGACACACGGGGGTTTGGATCTGAGTCATTGGCTGGCCGCTGTGATTCCAGCGCCACCCTGGTTCTTAGCTGTTCTGGGGGCTGGTTGTGTCGTCCTCTCTTTGATCCTGTGATCTGCTTTGTGGTCTTTTCCAAAATGACTTTTGCCGAAATTGGGAATTGAGGAGGAAGGAAGACAGGTAAGCAGGCAGGCCCGTGATGCTAACTGGAACAAACTGTCTGCAGGGAAGGACCTGTTTTTCCAGTTTCTGTTTTCAGTTCTCAGTCTGTCACTGACTGATGTGCTCATACTGCACGTTCCCAGTGTGTGGCTTGCATCACATACGACTCACTGTAGGAGTTCAAAGCGTCCAAAATGGTCTCTGCCACTGTGAGGATGGTTCAGTGAGATGATTCCACTCCCCCATGTTGCTGTTGCAGCAATGTCAGGTCGCACTGAAGGGTTCTAAACGCTCGCTTTAAGTTTCTGTCCTCACTGAGGACAGGTAACCTGCAATTTGTGGGCTGGTGTCAGCGCTGAGCTGGAGTTTCTAGGAGCCCAGGTAACTGAACCTCTGTCTGAAGCTGGGATGTGTTGAAACTGCTAATATCCACGTAGGCTAGTGGCCCAGGACGTCACTGTCCCTGGGAAAGCCCTGCCTTGGGTCCACTCGGAAGTTCTCCTTTTCCTCCTGGCTTCTTGGCTGGGATTGCTCCAGCCTGAGCCCACTGACCCGGCACGCCTCCTCCTTCCACCCACTGTCCCCCAGACTTCTCGCATTCTCAGTAGAACATGAGTTTTGCCACCATGTCTCTACCATGAGGATAGCAGCCTGGCCCCTGTTGGCCTTCAGCTCCTGCTTTGAGCTCTGGAAGAATGGACAAAGTTTTTAGCAGTTTAAAAGAAAGTGTCCTACCAAAAGAAAGAAAGCAAGGACTTGAATAGACACTTGTACATCCATGTTCATAACAGCATTATTCACAATAGCCGAAAGGTGGAAGTAACCCAACTGTCCATCAACAGATGAATGGAGAAACAAAATGTGATCTTTTTTTTTTTCCTGAGGAAGATTCGCCTGAGCTAACATCCATTACCAATCTTCCTCTTTTTGTATGTGAGCCACCACCACAGCATGGCCACTGACAGACAAGGGATGTAGGTCCACACCCAGGAACCGAACCTGGGCTGTTGAAGTGGAGTGTGCCGAACTTAACCACTAGGACACTGGGGCTGGCCCTAAAATGGAGTATCATGCAGCCTTAAAAAGAAAGGAGCCTCTGCACAGGCTAAGACATGGACGAACCTTGAAAATATTATGCTAGGTGAAATGTCAGACAGAAAAGGGCAAATATTGTATGATTCCACTGACATGGAGTATCTAGTGTGGTCTGATTCAGCGAGACAGGAAGTAGAATAGTGGTTGCCACGGGCTGAGGGGAGAGGAATGGGGAGTTAGTGTTAATGGGGACAGAATTTCAGTTGGGGAAAATGAAAAAGTTCTGGAGATGGAATGTGGTGGTGGTGATACAACAATGTGAATGTACTTAACGCCACTTAAAAATGGGTAAGGTGGTAAATTTTGTGTTAATTACGTTTTACCACACACACACACACACACACACACACACACACACCTCTAGCAATTAAATTTTTGAAAAGAGACAAAGAGTGCCCTAAAGAGAGAGCTGCCTTGGGGGCGCCTTCGGGTTGTGCCTTTGACATCTGTGCCGTTGTGCGTGCCCACAGGGTACGAGACAGCCTTCCGGGCCGTTAACTTCTCAGCGTGGCAGGGCCCTGTCTCTCTGCTCATTCAGTCCCAGCCCAGAGCTGTGGCCAGAAGACACCTGATCAGCTCTGTGATGATAAACATGCCAGGCCCCTCATGGAAACCCTCCTTGTCATTCATTCCACACACATCGATGCCTGATTAATCCAGTGGGAATATGTAATCAGCTCCGGGTGATTTAACCCCTCTCTGAAGCTGGGATGTGTTGAAACTGCTAATTTCAATTGATTCACACAGTGGGAATATAACATGAACAAGACCTCGTTCCTGCCAGCGCAGTGCTAATCTTCAGCCCTTTCCTGAGACCGGGCTCAGGCAGAGTCCTCCCTGAACACCCCCTGCAGCCCACTAGCTCCAGCAGCCACAGACGAGTGCTGTGCTATGGGACATTGAGCTGTGGGCCAACAACAGTTAGCTGTGACGCTGACATCGCCTTCTCTTTGACATTAGACAAATCCGTTAACTTATCTGTGGGTCTCTGCGTCCCCATCAGCAAAATGGAAATGATTCATGGGATTGGGATAAAAAGAAGGATGAGACCAAGAATACAAAAGAGCTCTGATATAAAAACATTAGATAGATTCATTGTGGTGGAATGGTTGATTCAAGGCTGGGGGCCAACCAGGCCCTTGAAGTTCCATTAAAATGATATTTTGTGGGGAGCAGAAAAGCAGAATCCCCAAATTCCTCTCGCGGAGAGCAGAGTCACTGTCATGCACGCCTTCCTTGTCCCATCCATGGCCCCCTTCCCAAGAACAGGTTACAACAACCTCAGCTTGGCTTTGCAAGTCACTTTGATCAGACCTCACAAAACTAGCAGCTGGCAGCCCTTCCAATCAGATAAAGTATCTTATTCGTTTTTGAGCCTGACGCGGAAAAGAGAAGGGCTCGACAAGATGCCTAGGAGAGTCGTTCTGAGAGGAGACATCAGGCAGAGAGAGGGCTGGAGGCTACGGCTCCTGACTTCTGGTTCCTGTGTGGCCCTAGAAAACTTTCTTAGCTCAGGACCCCTCTTTCTTCCTGCTGCCCTTGGATTTCATTGTTTTTTCTCTCAACGAACGAAAGGGTCTATGTAAGATACTTAAGAAATTTTTTAAAAAAATGAATCAAGTGACCTGGGTTTGAAAATCTCAGGTCTATTATCTAGAGGTTGTGAGGTCTTGGGCAGATATGTGCCCTCCTAACTGCCCAGGGCCTCAGTCTTCTCATCTGTAAAATGGGAATAATATTAATACCTACCGAAAAGGATTGTTATGTAGATCAAATGCATGTCAAGTGCTTAGCACACTGACTGACCTCAGCAAATGCACATGTGTTAGTTGCTGTGGTTATCCTCTCTTGAATGCACTTGGTACCAACCTGTTAGTGGGTTAATATACGGAGGCGGGCTCTGTAGACAGTGTTGTTACCCTCGCAGGTCCCTTTGGGCATTTTACTGTAGTCACCCACAATGTTCATAGTTAACATAGTTATTATCAAATATTTCTCACTGCTCCCTCCTGTCTCATTAGCTGGCTAGGTGGTGCACTCTCTTCTCTTTTTCAAAGCCACGTTCCCCAAACTCCGCTCTTCTCCCCTCCCTGTCTTTTTTCCAGTCCTCAGGTTTTTTCCTTCTGGTTCCTACTTTCCTTCTGTAGCGCTTTGGTCCCTGAAGGCCTTCCAAGAACTCTGGAAACCGCCCCCTCCCTCAAGCCAGGGCGCAGCCACCTCCCCCTAGCAGGAAAGAGAGTTCCTGGGATCTTGGGCTCCCACTGCTCCCTCCTTCCACCTGAAAAGAAGTAGAAGAAAGAGCATTGGCTTTTGGCCAGCTTCTAGGCTATTGTCCCACTCTAGCTCCAGACCCTCAAAGCTTCCAAAGGCAATGTCGGGTCTTCAGGCGAGTTCTGCTGGTGTTTCTGCTGAAACTACTCTATTGCCATCTTATGGAATCAGGGTTTTCCTATATCTGTGTTGCTTCTCCTGAACTTTTTGGGACCCAGAAGACCAATTCCGTTATCCCAGGAAATGTCTGCAGACCACTTTGCCGAAAGTTCCCGCAAGTCTGGAAAATCATCAAGCATCATTGCGTCATTAGCATCCAGTTAGCCCAGCTGTCTGGTGTGTGTCTGTTTGCATAAAGCGGAACTGGCTTGTGCATGCCCTGCATGTGGGCACAGGTGTGAGTACCAGGGCACATACACGAGTCTGCAGACATGTTGGTCCTTTCATTTACCATGACGTCTGCCCTAAGTTCACCCAGGAATGGATGGAGCTGACTGTCTCCATTTGTACCTTTCATCTATCACAGCAGTTAGCAGAGTTCTAAGTATACCACAAGTGCTCGATAAATGCCTGGTGATTGGTTGGTTCATTGATTCGTTTATTTACTCTTTCCCAGCCTGCTGATTGCTTACTCTTAACTACCACTAAACTTCCTTTTTGGAAACTCCGGGAAGGGAAAAGGTTGTCCTACGTCTTCCTCCACATTCAGAAGCTCATCTGTCTCCCAATCCAGAAAGAAGACTGGAAATGACCAGTCTGGTAGGTTTAGAAAAGTCAGTCTTGACCTGAGGGATCCTACAAACACCTAAGTGGTCCTCGTCTGGGTGTACCAGAGGGTTAAAGCATCTCTTCAGTGGGCTTGGGCCAGTTTTAGACATTCTGGACCCTGTTACCTCTAGATTTTCTTGAAGCCATCCCATTTCATCAAGGGTCTTAAGTGGAAATTCCTTTTGGACAGAACTGTGTTTGTGGCTGTAGTTGTCCTAATGCTGACTAGTAAATGGGGCCTTAAATGTTGTGGGGGGCTTTTGTTTGTTTGTAAAGATGCCAGTGACGATGACGATATCCTTGAGGTGCCTCAGGGCCTGGCCAAACCTTCTGGGGCTTTTACTCATCAAATCGATGGCTTGGGGAATGGAAAGTTACTGAGCTAGGCTGTGTACAGACAGACCCTATATTCCCAGAGCAGCGGCAGCAGAGTAGAAGGGGCAGCTGCCCTCTCTCTCCCTGTCTCCTCTCCTCATCTGCCCTCTTAAAGTTTTATACTTGAATCTAGATGTTTGGGTGAGCAGGGAGCACTGACAGCATGGCTGAAATAAGCAAGCACATACCTGGCTCAGCTCTCATGCCCTCTTCTGGGCCCCCTTTAGGTGGCACCCAACAGGGGGAGTAGGTACAGTGCCTTGTGTCTCCCTGGCAAGCCTTGGCCTGCCAGCAGTCACGAGCATTACAGCAGCTCAGGTGCTAGCTTGGCAGGGAGCTCGGGGAGCAGCTGGCTGTTCTGGTTCCTGAGTCCAGCTCTGACAAGTGGCAGCTCGGGGTGGATGGGCAGGCTCATCACAGCCCAAACCATATCTACCTGCTCATCAGAGAGAAGCTAGGAGACCTCGGGATCTCACCTCTCTCCTGCTCCTCACCCCCACCCCGGCCCCCTGTGCTATGAGGGAGAGTGAGACAGAGCTGAGCAAACCGTTTGTAATCCTCTGAGCCAACCCCTGCTCAAAGACACACGGCTAGACTGTTTACCTTCGTGTCGAGAAGGAAGAGGCTCAGAAACTAGGAAGAGGGTAGCAGGCCTGTGCTCAGATGCTTTCATGTCCAGTTTTCCAGCTGTTTTGGGATATTTGGGTTTCCACACTCCCCCTTGCTTTTCTGGCTTCTATGGAGAGGTGTTAGTGGCCAAATTAAAGAGAGTAAGGAAATGGTCTGCAGTGGGTGTGTGTGTGTGGTAACTGGGGAGGGATGGGCAGGAGACGGGCCGATGACTAATGGGTGGCTGAACCAGGTGAAAATGATGGGGATGATAGAGGTGAATGAGTCCTCAAGTACATTCAATACAGAGTTGTGGACTTAAGATGCAGGCTTTGTCCTGAGTTCAAACACTGGACTCTGTCCTGTACTGCCTTTGTGACTTTCAGCAAGATTTTCAACCGCTAAGCCTTGTTTTCTTGCACGGTTGTATTAAATAAAATAATCTGTATTTCGTTTAATGTAAATATGTGCATGTATATATGCCTGACACGTAAATGTTAACTGTCGTAGTTACATTAGTAGTACTTTCTCTTGTGTCAAGTTCCCAGGGGTGTCATGGGCTGGGAAGGAAAGCTTAAGCCACCCAGCTGTGGGTTTGCCTTAGGGACTCCTCCCAGGTGACAGTCCCTGGCTTCGTCCCCGCCTCTCTGTGCCACCTCAGGTTTCTGGTGGGGTCCAGGCCCTGCTGGCTTCTAGATGTAGTAGCTTTGTTCTGAGGATGAGTGACTGGCCCTCAAGTGCACTCCAAGGTCAGAGCCACAGTCTTGCTGTCTGTCCTGGCACTCAGTGCCGGTTCCAGGCATTGTGGAACCGTGCCCTGGGTGTCACAACCTCCCGTTCCCTAGTGGGATGAGGGCTCCATGTCTGTTCAGCTCCTCTGATTTCATCACCTTCTCTCTGTACAGACGTGGGGCTTCTTAGCAAATCATCTACATTCACCCGGCATCTTTGCTTCACACCTGGTGGAGCCGTGGGAACAGCCCCCCGAGGCTCCTCCTTCAGCCCCACTTTTGAGGGCCCTGGAGGGGTCAGTCCTTCTCCTCTTGCGCAGTGTGTTTGCTATAGGGAAGGTGCTAGCCCCTTCCAGTGGAGCCCTGCCCCGAGGCTGGAGATGCAGCCTCAGAAATGCCATTTCCACTGCCTTGGCCTGTTGGATGTTCCCCCACCCCCACTCCCAGTGCTTCCACTTCTCTTTCAGGCATCACTCTCAGCCCCACTCTCCTGTTGACGCTCCATCCTCCCCATCTTAGTGAATGGCAACTCCAGCCTTCCAACTGCAAGGTCAGAAATCTTTGAGTCATTCTTGATTCCTCACCCATATCAAATCCATCAGCAAGGCCTCTGTACCTTTAAAATCTCTCCAAAATCTGCCTGAGCAATGAGGGATGTCCTTTCTCCCTGGTGTAAATGTCCCTGTTGACCACATGACGCATTGGTAAGAGAATCAAACCAGAGGTCAGGAGAAGTGAATGCAAGTTTCGGATCTGCAGCATTTTGACAAATAATAAATAATAAGCTGCAATGTGTTAAGTGTTTATTATATTCCAGGCACTAGGTCCTTTACATGGATTATCTTATTCACTGTGTTACCTTGGGCTGATGACTTCACCTCTCTGTTTCTGTCTCTTCTCTCCAAAATGGAGAAGACAACAGTTTATAGGAAGGTTGTGAGGATGTGGTGAAATCATGTCTGTGAGAGTCTTTGAAACAAAGCACCAAGGAATACTTATGCCCTAGTCTCACCAAAGAGCCAGAGGATCGTCATCGGGCCTTGGAGGAGGGTCACTGCACGGAGGAGGCACATCGGCAGAGTTCCGGCTGGTGATGAATTTGATATCCCAGCTTTGTGAGGGCAGAATCTGAGGCCCACGGTGGTGCTTTATCTGTCACCTGAGATCAGAGTGTCTGTCTCCTGGCACACATGTGACACCTGTTGCAGGAGAAACAGGCCCTGGCAGCTGGCACTCAGGGAGGAGAGGTCTGGCCAGGAGCAGGAGGAGTTCACTTATGGAGGGCAGGTGACAAGTGTCAATAGTTAAATCAGCGCAGTCGTTAGCTCCACGTTCCCCATTCCCCCAGGGGGCTAAGCAATGCGTCAGTGTCCACTGGCAGGGTTAAAACAGAGGCAAAGGCCAGAGAAGAGAAAATACCAAGTGTCCGTCACGGTGCCTGATGCACTCAGTAAATATTCTAGGCAGGGTGGGAGTGAGCGGGGGTGGGTCAGGGAACAGAGGGCAGTACCCGTGAAACAGACAGGAAGCATTATCCGTTGCTCTGCTCCCACTGAGTGCCTGCTGGCCCACAGCCTGCTTCCTCCTCTAGTCAGGAAGCACAGAGAGAAGAGAGTGAGAGAGCTACTGGCCACTGGCAGTTTACAAAACTCTAAAGGGGCTGGAACTCACGTCTTCTGACTTTCGAGTCCCAAACTCCAAAGTCAGAAATTGTTAGGGGGAAGGAATGCCTGTTGTGTGCTTCAGATGTGTGTCAAGCACCACACTGGGTCTGACGCACGAACCTAGTCCTCAACGGCAGTCCCGTGGAGCAGGCGCTGTTATCCCCTCTCCAGAGGGAGGAACCAGGGCCAAAGAGGTTCAGTCGCTTATTCAAGCAGCCACTGATTCTAAGTGGCAGATAGACAATTAGATCTTCCTGACACCAAAGCCTTGATTGTCTTTCAACTATTTCGTGAAATCTGAAAAGGGATAACCCTACTCCTTACGTTACTAGGGGCTGGGCTGTTGGCTAGCCTGTCTCCAGGTCTCAGAGGCACCCAGACTCGCCTGTGACCCGGAGGCAGGGCCTGGTTAGGGTTAACCTCATTGATCCCCTCTCCCTCCGGTGGATTTGTCCTTGTTCCCTGAGAGAACCACTTCTTACCTTCTTTTAAAGAGAAATAGAGCCGGACACTAGTCAAAGGTGATAAAGACAGATTTTATTCAGCACTATTGCAGTACGGAAAAGAGACTTCAGTATAGAACGGAGCTCAATTCTGAACACAGCAAAGACAGCTGGGGATTCACAGCCAACAAGCAGAGCGAGGGGGTCAGTGGATGGAAGATTACTGAGAGGAGACATCAAGAGTGGGGGAGATTCTTGCTAAAGACAGATCAAGGACCTGTACATCAAGGGTGGGGGGATCCTGGCTGAACAGACTTAACAGGATTCTTCCTAAAAACTGGGCTAGGCCAGGGCCTAAGGATGAGGCCTAGTGACAAAGAGGGCTCAGAGGAGCACATCTAAAACTTGGTCAGGGAGAGAGTCTTTGCCACTTCCCAGCAAATGGCAGGGCAAGGTGTGCTGCAGACCTCAGTGACAGTTCAGTGACCTTGAGTTAGGTTGTCTCACGCGCCCTTGGTGTGACTTCCAAGAGTCAAAGTATTTCGCTGGGGCTGGAAACTGGTCTCTGAGAAAGAATGTGCATCTGAGACAGACTGTAACCCCACTGATAGGGGAAATAGCATTTTTATTATTATTTACTTACAACTTTGTCTAGAAGTAGATGGTTTTTAGTCATGAGAGCAAAGTCAAGGAAGAGAGGACCAAATCGTTCAGAGGCAGAAGCAAGGCAGGGCCTGCCCGCCAACCCCCACAGTGTGACTCATTTGTCACTCAGGCACCTGAGCCCCCGTCCACCAACCAACAGCTCCTTGGGCTTGGGAAGGGGGGAGGTGGCTCTTCCATGAGATGTGTCTGAGTTGGGATTAGCAGATGAACAAACAGCTTTCCCCTGAGGTCACCCAGAAATGTAGGGTATAGGTCTGGAAGTGTTCTTTCTCTTTCTCCCGTAGCCTCGTCTCACTTCCTGGGGCCCAGAATCCTGCTTTCCTGGAACGTCTCCCTGCAATGAACTAGTCTGACTTGTTCCTCACTGCCAGCTGGTCAGCCATGGAAACAGGAGAGACCTTGATGGCACAGGGATAAATCTGCAGAAGTCCCTGTAAACATAACATGAGTGGAGGTTTAATGTCTCTGCAGAAACCCAAAGGCGCAGATCTCCAGCTGAGGCCTCTGCCCCTGGGCCTCCTCAAAGTCTGTCCCAGAAAGTGCCCACAGGAGAAAATGTAGACAGAATGAGAAAATGCTGGCTTGTGAGACAGAGAGGCTTTCTGTTCTGATCCAGGCTTCAAAACAACCAATTCTGTGACTTTAAACTCTGAGCTTCCCTTTCCCTGTCTATAAAATGGGGGTAGTCAGACCTGGCCCATCTCATAAGATTCCCCCAAGGCTCAAATGAGATCATGCCTGTGAGATGCTTAGAAACACTGAAGGGCACACAAAACGGATCCTCACACACATGGCAGTCCCCCTGTTAGAGTCATTACGTGAACACTCATGCAAAATGTTGATGTCCACCTTCTGCAGGCCCCTATTTTGGGTTGTGCTCTTTCCTCTGTGTCTCGTTGGCCTTCTGTGTCTCTACTGTTCCTCATATAGGGGTTCCCATGACACCTCTGCTTTCTGCCAGCTATCAGCTCCCAGTGGTCTGTGACTGTCGGTCTACCTCCTTTTGTGCAGTGCCCACCACAATATCTGGCAGCATCTTGATGGCCCACCCTTTCCTGCCTCCCCCAGCTCTGGTTCCATCCAGCAACCCAGCCACTACTGGTGGGCAGAGGGGAGGGCCTCCCCAACTAGAAAACCTGCTGTCTCCCTGGGCTTGGAGGAAAGGGACTGAGTTGGAAAGGGAAATTGTGCAGGGAAAGCTTAGTTCCATTGCCTTTCACAACCATTTTCCCACAGTGGCCTTTGGGAGAAATCAACCTCAAGAGGCAACTCAGAAGAATCAGCTGTAGCAGGTTACCAAGGGGAGGACAAGGCTCCACGTTCTCCTGGCCTGGCTCCTTCTCTGATTCATGGAAGACAGCAAATTCTAATGAGAAATGAGCTCTTTTCCTCTCTGCCCTACTGACCTTCGCCAAGGTTGTAACTATCTCCCAACATCACCACCTCCACTTCATACTCACCATATGAGTGGTGAGGAGTAGCAGAAGAGAAGATGATTACCTCTGTTGTCCACCCAAATCTTACAGATTTATGAGGTCTTCTGGTTATGTTGACCTTGTTCCTCTCGTCTTCCTTCCCTTCCATAGGGTATGGCAGCTGGAGAGAACTGGCCAAGGCTCTGGCCAGCAGGAACATTCCAGCAGTGGATCCAAATCTCCAGTTCTACCATCCCCAGAGGCTGGGCCTCAAGGTATGTGGCAGGGCCAGCCTGTTTTCCCTTCTGGCGTCTTAACATGGGTCCTCAGCGGCCCCTGCCTCTTTTCTGTGATAAGAGGCAAAGGAGAAAGGAATGGCAATCACAGGATTTCCTAGCTAGGTGCGTGGAAATGTCCATCCTGCCCTCCTCAAAGCCTTTGTGTCGTAGTTCAAGATGCCCATGTCTGAACCACTCCAGGCATGTGGCTTCCATCTCCAACGGCAGTGGAGCACGTCCTGCCTCTTGCTGGCATAAAAACTGCACTGGTACTCTAGTGATGATCCCAGATGCTCACTGCTAAGAGTCAGAGATGATGAGGTAGACAGACACTCCTCCCTGCAGACAGCTGGGGGACAGAAATGTCATGGAGCGTTTTCCTGGAAATGTTTCCTCGGCCAGTGGTTCCTAGGGAGTTAGGAGCAGCTCTGAGTCGAGGTTAGGGAAATTGGGGTCCAATTCAATCTGGAGCCCTAAGGTTGAGCCTCTGAGCCTAGAACAGACATGGACCAACCAAACTGGACCTGTGGACCTGTACAGTTGGGAAGAGTTGGGGTGTCCCCAAGGGGCTCCCACTTGTTAGGATAATTGAGTGACAAACCTAGGCAGAGCCCTGAGGGGCTGTAGAGGAAGAGGGAAGCAAGATCCCTGCCCTCAGGAGAGCTTGATCTAATTAGGAAAAAAGGGTTTTTTCCATATGGGAAGACAGAAACTTCAGGAAAGTAAAAGAACCTTAGGAGTTTACATTGATGAAATCGTGAGGAGGCATATTCCTGAGTGTCCCCTAAGTCGATGAGCTTCCTGGGGCAGGGCTGTGTCTGCCGACCCCCTGCCTCCCCACAGGCACCTTCAAGGGGCCCGAATCCTGTTCTCACCTCATATCCCACCGAGTTCACTCTCCCGTCTTCTGCCAGGACCAAGATTTGGAGCGAGGCGGGAGCAGGAACAGCAGCTACCTGAAGTGGAATAAGCCTGTCCCCTGGCTCTCAGAGGTAAGGGCTGTCTATGTCCTTGTTCTTTGAGAGGGTTAACAAGGAGTTTTTACAGATAATTCCCGAGATCATGGAAAATTTTCTTCTAAATTCTTATTAAGAATTTTTAGCTAGGAGCCAGCCCCGTGGCCGAGTGGTTAAGTTCGCGCACTCCATTGCGGCTGCCCAGGGTTTCGCTGGTTTGAACCCTGGGCGCGGACATAGCACCGCTTATCAGGCCATGCTGAGGCAGCGTCCCACATGCCACAACGAGAAGGACCCACAGCTAAAAATACACAACTATGTACCAGGGGGCTTTGGGGAGAAAAAGGAAAAAAATAAAATCTTAAAAAGAAAAAAAAGAATTTTTACCTAATTTGAAAAGAAAGGTTCCGGGCTCATTCAATTTTCCTCCTTCAGAGAAGGAGAACTAACATTTGCTCTAGGCCTGTTGTGTGCCAGGCGTGGCGTGCATGTCATTGACTTTATGACCCTGTAAGATAGTATCATTATGCTCATTTTATGGTGAGAAAAACAAGAAAAGCTACATGGTTTTCATGTCCATGCCAATCCCCAATCTTAAAGAGAGGCTTCCCAAACGGTTTTTCTTGGACCATTAAGTCCCATAAGATATTCCAGGAAGAAAGGAGTCCACTATTAAATAACGTTTAAAACCTGTATATTACATCCGCTTCTTGGAAATACACATCAGCGCGTGAAAGGTTCTGAGAAGTTCTGCAGTAGTCTATTTAACTTGCTTTAGCTCAGCAGGTACCAAGCTTATTTGCCTCCTGAATTGCTTTTTTTCCATGAAACATCTACTAAGAGTCTATGAAACTAGTGTTCTAAGGAACACGTGCAGGAAACTCTGCTTTAAAAAATTTTTATAGGACATGGTTAGATGTGTGAATAAAAGTTGTCATAACCATCATGACCCCTTTTATTTCTATAGGATTTGACAGATTTTTTTCTTTTGGTGAAGAAACTGTGGCTGGGGAGGTTAATTAACATGCACAAGATTACCTTGGGTAATTGATTATGCCAAGACTCCATAGTAGCATGGTGCTTTGAGGGTGGAAATTTTAAATTTGGATGTCATATTTTACAACTTGTCCACAACCCAGTGTCCTTTAGCCTGGAGGCCTGTGGAGGTACTTTGCTTGGCTGGGAGTGTTGGCCAGCCGCTTGTCTTTAACCATACCCATCACAGATTGATCTCTTCACCCTGGGCGATTTTATTTCCAATCCACCCATTTGCTGTGGGGTAGGAGTGGAGGCGGCAGTATCATGCTAAATGTGATGTTAGATTATCTACACCATGAAACTGCCTCTGTTGAAAGGCCTGAGAGAGAATGGATTACAACACTGGCACACCTGTACTAGGTGACGTCATCAGGTTATTATGCCCCACCCCACTTGGAGATAGTATTTTGAAAAGAAGGTGCCTTAAAGGGCCGGCCCGGTGGCCCAGTGGTTAAGTGCGCATGTTCCGCTTTGGCAGCCCGAGGTTCACCAGTTTGGATCCTGGCTGTGGACATGGCACCGCCTGGCAAGCCATGCTGCGGTAGATGTCCCACATATAAAGTAGAGGAAGATGGGCATGGATGTTAGCTCAGGGCCAGTGTTCCTCAGCAAAAAGAGGAGGATTGGCTGCAGATGTTAGCTCAGGGCTAATCTTCCTTTAAAAAAGGTGCCTTAAAGACCATTGGTTCAGTGATCCAAGCTTCTCTCCTCTGAGGTCAGTTCGGATCACTTTTCTTAACGAACCAATTATTTTGAAAGATTATAACTACATAATATTCTGCAATTATTAATCATTAATTTCCCTGCTTCTTTGGCCAATTAAGGATGGAGGTATATATATGAAGTGAAAACAGTGAACAAATAGTAAATAGTGATTAAAATAGGATTAGCTCTTTAAGGAAAGACAGTCATGCTTCGCATAATGATGTTTTGGTCAACAACAGACCACATACAGGAGGTGGTCCCATAGATTAGGACCACGCAGCCCAGGTGCGCAGCAGGCTGTATCATCTAGGGGTGTCTAAGGACACTCAGTGATGTTCGCACGATGATGAAATCGCCTAATGATGCATTTCTCAGAAGGTATCTCAGAATGTTAAGCGACATGTGCCTGTAGTTGATCTTTTAGTAAGTGTATATGGCCTTTTGCTGGTAAATGCCTGATTTCCATTGACTTTATTTATTTATTTTTTTTAAAGATTTTATTTTTTTCCTTTTTCTTCCCAAAGCCCCCCAGTACATAGTTGTATATTCTTCGTTGTGGGTCCTTCTAGTTGTGGCATGTGGGACGCTGCCTCAGCGTGGTCTGACGAGCAGTGCCATGTCCGCGCCCAGGATTCGAACCAACGAAACACTGGGCCGCCTGCAGCAGAGCGCGCAAACTTAACCACTCGGCCACGGGGCCAGCCCCAATTGACTTTATTTTTTTAATATTAAAAGTAACTTACAAAATCCTCATTACAGTCTTCATGGATCTTCAGGGAATCACTGGTCCCGTCTTATTTTACCAACAAGGAAAATAAGGCCCTGAAAGGTTAATAAATAACATAAGCAGTCCCACAGCTGCGCCGTGGTCCCAGCTCTCTTCCAGCCCATCATGGGCGCTTCTCTGTTTCCATCTCCTTACTTGTACTCCTGCCTTTTGACATACGGTTTCAGCAAGAAACACTCAGGTTAATGATATCTATCATTTATTGAGCATCTACTAGCTATCAGGAGCTATCGGGTTGTACTTATCCCCCCTTTTCAGGTAGTGGCTCGAAGAGGAGTTCAGGGGCCGGCCCTGTGGCCAAGTGGTTAAGTTTGTGCGCTGTGCTTCAGTGGCCCAGGGTTTCACTGGTTCAAATCCTGGGCGCAGACATGGTACCGCTCATCAGGCCAGGCTGAGGCAGCATCCCACATGCCACAACTAGAAGGACCCACAACTAAAAATACACAGCTATGTACGGGGGTGCTTTGGGAGTAAAGGGAAAAATAAAATCTTAAAAAAAAGAGGAGTTCACTCACTCACTTACTCAAGGTGGCATAACTGGTACACGGCCCGGCTCTGAAGGTGAGCAAGGACAGAAGATAAGAAGGCTGGCAATGGTCTCTTCTTTGACTGTCTCCCTGCCCCAGCCTTTGTGGGGCAGCTCAGGGTCTTTGAGGCCAGAAGTCGCCCTGGAAAGCGAAGCAGCCTTAGGCATTCTCCTTGGTGTGTCAGAAAGAGACCATCAGAGTAGATGGCTAGGGGGCTGGGCTTCATGGGGTATCTGCCCTCAAAAACTTATTCATGTCAACCCAAATCATAAGACACTAATTAGCAAACCCTACTAATTAACAAACCTCAGTGCTGATTTATTCATTTACCAGTAAATATCCATGACCAAAACAACCTGTGCTATTCAGGATACTCCCTCAGGAAAGTGAAAATAGTTAGAAGAAAGAAATTTGGTGGGGCCGGCCCCGTGGCCGAGTGGAGAAATTTGAACCCTTGTGCACTGTTGGTGGTGGGAATGTAAAATGGTGCAGCCTCTATGGAAGGCAGTATGGCAGATGCCCCCTAAAATTAAAAATAGAATTATTGGGGCCAGCCCTGTGGCCAAGTTCACACGCTCTGCTTCGGTGGCCCAGGGTTTCACTGGTTCGGATCCTGGGTGCGGACATGGCACCACTCGTCAGGCCATGCTGAGGCAGCGTCCCACATGCCACAACTAGAAGGACTCAAAACTACGATATACAACAATATATACTGGGGAGAAAAAGCAGAAAAAAAAAGAAGATTGGCAACAATTATTAGCTCAGGTGCCAATTTTTTTTTTAAAAAAAGAAATTTAAAAAATACTATTTCAGAAAGAAGTTTTTTTTTAAAGATTTTGTTTTTTTCCTTTTTCTCCCAAAGCCCGCCAGTACATAGTTGTATATTCTTAGTTGTGGGTCCTTCTAGTTGTGGTATGTGGGACACCGCCTCAGCAAGGCTTTATGAGCTCTGCCATGTCTGTGCCCAGGATTGGAACCAATGAAACACTGGGCCGCTGCAGTGGAGCGCGAGAACTTAATCACTCGGCCACGGGCCGGTCCCTCAGAAAGAAATTTGTTGAGTACAAAATCAGATCAAAGCGAGTCAGAGTTTTCATGGGTTGTGTTATGAGGCTTTGGTGAGGTGGTGTCCTTCCTGAGGACAGGGCTGGGTGCAGACTCCTCTTCCCAGGCTTCCCTTTTTTTTATAACAGCTTTTTGAGATATAATTCATATACCGTATAATTCATGGATTTAAAGTATACAATTCACTAGCTTTTTGTGCATTCATAGAGCTGTGCATCCAGAACTATTAATTTAGGACATTTTCATTACCACAAAAAGAAACCCCGCCCCGGCAGCCATCACCCTCACTGACCTCATCGGCCAGCCTTAGGCAAACACTAGTCTACTTCCTGTCTCCAGATTCGTCTGCTCTGGGCGTTTCACATGAATGGAATCATACAGTATGTAGCCATTCGTGCCTTTCAGTTAGCATGATGATTTCAAGGCTCATCCATGTTGTAGCATGTATTGGTACTTCATCTCTTTATTGCTGAATAATCTTCCATTGTGTGGATGTACCACATTTTGTTTATCCATTCCTCGATAGATGGATATTTGGGTTATTTCTGCTTTCTGGCTATTATGAATAACGCTGCTGTGAAGGTTGTGTACAAGTTTCTGTGTGGGTCGGACTTTCCTTTCTTCAGAACCATGAGTCACCATCAGCGTACACTCTGGTCACCTTGGTGACACACAGGTGGCATCTCAGCTCATTTACGAACCATCTATCCAATTGGGGATAATTTCATCCGTTAGAATTTCACCAGGGGCCGGCCCAGTGGCACAGTGGTTAAGTTTTCACATGTTCCGCTCCTTGGTGGCCCGGGGTTCGCCAGTTCAGATCCCGGGTGCAGACATGGCACCACTTGGCAAGCCATGCTGTGGTAGGCATCCCACCTATAAAGTAGAGGAAGATGGGCATGGATGTCAGCTCAGGGCCACTCTTCCTCAGCAAAAAGAGGAGGATTGGCAGTAGTTAGCTCAGGGCTAATCTTCCTAAATAAAAAAAAAAAAGAATTTCACCAAATAGGCCTCTGACCTCTTCCTCGAAGTCCAGAGCTACCTCTTATCTTCATGGAATCTGGAGCTCCGTGATTCCAAGCAGGAGCTCCCTGGAAGGACGGGTGTGAACTCGAGCATCTGGAAACTCTGAACAGGAACCTGGTGGATAGGAACTACTGGCCTCATTGTCCTGCTGTGTGGGTCATGTGATGCAGGCTTCTGTGCCTCTCCTCTAAGGCAGCCCACTGCCCCATGGGCTGAACCACCAGCCAGGTGTGCTGGCCTTGCGAGTGTGAATCTGACTGAGCTGCAGCGTGGTCCAGCGGAGGTCAGTGAGCTCACACCTCGGGATGGGCTCTGATCTCTCCTAAAGGTAGAGCCGACCACTCCCTCCTCCCCGCCCTCTGCCTCTCACACTTCTGCCTCAGCCCCTGGCACAGCTGACACCTGTTTGTTTACGTGTCTCTCGTTTGAGGACCACGTCTCTTTTCATCTTTAACTGGTACAAAGCAGACACTGAGTGCTTACAGACTAAATGAAGGAACATACGGGTCCGGACTTCACTTCTCCAAGCATTTATTCATTCAGATAATTAAGATGTGCAGGGTCACAGAGGAGGGAGCTGTTAACTCTAAAGGGGACGTCAGAGACGGCCTCAGAGAAAGGTTTGAGAAGAGCCTGGAAGGACGAGCCACGGTTTGCTGGGTGGGGAGGAAGGGAACCGGCCTTCCAGCAGGAAATACTACTTGTGAAGACAAGGCGAGGTGCAGGAGCCTGAGGAAGCGGGGCCGCTTGGTGTGGGCGGCACGAGGTGAGCGAGGAGGTCGGTCAGAGCCTTCCCGTGCCAGAGTGGGGTTGGTCCTGAAGCCTCCGGGAGCCCTCTGAGTTCTGAAGCAGCAGACTGACTCGGCGAGGTCCGTGCTTTAGAAGACAGTTCTGCAGGCGCCGGGGCGGGGTGGACTGCAGCAGGGCAGACAGTGATGTTCCCGTGTGAGGACCCACCGGGCTGGCTTCACACTCCTGCATCCATACTCCCAGACTCCCCGCCCTGCTTCCACAGGATTAATTGCTGCGTATCCTTGGGGGGGTCAGTTTACCTCTCTGGGCCTCAATATTCTTGCCTCTAAGATGAGAGTATTCCAATATAATTTCTCCACTGCTTGCAACAGGAAGTTCCAAATCTGTCATTGGCCCTGGACATGCTCTGGCTATGGGAGTAACCAGTGCCTTTCCCTGGGCCTGAGCCCCTGTTGGACAATGGAGAGAGTGGGCAAAGGGCAGTGCTGATGAGCTGGAGTCCCACATCCCTGCCAGATACAAAGTCTCCAAAACTTGGAGGGATGGGAATCCTGGTGGGGCTGCCAGTCTGGGCCTGGGGAGGAAGATGATGCCCATTGTCCCTCAGAGACCCTCACCTCCAGCCTGGGGGTGGGCAAAGCATGGTTTGAGGTCATGCTGACTAGGGCCTGGAACTCAGAGGAGACAGGTAGTCATCTTCCTGCACACACACACATCCCCCACCACCGCGCCCGGCATTTCCTGCAGCGTCTCAGGCTCCCAGTGCTATGGCAGCAAGACCAGGAGGGGGAGAAGGGAGGCCCCGGCCCGGCTCCTTCCTTTCTCTGCCCAAACCCCCTGTGGCCTCTGGCCTCTGGCCTCCTGGATGGACACAGCAGACTTCTCTGGTGGCATGCCCTCCCTCCGCAGTTTGCTGTGGATCTGAGCACTGTGTCCTGGAAGGCTCCCAGGGAGGGGCAGAGACGAGGCCATTCGGAGGAGACAACTGAGTCTTGTAAACGGGACTTTAGGAATTTCCCCAGAAGTAGCACAATGTCCCCATTCTTTCCTTCCAAGAAGCCTTAACCCGCCCCCCACCTACCCAGCCCACATTCTCTCTCCCACTCATCCCAGCCCCCTACTCCTATTCTCGGGAGTGATGGCTGCTTCCCAAGGTCCCACATTCCGACGCTGACCAGGCCACCGTGCCCAGGAAGTGCCAAGTTGCCGAGGGACAGGCCCTCTTATGTCTTTTGTGGATCCAGCTGTGGGGTAGCGTTTGCCCCACGCTGGGGACTTGTGCCCACCTCACCAGCCACCTCTCAGATCTTTGGCATTCCTGCAGAGCAGTTCTCCCCCCACCTCCCATCTTCTCTCCCTTCACCATCCCTCCCTCCAGATCTCTTGCAAAAGACCTTGCACGACTTTCTTTCATCTGGCCCTCCAGGCTGGGTGTCCCTTCCTCCTCTGCTTTCCTTAAGGGCAGCTCCGATTTTGATATCTGGTGGGCCTCTCGGGGAGGGCAGGGCAGGGCAGGGCAGGGCCTGTTTGTATAGAGTAATTGAGGCCCCACCTGCCGCAACCTGGAGATTAAGCTCTGGGGGAGGGGCAGGGGAAAAGAGCTGAGATGGGGTAATCTGAAACTCTTTGTCAGGATACATTGGGACAATATCCCCAAGCTCCCTGTCCACTCTCACACTCCCAGCCCTTCCACCCACTCAGAGTACTGGTTCCCCTTTCTTCTGAAGGGCGCTCTCTGCTTCAGGCTCCAAGCTCAGTCTGGTGCCCCGTTAGCACCACAGCCAAGGAGGAGAAAGAAGACTGTCCTCTGCTCTTCCTTCCCAGAGCTGCCCTGAAGCCCCAGCACCTGGGTGCTTATCCCAGGAAGGGCCTGGCAGGGTGAGGCTTGGAGTTGAGAGAGCAGTCGAGGCCTTCTGGATGGGCCCAGGCGGCCTGCAGCACTCCCAGCTGCTTCCTCACCAGGGGAGCCGGAGCTGAAGACCCTGGCTAGATAAGGTTTCAGCAGCAGACAGCTGTGGAACTTCCTCTTTTTAGGGTAGGGGAGCAGGGCTTTAGCTGGAACCCCAGCTTGGCGCCTCCTGCCACTTCCCTCCGTCATCTCTGCTGCTGTCCTGGCCTTTACTCCCCCTTGCCTGGGGGATGCAAACCAGCCCCCTTCCTGCATGGAAAGAGCCAGGAGTGTGTGTGTGTGTGTGTCTCTGCGTTTGCATATGCGTGGCCAGAAAAACAGAGCTAGGCCTCAGGGCCAAGCCATGGGGATGAGGCTCGGAAGCCGCGGGGTACCGGGGATGGGAATGGGACTGAAGTGGACTGTAGCCTTCAACAGTGAGAGCAACGCTTCAGGCCAGGTCTGCGGTGGCCTGTGTGTGCATCTGTCTCTGCACCCGGCCTCCTTAAGCCGCAGGACCACAGGACCACAGGGGCCGGTTTGGGGTGCTCCACTCACCAGCTTGCTTCTCTGCCCCATACAGTTCCGGGGCCGTGTCAACCTGCATGTGTTTGAAGACTGGTGTGGCAGCTCCATCCAGCAGCTCAGGAGGAACCTCCACTTCCCACTGTACCCCCATGTGAGTGCCTGCAGGGCCCGCCTCCCCTTCCTCCCTCCGCACCATCTCCACTCCTCTCTCTGCCTCACTCCTGTCTCCCCCTATCTTCTGTCGTCCTCCCCTTTCCTTGCTTTTTTCCTGGTTCAGTTTCTTTCCTTTATCTCTTGGATCCTCTTTTCCTCTGCCTACAATATCTCCCTTGTTCCCTTCCCAGGGATTCTTTGATTTCTCTGCTGTCCTCTGCATCATTTCAGCTTTAGGCTCTCATTGTGGCTCATAATATAGTTTACCCAGGGCCACCACATACAGTTGTGCTGGGTGTGCATTGTACAAGGTCACCTGGACAGAGAAGCAAGTGGGAGCGGAAATCTTGCGTATACTCTACTCCCCAGGCCACACCCCGGTCCTTCCTGTCTCACTTCTCCTGGTCTTCCCACCAGCCCTGAGTGGACCAATTTCTTCAGTTTCCTCTTCCCTCTTCTGGGTAACAGTTTCCCTCCCCTTTCTTGGCATAGATCCGCACAACCCTGAGGAAGCTGGCCGTGGCCCCAAAATGGACCAACTACGGCCTCCGCATCTTTGGCTACCTGCACCCCTTCACTGATGGTGAGGCCAGCCCCAGAGTCCTATCCTTCTTCCTTCTCCAGAATTCCTCAGGGTACCCAGAGAACATGAGCCTGTAGCTGAGAAAAGTTGCACTAGGCCAGCTGGACCCTGTTAGTCCGTCACAGGGAGAGAGGATAAGTTGAGTCATGATGAGGTCTCGTCCAGTGTCCCCCCCCCAGCTGCCACTTCCCTCCCTGATTTGCAGAGTCTGGAACTAGCTCACCTCTCTCTGTAGGTGTCCTCCGTCTTCGCAGTGTCTCCCAGGATGTAGAAAGCCCCGCTCTGCAATGAGGGAAGCCACGGCACCAAGCCCCCGAAGAGAACTTAATCACTAAGACATGAGACAGGCCCTCAGCCCTTTCTGCTGCCCTTCTGGCTCTCATCCAGACTCTCTCCCCCACTGCCCAGGGAAAATCCAGTTTGCCATTGCTGCAGACGACAACGCTGAATTCTGGCTGAGCCGTGACGACCAGGTCTCAGGCCTTCGGCTGCTGGCCAGTGTGGGCAAGGTAGGAGCTCAGCCCAGCTCAGCCCAGGAACTCTCCCATCGGTCCTGGGAGCCAGGCCATTGAAGAGCCACCTGCCTCCATCAGGAGACTCTCATTACCATCAGAGTCTCTGGTGTGACAGCCAGGGAGGAAGGCCTGAAAAAGACGCATCCTCCCTCTCGCCCCATCCCATTTATGAAGGGATGCGGTGAGGTGTGGGGCAGAGCCAGGAGTCAGCGTGTGGCCAGGAAAAGACCCAGGAAGACTCGTCTCTGGGCTGGGACTGGGCCACAAACATCTCTTGGGTCCTATGGTCCCCCGCAGGGTGCTGAGGGTTCACACTGTGGGGACTGGCTGGCCGGGGCCCCTGGGAAGGGTGGAGATTCTTCTCGCAGCTCACCACAGCCCTCCTCCTGACTCGCCCCTCTCTTTCTCTCCCATCCCTTTCCTCTCCTTCCTTCCTCTCTTCTTCTCTCTTTCCTTCTCACTCTTCTCCTTCCTTCCTTGTGTCTTCCCTCACCACCTCCCATCCTTCACATTTCTCTCGTCCTCCTTCCCTCTCCCCTCTCTCTGTCCCCACACCTTTAGACTGGCAAAGAGTGGACCGCCCCTGGAGAGTTCGGGAAATTTTGGAGTCAAATTTCCAAGCCAGTGAGGTGAGTGGGGAGTGTCATGATATTCTTGTGAGCAGCAAAATAACCCCATTCTTCCTCAAGTGCTGAGGCCACATCAGAGTCAGAGAGCCCCGCTGTATCCCTCTCTGCTCTCCAGCCTGACTCTTTCCAGAAGTTCAGTGTGCCTGGGCACTCATGCATTCTGGTAAATGAAGTCTTTGACTTAGAAACCATCTGACCCATCCTTCCTTATTTTACAGATGAGGAAACTGAAGCTCAGAGAGGGCTGTGACTTAATGAAGGTCACACAGCTATTTAGTGGCCCTCGGGACTGAAAACAACATAGGTTTCTTTTCTCCCAGTCCTTGCCCTTCCCATTTTCCCCATCCCTGGAAATGCTCACAGCTCTACAGCCTGGACACCAGCTGCTCTGCCTGTGCTGCAGAGAGTTCCTAATCGCAGTGATCCCTCTGTAGACTGGAGGGAAACCAAGGCCTTTCCCAGCCAGTGGTGGCTGGAGCGGCTTTAACTTGCTGGAAGGAACTCAGCCCCACTCCAGAGCGCCACCTGGTGGCCAGCACACACGCAGGCGAGACATGCGTTGTTTTGATGGCAATAGTGATGTTGATAATAAGACAGTGCAGCTTGTGCAGAGCGCTTGCTGGGTCCAGCCTCTGGTGAGCGCTTGACATGTAACTCAGCTTAGCAATGACAACATGGACTCTGACGCAAGACTCCCTGGGTCCGAATCCCAGCCCTGCCGCTTACTACCTCAGTGACTTGGGGCAAATTACCCAAGATTTCTGTGCCTCCTTGCTCTCATCTGTAAACAAGGATTAAGTGAGTTAGTATTTCCAAAGCACTGAGAACAGAGCCTAGCACATGGTAACAGCTCTGCCAGGGTTAACTACTATTATTCTATTTGATTCTCCCCATCGTCCCGTGAAGTACGGGCCGTTCTTCTCCCTCCTTACAGAAGAGAAGACTAAGGTCGTGCTGTTAGTGAGTGGCAGAGTGGGGATTCTAGCCCGACAGTTAAGCGATAAGCTCCTGGAGTTCTGAGAGCAAGCAGACAGGGGCCGGGGGGTGATGGGTGGTAGGAGCGAGGCGGGAGCTGGTGCCGCTGTGGAAGAGTGGGACTGACAGATGATCACGGGAGCCTGGGAAGACCCTCTTGTCTCTCTGTTCTCTCCTGCCAGCCTGTCAGCCTCCCAAAGGTACTACTTTGAGGTGCTGCACAAGCAGAATGACGAGGGCACCGACCACGTGGAGGTCGCGGTGAGTGCCCCGCCGTTCCTGCCTCTCCTAGCCCCCTCCGAGCCACTCCTTTCCCCTTGTCCCTTGGACCCTTTTTGAAATCCGGCTACCTCCAAGCTTCCACCGCCCCCTGTCTCCTCTTGCAGTGGCGACGGAATGACCCTGGAGCCAAGTTCACCCTCATTGACTCCCCTTCCCTGTCCCTCTTCACAAGTGAGTAGGCTCTGCCCCTGGCCTAGAGAGGGAGGCGAGGTGGTGCTGACGTGTGGGGCTCAGTCCAGTGGGGGAATCTGGTCAGAGGAGCGTGGAGGGGTGGTGGCTAAAACTCAAGGTGCTTGGAACATGGATATGGATGGGATCCACACAAGGAACAGAGCCTAAAGGGACCCTAAGATCAGAGGTCCTTAACTCTCACGGGTCAGGGACCCCTTCGAGAACCTGCTGGAAGCTCTCTGAGCCCTAGCCTCAGGAAAATGCCCTTGTCCACCCACACACAATATATTTTGTGTACAATTTCCGGGAGTTCCAGAGACCACGAGGCTCATTCCACATGAAAAACCTCTGAGCGAGGCCAGTCTGTTTCACAGATAAGGCAAACATGGTTCTTGCAAAGCCCTGCCAGAGGAGAGGAAACTTTCTCACCTGCTTTAAATTTGCAGTAAATGAACTCTTCAATTGTGCTGTTCATTGCTTGTGATTTCCTCAGCAAGACTCCTATCCAGAGGCCCCACTGAGAAATCACTGCCTGGCAGGTGGAGCTGTGTGGGCCTGGGCATGGGAAGAAACGGCAGAGCTCGAGCCCAGAGGGAGGAAGGGCACGGCGAGCACTGGGAGGAGACTGGGAAGGCAGTGGGAAGAGTGTGTGGGGGGGGGGCAGGAGGCAGAGAGAAGAGAAGGTCCGGTCCACAGGAGAGGGTGGCGGTGTGGAATGGGCAGGTGGGTGGAGAAGGTTGCTGGTGACAGAGCAAGAGGCCGTAGGTCAGGGCAGAAGGGGCCCGTTGTAAGCTGCTGGGTTGGTGCAGGAGGAAGAACGGAGAGTTGGAATCCATAGGTTCAGTGGGAACCAAGAAGAAAGGGGCCCATAGCAAAGTTCAGGTGGGAAATCAGTAATACGGGCTGGAGGAAAGCAGCCTCAGGTATAGAGGAGAGCTCTATCTGGGCCTGAGGACAAGTGAACGGGGAGGCCGAGAGCAAAGGCCAGCAACCAGCCCCCAGGGCTGGCTAGAAAGGGGGGGAAGTAGGTACGGTGGACTTGAAGATGAGAGTACCAGAGGGAGATGAGGAGCAGGGCTGCTGAGGATGCTGGGGCCGCCCCGCTCGTGGCAGGCATTGTTGACTGTCTGTTGAGAGGCAGTATAACCTGGAAGCCGAGACTAGGCTGCCTAGGTTCAAACTCAACCTCGCCACTTATCAGTTGTGTGATCTCGGGCAAATGACTTAGTTCTGCCAAAGTTCCTTATCTGTAAAATGGGAAGAATAATAATAGTGCATACGTCATACAGTGGTTATGAAGATTAAATGGGTTGATATTTGTAAGATGCTTAGATCAGTGCCTGGCTTGTTATTTGATAACTGCAATCTACTTGTTTGTTAAGTAAATTAAACACCTGATAGCAGTAGTGACAAATTTCCACCAGATAGCAGGAAAACATTTTGAGAAAGAGGTGTCTTTTTCCAATTCACACAAAATTGTGCTGTATGCCAGCCATGGGGCTGGTGGGGGTGTCAAAGGGAGATGAAACCACAAGTTATGGGGGGCAGGGCTAGAGGGAAGAGGGGCCGAGCACATCCTGTACTGTACCCAGAGGAATACGGAAGCCTTGGCTGAACCTCTTCCCAGCCCCTTGGAGAGGCAGGTTCGGGGCCGGGTTTGCTCCAGGACTCACACTGCCCTCTGTTCTTCCTCCCTGGGCCCAGATGAGACGCTCCTAAGGATGGATGAGGTGGGCCACATCCCACAGACAGCAGCCAGCCATGTAGGCTCCCCAGACGCCCTTCCCAGAGAGGAGCAGCCCCCTGCCGACATGCTGCGGCCTGACCCTCGGGACACCCTCTATCGAGGTATACTTGTCATTCAGTCTGGGGGCAGTACCCTGCTGGGTCTGTGGGTGTCGGTGGAGGAGACTCAGGAGGCCTGGCAGTTCTATCACAGTATCCCAAGTCAGAGGATCTTTTTTTTCAAATACAACATGCATACAGAAATGGGCAAAGATATATACGTACAATTTTGCAATGGTACGGATCATCACAGAGCAAATATTTGTAACCGCCACCCAGGACAAGAAATAGAACTAGAATGCAGAAGCCTCTTGTGCATCCCTCAGCAATTACATATGTCTCAGTTTCTTACTGGGTCCCAACTCTTGTCATCCAGTGAGAGAAGTATGTTCCCATGAAGGTGTTCGAGTGTTAAACTCTTGGGAGCGATTACATTTTAAAAGATGACAGAGACCCCCCCGCCATGACAAGGGGAAGGAAATTGAGTTATTGGCCCTGCACTTGGGTGAGGCGTTGTGGCCTCTGGGAAGTTTCTAAACCTTTGTTGGGGCTAGCCCTGTACAGCGATCCCAGAGCCATACTGTGCCTTGTACTGTGGAGTGTGTCTGAGCCCTCTGCCACCAAGGTGCTCCTTGAATGCCCCTGCCCCAGAAGAGTAGCTGCCTCAGTTTGGCAGCCAATGGACATGGACTCTGACCACGGCCGCCAAGAGTGAATACAGAAAGGTGCCTGCCCAGGGCAGGGGACTTCAGCCCTCAACCCTCAGCCAGGAGTCTTTGGGCCTCTAAGCCAGTGCCAGTTTCAGGATCCCGCCTGCACCCTCATCCTGCTTCCCTTACTGTCCTCAGTGCCTCTGATCCCCAAGTCTCATCTCCGCCACGTCCTGCCTGATTGTGCCTACAAACCCAGCTACTTGGTGGATGGGCTCCCCCTGCAGCGCTACCAGGGACTCCGCTTTGTAAGTCCGGGGCCTGGGCGCTGGGGGGCAGGAGGGAGAGAGGGCTTACTGCCTGTGGCTGGGATGGGATGTGAGAAGGCTGAGTGCCCCCCGTCGTGCCCCATGCCAGCAGACAGGATGGCTCCCAGGTCCCTTGCGAACTTGCATTCCAAGTTGCCTCTGACCCAGAGGGACTGCCTTGCAAAGCCTGAGAATGGGTGCTCTCCTTTATGAAGCCCCGCACACCAACTCTGCCACAGTGATGATGCAAGGTGGGCTAGCCTCAGGCTTCCTACAGTCTCTGCTCTGTGGGCTATACAATCCTGTCCTGCCTGGGTCAGTCCCACCAGCCAGTCCGCCAGCAGTATTTATTCAACTTATAGACAAGGCACTGGGGAGAGATGAATGATGGAGGAGAGGATGGCTTTAGGGAACCTATAGCCCCTGTGGAAGGTGGAGAGGCCAGTGAGAACTATATATCCAGATATAGAGATGATTACAAGAGCGTGCTGGAGGCAGGAAGAGGGCTGCCAGGAGTCATGTGCCAGCTCTGAGAAATGGTGAGGTATAACTAGGAAGGTTTTTGGTAGTGATGACCCTGAGCTGTGTTTAAGGAGGGCAAAAAGCAGTGTAGTAAATAACAAGAGGGGGGTTGTTCCACGGCTGTGGGAGGTTATAGGTAAAGGTTTAGAGGTTATAAGAGAGGATAAAGTGGCAGAAGGAGGAGGGCGTGGTCTAGACTGCAGCTAGGGCAAATGAGCTGGGACAGGAGATGAGGGACATGTGGACTAGGGAGCCTGATGCAAGGGTTACGTTTGTTCCAGAGAGCCCAGGAGAGGAGGCATAAAAAATGGAATGCATCCCGGTCTGCATTACCAAATGTTTCATTCAGAGCTCAAAGCAGCCCTTCTATCCTTGCCAGGGACAGGTCCCTGGAGCCCTGTATGATCCCAGCCAGGGGCAGCTTAACCCTGGTGGGCTGATTACTTACCAAGATCCCACCCTGTACACCTGCTGCTTCTTTTTCTACCTCCAGGTTCATCTGTCCTTCGTTTACCCCAATGACTACACCCGCCTGAGCCACATGGAGACCCATAATAAATGCTTCTACCAGGAAAACACGTACTACCAGGACAGGTGAGTGACACCCAGTGGGACAAGAAGATGGCCCTGCACAAGGGCTCTGCAGGAGCCAGGAGAGCTGTCAGCACTAGAGGGGCTGCAAGTGCCCTTCCTGGGCGCTTCACACACTTGCAGACACACACACTCTCTCACCCAGCCTCCTTCCTCCACTGTAGGCTGGGGCATGACTTCGGACTCCTGCTGGGACTTCCAGCAGAGCCTCACACGTCAGCCTGCAGGGCACTGGGTGCCAGTCTCCCTCTCCCTTCCTCCTGCAGGTTCAGCTTCCAGGAGTACATCAAGATTGACCAGCCTGAGAAACAGGGGCCGGAGCAGCCAGGTACAGAGTGACAGCTGAGGCTTCCAGGTCAGGCTGGGAGGGGTGACCATGGTCTATTTCTAGAGAAAGTTCAGACCATGCCAGCCCTGCCCCTGAGGAGCTTAAATTCCAAACCACAGAGCCCCTCCCCGAATCCAGGGAGTGGAGAGCAGTACCCTCCCACCACTTCCATGTCAAGGCACAGGTAGAACACGACGCTATTTTTAACAGCATGCTGGGGTCAGCTGGAGGAGATTTAGAGCCCTGGGGAGATTCGTTGAACTACTTGAGGGTGCTGCTGTCCCTGGAGCATCATTGGGGACGTTCTGCCATAGAGAAGCACTGTCTTCCTGTGGCCTGTCTTCTTGAGGTATTAGGACCATTTATCTGGTCCCTATATGTGCCAGGACCTGCTAGGTGCTTATGTACTTTATATCATGCAATCTTCACAATAACCCTGTGGAAGATGGGTTGTTATTCCCTTCATGCAGACAAAGAACCTGGGTTGGTTGAGGTTGCCTAACTAGCCCAGGTCCCACTATAAGTAGGTGGCAGAGCCAGTATGCAATCCCTGTCTGAAACCCTGTGGTGTATCACACATCGGATCATTGGGTCATATAACATAGGATCATTGGGTCATATAACATAGTATCGTTGGCCGTCTTGTGTATCTTGTTGGGGAAAGGTTGAAAACCCTGATGTGAGGAATGGTTGCTGTTAACAACAGGTTTTGAGGAAGCCCTTCTAGAAGAATCCCAGTATGGAGAAGCAGCAGAGGAGACCCCTGCCTCCGATGAGCAGAATGCCAGGATGCCAGAGGGAAAACCAGTGCCTACCTCTACCCCTGGGCAGGAGGTCACGGACTACCGCCTCCGAAGCCTGCGGAAACTCCTGGCTCAGCCCCAGGAGGGTCTGCTGGCACCCTTTTCCAAGCAGAACTCCACAGCTCCCTTCCCATTGAGGACTAGTGACATCCCAGTCCAACTACCAGAGAAGAGAGAGAGAAAACCCATCCCTGAGCCCAGCCAAGATCCACCCCATTCTGACAAGTGGCCCCCTGGGCACCGGGCAGGAAACCTGCCTCAAGTCAAGCATCCCAGGCCCACTGATGACAGTCCTAGGAAGACTCTAGGGCAGTCCCAGTGGCTGAATCAAGTTGAGTCGTACATCGCGGAGCAGAGAAGGGGTGACAGGATGGAGCCTCTGGCCCCCAGGAGGGGTTGGCATGGGGAGGAGGAGGTGGTAGCAGCTGCAGACCAGGAGGGACAAGTGGAGGGAGAGGAAGACGGAGAGGAAGAGGAAGAGGAAGAGGATGTGAATGAGGGGTTCGAATATGTGCCCATGTTTGACCCAGTGGTAAACTGGGACCAGACCTTCAGTGCCCGGAACCTCGACTTCCAAGCCCTGCGGACGGACTGGATTGATCTGAACTGCAACACGTCTGGCAACCTGCTGCTCCCAGAGCAGGAGGCTCTCGAGGTCACGCGGGTCTTCCTGAAGAAGCTCAACCAGAGGAGCCGGGGGTAAGGTAAAGGGCTCTCCTGGGGCCAGGGCTGGGGCGCTTGGCAGCCAGCTGGCCCGGGGGCGGGGACCTGGGGGCTGTGGCAGGTTCGCCTGCTGCACGCTCCTGGGAAGCACAAGAGCCTGCGGCCCTGCCCCTGGAGGTGACCTGGACGGTCAGGTTTTCGTCCCGCCGTCAGGCAAGCTTCTGATGGGTGCCTGGCCCAGGACGTGTGTTGAGCTCTAGGAAGGCTTGGCAAATGCAATTCTCTCTTACAGGGAAGGAGCTAGCAAAGAGACAGGACAGGCAACACTGAGGCTGAAAAAGACAAATTAAGACCCCAGATTTGGGCTAGAAGGTCTAGGGCAAAAGACATGGCTAAGTTCTTTGTTTTTTCATTGATTCATTCAACCAATCAACATTTCCTTAATTGAGATAAAATTCACATACCATTTAATTCACCATTTTAGAGTGTACAATTCAGTGGTTTTTAAGAATATTCATAATGTCGGGGCTGGCCCCGTGGCCAAGTGGTTGAGTTCGCGCGCTCCGCTGCAGGTGGCCCAGTGTTTCATTGGTTCGAATCCTGGGTGCGGACATGGCACTGCTCATCAAACCACGCTGAGGCAGCGTCCCACATGCCATAACTAGAAGGACCCACAACAAAGAATATACAACTATGTACCGGGGGGCTTTGGGGAGAAAAAGGAAAAAATAAAATCTTTAAAAAAATATATTCATAATGTTGTGCAACTGTCATCACTATCTGATTCCAGAACATTTTCATCACTGTTAAAAGAAACCCTGTACCTGTTAGCAGTTACTTTCTTTTCCTCCTCCCGGTCCCTGGCAGCCACTACTCCACTTTCTATCTGTATAAGTTTACCTATTCCAGACATTTCATATAAATGGGCTTACATCATGTGTGGTCTTTTGTGTCTGGCTTCTTTCACTCAGCCAAGTGTCTTCAAGGCTTATCCATGCTGTAGAAAGTATCAGGCACTTCATTCCTTTGTATTGCTGCATAATATTCCATTCCAGGGATAGACCACATGCTGTGTATTCATTCATCAGTTGATTGACATTTGGGTTATTTCTACGTTTTGGCTATTATGAATACAATGCTGCTATGAACATTCTTGTACAAGTTTTTGTGTGAATGTGTTTTCAGCTCTTTTGTTTATATACCTAGGAGTAGAATGTCTGGGTCGTATGGTAGCTGTTTAACATTTTGAGGAACTGCCAATCTCGTTTCCAAATTGGCTGCACTATTTTATGTTTCCATCAGCAGTATATGAAGCTTCCAGTTTTTCTACATCCTCATCAATACTTATTTTCCTTTTTTTTTTGTGAGGAAGATTGTCCTTGTACCATCCTTTTTTCTTGTGAGGAAGATTGTCCTGGTACCAAGATACCATTGTACCTTGTAACATCTGTACCAATCTTCCTCTATTTTATGTGGGATGCCACCACAGCATGGCTTGATAAGCAATGCTAGGTCCGTGCCTAGGATCCGAACCCATGAACCCTGGGCCGCCAAAGCAGAGCGTACAAACTTAACCACTATACCACTGGGCCGGCCCCATTATTTTCCTTTTTTAAAAACAAAATAAAAAACATTCCTCCTAATGGGTGTGAAATGGTTATCATATTATAGTTTTGATTTGCATTTCACTGGTGACTATGATGTTGAACCAACCAGTAAACATTTATCTAATAATCCATGAACAGAGCATTTTATTAATGAGGGTCAATTTTTTTCTTTTTTTTATTGCAGTAACATTGGTTTATAACATTATATAAATTTCAGGTGTACATCATTACATTTCAATTTCTGTGTAGATTACATCATGTTCACCACCCAAAGAATAATTACAATCCATTACATACGCATGTGCCTAATCACCCCTTTCGCCCCCTTCCCTCCCCACTAAGGGTCAATTTCTGAAGGGACCTCTCATTGTGACCCATCTTATTCAGCTTATATACTTAGGATCTTAGAGCTATAACAGACTAGAGATCATCTCAGCTCAACAGGTATGTTTTTAAGATGGAGGCAGTGAACGCTAGTGAGGTTAAGCATCTTAGCCAATGGCAAAGCTGGGACAAACACCAGGGTCTCCTGACAACTGGCCTTGCAAGCTCTACCACACCAAGCTACCCCCACAGTGTGGGAAAGAATTTCTCAGGCCCCACCCTCTCTCCCGTAGGAGGTATCAGCTACAGCGCATTGTGAACGTGGAGAAGCGTCAGGACCAGCTACGTGGGGGTCGCTACCTCCTAGAGCTTGAGCTGCTGGACCAAGGCCAGCGCCTGGTGAGGCTCTCTGAGTACGTGTCTACGCGAGGCTGGCAGGGCATCGATCCAGCAGGCGGGGAAGAGCCCGAGGCCCGGAACCTGCAGGGCCTGGTTTGGAGTCCACACAACCACCGGAGACAAGTCCTGAATGTCCAGACCCCAGAGCCTAAGCTGTGCTGGCCCCAGGGCTTCTCCTGGAATCACCGAGCTGTGGTCCACTTCATCGTGCCGGGTGAGCCTCCAGCCGAGCCTGGGCACCGTCGGTGGAGCAGGGATCCAAATAACGATCATGAGCACCCAGTTCGCTGCTCACTGATTTGATCTCATGAGAACCTGTGAGAGAGGCCACTTTACAGTTGAGGAAACTGAGGCTCACAAAAGCAAAGTGACTTGTCTAAGTTTACATGGCTAGTAAGAGTTGGAGTTGGGAATAGACACTGACAACGAGGCCAGTCGCGCTTTCGTACCAGGTTTCAGGGTTGGGTGTGACAATCAGCTAGGGCTGATGTCCTGAGATTTACAACTGGCCTGGGGAAATAAGACAGGGAGGTACTTAATAGAGGGGGTTAGCTGGTTTCTATAATGAGAACAGGGACCTGTAGCAGACAGGAGTGTGACAATGGGGCTGGACAGGAAATGAAGGGTGATAATCAGATGGACACAGGGTCTGAGAGTTCCAGCAAGGTGGGGTTACTATGATTGAATGATGACGAGTGCCAGTCCAAGGCCTTCCCATGGGCCCCTGCCTGGGAGGCTGTGCAGGAGCAGGTTGTAGAGGCCCTTTTTCTCTGCCTTCCGTCTCCGTCCTGCATTGCTCGAAGCAGAGGTCTGATGGGACTCCTGACTTGTGCAGGAACCATGAATGGAGATGCTCTTCTTTGTGTTACCGCTCCTTCTCTCTCCCTCCCTGCCCCCTGGGGTAGTAAAGAACCAGGCACGCTGGGTGCAGCAATTCATCAGAGACATGGAAAAGCTGTTCCAGGTCACCAGCGACCCACACTTCAACGTCATCATCACTGACTATAACAGTGAGGACATGGACATCGAGATGGCCCTGAAGAGGTCCAAGCTGCGGAGGTGAGGAGGCCCCTGCCCAGGTTGCCTCCTGGGCCATCTCATTCCTAAAGTCCCAGGACTGCTGGGTCCGGGCCAAGCCAGAAGTCCCACCTAGCTTTCCTGATTCCCAGTTTCTGGCTTTTTCCAGAAGACTTGCCTGCCATAATCCCATCCCAGGAGCACACATCATCTCTATTCTATGCCTACTGACTTCCTCCAGGGGACCACCACAGCCAAGTCCTAATAATTAACGCCCCTCGTCTCTCCTCACCCTGCAGCTACCAGTACATGAAGCTCAGTGGAAACTTTGAGCGCTCAGCTGGACTCCAGGCTGGCATAGACCTGGTGAAGGTAGATGGCCTGGGAGGGGCTTGGTGGACATGGTTAAGAGGGAGAGAGCCACTTGGGATGTGTAAGGTGGTCCACTTCTCAGGGAGGAAGGCATGAGGACATGGGGGTCCGACTCTGCTGTGCAGCAGGGTGGGTGCCATGGTGGGACTGAACAGATGACAGTGGGGCATTTGTCCAGGGTCCTTGGGGTCCATAAGCAGGGGGAGGAGGAGTCAGAATTCACTTTCTGATCATAAGAACTGTGCTCTGAGGCCCAGTCCTGTGGAAATCTGCCCAGCGTTTGTTTTGTGGAAGTTTGTCAGTCATCCACATGCGAAAGAGCCTGAACATTGTCCTAGAGAGTACCCTGGCCTCCTAGGCCTGGTCTGTAAGGGTCTGCTGACTCTTACATCTGTCCCCAGGACCCGCACAGCATCATCTTCCTCTGTGACCTCCATATCCACTTCCCAGCTGGAGTCGTTGATACCATCCGGAAGCACTGCGTGGAGGGCAAGATGGCCTTTGCCCCCATGGTGATGAGGCTGCATTGCGGGGCCACCCCCCAGTGGCCTGAGGGTGAGTGCTGCCCTGGGCTAGGGAGGGTAGAAACCCGAGAGCTAGAAACAGCCATGTCTACGATGGCTGCACCCCGTCCCCCACCGCCCTCCTGCTTCTCTGCTCACCTGGGCCGTCCACCAGGGAGGTGCTCCGAGGGCTGTGCTGACAGCAGAACAGCAGCAGTGAACACCCCCCGCCCCACCTTCCCCGTCGTTCATTCATGTAACGTTCACTGTTTGCCAGACTGCCCTGTGAGGATACAGAGATGGAAAGGGGTCCCCTGCCTCTGGAGAGGGAACGGACAAACCTTCAGTGCTGCTGTTGTCAGGTCTGACTGTAGGGCTGTCATCAGCCTTGGTCACTCCCTGTAGGACTGTTGCTTTCTCTGGACCCCGACCCTTAGCTCAGGGGGCTCCCCTCAGAACAAGCAAGGGAGGAGTTCAGCTGAGAGAATTTCGGCCTCGGCCACCCCAGGCTCTGTCTTCCAGAAAAGGCTCTAGGAGGCAGCCTGAAGTCTTCTCCATTCCTTCCTCCTGGCCCTGGCTCATCTCATCTGGAGCTTCTTGTCTGTCCACAGGCTACTGGGAGGTGAATGGATTTGGACTGCTTGGCATCTACAAGTCAGACCTGGACAGGATTGGGGGCATGAACACCAGGGAGTTCCGAGACCGCTGGGGCGGGGAAGACTGGGAGCTGCTGGACAGGTGACTGGAGCGTTCCATCCCTCAGGTGCTCTGGGGAGAGGACAGGCTAGATCAGGTCGGGCGCAGCCACCCAGGGCTGCAGATGCCCCATCTGCAGGTAAGGAGTCCTGGGCTCAGGAAGCTCGGCCCTTACTGGAGTCAGATTCCTTCCCTTCCTGAGACTCAGTGTCTGTATCTGTTAGTGGGGGTGATACTGCCTCCTGTGTCCTGGGGCTGGAGTGGAAATTCAAGTGCTTGGTAAACTGTGAGGGGACAAGCAGACACTGTGGAGCTGTACCAGTGTAAACGATGATGACGTGCCGCAAGCCAGGCTTTGTGGGAGCAGCAACGGCATCCTGGCCTCCACGTTCCCCAGGGGAGGCGGCTGCCATGGTGGGAATGGATAAGAGAGGCAGGCAGAGGGTCGGGAAAGATTGGGGGGCCAGCAAAAGAGGCAGTGTGGACCAATAAAGGACAGCCAGACATCTAGGAGGTTTGGGGCCCTGGAAGCCCAGGGAGGAGGAAATGGTCAGTGGCGAGAAAAGCCTCCGAGAAGGAGGAGGAGCGCGGGACCAGCCGTGGGCTTGGCAAGGGCACGGGAGGAAGCCGAGCCCACTGGGTTATGGACGTGGGTGGCGAGGAAGTGGAGGCTATGTTACTACAAGATTCCTCTTTCAAGAATGTGCTGCCAAGAGAAAGGGAGGGAAAGAGGATGATTCCTTGAGATCTGAGCTGAAGGGGCAGGGGCAAGGTGGGGGAATCCAAGAAGGGGAATAATTGCTGGAACAGTGTCCAGAGGAGGTGGAACCAGGCAAGGTTGGGAGCCCTGGGGGAGTGGGGACCTTGACAAGGAAGAGATGTGGTCACCGGGTGCCCGGACATGGTGGATGAGTTACAGCCACTGCCTCGTTCATTCCTCCCGAACCTCTGGGAGGTAGGCATGAATGTTTCCGTGTTGCAGACGAGGAAACTGAGTCTGGAAGAGACGTTAATAACCTGCCCCATATCTCACAGCCGGTGAGTCTCAGAGGCTCAAAAACAGATCTGTTTCTGTTTTTTCCCTAGAGGGAAGAAAGATGATAATACTAAGAGAATTTAAGGCGCAAAGGAGGGAGGCTAAGGGAGCTTATCTTAGATACCCGGCTCTCATGAAGCTAGATCAAAGTAGATCCCACATGGACACGAGGCTGGTCTAGGGGTTCCCTTCCCCTTTCACCTTCATTCCGGGCTGGGAAGATGCAGACCTCCAGTATAGCTCTTAACCCTCCTGCCTCCTCTGAGGCCCGGGGAGAAAGAAATTGCTCCAAATTCTAGTTAGTTCCACCCTGCCGGAGGCACAGGCCTCTCTGTGAGAGGGACTGCCAACCAGCTGTGCATGTAGAAAAGGGACAGGGGCAGGCCTGGGGACAAGGTCTGCTCTCGCCCTCTGCCTCCCTCAAGCGCTGTGAAGTGTCCTCTGAGGCTGGACTTGTTGGCGCTCAGTGTGTGCCAGGACCCGCACCGAGCACTTCCAGTACTGACCTCCAGTCTCTCCCGCCACCCTCCACATATAGATAGTGTTAGTGTCCCTTTTGTAGAGACAGCAGACCAAGGCTCTGACAGACAATGTGATGTACACAGTGTGGGGCTAGGATTCAAACCCACACTCTATGCTACACCCTGCCCCCCTGCCCCAGGGGAGTGGACAGAGGAAGACAGGGACAGTCGGAGGCAGAGGTGGGAGGGCAGGTCCCTCGGGGGCCTGGGCCTCTCCCAGGTGCCTCTTGTGCTTCTGCTGCTCATCCTGCCCATCCCCCATGCAGGATCCTCCAAGCAGGCCTGGAAGTGGAACGTCTCTCCCTCAGGAATTTCTTCCATCACTTCCATTCCAAGCGAGGCATGTGGAACCGCCGCCAGATGAAGATGCCATGATCCCTAGGCGTGGCCCACTGGACCGACGGCTTCCTGCTCCTTGACTTGCGGTTGCTCCCCGAGTGCCCCTGTCACTGCTGGAGGAGGAGAGGGAAGGGGAGCAGAAGCCATGGTTGGGCCCCGAGAGGCCTCAGAGCTAATAACCCCACTCCGCCAGGAGCTGTCGCCTCACACAGACGGCTGCCGTGGCCCCTCTCTCCACCCTCTGGTCCTTCGAAGGGAGGACTTTGGAACAAGGGCCCGGCTGGCTGCTTGCTCCCAGCCAACGGAGATGGGGCAGCTCAGGGAGGACAGCACGATTAGGTCAAGGAAGGAAAGACCTGTTTGAGCGATACCATCCTGCTCAGTGAGTGCGATCCGGGGTCCACCCAAGTGCTCCACACAGAGAGCAGTGACCAGGATCGGGGAACTCTTCCATGGGACATATTTTCTTAGGGTTTTTATTTTTTTAACAGAAAACTAAAACTGGAACTGTGCAGACCCAGCACCGACTATGAGGGAGGGGCGGGGTGGTGCATTTAGGGAGTGTCCCCACTTGCATACCTCAGACCCACTCCTGCGTGGAGGTGTGTCCCTCGGTTCTTGACCCGGCAGCTGGTTTATAACCCGAGGAGCAGCCCTCAGCTCTCCTCTAGGCTCGTGCCTTCCAGAGACACACGTCCCTCCCAGGTGGCCGCCGGACAGCTGGCCACCCCGTTAGGGCATTAGCCTTACCCTCCAGGCAGTGCCAACTTCATACCAACCAGAAACACAGAACGGGCATCCTCTTCCTGGTGCCACAGCAGGCTTGGGAGACAGGGAACTGGTGGGCTGTGGGCTCAGCCATCCCCACTGTTCGGACGAGGTGGAGAAGGCAGGGAGGAGAAGCCCTTTTCTGAACCAGCCCCACTGTGAGCTGGGGCCCAGGGGACACTGAAGCCGAGAGGGAAGAGGGTTAGATGTAAGTAATCCTTCGACTTAGACGGGAGGGGGTGGGGGTCCAGCCGGAGGGGTTGAAAAGGGAATGGGAAGCTCAAATCCTCACAGCCCGGCTTCCCCACAGACTTCCCTCCTGCAGGGAGAGCCCCTGTCACGGCCCTGAGTAGAAGAGGAAGGGGTGTGGGTGAAACGGAACCCTGAAGCAGGGACCAGGGCAGGAAGGGGTGACAGGTTTGGGGAGGTGAGGGCATCGCCCTGAGCTATCTCCTCCAAGTGGAAGGGAGCAGGGCCCAGGAGGAAGTGACAAGTGAAGCTGTTTCAGGGAAAAGAGCCCTTGGCCTTGGTGGTCTAGGCCACCCTGTCCATCCCTTGATGATCACGCACTTATCTTGCACTAATAATCCCCAGGTGCCTTTGTGGCGGGGTTTTTTCTACTGCTGCTGGTGCTGCCTCTGCTGCTGGGTTCCCCAGTGGTGCGTTGGACACTGGGCTTTGAACTCAGTGTGTGTTTAGTGAGGTGAGCACAGGGCCCCCTGCTGTGAGGAAGGGTTTATGGGGGTGCAGCAGGGCCCAGGGGCCCAGTCAGCTGAGCCCAAGCTCCATGCTGTGGCAGGGTCCAGGTGGTGGCCCACTCTCCCTGCTGGGCCCTGCGTTCACCAAGAGCATAAACTTACACAACTAGAAGGACCTGCAACTAAGATATACAACTATGTACCAGGGGGGATTTGGGGAGATAAAGCAGGAAAAAAAAAAGAGCATAAACTTGGCATATGGGAGAATGGAGCCTGTTGAGAACTTTCTGGAGGTTGAAGAAAATCCTGCCTCTAAGAAATCAAAAAGGACAAAGATTTTTCAATTACAGTCGTGCACCACATCATGACGTTTCAGTCAACGGCAGACCGCATGTACCATGGTGGTTGCATAAGATTAGTACCATAGGGCCTCGGTGTGTAGTAGGCTATCCCATCTAGGTTTGTGTAAGTGCACACTATGATGTTCGCACACAAACAAAATCACCTAACGATGCATTTCTCGGAACGTATCCCCGTAGTTAAGCAACACGTGACTGTAATATGTGGTGGCTTATGGCTGCCATAACTGCCCCCTGGACTATGGCTTTTTATGGTCCCTGCTCGGGCTTACTCCCTTTAGGAAAGGGTTGTAGGGAGTAGGTGAGAGCTGCAGTTGGCCGGCTGGGGTGCCGGGTTTCTTTCTGGGGCCACTCCCATCCTTGGGCATTGCAGTGGAAGGCCTAAGCCAGCCCACACAGACCTCCTGATGACAGGAGGCAGCCCAGCCTCCCACGCCCTGCCCACCACCCCCTCTGCCCCTGGCCGTGCCTTGTGTTTGATGTTTGTTACCTCCACACCATCTGCCTTAAGCGGGAGGGCCTGACAGGGGCCCTACTCCCTAGGGAAATGTCTAGGGTCTGGGGGGTGGGAGAGGGAAGTGTTAAATACAGCATCTTCTTAGAAAACCAAATGGCTCCTGTGTTTTCCTGTTGCCCATCCACGGTGGGAGAGGGAGGGGCTGCGGGCCCCAGGGTTCATATCTCTGTCCCTCAGCTGTCTCGTGTCCAAAGGACATGCCAAGGCCCCTCCCACACCCCCTCCAGCCTTTACCATTAGTTAGTCCCTCTGTGTGGGGACAGCCTTGTCTGTGCTGTGGTTTACTCAGGAAGGGGACAGCATTGCTCCTGTCTAACGCGCTCACAGTCAGAGCAGACCAGGTGTTCTGCGTTCTGCAAATTACTGGAGATTGGTGGTTTTAGCTGAGAAAGGCTGGTGGACACCTGGGTGAGGAAGGCTAGGTACAGGGCCAGAATGGTTTGGTGAATAGCACAGAGAAGCTGGGATGTGGCTTATTCTAAAATAAAGACCATCTAAAGATCATTTCTGTTTGAGGTGGGGAATGCCCTGTTGATGCTTTACAGGTGCAGATCTACCTTCCTAGTTATACTTGGCCCAGCAGAGCTCAAAATTACTGTCTATTCCTTAAACGCATGCCCGAGAGAAGGTGCTGATATGAAAGCTGGAACAGGTTTATCGTGGCTCTCTAAGGACTGTGCATATGTGCATCAATCCAGAATCAACGAATCTGCCGTCGATGTCACAGGTGGTAATTAGCCCAAGGCATATGGGGCCAGGAAAGGCGACTCGGAACAGGACCCAGAGGAGGGGGAGAGATTTAAAAGCCTTTTCTCCCTCCAGTTTTGGGGTTTGCTCCTTTGAGCCCATTCCGTGATGCAGACGGAGAGGGCATCCAGAGACCAGCCTGGGTGCATAAAGATTGACTCACAGGGGATTTGCAGAAACTTTTATAGATAGACATCATTCCATTTTACAGAAAGGGAAAACTGAGGCCTGGAGCAGAGGGAATGGCTGGGGCAGATGGGAGGAATGGAGTGGAGTTAGAGTCCATAAACTGTGGATTCAGCCTTAGGTAGACATGCGTCAGGTCAGGAGATGCTACCGGGAGGAAAGGTGGCTGGTACCCAAGTCTGAGCTCAGGGCTCCAGACCAAGATGGAACTCACTTAGACTGGTAAAATAGCACATCTTAATTCAGGTGCTGTGGGTAGGGAGTAAGGGCATCTACACTGCCCTTGTAGGAGCTCTCGCAGGGGCTGTGGAGAGTGCCCAGCAGCCTGGAAGATCAGGGAGGAAAGAGGCAGAGGCACTTCCAGACCTGGTACCTGTAGGGGAAGCAGAGAAGAGGCAGTGAAGAGGGCAGGTCAGGCGAGCACTCCTCAGACTTTCATGGGCGCACGATGCCCCTGGCAACCTTACTAAAATGCAGGTGCTGATTCAGTAGGCCTGGAGTGGTGCCTGAGAGTCTACAGGTCCAGCAAGCGTCCAGGTAGCTTTGTTGCTGCTGGTCCTTGGACCACAATTTGAGTGGCAAGGACTGCTGGACAACGCCAAGGAGAAATCCCACATCTCCGTCTTTCCTCTTGCTGGTGGGGCAGAGCGAACCATTAACCACATTGCCTGTCACCCATCCCAGGCAATAGAGAAACCCGAGCCTGAGAACTGAGGAAGAGTCACTCATTAACAAAACGAGAAGGCCTTTCTGAGTCCCACTCCAAGCTCTTCCCCAAGATCCCCTCCTTCCATTTTTGCTTGGCAAGGATCTCTCTTTCCCCAAGCCCCTAGAGGTGGGAGAAGAGGCACCTGGGAGCCCTTGGACCTGGGGATCTCCCATCCTCCCTCACCTGGGTCCCAGGCTGTGTTCACAGAGGATTCCTTGAGGTCCTGGAAGCCAGGAACCCTGTCTTATGTGCCCCGAAGGCTGTAATGAAGACGTTGATGACAACAGTGATGAAGATCAAGGTGGTGGCAGCATTGTTGAGCTGGTTTAGTCGCCATTGCTTTTCTACCTCATTGAGATTCAGCCGTGCTGTGGAGAAGTGGGGAGTGGGAGGTGACGGGGTTCAGGGCAGGCTGCCCCAAGATGCGCCACTCTGGTATGCGAATTATTTCGAGCTGAAGAAAATAAAGGCTCGGAAGACTCAGGAAGAGCATCCGACCTTCCCCCTCCCAAACTGCCTAAAAGAATTTAACATAGAAGGCCCGTTCCAGGAAGGAGCTCATACCATGATAGCTAGAGTATGACGTAAAATAGGTGTGATAAAAGGACACCAACAAACCCATTTTTGGGGCCCAGAAAGACCTGTTTAACAAAACTTGCATTCCATCTCTATGTAAACTGTCTTCCTTCCCTTTGAAGCCCCAAATCACTATCCCCCCAGACAACGTCCTCCTTGTCTGTAGCTGAAGATATTTAAACAGGCAGCCTGGGCCAGATGGCCGAGTTACTCAGTTTCTCCTGGGTTTCTCCCATGTATACATGCTTTTAAACTTGGTTTGATTTTCTCCTGCTAACCTGCCTCTTTGACTATTTGACCAGCCGTAAGAACCTTAAGGAAAGTGGGCGGGCGGGGGGGGGTGATTCTCCCACCTCCCCAACAAAGCTAAGAGTCAGGGCAGGGGCCACAGCCTGGAGCTGCCCTCCCAACAGCCACTAGAGTTTAGAGGAAGCCTAGCTCAGGGATCCACGTAGAGTCGCTGTGCTGAGAGGCCGTGTCCCTCGCTGACCGGTGCCTGGGTCATCCACGTGATGCTTGCTAGAACTGGGACTGGGGAACTTATACTGACTGTTCTAAGAGTGGGATGCGGCTCACACAAAAGGCTCTACGGAACTCTGCTGCAGGTTAGTGAGGTGCTGGGGAGAGGCCGCTCTGTGGGATACAAGGAGGTAGGACTGTGTGGGAGTTGTTACTGGACACTCGTGGGTGCAGGGGGCTGACGCAGGTCAGTCAGCGTATGGTTGAGATGTTGGCGGGTGCAAATGCAGGGTAGTACACGGAGGTACTCGGGCTTTTCTTCCCACTAGGGGGCAACTGAGGCCAATTCCAGGCCTGGTTTCCTCACCAATGACCACGAGGAGGATTCCGATGACCACTTGCAGGAGCAGAGAGATGCTGATGAGAGTGACGAGGGTGCTGTAGTAATTAGAGGAGGGCCCCTGCTCCAGCACCGCTTTCAGCCGCGTGGCGTTGGTCATGAACAGAGCCGCGTCCAGCATGCTCTCTGCCACGCTCTTCTTGGTGGCATAATGGTTCAGGTTGACGGGCTGGCTCCTGGAGTCGGGGCTCCCAGGCTGTAAGGGAGAAAGCTCAGGCTTACCTGGGAGGCTTCAGAGGGGAAACAGTTGAGACTGGAAAGAGGAGAGAGGTTTTAAAGCTCTTCCCTAACCAGGTGAAAGCCGAGGGCAAGGAACACCCTTCAGTTTTATGGCCTGAAAGTATAAAGAGTTGGACTAGAAAACTGTTAAGGGACTTCGAACTCTGAAGTGATGTTCTGTTGTAATGTGTGTTCCTGTAGGCTGCCCTGCCCTCCCACCTTCACACATCCATCTGAAGAAAGCGGGGAGGATTCCAAGCTGCTTGAAAAATGTGCCTTCCTCATGTCATTTTACCTGGGCCCAGCCTGGCCTGGGGCCACTCTCCCTTCCTCTGAGAGGAAAGCCTCTCAGAAGACAATAGGAGGAGCTCTGAGGCTTGGGTGGAATAGAAAAAGGCACTTCTTCTCCCAGAGTCACAGGGCCCCAAGGTAGGGTGCACAGCCTAGCAAATGGACCGTGAGCTGCGACTGGATGCCACTCAGCCCCTCGGCCAAGCCCCTGCTCAGGCACCGCCCGCTGACTGTCAACCCCGGCCTGAGAACACGTGTCTGTAGGCATGGAGGTATGCACACAGCGCTGCATACTAGTTAAAAGCTCTTTACTTCATTTGTTTTTTATTATTTTTTTAGCTAGGATTTATTGATATATAATTTACATTTGATTTGATTTTGAAATGTAAAACAAAGCCCTTATTCTCCAGGAGTGGCTAACTGCAAAAGATGGAGTCACAGTGTGGGACATATGGTGAGGGCCTCTGGGTTGGGCCAAGAAATTCAGACTGGATGCTGCAGGCAATCTGCAGTCACTCAAGAGAACTCGGGTTGTTTGAGGGAGATTAATTTAGGAGTGGTGCTTGGGATGGACTGGTTCAGGAGGGCCCAGAAGCAGGGAGACCCCTTGAGAGGTTATGGTCTGGATCTAGGCTCAGACGAACAAGGAACTGAAGCAGAGTGGTGGTGAGAAAGGAGGACTCTGAAAGATGTTAGAGCTTGGAGGTGGGGAAGCTAATGGGCAGATCAGCACAAGCGGCTATTTGTCGAGCCGGTGGGTGGGTGGGTGGCTCTCAGTGGGTTCTGGGTGCTCGTTCTGGGTGTTGGCTTGTCTGGGGCCAGCTGGCCTGGTTGGTTAGGGCCAGGGGTGCCAAGGCCAATATCTAATATCCCACAAAGGCCACACAGTCACTGACGACCCCAAGGCCATAACCTGTGGTCATAGCCCACTTGGTGGAGGTTTGTCCTAGATCCAAAGGACACTCATTCGGTGAGAGTGTGTGGAGCAGGTGCTAGCCCTCTCCACAATTCAGCGCCCTTCTGCTGGGCGTGGCTGTGAGCTGGGCCTTCCTTTCCCCATCCTCCCCGACTCCTCCCCCTACCCTGTCTTTCGAGGAGTAACTACAAGCTTTGCACTTCCTCCTCCTTCCAAAGCCGACTCTCAGTTCAAGATCTGATAAACTGTGAAATTACTAGGAAAGCCTCAAGGGAGACCCCCTTCTCTGAAAATTTGCCTATTAACCTGATAAAACTTTAAATCCAAACCTCTGGTGGAGTGTTTTCAGCATCCACCAAATAGTGTGTGAGGGGCTGGGGGTAGAAGGGGTGGGTACTTGGGGCACAGAGAGCTTCCCAAGCCTCCACAAAAAATATCGCTAACTGCGAGTTTTAATAGCGTTGACAGGCTTTTGTTAGATCCATCTTAGAGCCACCGTTTCACGGAGGATGTGGGGTTTGCAGTGAGTAGGAGGGTGCGGATCTCATCCCCTCTCTAATTTAGGGCCTGCTTTTATTATGATTGGTGCCAGTTCAGGACTGCTTCATAACTGAGGATGCTTCTTCAGGGTCCGCTATGGTGGTGGGGGGAGCTCAGCAGGGTGCCCCCTCCAAGCTCCAGAAGGCACCACATCTCCAGAGTGTCCACGTGGTGGCGCATGAGGTCCCAAGAAGTGACTTGGGAGCCCTGGCTGCGCTGCGGCAGGAGGGTGTGTCTGCCCTCAGAAATGCACTGACAGGACGGAACTGGTGTGCACCCTGGACCCCTCGGGGGCCCGGGACAGGGAGCCTGCTTCACGAGCCTGGATAGGCCAGCCTAAAGCCCACCACACACGTGTGTCAAACGAGAGCAAGACTGAACCAATCCTGAACCGGGCCCCGGGGGCGGGGGGATAACGTAGAGGGGGAACAGCGGGGAGGGGCCTCCGGCACCAGCGGCGGCTTGGGGGATTGTGCTTAGAAGGCAAATGGTTTTGACCTTGGGAGAAGTTGCTTTGAGAGGGGTCACCTCATGGTTGCATCTTTAAAAAGCAGGGAAAGGGGCTTCTTAATCCTCTGAGCCAGTTTAGGTGCAGCCCCGTCCTGAGGCAGAGGGATGGATGAAACGACCTCAGAGCCCTCCCTTATAGCTTGAGGATTCGATTGGATGAACCCCTAAATCCTGCAGGATGCCACCCTTTTTACCCACAGCCCGGAAACTAGGAGCAATCCAACGAGGGTCAGGATAAAAGAGGAGGGTGGAGGTAGGGCGGCCCTCCTCCCGCCTCAAGGAGCTGGCCCTTTAAGGCCAGGCCAGGCGGGTCGGGAACAAAGGCCCGGAATGTGGGCAGGGCCGGCCTGCGGAGCCACCCAGCGTGAGTCATTCCTATTTCGCGAGACTCGAAATCCTTTCTCTCGCCCGCCGCTTCCCCTGGTCCTGGCCCCAGCCCCTCCCAGCGCTGCCCGCGGTCCACCTGCCGCAGCCTGCAGGGCGGCTCTGCCAGAGCTTGCACGGGGTGGGCTGGCGGCCTCCCTTCCCCGTCGAACCCGCGGGCCCTCACCCTAGCTCCTGGCCCCTTTCTTCTGGCTCCTCAGAGCAGGGGCTGGTGGGCTGGGACTCCTGGCTTCTGGGCCCAGCTCTGCCCCTGGGCTTGGCACTTTGGGCTTCAGTTTCCATGTCTATAAAACAGAAGGAAAATCCCCTCTCTATGGAGAGACTGAAATGACTCTGTTCCTCCCCAAAAAACAAGACAGAACTCCAAGCTCTTCTCTTTTTTTTTTCCCCAGCCTGAGATCTGTCTTTCAATGACCCTTTGTCTCTCAGTAGCTTATCTTATTCCATCCTACCCTACTTGACCCTCCTTGGAGGCTGACCCAGAGACTCAGAGTCCCTGTTTCAAATGAATGCACCGCTGGAAAGGGCAACCCGTCAAAATCCTTCCAACCAGTGACACCTGAACACCAGATGGGGCATTTTGGTTGAAGTGAAGCTGGGGGGGAAGGGGGTGCTGGGGGGGAGAGGGGGGGTGCTGGGGGGGATCCTCAGTTCCATTCTGGAGCTCCATGGGGGGTTCTGTCCAACAAGAGCACCTGGTCTTGGTGACTGGGGTGGGATGATGCAAGGGGGTTAGGGAACTCCGCAGACCCACTCCACGCGTTTCCCAGTTCGCCCCACTCCTGGGCCTGCCCCAGCGCAGTCACTTCCCTGCCTCTGCCTCTCCCTTTCCTCTTGTCCCAGCTCAGATTTCCCTGTCAGCCAGGCTGTCCTGCCAAGTCCCCTCTCCCAGGGCCAGTGTGGATCCCATCCCCTGAAGTCGTGGATTGCTCCATTGTTCGGCCAGACAATTATTTATCCCTTCATCTTTTTTGGCCCATATTTTTGTTTCTTTACAAAATTTGAGTTAGATAGGAAAAGAATGCCTCTTTTAACAGAGAAGTAAACAAATTTTTACATTGTTTATTGACATTATGGTCAGTGGGGACCATAACCTCCAACAGATCATTCTGCCCTTTCCTGGAAACAGGATTAGAGGCCTGTTCTCCCAAAAGGGTAAGTAACCGTCCTACCAGAAAGCCATGGAATCCACTCCTCAGAGCGTGTCGGACCTGGAGCCCGTGGCAGTGTGTGCCCGGTGGGGAAGGAGAAGGCCAAGAGGTGGGGATTTGTGGTAGCCAGGGGGATACCGCAGAAGGCACTCTGGGCCCAGGTTCAAATCCTGGTTCTGCCACAAGCTAGAGGAATGAGCAAGCCTGCTTCCACCTCTGGGCTCCTTTTACCCGGGAGATGAGGGGTTTGGAATAAATGATTTCTTGGGTGCCTTCCAACACAGAGTGATCTAGGAATGGGGAAGCCCCCTCTTCTGACTCAAGAGTCTCAGGGTCTGAGGACACTCCCCCTGGGAGGCGTGGAGGTCAGGCAGCTGTGCAGCCAGGCCCAGGGGCAGAGCCAGTGAGCCACTCTGCTCCAGGCAGCTCAAGGGCATTGGTGACCTATGATGAGTCATTCCTGTCAGCCCTGAGAAAAGCCATATGGCAGTCTCCCCGCATATCAGCTCAAACGCAGACGAAATAGGCCAGAGGAGCAGGGGCCTGTTGGTGATTCTGTAAGTCTCAAAATGAACGACTTCTCAGAAGTGCCAGGCTTCACCTGAAAAGGAGAGGCCTTTGGAGGCTGGTTTCCCATAGAGAGAGAGGCGGAGCCCAGCCCAGGAAGAGTGGTTTGTACATGTGTATGGATTTGGGTGACCTACTCTGCCAATTTGCTTTTAATTAGGTGCCCGAGATCCCTAATCCTCTGTCAGAATTAAGTTTGAAAGGGTGCCTGGGTCTGTCATACTGTGCAGGCACACAGAGTAGGCTCTCAGTACGGTTGGAATGATAGTATTTCCCACTTACGGAAGGAGTACATAACCTTGTGCCTGGCGTAGGGTTAAACTCGGGACAGAGTCATCTTATCTAGTCCTCACATCATTATCATAGTTGAAAAAGTGAAGGCTCAGAGAGCCTAAGTAACTTGCCCAAGGTCACACAGCACAGTTTTTATCCCAATTCTCTGTGTGCCAGAGCCTGTAATTTTAACCCCTGCTCTGCTACCTCCCGGAAGTTGAAGACATACTCCCTGCCTCCAAGAAGCTTGGCATCCAAACATAAACATATGTGGCCTAAGATGAAAGAAGACAATTAAATACTCCCATAAGGGGACACACGTACACTTGCTAAGAGGAGGCATAACAGCTCTGCTTGAGGGGGACCTGCTTAGGCTTTCCTGAGGCTGCACTGGGCCTGTGTCCTGAGCCCCTACACTGCTGTGGCAGAAAGGGCCCTAGACCCAAGGTCAAAAGGCTCGGGCTCAAACTGGTGAGAGGTGATCTAGGTGCTGGGAGGAGGGGGTGGAGAGAGACTTTGATCTGTACTTTGTCAGTTTTGAACCATGTGAATGTTTGAACTATCTAAAAAAAATAAATTTAAAACAAAAACAAATAGGCCCCCAGAAAGGCCAATGGTTAAAGTAAATAGGTTAAAATCAGGCCAAACTGATAACTTCTTCTGCCCGGGCCTTAGCGTCTCCATCTACGAAGTAGGAATGGTGTTGGCCCTGTTTGGCACAAAGGGCTGTTAAACGATCAGTGAGGGAATGTGGGCAAATGTGCTTTGGAAGCTGTCAGGTATTAAAAACAAAGGTGGGGGGCTGGCCCTGTGGCCGAGTGGTTAAGTTCGCGCGCTCCGCTGCAGGCGGCCCAGTGTTTCGTTAGTTCGAATCCTGGGCGCGGACATGGCACTGCTCATCAGACCACGCTGAGGCAGCGTCCCACATGCCACAACTAGAAGAACCCACAACGAAGAATACACAACTATGTACCGGGGGGCTTTGGGGAGAAAAAGGAAAAAATTAAAAAAAAAAAATCTTTAAAAAAAAAAAAAAAAAAAAAAAAACAAAGGTGGGATGAGAGTGAAATCGCTCCTACTCACGAGAGCGGGCTCCCACCTGCGGGACTGGGGGCAGTTCCGAGAGCGGTGCTGACTGGCCTGGCCCAGCTCACGTTTCCCAGGCGCCCCAGCAGCTCCCATGGTCGTGGAAATGCCTCTCTGCCCGCTGGGCAGCCTCCCTCCTTGCCCCCAGTGACTCTCACCTTTAAGCTGCCCCAGGCCCATCTCTCGGGGAGGGAAATTCTCAGACAAGCCCACCCTGTGCCTCGGCTGCCGACCCTCTCTAGCCTGGTATCCTGTGGCTCCTCCCACCCAGGGAGGGCGGAGAGCCAGCCCTCATGACGGAGGACTCTGCCTGTGCCAGGCGCAGCCGCGGGGCCACACCACATTACTCACCGTTCCCTGAACACACCCCACCCTTCCTGGCCTGCTCCTGCCCTGCTCCAGGACTAAAGGCCTTTCTTCCCAGGCCCCCCACCTGAGGAAGCCTCCCGTTTCTTCTCGACCCTGCCCCGTCCCCTCTGCCCAGGCCCTGGTAGAGGCTGGCCCGCTCTGCTGGCCTTGCGCTTCCTTCAGACTTCTCCAGATGGCTCACCTGGCTGCCACCTTCCATACTCCTGGGGCCCCACAGTGCCCCGCTCAGTGACTTGCTCACATTAAACACAAAATAAATGACGATAGCGTTGAATTTTTTATTTGAGTTACTTCAAAGAGTTTTTTTCAAAAAAGGCAAAAGAAGGGCCGGCCCCGTGGCCCAGTGGTTAAGTTCGCTCACTCCACTTCGGCTGCCCAGGGTTTCCCTGGTTTGCATCCTGGGTGCGGACTTGGCACTGCTCATCAGGCCATGCTGAGGTGGCGTCCCACATGCCACAACTAGAAGGACCCACAGCTAAAAAAATATACAACTATGTACCTGGGGGGCTTTGGGGAGAAAAAGGAAAAATAAAACCTTAAAAAAAATAAAAAGGCAAAAGAAAGGGTCTTTGAGGGTGGGACTGGAGACACAATGGCATCTGGGTAAGCAGGGAGTCTTTGCACAGCGAGACTTCACCCTTCACATAGAAGGCCCTGGCCAGGGAGGGCCTTTTCTGCCTGGTATCCTGCTTCAGGAATGGATGACTCAGGTTGGAAGCTGTTGCTGGTCTTCAGGCCAAAACCTGCAAAGGCCCAGACCCCTGAGGCCTCTGTCTGGGGCAGACACTCTCATTGCTCCTGACCTGTGCCAAGAGCAGTGGACCTTGCCCTTGAAAATCGATAGTCTCTAATCCACCAGGGTGGGGTGCCTTTTGAGTGTTATTCTGGTAATTACACCCAACTGGCCCAGGAATCTCCTCCAAGCCCTGGGCACAGTCCTGCTGCGAAGCTCCAGTCCCTGCCCCAGGCTGCAAGCCCGGCCTTACAGCTGCGGCGCCCTCAGGCACGTGCGGAGGCCTCCCCGGGAAGGTAGGCAGGCCTCTGTCATCCACCAGGGGGCCCCAGGAAACAGCTCACGGCCTGGCGTTAGCTTAACCAGCCAAGGGCTGGGCACCTAGTGTTTGCCATCCCTTTGTGAGTGCAGGAGCTGACAGGGTTTCTCTCTAACAAAAGGGGGCTATATATAAACGGAAGCAAAGTGTGCAGGAAGTGACAGGAAGGCCCGGGGGTGGTGATAGGAACGCCATGGGGCCTGCTTGCTTTTTCTTAGGAAGCATTTTCCACCTCCCCTGCAAGGGGTCATGTTGTCAGTGGTTGTCAGGAAACACTGTCATCTCAGTTAGGGGCCAAAGTTAATCACGGGTTTGCCACATAGAAATTTCTAAAGAATTTTTCTGCTCCCTCCGAGTACTCCCCCTAAACAAGAGAACTTTCTGAAAGAGCGCCTTGCTCTGGGCCTTCCAGACCTAGCTGGCACTTTCTTTGCTCTAGGCCCCACTTCGGCTTTGGGGTTCTCAGCAGCATTCCCCAAGCCCACCCAGTCCACCTCTATTCATTGTAACCCTACTCATCCTTCAAGGGCCAACACAGTGAGCTAAAATTTAAACAATAATTAAATAATGAGAATGCTGTATGCCAGGCACAACCCCCATGAGAGGGTAGGAATAGTCCCATTTTACGACTGAAGACATCGAGGCTCAAAGAGCTCACCTGCCCAAAGGCACAGACAGTAAAGGATGGTCCTGGTGTCGAAATCCTAACCCTGCATTCTTTCTTTTGCAGACCAGTGGTTCTCAAAGTGTGGTTTCTGAAGGTGCGGCGGCGGCAGCCTCACCTGGGACTTGATAGAAATGCAAATTCTCAGGTTCCGCCCCTGGCCTGCTGAATGAGAAAGTTGAGGTGGAACCCCACACTGTGTGTCAACAGGCTCCAGTTTGAGGTCCACGGCCTACAGCGTGCTGCCAGCTGGGTGGTCACTGGTGCTTCACTTGCTTACTCTCTTCTAAGCTCAGTGCAGGACGCCTTCACGTTGATTTTGTCATTGAATTCTCTTAACAATACCCATTTTATTTTATTTTATTTTTTTCTTAAAGATTGTCACCTGAGCTAACATCTGTTGTTAATCTTCTCTTTTTTTCTTTCTCCCCAAAGTCCTCCAGTACATAGTTGTATATTTTAGTTGTGGGTCCTTCTAGCTGTGGCATGTGGGACGCCGCCTCAGCATGGCCTGACGAGCGGTGCCGTGTCTGCGCCCAGGATCCAAACCAACAAAACCCGGGGCTGCCAAAGTGGAGCGAGCGAACTTAACTACTTGGCCACAGAGCTGGCCCCGACAATGCCTATTTTACAGATGAGAAAAACCGAGGCTCAGAACAATTTAGTGATTTTGCCCAGGATCACCCAGCTGTTAAGTCTTAGAGCCGGGATTTGAACGCAGGCAGGCTGTGGAGGCTGTGTCCTTAACCACTACCACATAGAGCCCCTGGAATCACAGGCTGTGTAAGCCCCTCAAAGGTGGACACTAGTCTAAAGTATATATAGGAAATATACCTCGATCTTCCCACTTAATAGTGAATAAATCAAAACTGGCATTTTGCAGCAGCAGCCAGCATGCTCCAGCAGCTCCTGCCGCCCCAGGCTGCCCAGCACTTCTCATCATGTGCCTGTTTACACGGGCCTGATACATTTGTCCTCAGCTCCTTTTCACGTCCTCACTCAGAAACATTTACTGAGACGTTTACTAAGCCTTTCTTGATTTTGTTTTCTCTTGTTGGTGCCCTCTAGTTGATTCTGACTCCCAGTGCCCCTGTGTGCAGCAGGGTGGAACCTGCCTGGTCTTCTCTCGCCATCCTCTCACCTTCCGGCACTCTATCAGACAACACTCCGCTGCTATTCACAGGGTTTCCACGGCCAATTTTTTGGAAGTGGGTGGCCAGGTCCTTCTTCCTAGTCTGTCTTAGTCTGGAAGCTCCACTGAAACCTGTCCACCGTGGGTGACCCTGCTGGTATTTGAAATACCCGCGGCAGAGCTTTCAGCATCACAGCAGCACACGGTCACCGCAGCCTGACAACTAACAGTGTGTTTCCCTGACCAGGAAAGGAAGCTGGGCTGTGGTGGTGAGCGCTGAATCTTAACCACCAGACCACCAGGGCTGGTTTGATTTTGTGGTGGAACCTAAATCCAGATAGGAGGCCTAAGCACAGATAATTGAAAATGACTTTCAGAACGATTAATTGTAAAGCAAAATATCGACATTCCTCATGATGGTGTATATGAGGTTTGTAAGTCCCCACTAGATTATACGTTCCCAAAAGGTGAGAATTATTTCCTTGGAATTTCAGACAATTAGAATAAGAAGCAGTAGGAGTCGTGCCCTACAATCTCTGGCTACAGTCCAGGGGAGAAGACCTCATGAAGCAGATCACGTCTGACAGCGAGATGGGAAAAAGGGAAGACGGTGCGTTTCCCACCCCAGCCAGCCTGCCAGTTCAGTTCCATGGACGTGTTTCCAGCTACTGTCGTGTGCTAGGCACCGAGATACAACAAAGAGCCCCGCCTTCCCTATACGGTGTCCCCCTAATCCCCTAAAATGGCGAGGCCAGCAGAGAATAAAGTGCATAGAGGGGGCAGCCAGGAGATGAACAGACCCGCGCAATCCCACCCCAGTAGATAAGCTTCATGGGCACAAGGACGTTATCTGTCTGGTTCACTGCTCTATCCCAGAGCCTGGCACCTAGCCTGGAGTGCTGAGTGAATGAATGATGCATTCCTCACCCACCGTGCTCGTTCAGAAGGACCTTAAAAGATAGGCTCATGGTGAGCTGTTCTGCATGGATCTCTTATACGGAGCCCTCTGCGGGCGCCAGTAAATGGCTGTCTTACGTGGGCACGTCGGCTCTAGACTCCCCTCAGTATATCAGCACAGCTTCAGCATGTGTGTGTGTGTGTGTGCATGTGTGTGGAGTACATGAGTACCGCTTCAGCGTGTGTGTGTGTGTGCATGTGTAGAGTACATGAGTGCTGCTTCAGCATGTGTGTGTGTGTCTGTGTAGTACGTGAGTACAGCTTCAGCTTATGTGTGTGTGCGCATGTGTGTAGTACATGAGTATAGCTTCAGCGTGTGTGTGTGTGTGTGTAGTACATGAGTACAGCTTCAGTATGTGTGTCTGTGTGTGTGTAGTACATGAGTACAGCTTCAGCGTGTGTGTGTGTGTAGTACATGAGTACAGCTTCAGCATGTGTGTGTGTGCGTATGTGGAGTACATGAGTACAGCTTCAGCGTGTGTGTGTCTGTGTGTGTGTAGTACATGAGTACAGCTTCAGCATGTGTATATGTGTGTGCATGTGTGTAGTACATGAGTACTACACAGCATGTGTGTGTGGAGGACATGAGTACAGCTTCAGCATGTGTGTGTGTGTGTGTGTGTGGAGGACATGAGTACAGCTTCAGCATGTGTGTGTGTGTGTGTGTGTGTGGAGGACATGAGTACAGCTTCAGCATGTGTGTGTGTGTGCGTGTGTGTAGTACATGAGTACAACACAGCATGTGTGTCTGTGTGTGTGTGGAGGACATGAGTACAGCTTCAGCATGTGTGTATGTGTGTGCGTGTGTGTAGTACATGAGTACTACACAGCATGTGTGTGTGTGTGTGTGTAGGACATGAGTACAGTTTCAGCGTGTGTGTGTGTGTGTGTGTAGTACATGAGTACAGCTTCAGCGTGTGTGTGTGTGTCTGCATGTGTGTAGTACATGAGTACAGCTTCAGCATGTGTGTGTGTGTGTGTGGGTGTGTGTAGTACATGAGTACAGCTTCAGCATGTGTGTGTGTTATACATGAGTACCGCTCCAGCATGTGTGTGTGTACGGTACATGAGTACCGCTCCAGCATGTGTGTGTGTACAGTACATGAGTACAGCTCCAGCATGTGCGTGTGTACAGTACATGAGTACAGCTCCAGCATGTGTGTGTGTACAGTACGTGAGTACAGCTCCAGCACGTGTGTCTGCTGTCCCTGTGGTCGGCAGTGTCTGGTCCTGGCCACAGACGAGACAGGCTACAGAAGAGGAAGAGATGCTGTTCCCTCACTGGAGGAAGCCCAGTGCAGCTCTGGGGCAGGTGAGACCAAGAGAGAGGGGAGTCCCCAGAGCACTGAGACCCAGAGCCAGGGGGACACAGCCCTCAGGGGCTGCCCAGTCCTGAGTCAGCTGCCCGCTGCCAGCGTCAGCCAGGCAGAGGCCTCAGCCCAGAGCCAGCCGGCCAGGACTGCCACAGCCCCAGCCCTAGGAGTCCCCATTCTTCCCGGCCCGGCCTGGCAGATCCAGCCCGAGTTCTCACACGGCTCTCCCTTCCTTCCTCGGGGTTGGAATGAGGCGGCGCGGTGCAAAAACACACGTTCTCCGGGTCTCAGCTCTGCACTCTGAGCACCAGCTCTGATGTCATGGCCAGGGTCTGAGGAGAATGAAGGTTGGTGAATGGATGGCAGTGTGCTTGGAGTCAAGGGGTCCAAACTGAGCCTGGCTGTCCTCTCTTCTCTCGGGGACCTCAGGCAGGTCATCCACCCTCACTGCTGCTCAGCTTCCTCTGTCGTAAAATGAGAGGCTGCCACCTCTCCTCCCTCACTGTGAGGAGCGAGCGTGTGGTCTATCTGCACAAAGAAAGGCACGAACCACTGCCAGACTCTGCCAGACTCTGCCAAACCCTCAGCAAAAACGCTGTGTCAGGCAGCCAGCCTGGTGGAGCAGCGGTTAAGTCCATGCACTATGCTTGGGCGGCCCGGAGTTCGCTGGTTAGGATCCCGGGTGTGGACATGGCACTGCTTGTCAGGCCATGCTGTGGCAGGCGTCCCACATATAAAGTAGAGAAAGATGGGCACAGATGTTAGCTCAGGACCAGTCTTCCTCAAAAGAAAAAAAAAAAAATTTGTATAAGTCCCAGGGCAGTTCTAACCCAAACCCCAAGGCGTTCTCTAGCACTGGATCCACCATGGATTCTGAACATGCTGAACAGTCGAAACTCCAGAATTCTTCCAAATTTATAGCTTCTCTTTTACTTTCTAAATTTAAAAAAATTTTTAATTTTTGTTTATTTATTTTTTTGAGGAAGATTAGCCCTGAACTAACATCTGCTGCCAATCCTCCTCTTTTTGCTGAGGAGGACTGGCCCTGAGCTAACATCCGTGCCCATCTTCCTCTACTTTATATGTGGGACGCCTACCACAGCATGGCGTGCCAAGCGGTGCCATGTCCACACCCGGGATCCAAACTGGCAAACCCCAGGCCGCCGAAGCAGAATGTGCAAACTTAACTGCTGCATCACCTGGCCGGCTGACACCTTCTCTTTTAATAATTGCATTTATTCAACACTTCCTATGTTCCTGGCACTTCTCTAAGCGTTTTTATGTATTATGTCACTTACTTCTCATAGAAAGTTTATGAGGGGAAATGTAGGTTCAAAGAGATTAAGGAACTTGCCCGAAGTCACACAGCTAGGAGATAGGACAGCCAAGATCTGAACCCAGGTCTATCTGAAGCCAGAGCTCAAACTCGTAGCCGCTGTGTTATTCTGCAAGCCTCTGCTTAGCTCTTGTTCTCTGCCACCTTCCTGGAAGGCCAGGGCCCTGAGGAAATCTTTCCTCTAGTGCGTAACACAGCTTGTGGGAGTGGTGTGCGCTCAGGAAAAAGGAAGGAAGGAGGGAAGGAAGAAAAGAAGGATGGACGGAAGGAGGGAGAGAAGGAGAGAAGGAAGGAGGGAGGGAAAGAAGGAAGGAAGGGAGGGAGGGAAGGAGGGAGCGAGAGAAGGAAAGAAGGAAGGAGGGAAGGAGGCAGGGAGAGAAGGAGAGAAGGAAGGAAGGAAGGAGGGAGGGAAGGAAGATAGGCTAGTCCTGCCCTTGGCTGCTGACCCAGACCCGGGCTGGAAGCACCCTTTCTACAGCCTGGGGCAATGCCCAGAACAACAAAGCAGATGTCAGGTCTCTGCTGTGCCCTCACTCTTGCTAAAAATACAAAGAGCATGAGCCCTCCAAGGCCACCAAGCAGAGATATCCAGTTGCTCTCCGGGGTCAGTCCTGTACAGCCCGATCCTGCCACGCAGCACCTGCTCCCTCTTGGCCTCCTGCCCGACAGCTGGCCCCTGTCATCCCTGTGACTGTTTACAGCAAGGCAAAGTCCAGTTTTGCAGAAGTGGGAACTCCTGAGCCGCCAGGCCCAGCCCAGCCTCACTCATGCTGAGCGGTGGGACACCAGGACTGTTTCAGGGTCTTTTCCCCTGAGCCCAATCAGAGCAAACCCTTTTTTGCCGGGGGTCCATTCCCACAGCCATCAAATGGAGGCAGTCAGGCCCTCGAGCCCCTTGTGGAGTTCGAGCAGCAGCCTGGTTTGGGAATGTGGACACTGGCCTCAGCCAGGACCCCAGAGTCAAGCCCCAGTGCTGTGCCTCAATCACTGCGTGACTTGGACCTCTGTTAGCACCTATTAAAAATGGCAATAATAAGACTGCAAAACAGCGAATGCGTTACTTTGTTTTTAAAGGTACATATTTATATGCATAGACAAATCCAGTAGGATGTGCGCTGAGATATTACCAGTGGCATCTCTAGGCACCAGGATCTGAGGTATTCTTTTCCTTTTTCTAAATCTTCCTCAATGAACATATGCAGTATGTGAAAAAGTGTTAAAACAACCACCACATTATTGGTATTTAAGTATTTGTTTTGACTTATAGGACAGTTTGAGAATAACGTTTATGAAAGTAGCTTGCAAACTTTAAGGTGCTTTGCGAGTGTCAGGGGTTCTCAATGTCGTTTCCCCCGAGGGCATGCTGGAACTGCAGGGGTGGGTAGAGAAGAGCTCCCTTCCGACTCTGCACCCGGAGCCCCTGCAGTCCGCAGCGGCGCTCTGGCCCTCCTCAGTTCTGTCCTTGCCGTGCAGGAAGGGGAGAAGAGGATCGGCCATGAGATGCCTTGGTGGAAGCAAGGGCGTGGCCACAGCGTCCCCACTGTACACCACAGTGTAACAACCTCGCCTGCTCTGTGGATGAATCAGCAGCATTGATTGAGCACCCACTGCGTGCAGTGCCCTGTACTCTGTTCTGAGAAGATAGCTCTGTTTGCTTTTCAGTCAGTCAACAAACATTTATTGAGCATCCATCTATTGGGGGCAAGTCAGAGCACAGAGGGCACGGCATAGAGATGAATAATTCAGACAGGGAGTTTGTGATGAATTACAAAAAGGGATGGGTACCATGTGAGAGATATAAATGAAGCAGGAAAGCCTCCATCTGGGGAAGTTAGAGGGGACCTTGTGGGCTTCAACGACAGCTCAGCTGGATCTTGAAGGACAAAAAGAATCCTTCAGAATATTCTTCCTCTGGTAATCACAGAGTCCCTGCCTTGGGAACCAAGATCCTAACGGAAGAGACTGGTAAACACACTGGTAAAGGGTTTCCAAATGGGTATTAATGTAACCCACAGTAATTTTCAGGGCCCAGCACAAAATGAAGGTGTGGGGCCCCAAGTTCAAAATTATTAAGAATTTCAAGATGGCAGCAGCAGGGCAATAAACCAAGTAAAGATTCTTCTCAGTGCTGGGCCCTTCTGAGTAGGCTCTGTGAAGTCAGGCCAGCCTACTGGTAAGTAGGGGGTAGAAAAGGGTTAAGGATTTCTTGTTGCCAAGAGGACCATTGGCCTTGGGAAACCCAGTGACTGTTTCACTGTTTGCATCTTGGGTCCAGGTTGGCCTCCAGAAGGTGAGATAACCTAGCCAGAAGTAGTTCTGTACTTCACTCTTCCCTTTGTTGGCCAGTGGAGTATCCTGTCTCTGGAATAATGGTGCCAAAAAGGCCAGAGGCTGTTGGCTCCTTTCCCGAGGGCCAGGATTGGGGAGCAGCAAAGAACACAAACTCAGACACCTTCAGTAGTAGAAGTGGTGGGAAATGCTTCTCGCTGGGAAGTGCTGGCCCCACCAAAAGGCAATCAGCTTCAAACCGTGCACACTTCTGTCTGCCAACAGGGCATCAGTTTCAGCCCTGTGGCCACCTCTTATTTTACAGATCAGGAAACTGAGAACCAGAGAGGGCAAGGGACCTGTCCAAGGCCACACAACTAGACAAAGCTGAAAACAGAGCACAGTTTTCTATAACTCTTGTCAAGTGCCCTTTCCCTAACAGCCAAGTGCCTTTTGGTGCCCTCTGCACTGGACTGTGAGGCCCAGGGTGTGGGGCTGCTCTCTACAGTGATCTTAAGACCTCCAGGACACTGCTTGGCTTGCGAGAACCACTGCTGCCTGCTGGAGGATGCCGTTCACTGGGCTCTAGTGGTATGTAGAAGAGTTTGGTCCGGGTGAAAGATGCTCACCTTCCAAGCCTTTAACCCTTACACGTGAGCAGATGGTAGAATTGCCAGGCCTGGAGAGGGGCCCACACCAATGTCTGGGGTAAAAAAGGCCAAAGAGATCCAGTAGGTGCCAGGGGCAATTTCTAATCTGCTACTAATGACCTGTCAGGGGAGGAGGCTTAGCCCTTCCTGTGGAGTATCTTTGTTAGAGTCGAAGGGCATTGGAGTAGAGAGTCCTGACCTGGGTCAACAAAAAGACTAGGGAGAGTCAGGAGTCAAGATTCAGGATAACAAGGTGGGGCTGCAAATATGGAGATCAGGATCCAGTGAGAAGCGGCTGCCCGCAGGAGGTAGGCTCAGGAGCCCCAGAAACGCAGCCGGCTGAACCCCCGCTGAAGCCTCCTAGGCAGGAACAACTCCAGCTGTCAATTAGTAGCACAAAGTGCCCTGAGGGTGTCAGATATTTACACCGTACAGAGCAGAATGTTTGCATATGTGTAATCATATAAAATTTGTACAGCCTAAGGACATAAGCTGAGGCTGCATTTTAAGGATTAGCAAAGTGAGCCCAGAGGAGTGAAGTCACTTTCTTAAGATTCTGACTAGTTAAGTTCTAGGACTGGGACAAGAAGTCTTAGTCTGTTGCCCTGTGATCTGGCCCCTGGCTCCTCTCCATCTCATCATCTCTTTCCAGTGCTACAGCCTGTCCTCCCTGCCTCTTTGCAGAGGAGGGGAGAGGTCTGGGACGAGGCAGGCAGGTACGCATTTGTGGAGTAGCCATTGAACATCCTACTCCATATGGGGCTCCTGAGCCTGCTTCCTGCAGGGCAGCAGCTTTGTGCCCGATCGTGACCTCCACCATGTTTGCAGCCCCGCCATGGTCTACGGAGTCCTGACTCCTGACTCTCCCTGTGCCCCTCCTCGCCATCCACCCAGTAAGCCCTTCCTTCCATCAAGGATGTTATTTCCACCATGAGGTCTTCGACGACACCTTACATCCGATGATTGGTCTGTTCTCTCATTGGACTGTGACCTCCTTCAGGCTGGGAACCTTGGTGTGAGGCTGGCACTTACTGACAAGTAGAAGTTGTTTAGCTTATAAAGGGAGGGGATGACCCGTCCAGGTCTGCTCTTTAGACAGGAAACTACAGCTTGCACAGTCATTTCCCAAACCAGTGTGCCGTAAGGGCAACCTTACCTAGTCCACGCACACGATGCAAACACAGGTGGGTCTCCCCTTTAAAAACATTCCGGTATGTGAAAAGCCAAATTAATTGACAAGACAGCAAAATAGGGGAGGGAGGGGGGAGGCGGGGGGCCTATATTACAAATGGACTTTCCACAGACTCCTTTAAATAGTACCCTTGGTGAATATTTTTCTAATCTTAAACTGAGGAAAGCCTTTGTAAGCATGATGTGAAATCCAGAAGCCATAAAGGGTCAATACATTTAACTGCATAAAAAGTAAAGCTATTTAAATGCAAAATAATAATAGTAATAATAGCATATTCTCCTGTAGCACTGATGTCACTCCAAACACTGTGCTGAACACTTTATATACATCGACTCATTTACTTCTCAGAATAATCCCATGAAGTCAGTGCTGTTCTTACTCCCGTTTAAAGATAGGGAACCGGATGGGAAGTAACTAAGCCTTGGTCATTGAGCTGGTAAATCAGAGACAAAACCAGGATTATCAAGGCATTGGCCTCAGAGTGTGTGCTCTAGCCGCTTCCTGCGCTGCCACATGCCATGAAATGTCAGAAGACAAAGACAAAGGAGGAAAAACTGCAACACAGAGGACAAAGGACTGAGTTCCCTGATGTCTGTAGATGTCTTTAAAGTGAACCCATTAGAAGAACAGAGAATACGAACAAACAAGCCACTGAAGAAGCATCACAAATGGCTGTCGTGTGTGTGTGCGTGTCCTTTTAGATCAGCAAAGATGTAAGAGACTGATAAGACTCCATGTTGATGAAGCTGTGGATAAACAAGCATTTTCATGCACTTGGTGGGAACGTAAATGTAAATATAAATTACTATCTAATGTACTCAAATTCGCTATAATCTTTTTTAAAGGACAATTTGGCAATTATTTATTAAAATTTAAAATATTCTTATTCATTTACCTAATAAGTCCACTTCTAGGAATTTATCCCACAGAAAACGCTCCCCAAACCGCAAAAAGGTATTCACGGCGCCACTGTTGGTGATGCAAAAGATTGGAAATGACCCAAATCGTAATTGATGATGTGTTGGCTAAATAAATAGAGCTACATCCACTCAGTGAAATACTATATATGCCTTAAAAAAGAATGGGGTCGATCCGTATGCATAGATATGGGACGATATAGAAAACATAATATAAAATGTATTTAGTGGGGAGAAAATCATTGCAAATATGATATTATCCTATATTGGTAGAAACTAAATGAAATATTCAGAGTATCTATTTTATATTACTATGCACTGGTGTCAGCATAGGAAGCAAATATGGAAGAAATTTATATCATAATAAAGATTTTCCCTTTCTAAGTTATATATTTTCCCAATTTGAATTTTTGACAACTAGATGTCATCCTTTTTTTTTTTCTTTTTACTGTCATGCTTTATTTTAGATGAGCAGAGAGAAAATAGGTAACAACTAGGCAAGGCAACTATAGTTGTTATTATAGAATAAAAAGTGGTTGATGGGCAAAGGTTAGAATAGCTGTCTAACTGTAGGGTACAGTAAAGGATTGACCTAGGCATGCCACAACAGCAAAATATGAAAACTTCATTCCTTTAAGATTATACCAAACATTAAGTGCAAAGTCTGATCATTCCAAGGATATCTGAACAAGAATTTAACCTGGTATTAACGGCTGAATTTTACTTGAAATTTCTAAATTTTATCTTAAGTCACAGGGTAAATCAGTGTTGCATTTCTACTTAAGTTTGAGTGAAAATGAGTTCTGTGGACTCAGAGACACTATCTCCAATACCTAGTGTAGGGTCTAAGCTATGAACACACAGCAGGTGCTCAATAAATGCTTGTTAATTCATAGGCAATGCACAAGTCAACATACTTTCAGTGTGCATTCACCTTGTTCCTTCTTTCTCGGCTTGACTATACAGAGTCCAATAGCATCTCAATATAATAAAGATAAAATTAAATATAAGATAAATAAATAAATAGCAAAACAAGATTCTCCTCTGTTCATTCATTTATTCCCCAGCAAGTACGAGGTCTACCTGCTGAGCCACAGACACTGATGCTGGATGTTGGGAGTGCAAAGACTGGTTGACGCGGCTGCTGCCCTCAGGGGACTTCTTCTTTAATGGGGGAAGCAGATGGCAAATCTAGTGGGAGCCATCGGGTGTGGAAGGTGCCATGGGAGAAATGTGCTCTGGGCTCAGTTCTCCTGGGGTGTGGGCAGGGCCACTGGGGCAGAATTTTGAAAGATGAGCAGATAAGGTGGCAGCAATCTCAAAGAGAGCACCGTGGGCTCAAATCTCAGGACAGAAGGGGTCCTTGGATATGGATGGAAGGTAGAAGGTTGGCGATGAGGCTGGAGAGGCGTGGAGGGGGGACAGATCAGATGGGTCCGACAAGGAACTTAGACTGTGTTCTCAGGGCAGAAGGTCTTCCTCAGAAAGTGACATCCTCACAGGGGGATTTTAGAAGGGTACTTCCACAGTAGTACAAAGGACAGATTGGGGTGGAGAGAGTCAGGAGTCCAGGGGAGACATGCTGGGGGTCTGAGGCACAGCGTGGGGAGTGGGTCTGGAAATGGAACTGCCCAAAGAGAGGTTAAGGAAGTAGAACTGGCAGGACTTGGTGAATGATTGGATGTTGAAGGTGTGGGAAAGGAAGGTGCTAAGGATGACACTCTGTGTTTCCAGTTGGGTGGCAATCCTTGAGCATTCATTGTCTGGAATCTCGCTCTCAGCATTGCAGCCCCAGTATGATTCAATTAATGAATAACTTTCCGGGACACAAGGCAGCTCTTGTGTAAAGTGAGGGGCACCTTTGGTAATCTTCTGCACGGACCTATTTGCCTGCTGCTGATCACAAGAGTCTGCTGGGGCTACCACGCCAGGGCATTTGGAAGCCTGTTAGGGGCAAGAGTCCTCTCTGACTGATGCTCACTGCTGAGCACAACCCAGGTCAATACTACTTCCAAGCAGGGGGCGAGTAGTGCATTCGGATCAAGGTTACAGAGCGATGGAGAGAAAAAAAAGATCATGATGAGTGATGCCTCTTTTCAAAGTGCTATGATGGTCCCTAGGTCCTCTGCTCTTGGCTTTGGATATCAGAGTCCTGAGCGTCCCTCACCTCCCCATGGTTTTTGTGAACCAACAATGAGGGCAGTTTTAGGTCCTACGGGACGTTGCAGCCCTGGCCTTTAGCAAGGTTCAAGTGGCACTGAGCCCTGATTTCACAACTCCCTGCAAAATCACCCCTCACCTCCTGCTTGCTGACAGCGCTCTGCTGGGGCAAAAATAGTCCTGTCACACTCACAATGCCCTGCCCTGCTCGTGTCCACAATCTGGGGTTGTTGACTCTCAACCCAAGGTCCTTTCTTCCTCTCAGTCATCGCCGCTAAGAACCCCCAGCCCAGGACCAAAAGCTGGCTTGTCTGCTACCTTGGTCAGAGGGCTGGAGGCAATTCTGACTGCAGAAGCCTCTGGAAACCCAGTGCTATCAGAGCTCCATAGAGCTGGTCTTAAAACCGGAGGCCTCTTGGCTGAGCCCTGAGTCCCTGGAGGGACGATGTCTGCTGTGGACAGACGTCACTGAGGGAGCAGTTGGGCGTCACCAGGCTGGCTTCTTCCCCTGGTCCCTTGGTGCGTCTTATCTCATAGTGCAGCTGGGCTGGGGGTGCTGCCCGGCTTTGTGGGAGCTGCCTTTGAAGGCCAAGAGTGTTTCTCTTGAGGTCTTTCTCAGCGCTGAAGAGGCAGGGTCTGGGCCACATTTTGAAAGGAGAGCCTTTCGAAAGAGCAAATTGGCCAGCAGCAGGGGGCATATGAAATAACTTGTCAGTTTCGATCAAGAGACCCCCTATTTTCCCACCCCCTTACCCCTCCTGCTCTGCTCATCCCTCCAACTGTACCTTAAACCTAAAAGGCAGACTGTAGCCTAATGTGGATCTTGTTTACATTCTTGGTGAACTCTCCATTAATCTATACCAAATAAAAACGTGCGCTTTGAAGCCAGAATGGGGTCAAATCTGCTTTTCCTACTTGGACAAGCTCAGTTCTCTGAGCCTTAATTTCCTCAAACACAAAATGGGAACAAATGAGCTGCTGACCCCTCCCTCCCGTTGCTATGAGGATGAGAAGAGATAATATATGTAACATAGTGCAGGCCCTGGGAGATAACACAAGGGGGTTACCACCATTGCTGGAGGTATTCAGAGTTGAGTTTTTAATGCTTTTTTCCCCCTTTTCTAGCAACTCTATTTTGTTATTTTGTTACTATGTCATTTATTTTGATACTCTCTGTTCCTTCTTCATCCTTCCAGTCTTCTACTTTATTTCTTTAAGCATGTTAATAATTCTAAGTCTTTAGAATTCAGTGTGTGCATGTCTCAATTCATATACTAAATTTTCAAGAGTTAAAGAGAAATGTAGTCCTACCAATGCAATAAAGTTGTGCTTAAAGGAAAAATATTTTACGTGCTTTAGTATTTTAATTAAAAGTAAATAAAATTGAAATAATCCAAATGTCTATCCACTGGTAAATGGATAAATAAAACATGATATATGCATACAATGCCATACTGTTCAGCAATAAAAGGAACAAAGTCCTGACACAGGCTGCAGCGTGCGCAAACCTCAAAAGCACTGTAAGGGAAAGAAGCCAGAGGCAAAAGACTACAGGCTGTATGGTTCTGTTGATATGAATGTCCAGACTAGGCAAATCTATTGAGACAGAGAGCAGATCAGTGTTGCCTGGGGCAGAGGTGGGAATGGATACTGACTGCAAATGGGCATGATAGATTTTTTGAGGGTAATTAAAATGTTAAATAAAATTTTAAAATTCAGTTCCTCAGTCACGTTAGCCACATTTTGAGTTGCTCAACAGGCACACGTGGTGGCTAGTGGTTACTGTATTGGTCAGGGCAGTTCTAAATATTATAATTCATAAGCCTATGAGTATAGATTAGACTCTGGACCTTACGAAATTCTTACTTTTTTTTTAACCACAGTGCAATAAAACTACAAATTAAAGCTTAAGCGACCACAGGGCAATAAAACTGAATATTAAAGCTTAAGTTTCTAAAAATATGCTTTTAATACACTTTTACATTCAAAAAATAAATTAAAAATTCAATTACACAATAATCAAGACTACACAGTACTGACACGAGAGTAGACAAACAGATCAATGGAAAAGACTTGAGAGTCCAGCAATAAATGCCCATATTTGTCATCAATTGACTTTTAACAAGGGTGCCAAGACAATTCAGAGGGAAAAAAATAGTCTTTTCAGCAAATGACACAGTAGCAACTAGATATTTATTTGCAAAACAATGAAACTGGACCCTAATCTCACACCATATACAAAAATTGACTCAAAATGGATCATAAGCCTAAATTAAGAACTAAAACTATAAAAGGCTTAGAAGAAAATACAGGAGCAAATCTTTGTGACCTTGGGTTAGGCAATGGTTCTTAGAAATAGCAAAAACATAATTGATAAAAGAATAAATAAGACGGGCTTCATCAGAATTAAAAACTTCCGTGTTCCAAATGACACCATCAAGAAAGTGAAAGGAAACTCATAGAATGGGAGAAAATGTTTGCAAGTCGTAATTCTGATAAGAGGTTAATATCCAGAATTTATAAAGAACTCTTACAACTCAATAAATAAGAGGACAAATAACCCAGTTAAAATGGCCATTTTCTAAAAAAGCTACATGAACAGCCAATAAGCGCGTGAGAAGATGTCCAACATAATTAGTCATCATTGCAAATCATTGAGATGCCACTTTACACCTACTAGAATGGCTATAAATAAAAATAGTCGAGGGGCTGGCCTTGCGGCAAAGTGGTTAAGTTCACGCGCTCCGCTTGGGAAGCCCAGGGTTTCACGGGTTCAGATCCTGGGCGCGGACATGGCACCGCTCATCAAGCCATGCTGAGGCGGCGTCCCACCTGCCACAACCACAAGGACCTACAACTAAAATATACAACTATGTATTGGGGGACTTGGAGAGAAAAAGCAGGGAAAAAAAGAAGAAGATTGGCAACAGTTGTTAGCTCAGGTGCCAATTTAAAAACAAAAAGTCAAAATATCAACTGTTGCTGAGGATGTGAAGTAACTGGAACTCTCATTGCTGGTAGGAATGTAAAACGGTACAGTCACTTTGGAAAACTCCTTGGCGGTTCTTCAAAAGGTTAAACATAGAGTTACCATTTGACCCAACAATTCCACTCCTAGATATCTACCCAAGAGGAATGACAACATATATCCACATGAAAACTTGGACATAAATGTTCATGGCAGTATTGTATTCATAATAGTCATAGCAGAAACAACCCAAATGTCCATCAGCCAAGGAATAGATAAATCAAATGTAGTGTATCCATGCAATGGAATGTCATCTGACAATAAAAAGAAATGGAGTACTGATACAGGCTATAACATGATGAACCTTGAAAACATTATGCTAAGTGAAGAAGTCAGACACAGAAGATCACGTCACATAATTTCATTTATATGAAACATCTAGAACAGGGAAATCTATTGAGACTGGGAGGATGGAGGAATAGGAAGTAACTGATAACAGGTACAGGGTTTCTTTCAGGGATAACGAAAATGTTCCAACACTAGATTATAGTAGTGGTTGCAGAGCTCTCTAAATATATTAAAACCCATTGAATTGTACACTTTAAACAGGTGAATTTGACGTTATGTAAATTATATTCTAAAAAAGCTGTTTCAAAAAAATCAATTACAGACTTTTTAGTTAATTATGAGAATCACAACAAATTATGGAATGTAGTCAAAGTTGTGTTAAAGGTAAATGCTGCCATTATAAAAAATGATGAAAATAAACAAACTGAAATTCATCTCAGAAAAGTTATGAAAAGAACAGTAACACAATCCAAAGGAAAATAGAAAGAACAAAATTGAGACAATTCCAGAAATTTGTGAGCTACAAAGCAGAATATCAGTAGGCTTAGTAAATAAACCTCTGGGATTAATTTTTTTTTTCCAGAAAAAAAAGTACAATAAACTATTCCCTGTAAATGTAATCAAGAAAAAACAAAAAGAAAATAAGAATAGATAAAAGCAGAATTAAAAAGATGTTATAAATATAGCAGAAGAGGAGATTTTTTTAAATGGAAAAAATTAGAAATCTGAATATCTTAAATATATCAACTCTTCTCAAATTAATTTGCTAGGTTTATTGCCAAATCAACTTGATGCAATAATTCTCTTGTTCATTTGGCAAAATATTAAGGTAAGATTGCCAAGAACACTTAGAAAAAAAGGATAAAGAGGGAAGATTTGCCCTACAAAATAACGTCTATTAAATAAACAGATCAGTCAACTTTGAAACCGATCTTAGGATAAATAAGAACCTAAGGAATATTGAGAAAGTATCACAAACTCACCAGGGAGGGGATACATTATTTATCAAATACATTTCAAATAGCTTAAATAGTTAAAGGTCAAAAAGAAACAGCAAAATCAGAAGATAAGATCGTGACCCTGAAATGGGGAAAGACTTTTCAAACATAAAAAAAGTGGCAGAAATCACAATGGAAAAGATTAATAGACATCAAAAATGTTAAACTTCTGACACGTGGAAAAACTTCTTAAAATTAAAAGGCATGTTACAGATATTATAAATTTATATCCTGAACAAGGAAACGCTTAGCACCTATTAAGTATATTTATGGTCCCAATTTTCTAAAATAAAACAAAACTCCTTTATATACACAGGGAAAAAAACCAGAATGCTAAGCACAAAATGTTAGCAGTTATAGCTTGTGGGCTTATGAATACTGTCTGGCTCTACAACTTGTGTGGCCTTGGGCAAGTCAGTTAACCTCTCCATGCCTCAGTTTCCTCACTGAGGAAATGAAAATGACAATGAAAGATGAAAATAACAATAGTGCCTTCCCGATAGTGTTGTTGTAAGGACTAAACGAGTTAATGCACGTAAAGTACTTACAACAGCGCCTGGCACGTAGTAGGACTCCATAAATCTTAGTACTGCTGTTATTATCGTATGCTCTTTTACAGACAGGCTCCTGAAGCTCCCATTTTCTTGACCCAGAATATTAAAGGTAGTACTGAGAACACGGTAACACATGAGAACATCACCTGACAGCGACAGACTCAAAGGTTATAAGAAATGGACCAGTGAAAATAGGTCAGACAAATTAAAGAGTAAAGGCGAATATTACTCATATTACATAAAGCAAGGGAGAGATGTACACACGATGAATTGAAGAAGTCTCAAAAAAAAAAAAAAAATTATACCTTGAGATGAAATAGGGCCAAGGGAAATTCCCACTTCTCTTGCCTTTGGCCAGGAAGATTTCATGGAGGAGATAGGCTCTTAGAAGCGAAAGAAGAGGAGAATTTATTAGCTGGAATTACCATTAACAATTAGCATGAAGAGCTGCTGTAGGAGCCTGTATCTCTGAAAATAGAGCTAACTCCGCGTGGGAGGCGTGGATGGATTGGGGTACCGTTAGCTGGGAGGAATGCTGGACTGCTGAAGGCCAGAGGGTCAAACATGGCCCATGCCTTGTTGCACCCCTTGAGTAGAATGTTGAATCCTTCTCGTATAAGGGACTTTTTATTATCACCAATAGGATTTTTCTCTGTAACTCTGGGCTCTTTTGTGTAGATGGGAGGTTCTCTCCAGAGACAAATTGATCTTTCATATATAAACACAGTTCACAAGCATCTGCAGATATGTTTTCTGTCGAGAATGAGCTTGTTAATGGATGGGAAGATAGCAGCTGGCATAGAGAATCTATACCCCGACACTGTGTGTGAGGCCATAGCTGTAAATTCCATGTGTGTGTCGATATACACAGATAGAGCTTTGCCAATGGCCTGTTTCTAGTATGCCCAAGGATGTGTCCAGACTTGGCCTCATCACCGGTGCTTTCACTCACTCCCCCTAGGCATCAAGGGGGTGAGTGCCAAAACCTACACTTACCAGGTGAATGTCTCCACACTTCCTTCTGGTGCCCCTTGCTGTTCTTCCCCGGGGAAAGGAGATTGGCAGTGAATTCCAGAGAGGGGCTGAGATGACAGCCCAAGCTCACCCGTGTTACCAGACTAGGCTGCGCTGAGTGTATGAGTGGCGTGGACCTGGCCATAGGCCCCCTTCGAAGAAGGAGCTCCCCCTGACTCAGCCTGGGCTTGTGAGAAATGAGGGAAAAGGGAGGGAGACACTTAAACATAGTCACCAGTTGAATCCAAGTACCCAATTGGAGTCATTCGAGGTACTCCTAATGCACACCAAACCATTAACAGCGATTATCGCTGGACAATAGAATTCAGGGAAATTTTAAATGCTTTTTAATATATATTTCTACAAGGTTTGAATTTTTTTCGCAAGAACATATTCCTTTCAAAGCAGAAAGAGAGAGAAATATTAAATAGATAAAACAGAAATTTAAAGAGTATTTCCTCCCATGTTAATTTGTCAGTGAGTCTCAAAAGCCTTAAAAATATGCTTGCCGTTTGAGGTGGTAGTCCCATTTTAGAAACTTATCCTAGCTAAATAATCAAAAATGTGTGCAAAGATTTAGCTCTAAGAATGTTAATGGGGGCTGGCTCTGTGGCCGAGTGGTTGAGTTAGCGCGCTCCGCTGCAGGTGGCCCAGTGTTTTGTTGGTTTGAATCCTGGGCGCGGACATGGCACTGCTCATCAGACCACGCTGAGGCAGCGTCCCACATGCCACAACTAGAAGGACCCCCAATGAAGAATATACAACTATGTACCGGGGGGCTTTGGGGAGAAAAAGGAAAAAAATAAAATCTTTAAAAAAAAAAAAGAATGTTAATGATAGTACTATTTATAATAGTAAAAAGACAACTAACAGTAGGGGATTGGTTAAATAACTATGGTATAATCATACTATGGGATATTGTCTACTTACTTTAAATGCTATTATATAAGATTTTTGATGGCATGGGTAATGTTCAGATAATTTCATCGGGATACAAAGTAGGGCACTAAATGTGTGTACTTTATGTTACTATGTACAGAGAACAAAAGACTGGGAGACTACGTGAAAATGTTAACTGTGGTTATTTCTGAGGGGTCAGATTACAGATTATTTTAATGTTGTGTTGTTTTTCTGAAATTTTCAAAGACTATATTAAATATATATTAGTCATATTGTAAAATGAACCTTTAAGATTAAAAAAAATTCTCACAGAGAGATGAGAATAACAAAGCTAAATCCTAGAAATTCAGGGCAAACGTAGCCCCCAAGACTAGGGTAGGTGTCCTAGACACAACGCAAGCCACCGTCCATTGAGGACCAGAGGCTGCATAGACTTTACAACCCCATCTCTGACCCTCCTAATGTCCTGCGAGGTGGGGATTATTATCCCGTTTACAGATGAATAAACGGGCTGAGAGGTGAAGAGACTCACAACGTGTGAAGATCTCCCAGCATGTCGGTGGCCTCACTGGGATTCAGACCCGACTTGCCTCAGCAGAGCTGGGGGTCCGGGAGCACTCAGCCCCACAGGGGTCTGGAAGTGTGGAGGCCCTGACACCCTGCTACTGGGGCTAGGCCTGCTGCCTCTTCTTCTCAGCGAGGTCACACGCACCCCAGGACGCCCGAGTGGGGATTCACATTCCTCCCCAAGATGTCCCCCACGGGTTTGTTGGTGCCAGTGTTCACGCTGTGGGTCTCTGAGAACAGGACATCTCCAACGCCAAGGTTTCCGCACCTCAGGCATCCAGTGGCCTCCTCAGCCGGACGCAGCCTCATGTTCAGCCCTCCCTGCCTGGTTTCTGAGTCTGGGGAATGTGCCCAGGAGCAAATTGGCGCTGGGATTCACATTCACCCCTTTACTCCCCCAGCCTCCTGAGCAACTGGGGGGTCTTGGCTGCCGTCGAGCCTCAACACCTCAGTATGAATTTCTCAAAGTGAGTCTTGGGAGGTCCTTCGAACTGGGTAGCCTGAGAGCCATGCAGTGAAGGTGGTCAAAGCTCTGGGGGAGGCGGAGGTAGAAGGCTTACCGTGTGGGTGGAACGGAGAAACAGTTTGACGTCAGATTGATGAGTGGGCAGGTGGCAGAACTGCTGTTAAACTTCTTTTCTTTTTTTTCATTTATGTGAGTGTTATTCTAACTTCTATGTAATTTAAAAAACTCAACCTTGAGTTCTCAAAGGGAAAAAAAAATGTGCAGACATTTCTCCGAATCCCTCAATAGTTGAAACACTATCAATTCCTCTGGTAGGGACATCTCTGTCCTTTGAAAGAAGAGGTGTCTGCATTGACTACAGGCTTATGTATGGAGCTCTCCCCACTGTGTTCGCGGAATCTGTCAGAGTAGCCAGCACACAGTGAGTGCTCGAGAAATATTTGTTGAATAAATGAATGAACTGAGTTTGCATCCTCCTTTAGAATGCAGGCCTGGGCTTGCAAGTAGTGAGGTGCTTTTTGTATTATTTGCTATTAATAAAAGAAGATATCTTTTAAAAAGCAAAAGAAATCATTTTCTATGGAATAAGAGGATAAAGTCAGGCACAGCTTGTTAATTTGTCTGACTCAATAAATACATTAATAAAGCCAGTAGCAATCCCTTCCATAACTGTTAGATTGAGAACAAACATGTCACCTCAGATTCCATCTCCTAGCGTGGTGATAACTGAGGAGAATTGTGCATAAGATTTGCTGGAAACTTCCACATTCAAGGGTGGTGACCCTGAGCCCCGCAGTGAGACAGGGTGGACTCACTCCAGAAACTCCATTAGAATGGCTCTATTGAGATACAAGTCATATACCATACAATTCATCCATCTGAGATGTACAATTCAGTGGCTTTTAATATATTCACAGAGTTGTGCAACCTTTACCACAATCAATTTTAGAACATTTTCATCACCCCGAAAAGAAACTCCATACCCATTTCCTTCCTGCCCCTCTCTGGCCCCATCCTAGGCAACCAATAATCTACTTTCTGTCTGTGTGGATTTCTCTATTCAGGATATTTTATATAAATAGAATCACACAAAAGCCGTTCTTTGTGACTTCCGCTTAGCACAATGTTTTCAAAATTCATTCATGTTGTAACATGTATCAGCACCTCATTTCTTTTTGTCACTGAATAATATTCCATTGTATGGCTATACCACGTTTTATTTATTCATTCTTCAGTTGATGAACATTTGAGTTGTTTCCACTTTTTGGCTATTATGAATAATGTTGCTTTGAACATCCGTTCATTGTGTGAATGTCTATAGCTAGGAGTGGAATTGCCAGGTCACATGGTCTATGTTTAACTTTTTGAGTAATTACCATACTGTTTTCCAAAGGGGTTGCACCATTAAACATTCCCACCAGTGGTATGTGAGGTTCCAATTTCTCCACATTCTTAACACTTGTTATTATCTATCTTTTTGATAATAGCCACCTAGTGAGTGTGAAGTGGTATCTCATTTTGGTTTTGAATTTGTATTTCCCTGATGGCTAATGATGGTGAAAATCTTTTCATGTGCTTATTGGCCATTTGTACATCTTCTTTGGAAAAATGTCTGTTTAGATCCTTTGGGTTATTTGTCTTTTTATTATAGATTGTAAAATTTCTTTACATATTCAGGATACAAGTCCTTTGCCAGATACATGATCTGCAAATATTTTCTCCCATTGTGTAGGTTCTTTTTTCACTTTCTTGGTGGTGTCATTTGAAACACAAAAGTTTTTAATTTTCATGAGTCCAATTTATTTTTTCCTTTGTTACTTGTGCTTTTGGTATTATATCTAAGAAGGCTTTGCCTCTTGAAAATTTACTCATATTTTCTTCTAAGGGTCGTTACATTTTAGCGCCCACATTTAGGTCTATGATCCACCTTAAGTTAATTTTTGTGTAAGGTGTGAGGGAGGGATTCAACTTCATTCTTTTTTGTGTGAAGACCCGGTTGTCCCAGCGCTACTTCCTGAAAAGACTATTCTTCCCCCCCTTGAATTGTCTTGGCATCTCTGTCAAAGAGCAATTGATGAAACATCTGAGGACTTATTTCTGGATTCTCAAGGCTATTCCATTGATCTGTAAGTCTGTCTTTATGCCAGTGCCACACTGTCTTGATTACTGTAGCTCTGCAGTAAGTTTTGAAATTGAGAGATGTGAGTCCTCTAACTTTGTCCTTTTTTAAGATTGTTTTAGCTGTTCTGGATCCCTTGAAACTTCACATGAATTTTGGGAGCAACTCTGCAAAGAAGTCATCTGGGACTTTGACAGGGATTGCATTAAATCTACAGACCAATTTGAGGAGTATTGCCGAGAACAATGAAGGGATGTTTAAGAGTATAAACTGCAAGGACAAAGAGAATGAGAGAAGAAACAAGCAGAACAAGGAGGAGTAGATGACTTGGGCAAGGAGTAGAAGCAGATGCCTGCAGAAAGGAGCCAATAGGACTTGAGCAATTCAGGAAGGAAATAGATTTGGAAACGCAGGGTACCAAAGGATGTGGGAATGAGGTACAGACCTGAGACGGGGGATGGGCTGAAGCCTATTTACTGAGCAGTTCAACCCTCCAAAACTCCTCCACCACCTCCTCAAAGCCTGGTGGCAGCTCCTCAAGATAAGAGACTAGAGATTTGATCTTTTCTAGTGGGGTGCTCTTTAAGTATGGTTTGTGAACTGGTTTAGATCCACAAACTTTGTTACTAGCCCCGATAAGATAAGTACGGAAAGTAAGAATAAGTGTTTAGAATTTTTATAGAAATTCGAAACTGCCTCAACATTCAAGTGTGCACTCAGAGGATTCTTCTTGCTGAACAGGACATAGGCCACTGTGATGTCTGAACGCCTATTGTGAGTCACGTGTGGTGGCAGGTGTGTGCTGGCCATGTGCAATAGAACTACGTGTGGGTCCCTGACAAATTGGAAATTTAAAAACTGGTCCCTCACTACAGATGGTTCAAGAAGCATGCGCTAGAGGCTGACGGGCTCGGTTGCATGTATAGTTGGGAGAAGTTGAGGTACCTGGCTGGAAATCTACATTCTGAACAGTGGGATACCCAGCCTTCCTCCCACTCTCTTTCAAGAAAACTGGCAGCTGGGCTTATACCTGCCCCCAACACCTATCCCCAGACAGGAGTCTAGAAGATCATTACTGGAAAAGACAATGGCCCAGAAAGAAGACTTTCAAACACTGACATTTAGAAGTCCCTTCAGAGAAAAAGTTGCTTGATACCCCATGTCTATATCTCTACAGTGAAGTTCTTCATGAACAAGCTATACCCATGCACACAAAGCTTAAAGTAAACTTTAAAAAGTTTTGTTTTGTTTTTTGAATAGGCTTTATACTAATATGGCTCAGAATTCAAAAGATTGCAAAGGATGCAATGAAGAGTCCTCTCTCCGTCACGACTTAGTTCCCGTCCAGTAAGCTCTTTAGTGCCTCGCTCTTTAACACAAATAGAAAGCCTATGTGAAAGACAGACCAAAATACAGAAATAAGAAACCCAGAGAAAAAGAAAAGAACGTAGAGAGAAGAAAAGTTCAAAAAGGAAAAGGATAATTATATCCCTGGAGAGAGAAGAGGAGCCATCATATCAGTGGAATGAGAACAGTATCTTATGCAAAAGAGGAATCTTCAGAGGGCAAAAAGGGCAACTCTTAGAAATGAAAAATATGAAATAAAAATTTAAATTTCAACTTGAAAAGTTAGAGAAAGCTTAGGAAATCTCACAGAAAGTAAAACAAAGAGATAAAGAGATGGAATATTAGATACAGAAGATAAGAAAATTAATGGATCAGGTTAGGAGATCCAACATCCTAATAACAGGAGCTCCAGAGAGAGAGAAAGAAAAGAGATGGGAAGAAATACTTAAATAATTAAAAAACCCCCTTTTTTCCCCAGAGCATAAGGACATAAGTTTCCAGGTCTAAAGGATTCACTGGGTGCCCAGTATAGTGAGAGAAGAAAGGCACATCACTGTGAACTTTCAGAACACTGGAGTGCAGAGAGAAGAATCTGGAAACGCTCAGATATGAGATACAAAGCACAGAGAATCAAAATGACTCTGGACATCCCAACAGCCACTCTGGCAGCTAGAGTTCTATACCTAGGCAAACCATCCATCAGGCACAAAGACGTTTTCAGTTACGTCAGGAAGTAAAATCTCACTTCCTTTGCTCACTTTCTGAGGAAGTTCCTGGAAGATGTGCACCACCCGAACCAGGGAGTAAACCAAGGAAGAGGAAGACATGGAGTCCACAGGACTGTGGGTAGAGCTGCCTTGGCACTAAGCAGAACAGAGGGGAAAGGAAGAAAGGAAGGGTCAGAGGAAGGAAGAGAGGAAGAGTGAAGCAAAGGCCTAAGCACAAGGAGACAGCAGAGTCTGCAGGCTGAGAGGGCTCCTGGGTCCAGCTCCTCCTGAGGCCTGCTTCCAAGCCTGTGCTTGGCTTTGTGAGATGCCCCAATATCCTTGTCATGAAGTCCTCTTCTTGTTGAACTAGTTCACACTGGGTTTCAGTCACTTGCAACCAAAACATTCCTCCTGATGCCTTTGCTACTCAAGGAATTAGAACCAACAGCATCAATATCACCTGGGAGCTTGTTAGAAATGTAGAATGTCAGGCCTCCTTCAGACTCGACTCTACAGAATCTGCATTTTAACAAGATTCCCGGGTGCTTTATATGCACATGAAAGTCTGAGACGCACTGTTCTAGTAAATCTACCTCGCAAGGGTGGGTACTGGGTATATTAAAGATAATATGTAAAGTAGCTGACCACACAGTGGGCACTCTGCACGGTATTCTGTGGATGATGATGATGACTGAATGAGAATTACTTCAGAATGATAATCTCAGGAAGAATTCCTGGGACATAGCAAATGGTGGCTCTGGACCAAATTACACAAACAGGCAACAACAGAAAAGGCAGAAAGCACATTTACATCAGGAAACAAGTTTCAGCTCTTCTCCAGGAACCTGTCAGGTTAGTCATTCCAGGTGTCGACATGGGAAGCCATTAAGAAAAACCACCTCCCAGGTGTGGCAATTGGCTGTGCATGAGCGACAGACAGTCGGCATCTGGGATGATGCTCGGTGGGGAGTGCAGGGCCAACTCTACTCTTCTCAGCAGAGCAAGCATCTGCCCCAACGCTCAGGAAACAGGTCAGGAGAAAATGTCCTGAGTGAGCAGCTCCTAATCACTTTTTCAGGCAGAAACCTGTGGCCCAGAGGACTGGAGGTGGAAGGGGAATGGGAATGAGAGGAGGCTGGGGGCCTCCTGCGGGGGCAGGGGCAGGAAGTCGCATCCTCATTCTTGGCAGGAGCAAGGTTGCCTCTTGCATAGTTTTCCTGGCTCCAGTCCTCTGGCGTTCAGCCACATTCTTTGTGCTGGGGGTTCCGTTGACTTTCCAAAGCAGAGCAAATTTGAGTACAAGCTGAGATGTAAAGATTTTAAAGGAAAAAGGAAATGGGCTTGTAGAAAGCCAGTGTCCCATCTCAGGCCTCAGTGTGCTGTGAACAGAGGACAATGATGCCAGGTCTGGACCTTTCTAGGAGTTACTGATCATTGCTTTCTAATTGTCCACCAATTGTATGACACTGTACTCAATTCTTGAGAGTCTTTACCAGGGAAGCACCCCAGACCTCCAAGATTTACACAATAGAGTTCCCAGTCCTTTAAAATATCTCTAGGAATTCATCCTATAGAAACAACAAACTCCGCCATCATCAAATGGCTGTCCTTGTGAAGGCTGCCTGTATTTACCAACTCTGTAGCCACCACTACAGCAGTAAAAGCCTAACATTAAACTTGGTTAGCGACAAACACTTAGCAACATGCTTACTGTGTGCCAGGTATTTTTCTAAGCACTTTACATATCTTAACTCATTTAATCCTCACAACAAGCCCATGAGGTTAAATACAATTTCAATCCCCGTTTTACAGATGAGAAAGCTGAGGCATAAAGAGATGAAATGAGGTCATATAGCCAGTCAATGGCAGAACTGGGACTCAAACCCAGGTAGCCTGGCTCTGGAGCCCCTGCTTTTTAACCAAGTACCTACACCGTGGGCACAGGGGCCCTGGGTGGACAAGGGTCAGTAACAGCTCTCCTGCATACTAATCCCATTTCGGCCTTAACAAGCTATCTGATTTTAGCTAAATAACTCAGAGGCAAGATGGTGAGGGGCAAGTGTGGAAAGGGTCAGAGTTAAAAGGTCTGGGTTCTACTCCTGGCACTGCCACTTGGAAAGGAAAGACACTAATGCTGATTGAATGCAGAACACGTGTCAGACGCCAAGCACTTTCCATGTTTAATCTTCCCAGCTAGCCTATGTGACCTTAGGCAAGTCGCTGTCCCTCACTGGGTTTCAGTTTCCTTATATGGAAAGCAGACCAGTGATCACCGTGATTCAACCCAGATGACACTCTCTGAAGAGTTAACACACACACAAGGTGCTGAAGGGGCGCCGAGACAAATAAATCCAGACGCTGTCTTTGTGAGGCTCACAGTCCAGTTCTGTCTCATTTTGTAAATCCTTTGGAGTGGAGCAAGGTGATTATTATCCCCATTTTTTAAAAATCGATGTTTGAACATGGAAGGCTACTCAGTTCAGTTGTAGCCAAACAGAGCGTGACCCCAGGTTGACTCCTAGCTCGAGGCTCTTCCTGCAACCAACTCTCCTACTTCATCTGGGCATCACTGTGACTAAAAGCTACAAAGTCCACTTTGAGTCCCTAACTCCCCCAAGTCATCTCGTACCACCCTTCTGCCTTCCCCATCCTGACCAGTGCACACACACACTCACATACAGTGCTGGACACCCAGAAGACACAGCATCAATGCTGCCGAATGACTGAAAATCAGCCCCCTCTGGCAGCATTCCTTTCTTCCAAAGCCCAAGCACGGCGCCGAGATGGTGAACGCATTGTCAGCAAAGCCACAGCCACCATATGCATCATGACTCACTATCCCGTCCGCTGACTTGGAACTGAAACCTCTTGCCCCGTCAAGTAATTACCGGGGAACAGGAAGCCCTCAGCTAAAGAGAAGGTCAGTCTGGTGACTGAGAGGAGGGGGTCAGGGAGCACAGCCTTCTGCTGGGCGCCTTCTCCCACGGTGGGCTCCTGTACAGCAGCCAGCACAGTGCCCTGCATGCAGCAGGTGCTCAACACAGCTTTACTGGTGGATTAGCTGCTCTGAACTACTCTGCCCAGCATAGCTGCAGGACGGAGTTGCTAGGCAGGAACATAACATGTGGGTCTAGGGCCTGAAGGAAGTGACTTCAGCTCCTTCTAGTGTAGCAGAGCTGAGCTATGCCTAGGACTGCAGCACTGAAAATCTGTTCTTTAAAGAACTCTGGGGTATATAATTCACTTCTGCAAACTGGCCCAAGAACTTCCTTTTCTGTACCTAAGTTAGGAGAGGGGAAGAGGCACGCCACCCCTGCTTTGTAAGAATGCAGAGGATTTTAGAAATCATTGAGTCTCCACTTCTCCTGGTCACGTGTTTCTGAGCACGTTCACGTCGCTGTTCTTCCCATGCTTGCTGCGTCTCTTCCTTGGCAATCACCTGCCAAGGCTAGAGTTAGAAGAGACACACACTGTCCTGAGTTTGCAGGGCCCCAGGCCAGTATGGCTCATCACAGGAGGCTGTCCCCCAGGATCCATGTGGCCTCCCTGCAGGGCGGTAGGACTTTTGACCAGACGCATGGCCACCTGGCTCAAGCCAACCCTTCCCACTCTCTCTTGCTCATGGCCGAGTGGTGGCGAGTAAGAAGTTAGCAGGTGCGATTATGCCCTAAAAGGAAACCCAGGCCTTCTCTGTCCCTCTGTCCCCGGTTGGAATGTGGACATTGAGGTTAATCATCTTCAACCATGTATATAAGGCAAATATCCTAAGAGCAGAGCAAAAAGCTAGAGGGAGCCTGGGTCCCCAACACTGCGGAGCTACCACATTATCCCTGGACTGTTTGGGCTCAGACTGTTACACACAGGAAAGAAAGAAATTTCCATCTTGTCTAAGCCTTTATTATTTGGGGTGTTGTTATAGAAGCCAAACTTGTGTCCTAATGAACACAACTCCCTTTGGAGCGTCAGGGCAGCCACAACCTCCCCTTTTCTGAGATTCCCCAACTCTACTCACCCAGGAGGTAGCCTAGTGAGGTTATATTTATAAGAGATTATCCTAGTGACCTGTGAATGCCTAGCTCTGGCCATGGCTGAGTGGACTAGAGATAGGCATCCCAACCAAGCAGGGCCAATCAGATTCTCTGTCCCACAAATTTGCAAATAAGATTCACTGTTGCTATCCAACCTCTGCTGCTTACATGAACCAAGATGCATAAGGAGAAGCAGAAATGAGAGGCCAGGCATCCCCAGAGAGGCAGAGTGAAAGAAGCTGCTGGGTTGGTATGGTCTTCCTAGTTTCCAGTTCCAGGCCCTTGTATGGCCTCCCTGGTCACTCTGCCCGTGGTTCCTGAAAAGACCCTGACACCTTGTGATAAATCCCCCCTTTTGGTCTTTGATGCTTTAGGTTCATTTCTGTCAACTGTAGCCAAAAGTGCCTAAGTCTCTTCTGATTCCTGTAAAGATCTGTGTATCCTTGTAAGCCAGGGGACCACTCCCAGGCATACTGGGTCCTTTCATCATTACAACAATAGAAGGATCTGAGGTCCTAAATGGATGGATAGATTGATCGCCTGACTGATCAGCTAGCAGACCAATCCATGGATTTTGCAAGGTTCGCTAAGCAGGCCTCATGGAATCACAGATTCAGGGGTGAAAGGGACAAGAGGCATCAGGGAAATGTGGCCAAGGAAGTGTAGTGCTGTGCCCAAAGCCACAGTTCAGTGGCAGAACCTGGACTGGAACCCTGGCCCTGGACCCCCAGGCTCACTCCTCCCAAACTTCCATCCCTGGCTGGCCTGATTTGAGGTTGCTCTGACACCCCAGGAATAGCCCCCACATGCCAATTAGCAAATTCCCTATGACAGCTATGCCAAACCTGACATTTCTGTGGCTCCTAGGAAAAATGCAAAATGATCCTTTTCTCTTTTTTGTGTGTGGGGGTCATTCTCCCTAGTACTAATCTCACCATGTATTTTAAAGAATAAATGGCTTTTCTTCCATGGAAGGAGAAATGAAGGTAACTCCACCGTGTGCCAGGCACTGTGCATGGCACTTTCCAGCTGCTATTTCATTTAAACTCTAAAAGAACCCATTTTCTGGGAGAGGAAAGTGAGGTTGAGAAAGAATAAGCAACTTGTCCAAGACACACAGCTACTAGGAATGGTACTAGGGAAGGAATCTGGCTGGTCTGGCTGGAGACGCATGTCTTTAACACCATATCCTACTGCCTCCTGATGATCCATCCTTCTCGATCCTTTCTGCCTTCGCTTTCCAGCCTTCTGCATGGGCACCTCCTCAGCCGGGCTGGATTTGGGTCAGTAGGTGCCGGTGCCGGGACCCAGGGGACATGGTGGGGGAGGGGTGGTGTGCCCTGTGGTGCCCATGCGAGGCTCAGCAGGTGGCACTCTTCTCACAGTCTTGCCCTCTTTCCTCCTCTGGGGCCTGTCCTCCCTCCCTCTCTGCCTCCACCTGGTTCCCACTTGCCTCAGGCCATGTCTTCCTCCTCCACCCCAGGCATTCTTCAGTGCCTGGCCCTGCCTCCCCTTCTCCTCTCGAAGGACATCTCGGTTACTCCTCCTGAGTGCTACCGTCTTCAGAGAAGTTGTCTAGTCAGCTCATTTTTTCCTTGGAACAGGAAACAAAGGCCTCACACCTCAGGGCTCAGCCTGCCTGCTTTTCGAGCCGTGTTTGCACCCAGGGTTGAGTCTCTCTCCAGCTCAGATTCCCAGAGGCCTGAGGGCAGGACCATGTTTTCACATGCTGGGTGGCATGCACTGTCAGCACCCTATGACAACAAACAGCTGTTATGCAAAGATGAGGAAGCTGCCTGGCTTGGGGAGGCTGTGGTCCTGAGCTGGAAAGACATAAGCCTGAGGTCTTGACCTCTTCCGTTTAGCACAAGCTCACGCCCCTGACACTATCCACAGAGGCCATGCAGAGACTCCAGGAAGATTCCGCACTTCCATAGTCTCTGAAGAATCAAGGGCAAGTGCTCACGTGGATGTGTAAAAGGCGTGTGTGGAGGAACTGTCTCTGATTTCATCATGGGCTACAGAAATAATAATCTATAGTTGTCTCTCACTTCTGATAAATGAGTGATTCTCAAAGGAGAGATGCAGGCCCCACTAGAAATGTACAGCAGAATTTTGGGGACCAGAGTGAGAACGGGAAAATTTTATGTTTATCAAAAGGAGCATGGTTTTTAAACAGACTGACTCTGCCCTTGCAAACGCTATCCTTCCCGTTCTTTTCTCTACTTGAAGAAATCCTACTTGCCCTTCAAAGCCCAGCTCAACCGGGAAGCCTTCCTCAGCCTCATAGGCTAAATTTATCCCTCGTTCTCAGTTCTCCCAAAGCATTCAGTTCATCCCACTACAGAAAGTACCGTGGGGTGTTACAAAGGGCTATGGGTGAGACTGTCACCCCACAGCCTGCATGCTCCTGGAGCACGGGAAATGTGCCCCAAAAGACTCCCTATACACACTTCTGAACTGACAGGCGAGAGAAGATGCTGTTGATTGGCAGAGAGGTGGTGTTGCTGTAGGAAGCAAGTGAGGGGCCGGCCCAGTGGCGCAGTGGTTCAGGGTGCATGTTCCACTTTGGCGGCCCGGGGTTCATCCTTTTGGATCCCGGGTGTGGACATGGCACCACTTGGAAAGCCATGCTGTGGCAGGCATCCCACATATAAAGTAGACGAAGATGGGCATGGATGTTAGCTCAGGGCCAGTCTTCCTCAGCAAAAAGAGGAAGATTGGCAGCAGATGTTAGCTCAGGGCTAATCTTCCTCAAAAAAAAAAAAAAAGAAAAGAAAAAGGAAGCCAGTGAGAGGAAAGGACTGAAGAGAAAAGTGGGGAATACTCTCCGAGAGATAGGGTGTACATTACAGGAAATATTATCTAGGAGGATGGGCTAAGAAGTGGCCCACAGGTAAACTGGCTAGAAAAAGCTACTGAGAAATTGTAGGCACAGGGCAAGATCTTAGGAAGGTAAACGACTGGTTCAAGGAAATTTCTGAGTACAGAAAACCAGACCCACGTGGCTATTCTGAATGATTTCCTGGCCAAGATTTGAGACAAAGTCCTATAGACAGAATGACTCTAGGAGCAGTCTTGGGCTTCTCCAGGAACTGATGCTGGAGGAGGAAGGAAGGAAACAAAGGCAATGATAATACCCTGATGATTGGGATTAACTGTGTCAAACTGAACCAATTAACCAGATTGTGAACCTATGAATTACTAATCTCCCCATGGTTTGTACCTCAAGATTTCTCACATTCCGCTGATTAACTATGGATTACACTAAAGAGAAAAGGAATGTGTGTAGGTTCAAGGGCTTGATCTCGGGAGGATACGTGTCTGGATCCTTGGGTGGCAGCGGCACAAACTTTTCAGGGGTGGAATGCCAGAAAATAATCTGTGTAGGTGCTCTCTTCATTACAGTGAAAAGCGTGATTGCCCTGGGCCCAGGGACAACGACAAAATGGTGTTACAGGTTTCACCAGGAAACCCACCCCTGCCCCGTCTCCAAATAGGAAGGTGGCCAAGATGCCAAGAAAAGGGGCTTCTTGACTATGAAATGGACCTATCTCCCAATTTACAAGTTAGAAGCAAGACGTCTGAATGGTGTAAGGAAACTGCATAGTGATCTCCTTTCTCTCACCTTTAAGATTTGTCCAAAATGGAACACCCTTCCACACAGCAGCCTCTTATGTGATCTAATTCTGGAGACAAGAATCCCTAGTTAGGCCAACAAAGGATAAAAATCCTTGGGCACTTAGCTTCCAAGATAAATGCTGCACGTCCTGGCACTTGCAATGCTAAAATTGCCTGCATTTCATTAAGAGCGTGGTCACCCCCTGCTGTTGTCCCAGGTCCGCTATTAGGTTAGCAAGGTTGTTGTTGTGAAGCCTGGTACGTGCTAAGAGGACATCAGAAGAAAGACACTGGACAAGAGCACGTAGCCGTCAGAGCATAGTGTCCTGGCACAGGCTTCCCACGCTTCTCCCCTCGCAGATAAAGCCCCGGCCTGTGCTGAGGAGCCCTCTTTCTAAAGCCACCTCTCTATATCTATCACCTGAGCACCCCTTCCGCCTCCCAGACTTGTCTTTACAATAGCCGATGAGGCAAGTGTTCTGGCCAAAGCGCAGCTCACCTCCCCTTTCTTCCTGGGCTCGTAATTAAGGGGTGTCTGTGAGGCTCTCAAGCTCCTTTTGGATAAAACCAGTCTGGCCCCTGTGCTTTTTCTCACGCTTCCCCAAGCTCTCCCAGGTGGTTGTTGCAGGCGGAGGCTCACGCAGCCAAGTCCACCACAACCCCCACCACGGCCCCCAGCCAGGCTCACGGGGTGCCCTTGCCCTCGGCGCCAACGCCTCGAGGCGTCGGCATGTTTTCTGTTCTCTTTGCTCATTCCCCAGGATGTCTGATTTCCTCACCTCCCTCTCTTTGTTTAGCCACAGAGGTTGGGCAACTGCCATGCGGCCGCAGGGTCAGAGTCCTGCTTCCTAGGAAAGGGCTTCTCCTTCACGAGTCCATCTGAAGTCACTTGTTCTACAGAGCCTCAATCATCCCAAAACCTGGGCCTTCACCCCAACTCTGGTTACTCCCTCTCCGGGCATTGCCCATCAAAGGTCTCATGCATGAAGACCTCCCACATGGAGGCAGTGCTGTGCTCGGTCAGGAGTGCAGGCTCTGGGGTCCCCTCCCTGATCATGAATCCTGGGATCTGCCACCTGCTAGCTGTGTGACCTTGACCTTTACCCTCCTGTAAAATGGGGGTTCAGGATAGTTCTTCGCTTACAGAGATATTGTGAGGATTAAATGACATAATTTGTTTAAAGTGCCTGGCTTTTGGTAAGCGTGAGGACTTTCCTAAGAAATGTTGTCGACCTTGGCCCTGTAGTCATCCTATAGATGGCCAAAACAAACAGCTTGTCCTGCCTGACCCAGTGCCTTTGCTGCCTCAGAGCAGCTGCGCTTTCCGACTGGCCCAGGGGACAGTCTACAAAATTCCAGAAGAGGCGCCCAGAGTTCACCTGGTACACCTCTCCAGAAAGGACCATGCTGTGGGTATGAAGGTCTTGCCTCACCTTCCTGAGGATCAGCTCATTTTCCTCTGCCCGATTTAAGGGTGATTACACAGTTTAACTTAGTCACCATTTTCCAAATATTTTCCTTGCTAGAGAGAACTACCCGGCACGGCTTTCTAACAGGGAGGGCATGACCGGCACGAATCCGAGGTCAGGCTGTGGGAGAGATTGCAGCCTGAGCCTGTCCCTCCCATGTCTGCTTTCATCACGCTGTTCCCAGGTGGGAGGCCCCAGGGCCTCATGAAGGAAACTCAGAGCCTCAGATCTCAAGGGGGTTCTCTTATCCTGCCTAGCTTTCGGCAAGAGCTTGGGGTGAGAAAGAGAAGGGAAAGTGGCCAAACATAGGAAGCTCTTTTCCCTCATCCAAGGCCTTGACTCGCCAGAGATCCCCACCTCCCCTCCCGCTCTCTCTCCCCGACAAAGATTATCAGAAGAAGGAACAAATCTGCCTGGAAACGGCACAATATCCTCCTCCCCCACAATCTCCTCTGCTCGCTGTGGCTCTTGCTCGTGGGAAGGAAAAAAATGGGCGCTGCCGTGTTCCTTCGCAAAACACCTCCAAGCTCTTGGTTCAGAAAGTCCAGAGCCAAGTTCACGTGTTATTTGCATATACATTATGTGTTACTGTGGTTGGTCCTTCAAATGCTCACACGGAGTTCTCTGCGGTCAAGCAAGCATCCTTCGGAGGGTGTGCATTTGCTCCTGGGCGCTCTGTTGAGGACACAGGGCCTTCACTCAGCCTCATCACTTGGGTTGGGTAACTCGGGTAAGGCGTTCCTTTATCTGGTTTGTAAAGTGGAAATAATAATCCCTGCCTCCTACATGCGGTTGTCACGAGAGTTTAAAAATGAGATAGCAGGGGCCGGCTCCGTGGCTGAGTGGTTAAGTTCGCGCGCTCCGCTGCGGCGGCCCAGGGTTCGGATCCTGGGCGCGGACATGGCACTGCTTGTCAGGCCACGTTGAGGCAGCATCCCACATCCCACAACTAGAAGGACGTGCAACTAAGATATACAACCGCAGTGTGGTTAGAAATCCTGTGGGAAGTTCGTGGTGGGGTTGGGGGGAGGTAGGGAAGTGCTGAGAAGGCAGTGCTGTTTTAGGACTTAGAACGTTAGTGCCGGGAGGAATTCAGTGCTCAATGCCCATCCCCTCCATTTCACAGATGAAGAAACTGAGGTTCAGAGAGGTGCGTAGCTTGCTCAAGACTCCCAGCACCTTTAGTTAGCACTCTAGGTGGACGCAGTGAAGGTCAGTCAGACAACACTGTGGCCTGCGGGCCTGCTCAGTCACAATGCCAGAGCCCTGGGCCCTGGGGAGATGGGGATGTTGGATCAGGAGATGAAGTGCCTCCTACCCTAGACATTCTGTCTCAGTCTGCAGAGAAAAAGAGGCTCTTGGCCTCCCAGCACAGCGAAAGGCAAACACACTTAGTTAACAAGAGCCCTGGAGAAAGTGACAAGAGTGGAGAACACTGTACACACTTTCCCCCCATCTTGCCTTTAACGCATTGCCTAGACTTAGGTGGTTTTAAAAGTCTGAGCTGCCAAACCCTTGATGGCCTCTTAGAGCTCTACGAGAGCCTAGCTCACAGAAAAAGTAGGACAGAAAAACTGGTCCCACGACTTCCAGGCAGAACCACACGGGCCCTGCAGACAAAAGATCCTCAGAAAGGTCAGGCCTCAACAAAAACAAACCCCAGCACTTTATAAATGTCATGGGCCTCGTGGGGAATCAGGAAGGGAGGAGGGGGCCGGCGGTTTCTTTGGAGGGGAGCAGTAGCCAGAAGGAATGGTCCAGGAGGGACGGAATTTAAATTTGTTCTCAGGACCATCGGATTTAATTCAGCAAGTACTTATTAGCAGTCTGTGGTGTGTCCAGCCTCAAGCTGGGCACTTGCAGTTGGGGATACAGGATACGCTGAAGACTTGGCTCTTGTTTCCAAGGAGCTTGCTAGGGGTATAGGACTCTCACACATGAGTCACAAAAGACAAAAGGCACAAGCTATGATAAAGGTCAGAGAGAAAATGCTCCAGAGGGAACGAGAAAAATCAGTGTGGATTCACGCAGTTCTGAAGGGGTTGCTGGAGTAGGGAAACATTTACATAAGCGTATACACTCTAGTTTAGTTAGTGGGCGACTGGAAGAAAGAAGGACAGGTAAGAAAGAGCAGAGTTACTTAAGGAGAGGAAGGCAACTTTTATAAGAAAATCTGGGACATCTTCAGGATCCCATCAGTTTGAAAGTCTTTTTTAAAAAGTGACCTGTCATTTCCCTGTCTTTGTCATTGTTTCCCACTGCACACGTATTTGCAGCACATGGGAAGTGGGAGGAGCTGGAATGTCCTCTAAATTCCCCTGACACCCAGTTCCCACCTCTGTCCTCCAGAAAAATGCGTTGTTTTGTTTTGTTTAACTTTTCAGGAGGTCACAGACTCTTTAAGAATCTGACAAAGGTTATGGGACACTTGTTCCAGAAAAATTGCAGCCACACCTACACATACGCATAGAATTTTTACACAGAATTTCAGCAGGTTCACACCACTTGAATTCACTCTAGACTTCTTTGGGGATTTATGGACCCTAGGTTAGGAAAGCCTGCTCTTGTGTGGGTTGCTCTCAACAAGTTTAAGTTTACCTTCTCTTCATTGTCCACAGATCTAAGCTCAAGTGGAACCTCTAAGTGTCCCATTTCCCCAACTGTTATACAGGCTTCTTAGATTCTGGAAGAGTGTACAGAGGCTGCATGTTCTAAGGTGGAGCATCACCTCAAGGCTGGGTTCTCTGGGTAGCTGGTGAAAGGGGAGTGGAACCAAGAAAGGGGCTATGGACCAGAGTCCACCTGAGAGTCAAGAACCCCTCCTGATAGTGCTGTTTCCACAAGTTTCTATCCTAGGAAGCGTGGGCCTGCAGACCTGTAGTTCTTGAAATGGAAAGCTGCCCTCAGCTCTGGGAAGCATCTTCCAGCTCCCCCTCCTCCTCCCAACTACGCACTGGTACCGCTCTCGTTTCACCTTCAGATCCTGTGTGAGGACACCTTATCCTAGGGCTCAGCCTTCTCAGTACTGCGAGTCCCTGAATGAATGAGCCAAAATCTGAGAATATTTTTTCCCATCCATGCAAAACATCATTCTGAATCTAAAAGCCCAGTGGTTATTTACCAACTTGAGTCCAAGAGCATCCATCTTTAGACTTAGTTCACATCCAGCATGTGCCCTGGGATGAATGAGAGGGCAATAGGTGTGGAGGGGCTCAGGGGAAAACCAATAGGTCCACCAGTGAGAGTCCAGGCTGCCAGGCTTGACTAGAGTGCCACAATTTGTACCAGGCAAGGGAGGTAAATTCCCCAAACACCAGGATGTTGGGCAATATTTCAAAGAATGAAATTCATTGCTATTACAGCCCTTCCCTTACCCTTTTCTTCTACAATGTACTATGAAATGACCCATTGTTCCTCTATAATCTTACCCTGCTGGTTCAATTCTTTCTCAGCTTTCTAGGACCCTAAACCTATAGTTGTCTAGATATGTTTCCAGGTTGTGTAAGGGTGTGAGCACTTCAAAGGAAGATTGGGAGGGGAGGGCCCTACACATTCAAACCCTTCCACTTAATTATTTTATTCTTTTAATTTAAAAATTAATTTATTCAATAAATATTTATGGAGCTCTAATTAGGTTACGATACTAGTATATGGAGGATATCCACATTCTAGGATACTAGGATATGGGAAAATATAAAAATGAATGAGATTGGGATTCTGCCTTCAAAGAACTTGCCGTCTAGTGGAGGAAATAAAAGGCATAAATAAACCACAATACATGATAGAAATATATATATATTTGCCCTAGCTTAGTAACTATCACATAGCAAGTGACATTTAAGCTGGACATTGAAGGATGTGTAAGAGTTGGAGAGATGAAGATGAGGAAAAGGCATTCTAGCTGGAAGGAATGGCATGAAAAGAAACTTAGAAGCTATAGTGGCAGGCCCACACACAAAACAGCAGAGTTCTATTTGGCAAGAATATAGGAAAGGGGAGAAGAAAGAGAAAAGGATGGAAATCCATGATGGACTTGGCCAGTGGAGGACCTTGAACATCAGGCTTAAAAGCAGCTTGGATTTTTAGGGGATCACTGAAGACTTCTGGGCCAAGGAGTTCATGATTATCACAGCTGTGTCTTAGAAAAATTGATTTGTTAGTTCTGTGGAAGCTTGACTAGAGAAAAAGTAAAAAAACGAAAAAAGAAAAAAAGGAGGGGCCAGTCCCATGGCATAGTGGTTAAGTTCGGTGTGCTCTTCTTCAGTAGCCCAGATTGGTGGGTTCAGATCCTGGGCGCAGACCTACACCACTCATCAACCATGCTGTGGCAGTGACCTATATATAAAAAAGTGGAGGAAGATTGGCACAGATCTTAGCTCGGGGCTAATCTTCCTCAAGCAAAAAAAAAAAAAAAAAAAAAAAGGATTGGGTAGTGGCAGTGGGAAGGATCATTTAGAGGAGGAGACTCCTACAGGAGGTTTTTTCACAAAGCTACTTCTGGTCAACTAAGCCCAAAGTGACCTTGATCTCTGTTTTCATTGGTGCTCACCACCTGGACCTCTCAAGGGGAGCAGTGCAGTGCAGGTGATAGGGGCAGACTCAAGTCCAACAAAGCTAGGCTTGACTTACAGCTCTGCTACAAACCAACCTCAGAGCTTTATCCATCATATGTAAAATGGGGATAACCATATCCAGATTTGCTATAAAAATTAAAGGTGATAAAGTCTATTAAGATATTTATAAGCACAGATGCAAAGGGTAAGCAATTAATAAATGGTTGATATGATAATCATTATCATATGACTCACATCTGTATATAAGTGTATACAGAGCTAGGATCATCCCCTTTATTAGATTGTACACTGCTGCAGGGCTGGAAACACATTTTTGTGTGTGTGCCCTCAGTGCTTACACAACTTCTTATAGTAAGGAGGCAATCCATGAATATGAAAGGAATAGAGAACATGATAGGAGAGTAACTAGAATGTGAGTAAGATTTTCATTAAACTGCGGACAATCTGTCCTCTTGAATGGGGACAGATATTTTCTTGCTTAAAGTGCTCTCTGTTCTCAGACATGCGATCACTCTAACTTGGTAGATACGGTGGGAAATCCTGAGGGAGACTGGAGGCTGGCAGCTTTGGGAATGGGATGAGTGTCCTCAAGACAGGACATTCCCAGTTCCAGGCAACTGTTTTGGTAAGCATTAACCCGAAGTCACCAAGGCTTCTGGGCCTGCTCCTAACGCACCTACGTCCAGGTGTGAAGAGCGATTCATATAAAGCCCTCCTACCAGCTAGCTGGATGCCTCCTTGGCAACGTTGGTCTAGGCCTGGAGAGAGGACTGGTCTAGCAGGGAGGCAGTGTGAGCTAAGAGTTAGCACAGAGCGGTATTTGGGCACTAGACAACCGCCTCTTTTGCCAGCTCTATTGCCCTGGAACTCAGAAAGCTTGAACAATCCCTTCTCCTCTTTCTTGCAGGGCCTGTTAACCAAGGCTCCCTGAATCCTAACTGAGTACTTACCCGCCACGTCTGCCTCCTATCTACAAATGTGCTAAGTGCTTCCGGGGCAGTGAGGAAGCATGAAACAAGGTGCCTGCCTTCAAGGAGTCTCACTCCAGGTGAACAGAAAAGGTGAAATGTGGGGAAAATATGGCGCAGTGCTGAAGAGTATAAACAATGCAGTCGGGCCGCCTGGTTCAAATCCTGACTTTCTCACTAGCTGACACTGGGCAACTATTAAACCTCTCTGTGTCTTGGTTTCCTTATCTGTAAAGTAGGAGTCATAGCAGCATTTATCTTATCAGAGTCCTATTAAGGGTCAAATAGTTCTTTGTGTAAAGTTCTTAGGACAATACTGGCACATAACAAATACCCCCAAATTGTTTGTTATTATTATGATTATTATTATTGAGTTAAATAATAGCATTAGACCTGAAAAGCAACATGTGGCAATAGAGTATTTTCCAGGCCATCCCCTTAGAGTTTAAGCTTCTTGATAGAAGATCCTGTCCTTTATTTTTATAGATTCCCCAACACCCACCTCCAGTGCCTCGCAATCAATCAGGTGTTCAAATATTTGGTGGGAATATAATTAAGTACATTTCTAATTTCCAAATGAATGGATTAGGTAACTATGAAACTTAGGACAGTGAGACTGGTGGTATGAGCTGGGCAGTCAAGAAGGCTTCATGGAGGAGGTGAGATTGAAGTGGACCTTGACAGACTTGGGTAGGATTTGAACGACCAAAGCAGAGGAAGGACTCCGATTATAAAAGCCTAGAACGGACTGGAGGGTTCAAGAGAGGCAGGTGCAGACTTGAGGGGCATGGCCATGGCACTCCACATGCACACTAAGGATGGCACCAGTGTGCCCAGAGCCTGGGCTCTGAGTGTGGGGCCAGGCCCAGGGGCAGAGCCAGAATTCCCTGGGGCAGATTTTGGGTCCAGTGACAGGAGCCCATCAGCTGCTTGGGAGACCTTTGCCAAAATTCCAGTTCGCAAAGCCAAGTACTGTCTATCCTCCCAGCTCCTCTTTCACACTCCATGCCAGACAGGAGGCCTCGGGGGTGAGGCCTGGCCACAGGGGCAGGCCAATCACGAAGGCAGGGGGCTACGGTCCAAAGACCAAGGCTGAGCGAGTCAGAGGCCTGCCTGACCCCTCCTTGCTTTCTTCGGTCCCCAGGCTGAGCGGGTAGACTGCTCTGGATGGAGAAGCAGCCATGGGTGCTCGAGCCTCTGACAGGCCTCTGTGTCATGACACCCTCCACCAGGGAGAGCAGGGCGCAGATTTTTGCCGTTTTTGCATATTCTCTGAGAATCTCGGAGAGTGTCTCTTCCCCTCCCAGAGGGCAGGAGACAGGTCTTTCCTTTCTTCTGCACCTCCTCATAATGTCACTTACAGTGAGTGCTGGCACACAACGGGCACTCGTCCTGTCCCTACTGCAGAATGACCACCATAACAGTTCATAACGTTTCCTCATTTTACAGACAACAGAAAAAAAAAAATAACAGTGATGCTTATATAACATGTGCCAGTCCCTATTCTACACGCTTTGCATCTATTAACTCATTTAATCCTCACACTAATCCTATGAGGTAGGTACTTAACCTATAAGATATAAACATATAAATAGGTTATGAAGGAACTTGCCCAAGTTCACACAACTAGTAAACAGGTCGCGCAACTAGTAATGTGGCAGCTGAACCCAGGCAGTCTGGCTCCATTGGCCGTGATTCTATGCCACCTGGATGGAGGTGGCAGAGGTCTGATGTGGGAGAAAGTAGGAACACAACGCAGGAATCCTGTCTTCTAGGTCCTTCCAAGCAATGAACCTACTCAACTTCACTGACCATCGTGGTGATGAAAACAAAACTTTTCAGGCCTGCCGTCCAGCAAGCCCTCCTTCAGTTCCTGTCCTCAGCTGACCGCGAGACCGCGGAGGGAAATGGCGCCAAACCGCTCTCAGGAGACAGAGTGCACGGGGAGCCACTTGCCTGTAAGGCAACATTGTTTTTTTCCATTTTAAAGAAAATGGTAAACACCTGAAAATAAGAGTTTTTGAAAGAAAGTGACTCTCCAGTCATAACTGTAGCCAGCGTGGGCCACTGCTTTCTATAAGCAGGAAAGCTGCTTCTAAATATAGCCTGCAAAGTGCAAATCCCCAAGGAGGCCAGCCCTCGGGCCCCCATGCAGTTCCCTCCCCAAAGGCTGGGTATGGGCACCCTCGGGGGCAGGCTCCCTTCCGAGAGGCCCTGCTCGGCATTGCACCCCTCCCCGCCGGCAGCGCAGCACAGGCCTAGCCACCGACCCAAGTGAGTGAGGGAGAAGGAAGGAACCAGCTTTGTCCCTGATGTGCTGGAGGAGAAAGAGCCGCTTCTTGCCTAGGCGCAAGGATCAGGGGTGCACTTGAAGACATTTTAAAATGCCTTCAACTGTGGAGCGAGGAAGAGGTTAAGGTGTCGGGCTCTGGAGGGGACGGAGGAGAAGCAAAGTGCAGAAGGGCTTCTGAGGCGGAACAGCCCCTGCCACAGGCTTGGGGCCAGGGTCTTGCCAGCTCATTTTCTATTTCTAACCGACGGTCAGGCACTTGACTATCGTTGTACTCAACCTAGCAATTTAGAGACGGCATGGGTATGTGTATAACAGAACAGGATGCTCTCGGGACGAGAGTTCTAAAAGAAAACCAGAACGGAAGACTGGCCTCCACGCCCCCGCTGGACAGTCTCTGGTGACCTTTGGGGAGCATGCACGGGCATCTGCGAATTTACTCACCTGCGAATTGCCTCTGCCTCCTGATCCCCGGGATCGGAAAGGGGAAGCGCAAAGCCCCTCTGTGCCGTGTGTGCGTGGTGTTTTTTAATCATTCTGATTCACTGGCCCGTCTCTTGCTCCTCACCCATTTTCAGTTAGGGGAAAAAGAAGGTGAAAAAAGCACCGAAGCACAAAGGTTTCTAGGAAATTTTAGTTGAAACTCCTGGAAGGCTGGGCTTAGGTACGAATTGGGTAGAATTCCGGATTTCTGCCACACCCCTTAGGGGGCTGAGTTTACTGCATGCCCTTTAAAATCAGAGGAGATTCTTCACCATTTCAAAATTATACCAGAAAGGCATGCGGATGAGAAGATAACTAGACTGTGAGGAAGTCCAAAATATTTGGTAAAGATGATCAAGCTTGGGCGAATATCAGCTGAAATAGCAATTTGGGGGTGGAGTATTAGTCAGGAATTGGCCGCAGAATTACCTGTAGATTGAAGGGACGGTGTGGGGGGTGGGGAGGAGGAAGTCTGCAATCAGGCTCAGGACATGGAAAAAGATACAGGAAAGCTGGGAGTCCTGTATGCTCAGGGTTTGAAGTCCGAACTAACCCTCAGGTATCTAGGGCATGAGCAGTAAATAGACTCAGAGATCCCATTCAGCAAAAGCAGACAGGAAAGCAAATCACTTTTCTTTGTTTGTCCTGGTTGAAGACCAAACACGGTGGCCCTCAGAAATTCCAGTGCCAGGAGTGTTCAGGCAGGGAAGGGAGGGCGAAAATGCAGCCAGCCTCTGACCACAGGGGAAAGCAGCCTAATGGCTCCTCACATGCTGTTGTCCTGCACTGAGCTCTGGAATGTTCACGAGGTTCTCTTGCATCTCTCCTGAGTCTAGCCCACAGGACCCTTCCTGCTTGCCTTCTCTTTTCCTGTGACCCCCAAAATGTCCACTGGCAAGGCTCAACATTCCTGTGTGGGACTGAGCAACTTGAACCACTTGTGTGCGTCACAGGTAATTTTCAGCTGTTGTGGGAAAGCACTGAATGAAGAAAAAGTACTAGGTCCTGATGAGGCTTAGTATCGAGGGCAGGGAGGTGGGAGGAGCGGAGAGAAGCAGGGAGAAGGCTCTAAATGTCAGCTGCAAGGTCTCCCAGTTTCCATGCACCTTCTCAACAGAGACAAATTCCAGTTGACCCACTAATAGCTTTAGAAAACTTGACCTTTTGTAAAAACAAGGAAACTAAAATTACAGCCCTGCCTGTAGCTTGCAAGCTTTGGAAACATGGCACCAACGTGAGGCAATGTGGGGACAGTGCCAAACCAAACCAGAACCAAGAGCGGAAAGTTTATGCTGTTAACACAAAAGGTTAGTGGGCCGGGTTGAACTTGGGCAAGATCTCATAAGATCTTAGATCCAGTACGTTTTCCAACAGTGCCTTTCAATAAGAAGGGCTGTGAAATACATCTCAGTTTGGTATTGGAGCTGCGGCAAAGATCAACTCCTTTTCTTTCCAGGGAAGTCATATGAGAACTGAATAACTCCTCTTCCCTAATAATCTATCCCCATCCACTCCTGGACCAACCTACCTCAAACAGTGTTTCCTTCCTCTATTAAAAAAAATGAACCATGTCATTTAAGAACTTTTAAGGGTGTCATACTGTCTACTAAATCAAGTGTGCATTCCTTTGCCTGGTTATTTAAAAATCTTATGTCATTTAGCCCCACCCCACCTATCCACTGGTGCTGTCCCACATACACCCTCTGATCCAGTCAGGCTGGCCTGGCTGTCCCCAGACAGCTTACTCATTCCTGCCTTTGTGTTTTAATCTCCAGTACTCTCCACCTTCAACCCTGAATCTGAATTTACACTTCCTCTTTAACAATTCCCAAAAGACCCCACCTTTGGAGACTTTGCCAACTATTTTCAGTTTTCATCTTTCCCATCTCTAAGTAATTATCAAGTCATATACATGTATATACATGGACACACTTTCCCTCCCCAATCACACTGTAAGCCCCATAAATATGAACTTTATGTTACAGTGTCCTACATAAATTATGCTCAGTGAATAACCGTGGGTTAATTGCAGCCCTCCTTCTTCCATGAGTTAAAGGCTAAACACACACACATGGTTTCATGTGGGATTTCAAAACGACATGACTTGCAAGCATGTTTGGGCACTCTAAGTTTGGTAACACAGGGGAAAAAATGCAGAGAATGGTTGTGCCTACGATAGCAAAGAGATGGGTTCAAGATAGAATAAAACACTTGTTCAACACTGACACTTTGAATGCTTCTCTGAAAATTAGGCCCCTCCAGGATGCTGCACTCTTTCTAGCATTCAAATCCAGGGTACCAGAACATTAAATTCTTCTGCATTCAAGGCTTTTCCTCCTCATTCTCCTTCTCTTTAAGGGAGTGGGTACAAGTATGAGAAAGAGGTTGGAAGAAACCATATTCTTCTTAAAATAAAACAGAGCAGGCACACAGACCAATGGAATAGAGAGCCTAGAAATAATAAGCCAGAAATAATTGATTTTTGACAAGGGTGCCAAGACCACTCAATGGGGAAAGGGCAGTCTTTTTAACAAATGACGCTGGAAGAAGTGGATATTCCCACATGAAAAGAATGAAATTGGACCCTTAGTCTATACCATATACAAAAAATTAACTCAGAATGGATCAAAGACCTAAACTTAAAAGTTAAAACTATGAAGCTCTTAGAAGAAAACAGAGGGGAAAATCTTCATGATGCTGGGTTTGGCAATGATTCTAAGATATGAGACCAAAAGCACGGACAACATCAACAACAAAAAGGTTATTTAGACTTCCTCCAAATTAAGAACTTTTGTACATCAAACAACGCTGTCGAGGGAGTGAAAAGACAACCCACAGCATGGGAGAAAATATTTTCAAATCATATATCTGATAAGAGGTTAATATCCAGATTATAAAAGGAAGGCATAACTTAAAGAAAAACAACAAAAAAGCAAACAACACAATTCAAAAATGAATAAGTGAATACAGACATTTCTCCACAAAGATATACAAATGGACAATAAGCACATGAAAAGATACTAAACATTATTAGTTGTTACAAAAATGCAAATCAAAACCACAATGAGATACCACGTCTCACTCATTAGGATGACTATTATAAAAAAAGAAAAAGAAGGGGCCAGCCCGCTGGCGCAGTGGTTAAGTTCGCATGTTCCACTTCCGCGGCCTGGGGTTTGCCGATTCAGATCCCAGGTGCCAACATGGCACTGCTTGTCAAGCCATGCTGTGGTAGGCGTCCCACATATAAAGTAGACGAAGATGGGCACGGATGTTAGCTCAGGGCCAGTCTTCCTCAGCAAAAAGAGGAGGATTGGCAGCACATGTTAGCTCAGGGCTAATCTTCCTCAAAAAAAAAAAAAGAAAAGAAAGAAAAAGAAAATAAGTGTTGGTGAGGACATACAGAAATTGGGAGCCGTGTGAGAACTGGAAGCTGGTGAGAATGTAAAATGATGCAGCTGCTGTGGAAAACAGTATGGCAAACCCCCAAAAAGTTAAACATAGAGTTACCATATGATCTAGTGATTCCCCTCCTAGATATACACCCAAAAGAGTTGAAAACAGGGCGACAGATACCTGTACACCAGTGTTTCTAGCAAGATAGCCAAAAGCTGGAGACGACCCAAGTGTCCGTCCGTGGATGACTGGGTAAACAAAATGCGTCTATACATACAATGGAAAATTATTCAGCCTTAAAAAGAAAAAAACTTCTGATTCATGCTTCAACATGGACGAACCTTGAAAACATTATGCTAAGTGAAATAGGCTAGTCACAAAAGGACAAATATTGTATGATTCTACCTACATGAAGTACCTAGAACAGGCAAATTCATAGAGTCAGAAAGTAGGATGATGGTTGCCAGGAGCTGGGGGAGTGGAGGGGGGAGTTATTGTTTAATGGGTGTGGAATTTCTGTTTGGGATGAGGAAAACGTCTGGAAACAGTGGTGATGGTTGCGCAATCTTATAAATGTACTTAATGCCACTGAATTGTGCACTTAAGACGGTTAAAAAGGTAAATTTTGTGGTACAGATTTTTGCCACAATAATTAAAAAATAAAAAGAAATAGAACTGGAATCCAATCATGAGGAAACAATCAGACAAATCCAAATTGCGGGTCATTCTCCAGAATGACTGACCTGCACTGTTCCAAAATGTCAAGAAGATGAAAGGACAGAAAAAGGGAGTGGGGTGCTGTGACAGTTTAAAAAAAGACTTCAGAGCCGGGACATCCCAATGCAACGACTATTCCTCGATTGTATTCTAATTTCAGAAAAGGAAAACAGCCATCGAGGGCATTGCTGGGTGGACAATTGGGAAAAGTGAATATAAACTGTCTATCACCGTTAAATTTTTTCAGAGTGATAATGATACTGCGGTTATGTAGGAGAACCCCTTTTTTAGAAGATATACACTGAAGTATTTAGGGATGAGGTCTGCAACTTCCTTTCAAACGGAGGGGAATGTGTACCTATAGAAAGAGAGACAATAAATATGGCAAAATTGACGAATGTAGGTGAAGGGTTTAAGGAGAGTCATTATACTAGTCTTTCCACTTTTCTGTACTGAAAAACAAAAAGTTAGAAGAAAAAATGGGATAGTCATTTCGGTTCCCAAATGCCCAGGGAAGCACTGACTTTCCGTGAATCTGTGAGCAAAATGTTGATCAGTTTGCCACATTGGGTCATCCTGTCTTACTGAACTCACTCCCCAAGGTTGCCAGAGGGAGCTGACATGGATTCTTTGGGAGGTAAGAATAGAGGCTTTTGTCAACAGTGACCCTTTGCAGGGCCCTCCATTTCCTTTCCGGGGTTGCTTTTCTGCTCTCCTGCAGCACGTCCTGTCTGCCACTTACGCTGACCACTGCAGGAGCTACTGTTTTGAGTTCTTGTGTGTACCCAAAGTCTTAAGCTCCCAAGGGCAAGGCCATGCCTCACTTTTGCTATGACCCTCCCTCCTCCAAAATCCCCAGCCCCGTGTTTTGTACAGAGCTAAATACGTAGGAAACGCCCAGCAAATGTTTTTCTATTAATTGACTATTGGCTGTCCCATCAGTGCAGAGAGAAAGGCATACATGGAGGTATAAGTAGTCAAGGAGGGGGTCAAAAGGTTTACTCCAACCAAGGTGATTAGCACGCTGCTGGGTAGGGCCTTGCAGGAGCAATGTCAAGCGCGGGCTTTGACACAGTCTGTCTCTGTGGCAGCCAGGTGTTCCGGCTTCAGGTAGTGATCAGTGCTTAGGGGTGGGGTAAAAGAACTACAGCCTTGGCGAAAGCTTGGGAAGACCTAAGCGTAGAAAGCCCCCAGCTTGGCCCTATGGAGCAAGTGCTCTCACAATCGTTAATTTTTCCCAAGGAAGCAGGGCCAGAGAAAGCACTGAGGACCTCAGAAAAGATTGTTCTCATTCTGGCTCCTTGAACAGCGTCTCTGTGCCTTGGATCCGCACCGCTTGGGATTCACGGAGAAGAACACGAGCCTCTGTGAGCAGACAGACAGGAGGAATCCCCTGCCCTGCTTCAGGAGGAAGGTGCTGCCCGCAGGCACTGCGAGTCGCAGGAACGCCTAGGCCATGCATTCACCTCCAGTGGAGACACCCGCGTGTGGCTCTGCTTGTTAACGGGTGTAGACTTGTCCTCCTTGTCTTGAGTAATTTTTCAATGGGGCTGGAAGCACTAATGGGTAAATTCCTCTCTATCCCAGCCAGGGCTTCCAGGAGGCAGGCCCTTCGATCCACTGATATATAGAATATGTTCTTGTTTCCTATTAAATCACTAGCATTGACAGTTTTAAATTTAATTGTATATTTTATTACATACTTTCTTATATTGGTCTCTGATTATTTCGTCTAAGTCCCAAATTCGCCCCCAAAATTACAAGCTTCTTGGGGAACCATGCTCTATGCCGCTTTGCCACCTATCCATCTTCCCACATCCTGTACTGTACACAGTAAACATTACTCACGTGTAAATAATCTAGTGGCAATCCGTATTATGTAGTACTGCGCAGCAGTTAAAAACAATGAGGCACATGCACACATTCTGACAGAGAGAGATTTCCAATTCACGTTATTGTGTCAAAAAAAAAGCAATCAGCCACAGTATGAAAACCTTTATGTAGAAAGGACTAGAAGAAACAAGGGCTTTGTCCATATGTCTGTTTAGTTCCTTCCTCATATATATGTCTAGTCACAGCCATTGTTATGACTAGGGTAGTAGACCTCAGTAATTTCCTGTATTTTCCTTTTCAAAAGGAATTGTTAACATTAAACAAAGAACATGTGTAAGGCAGTTAGCATAGGACTCGCTACAATCATCACACATGTACAGCACAGAAATGGAGCAGGCAGCGTTGTTAGTGCTTTACATGAATTAATTAATTTCACCCTCCTAATAGTCCTATAAGAAACTTAGCACAGAGAGGTTAAGTAATTTGCCATAGGTTAGACAGCACAGCAAGGAAGTAGAAGACTCAGGATTCAAGCCCAAGCAGTCTACCTCCAGAGCCTGTATTCCGAACCACTGTGCTGAAGGTGTTCGATAAATGCACCCCCTTCCCCACCCCTTTCCTCCCTTCTCTGTGTTTCTACATCTTTCTTATGCTGCAATGAGGGCACTCAGGACACTGCATGAGAATTAGCTGAAAACAAAATCCCGTTCTCTACCCTAACCTCTGCTTCATCTATGGATTGGAAGGTTTGCAGTACCTATAAGGAGCTGCTGATGCCTTCTGGAAACTGTGTGCGGGCTGTTCCTGAGAGATCATGACATTTGCCGCGACCGTATTTAGTCATGCAACACACAGAGCCTTCCGCGGCAGGTGCCCCCTGAGGACAGTTTTAGCCCCAGCTGTGGATCATGTCAAGCAGAAGCACAGCTTAACAGATGAGGCTGATGACAGAGGTGTAAGGCATCCCACCTGACCGAAGGGAGGGAGTGGAGCCGACAACTTTTTGAAGAGTGTGGGCAGGCCTAAGGTTTCTAGGACTCTGATTCTTGGCTCCTCAAGCCCTGAGGCAGTAAGATTGATGCTGCCTGAAAGAGAATTAGGAGGCCCAGGCCCAGGTCCCCAGGGGCGCACTGGAGACTGCACCACGTTTACTGCTGTTTCAGATTAAATCAGCATGCCTCAAATTTGCCAGACTTATTGTCACAACGATATATATCCTCAGTTCACACATGGAATGTTTGTCCTCTGGCAGCCAAACGCACTTGGAACTGGCAGCGATGACCTCATACAGCAGGAAAGCTGAGCAGTTAGTCAGATGATGGACACGTTATTGAGATGGAGGAGTTGAGCATCACTTAATGAAAATATCTGGCCACTGCAGAACCGGCAGCTTCCCAACTTGGGGGCAGCTTAGGAACCATCACATCCAAAGTCCTTATTTTACAAATGTGGAGACTGAAGCTTTAAACAAGGCTAGATATCAGGTCTTCTGGCCGGAGAAAAAAAATGTAGTTCTTCTAATACAACACCCGGAGGAACAGCACTGTGGCTGCTCAGCCCTCCCTCTCCACGGCTCCAGGACCATCGGTGCTCAGCTACAGTCATTAACTCATCCCAGGGGACTGGTAACTTCCATTCCTCTTCCCCTTTAACAGTATTTTTTATCTTTCAATATCCTGTTTGCATTGTGTTTACTCACATGTAAAAGGAGAATTTTCCCCTCCCACCCTCTCTGCGGCTGCAGACTTCTCCCAACTGCAGTACCAGACGAATGGAGGGATGTAGGTTGAAGATGGGGATAAGGATCTTCACACATTGTTTGCATACCTGTGTCTAGGGATCTTAAGGTTTGGGTCCTCCAGGTGACTTTCAGGCTTTTCTCTTATGTAATTACGTGTATGAAGTGGAATTGTTTGACGATTTGCTTGTACTATTTTTTAATAATAAAAACCAGTCATTGCCTTACTGATGTCTCATCAAAACAAACCCCATCTTCCATGTGTCTAATGCTCTCTGCTTTTCAAAGCTACCACTTACTCTTCAAACAGTCCAGAAGGCGTTGTTCTGGGGACACGGATGTGTCTCTTCTGTGGGGACAAGTAGGACAGGACCTGGGAGACTGTCATCCTTCTCAAGCACCCTGAGGACAGGAAAGCGATGGCACGAATTACTCCCGGTGCCTCACTTCTCCCTTCTCTGGAGTAATGATGTTTACGCCTGATTGGCAGGTGAGTTCCAATGAGAGAGGCTTTGGACAAATGCAAATCCTTGCTCTTTCTTGGCAGGGTGAAGGGGTGGAGAAGGGGCATGAGGGTGGGAGGAGGAGTGTGGCCCAAGCCAGGATGCTTCTCATGGGGAGTCCGGAAAGAACTCCAGATCACTAGCTTTGATTAGATCCCTGTGCTAAAGAAACAGGCTCTAGGGGTAATCTTTTCTAATATTTCCATAGAGCTAGCTTATTTCCTAGTCTGGCCCCAAAAATATCTTTGACGACAACGTGGCTTTAGGGTTATAATTTAGCTGAGCACCACCATTCTCCAACATGGTGCTGGCATGGGCCTTCACCCCGCCACCCCCTAGAGGGCATGGCAGGGGGCAAAAGTGGACAGCCTGGGATGTGAATCCCGGTTGAACCCCTTACTAGCTGTGACATTCCGCAAATTAACTGCTCTGAACATTTTCTCACCTGTAAATTGGGGTTAATGATACCAACACAGTTACCCTGAAAAGTCAGAAAAAAAATACACGTAAGGTGCCTGCTTGATATAAAGTAAGCGCCCAGCCAGTGGTAGCTGTTATTATTAATTACATAAGGGAAGCCTAGGGGAAACGGCAGGAAACCAAGGACTCCCGGGCGAAGAAGGAACCGAAATAGCCCAGAGTGGGCTCCACCCACGCGGGAGCTGCCTGCCCGCCTCCCGCCGGGAGCCGGCCGCCGGTCCACGGGGCGCGCGGGCGAGCTGGGTGGGGAGGGGGCTGATCTGCCTTAGAAAAAGCAGACGCTTCCCCGGCCTCGGGCGGGGGGAGGGGCGAGAGGAGGGGGGAGGGGGCGAGAGGAGGGGGGAGGGGGCGAGAGGTGGGGGAAGGGGCCGGCGCGGAACAACAGCTCCAGGCTGGGGCCGCCCCCTGTGTGCCCTCTGCGCTCAGCCTCGCCGGCCTCCCCCAGGGTTTGGGCAGCGGCGGGCCACCTCAGAGGACGCGGGCTCCTCCTTACGAGAAGCTGTCACATGTCCACGAAGTCCCTGCCCGGGGACGCCCCGCCTCTGCTGCCCGAGGTTCGCCGGGCCGTTCGCAGCTTTCGGAGCATCGGTCCCGGGCTGCTCCGGGCTCCGGGCTCCGGCAACACGGGGAGCCTTTTTCGCCCTGCAGCGCCACTCGCCCCGGGGCCTGGCCGAGCCCCTCCCTCCCAGCCGGTCCCGGCCTCTGCGGGCGGCGACTCCGCAGGGCGGCGGCCCGTCGCAGCCTGCAGGCCCCGGCGGGGAGGGAAGGGCGGGCGGCATTTTTCAGTCCTCAGGAGAAGCGCCTGCGGGTTCGGAAGCTCCAGCCCTCGGGCCTAAAGCCCCGGCTGCCGCCCAGTTCACAAGCAGACAAAGGGAGCCGAGGAGCAGCGCCCGCCTGCCCCCGCCGCCGCCTGCACCTGGCTCTCGTCCCCTCTCGAATCCTCGCAGGAACCCTGCAGCGGGTGTATCGATATTCCAGTCCTGGCAATGAGGAAACCAAGGTTTGGAGAGAGTAGGAATTTTACAACTCCTGAGGTTCTGGTTTACAACGAAGCCCGAGTTTTTTGTAAGTGGCTGGGCTTCATACCTGGACGCCAAGTAGCGTCTAGACTCCCACCCCCACGGCTCCCCCTGTTTGCCTGGGCAGCACACAGCAGGGCGGCGAGCACTCCCTGGAGCTAAGTGAAAGGCCTGCAGGCCCTCTTAGCTGTGGGAGCAGTCGGCCTACTATTTAAGGAGAGACCATGCTGCTACTTCTCCGGGAATCTTGAGTTACCAGGTCCTCTTTCAGGTCTGAGATTAAATAGCACTTTCCTTGGCCCCACCAGCCTGCAGCTGGCTCCTGCAGCGCCCCCACATCCCTTATCTGGTAGCCCTTCTCACACCACCTATTGCAATCGCCTGCTTCCTTGTCTATCTCCCTCTGCAGATGGAGGGAGGCTCCTGAGTGCAGGGGTCACGTCTTGACTGTAACTGCAGCATTTAGCTGAAATGCCAAGGTCCAGCTCCCAGGATGCCAGCGTTCCCCAGGAACTCCACGGGGAAACCACCCAACTAGAGTTGGGAAGTTAAAAGTAAGGCAGAAAGGACACTGGAGACAACTGTAACAACCTGGCCTTTAATAATCATGACAATAATAATAACAATGGTATCATTTATTGAGTGCCTATTATCTAACAGGCATTGTTCTAAGCACTTCGGTTCGTGCTCCTCAAGCTTAAATGTGCTTTCGAATCACCTGGGCATCTTGCCAAGTAGCAGATTCCGATTCAGGACATCTGGGGTGGAGCCCGAGATACTGCATTTCTAACTATCTCCCAGATGATGGTCCGTGAATCATACTTCGTGTAGCCAGGCTTTGGGGTATTAACTTATTTCATCCTCTTAGAGCCCTGTGAGGTAGGTACCACTATTATTCCTATTGTACATACGAGGAAACTAAGAGATTAAGCATACATGATCTTAGGTCAAAGTAAATAAACTGCAGGGCAATGAGGGAGGGGAGAATGGGGTGAGCAGGGTACATTGAGAAGGAGAAACAAAATTCTAGGCCAAGGAAACTGTACTTCCTAAAGCCCAGCACACAGGAGCAGGGGACGGGCCACCTCGCGGCTGTTTCACCAGTTAGGCACAGGACTTAGCGCCACAAGCTTTACAAAGGCCCCAAATATTTGAGACCTGAAAAAAATTTACTGGCACTTAACATTTGAAAACTGACCATTTAAAGTAATCATTCCAAAAATTCAAATCTTTTCAAAATTTTTACATGAAAAAAGTTCATATTTAGTGAGTGATATGGGTATGTTTTAATACATTTTTAATACATTTGATAAAAAACGGAGTAGGGACCCCAAGCCTCGGGCCGACCAGGGCCAGGACAAGTTTCGATGTAGTCCTGAGGGCAGCTGGGGGCCACTGACAGAAGGAGAGCGGATTGGAGAGAGGCCAGGGGCAGGCCCCACAGCTAGAGACCAGACTGGCGTTGATCTTCTTCCAGGCGGCAGAACAATCTCTCCTCAGAGCCAGGATTAGCATAAAATGATAGCATTATACAACCCAATTATTCTTTGATTCCACCGGCCCCAATCTGACTCAGCATTCTAAACTTACTTAAGATTTGGGGACAAGAGTTTTGGCAACTCCTTTCTCAGAAGGCCAGTGATGTTACAGTCTAGGGGAGGTGTTTAAGAGCACGCGCCTTGAATCTAGCCTGAGTGCGAACCTCAGCTGTGCTCCCTGCGAGCTGTGTGACTTTGCGTAAGTGATGTAACTTCTCTGAGCCTCAGGTTCCTTGTCGGTAAAATGGGCATAATCCATTCTTCACAGAATTAAGTGAGAGAGTCTCTACACACAGCGCCTCCCCCAGAACAGGACTTACAAATAGATGGTAGCTGTTATGGCATTTGTGCCATTGTTCTCAGACCTAGCTGAGTCTTCCTTAGGAGGGAACTGAGGGTGGGGTAAATCACTTCATGTTTTCATCAGCCTCTGCGGTGGAAATTATTATCCCCATTTAGCAGAGAAAGAAACTGGGACTCAGGGGTCAGATAGCTCAGTGAACTAGGGGCAGACAGTGGGAAACCTGCAAGAGCTGGGATTTGCTCTGGCTTCTGTTTGTGCACGGTCCCCGCCGCCAACGGCTGCCGCTCGCACCACCCTCTGGCAGGGCCAAACCCTCTTCCCTTAGTCATGGCACGAATCAGTCGTAATGGCCAGTGGCACGCCACTGAACACGCTCCTCAGGCTCTTCCGACCTCCATTTCCCTTCTTCCTCAACTTTGCCTAACCTCCCCCCTACCTTGCCCCACGATTTGACAGCTCCTGGATTTCCCTTGTTAAAGAACTTGTCTCTTTGAGACTCAGACAGAAGCACCCTGTCTGGCCTGGGCTGCCTTCCAGGGTACCTCCCTTTAAAGGGAGTAGATAAGTAGGTCACATCAGGATGGTGGGGGAGGAGGCTGACTTCTCATGGGAGGAGGAAAGATACTGCAGATCACACGGAGAGTGGAAAACAGAACAACAGCCCTGGTCTCTGTCTCCGTCCCTCTCCGTCTCTTTCTCTCTCTGTGTCCCTCACTCACACGCAGTCTCACGGTGACAGCCCCCTGCTGGCTGCTGCTACTGTGAAGAGCATGTGGAGACAGCACAGGCACGCTGAACCCTTGGGGTTTGGGAACACCTGTGGAAACTGTATCGAGCAGAAAGCTTGTCTACCCTCTGCTCCCCTCCATCCCACCCTACCTCCTCTTCAAGCTACCCCCACAACTGCCAGGATGCATTTCTCTCCTGCATGGAGAGGAGAAAACTCCAGCTTTTACAGACGGTTTCGGGCTCTGTCCTGCTGACTGCTCCTCGAGGGCCAGAAAGCACAGAGCTCTGCAGCCTCGAGGCTCCCTGGGCCAGGAAGGCACTGGCTTCCCCGCGGTTGCCTGGAACAGCCCAGGATCTGGTTCACAGAGATTCTGTTGTGGCAATCGGGACGAATCACGGGCTCCACAAGATTTCTGTTCCTCATCCCCAGCCCGACCCTTTTGAAGGCAGTTCACAACAAGGGATGTGGATGGCATTAAATTAGCTAGACTGCTGTGAAAACCAGAGAGACAGAGACAGAGACAGGGTGTGGCATTAAGGGTTCAACACTGCCAACCCCACCCCGCCCTGCTGTCCCGAGGGCCTGAGCCCTGGCTGAATCATAACACTGGGCGGTCACACTTCTAGGAAACTGCAGCTGAGGAAGAAAGGTCCTGGCTGCAGGAATGACACCAGCCTGGCCGTGTACAGATTAGGACTGAAAATGTGTGTCCAGGCAGATGATGGGTCCCTGGTCTCTGTGCTAGGGGCACAAGGCAAGCACACAAAAACAAAGATCAAAGCCTGACCTCACCCGTGGAGGTAAACAACCCTGGTTCCCTGGATGGGGGTTGTGGAAACAGGGAGTTCACCTCTGGAGAGGCCGAGGGGTTTTCCATTCTCTCGGCGTGGAGACGGGCCAGCTTCCGGCTCCAAAGCTTGGTTTCAGGACACTGGTAGCCCTTCTGCAGAGACACTCCAGATGGCAGGATGCAACTCTCTCCCACCTGGCTGACGTTTCAGCACTGCCCCCTGCCCTCCTTGCTCCTATCCCCAAGGTCCTGGGCAGACTATTCGGGAATACTATGCCCTTGTGCTCTTTTTCCTCCACCCCTATAGAAGAGAAGCACCCCCTACCCGGGTGTCTGTGCCCAGGCGCGCTGTGGGGAAGTCCCACTCTTGCCTGCAGGTACTTTTCTCCCTTCCCTGAGAGGCAGGGCTGGGTGCCCTTCATCATGCTCAGTCTCCCTGGTGGAGTAGGCCTGTCCAACACACCTCTTTCCCAGGCTGCAGTAGGAATCCCAAACCTTCTCTCATCAGAGCGGGTGTAAATCCCCACAAGTATGTGGCAGGCAAGTAGTAGCAGAGACAGTGTGGTGGTGACTGTATGGAGATGAGAAGTGTACACCCGTGAGGCTTACATCTTCTGTGCTCTCAGAAAGTGACTGGCAGCTCCTCCTGCCTGGCATCTGCTCCAGCCTGTGCCCCTTGCTTTGCCAACATCCCTGCCTGATCCTGGGTGGGCTGCCTTACTCCAGGTCTGCTGCAAGTGCTACCCTTTGGCGTATCTAGGATTACCTGGGAGAAAGGAGGCCAGTCTTAGGGCCTCCATGCCCCCCCCGCCCCCCGCCCCAATCAATCAGCCGTGTCTCTAAGCTTCTGAAACTTTAGTGTGCATCAGAATTACTGAGGGATTGGTTAAGATGCAGTCCACAGGGTTTCTGACTCAGTAGGTCTGGAGTGGGGACTAAGAATTTGCATTTCTAACAAGTTCCCAAGTGAAAGTCTACTGCTGCTCCAGGGACTATATTTGAAAACCACTGAGTTAGAGTATACAAAGAAAACCGAGGTTTGAGTCCTAGCCCTGCCACTTTCCTCCTCTGTGATCCTGTACTTGACCTTTCTGAGCTTCATTTCCTCTTCCATTAAAGGTGGAGTAATGGCCACTGAGTGGTTGGGAAGATTACATTCCGTCATGTATTTGAAAGACCCTTTTACTGTGCATGGCAAATTTAATATATGAATTAGTCAACAAGTACAGTACCTACTGAATGGTTTGTCTGTTGTCCCTTGGATACTCTGTCCAGTGTCATGGCTGACTTTGGGCAGATCATATGCCAGGTTTCTAAGGCCCAACTAAACATCACACATCTCTTGACCTCAGTTTTCTCCTCTATAAAACAAGACCTTTGGTCTGCTAGACTAATGGCCCCTCCAGGTCCCATTTAGAAGTCCAATTCTGGGAGGGGGTTAGGTCTTGGGAGGCACAGCCACATTTTTTACTCCTTTCCCACCCCTTTCCAGGACTTCCACCTGACAGCCCAGGTGCTTCTTCAGAAAACACCAATCACCAGAGTCATTGGTCAGTTCGTCCCCGAGGAGAGTGACTTGGCCTTCGAGGTCCATTGTGATCTGGTCCCAACCCACCTTTATAATCGCATTTCACACTGTTTTTCTTCCATTTACCTTAGAGTCTAGACAAATTGGACTCCTCGTCCTTCCTCAAATATGCCCTGTGATTTGCAAACTCCAGCTTTTGTTCTCACCACTGGTATATCCTCCACTGGTCAGAGGCCTAGTCATCCTTCAAAAGTCCTTCCTGAAGTCCTGTTCTAATTTATTCATCCCCAGTTCACCCAGTGACTGCCTCCCCAAATCCTTCTGTCATCTGTCTGTCTAGCTAGCTATCATCTCTCTCTCTCTCTCTTCCTCTCTCTCTTTAATACAAGTGAGTTTTATATTTATCTTTAGGTAGTAGTAGGACATGTTACTGAAGTTGCCAGGTGTAAGATCTAACTAAACCAGGGATGCGACCACCTCACCCCCTCCTACTTGTGTCGGATATTGTCCCCCGAAGGGGCTATTCAGTAACTCAGTGGTCTACAGGTTTGTCCCTGGATTTCACATTTCTAAAGTCTGTTCATAGAGCATACTCAGAAGTGAAAAATAAGAGTTGAGATACTATGTAAAACTTTTAAAAAGTGGGACAACCACTTAAAATGAGGTGTCTACTTACACAAGATTAGTCAGCTGATTATTCTCCACGGTAATCAGAGACAGGGAATAAGTGTATCTGTGTGTATATATCTGCTATGGCTCATATTCACAAATCCACTTATTTGCATACAGGCACATCTGCTTCTCTAATTTTCTTTTTTAAACTACAGGGTTTTTTCCTATTCTAAATATAATATATGGGTTGGTAGAAAATGTGTAAAGGAAATAAAAAGCAAAGTCAAAAGTAAAGTAAAAGAAGAAAATAAATTCATGCATAACCCAGAAATAACCAGAATTAACATTTTGGTGTATTTCTTCTAAATACTTTTCCTGCACATATTTATTCCATATGATTTTAAAAGGAACTTGGGATAAAATGTTTACACACTTCTGTATCCTACTGTTTTGATTTATATGATTAGCATTTTGGTATTCCTTTAAATATTTTTCCTAAACATTGAAAAAAATTATTCCATGATATCCATTCAGAGATGTATCAAAATTTATTTAACCATCCTTTCATTATTGGACACTCTATTTTTTGCTATAAATGATATTTCAGTGAACATCCTTGCATATCTGAACACACGTCTAATTATTTTCTTAGGCTGATTCTAGAAGTGGGATTACTCAGTCTTTTTTTTTTTTTTTTTTAGGAAGATTAGCTTTGAGCTAACATCTGCCACCAATCCTCCTCTTTTTGCTAAGGAAGACTGGCCCTGAGCTAACATCCGTACCCATCTTCCTCTACTTGATACAAGCATGGCTTGACAAGTGGTGCGTAGGTCTGCACCTGGGAACTGAACTGGTGAACCCTGGGCCGCCAAAGTGGAACATGTGAACTTAACTGCTGCACCACCAGGCCGACCCCATACTGGGTCATTTTTAAGTCTCTTGATAGATACTACCAAATTGTTTTCTGAGACTTCCATTTGAAAATACTTTCAGAGTACTTTATCTACAAGCCTGTCTGCTATTCATAAGTAATCTTTACCTCCACTCCCATTGCATCCTGTCTCCTGCTGTACTTAACCCTTTCTGCATTGAATTTGCATTTGGCATGTACGAGTCTTAGTTCCCCTACTAGGAAACCGTCTTTGACCATCTTCATATCTCCCTCAACATCCCGCACAGGTGGACAGAAGGGGGCAGAGGACTGACTCTGTTTAGGGGACTCTGTAAGCAGAAGATGAGCTCCGTCTTGGGAAGGAGCAAGGAGAGGGCTTGAACTCCTTACTTAGGGGTGGGCTTGCAACACTGATTGAAGGGGAAGAAAGAGATCTTTCTCAACCCTTCCCACATCCTGACTCTGGGAGCTGAGGAAAGATCGAAACTAGACAAGTCTCGAGGCTGGAAGAAGAGCAGCCTTAGCTCCCTGGCGGAGCTTCCACAAAGGGCAGGGAGAAAGACAGAGGCTTGGAGGCTACAGCCTCAGGTTGTAGAAAGAGAGTGGCACAGTTCCAGTCATTCACCTGGTAAAGGCAACTTGCTTTGAGTACTGTGCATCGCTGTGAAAACAGCTGTACCACCCGTTTTACAATTGTACCACTACCAGCCATCCCAGTCTCCTAGCTTTTGACCTAGGGAAACAGATACAACATTGATTATAGAGGCTTAAATTAATGATTTGTTAGACTGGAATTTCCCAAACTTCACTTGTACCTTGTTCATGATTTCAGTGTTTTAGTGAAAAGAAAGCAGCAATATGCACAGACACACACACCTACGGTTCACATCATCCAAACGAGCCACAGTTCTGAACAGTTGAGACAGATACAATTATTAAAACATTGCGAATGTGCCCATGTCAAGGTTACATGTGGTGTTAAAACACACTGTGCCGCTTACTGTAGCCTCATCCTAACCAATAAAAATGTTAAAATCACAGGTTTGAAGGATTAGTTACATTTTTTGTGATACACACTAAAACTGTACAGATAGCGATTACAATAAAAACTTAGTAGTACCTTTACTACCCATTGGTGGTAATTATACCACATTTTTTAAAAAACACTGTTTTAACTAAATAGTTCCTTTATATTATAGTTAATGGTGTATATTTCTTCCACTTAATTCTAAGCTTTCTAAGGTCAGGTACCATAGCTTATTTGGTGCTTAGTGCAGTGTTGAAGCTCAGTAAATGTTTGTTCTTCGTTTGGTTTGGTTTGTTTTGGTGATGGAGTAGTGATCAATAGGAGTTACTCTACGTGCTTAACATAAATGAAGTCTCAAAGATCATGATTATGAAGAGGAGAGCAATGTTTATATGGTAAAGAACATTCCCCTGGTTTAAGTACTGTGCCATCATTATTTGGGATTGGGCTTTAAGGTGTTCAGAATGGAAAACAGTAAATCATTCACATACTTTCTAGCAGTACTTTCTGGGTAAATAACACATTTGCAAGTTTAAGAATTAGTCTTGGGGCTATAAAACAGAGTAACATCAATTTAGCTCATGTAGAAATTCAACCCAGTATAATGATCTCATGAACTAAGATAACTTTTCCATACCTAGCAAGCATTGAGTAAAATATATAGTTATTGATCAGTAAGTATTAGTTGAATGAATGGATGAAATGGCTTAGCTGTAGTCAATCGATCTTTACCATTCTTTGGAAACCATCCAGAAAAAAAAAGGAAGAACTAATATAATATTACTCATATCATACCATCCCATACCATAATACTCATACCATAATATTCTAGGGTCTTTATATATGTCTTTCCTCTGGATTTCATGTGGTAGCTGCCACATGAGGAGAGGGTAAAAGCATGCTACTGGAGGACAAACCCCTCCACCTGTCCTTAACCAAAGCTCGCCTTCTTCATGGAAAACCACAATGACTTAGTTTCCAAAAAAAGATCCAAGACGTCATTTGATCTAGAGAGCCGGACGGGAAGTTGTGGAAACTAGTGGATAACCTTCTGATCGATCAAATAAATAAATGACCAAAAGAAGGTGTGAATAAGATACCAGAATAAAAGGGTATGTTAGGAGAGAGAGAGTGACTCTAATGAAGAAGTGAAGGGTACACTAACACTTCAGTTACCTGCTAGAGATAGACATTTGTCAAGACCTGGACAGTAATTTCCTCCTCCCAAGTCCTACCCACCTCTTTCTTTCTGAACCTTTCTTTCAAATGCAGGGTCCTTAGCCTGTAACTCAGGATTGTTTAACCCATTAGCACATGAGAAACTTGTTCTTCAGAGACTGAAAATGAGCAATATTGCTTCCTTCCTACTAAGGATCCAATGGAGGCAAGAACTAGATGAAGTAAAGAGAGAAAACACCCCAGGGTCAGAAGACCTGGGTTGGAACCTTGATTCTGTCCGAGTCTGGTTGAGGGACCTTATGCCTATTATTGATGCCCTCTAACTCACGGTGTCCTTAACTCATTCATTTAACAAATATTTTCTGAGCAACTGGATGCCAGTTGCTGGGTGCCAAGAACTGCCCTGGGCACTAGGGATCCGGTAATGAATGAAGCAGAGGAGGTCTTTCTCTAATGGAGTTTAGGTTCTAATGAGATGGATTAGATTAAATAAGTAATCAGTAAATAAACAATATAACTTCAGAGAGTGAGCAGTGCTATGGAAGAAATAAAACAAATGATAAAGACAAATTGGGAGGAGGTTTCCTCTACAGAGGGGAGAGGGAAGGTCTCCCTGAGGCAGTAACATTTGAGCCAAGAACCGAATGAACTAGGAGGAACCAGCCAAAGGAAAGAGCATTTCAGGCAGAGGAACCAGCAAGCCCTAAGCTGGGACTATGTTTGGGGCTGGATGAAAATTGAGGAGAGTGACACTGGTGTGCAGTTGTACTAGATCAATGATTTTGACACGGTACTCCGAGTAATCCTTGAACTTCCCTGGTGGTGTCTCAGGGGTGGAGGGGCCAAGGGTAGAGGCTCTCCAGTCTGCCACCACCCTCCCCAACACACACGCAGCAGCTCCTCTTTAGTCTGAAGCGTATGCTGGGGCCCTACTGAAGATTTTGTCATCAAGAATTCTTGGTCTCAAAAGTCCTTCTCCACTCTTTAATTGTCCGACTCTATGAAAATTTATCATACAACCTCTGTGACCCGTACAGAAGCACTGACTCGGCTCCACTCAATAGACAGAGTCAGGGAGCGCCCATTCCAGCAACATGACTCTCCTCTCACCAGAACATCCCATTCCCTTCCCCTCCAGTGGTGGACTGGAACCTCTGATGCCCTCCAAGCCTGCCCCAGATAGGGAGGCACACATGTGTCTGCCTCCTCCTAGTAGATTATACTGATTTCCTTTTCTTTTCCTGTCCGAATGAGAAACTCTATCCTACACAGGAGAGCTTTGAGGAGAGAGTTGAGGAATGGATCCAGTCTTTTCCAACCTGTAAAATGCAAGGATGGCCAGCTGCCTTTCTTCCTAACCCCAAAACTCATATCTTTCCTTGTCTCCAGACAACTGCCCAGCAACTCTCAAATAAGTCTCTACTGTCCTGGGGTTTGGGGTCAAGCACTGTGCTGAATGTGAAATCATCTTCTGGTAACAGGAATCTAATTAGCTCTTTGATTGATAAGAGGAAGCAGAGACCAAGAAGGACTTAAGCAATCTATTTCTCACGTATTTCAAAACAAGTGAAGAAGCAGAGAGGGCAACGGAGAGAAAGAGAAAATAAAGAGATAAAGCCTACGGAGCGTTTGGAGAAGGGAGATCAGTAAGAAAGAGAATAGGCTGAGGGAGAATATCAAGTGACTAAAAATATTAATCCTTTCTTCCCTGCACTCTGCCTCTGCTCCCCAACTCCACTCTTCTCTCTCCCAGAGAGAACTTACCTGGAGGTTGATGATTTCTCTTTCTGATTCCATCTTCTGCTGCTCTCAAGCGCCTTCACACTCACCGGGTGCCGGTAACAGACTGCGTGGGCTATTCCAGGCTTTCCTGTCTGAGTCTCTGCTGCTTTCTTTGGGTGGGAGAGAGCACACAGCTGGCAGGACAGACCTACTATTCATCCATCTCATGTGGGATGCCTGTCTTGACCTCAGCCCCTGGGGGAAGTGTAGACAACCATACACGTGCAAGTGTGTTTGTGGGGGGGGGGGGGGGTGCACATCGGTAGGTGACCTTTTGAGTTGGTAGTGACAGCATCGTTTTCTCCAGTGGCTCAAATACCCCTCCAGTCCCAGAGGAGCCATCTGAGGTCACTCAGCCTGCTTTGAGCTAGTAACTTTACTACTGGCATAGAAACCCTGCGGATTTGTCAAGGAACTTGAAAAACAGCCTGAGGATGCTGTCTGATTTCACACTGGTGGACCTGAGTAGGGTCCCCAGTGACCAAGGCGGTGGGTGACCTCCAGCATGTTCCAAGACTTAGGGACTTCTGTTGTTCTTTCTCTTGTTCCCTCTATCCCTAAAGGTTAAAAAAAAAAAAAAAGTACTTTATCTAATAGGCCCCAAAGCATAGCCTTATTCTACAAAGTGAGTAAACAGTACACTTTTATTGACAGGTTGTTTGGTGCCCACATTTTCTCCCTTGATTAGCCAGAAAGAGAGCAGGAAAAAGTGATACTTTCAAATTCTGTTTATGCAAGTAGTTGCATTTTTCCTACTTTTAAAATAAAGCTACCAGGAGTGAGTCTTTTTTTGGAAAGCTTTTCTCTTGTTTACCTAGAGTCTAAAACTTTCCTGGCCTGTTCCTGAGGCTAGTTTTAGACATCAGCTTGTGGGTGTGTCTGTGAGTGTGCATGAAGGGGGCGAGGTTACAGGGGAGTAACCCAGTTCAGAGTTTAAAGAGCAGGGAGAAGAGTAGCAACGTCACAAATTTACTCTTACCACTCTCAAACGTGCAAAACAAAGGCGGGGGATTTCTTTATTTCTGTTAAATGATCTAAAAAGTCTATGTAAGTCCCACCCTCCTGGACAAGTGGTAAGAAGGAGGGTGGGACAATGGGATGAGGATTATATTTCAGTCTAATCTAAATAAGCATAGTTGGATTTAATTTAAATGGTAAACAGTTCGGTTTAGATAGAATGCCCAGTCTTTTGGATTTCTACCCTTCTCCCACAAAGATGGCATCTAGGTGCCTGGGAGAGGGATGTGATTATGTATGCTTGGTGGTGGAGGAGTAATGGCTCTTGTATGTACCCTGTGGGCTTTCTATCTCTGCTAGTTTTTGCTATGGAGCTGCTGGGCTGGGCTGGGCTGCCTCCGGAATTGACGACTGTTGAGGAGAGACTGGGCCTGTTCTTTGGCCCATGCTGGCACTGGTGGCTGATGTCTGTGGCCAGGATAACTCATGGCCCACTCTCTCTCTGTCCTTAAGGACCCAGTGGGCTCCCTTTTTGACTCTGCCCTATCTTGGCTCTCATGGTAACGTGGACTATCCTGAAACCTGCTGTGACTCATGTAAGCTTCCATCCCAGTGGTTACCAGCTCAGTGTCCACCCTCTAAAATAATCCCCTCTGGAACTCTCCTACCAGACACTCAGCTAATGCTCCTGTCCCGCCTTGGGTACCCGGGAACTGCTAACAATCCTGGAGGAAGGTGAGCTCAGCCCCACTTCTGGAAATAGTTTGCTTCGATGTGACTGCTCCAGGTTGGTGCAGGGACAGCCTTTGAGGTGATCTCTTTCTAGACTCCAAAACAGGAGAGGGATGTCGAGCTCACTCTCTTCTCAGCGTTTTTTCCAAATTCTACCAGTCATATCCATCACTCCCTTCCCTCATAACTATGGCATTATTCTAAGCACTTTAACACACACTCACTTACTTAGTTCTCATAACAATTCTGCAAGGGAGGTAATATTATTACCACTGTTTTACAGATAGGAACCAGAAGCACAACTTCACGTTGCCCAGGCAATCCCCTGACTCCAAATCCATGCTTTTTTTTTTTTTGAGGAAGCTTAGCCCTGCTGCCAATCCTCCTCTTTTTGCTGAGGAAGACTGGCCCTGACCTAACATCCGTGCCCATCTTCCTCTACTTTATATGTGGGACGCCTGCCACAGCATGGCTTGCCAAGCGGTGTGTAGGTCTGCACCTGGGATCTGAACCAGAGAACCCTGGGCTGCTGGAGCAGAACGTGCACACGTAACCGCTGTGCCACCAGGCTGCTCCCAGAGTCCATGCTCTTATCCATGACTTTGGCTCAGAGAGGAAAGACTGAGACACATGTCTGAATGCCTCCTTTCTCTTTCTCTGCTTTGCTTCTTCCGTAGTCCCCAGAATCTAGGATGATAAAATGTGTGCTATGTCTTTCTTCTCCTCCTACTTGGTTAGGACGTCCCTTGTGTGGAACTCTATGATAATAATTCAGAGAGGAAATAAAGAAACTTAGAAAATCCCCATTCTCAACAGAACCTGACTATCAAAAATATCATCTTGCTGGAAAACCTTATTCTGGATGTCAGAAGCGAAATATCAACTCTTTCTTTCTCTTTGCATTCCTGCTGTGACGGTCCTGACCATCCTTTAGAACATATGCATGCAACTGGCTTAATAGAGGGGAAATCAGAACAAGAAAATGCAAAAGAGAAAAGCACCTGAATATATTTTTAAAACTTTTTTCTATTAACAAGTACATTGGTTTTAAAAGGAAACAGCTATAATTGGCTATAATAATGGTTTTGGTTTGGCAAGATCTGTCTGGATTTGGACCTTTCCCCCACCTCATAAGCATCATTTGGAAATAAATAGCAAGCAGGATTTGGAAAGTGGTTTGTCTACTGTGACTTTGGACCAGGGGTCTGCAAACTTTTTCTATAAAGGGCCAGAGAGCAAATATTTTTTAGCCTTGTAAGTCATATGGTTGCTGTAGCAACTACTCAACTCTTATTGTGGCGGGAAAGCAGCCATAGACAATATGTAAACAAATGAGTGTGGCTGTGTTCCAATAAAACTTTATTTACAAAAACAGACAGTGGACCAGATTTGGCCCCAGAGATCATAGTCTGCTGACTTCTGTTCTAGAATATAAGCAGAAAGAGAATCTGGAGTTCTAATTATCACAAGCATGTCCAATCATCCAGACCACGTCTTTCAGGTCTAATTCCCACTTGAGAGGTACCAGCTGAGCCCCTACTGCAAGGCTAATATGTTAAACACTATGGAGATAAGAAAAATCACAAGACAGGCCCTTGTGACACGAGTGCATGGAAAGTTAAGCTATAGACAAGAGTGCTTCTGACATTTGGCTATGAGACTGAAACTCCACCTACAGGAAGGCTGTTCAGTCTGGAGCGGTAAGGTTTCTATTTCTTTTTACTGCTAGGGTGACTTTTGTAAGCCCAAGGGACATTTTCAGGGAAACTGCCCCTTGGGAAGTATTTGTTTAGAATATGCTTGAACTTAAGTAAACACTCAAGAGTGACTCAGAAAGTGTTCACAGAATAGGGGGGGCTTCAATGAGACCCTAGGAGTGCCTTGCTATGCAGGAGCAGCAAAGAGTTGTAGGGTACTGAAGAAGCCAGCAATAAGAAGACCCCTTAATGTGAGAAAAGTGAGAAAAGCCCTACGGTGAAAACCAGGTGACCTAGGTTTGTCTGCGTGAGCTGAGTCACTGTGTTTTCTTAGACAAGTTACTGAACTTCTCTGGGCCTTATATTCTCCTTTGTAAAAGTGAAGTTGTCAAAAAAGATGGTTCCTAAAACCCCTTCAGCTCTTAAATTCCGTTTCTAATGTGCGTTTATACTAAACACTTCTTGTGTAAGAGTGTAAGATCTCAGATCCAGGTCTGAATTTTATTATGTAGAAGTTAAGCATCCCTAATGGAATATGTATGTAATTAGAAAATTTTTAGGAAAAATTACCCCTGTCTGTTATCTCTGTTAGCGGAGACTAGGCAGGGCAGACATGACAAACAAGATACAGAAATGAGAATAAAGTGCTTACAAGCTCGTTTATGCTCATTTACATGTTAATTCAGCCACTTGCAAATTCGCTGCTCTGAGAATCCTAGGGCCAGGGTGGATGTGACGGGGGAACTTTTGGGGGTCTCTGGAGGGAGCTACCAGCGTGGGGACTGATGAGGAGCCCAGGTTGGCCGAATGGATAGTTAAGAATTAGATTGGGTGACTCTAGCACTATCCAATAGAGCTTTCCGCAGAGATGGAACTGTTAGAGAACATCTCCACCTTCACTGTTCAGTATAGCAGCCCATGTAGGTATTGAGCGCATAAAATGTGGCTAGTCTGACTGAGGATCTGATTTTTAAATTTTATCTAATTTTAATATATTCACATCTAAATAGCTAGTAGCTACTATATTGGACAGCGGAGCTCTAGACCAAAATTCAGTATATTCAGAACATTGCTTAGCAGTGGCCATCACATATTTAACACGCCCATCCTGGCCGCTCATCTCTTGGTAGATGTTCATTAGGCAGAAGCCTGATTTGACATAAATAGGAACTCAGACACACAGCTCTCGTGGGAATGCCCCGTGAGGCCCAGGGATGCTCTTGGTTGTGGTAAGTAAAATTTCCCTTGGTTCTTTTGCATTCAGGGTAGGGGGATTTCAGCTGTGACTCACTGCCCAATGAGTGATTCATAGTAGAGCCTCCTCACGTTGACATGGAACGCTTCTTACCTCTCACCTCTGTGAGGAAATTAGAAGGTGCCTGGCCCTCTCTTGGTACCTTAAGGGAGGGTCATCATTGATCTCTTCTTAGTAACAGGAGAGAGACCAGTGGTTTTCACACTTTTTAAAGTAAGGGAACCCTTTTCTTAAATGAAATCTTATGCAGAAGTTAATATAAAGCAGATTGAAGTGAAGCTGCTGGGATTCTGGGTCACATCCACTCCTGTCGCACCTGTCCCACCCTCTATTCCTCAAGCTGTCCCTTCAGACACCTCTTGGGAACCACTCAAATTCCGGGCAGGCGGCAAGGTTTATAAGCCTCCAAAGGCCTTTGGGTGTGTTAGGGCCGAGCAATCACAAAACACACAAAGTTGTGTGGAGTTTTTCAAGTCTTGAAATGATATTAAAAAAAAAAAAAGAATAGGAAGAAGATTTAAAAAGCACAGCCAAAATTATGGCCGCTGATCCTAGCAGCAGATGTGATGCTGGCCCACAGAGACTTTTTTGCAGACAAAGTGTTCCTTAGACAGTGAAGTCTGAGTGTCACGGTGCACCATTTCCCAAAGAGCACAAAGGGCTCAGGGTTGGGGCATGCGGAGGATGAAAGCCGGAAGGTGCATTGGGGAACGGGGTATAAAGGGTATGAAAACCACACACGACTCAAGACTGGTGGCAAGGGGCAGGAGCAGGAGGCCCAGACAGCATAGTCGCGGAATTCTGACTAGAGTGTGGAAATCAGAGCTCAGAGACTGAAAAAACCTTATGAGATGAAGGTACCAGTCCAACCTCTTCATCTTATAGATGACAGAGGCAGCTTAGTGCTGAAGGTGGAATTAGAGAATTAGAAGCTAAGTTTCCTGGTTACCCTTTTAAAGATTTTATTTTTTCCTTTTTCTCCCCAAAGCCCCCCAGTACATAGTTGTATATTCTTCGTTGTGGGTCCTTCTAGTTGTAGCATGTGGGATGCTGCCTCAGCGTGGTTTGATGAGCAGTGCCATGTCCGTGCCCAGGATTCGAACCAACGAAACACTGGGCCGCCTGCAGCAGAGCGCACGGACTTAACCACTCGGCCACGGGGCCAGCCCCCCCTGGTTACCCTTTTAATCACATGGATGTGTACATGTGAGAGTGTGTGTGTGTGTGTGTATGAGAAAACTAACATGGGAATAGTTGCTTATGGTTTCAAAGTACTCTGTACATATTTTATTTCATTTGACCCTCGCAATGACCCAGTTGCAATTTGCAGATGAGGAAATTAAAACCAAAGTGACCTGCTCAAGATCACACAGCCACCAGATGATGGAGTCAAGACTCAATTCAAGATTTCTTCTTTCTCTTTTCTCCACATGCCGTTACTTAACAGACACCCCAACCCCTGCCACACACACAGATCTAGCAGCGTGATCTACAATAGGATGTGACACACACACACCCCCTGTCTCATTATTGCTACCCCAGCAGCGGAACTGAATGGGTTGTTGCTGACAGTAACTCATTATCGCCAAAGGAGACAGACCTAGTTTTGACTCCTGGTCCTACTATTTACTAGTTGTGTGTGTGTGTTTAAAAATAGACTTTATTTTTTAGAGCAGTTTTAGGTTCACAGCAAAATTGAGCACACACTTCAGAGAGTTCCCCAATATACCCCCTGCTCCTGCACACTCGCAGCCTCCCCTATGATCCACATGGGGCACCAGAGTGGTACATTTGTCACAGTTGAGGAACCTACATTCACCCGTCATGATCACCCAAAGTCCACAGTGTAAATTAGAATTCACTTTTGGTGATGTACATTCTGTGGGTTTTGACTGGCTGTGTTTTTGAGCAAATTACTTTGCCTTCTTTCCCCCTGTAAAAATGGAGATCACGGTACCTAATTTATAAAGATCATTGTGAGAACTAAACTAAATAAGATCGTGGATGTAAAGCAAATTACCTGCCTAGCACAGAGTGAGAAGAAGTTAAATGGAGCTAGTGTTAAATTTCATATGGTATTATCAGTATAAGCCTGGCTGTTTAATCCTCCTGAGTCTTTCTCTTGTTCTCCTGTAGTCTGGGCCTAGATAATTCTGTCAGCTCTGGAGGTTCCTTACAGATATTCGTCTACAAAGATTTACTCTTCTGCTGGGAGGAACTTAAATGGTAAGTTTGGTTCGAGGAGGAGAAAGGGTTAGGGTGAAGCAGGACGAGACGCATGGATGGTCACAGAACTCTGAAGGTGGGCGGCAGGACACAAAAGGTCTGATCTGGACTACTTGCCAAGAGAAAGAGAAGGGGAAGAGAAAGTGCAGAAAGGAAAAATCACAGTGTGGGGGTGAGCTGCTGCATGACTACCCTAAGTGTGAAACACCGAGACCTTTTCAGTGGGAGTCGGTCACAGGAGGCCTTCAGTACTGCAGACTGTGGAGTATGCAAACCGAACCACGCTGCGCATTCATATCCCTCTCCTTCACACCATGTAACTTTACACACCTTCAGAGAGGGCAGCTGGGGTAAATGAAAAGGACCAAAACTCCAGCATCTCTCAATTTTTCTTTGTAAACAGCCCCACTGAAAAGATTTTGTGGTGACTGCTCTCGGTTGCTCCTCTGACAACAAATCCTGCCCTGCTGTTCTGACAGCATTTAGAGTCTGCACAACAGTATTGACATCACCACGTCATATACACCTGGTCTGTAAGTTCTTTGAGAACAGGGATGCTGGCGTCTACTTCTGAACCTTGCATAGCAGTCAACCCATGCAGATGAGCACAGAGTGAGGGAGCCTGGGCTTCTGAGGACGGCTTCTTCTGCCTAGCATAGCCCTGGGGTTCCCAAACCAAGTCAGATGCCCGAAGAGATTCTTGTTAGAGAAACTGTGGGTAGCTCAGACCCAAGCGAGTGGGGTGCAGATCTGGAAGGGTTTCCTGAGTACTTGTCATAATGTGACATCAATTGTTCTGTGATTTTAGGTGAGTCATTTCCTATCTGTTACTTTGGTTTCACTCATCTGCAAAACAGGGAAAACAATTTTATAAAGGAACATGTATTCACTTTTTTTTTTCCCCTGATTACAAAAGTAATGTATGTTCTTTCTGGAAAATGTAGAATATGCAGAAGAATAAGGGGTAAAATAAAAATCACCCGTGAAACCACCCAGAGATAAGCCTTGCTAACATTTCGGTTGACTGCTTCTCAATCTTTGCCCGCTGTGTGTGTGTGTGTTCTCAGAACCAGCCACACTATCTGCAAGGCCTAGTGCAAAATGAAAATGTGGAGCTCCTTGTTCAAAAATTATTACGAATTTTGACACGGCAACAGCAGATCATTAAACCAAGTACAGAGCCCTTCCACGTACCAGGCCCTGTGCGACCGCGGAGTCCTGTGTCCGTGAAGCTGGCTCTTTGTATTCCCTCCTCAGAGTAATAATAAAATAATTTATTGAGTGCTTTCTGTGTGGTTAGTGTTTTACTTAAATTTGTTCTAATTTAATTTAATTTCTCTAAAATAAATGTAATTCTTTCCCCACCCCCTCCATTTTGCAGATAAGACAACTGGGGATCAGAGAGTTGATACAGCTAGTAAGTCGCAGAGACCACATTCACACCTTAGTCCTTCTGATTGCAAGTCTATGCTTTCTTCAACTATGGCACACTTCCTCTCACACTAACTTATAAATCAGTAAAACAATTTTAATAAAATTGAGATTATACTATATATAAAATCTTATATTGCATTCTTCTCCATTTTATATCACGAGTGCTTTTTGCACTACGTGTCTTAGTCTGTTCGGACTTCTATAAGAAAATACTACAGACTGGGCAGCTTATGAACAACAGAAATTTATCGCTCACAGTTCTGGAGGCTGGAAGTCCGTGAGCAGGGTGCCAGCACGGTTGCAGGAGGGCCTTCCTCTGGGTCACAGACTCCTCTCTATAGCCTCACGTGGTAGAAGGGGCTGGAGAGCTTTGAAGGGCTCCCTCCTGATGAGCTGTTCACCTCTCAAAGGCCCCACCTACTAACTCCATCACCTTTGGGGGTTAGGGCTTTGACATACGAATTCAGTAGGGGACACAAACATTTAGACCATAGACTATGTCATTAAATATAGAAGAAAAATAGTGGCTATTTGTGAGAAATAGTGAAGTTCCAGAAGACAAAGCATTGAGAGTAAGTCCATTGCAAGAGAATATTAAATACAAAGCACTGATGAGCCAGAGCAAGAAAAAGTGGCTAGTGGAGGCTTCACCATGTCCTCCATCTGATCAACAGGTCATCAACATCGCACTCTCCCTGCTCTGAATGTCCTCCACATTAAAGAAGATATATTTGCATACCCTCAATAGCCAAGGTTTTTGTCAAATTTTACTTTCCACAATTTGCAAAATGAAAGCAATAAGGTTTATTTTCCAACATAAATAATATTATATTGAATATAATTTTCAACCTCCCTCTTAGACACACACATGCACACGCACACACACTTGCTCAAATAGCCCTGTAGGAGGTACATACTCACTCTCTCCCCCTTTACGAAGCTACCTATGAAAAGAGTCAGTTCTGAAGCTAATATTAAAAATCTCACTATAGGGGGCCGGCCGGGTGGCACAGTGGTTAAGTTCGCACGTTCTGCTTCTCGGCAGCCTGGGGTTCGCCAGTTTGGATCCCAGGTGCAGACATGGCACCGCTTGGCAAAAGCCATGCTGTGGTAGGCGTCCCACATATAAAGTAGAGGAAGGTGGGCATGGATGTTAGCTCAGGGCCAGTCTTCCTCAGCAAAAAGAGGAGGATTGGTGGTAGTTAGCTCAGGGCTAATCTTCCTCAAAAAAAAAAACCCACAAAACCTCACTATATACCAGTCCAGACTCTTGGAAATTTATTTACTTTCCTTTAAGTCTCAGTAACCACATCTGTATCATAGAGCTCCTAAGAGCTACTTCAATAGCATAGAGAGGAAGGACCTAATAGGTAGGCCTTTCCCAAAGCTAGGGATTCCTAAACCAAGAGCCAGGTTTAAGTCACTGCAAATTAGAATTTCTCTGGGAACCTTAATTCCTCAATGAAAACGGCAGCCACATTTGTTGCCCCTGGGGTCAGGAACAGGGGGAGCAGTAAGGCCTGTCACACGCTTCCTTCCACGTCACAATTTATTTTTATTTTTGTATGTGAACTGCGCTTAAAAGGAAGACAGTGTACAGCTACATTTTAGGGGAAAGAAAAACCACAAAATGCAACCCACAGCCTTAGGAGTGTGTGAGGGAAGGAACACTCAGGCAGTTGGTCGTCTCTAAAGTCAACTGAGTCTTGGGGAGCTGAAGCAGCTGAGTTAGGCAGACCAGCCTGAGGCAGTTTCTTCTTTAACAATAGCTAGTGATGTCACCTCCCTCACAGAAGGTGAAGGGCATTGGGGTAGGAAAAATCCCTGCCCATTTGGTATTGTTTCCACCTATCAAAATGTGTCTTTCTAAATGACTTGGTGCCCTTTGCTGGTAAGCACTCTCAACCCAACATTGTACCAAGAGATTTAATAAGAAATAACATTATTAGACTTGAGATATATACAAGATACATACAGAGTGTTTTTCCCCCAAATCCCTGTGTCTTGAGGATCTCCACCAGGAATGTAACCTCAGGTCAATCTCAATGAATAAGGAGGGGCAGGAATGGTCTGGGTTCCTGTGCTGTGTGCGCTGGCCCTGTTCTCTGTCACGAGCGCCCTTTCTGCCCTGCCCGTGGGTTGGAGCTTCTTTTCTCTCTGATCTTTGCTGGCGCTTCTCTGGTGCCCTTTTCTCGTTAATAATAACTAACCTGAGTACGAAACTTCAGCATTTACCAAGTGCTTTCACAGACATTATCGTGTTTGGGGCTCATGACAACTCCGGGCATCACTTTCATTTCACAGTTGAGGTTGAGTGAATTGCCCACAGTCAAACACTAGTTATAGCTGACCAAGGCTTACACTCGACTCTTTTTGCATCGTATCTCCTGGCATTCTTTCCTCTGTAACTCGCTGCCTTGTTCAGACAGGCATAAAAACCTATTTCAGGATGCCCCGAGCTTGGCTGAGCCCCCATTTCCCTTCCTCGCTCAGTTCTCTTCCTCCCCCTCCATCACCAGCACTTCTCTCTACCCTTCTCAGTCACAGCATTTGGCCACTTCCTCCCTGATCCTGCGTAAGCCTGTAGTTTTCTAGCACTTTCAAATTTACTTTGAAAAGCTTACAAATGGGAAAGACCCTTAGACTTTTCTGCCTTTGATTCCTCCCCACTCCCCACTCGAGGTGAACGCCTCCTGGAGAAACTGACAGTCCCCGTAATCACAACGGGTTACATGTTGCTGTGGGTTCTCATTATGATTACTGAATTATTAATATAGTATAAGTTTATTATAGAATATTTAGAGAGTAGCGAAAAGGAAAAAAATACCATAAATAACTTCATGATCTGAATACACTCTTGAACACAGTCTATTTTAATAATGATGATGTTTTAGGAAAAACTTGACTCTCCACTTACTCCTATAATTACCACACTACTTTTACACTTAGAATGTCTTTTAAGCTAAAGTTCCCTTTTTAAGACACTACTGCCAATTCATGAGCACAGGGCACCATCGACTGCTCTGCCTTGGTCTGTTAGAGAGTAACCACAAACACAGTTTCATTTAAAGGACTAGTCAGTTATTTTAACAGTTCTGTTGCCCATTAGGTCAAAGAAGGCCCCTACGAGGAGAGCATTTGTACTGGCTAATCTTCGGGTGACGATAACTGTGCTTAACCAAACACAGCCAAGTCCAGATCTGGCCATTCGAAAGTTCTTTGCAATTTAGGCAAATTCAGAACATGTCCTCTGTTCATGGAAGAGGCTGCTTAGGAATAGAAGGAATATATAAAATGCATCTATATATTTAGTAGAACTCTTGGTAGCTTGGTTTAAAATTTCCTAGGTTTGGGTGTTTATGTATATTTGTGTCAAGTCATGACACAGATACATAAAAGGTTAGAGACAGAAAAGTTCGTGGTGGTGATGGGTGACGTGTAGGCGGAAGATACACCAGAGTCACTGGAAGATGGCCACATGTGTAACAGGTGAATCATTAGGTTCAAAACGTATAAAGAACTACTATAAATCCACAGGAAAAATATAAACAACCTGGAAGAGAAATGGGCAAAGAACTTGAACGGGTGAGGCACAGGAAAAGAGATTCAGTTGCTAAATATGAAGAAATGCTCCACGTCGCTGGTAATCAGGGACATGTAACTCAAAACAACAACAAGATACTGTTTTACACGCATGGGACTGGCCAAAAGAAAAATGTCTGACAACAGCAAGTGTTGGTAAAGATGCAGGAAAAAGAGATTCTCAGACACATCTGATGGAAATTACAGGGTACATTTTGGAGAATAATTTGACAATATCTAGAAAAGTTAAAAATGTCTATATTCTAAGACCCCATGATCCACTTCTGGGTTATACTCCAAGCAAGCTTTCTCAGGCGAGACTCTTCATCTGGACAAAAGAACAGGGACAATTATTTGAGTGACTATTTTCTCAACTCTCCCAAGGATGGTGCATAACTAGTATCATTCTAGATGCATAGGAGAGAATTTAACTCATTACATACAGTGGTGGCAGCACTGGGATTTGTCTTGTTAAGCCCAATTGAGAAAGACTGTCAGAGAACCTCCCAAACATATTTACAATACCACACTACAGTAATAATAAAAAATTGGAAACATCTTGTTCATGTGTAGGGGAATGAATAAATAAATCACAGTACAGGTATAGTACGGAATTCTATGCAGCAGGTCAAACAAATGAACCAGATCTATATGATTCAGCATAGCAAAATCCTGAAAACAAATGTTAATTTAGAAAATGTAGAAGATAATAGAAGTATGATATCATTAACAAATATTTTATAAAATATACAAACTAAAACTACGTGTTATTTATAAATATTTATTTTGTAGTAAAAACATCAAATTGGGACTTGGTATGCACCAAATTCCTGACAGTGGCTGCCTCTAAGTGGAGAGGGAAATCGATCTCAGGAGAGAAGGATGGGGGCTGTGACAGTCGTTGGGTCTGTTCGTGAATATTCTGGCTCCCCTTCCAGGCTCATGGTAGGATTCTACTTCCTTAAATTCTTTGAAGTTAGGCAGGACCAAGTGACTTACCTTGGCCAATAAAATGTGAGTGGAAGTGTTACTTCTGGGTGGAAGATTTAAGAACTATATGTACAATTTACTGTTCTTTTTCCTTTTGCTGTAGTGACTAGCAATGTCTCAGATTTCATTGTTTCATGCTACCAGCCTGGGGCCCGGAATGAGAACAATGCAAACAGACTTCCCAATGACCCTCAGTGAATGTGAGGCATGACTGAGAAATAGACCTTTGTTGTTTCAGCCACTAAAACTGTGCGATTGTATATTTGTTACTGCAGTACGGCCTAGCCCATCCTAACTCACACAAGGACTTCATCTTTATCTGTAATGTTTTATTCTTTCTTTTCATTTTTAAGGTCTAAAGAACATATGACTAAATGTTAACATTTGTTTATTTTGAGTGGAGAGTACATGAGGGTTATATTACTCTCTTTATTGTTTTTTTTTTTTTTAAAGTCATCTGGAATGATTTTTCACAAAAAGTTTTAATATGCAGGAGGTAGGGATAATGTAGAAGGGATGTGTATTTTGAATAAACTCTGCACATTAATTTGATAGGCTTCCCTACCTCTTCTCTGATCTCAAAGGCAATTCTTTCATTTTATAGGAGAAGAAGCTGAGGCCTAGAAATAATAACTACCATGCTCTTCATCAACGACCAATCTAATGCCACAGCCACTAGGCCTTTCTATAATAACCTTGACTCCAATCTAAGCTTGTTACAGCAAAAATATGAAGATTTTCTACATTTATTGTGAAGCTACTGTCCAGGACACTGTCTGTTATATTCACAATAGCTCCTACAGTAAGATCCTATGTGAGAAGAAATTTTTGCAAAGAATTTAGTTCCAGGAAAGTCTTTTTCTGTTATGGATAATTGGTAGGCATCTGCCTTTCTTTACAACTTGTTTCCCTTTTTGTTATGGTTGCCAGGAAGCTCAGAGACAAATGTATACTCAGTATGTATGGTAGCCTTCCTGGTTTGCTTCCTCTTACTTTAAGCAATCATGATACTAACTTTATTGTCTGCATGTCCTTTGTTTAAGCTATCTCAAACCTCTTCAGAAAACAAAAGTGAATAAAACGTGAATCCTCTCTCTATCATACCACCTCGTTTTCAGGCTCTCTGTTGACTGTGCTTCATTTCTCCTACAGCAAGGGAACTCCAACTGAAGGAGAGGCCTGCTCATCCATCCTTAGCATGGCCACTACGCTAGGTAAAAGCCTGATATAACTAAGGTGAGTTCTGATCTCCCACATTGGTTAGTAAGGGGGTTCTCTCTGCAGATATATATTTCGGGTCTATCTCGTATTTCTAAAGTAGATGTTTCTACAACCATCTATTCCTCTCCTCCTCACACAGTATTTTATACTAAACATCCAAATGAGAAACACAGAGTCAGGAGAATTCAAAGTGCTCAGTAATACACCTACCCTGTAAATTTAAGCAAAGGAATCATTTCAGTAGTGAAAAATAGCCTTGTGCCAGGAGACAGGCTCCTTCACTTCTATTTTGAGGAGTGCTGTTATCTTTCTGTGTGACTTGGCCAAGGGGGGATTTGGCTTCATTTCTGTGTAATGTGACATATCTTCTAACTCCAACTTTCTACCAATATTTCATTTCTAAAAATGAGAAATAATGACTTTCTTGTATTATCTTAAGTTCTCAAAATAAAAAATAGAAAACATACAAATATACAAATTTTAAAAAGAGCCGAAGAACCAAATAAAGGTGAAATATTACATCTTAGCAAGCATGTGTTCAAAGACAGGTCGTGGAGGAAATCGGTTCCCCGAGCATGTAGCGCCCTGTGAACACGGATGACCTCTTATTCTCCAGGGTGGGGCTAGGGTGATGTGGGGGCAGAATAATTTCAGATGTGGCTATTTTTCAGCACTCCAAGAGCAGCTTGATTTTATAACGGAAAGGAGTTAGAGGAGTAGAATCAATGCCAATATGATCAACTAAGGCTGTTTCCAAACTAGTACTCTGAGGAAACTATCTTAAGAACTGCTAAGAAGGTATACCTAGTGGTTAAATCTGAAAAATTAAGTATTCTCTATCTGTCTGTTGGAGAATCGTAATGCATATTTGCACATTAAAGATAGAGAAGTCATGCAAAAGAGAAACCTGCTTTCACTTTTTTTAATCCAGTCCTCAAATTTTACTTGAGCATGGAACTCGTTTCCTGCTCACTTCTAGCACACCTTCCATGGCAGCCTAGGGAATGCTGCACTAAGACAATATCCTGGCCTCTGAATCAGGACTCCTGGACTCTTCTGTGGGGTTCTGCCACAGTGTTGCTGAGTAACTGGGTCAGGCCTGTTGGGTCCTGATTCCCCCACTTGAAAAATGAGGAATATAATACTTGTCTACACTTAACAGGGGTGAGCTGGATAATGTCCATGAGGGCTTTGAATATACCAGAAACTAGGTTCTAGAGAAACATTGTCATTGTCTCAGCCACATGAGCACAATAGGATAATAAGTCACATCATTAAATACAACAAATCTGGACCTAGCAGATGCCGAACACTTAGCTTTCTAGTCTCTGAAGGGATTTATATAAATTCCATACACTTTGGTAAGCAAACCCATTTCATACTGGTGCCTGTTTCAAATATAGATTGAGAAGAGAGGAAAGGAAAGAAAGAGGAATAGACAAACTGAAGAAATAAGGAGTACAGTAACGACAATAATAATAGTTAACGTCTACCGAGTACTTACTATGTGCTAGGCATTGTGCTAAACAGTTGAAGCACATTATAGTTAAACTTATCCATTGAATCCTCACCAAAATCCTGAGGAAGACACGATAATTATGACAAAATTGAAGTTTAGAGAGATTAAATGACTTGTTCAAGGTCATACAGGTATTAAGTGGCAGAGCCAAGACCTGAACCAGGCCTGTCTGCCTCCAAAGCCCACACCTCACTAATGTTTCCTGATGTGTAATGAGATGATCTTAGGTGGTAAAAAAATCTATTTTTATTGTAATAGTTTGCATTTTAATGTATATTAGAAAACTATAACATGCATAGCAAACCCACGGTTTCTTTAGTGAATATTATACATGAGGATAAGCAAAAAGATTTTTAAGTGTATTTTTTAAAATATTAAGAAAATTATAGCATGAGTGGTACGTGAAAATGTCAAAACCCATAAAGGTAGTGTGCTAGTGACTGAAGCTGGAGAATCTTTGCAATATCCCCTCTACCTCCCAATAGAGACATTAGAGGCAAAAAGCTGAAGACTAGTTGGATTCACTTTAGCGAGACTTTGAGCTTGCTGCTGTCCTCGACCAAACCGAAGTGTCCTCTGGGTTCTGCAGGAGGAAATCAAGTTCTGTGAAAGCTGAAGGCTGGCAACTGTGGCTGTGCTCACCTGGATGGGGATGGGGGTGGGGCAGAGGAAAATATCTGTGATTGTGAGATCTGATTCACAGAAAATCACAGACTGGCAAGCACTACCTCCTACAGAGAAGGAAACGATGCCTTGAAATCCTTGGCAACCCTCTCCCTGACCTCCCAACCATGAGCAGTTGCCTGGCTCATCTTCTAGCTCTGTGAAGAAGAAGAGGGTCTTAGTTAAGACTTTCTGGTTGCAAAAGAAACCCATTCACCTGGTTCAAACCAAGGAGAAAAAAAGGAAGAAGTAGAAGTCGAGGAGTTTGGTGGATTTACTGGGTTTCTTATAGACCGCAAAGAGGTGGAAGCAAGAGTAGGGATTAGGACCCCAGATTGCTGTCTGCTTCTTTGTCTCATCTCTGCGTCTCTCTGGTTCTGGTTCATTCTCTGTCTTTCACAGCTTCAACAGGCATGACCATCTGGGCCCTAGCTTCATATCGCTTCACAATTCTAGCCTCTAAAGAACAAGTACTAGGTCTCAATTCTACATTGCCATGAGAGAGTCAGATTGACCCAGCTCAAGCGGGGAGTCCAGTGCATTACAGCCAGGGGGTAGAACTGGCTCTTCTGAAACCCAGCATCTTTGCACCAGTTGGTGTTGGCTCCTGTGAATTCTAACAGACAAGACTTGGGTCAACTTCTGTGAAATAAGTTCCCCATGGCTCTCATTTTTCCCGTTCTTTCATTTCAGCAAGTTTCTTTTTTTTAAAGGAAGATTAGCCCTGAGCTAACATCTGCTGCCAATCCTCCTCTTTTTGCTGAGGAAGACTGGCGCTGAGTTAACATTGTGCCCATCTTCCTCTACTTTATATGTGGGATGCCTACCACAGCATGGCTTGACAAACGGTGCCATGTCTGCACCAGGGATCTGAACCAGCGAACCCCGGGCTGCCGAAGTGGAACGTGCAAACTTAACCGCTGCACCACTGGGCTGGCCCAGCAAGCTATATTTTGATATTTGGTGTTTCAGATTGGTGAGTGGATTTCCTCCTTTGGGAGCAATGTTTATTTCATTTTGCCAACTCTGGTCTTCATGAGGCTTGAGGGTGATGGACATTCACAGAGTGATAAAGCTAGAATCATTTGGGATACAGGGAATTAAAGAGCTAGGCAGTTAGTAATGGTTACAGAGTACCCACTAGCCCTGTGCATGGTGCTCTGGGACTGCCGAGTGATGATGTTGATTATAATTACAATGATGGTAACAGCGACAAAAGAAATTAGAAGGATGGACCTTATGAAAAGATATAAGAATATGAATAGCGGGGCTGGCCCTGTGGCTGAGTGGTTGGGTTTGTACACTCTGCTTTGGCGGCCTGGGATTTCGCTGGTTCGGGTCTTGGGCACAGAACTGTGCACCACTCATCAAGCCATGCTGTGACGGCGTCCCACATAGAAGAACTAGAATGACTTACAACTAGGATATACAACTATACAACTATGTTTTGGGGCTTTGGGGAGAAAAAAAAAAAAAGAAGACTGGCAACAGATATTAGCTCAGAGGAAATATTCCTCACCAAAGGAAAAAAGAGAGAGAGAGAGAGAGAGAATATGAATAGAGAAAAGAAGCACAAATAGATATTTCCATGTAGCAAGAAAGAATCCTGAGCTAAGGACTCCCAGACTTGAGTTCTAGACTTGGCTTTGTTCCTTAGCTAGCTTAGTGATCTGGACTAATCACTTAGCTAGTTGGGGTCCTTATTTATAAAAACTGAGTTGATCCTTTAAGGCAGATATTTCTATGACCCTATAGTCTATAATTCTATGCCTGGAAGAGAAAGGGGATCTTGGAGTAAGTCCGGGTGATCAGAGCCAGGTGAGGATCAGAAAGGTCTGGTTTCTTAGAGGAGACAAATTTTCAAGAGAGATTTGAAAGGTTTTAGGACAGGCTTTAGTAGAAAGGAGAAAACAAGGTTTGGGGTAATAGGAAAGACCTAAGATAATGATTTAGGAGTAGGAAAGAGAAGTATGATGCTGGAGAAAGAACCCTGGACCGAAATATGATCTGAATAAATCATTTCTCTTTTCTGAGTCTCAGCTTCCTCCAGCTTTGCTTTTCAGAGAAGAAAATTGCACAGGGAAGGAAATGGCAATCAGGTTTGTCTAGCTGAAGCAGAGCCTGAATTAAAGTATAAAATATCTAAGGTGGGTCGGAATGAGGAAGGTTAGTGAGATGTCTTGACACTTGTATTAAGGAATTTCCCTGGCTTAGACCAGAGCAATCGGTTTTTACCATCAAATTCCCTTTGGTTTTCACCTTTAAAATTCCAAGATTGCAACTTGCAACCCTCTCTTCGTCATGGTAAATGTTTGTCAGCCTATTGAACATTACCAGTGCTCAAGGGAAAGGAATCAAGACTGGGACAAACTATTTTATACAATGGCAGCAGTAGCAGGTCTCCAAGATGACTCCAAAAGACGTTAAATACAGGAAGACAATGTCATTGCGGGCAGCCAAAGAAGATGGGCTGCAATCCTGTGGAGGAGCCAAAAAAGCAACTTCATAGAAAAAATCCTTCTAATATGCAGAATTACAATCTCTGAACACAACAAGCTGCAGGGCTCTATTTTGATTTTAATGACTGCATGACTCAAGATGAAGGGCTGGCAGGTTGAGACCTGAATTCTCCCTCAGCTATATGGGGCAGTTGGCGGTAGCCCGTACTCAGCCATTTTTCAAATAAAGCCTTTAAGGATCCTAGGAAGCCAACTGAAAGGAATCTGTTGTTCCTTAGGCTAGAAGAAGAGCAGAATGAAGTTGCTGGTGGAGGTAGAAGATAGAAGGGAAACAGGAAGAATGCAATGAGTCCAGAGGACTTAGTTTTTAATTGTATCTTAAGGTAAAGGGGCTCAGTAAAATAGTCCGAGCTCTCTTTGAAGGATTTTGGTGTGTTTTTCACCCTATAGCTACCCTGAGACCAGAGTACCAGCTTTCCTTACAGACAGAGAGAGAGAGTGAGCCAGAGAGAGAGCTGGAGGGAGAGGGAGAGAGAATGATAAGAATGATCCTTTTTTCCTCTGAGATAAAACCCCAAGCTCTATTCTATTCTATTCAAAGAAAATTGTCTCTCCGGGATTTTTTTTCCTTCACCCATCATGTCTTACTCAGGAATGAAAGACAGGGAAATAAAAGAATGCTAACATTTACTGAGGACCTTTTGTGTGCTAAGCACTTTCTCATCAGCTATTTCTTTTAATCTCCACATTTTTACAGATGAGGAAACTGGAGTGTCAGAATTTTAAGTAACTTAAGGTCTTCTCGTTATAAAAGGCAGAAGTGGGATTTGATCCCAGTTCTTGACTATCAAGCCCTGGCTCTTTCTACCCTGAAGGTCGATGAGCCAGGCCTGCTGCAGGCCACTAGCCACCAGCGGGACCAGATGAGTTGCGCGGCTCAGAGCAGTGTTCTCAAACTCGAGGGTGCCGCAGAACCTCCTGGAGGGCGTTTTAAAACTGAGATTGCTGGACTTCACCCCCAGAGATTCTGATCCTGTAGGTCTGGGGTGGAGCCCGAGAATTTGCATTTCTAACAAGCTCCCAGGTGATGCTCATGCTGCTGGTCCATCCATCATACTTTGAGAATCACTGGCTTAGAGTTAATACATGTCCAATAACGGAAAAGCATCTCCCAGTACATAATCTAATGACAGTGGAGTTAGGGGACGTGGCAGTGTCACTTTTGTCTGAAGCCTAGCACATCCGAAGCCGTCCTTGGAATGGAATTCTCCATGTTCTGAAAGCTGACGGAACCATGTTTTCTTGATTTCTGGTTCCGTGGCAAGATTTCACCAACAAAACTTTCTCACTCACTAATGTGTAAAATTAGAGGATTCTGCATTTGAAAATTTGTCTACTTGCTATGTTTATTTGTAACCCCAGAATCAATCCTAGCAGTGCTTTTGAGGTCATACACAGACATGTGCAGAGCTGTGAAAAGTCTGAGTTGCCTAAAGCACATGCATATTCCCAGCTGTCAAACAAGACGACGCCCTGCCTTCTTGTTTGAGCTCTCCTTCTGTAAACGTGTCCTATTTGAGGTCCACTTAGTGCCATGTTTTTCACAGTTTTGTACTTTTTATTGGTGATTTTGCTGTTTAAAAAGGCCCCAAGCTTAGTGACAAGGTGCTGTCTTAAGTGCAGGAAGGCTCCGATGTGCCTTACAGAGAAAACAGGTGTGTTAGGGGAGCTTTATTCAGGCGTGAGTTTTAGTGCCGTTGGCCATCAGTTCAATGTCAATGAATCAACGATATATATTAAATTAAGATGTTTTTAAACAAAAATACACATAAACGACCAGTTGAGGAAAATGTTGTGACCAGAGACTTGTAGGAGCCTAAGCCTGTGTTTCTGCTAAGAGCAGTTTCAGCATTCACTAATTTAGTGTTTGCGGTGACTTCACAGAACACCACTACCACAAAAAAGGAGAATTGACCATATATTGTAAGGAAGCTGAGGCGGTAAGGTACAGGGAAGAACCACAAAAAGTAAGATTAAAAAAAAGGAGAAAAACTTGGAAATTGACTCAAAGACCACATAAGGCTTAGCAAATGCAAATATATGTATATAAGTTGTATGCAAAACTATATTGTTTCTCTAGTTATTTCATATGCCGAAATAGGAAAATATTAGTGATAACAGTTACTGTAACATCTCAGCCTTCTCTTACTGTTTCCTTGCAGATAATATTTTGTGCTTCAAGAGTAAATCTTATGTCCCCACCTTCATCAACCCTGTCTTTCGAGAACTGTCAGCACCCTCCGTACCACCAGGCCTCTCACATTCAGTGCCCAGGCCTTGGAGGCGGAAGGGCAGGGGCCTCACAGCTGCTGTTTATCTCACTCCTGTTGTAACCAGAGAACAATGGATCCTGCCAATGGAGGCATGAGAACAATGCTTCCACTGTTGGCATAGCAGCTAAAGATGGGACTGTAAACTTGGGTATCATTCCGGCCCCTCTCCTTTGGTTCTGAGTTTTCTCAAGAGCTTAGCCACTTTTCAAAGATGTTCTATTATGCTGGGAAGCCAGGAGAGAAATCTAGTATCTAATGCAGCGCAGAAGCATACACATGCTAAGAATGCAAATAAATGGCCTAGAACTCACACCACACTTAGCAAAGAGAACTGTCTCCTCACAGGTTTGGGTGGGGCTAGCACCATGGAATCCTCCAGTCCTCAGCATAAGCACAGCAGGACTGAAATGTTTTTGGGGGAGAGGTCCAGCTCGCATGATGGAATTGAGGCAGGACGCTCACTGAGTCAGAACAATAAAGATCATCGTCAGTTCAGTATGTGGAGGTGGTGGTGTTGTTTTTATGTTCTATCTTGAAAAGTCTGTGATTTTTATAAACACTGTCATAGTCTTCAGTCTGTCCCAGAATCGACACTGATTCTGTGTGCTATTGACAGTTCTATTACACTCCCAGCAATTCAGGTTTTCCTCTGGGACGCTTGATGGGGCTGCGAGGGCCTGTTTCCTCAACACTATGCTCATGGGTTTAAACTGATATTTTCTCCTACAGCACATTCGCTTTGCTTTTAGCCACCACTTGATGAGATAATGTGCTTATACTCATTTTTCGTGTATTGATCTTCTTGTCTCATCTTTTGTTTGACTTGCTTCAGGGCAACATTCACGTTCTATTAATAGAGTGCACTAAGGTTGCATCTGAAACATGCCTACAGTGACAGTTCTAGCAATTAGTCAGTAAGGGGTTAGGACTTGAAAGTGAGTAGGAGGAAGGTGAAATATAGTAGGATGTCTGGAAAGAGGAAGAGGGAGTGGGAATCAGAAGCAATTTTGCTACCAGTAAGATCTTATTCAGAATATTCAGAGAACCAACTCTGCAGTAATGTTCTCAAATCATTTAATTTGTTGCCATTTGATTTTTTTTTTAAGATTTTATTTTTTTTCCTTTTTCTCCCCAAAGCCCCCCGGTACATAGTTGTATATTCTTCGTTGTGGGTCCTTCTAGTTGTGGCATGTGGGACGCTGCCTCAGTGTGGTCTGATGAGCAGTGCCATGTCCGCGCCCAGGATTCGAACCAACGAAACACTGGGCCGCCTGCAGCGGGGCACGCGAACTTAACCACTCGGCCACGGGGCCAGCCCCCTGTTGCCATTTGATTTTAATGTTTAATTGGACACGTTTTTTGGGGGGGGGGGGTGAGGAAGATTGGCTCTGAGCTAACATCTGTTGCCAATCTTCCTCTTTTCTTTTTTTCTCCCCAAGGCCCCAGTACATAGTTGTGTATCCTAGTTGTAGTCCTTCTGGTTCTTCTCTGTGGGACGCCGCCACAGCATGGCTTGATGAAGGGTTTGTAGGTCTGCACCCAGGATCCCAACCAGCAAACCCCGGGCCACTGAAGCAGAGCACGCGAACTTAACCACTGAGCCACGTGGCCAGCCCCTGGGCACTTTTCTTCTGAGTCATTTTTATTATTTTCTCTGTGTCTCTCATTTCTCATCCTCTAGTGCTTCCTTGGTCATTTTCATTGTTCGTTTTATATCTAGTTCTCGGAATCCTTCACCTTCCTTCCAGTTTCCCACTGTTTCTATAGGTTCTAAAACCCCTATCTTTACTCAGAGCCTTCATCAAACTATGTCTATCTATACCAACAGTTACACATAGAGTGCTTGCTCTGGGCATGAAACTATCCTAAGCACTTTATCTACATGAATTCGTTTAATTCTTATGACACCTCTATGAGACAGATTCTAGTATGACCCCAATTCATGGGAAGAAACTGAAGCACAGGGAGGTCAAGCAACCTGACCAAGGTCACCCAGCTGGGAAGTGCAGAACCAAGGATACAAACAGGTTGTCTGGCCCTGTAGTCTGTGCTCTTAACCACCACACATATACCCTCTCACTCACCATGAATGATATGCCTTGTACAAGCACTGCCACATTCTCGCTGGTGCCTAGGACCCATGATCTTCTGTGCATCTGAAGCTTCCCTCATCAGGCTTTCACAAAAGCTACTGTGGTGGACATGACGACAGGCCACCCAGACTCCCTGTTCAAGGAGTGACTTGTGGTCCCAGCTGCTGGGAATGTGGCTGACAGCTGCAGGCTTCAGAGAGCCCCCTTGCTCAAGGTCACGTCCTTCCCAAGGCAGCCCATATCCCATGACCGAGGAGGATATAAGGACTCTGGCTGTTTCAGCCAAACGCAGAATCACTTGATGAGCCGTTTTAGTTCCAGGGCTCCCTGTGGGGTTGGATGAGGCTGTCATCAGGCCTACATTGCAGCGCCACTTCTCCTTCTACTCCATTCTGCTTCCTCCCCCTTTCTTCCTCAGTTATTGATCCCAAAGGCACTCTAGTAAACTGAGACTATTACCGTAGGCCTCGGGCACTTCAAAAAGAGTACAATCTTCACTCTGTAGGCTAAATGAAAGGAAAGAGACAGGCATATGGAAAAGCCAAGAACAAGGAAAATATTGATGATAAATTTTAAAGATGCCAGATTCATCATCTTGGGTCACTTTAATTCAGTTTCTTCCATTGATCATTTCTGGGTAATTTTATGTCCTCTAAAACTTGTATGGAACAGTATGGCAGTTCCTCAAAAAATTAAAAATAGAATTACCCTATGATCCAGCAGTCCCGCTTCTGAGTACAGATCCAAAAGAAGCGATCACAGGGTCTCGAAGAGATATTTGTACACCCATGTTCATAGCAGCATTACTCACAACTCAAATGTCCATCAATGGATGGATAGCCAAGCAAATTTTGATGTATATGCACAATGGAATATTATCCAGCCTTAAAAGAGAAGGAAATTATTACCCATGCTACAACATGGGTGAACTTTGAAAATAATATGCTAAGTGAAATAGACCAGTCACAAAAAGACAAAGACTGTATGATTCTACTTATCTGAGGTACCTGGAGTAGTCAAATTCATAGAGACAGAAAGTAGAATGGTGGTTGCCAGGGGCTGGGGGAAGGAGGGGTGGGGAGTTGCTGTTTAATGGTACAGAGTTTCCGTTTTATAAGATGAAAAGAGCTCTGGAGATTGGCTGTACAACAATGGACATGTGCTCAGCACAACAGAACTGTACACTTAAAATGATTAATATGGTAAATTTTATGTTTTGAGTATTTTACCACAATTTAAAAAAAACCTTTTACGAGACAAGAAGTCAAAATTAAATTTTGGCAAGGGAGCACTTAAGAGAATATTTCTCAGACTTTTTCCTGTGTACACAATTCTCCGAAGATGGTCACAGATCTGAAATCCTGCCCAGTGTGTGCCTTTGAAGGAAGGAGGTAAATCTTACCTGCTAGGATACAACCAGAGAAGTCTGGATGAACTATGGAAGAGAAGAAGAAGGAAGTTCTCGGGGGAAATAGTGCCAAATACAGGAGTGCTCGCCACAAGGCTTGACATGTGGAGGCTGTGGGGACAGACACTTCTTGTGTCCTACAAAGATAATCTGAAGGCAGAATGATGAAGAGAATGGAGAGAGTGCACGGGTTCATGGCTGCAAACGAGCTGGAGCAGGTTGTATGCCACAGCCAAGGGAAACTGGAAGGAAAAACCATTTGCTGTGAAGCTTAGAGGGCAATCATAATAGCAGGTACTAAACAGGAAGAACCAGAAAAACGGTTCTTGAAGCCCCATTCAGCAACTCTAGAGGAAAATGCCTACAAGGGCTGAAAGACCGACATTTTGAAAGCAAAGATGACAGAGCAGGGCCAACAATAGTCAGGCATCAGACTGAGGATTCTAGCAACCTGCGGCAGAAGCTGAAGAGACATTGTGATAGTGCATCTCTCTTCCTTGGTGCCAGGTGGTGATCTGGCCTTGGCCTTGGCTCATGACAATGAAAGAGTAGCCAAACAAACAAGCCAAGAGGAAAGCTAAACCTTGTAGGGGTTCAATTTCAGAGCAACCCTAACCAAGTGCCAAAGTGAAACTACTTTCCTCAAAGCACTACAGCTATAGATGCCCCATTTGACACCAGGTGAGAATTATCTGTCCCGCTCATTAATTCTCCTCATCCCCTTTTCCAGAGGCCCCTTAAAATTGCTTTATTAATTTAAGATGGTACAGGTTTGGCCTGGACATTGCTGAAGGGGTCCATTTGAAGAATTTTCAGCATTATTTCCTCCTTTCCTCACTTCTTTTCTTCCTTTCTTTGTTTTTTTGGGGTACTTTTTTATTGTAGTAAAACACACATAAAATTTACCACTTTAACCATTTTTGAGTGTACAATTCAGTGACATTAATTACATTCACAATATTGTGCACCCATCACCCATGTCTATTTTCAAAACTTTTTCGTAGCTCCACACAGAAATTCTGTACCTATTAAACAATAACTCCACATTTTCCCCTCCCCAGACCTTGGTAACCTCTGATCTTTCTATCGCTATGAATTTGCCTATTCTAGGTACCTCAGATAAATGGAATCACATGATATTTGTACTTTTGTGTCTGGCTTAGTTCACAGAGTATAATGTCTTTGAGGTTCATCCTTCTTCTAGCAGAATTTCCTCCTTTTTTAAGGCTGAATAATGTTTTATTGTATGTATATATCACATTTTGTTTATCCTTTCATCTGTCCAACACGTGGTTGTTTCTAGCTTTTGACTATTGTGAATAATTCTGCTATGAACGTGGATGTAAAATATCTGTTTGAGTTCCTGCTTTCAATTCTTTTGGGTGTACACTTAGAAGTGGAATTGCTGGATCATATGGCAGTTCTATGTTTAGCTTCTGAGAACTGCCAAACTGTTTTCCCATAATGGCTGTACCATTTTACATCCCCAGCAGCAATGCATAGGGGTTCCAGTTTCTCCACATCATTACCAACGTTTAATATTTTCAGGGGTTTTTGTTTGTTTGTTTCTTTTTGTAATAGCCATCCTAGTGGGTACGAATTGGTATCTCATTGTGGTTTTGATTTGCATTTCCCTGACTAGTGATATTGATCATCTTTTTATGCGCTTATTGGCCATCTGAATATCTGCCTTGGAGAAACATCTGTTCAAGTCCTTTGCCAATTTTTGTATTGGGTAGTGTGTTTTTTGTTGTTGAATTCGAGGAGTTCTTTTTTTTTTAAAGATTTTATTTTTCCTTTTCCTCCCCAAAGCCCCCTGGTAAATAGTTGTGTATTTTTAGCTGTGGGTCCTTCCAGTTGTGGCATGTGGGATGCCACCTCAGCATGGCCTGATGAGCAGTGCCATGTCCCTGCCCAGGATTCGAACTGGCGAAACCCTGGGCTGCCGAAGCGGAGCATGCGAACTTAGCCACTCAGCCATGGGGCCAGGCCCTCTAGGTGTTCTTTATATATTCTGGATACTAATCCCTTATCAGATATATGATTTGAAATATTTTCTCCCATTCTATGGGCTTTAGCTTCTTAATAGTGCTCTTTGATGTACAAATATTTTTAATTTTGACAAAGTCCGATTTATTTACTTTTTCTTTTGTTGCCTGTGCTTTTGGTGTCAGATGCAAGAAATCATTGCCTAATCCAATGTCATGAAAATATCCTCTATGGTTTCTTCTAAGAGCTTCATAGTTTTAGCTCTTTTGTTTAGGTCTTTCCTCCATTTTGAGTTACTTTTTGTGTATGGTGTAAGGTAAGGGGCCAACTTCATTCTTTTGCATGTATACATCTAGTTTTCCCAGCACCGTTTGTTGAAAATACTGTCTTTTTCCAGTGTTATTTTCTTTTATGTTTACATTTTTTAGGTTCCCTGCTATGGTGAGACAAGTGGGAATTACTTAAATTGTAAGCAATATATAAGCAAAATATGTTATATTTAAGTAAATATGGTAACAAAATCAGATAACTGTTATATAGAGCTGTTAATATTACAAATCTAAGTTTTGCCTCATTCATGATGCCCTACCTCTGCAGCCTAAAATGATTCCTTCTTTTATTGATCTCTTAGCTTTCATTGTCTATGATTTTTTTGTTATTAATTGGCCTACCTTTTACTCCAGCCACTGCTGAAGCAACCAACTTTTCTCTGGTATAATTCTTGTATTCCACCTCAGAACTCAGAGACTGAGGTGAGGAATACCTGCAAACCCAACCAGCACTCATGCATACACAGCCTAGACGTGCAGGGGAATCAGTGCCCCATGGGGTAAACCTTGACCAATGGGATCAGGAACCAGTCCTTCCTGATCTCAGGTGGATAATTCTGAGGCCATTCAACATGGCTCCTCAAAAAGTCCTGAAGAGATGGAGACAGTTTCCTACAACAACCAATTTGAGAATACGCCTTTGTATTGGTTTTTCCTTCTTTCCCATTTCACTCTTCCCAGTTTCATGTCCCATGTCCCATGTCCCATGTCCCATACTCTTCCAGTCCCATGACTGCCTCCCTCTCCCCTCAAAAACCTTTTACTCAAGCCTTGGTCTCAAGCCTTGCTTTCCAGGAAGAACACAAGTGATACAGTAATCTCAGTCTTTTGATAGCTCTTGTATTTCCTTTTTTTATGTCAAAAATAACAAATGATTTTTTGTAACCAGTGATACAAGATTAAGAGGAAAGTAAATGTTAGGAGTCAGCAAGGACTTGGCTATTAAGACAGAAATTCTTGGTTTCTGTATTAGACTAAGCAAAGGCAATAGCCTGAAAATAGCCTTCTTATGGAATCAGCTATTTTGCAGCCACTGTCAGTTGACTGGAGGCTATAATTTCTCCTTTCTTTCATTATAGTGCCTCTTTCACAATGCATTGCTCCGTGCAGGGAGAACTGGTGTGATAACTTCTCCTATATAACTGTGCCATCCTCCTTCCCCTTGCTTTTTTTTTTTTTTTTTAAAGTTTATTCATTTGTTTTTAAAGTGTACAATTCAGAGTTTTCGGTATATTCATAAAGTTGTGCAGGCATCATCACCATCAACTTCCCATTTTCATTACTCCGAACAGAAACCCATACTCATTAGCAGTCACTCCCAATCCTCTCCGCCCCCAGGTCCCTGGCAACCACTAATCTACTTTCTGTCTCTATAAATTGCTCTATTCTGGACACTTATTATTCATGGAATCATACAACTTGTGGCCTTTTGTGTCTGAATTCTTTCACTTATCTTAATGTTTTCAAAGTTCATCCATATTGTAGCATGTATCAATACTTCTAATGTTCTTTTTTCCTGACATCAACCATTTCCTTGACATCAACTGGGTATCCTACAATTTAATTCAACTCTGACACTAACTTCTGGAGCTGGCATCAGACCCTATAGGTTAAAGGTTCACTCTCACAAGACTGCCCCCACTTCAGACACCAGCCACAAATGTAGTGCCCAGGCTACCTACGTTCCTGCCCATCCAGCTACAAATTCAGGGGTTTCCATGACCCGCACCTAGGTTTGATAATTCATTAGAACAACTCTGACTCACAGAACTCAGGAAAGCACTTTACTTACTGTTATTGGTCTATCGTAAAGAGTACAACTCAGGAACAGCCAAATGGAAGAGGTGCATGGGGCAAAGTACAGTGAGGGGAGGCACACATCTTCCATGCTGTCTCAGGGCGTGCCACCCTCCCAGCACTTCAATGTCTTCACTAACTCGGAAGCTCTCCAAACCCCGTTGTTTAGGAATTTTTAGGGAGGTTTCATTACATAGGCACAATTGATGAAATCGTTAGCCATTGGTAATTGAACTCAATGCCCTGTCCCTCTTTCCTCCCAGGAGGTTAGGGGGTGCGGCTGAAATTTCCAACTCTCTAATCACCTGATCTTTCTGGCAACCGCTCCCATCCTGAAGCTATCTAGGGGTCCAACAGGAGTCACCTCATTAGCATAAACTCAGGTATAGTTAAAAGAGGCTCCTTATGAATGACAAAAGATTCTCCTATCACCTCTCTCACTCAGGAAGTTCCAAGGGATTTAGGAGCTCTGTGCTAGGAACTGGGGAAAAGACCAAATATATATTTCTTGTTGTACCATAATACTTCATTCCTTTTAAAAATATATATAAATTTTCATAGAATAATTTTTATAGAATAACGTAATTTTTATGCAATAATACTCCATTGTATGGATAAACCACATTTTGCTTATTCATTCCTCAGTTGATGGGTATTTGGGTTATTTCCACCTTTTGGCTATTGTGAATAGCACTGCTGTGTACATTCATGTACAATCTTTGTGTGGACATATGTTTTCCTTTTTCTTGAGTAAATACCTAGGAATGAAATTGCTGAATCAAATGGTGACTCCATGTTTAACTTTTTGAGGAACTGCCAAACTGTTTTCCAAACACTTGTACTTTTTTTTAACTTTCTATACACATTATTTAGGTCTTATCTCCCAGTTAATTATATAAATTCCTTGAAGGAAGGACCAACACTTTCTGCCTCCCTGCATCTGCCACAGTACCTACCCTAATGCCTTACACATAGTAGGAACTCAGTAAGCATTTGTGTGTGATCGCTTAATTAAGGCAATATGCCCTCTATCCTGGGAGTCAGTAACAAAAAACAGTCTCACTGTCAGCTGGGTGGTGGTCACATATATACGGTTTTCTTTGCTTTCCTTACTTTCCATGCTGGAGAAATTCAGGCAGCTGTTGGTGTGTGCACATCGTGGGAATGGACAGAGGGTGCGGGATGTTGGGTGGTAGGTGGCAGTGTAAGAGGGGGTGGGATTAGAAAGAATAGTTTACCTAATCCTTCTGGTCAAGTGCTTATACAGATTCTTGGAGAACGTTTATCAGTTCTTACTCAAAGTGATGTATCCAACTTACTCCATCCTCGCAGGCTGGCAATGATTTGGAATATCTTCCCTGTACTATTCAACTCATCTCAACTCTCCATTCACGTACATAGAGCCTTACTCCAGGGGTTCATCAGGACTCTTTTATTTGCAAGCGACAGAAAACCAACTTAAACTAACTCACGTGGGGAAAAAAAATGTGGAGGAGGATTTATTGGCTATAAGTGTTAGAGCTCCTACGCTTCAGGCGAGGCTGGGTCCATGGTCAACAGATTGTTTGTTCATACTCACTGTCTCCCTGAATCTATTGGTTCTGTTTTATTCTGTCTTGACTTTATTCTCAGAAGGATTCTTTCCACCTGGCAGTATGATGTCCCCTGGCAGCTCCCTTTGCTTCTCACTATCTCTTTGATATAAATACTAGAAAGCAAGGTAACTATCATGAGCTTTGACTAAATTCTGTTTACCATCCTGCTAGTGACAATGGTAGCTTCATATCAGGCTGAAGCTTATTCTTATTAAGGTGGGAACTCTGGAGATACCCATCTATCACAGTGTGTCCACTATTTCTTTCTCACCACAGCTTTCTCTGAAAATTCTTTGTTCACTAACCTGTGCCTCCTGTTCAGATAGCAAGCACTTAATTCTGTTCTCGTGAAGGAGCATAGGCTGATGTCAACTGTGGAACGACTGGAAGATACAGTGTCTCAGGATCCATTCTTCAAAACTTCCTGCCATTCCTTTCTTTCTCTACTTGCACCTTTGCTTTGGTCTTGTCAAGCTCATGAAGGGGGCCTGGTCCTACTGGGCAGCCGTTCCTGGGAGAAGACCTCAAGAGGCTGGTGAGGTTGAACCCAACAGTGGGCAGGGCATAGGCTAGGGCATGCAAGCTGAGCCCGTTCTTCTGCTGACCCCAGCATTCCCACATCTCTTCCAATACTGAGAAATAAATCCCCACAATGATAATAAGAACTTGGATGCCCTCACAAACCTGGCTCAGCTCAAGGGCGAGATTTGGAAGTTTTCCATACCCTCTGCCTTCAATCCTTCTGTGGCTACTGCTTTCTCATCCCCCAAAACTTTCTGAGTCAGGAGTGGGAAGAGACGTGGAGAGGACTCAAGGCTAGCTCACTTCACACTATGTTCCCCTGCTGGGGGATGTGGAAGTAGTTTTTGCTACTCCAAGGAGTCCAAACATTCTAAACTTAAACCTAGGCAACATGATGACAACATATTTGTCACGGTAGAAGGATGTAAGCTTTTAACAGACTGTTTGCATAAATTATAAATTTTAAATATTAAACCTGTAGTTTGTTTCTTTGTATTTGTGCCTTGGGCCCTGCAAATGTTAGAAATAGACCTGCTTCTCTTTTTTCTTTTTCTTGCTAACTCTGCTGAGCTGTTGTCTTAGGCACCCTCATAAGAAGAAGGGAACTGAAAGCACTAACTTTGCCCAATCAAGTCTTGAATCTTTGTATCTGCTCAACCTTCCACATAAGGCAATCACTCACAGACCCAAACCCCAGCAAGCAGAGGCAGTTTGGGAAAGAGGATGATGTGATCAATGTGTTTAAGCTTCATTTGGAAAACGTCGTTGGTGTGAAAATAAAGAAATATATCCTATTGATGTTGGTTTAGAATAGAAAGCCTCAGCAGCAGCTGCAAGAAACCAAGGAGTGACGAGTAGTGGCATGCAAAACAAATATGAGAGCCCACCTAATGGAAAGAATCACTCGTTGGAGGAGCTCCCAGAACTTTGCATTAGTTGTCATACTACCTATCTAAGAGGTGAGATTTATTATGGTTACTTGAAGATGAGGAAACTGAGGCACAAATAAGTCAAGTATTTATGGTATGTGAATCACATCTCGATTTAAAAAAAAAATGTCAAATATCAACACTTGGCCAGGACCAGTTACATAATTTGCAGGGCACAATACAAAATGAAAATGTGGAATCCTTTTTCAAATATTATAAGGAATTTCAAGACAGTGGCAGCAGAGCATTAAACCAAGCACAGGGTCCACCTAAGCATGGCACCCTGTGTGTTACACAGGTTGCACACCCAAGGAAGCCAGCCCTGTACATGGTGCAGGTGAAGCCGGACAGAGATCTCAGGTCTCCTGGTCCCCAATCAGGTATTTGAACGTTTGAAGCAGATTAGTGATTCCCAAACCAGGGACACAGATTCCTGTGGTTCATCTGAAAGATTTGCTTGGATCTTCAGACTTTTTTCATTGTTTTACTTTCCTGTCATCTCTCAAGTTTGGGAAATAGAGAGCCATCTCTCCTCCTATCAAAAGTCAGTCCCTTCACACCAGAGCAGAGCCAGGTTTTGCGGGGTCCTGAAGCCTATGTAATTTGGAGGCCATCTTTAAGAAAAAGAATACAAAATTACAAACAAAAAGCCAGTCTTGAGAGAGGTCAATGCCAGTGAGGAGCCCTGAAGCTTCCTCTTCACTAGCTTCAGGATAAACCTTTCTCTGCCTGCACCCTGCCTAGGATGGCATCTCCTCTCAACAACGCAAAGCCTTTGTTCCTTTGGTTATCCCTTCCCTATCCTGTGTCATTAATCTCCCTCCATCCGTTACCATTCCTTCACTCCTGTCTCCCCTTTGGCTCATCTCTCTAGGTTCCTTCCTTGTCTCTGTTCTCTTAAGAGCCAAACTTCTTGAGAGAGTTAAGTCTTCACACGCTACTACTTCACCTTCCTTTTACTATCTTGCTTCTGTTCCCACCTCTCTGCTGAAAAATGGCATTTGTCATCATGCTTATGAACAGTATGTGGCTCACTTGTTGCTTAAACCGATGAATACTCTTCTGTGCGTATCCACCTGATCTCTCAGCAGCATTTTTCACAGCTGGGAACTCTCTTTCTTCAGGCTACTCTCTTGGTTCAATGACATCACAATCCCCTTGTTTTCCCCTTAAGTCTCTGTCGTTTTGCTCTCCTTTGCAGGCCCCTTGTCTTCTACCCACACGCTAACAGTCTTTATGGTATATGAATCGACTAACCCACCCAGGGCTCTTCTCTATCTACACAAGCTTCTCAACCCCACTTACTACTCTTGTGCTGAGAGCTCAAAATGCTCTCTCTCTAGTCTAGCTCAAACTTTATCTCTGAACTCCAGTCTCAGATCACTAAATGCCAGCTTGGCATCTCCACTGGGATATCTCATAGCTATCTCAAATTTAATATGTTTAAAACTGGGTTTGGGATTCCTTTGCTACTGCCGAGCCAATCCTCCCCTAGTTTTACTCATCTCAGTAAATACGCCACCATATAACCTGTTGCTCAAGTCAGAAATGTGGGACTCATCCTTGACTCAACAGTAAGTCCTATGGGACCTCACACCAAAAACCACATCTCAGATGTAGTTACTTCTCTCCACTTCCCAAGGTAGCACCCTAACCTAACTAGTCTATCACTTCTAAGTTCTGGCAGTAGACATCACTGGTCTTCTCACGTCCTCCATTGCTCTCCCTCACTCTGTTTTTCATAAATAGCCAAATCAGCACTGTCTCAAAGAAATATAATATGACCACATATGTAATTTTGAGTTTTCTAGTAGCCACATTAAACTAAAAAGAAACAGGTGAAATTAATTTTAATACTATATTTTATTAACCTGATATATTCCAACTATTATCAACATGTAATCAATATAAAAATTATTAGTGAGATAGTTTATATTTTAAGGTAATTTTAAATGTACAATTTTAAATATACCACATAATGTATATTTTATACTTCCAGTGCATCTCAATTCTGACTTGCCATATTTCAAGTGCTCAGTAGTCACATGTGGCCAGTGGCCACCATACTCTGAAGAGCCAGAGTGATTTTTTTTAAGATTGGCACCTGAGCTAACATCTGTTGCCAATTTTTTTTTTTTCCCTTCTTGTCCCCAAAGCCCCCCAGTACCTAGTTGCATATTCTAGTTGTAGGTCCTTCTGATAGTGCTATGTGGGATGCCGCCTCAGCATGGCTTGATGAGTGGTGCCACGTCCGCACCCAGGATTCGAACGAGCAAAACCCTGGGCCGCTGAAGCGGAGCGCGTGAACTTAACCTCTCCGCCACGGGGCTGGCCCCTCAGAGTGATCTTTAATTTTTTTAATGTTTTTTCTTTTTTTCCTTTTTCTCCCCAAACCCCCCGCCCTGCCCCCGGTACATAGTTGTATATTCTTTGTTGTGGGTCCTTCTAGTTGTGGCATGTGGGACGCTGCCTCAGCGTGGCTTGATGAGCAGTGCCATGTCCGCGCCCAGGATTCAAACCAACGAAACACTGGGCCGCCTGCAGCCAAGTGCACGAACTTAACCACTCGGCCACGGGGCCAGCCCCTCAGAGTGATCTTTTTAAAAACAAGTTGGATTAGGTCACCACCTGCTTAATAACTCCTCAGTGGCTTCAGAGTGCACTTGGAACGAAACCTGTTAGCCTTGAGCTAACTGTTGCCAATCCTCCTCTTTTCGCTGAGGAAGACTGGCCCTGAGCTGACATCCATGCCCATCTTCCTCTACTTTATATGTGGGACGCCTACCACAGCATGGCGTGCCAAGCGGTGCCATGTCTGCAGCTGGGATCCGAACTAGTGAACCCTGGGCCACCAAAGCAGCACATGCGCACTTAACCACTGTGCCACCAGGCCGGCCCTGCAATATTTTTTACAAATAATAAATATTTGTTGAACAAATGAATCTCTGAGCACCCTCCCCCGCTCACTAAGGGAACTGAGAAACAAATTGATTTCAGTAATGCAATGTATCAAATGACAATAAATGCATGATAGATAAACACATCATGGCTAGAAGAGATTCTTTCCCATTAACCAAGGAAAGGTTTGAATGGAGACAAAGCTAGATTTGGTTTGTTATCTTTCTTTTTGAAGAGATCTTCATTATTGACTCTGCGAACAAGACAATTTCCTTGAAAAATGTTCTATTAAGGGGAATGGTGCCTCAGGGAATCCTCACATCGTAATATAATGCCTCTATGAAAGTTACTGCTACTCTTTGAGACAGGACCAGACTCCAAATCCTCTCTGGCTTTGGGGAAAGGTAGCTGGAAGATGAATGGATGTCCTTGAGCCAACCTAGAGTGATTACTAATTTCTTCCCGGATTCAGCATGAGTTCATGAATGCCTTTATAGCAGGCACTGTTCTAGGCTCTGGGGACACAGTGATCCAAACAGACGAAAATCCCTCCCTCATGGAGTTGATGTTCTAGTGAGGGGAGACAGATGATAAATAAGAAACTATACAGTATGCTAGATGGTGGGACACTCCAGGAAGAAAAAGAAAGTCAGGAATAGGGGTAGGGAGTATAAAGCTTACAATTTTAGGTAGGGAGACAGAAAATGCCTCACGGAAATGTGACATTTGCATAAAGAACTGAAGGAGGTAAGGGAGTGACTCGTATGGCTATCTAAGGTAAGAAAGTTCCGGTATTAAGGACACAGCAAGGAGTCCAGTGTGACAGGAGTAGAGTGAATGATTGGGAGAGAAATTGGAGATGAGGTCACAGATTTGGGGGACCTGTGGATAGGTCACATGGAGCCAGAAGTAGGCCATTGTGAAGACTTTGGTTTTTACTCTGGGTGAGGTGAAAAGTCAATGGAGGGCTATGAGCAGAAGAGTGACATGGTTCTGACTTACATTTTAGAATGATCACGTTTGTGCTGAACGTGAATGAATGAAAACGGGGGCAAAAAAGAAAATAGAACTAGTAGGCCTTTACTTAACCTGGGAACCAAGAAACAACACTAGAAACGACCTCTTAAACAGAAGTGTACCTCCTGATTCACTTTCTCACTGAATTAAAGACACGAAGACCCATTTAAGGTGCCTGTATTGCTTGCTGCAGATCTCTCCTTGGGCTTACATCTCTCCAAGCGGGGCGAGGAAGACATCTGAGCTCCTGACAGAAAAGCAGCTGGTTGCTGGTGAGACTGGGGGAGGACCTGAAGCAGCTCCTTTGTCACTAGAAACCCGACCCTTTTCCGTTTAGTCAGACAATGGCAGCCTTGGCTGGGGAACGTTAGGGAAACCTGCCAAGTTTGCAGTCGGCCTCTCTCAGCCTAGACAACCTTTGAGAGATGAGGGTATCTTTTGAATTTGCAGAAATGAGACAGAGCACAAGGGAGAACTAACATTTCTCATTAGTATAACATGCAGACTGTGTCAAAATGCGTTGCTGAATCTATTTTGTTCTAACCGTGAGAAAGCAAGACTTATCCACAAACAGAAGGGAACATATAATTGTGGGGTTTAGAGTTTAGGGAGCTCCAAAACGACTCCTCTAGATAAATTTATCTCTGCTAATCATTGTTTACCTCTGCTGTATTCTTTTATTTTTAATTTTGCTCAGAAGGGAAATGAATTTGTTCCTGGCCATAAAAAATAATACATGTACATGGTTAAAAATTCAAGCTATACAAAAGGGTAAACAATGTTAAACAATATAGACACTAAAGTCTCAATAATATAAACATGTAAAGTCTTCCTAAATTTATCTACATATTTGATACTATCCCAATAAAAATGCTATCAGAATTTTTTTTAAACTAGACAAGGCAATGTTAAAGGAAACGCTGAAAAGTGTGCAAAAATAGTGATGAAAATTCTGAAAAGGAAAAATAACAGGGTAAGATTGGCTCTAGAAGACTAAAATATATTATAAAATTACCTTAATTAAAAGTTTGGCAGTGGCACAAGTATAGACAGATTAGTGGTATACAATAGTATCCAGAAATGGACCCCAATATACAAGGGAATTGAGTATAAGCTAAAGGTAGAATTTCAAGATTGGGGGGGAAGATTACTAATAAGTGGAGTTGGAACATGTAGCTTACTATCTAGAAAAAACATAATTGGATCCCTACCTCATTCCTTACACCAAAACAAATTCCGGACAGATCAAATATTTAGATGTTAAAAATAAGACAGTAAAAGTACTTGAAGAAAACATGGGAGAATTTTAAAAAATAATCTTGGGTGATATTATGGTGTGAATTGTGTTCCCTCAAAATACATATATTGAAGTCCTAACCCCAGTACTTGGAATGTGACCATTTGGGGAGATAGGGTCTTTGGAAAGGTAATTAAGTTAAAATGAGGTCATAGCAGTGGGCCCTAATCTAATATGACTGTGTCTTTATAAGAAGATGAGATGAGGACACAGTCAAACACAGAGAGAAGACATGTGAAGACACGGGGAGAAGATAACCATCTACAAGTCAAGGAGAGAGGCCTCAGAAGAAACTAACCCTGCTGACACCTTGATCTTGGACTTCTGGCCTCCAGAACTGAGAAAATAAATTTCTATTGTTTATGTCCTGCAGTCTATGGTACTTTCTTATGGCAGACCTAGCAAACTCAAGAGACTAAAATCTTTCTAAACCAGAAATGAAATTCAGAAGCCGTAAAAGAAATGATTGATAAACTTGACTAAATACAATTTAAAATTTCTGCATAGAGATAAAAACAAATAACAACAATAAAAAGCACAGCAAAATTAAAAAGACAACAAGCTGGGAAAAAATATGACAACCAAAGGGTTAATTTCCTTAATTAAAAAAAAAGAGCCCAGGATTGCCAGATCTTTCTTTCCTTCTTTCTTTCTTTCTTCCAATAAAAGCTGGAAATCCAAAATTTTATGTGATATCTCCTGCTGGTTTCACATTGAATTAAATTTAAATTTTAAACACTGTACAGGCCAACAACGTATGGGGCTCCTGGTTTAGGATCTTCAGTCTAGACTACCACCACAGGGGGCCTTCCCTTCAAAGTGGGCTGTGAGGCCTTTTTTTTTTCAAAGATTCGCACCTGAGCTAACAACTGTTGCCAACCTTCTTTCTTTTTTTCTTTTCTGCTTTTTCTCCCCAAATCCCCCCAGTACATAGTTGTATATTTTAGTTGTGGGTCCTTCTAGTTGTGGCGTGTGAGTCCTTTTAAAGATCTCATTGCCACTGAGAAATGCAGAACAAGGATTTCTTCTTAGTCATCAGAATCTCACACACATGCACACACACAGGCGTACCCAACTAATATTAACCTGCAAACACAGTACATTTTGGAGTTACATTATGGAAGAAAACCATTTCCCCATATGCAACACAATATTTACCGACCCTTCCGTGCCCAAATGGGAATAGCTTTACATTTTTGGTGCAGAGCTGTGACAGTCACTTTCTTTACCCATCATCTTACATGGTAGTACAGAGGCCTACCCGTATGAAAAACAAGAGTCTTTACAGACTTTACAGAGCTGTTGGTTGATTGATGGCTACACTGAGAAGTAGCTTTAAAAGAAAATTCTCTGTACTTCAAGCCAAATCACATTGCCAGGCAGACATCTCCAGAAGGGAGAGAGGAAACGGGAGGATTTATGATCCACTTGCATAAGAACCTCCTCCTATGAGTGGGTGTGAGGTGAAGGTAGGGGTAGTACGCCTGTCTGTGGAAGACCAGGGAGCGAGGTGTGTGTGTAAAAACTTATAATTTAAAATTTGAACTGTGGTTAATCTTGGGTAGTACAATTTGGGATGATTTTGCTTTTCTTCTATTTAATTTTCTATATTTTCTAAATTTTCTACAGTGAGCTTTAATTGCTTATATAAACAGGAGAAAGAACAGTAAATGTTATAAAAGTCATTTTGTATGTTAATTTTATCTTCCTAACTAGACTATATAAACTCTCTGGGGGGGGGGGGTTCCACATCTTTTTTTTTTATCCTTTACCATACCTGTAATTTAGGGCTCATTGTAGGCACTTAATAAACTCTCGCTGACAGTCATTAATTTGGAGTACTTTTCAGAGTGAGTCCTGATTAAAGTCACCCTGGAAGAAGTCTTGCCCGGGTCAAAATGACCCTTGGGGAACCAACTGGAAAGCAGAATCTGTGGTTGGCCATGCATTATCCTATACTGATTTCATAGGCACATCCTCATGCCCATGGGCGCCCAGCCTCGTAATGCTGGGCTCCGGGACTCTGCACCAGGAGTCTGTTCTTTGGTATTATTTTAAACTTAGGATAGAGCTTACTCGTTTACAAGAGGGTTGCCCTTCACAGGTTTAATGAGTGTGAATATCATCCATCATCTTGAATGGAATTTTATCCAGGAAGCCTTCTTTGGTTTCCTCACCTAGAAGTAATCTTTCCTTCCTCTAAATTTCATTACACGTGATTTCTACCCTCACGTTATCCATCACTTTCTTTTTTTAATTATTTTATTTTATTTTATTTTTGAGGAAGATTAGCCCTGAGCTAACATCTGCTGCCAATCCTCCTCCGTTTGCTGAGGAAGACTGGCCCTGAGCTAACATCCGTGCCCATCTTCCTCTACTTTACATGTGGGATGCCTGCCACAGCATGGCTTGCCAAGCAGTGCCGTGTCTGCACCCGCGACCTGAACTAGCAAACCCTGGGCTGCCAAATCAGAACGTGCACACTTCACCACTGCGCCACTGTGTCGGCCCCTATCCATCACTTTCTAAATTTGTATTACTCACACATCTTATCTCCCTTCCTAGACTATGTGTTTCCTGAATCAGGATCCATTCTTCAGTCACTTTGCTTCTCCTAGTATGAGAGAACAGCTGCCACTGATCAAGCAGTTATTTGTATGCCAAGTTATTTCCACTTCACAAGTGGAAAAACTGAGGGCCAAAAAGATTAATATCTAGTATAGTAGATTAATCTCTAGTATCCAGTATGGTAGGTATCTAGTAGGTCATGCGGCTAGTAAGTGATGAAGCCTGGATTCAAACTCAAGTAGTCTGACCTCAGAGACTATGCTCTTTATTACTGGGCCCCATAATGCTTCCTGCAGATTGTGGGCAGTAAAGACGCAGTAAATACTTATTAAATGAATTCATTCATCAGTTAGCTAATTAGTAAGACAACAAAATGTTGGTCAGCTGTTAGGAGACCCAGTTTCAGATACCTCCTCTGACCTATAGCATTAGAAAAGCCAAGGCTGTAAAGGATTTAGGAGTAAAATCAGGGGATATTCAGCGGTAAGATCTGCCTCCAGACCACTGTCAAACCAAGTTCTACCAATACTAACATTAGTAACATTAGAGTTAACCTAGGACACTGCTTCACAATCCTATGCAAACCCAGTGAGACTGATAGAACTTCTTAAAGAGGAGAGGTTACACATTTCGAATAACTAAATTACATAACTCTCTGAACGTTGGTGTTGTGTGCATTAGGGGAAAAAGGCAGATATACACCTTCTAGGGTTACTATAAGGTTTAATGAGATTATGTGAAGTACCCAGCACAGTACTTGGTACATAGTAGAAACTCTATGCATATAAGCACTACCCTCCACTCCACCTGCATTTCCCACTTCGCAGCTAAGCTGAAAGAAGGCGCAAAGCCAAAGGAGAGATGAATGGATGACAGCTGGCAATGAGAGATGTTAGTCAAATTCCACAGGATTAAGTAGTTGTGAATCAGAGGTGTCAAGGTCCACTCCCAAGATTCCAAATAGCAGCTCTTAGTCTTGCAAGAAAATTTAGCCAGGAGAAGGATAAGTGAGAGGCCTACCAGAAGACAGAGGAAGTCGTTATTCCCAGCAGAAGGTGAAATTAGTTCTTGGGATTCCCTCACTGTAATGACTGACTGTTTTGTCGGCCAGGATTGGATTAACCTAAGGGTATTCAGAGATCTATGTATCTCACTGGGTCATCTGTATTTTACTGAGGAATAGGAAGATTAACTGCAGGCACCAGACTGGTCGTCCCACTTAACGTAACCCTGGAAAGTTCCTCTCGCATTCCAGAAACTACTCAGTCTCCTGCCTCTGTGAAGTTTGCCTATCTGTCTGGCAAAAGACAGTTCAGGTCGTGTTTTACACAAGCAATAGAAAAAGCCAGTTTCAACAAAGCTAGGAGTTTGTCCTAAGAATCTGGAGTTACTTAAGAGATATTTCAACAACCTGTGTCTTCAGTAAGGCTCCCCGGAAACAGATGCCTAAACAGAGAGATGCATGCCGGGTGCTGTGGTTTTTTGTTTTGTTTTGGTGGGGGGTGCTCTAAGAAACAACACCTGTAGGGGGAGTAAGGGAAACAGACTTGGGCAGAGGAAGAAGTTGAACTTTGATGCCATTGTATTCAGCTAAGCCTACAGGGTGCTGGATATCAGTGTAAAATGGTCTCCAGTAAAAGGAGCTGGGGGCCTTTGTATCCCTATGAGCAGTCATCTGATGCTGATTGCCCCAGGGAGGGGTGTAACCTTGTGTAAGGCAGCTCCCTAGCTGAGGGCCGTCCAGAGGGGCACTCAGCTGTGAATCACCCACGGCTAACGCTGCAGCTGCAGAATCAGGGTATCCACCAGAACCTGCTGCGCAGCTGTGAGTCATATTTAAAGCTCAAAATCTAGGCGAAATTTTGAATTGTCATGATTTTCAGAGAGCAGTAAAGGAGCAAAAAATAAAGAGAATGTCATCTAGGAGTTAAGAGTCAGAAAGGGGAGGAGAAAGGGACATATCGTAATTAGCAACTTTCTGTAGTGCAGAGGGGCTGAACGAGGTTGGATGACCCTCAGCCATCTCTGTGGTTGGTGGAGAAATCTGTACATTTCTCCTTGACTATAGAAGTTAGGGAAGTAGAACAAATGGACTGCTACCCCTGGAAACCTAAGCCAGCAGCCTGGAATTACAGGCATTGCACACAGTAGGTGCTCAATAAATGTCTTTTTAAGTGGAATTGCATTTCATTGGTTTGGGGTTGCTGATTGAGGGATCCTTTGGCTTTCTTTGCAGAAAGTGAGGGAAGTTTTCCTGTAGGATACACTCACAAATATGCCTACCTTGATTTAATCCTACAGGGGTCTAAAAGTCTTATTCGTAAAATTTGTCAAGCCCTTGGAAGAAGAGGTAAGACAATGAGGGTTTATTAGACCTTGGCAAAAAACAAAACAAAACAAAAAAACAACCAAACAAATAACATCATCCACCCAGTGGTTCCCTCTGTGGCTTATACTCCCCCTTATATTCTCCATAGCATTTTCCTTGTGTGTATCACTTAACACCTGTCTTACATTAAAGGGCTTTCTGTTTTGTTTGCTTTTAGAGTTGGTGTCTGCTTTTCCATCAACTTGTAAATTCCTGGAGAGGAGGACCTCAAGACATTCTCCCTTGTTTTCTTCACAGTCAGGGATGATATTGAAGATAGTTAACACCCAGTGCAGCACAGGCACCAACCAACTCAAATGGACGCTGGTCTTAGGCAATTCGTATGGCTATACTAGTGGATACAGCTGAATATTTGTTCTGCACACGGAAGCCATCCAATAAAAGATCGTTGGATTGAATTTCATTGGTTTGGTCATCATGGCCTTGCCACCTTTGTTCCAGATAAATGGATCTGTATGAGAGAAGCAGCTCTGGCACATGCACACTTGCGGATGCCGTTCATCTGCTTTTCTCCTGGGACTACCAGGAAATAAATTAGCTATCAGATCAGAGCAAACCAAAATTTAAAAGATCATAAATGAAAAATGAATGTGTTGTTATTTGACTTTTTTGTATCGTTATTCATAGATTTTCTTAAAGTAATAATCAGAGAACATCATCAACTAAAATATGTTTATAACCCAAGTCAGTGACGAACTTGGTAAACACGGCAGAATTACGCCCTCTCTTAATTAGCCTTTGGGGAGACACCAAGTTTTGAACCGCTGCTTGTAGCTCTGGGAATCTTCTAAGAAGCAGGAGTAGATTAACCTCTAGAAGAGAAATATGCCAAAAGCTGATTTTCACATATGACTTGGTGAGTCTTAAACAGAAACAGGCTAACATGCCAAATATGACCAGCTGAGAAGTATCAACATCAAAGGCAGAAATCATAAACTATTTGACACAAACATATTAAAAAGTTTTACATCAAGAAATTATAAAAAACAAAATTTAAGACAGGTGACAAATTTTAAAATATTGCTGCATATGTGACAGAGCTGATATCATTAATATATGAGAAATTCTTACAGATCAGTAAGAAAAAAATGCCTCAGTAGAAAAATGACCAAAGGATAAGCAAGTCACAAAACAAAAAATAAAAAAGGCTGATAAACATTTAGTGTCTAGAATAGTGCCTGTCACATAGTTGGCAATTAGTAAATATCCACTGTATGAATGAACGTCTGTGAAAAAATGTTTGACTTCAGGACTAACCAAAGAATCCCTAATTAAAATAACAGTGAAATATTATTTTCACCTGTCAGCTTTGCAACAATGACAAAAAATAATACCCAGTGTTGGTAATGGGGAGGGGAAATGTGCCACTGTTGATGGGAGGGTAAAGTGGTATTAAACTTTTCGGTGGGAAAGTCGACAATATGAAAAAAGCTTTGTCTAAAACCTTTGACACAGCAATTTCTAGGAAGTTATTCCAAGAAAATACTTACAAATGCCCAAACCTGTGTGTACAATGGTAAGGTAGACAATATGCATTTTTTGCTGTTGTCTGTTGGGGCAACCTGTGTAACGTGCCCTCCAGGCCTTAGTGGTGGTACACAGATGCAGGATACATCCAAGTCAGGCCATTCGTTCCAGAAAAGTAGCCAAGTTGGAGACGGGAAAGGAGTTCTTTCTTTATCTTCAGAATGCCGGCTGTCAGGGCAGGCTCTAGAGTTGGCGGTGGCCATGTCCTCCACTAGAATGTGGCCAACATAAAGAAGTAGAAATGAGATGGAAAGACAGAGGGAGAGAGAAAGAGAAAGACTTCTGGTGTAATTTGACTCAACGGATCCAGTCAATCCTGAGGCAAGTATACTTTCTTCTTTTCTGTGTTTGGATTATGTTAATTAATTCTTTTTTTTTTTTTGAGCTGACATCTGCTGCCAATCCTCCTCTTTTTGCTGAGGAAGACTGGCCCTGAGCTAACGTTCATACCCATCTTCCTCTACTTTATATGTGGGACCCCTGCCACAGCGTGGCTTGATAAGCAGTGTGTAGGTCCATGCTGGGGATCTGATCAGGCAAATCCCAGGCCACCCAAGTGGAGCGCACAATCTTAATCTCTATGCCTCTGGGCCAGCCCCTCACTCTACCTTTTTGCTAAACATAGCATGAGCTTGGACTTCTACCTCCTATCAAATGGAATAATAGGGACAATATTTACCCTCCCACCTGAAACAACTAAAAACCTAGACAAAATTTTTTTTTTTTTTTTAAAGATTTTATTTTTTCCTTTTCCTCCCCAAAGCCCCCCAGTACATAGTTGTGTATTCTTCGTTGTGGGTTCTTCTAGTTGTGGCATGTGGGACGCTGCCTCAGTGTGGTCTGATGAGCAGTGCCATGTCCGCGCCCAGGATTTGAACTAAGGAAACACTGGGCCGCCTGCAGCGGAGCGCGCAAACTTAACCACTCGGCCACCGGGCCAGCCCCATAAACAAAATATTTTTTAAAAATAACCATTTTGGGAGCTAGCCTGGTGGCATAGTGGTTAAGTTCTCGTACTCCACTTTGGCGGCCCAGGGTTCATGAGTTTGGATCCTGGGTGTGGACCTAGCACCACTTGTCGAGCCACACTGTGGTGGTGTCCCACATAAAACAGAGGAAGATTGGCAGAGATGTTAGCTCAGCAACAATCTTCCTCAGGCAAAAAGAAAAAGACTGGCAACAGATGTTAGCTCAGAGCCAATCTTCCTCACAAAAAAACAAAAAACAAACAAAGAAAAACTGTTTTCAAGGCCCTGGACATCAGGCCATGAAAAACAATGATCCCCAAGAGATGGGAAACAAATGAGGTAAGCCCTGTGATTGCTCAGTTTGCTGCCCTGAGAGAATTTCCGGATGGTGGCACAGAAAGGTGGAATTTAGGTAGAACCTGGAAGATTCCTTGAGGTGAGGAGATGGAGCTGAGAGTCCAGGGAGACCAAGACAGCTAGAGTTTGCAAGGTCGAATACCATAAAGGAGAGCCCTACACACAGAGAGAAAAACGACTGACAACAACAAGAGAAATTGAGAGACATTTAGAGGGTCCACCTCAAGTATTCAGCAAAATACTCACCAGCACATGAACGTGAGAAAACTGTTCAAGGCAAGGGAAGGAACCACCTGGAAGTATTGTGGGAGCGGTATGTGAGCAGAACTCACACAGGAACAGGATAGTGCCTGTCCCCACCAGCCGGACTGGAAATCTCATTCACAGGGCGTGAAATAAAGTACTTAGAAGGGTCCTGCCTCAGTTGTAGAACGAAATCGGCCCTAGACTACATGCTGCTCTGGTTCTGCCTAAAAGATTCTTAAAGCAAGACTTGATCAAACTGTTTCCAAATAACTGTGGCCCAGAATAAACTCAAGAATATTTATGGGACTACAAAAATATCCAGCTCTCAACAAGGTAAATTCACAACGAAAGGCATTAATAAAAAATTACTGGCATACAAAGAAACAGGAAAATGTGACCCATAATGAGGAAGCAGTTAATCCAACTGAGGGGCCGGCCCCATGGCCCAGTGGTTAAGCTCCCAAGCTCTGCTTTGGCGGCCCGGGGTTTTGGCGGTTCGGATCCTGGGCATGGACATGGCACCGCTCATCAGGCCATGCTGAGGTGGCATCCCGCATGCCACAACTAGAAGGACCCACAACTAAAAATATACAACTATGTGCCGGGGTACTTTGAGGAGAAAGAAAAAAAAAGATTGGCAACAGATGTTAGCTCAGGTACCAATCTTTAAAAAAAAAAATTAATCAAACTGACCCAGAACTGATGCAGATATTAGAATTAGCAGGCAAGGACATTAGAATAGTTATAACTCTTCCGTAGGTTCAAAAGGCTAGAGGAAAGATTGAATATGTTAAGTAGAGACATGGAAGATATTTTAAACTACCCAAATTGAACTTTTAGAAATGAAAATGTCCAAGATGATGACTATACTGGATGAGATTAGTGGCAGATTATCCATAATATTTTCAGAGTTCAGCCATGTTGTAGCATATATTAGTACTCCATTCTTTTTTATGCTTGAATAATATTCCATTGTATGGATATACTACATTTCATTTATCCATTCATTAGTTAATGGACATTTGGGTTGTTCCTACTTTTTGGCTATTATGAATAATGTTGCTATGAACATTCATGTACAAGTTTTTGTGTGGACATATGTTTTATTTCTCTTGGGCATGTACCTTGGAGTGGAATTTTTCTAAGCTTCTTTATCCTCTTATCTCCAGTTATCAAACATAAATAACCTAATTCCAGCTGGAATGGCATAGTAACTCTGTGTAGAACCTTTGAGAAAGTGCCAGGTTGTTTTCCAAAGCAGCTCTACCCCTTTACATTCCTGCTAATGGTGAAGTCCAAAATATCTATTTTTTGCTGTACAGTTTGTGCATTTGGTCTCATACCTAAGAAAACTTTGCCTAACTAAAGCTCACAAAGATTCACTCCTACGTTTCTTCTAAGTGTTTCGTAGGTTTAGCTCTTAAATTTGGGTGCATGATTCAGTTTGAGTCAATTTTTGTGTATAGTATAAAGTGGGTATTCAATTTCCTTCTTTGGCCTGTGGCTATGCAGTTATCTCAGCACCATTTGTTGAAAAGACTATTCTTCCCCACTGAGTGGTCTTGGCATTCTTGTTGAAAGCCAACTGATCCTAAATGTGAGGGATTATTTCTGGGCTCTCAATTCTATTCCACCGATCCGTATGTTTATCTGTATGCCAATACCACTCCATCTTGATTATTGTTGTTTCGTAGTGTGCTTTTGAAATCAGGCAGTGTGAGTGCTTTAACTTTGCTCCTCTTCTTCAAGATTGTATTTGCTATTCCCTTGAAATTCCATACAAATTTTAGGATCAGCTTGTTGATTTTTGCACAGCAGCCAGCTGGGATTATGACAAGGATTGCGGCGAATGTGCAGTTTGACCGGAGAGGATTGCCATCATAACAATATGAAGGCTTCCAATCAACGAACATACGATGTCTTTCTGTTTACTTAGGTCTTCCTTAATTTCTTTCCACAACGCTTTGCAATTTTTAGAGCATAAGTTTTACACTTCTTTTGCTAAATTTATTCCTAATTATTATTATTATTTTTTAAAAGATTGGCACCTGAGCTAACAACTGTTGTCAATCTTTTTTTTTCCTGCTTTTTCTCCCCAAATAACCCCAGTACATAGTTTATATTTTTTAGTTGTGGGTCCTTCTAGTTGTGTTATCTTATTTTTGATGTTATTGTAAATGGAATTGTTTTCTGAATTTCATTTTGTGTTTTCATTGCTACTGTTCAGAACTACAGTTGATTTTTGTATATTGATTTTGTATCCTGTAAACTTGCTGAACTTGATACTAGTTCTAATAGTTTTTCAGTAGGTTCCTTAGGATTTTCTATATACAAGATCATGTCATCTGCAGATAGACATAGTTTCACTTCTTCCTTTTTAATCCATCCTTGTTTAATTGCCCTGGCTTGAACCTCCAGTACAATGTTGAACAGAACTGGCGAGAGCAGACATTTTTGTCTTGTTCTAGATCTTGGAAACATTCAGTCTCTCTCCATTAAGTATGATGGAAGCTGTGGGTTTGCCTTATGTTTATGTTTTTAAATTAAACATTTTGCTAAATTCATTCTAGTCTTTCACCAATATTTTACAGATAGTGTTGAAATTTACTAATCTCTCAATCACCTATTGAGTGTTCAGAATGAACAGAGCTAGTTTTTTGTTTGGTTTTGTTTTTGTCTTTGTTTTAGTGGCAGAAACAGGAAAGAGATTTCTTTCTTTTTCATATAAATGAACTCTGGGGTGGCCGGTCCATAACTGACCATGGATTGTCCACCATGGAAGTTCACACGTTATTTGTCTTTTTGCTCCAACATCTTAGTATGTGGTTTCCGTCTTCAAGGCTTGAAATAGCAGAACCTATACTTAACATATTATTGTGTGGATACAAAATCAAGTCATTTACGTGAAAAATAATTGATCCTGATAAAAATAATTTAATGAATTAAAAATAAATGTGGATAAACTGGAATTGGTATACAGAGGTATATTTAAAAAATTGATCAAGAGGGGCTGGCCCTGTGGCCGAGTGGTTAAGTTCGTGCACTCTGCTGCAGGCGGCCCAGTGTTTCGTTGGTTCGAATCCTGGGCGCGGACATGGCACTGCTCATCAAACCACGCTGAGGCAGCATCCCACATGCCACAACTAGAAGGACCCACAACGAAGAATATACAACTATGTACCGGGGGGCTTTGGGGAGAAAAAGGAAAAAAATAAAATCTTTAAAAAAAAAAATTGATCAAGAAATTAAAATGTCTATTGCATTTTGCTCTGAAAAACACTTTCTCCACAAAAATTTAAGTGTTGGTATATTTCTTTTCTTTTTATTGAGGTCACATTGGTTTATAACATTATATAAATTTCAAGTGTACATCATTACATTTCTACTTCTGTATAGACTGTATTGTGTTCACTACCAAAAGTCCAGTTTCCACCCATTAGAGTACCCATGTGCCCCTTTACCCCTTTTGCTCTCCTCCAACCCCCTGTCCTTCTGGTAACTACCAATCTATTCTCTGTATCTATGAGTTTGTTTGTTTGCTTATCTTTCACATATGTGTGAAGTCATATGGTAATTGTCTTCCTCCAGCTGACTTATTTCACTTAGCATAATATCCTTGAGGTCCATCCAATTTGTTGCAAATGGCAAGATTTCCTCTTTTATATGGCTGAGTAGTATCCCACTGTATATATGGACCACATCTTCTTTATCCATTCATCCGTTGATGGACACTTAGGCTGCTTTTAAGTCTTGGCTATTGTGAATAATGCTGCAGTGAACACGAGGGTACATAGATCTTTTCAATTAGTGTTTTTGCATTCTTTGGATAAATACCCAGAAGTAGAATAGCTGGATCACATGGTATTTCTGTTGGTAATTGTTTTGTGTGTATGTGAGGAAGATTGGCCCTGAGCTAACATCTGTTGCCAATCTTCCTCTTTTTGCTTGAGGAAGATTGTCCCTAAGCTAACGTCTGTGCCAATCTTCCTCTATTTTGTATGTGGGACACTGCCACAGCATGGTTTGATGAGTGGTGTATAGGTCTGCACCTGGGATCCCAACCCGCAAACTCCAGGCCACTAAAGTGGAGCATGCAAACTTAACTACTAAGCTACCAGGCCAGCCCTTCCATTTTTAGTTTTTTGAGGACTCTCCATACTGTTTTCCATAATGGCTGCACCAATTTCATGCCTATCAGCAGTGTATAAGGGTTCCTTTTTCTCCACGTCCTTTCCAACACTCGTTATTTTTTGCCTTTTTTTTTTTTGAGGAAGATTAGCCCTGAGCTAACTGCTGCGAATCCTCCTCTTTTTGCTGAGGACGGCTGGCCCTAAGCTAACATCCGTGCCCATCTTCCTCTGCTTTATACACGGGATTCCTGCCACAGCATGGCTTGCCAAGCGGTGCCATGTCTGCACCCAGGATCTGAACTGGTGAACCCCAGGCTGCCGAAACAGAACGTGCACACTTAACTGCTGCACTACTGGGCTGGCCCCTATTTTTTGTCTTTTTAATAATAACTATTCTGTTGGGTATGAGGTGATATCTCATTGTAGTTTTGATTTGCATTTCCTTAATAATTAGTGAATTCAGCTATTTTGAACATCTTTTCATGTGCCTGTTGTCTATCTGTATACCTTCTTTGAAAAATGTCTGTTCATACCCTCTACCCATTTTTTGATCAGGTTTTGTTTTCTGATTGTTCTATATTTCCACTGTTTCTTTTTCCTTGTGTTTCTGTCTGCCATTTCAGTTTGGTGGTTTTCTGTGATGTGTTTCCCAGTGTCCTCTTTTTTATGTTTTGTGACTCTGCTCTGAATTTTTATTTTGTGGTTACCATGGGGTTGTATAAAAGATCTCATAGATTAGATAGCCCTTTTTCTGCTGATAGCATCTTGTCTCCATTTGCCTGTGCAGCTTCCATCCTTTTTCTCTTCCGTGTCTATATTTTTGTTGTCACAAATTATCCCCTTTTGTATTGGGAGTTTGTTACCAAATTGAAGTTTTTATAGTTATTTTAATGCTTTCTTTCCCTTTAGCCTTTATGTTATAATTGTTTTCTAACCTATTTTGATATAGAGTTGCCATCTTCCGATTCTGTTTGTATGTTTATCACCTTGCTCAAAGCTTTGTATACCTCTGCCTGTTGCTCCCAGGAAGGCTCCTTTCAACATTTCTTGTAAGGCAGGTCTAGTGACAGTGAACTCCCTCAGCTTTTCTTTGTCTGGGAAAGCTTTTATTTCTCCTTCATATGTGAAGGATAATTTCGCTGGATAGAGGATTCTTGGCTGACAGTTTTTAATCTTTCAATATTTTAAACATATCATTCACTTTCTCCTGGCCTGTAGAGTTTCTGCTGAGAAATCTACTGATAGCCTAATGGGGGTTCCCTTGCAAGTTATTATTTTCTTCTTTCTGGCTGCCCTTAATAGTCTTTCTTTGTCATTGACTTTTGACAGTTTTAAGATAATGTGCCTTGAAGATCTTTTGCGGTAAGATAATTAGGTGTTCTATTCGCTTTATGTACTTGTATATCCAGTTCTTCCCCCAAGTTTGGGAAGTTCCCAGTTATTATTTCTTTAAATAAGCTCTCTGCTCCCTTCTCCCTCTCTTCTCCTTCTGGGATACCTGTTATCCTTATGCTACTTTTCCTAATAGAATTTCTCTATTTTTTAAAATTTTAGTTCTGTCTCTGCTTCCACCTGAATCATTTCTAGGTTTCTATCTTCAAGCTCACTAATTCTTTCTTCCATATGGTTTGCTCTACTTACAATGCTTTCTTCTTTATTCTTCATCTCATTTATTGTGTTCTTCAGCTCCAGAATTTCTGTTTGTTTCAATCTCTTTAGTGAAGTGCTCCTCCTGATCATTATTTTATTCCTGAGCTCACTGAACTGTCTTTTCGAGTTTTCTTGTAACTCGTTAAGTTTCTTCATGACAGCTATTTTGAATTGTCTATCAATTCGATCAGTCTGCCATGACTTCAAGTTAGGTTTCTGGAGAGTTGTCATTTTCTTTTTGTGATACTGTGTTACGGCAGTTCTTCATGGTGCTTGATGAGTTGCTCCTCTGCTGGTGCATTTGTGGTAGCAAACACTTTTCCTCTTTGGGTAAGGCTTTGTTTACTTTGATTCTGAGCTGCTTCTGATTGTATTTGAGATCCTGCCTTTCCACCCTCCACTGCCTCTGCTGGAGGTGTTGTCATTGTGCTGCTTGTGCCTCTGAGGTGGCTGGTGCCTTGCTGTAAGTTGCCGAAGTCACAGGTGTCACCACCAGGGCCACCAGGCTGGTGAGCACCTCTGCTGCTTCCAGAGTCACCTGGGATGTGGAGTGCCCCAACTTAGTGGGAGGGGAGAAAATGGGATGGAAGCCAGGGTCACAGGTACCTCTGCTACATCTGGGTTTGTTGAGTCTGCAGGTGCTGCTGCTATAGGTGGGGGAGCCGAAGTTGTGGGTGCCAAGGTAGCTAAGGGGGACCAGGGTCATGGGCTCTGCTCTCGCTGTTACCTAAGCTCTCCATGGGTTCTTCATGGGCTCAGGGCTCTCTTGTGCTGCTGCTTTCAGGCCATCTGGGTATGTTGGCAATGCTGCTGCCGGGGGCACTGGGTTCAAGGATGTCACTGTGCTTCCAGGTAGGCTGGTGTCATGAATGACACCACCACCACCATGAGAGGAAGGGTACCTGGGTTGCCAGTGCCAGGGTTCCTGAAGCCTCTGGTCTCTGCCACTTGTGTGGTTCCTGGAAACTCAGGTCCTTGACACCCCTGCTGCTGCCAGGGGCCCAAGGTCTTTTATAAAGCCCCCATTGCTGGCAAGGCTAATGTCAGGGGTGCCATGGCTGGAGGCTGAGTTGCAGGCAGTGTAGTTCGTGAAGCCTCAGGTCATAGGCCCCACCCATCACTGCAGGGAGAGGGGGATGGCCTGAGCCCTGAGTGCTGCTGTAGTTCCTGCAGCCTCTAGTCTCCAGCACCTGTATGATTCCTGGAAGCTCAGGTCACTGGCACTGCTGCTGCCGCCAGGGGTATTGATGTCTTGGATGAAGCTCCCACTGCTGGAAGGGCCAGGGTCAAAGGTACCACCACCGGGGCAGGGGGGGAAGGGGGCTTGGTTACAGATATCATCGAGGTTCCCAGAGCCTCCAGTCATGGCCTGCAGTGATTCCTGGCATCTCTGGGAGCTTGGGCTGCCTCAATTCCTGGGGCCTCCATTCATGGGCATTACTTCAGTTCCTGAGCTCTCTGGTTGCAAGCAAAGCTGCAGTTCCCAGAACCTCCAGTCTCGTGAGCTGTTGCCACTGCTCCCCTGGTTCTACCACCCACCTTCAGAGGTATAGATGTATGGATCTCTCAGGTTGTCTGGTGTGCTGTGCAGAGTCCTTTGTTGGTCTGTGGATGTTTTCCTGGTTATAACTTAGAGAGGAGAGGCAAAGGGAGCAAGTCACTCCGCCATGATGCTGGCCTCACTGTTCTGAATGGAGCTGGTTCTATCCTCTGAACGTGATGCACAAACACCTGAACCAACTACAAGTTTGTCTCCATTTCATGCTGGCAGCAACAAAGAAAAAAGATATGCTGGCCATAACATTAACCTTCTGCAAGGGTATATTAAGCTTAATGCAAATTTGGTGGAGACATAGTATAATTTTTATAATCCTTTCAACGGCTATCTGGATGGTCACAACGCCTTGCACCCAGTAGGCTCTCAACAAATATGTGATATATTGTTGTGGATTAATTGATAATGGAAGACAGGATAACATGGAAAAATAAAATCTAAAGATAATCCAAAATTCAAATTTTAGCCAGAAATTTTTATCCCAGCATCCCTCTCCCTCAATTTTTTCCCTAAGCTTCTTTACCTTTTTGTCTCTGCTATCAAATATATAAGTAGCCTAAAAGATAGGCAGGCTGAGAAGAGAGGAGAAAGGTATGAATATTCCACAGTCTAATTTGAACCTGAATTATGAAAAGGAGTTGGTATATAATTGATTTTATGACAAATCCTTATAATAAGGAAAATTAATTCCCCATTGGGACCAGAAAGGCTTTTTCACTTAACAAACATTGGCCAGTTTAAAAAGTAATATTGTAGGGGCCAGTCCCATGGCATAGAGGTTAAATTCTGTGTGCTCCACTTTAGCAGCCTGGGTTTGCAGGTTCAGATCCCAGGCATGGACTTACATCACTCATCAGCCATGCTGTGGTTGCAACCCACATATAAAATAGAGGAAGGCTGGCATGGATGTTAGCTCAGGGTGAATCTTCCTTAAGTAAAAAAAGAGGAAGATTGGGGCTGGCCCCGTGGCCGAGTGGTTAAGTTTGCGTCCTCTGCTTCGGCGGCCCAGGGTTTCACCAGTTCGAATCCTGGGTGTGGACATGGCACCACTCGTCAGGCCATGCTGAGGCGGCATCCCACATGCCACAACTGGAAGGACCCACAGCTAAAAATGCACAACTATGTACCAGGGGGCTTTGGGGAGAAAAAGGAAAAATAAAATCTTAAAAAAATAATAAATAAAATGAAATAGAATAAATGTTCTATAAATCATTTTTTTAAAAAAGAGGAAGATTGGCCACAGATGTTACCTTGGGGCAAATCTTACACAGCAAAAAAAAAAAAAAAGGTAATATTGTAGATTTAACATGCCCGTCTAGTAGAAGAATGTAGAATCTTGGAACAAATAATTGTTTTCTTAGGGCATAGTTTCTTTGCCTATTTTTATTTATTTTTATTTATTTATTTTTTGCTGAGGAAGATTGGCCCTGAGCTAACATCTGTGCCAATCTTCCTCCATTTTGTATGTGGGATGCCCCCACAGCATGGCTTGATGAGCAGTGAGTAGGTCTGCACCCAGGATCCAAACCTGTGAACCCTAGACTGCTGAAGCAGAGTACTCGAACTTAACCACTATGCCACCAGGACAGCCCCTCTTTGTCTACTATTTTTTTTCTGAGGAAGATTAGCCCTGAGCTAACTACTGCCAGTCCTCTCTTTTTGCTGAGGAAGCCTGGCCCTGAGCTAACATCTGTGCCCATCCTTCTCTACTTTATATGTGGGACGCCTACCACAGCATGGCGTGCCAAGCGGTGCCATGTCCACATGTAAAATGGAGGAAGATGGGCCCAGATGTTAGGTCAGGGCTAATCTTCCTCAAGCAATAAAAGAGGAAGATTGGTAACAGATGTTAGCTCAGGGCAAATCTTCCTCAGAAAAAAAAAATCTTCATTTGCATAGCCCATTAAGGGAGTTCAAGAATTGTCTAGTGTCTACCCATAGACCCCAGTTATGAAATAGTATTAATGGAGCATAATAGGTCTACCACTTTCCTTAACTGAATATTTGATAAAGTCTAAGGTTTCTTTTATCCCAGGTTTGTTCATTTGCGTATATAGCTTGTTAATTTTGGCAAATGGTGGCCTGCCTGCCTCCCCTCTTCCCTTCTTCTCTCCCTCCCTTCCTTCCTTCCTGCCTTCCTTCCTTTTTCGTTGTTGTTAAGAAATATCTCCAAAGCTTACTTGTGCAGATGATTATTTAAACGTAAGTTTAGAACTGTTATATTTACCTCCCTAAAATTTTATTTTAATCATTTTGGCTCATTATCCAAGCCTGTTAAGATCTTTTAAAAGCTTGATTTGATACTCAATCAGCAATCCCTCCAAGACTCATGTCATCTGAAAACTCAGTGGTTTTCTTTTAATGTTTCCTGAAGATGTCGATTAAAATGTTGAATGGCACAGGTCAAGGACAGAGTTCTGTGGCATTTGCCAGAGACCCTCCCTCCAACATAACAGCCATGTTATTGTGCTGTCTTTCAGCTCACATTTCTCCATCTTGTCCATAAAAATAACCGAAGGGACTTTGTAATAAGTCTCGAAAAAATAAAGACACTATGTCTTATGACATTTCCTTGATTTACCAAGTTAGAACTCTTATCAGAAAAGGAAATGAGGATTATTACAAGGAAATAGTTTTAGGGTTGATAGATATTTATTGTTTTATGTAACAGTTGCACTCCTAAGAAGATTTGTGCAAATAATAACGTATGAATAATAACTAACACTTACACAGAGCTTACTAACAGTCAAGGACTGTTCTAAATTTCTTATATCCACTTATTTATTTAACCTGAGAACCCTATGAGGTGATATTATCCCCATTTTACAGATAAGGAAAGAAGCTGAGGGAGGTAAGCACTTGCACAAGTTAATAGCTATTAAGTGACAGTCAGGGTTTGAACCTAGATAGTTTGTCTAGAGAATTCACATGTTTATACAGCATTGTATTTTAAAAATCCCAGATTCAGCAGATGGGAAACTCTTGGACAGTCATCTGCAAATTTAGTTTTCTCTCTCAGGATTTCTACTCTGGTTCCACATTACATATCAATCAAAGAGAATGAATAGAGCAACCTAGCACTCGCTATTTGCCCAGAAAAGTATATTTTTAAGATGGGCAAGTTTCTTTCTAACCAGTAAACACAAGGGGAAAAAAATCCTAAGATTCACTAAGATCCAATGCCTTGGTCTAGATGAAAGTTCTATTTGGACATAAGAGATCCTACTAGTCAACTTTAGTCACTGGCTGGGTGACCAGGGCCAACCTCTTCTCCTTTCTGGGTCACAGTTTTCCATCTGTTTTATCCCACTCTCCTCCCTTCCTCAGAAGCATTGTGGGAAAATGAAAATAAAAGAATGACTATGTGAAGAGCTTTGAGTTTGAAAGATACTAGGAAAATACAAGATGCTATTAGAATTGATCTGTCCTGAACAATAACCCGTTAAAGACCAGTTAACACACTTTAAGAATTAAAACTACAGCAAAATAACCAGTTTGAGCATGCCATTGCATCACCTTTTCAAAACTCAGACATGCACACCCAGCCAGAAAACTATTTCATCCTAAATTAAATATGAGGATTAGGACTGCTGGCCTCATTTAATTAAGAGTCACATAAATTGCCAGCTTAAAATTCGGGGACTATTGTTGATGAGGGGTTTTATCTGTGGAGTGGACTCTTGTCAGATTAGGCAGGTCAGACTTTATTGGACACAACATTGACTGTCCCTGGTGCCTTTATTTTTACCTGAAAAAAAAAAAACCTGACTGGGAAACTTTAAAAAACTCAGTTAATATTAAATAAATACTAAAAGCTTACGGTGTGCTAGAAGCTGACAAGTTATCACAATATCTAAATGGATTTGTTGACCTTTAAATGGAGCTCGGCTCCCATATCTATTTGTCACAATTTCCTACTTGTTTCCTTCCCCACCTTTTCCCCATTGTCAGCCCTTGTTATTCTTAGTGATCATGGAAAAAAAAATAAGTTAGTTTGAGGGCCTTCATGTGACCAAAACAACACAGACTGGCAGGTCATCTCTCCTCCTTACTGAACTGTTTTTTTTAATTAAGGTATAATTGACACACAACATTGTATTAGTTTCAGGTGCACAACATGATTCGCTATTTGTATATATTGTGAAATGATCACCAGCATGAGTCTAGTTACCATCCATTTACTGAACTATTTCCAACTGGGCTCATCACAGAGCCGCTAAAAGTAAGAATAAAGGCCTTTAATACAAAACTTGTACCAACAAACAGACTCTCACTAAGAATTTCATTTTGGTCTTCCCGCCAGCTCCTCAGGACAATGCTCTAGTGACAATATCCAGTCCAATTATAGGTTTTCTACATGTAATTAAAATGCAGCACGATCAGTAGATTGCATAAACTTTGAAGTGGTCTTTGTCTTTTTTATGAAGTAAATTGTCATTAGCATTCATATTAAAAGAGAAACCAATTTTGGGAAAGGAGGAATGAATATAAAGATGAGTTAGGAAAAACTGGATGACTGGGTGAGTAAAGCTAGTATGGAGAGGTAAAGAAAATGAAGCTCTGTATCTTATATTTAGCACTTAAATAATTTTTTAAATCTTTCTTGAACGATATCTATTGATGTGCCAAGACCTGGGAGAGAGGAAGGAGGTCTCTGTGAAGTGGAGACAGATCACATTTCTGTCCTATCTCTATTCCCCGCTGTATATAACTTCCCCTTTCAGACCTGGGGATAGAGACAGACCTTCCAAACGAATCTTATATATAATAGTAAAATATTAGTAACAACTTAAAAGTCCAAAACTGAGGTAGTGTTGAAATGTTTTCTTTTTTTTTTTTTTTGCTTTTTCTCTCCAAATCCCCCCAGTACATAATTGTATATTTTAGTTGTGGGTCCTTCTAGTTGTGGCATGTGGGACGCCATCTCAGCATGGCTTGATGAGTGGTGCCATGTCCTCGCCCAGGATCCAAACCAGTGAAACTTTGGGCTCCTGAGGCAGAGCCCATGAATGTAACCACTCAGCCAAAGGACCAGCCTCACAAATAAGTTTTGGTTCAACCATGTGATGAAAGACTATGCTGTCATTTAAAATGATATTGTAGGGGCCGGCCCTGTGGTCCAGTGGTTACGTTCCCTTGCTCTGATTCGCTGGCCCATGGTTTCCCCAGTTCGGATCCCGGTGTGGACATGGCACTGCTCGTCAGGCCATGTTGAGGTGGTGTCCCACATGCCACAACCAGAGGGACCCACACCTAATAATATACAACTCTGTGCTGGGGGGATTTGGGGAGAAAAAGCAGAAAAGAAAAAAAAAGATTGGCAACAGTTGTTAGCTCAGGTGCCAATCTTTAAAAAAAAATATTGTAAATAAAAATTAGAGATAATTTTAATGGAAAACTGGAAATATGATTATATTGTTAGATAAAAAGAATATAAAAATCATGTACAGTAAAAAAAAGAAAAGAAGAAACATATACCCACATATAAAAGCATATAAAAAATATTGGAGAGAAATATATCAAAATATTATTGTGGTTATCTCTCTGTGGTAGAATTATGAAGAGTTTTTACTTTTTTTTTTCCTGCTTTATCTCCCCAAATCCCCCTGGTACATAGTTGTATAACTTAGTTGCAGGTCCTTCTAGTTGTGGCATGTGGGACGCCGCCTCAATGTGGCCTGATGAGCGGTGCCATGTCTGTGCCCAGGATCCAAACTGGTGAAACCCTGGGCCACTGAAGCGGAGCGAGAGAACTTAACCACTGGGCCACAGGGCCAGCCCAAGTTTTTACCTTTTTTGGGCTTATCTTTATTTTCTTAAAAAAACGTGTATACTGATAGAGTAATGAAACAATGAAAGTTAATTTTAAAGAGTGGAACAAATAAATAAAAAGTCTTCATGGCCTTTGAAGAGATAAGATAACATAATTTTTGAAAGTATGTCTTTTGGGGGCTGGCCCCGTGGCTGAGTAGTTGGGTTCGCGCGCTCCGCTCAATCCCAGGGTTTCGCTGGTTCGAATCCTGGGTGCGGACGTGGTACCGCTCATCAAGTCATGCTGAAGCGGCGTCCCACATGCCACAACTAGAAGGATCCACAACTAAAAAAATATACAACTATGCACTGGGGGGATTTGGGAGAAAAAGAAAAAAAAAAAGTATGTCTTTTACTGTTATGATGAAAAGAATTTATTAAAAACCTAGTTTGTGTGTGTGTGAGCGTGTGTGAATGTGTGTAGGGGGTGGTCTTGGATACATAAAGTTAAATGTAACTTTTTAAATTAATCGCATAATTCACACGTGCCATGACTAGGGCCTCCTCATAGATACTGGTGAGGATACCATCATTAGGAGGCACAGAATTTGTTTACAGAAGGCTTACGTCTGATTGTGGAAATAAGGCTTAAACATGTGGACATGTCAGTAACAATCCCCATGGCTAGATGATATTCTTTTCCACAAGTCATCACATGATGTTTCATTCCTGCAACTTGATGACCAGAAGATGCTTCTTGAGAGGACCTGTACACTTGAAAACATCTTAGTCCTTTTTTGAAATGCTATCTGTCTTTAGGTAATAACTATGTATCACAGGAATCTGAAAATGTAAGACATTGCTTTTCATTTAAAAAATTGAATTGAAATTGATTTGGCAATAAGATAGGCGCTAAGACCTTACAAGGGTTTTAAGTCCCTCTTTGGGCCAGTGTTCAGCCTTTTGGGGCTCCTTCTAATGAATACCCATGACTTTATTTTTTCTAATCAAAGCCAGCACTTGTCACCTGATTCTTTTTGGTAGCTAATCCAACACTTCAACCTGTCCTGATTTGTACAGGCAGAGACAAGTGATAAGATTCCCCAGTCCTATTCTGTCATAGCTTAAGACCTCTGTCAAAACTTGGTGATAAAAGCTATAAAGATGCACAGATGGAGAGCTACAATCAGCCTGGCAGTTGAAAAGGTCTACTTTGAGAAGCTACTCCTAACATGTATGAGGCAACATTATCTTGTCTTTCCCTAGGAAACCCCCACATTCCAAATTTAGATTCCACATGCATATCCCTAACCTGGCCCCCTATCATCATCATGACTGTTATTATTGCTTAGCATCTTTATTGAAGAATAAAAATTACACTGCATATAGGGCCAGCCTGGTGACATAGTTGTTAATTTCGCATGCTCTGCTTCAGCGGCCCAGGGTTCACAGGGTTGGATCCCAGGCACAGACCTAGCACCGCTTGTAAAGCCGCACTGTGGTGGCATCCCACATAAAATAGAGGAAGATTGGCACACGTGTTAGCTCAGGGCCAATCTTCCTCACACATACACACAAAATTACACTGCATACAAAATGTGAAATTAGACATGCTTCCTCCCAGTGGGAACCTAATCTAGATATGTACACACAAAAAATGTAGAAATATCTTAGGAGAGGGTGAGGGAGGGAAAGCAGTGGAGGGGGAAAGAAATAATCACTTTAGGATTTTCCTAGAGAAAGTATAAAGAAACTTCACAGAAATCGGAAAGAGAGTAGGTTGAGGTAACTTGCCATTCTGACAATGAAATACCAACTTATTATTAATTCAATTCAACGAAGGGTCCAGCTCTGCAAAGGCAAATCTGCTAAGGTCTCACCCACTGCTGACCTAGACGGAGGGATTCCTTTTTCTTCATCTTCTTCCTACTGTTTCCTTGTATTATGTATAATTTTATGAGCTGTGTGATTAAGATGGAGAAAAATGAGAATACTATTTAAGGACTACTTTTACCATCTTAAAAGAATATACCCTTCTCTCTACTGTGGAGTATTATCCAGTGTAGAACAATATATTCATCGTTTCAAACACATACAGGCATTTGGAAGACGATAATATTATTGCTGTTATTGAATTTGAAAATACTCTTTCTAGTTGCAGAGTAAACCTGACTGTGGAGGTTAATTAGGAAAATATGTTCGGTAAAAATCGTTTTAAGATTCAGAAAGTTATCATTGAATATTAAATTATGAATATTGAAGTCGCCCATAGAATTTTCCTTGATCATGACTAAATAACATAAATGACTAAATAACGTAAGCAAATGCTTGAGAGAGATCAGAAGTTAGAAAGCTCATCTTTCTATTTATTGGTAAGAAGGTACTCACAAGATGAGCAGTGACTATGCTCAGAATTCTTTCCAGTTTTTTTTCACAGTTATCCCTATCCCTCCAAAGCATAAATGGATGAAAATGACCACTGCTCAGGGGTTTATCTAACTGAACTAGTAATTTCATTTTTTCATTTTCACCCATAGAGTTTATGCACACTTTTTAAGTATTATGTTTTACATCTCTTGGGTATTAAGACAAATAATTGTAAACAGAATAGGATGCTTTGTAAACTATATTATGTTTCAATAATTTTGGCAGAATTACATGCCATTTAAAAAATCTGCTTTATTGAGCTATAACTTATGGACAATAAAAGTTGCCCATTTAAACTATACTGTTCAATGAATTTTGAATGAATACAATCATGTAACCATCACCAAAATCAAGACAGAAACATTTCCATCACTCAGAAAGTTCCCTTGCACTCCCCTCACCCCCTAACCCTGGAACTGATCTTTCTATCAACTGTAGTTCTGCCTTTTCTAGATTGACATACAAATGAAATCAGTACTGTTTTGTGTCTGGCTTCTTTCACTTGGCACAATGCTTTTGAGCTTCCTCCACATTATTGTACACATCAGTAGTTTGTCTCTTTTGATTGTTGAGTAGTATTCCATTATATGCAACTATTACAATTTACTTACCCTTCACTTGTTGATAGACATTTGGTTTGTTTCCAGTTTGGAGCTATGAATAAAATTATGAATAAAATTGCTATGAAATTTTCCATGTAAGTCTTTGTGTGGACATATATTTCCATTTCTCTTGAGTAAATACCTAGCATTGAATTTGCTGGGTCATATGGTAAGTATATGTTCAACTTTATTAGAAAGTCAAACTATTTTCCAAACTGGCTGTACCACCGTGTTCCCACCAGAGAACCAGGTGCTCCACATCCTCGTCAACAATTGCTGTTCTCCGTCTTTTTATTTTAGTCATTCTAGTGAGTATGTAGTAATATTTCACTGTGGTTTTAATTTTCCCTTCCTTAATAACTAGTGACGTTGCACAATTTTTATGTGCTTATTTGTCATTCATTTATCTTCTTTGGTAATGTATCTCATATCTTCTGCATACTTTGTATTGCATTGTTTATCTTAATGTCGAATTGTAAGACTTCTCTACATATTCTGTTTACAAACATTACCCAGATATTTGTTTTGCAATATTTACTTCCAATCTGTGGCCTTTTCATTTTTGTAACATTATCTTTTAAAGAACAAAATTTTTTAATTTTGATGAAGTCCAGTTTAACAATTTTTTCTTTTGTGGTTTCTGCTTCTTGTGTCCTAAAAATTCTTTGCTTTAACCAAGGTCACAACAATTTCCTCCTATATTTTCTTCTGGAAATATTATAGTTTTAACTCATATTTAAGTGTATGATCCATCTGAAGTTAATTTTTGTGTATAGTATGAGGAAAGGATCAAGGTTCACTTTTTTCCCATATGGCCATCCAATTGTTCTAGCATTATATGTTGTAAAGGCTATCATTTCACCATTGAATTACTTTGGCATCTTTGTCTATTGGTGTCTTGGCACTCTCTATTCTGGTCCACTGGTCATTTATTGATCTTTATGTCAGTACCACACAGTCTTGATGACTGCAGCTTTAAAGTAAATATTGAAACCAGGTAGCATAAGTCTTTCAATTTTGTTCTTCTTTTTCAAATTGTTTTGGCTATACCACATTCTTTGTATTTCTATTTAAATTTAGAGTCAGCTTATCAATTTCCACTTTAAAAAAATCTGTTGGGATTTTGACTGGAATTATATTGAATCTATAGATCAGTCTGAGGAGAACCATCTTTTTTTTTTTTTTTATTGCTTTTTCTCCCCAAATCCCCCCAGTACATAGTTGTATATTTTAGTTGCAGGTCCTTCTAGTTGCGGCATGTGGGATGCCGCCTCAGTGTGGCCTGATGAGCAGTGCCGTGTCTGCACCCAGGATCTGAACCTGTGAAACCCTGGGCCACTGAAGTGGAGCTCGGGAACTTAACCACTTGGCCACAGGGCCGGCCCCAGAGAACTGACATCTTAATATGGGTATATCTCTCCATTTATTTAAGTCTTTAATTTCTCTCAGCAATATTTTGCGTCTTTTGAGTATAAATCTTGTACATAGTTTGTTAAATTTATTCCTAAGTATATCATGTTTTTGACACTATTTTAAATATTTAAAATTTTTTATTTATATTTTTAAAAATAAAAATTGTATATATTTAAGATGTACAACATAGTGATTTGATATATATAGCCATAGTGCAATGATTAGTACAGTCAAGCTAATTGACACATAATTTCCTCACATAATTATCATTTTTGTGTGTGTGATCAGTGCACCTGAGATCTACTCTCTTAGTATATTTCCAGTGTCCACTACAGTATCATTAAGTAAGGGCATCATGCCTGTGCATTCAATCTCTAAATTTTTTTTTTTTAAGATTTTATTTTTCCTTTTTCTCCCCAAAGCCTCTTGGTACATAGCTGTGAGTCCTTCTAGTTGTGGCATGTGGGACGCCGCCTAAGCATGGCTTGATGAGCGGTGCCATATCTGCGCCCAGGATTTGAAACAGCGAAACCCTGGGCCACCGAAACGGAGCGCACAAACTTAACCGCTCAGCCACGAGGCCGGTCCCCTCAATCTCTAGATTTTTTTATCCGACATAACTGCAACTTTGTACCCTTTGACCAACCTCTTCTTATTTCCCCCACTGCCACCTTCCCCCACCCCCCAGGCCCTGGTAACCACCATTCTATTCTCTGCTTCTCTGAGTTCAACTTTTTTTTAGATTCCATATATAAGTGGGATCATACATTATTTGTCTTTCTCTGTCTGGCTTATTTCACTTAGCATAATGTTTTCAAGGTTCAGCCGTGTTGTTACAAATGGCAGAATTTCCTTCTATCTCATGGTTGAATAATATTCATTGTTTATATATATCACATCTTCTTTATCCATTCATTTTTCAGTGGACACTTAGGTTCTTTCCATATCTTGGCTATTGTGAGTAATGCTGCGATGAGCATGGGAGTGCAAATATCTCTTCGAGATCCTGTTTTCCTTTCCTTTGGATTTCATTTCTTTTTCAGAAGTGGGCTTGCTGGATTATATGGTAGTTCTATTTTTAATTTTTTGAGGAATCTCCATACTGTTTGCCATAGTGGCTGTACTAATTTACGTTTCCACCAACAATGCACAAGGTTTCCCTTTTCTCCACATCTTCACCAACATGTTATCCTTTGTCTTTTTGATAATAGCTATTCTAACAGGTGTGAGGTGTTATTTCATTGATTTGCATTTGCCTGATGATTAGTGATGTTGATCACCTTTTCATGTACCTATTGGCCATTTGGACGTCTTCTTTTGAAAAATATCTATTTAGGTCCTTTGCCCATTTTTTTTTATTGTGATCATAATAGCTTATAGCGTTGTGAAGTTTCAATTGTACATTATTATTTGTCATACACCATATAACTATGCCCCTTCACCCTTTGTTGCCCACCCTCCACCCCGCTTCCCCTGGTAACCACTAATTTGTTCTCTTTGTCCATAAGTTTGTTTATGTTCCACATATGAGTGAAATCTTACGGTGTTTGTCTTTCTCTGTCTGGCTTACTTCACCTAACATAATGCCCTCAAGGTTCATCCATGTGGTTGCAAATGGATGATTTCGTCTTTTTTTATTCATTTGCCCATTTTTTAACCGAGTTATTTGGCTTTTTGCTATTGAGTTGTAGGTGTTCCTTTTGTGTTTTGGATATTAACCCCTTATCAGCCATATAGTTTACAAATATTTTTTCCCATTCTTTGGGTTGCCTTTTCATTTTGCTGATTGTTTGCTTTGCTGTGCAGAAGGTTTTTGGTTTGATGTAGTCCCACTTGTTTATTTTTGCTTTTGTTGCTTGTGTTTTTGGTGTCATAAGCAGGAAATTGCTAATTGTGTTGTCTATTTGTGTTTTCTTGTAGTTCACTCAATTTCTTTAACAGGATTATTCTCAGTTCCTTATCAGACAGTTCATAGATCTCCATTTCGTTAGGGTCATTTATTGGAGCTTTATCAGTTTACTTTGGTGGCATCACGTTTCCTTGATTTTTCGTGATCCTTGTGGCCTGTGTTGGTTTATGTGCACTTGAAGAAGTAGGCACCTCTTCTCGTCTTTCCAGACTGGTTTTGGCAGGGAAAGCCCTTCACCAGTCAGCCTATCTATCCAGAGATTCTGAGTGGATCATCTGATGGTGTCCATGGGTGGGCTTGCTGCTGGAATCCAGGCAGACCTGGTTCCTGGATCAGCAGGTGGCCAAGCCTGGTGCTTGGGTCAAAAGGGACCAGGCTAGTGGCAAGTGGATTTGGAGCCTTGGTCCATTGTGTTGGGCCTGGCACTTGGATCCACAGGACAGTCCTGGTGCCTACGTCCGTGGCAGTAGGCCTGGGACCTGAGTCCAGGGAGGTGGGCCTAGTGTCTAGGACTGTTGTGTTGGGCTGAAGCCTGGGTCTGTGGGGGCTAGCCCAGTGCCAAAGTCTACTAGGGCAGGCCTGGACCCTGGTTCTGCTGGAGCCTGGGACCACAGGGATCAGTCTGGCAGTGGGGTAGGCTTGGTCCTGGGGTCTGCAACAAAGCTGTGTGTTCATTCCACTCTCCTTATCCCACTGGGAGGGTATCTCTCTCTACACTGGGCTGCCCAGGCTTGGGGAAGGGGTGACAGGGGTAATGAAAAACTGTCTTTACTACCCTCTTCAATGCATCTTTTCTTATTTCTGTGATACAACCAGGTCCTATAATCTCCACCTGGAATCCTTAGCTCCTGTGAAGGTATTTTCATGTGTGGATATTTGTTCAAATTGATGTTTCTGTGAGGGGATGACCACTGGAAACTTGCTGATATCTGAAAGCCAAATGATATACTTTTAAATTTTAATTTTCAATTGTCTATTGCTTGTATATAGAAATGCAATTGATTTTTTTTTTTAATTCTTACCCAAGTGTTTTTTTAAATTTTATTTTCATCTCATTATTTTTAGGGTAACTAGCCATCATTTCACTTTTTTTTAAATTGAGTTGATAGGTTACAATCTTGTGAAATTTCAGTTGTACATTAACGTTCGTCATTCGTGTTGTAGGGGCACCACTTCACCCTTTGTGCCCACCCCCCACCCCACCTTTCCCCTGGTAGCCACTAATCTGTTCTCTTTGTCCACATTTTTAAATTCCTCATATGAGTGGAGTCATACACAGATTATCCTTCTCTAACTGGCTTATTTCACTTAACATAATTCCCTCAAGGTCCATCCATGTTGTTGCAAATGGGATGATTTTGTTCTGTTTTGCAGCTGAGTAGTATTCCATTGTATATATATATACCACATCTTCTTTATCCATTCATCTGTTGATGGGCACTTAGGTTGCTTCCACGTCTTGGCTATTGTAAATAATGCTGCAATAAACATTGGGGTGCATAGGACTTTTGAAATTGCTGACTTCAAGCTCTTTGGATAGATACCCAGTAGTGGAATAGCTGGATCGTACGGTAGTTCTATTTTTAATTTTTTGAGGAATCTCCATACTGTTTTCCATAGTGGCTGCACCAGTTTGCATTCCCACCAGCAGTGTATGAGGGTTCCTTTTTCTCCACAACCTCTCCAACATTTGTTACTATTAGTTTTAGATATTTTTGTCATTCTAATGTGTGCAGGGTGATATCTTAGCGTAGTTTTGATTTGCATAGAAATGCAATTGATTTTTTAAAAAAATTTTTTGAGGAAGATTAGCCCTGAGCTAACATCTGCTGCCAATCCTCCTCTTTTTGTTGAGGAAGACTGGCCCTGAGCTAACATCTGTGCCCATCTTCCTCTACTTTCTATGTGGGACGCCTGCCAAAGCATGGCTTGCCAAGCAGTGTCATGCCCACACCCAGGATCTGAACCAGCGAACCCCAGGCCACTGAAGCAGAACGTGTGAACTTAACCGCTGCGCTACTGGGCTGGCCCTGCAATTGATTTTTATATATTGACATTGTATCCACTGTCCTTGTTAAATAACTTATTAGTTCTACTGTTTTTTAGATCCCTTAGATATTCTATGTATATAATCATATATGTGAATAAAGGCAGTTTTACTTCTTTCTTTATAGTCTATGCCTCTCATCTTTTTCTTCTCTTATTCCATTGGGTAGGACTGCCAGTATCATGTTATGTAAAGTGGCAAGAGTGAATATTTTTACCTTGACTGCCATCTTAGAGAGAAAGCATTTGTTCTTTCACTATTAAGTATAATGTTAGCACTAGGTTTTTTGTAGATGTACTTTATCACATTGAGAAAGTTCCCTTTTATTTATAGACAGCTGAAGAGTTTATCATGAATATTTGTTGAGTTTTGTCAAATGATTTTTCTGCATCTATTGAGATGATCATATGATTTTTCTTTGTTGATATGGCAAATTACACTGTTTTTTTGCATTATATTGATTGTTATATCTTGAGATAAACCCAACTTGGACATGTATTGTCATTTTAAAGAATATTGCTGGATTTGATTTACTAAAATTTTGTTCAGGACTTTTGCATCATGTTCATGATAGATATTGGTCTGTAGTTTTCTTTTTGTGTAATATCTTTGTCTGGTTTTGGTAACTGTAATGCTGGCCTTACAGTACAAATTGGAAATTGCTTCCTACTCTTCTCCTTTCTGAAAAGTTTGTGCAGAATTGGTATTATTTCTCCCTTACATGCTTCATATAATTCCCTGATGAAGCCATCTGGGCCTAGAGTTTTGTGAGAAGATTAACTATAAATTCAGTTTATTTGATACAAGGCCATTAGGTTTTTTTTCTTATGAGTGAACTTTGATAGTTTGTGTTTCAAGGTATTTGTTATTTCACCTTAGTTGTCAAATATATTCTCATAAAGTTGTTCATCATATTCTCCAATTATCCTTTTTTTTTGTTTTTTAAAGATTTTATTTTTCCTTTTTATCCCAAAGCCCCCTGGTACATAGCTGTGTATTTTTAGTTGTGGGTCCTTCAAGTTGTGGCATGTGGGATGCCGCCTCAGTGTGTCTTAATGAATGGTGCCATGTCCATGCCCAGGATTCGAACTGGCAAAACCCTGGGCTGCCAAAGCAGAGCGCAAGAACTTAACCACTTGGCCACGGGGCCGGTCCTCCAATTATCCTTTTACCATCTGTAGGATCTGTCATGATGTCCACTCTCTTGTTGCTGATATTGGTAAGTTGAATCTTCTCTACTTTTGATTATTCTGGCCACAGGTTTATCAATTTTATTTATCTTTTCAAAGAAATAGCTCATGATTTCATTGATTTAATCTATTGTTTTTCCACTTTCAATTTTACTGATTGCCACTCTTGATTTATTATTTTCTTCTTTCTGCTTACTGTGGGTTAGTTTCCCATTATCTTTCTAACATTTTAGAGTAGAATCTTAAATAATTGGTTTTAGATGTTTCTTCTTTTCCGATATAAGCATTTAATGTTATATATTTCCCTCTAGGCACTGCTTTAGCTTCATCCTGCAAATTTTCATATGTTCTACCCTACATCCTTAATGACTTTTTTGTCTACTTGCTCTATCAAATAATGAATGAGGAATTTTGAAACATCCAACTATAATTGTGGATTTTGTCTATCTTTTCTTTTCAGAGTTTTTGCTTCATGTATTTTGAAGTTCTGTTATAGGTGCATACTTATTTAGGATTGAAATATCTTCTTGATGAATTGACCCCTTTACCATTATGAAATACCCTTCTCTATCCCTGTTAATAGTTTTTCTTTTGTATTAATATGGCCACTCATGTTTTCTTTTGATTACTATTTGCATGGTATTTCTTTGTTTTCATCCCTTTACTTTTAACCTATGTCTTAACCTATGTCTTAAAAAAAAAAACTTAAAAAAACCCCACTTATTTAAGTGGTTTTTTAAAAAATAGGCAGCATGCAGTAGGATGTTACTTTTTCATCCAATCTATCAATGTCTCCCTTTTAATTGGAGAGTTTAAAGAGTTTAAACCATTTACATTTATTGTGATTGTCAATATGGTTGGGTTGAAATCTTCCTGTTGCTTTGTTTTCTAGATGCCCTATGTTATGTCTTTTTCTTCTTCTCCTGCCTCCTATTGAAAGATTTAAGTATTTTTTAATAATTCAATTTTGTCTCTACTACTGGCTTATTAATTATACCTCTTTATTTTATTTTGCAATTTTAATGATTGCTGTAGTGTTTATTTTATATATCTTTAACTTATTACAGTTTACTTTCAAATAATATTATGCCATTTCATATATAGTGTTAAGAATCTTACAATAGTATTCTTCTATTCCCCCTTCTGTCATTCATGCTGTAACTGTTAACCATTTACTAGTATATATGCATATATAATACATTATCATTATGTTTGCTTTAGATTGATATTTTTCTTTTAATGTGACTAAAAATGCCTTTTCTACCCCAACATATTTATTGTTTCCAGTGTTTCTCATTCCTTGTTTAAATCCTAATTTACTAATCTATCTACTATTATTTTCTTTTCCTGAAGAACATTTCTTTTTTTAAACATTTCTTGTAGCACAGGTCTGCTTGCAATGAATCCTTTTACCAAAAATACACCTAGGTTGGGTTGGGGTGGTGGTGGTGAAACACTCCAAGAGATGTATTTTGTAATAGTTTCCTAGGTGATTCTGATGAATTTCTTCCTATGGGAGCTTGTTAAGGCCTAGAACATGATATGGATTGACATTTTTAAATATTTTCCCCCATGATCTTTCTAGATGATATAATACATTTATACTTTGTAGTATCATATGATGAAATACTATGCAGCCATTAAAAATGATGTTTCTGAAGAATATTTAATGACATTGGAAATGCTTATAACATAATTATAAATGTTTTAATCAGTGCAGAAAGAAAGACACTGAAATATCAAAGGCTCATATCTCTGGCTGGTAGAGTTGCTGGGGATTTTTACTTTCATATTATATTTTGTATTTTTCAAATTGTCTGCAATAAGCAAGAATGTACTAAGAAAATCACACAATATAGGTAGTACTCCCCAGAAGTACCCTCCTACTTTCATTTTGATGTAGACTGCTCAGACTTTTTTCTGTCCATTGAAATACATATAGAAACATAATTTTTTAATACAACATATGATCTAGTACATATTATTCTGCAACTAGAGTTTTTCACTTACTATTTTTATGCCACCACATATATATATACCTCCTTCTCTTGTATTGTGGCATGGTGTTCCCAAAATGAGATATACCATAGTTTAATTGTTTTCTTATAGATGTACTTGCAGATTGTTTCCATTTTTTGTTATAGACAAAGCTGCAGTGGATCATCTTGTAGATATATTTTTAGCACATATGTGCAAGTATTTCTTGAACGTAGGTACCAAAAAGGGAAACTGCTGGGTCAAAGGTTGTGCACATTATACATTATAAAGATTTTATTTTTCCTTTTTCTTCCCAAACTCCCCCAGTACATAGCTGCATATTTTTAGTTGTGGGTCCTTCTAGTTGTGGCATGTGGGATGCCGCCCCAGCATGGCCCGATGAGCAGCACCATGTCTGAACTGGTGAAACCCTGGGCCACTGAAGCGGAGCGCGAGAACTTAACCACTTGACCACAGGGCCAACCCCTAATCTATGGTTTTATAATATGCTTTGATATAGGGCAAGTGCCACTCCACTTTATTTCATTTATAATAAATAAGGCTTTTAAAAAAATCTATTCTTCATTGTTTAACTACCTGACTCTCCCTTCTTCCATGAGTTCCACATGACAAGGAGATAAAAATTATCCATAGGCAAGACAAAGGAGCATGGAAAATGAGGAAAAGGAGACAAAAAAAGAGAAATGCTCTTAAGATGGTATTTTTCCCCCTACACTTCAAGAAGTGACAAAAAAATTATGCCACATACAAAATAAGATAGATTTTGTATGTTCAGCCATGTCTAAATCAAAGTCGCCTCTGGCTTTCATTGCTAGCCAGTTATCAATGGCAGGGACCATGTAAACATAAAATGTGAATAGACGAGAAATAGAAAAATATGAATCAATGTGAGAAAATGAGCAAGGACTAAAGTGAACAAAGAATATGGTGAAAGACAATAAAATACTTGTATTCCTCTTATAGACCCACCAGTCAAGAAGTCTCTGAGCTTAGTGCATGCATTGCGTCCTGGGTTCTTGCTGCCACCTCTACTCACATCACTTGATATTTTATATGGATTATAGAGGGGCCAGTTCTTGATAATCGAAATGGCAGAGAAAGTAAAAGTACAATTAGGGATATTACAGTATTGAGTAGCAGAAAATATCACGTTAATTGGAAGATGGTAAGCATTAAAAGGGAACTCAGCAAGTAAGTGTCTATAGTAAAATATCCCGTCGTCTAGTGGTTAACATTCGGCACTCTAGCGGTGAAGATTCAGAGCTCTTACCACCTCTGTCTAGGGTTTGTTTCTGGGTCAGAGAACCATACCACCTGCCTGTCCATTGTCATACTGCGGCAGCTGTGTGTTGCTGTGATGCTGAAAGCTCTGCCACCGGGATTTCAACTAACAGCCATGGTGGACAGGTTTCAGCAGAGCTTCCAGATTAAGACAGACAAGGAAGAAAGACCTGGCCACCCACTTCTGAAAAAATTGTCTATGAAAACCCTGTGAATAGCAGCGAATATTGTTTGATATAGCACAGGAAGATCAGAGGATGGCACAAAAAGACTGGGTGGGGTTCCTCTCTGCCACACACAGGGTCACGAGGAGTCGGAAGAAACCTGATGGCACTAACAACAAAGTAAAATATTCACACTAAACAGTTTAACCTTTAAATCTAACCATTGTACACAATACAGTTATACTCAACTTAAAGTTGTACCTGTTTTCATAGTAAAGCTAAGGGCTGCACAAGTAGGAAAAGCTGTTACGTGGGCAAGCATGGCTTTAAGTCAACTGTTAAATTATCTACAACGAATTTAGTTGTTCCTGGTTGAAAAAACATGTTGATAGGGCATAGCGATTGCCAAGGGACTTGTATCAAACGCAGAGTGTGCGCTACTTGCCCCCACTGAATTTATACTTTAAAATGTTCATAATTTGCTAGCCTCACAAAACCTAACAAACCTTTGTTTTAAAACCAACTTTTTGTAAACCTGAAAGTACAACTTTTGAGAAAGAAAAAATTGAGAACTAGTGTAACTATTTTACGTATCAGATGAATTAATATGACTGCAGGGCAAAACCTTTCTAAGTAGAGCCCATCCAGATAAGTTGTGGGCATCTTCTTGGAAAGCAGTACTAGGGAATCTTCTGTCAACTTGCTTCCAAACTACTCACACTTAGCGTGGTCCTTGGCTAGGACGTGCGCTTCTGAGTTCGTTCCATAGCTGGCGCTGGCGAGAGGCAGGAGCGTGTGGACGCTCTGATGCGGTTGCGTACGTTTAAGGGCTTCCCGCTCTTACCCGTTGGGCTGGGACTTAACTGCCATCTGGTTCCCAGGTCTGGCTTCCTTTTCTCTGTGTGGTGCCCCCTGGTGCTCACCGCCTGTACAATCTTGAGTAAGTTGCAAGGAGTAAAGGGGTCCAGGGTGTGCAAGGATGTTTTCAAGAAAAGCATTCCATTTCTGTGAACTGTATGGATCCAGATTTCTCCTACATCCAAAGCCATGGTATAAACTACATCTGTACGTACATTCCTGCGCCTCTAGAGAAAGAGGAGATGTTGTATGACTAAGCCACCAAGCAAAAGAAAGATCGAAATTAAGTTTCAACCAACTACATAGGCAAAAGTCAAGTTAGCTCTCAAGTTTGTGGTGAAAAAACCAAAGATATGTAGACCTTATCTTTTCTTTATTCCTCCCTCTCCCGCATACTTCATTTTTTTCTGGCAAAGCAAAGAGTTTGGTATGATCCTGGATGTCAGTACGGCAGCCCATATTTGAGAGCCAGAGTATCTGTCTGGGCTGGAGTTGAGAATGTGGCCTTAATTGTTATGGAAGGAGGAGGATAGAAGATAATTCTTCCTGTCTCCTTTCCCAATCCATTTAATCAATATTAATCTCATGCTCAGTCTTGTCAAAGCTTCTTTTACCTTACAGAAGGAATCTTTAGCCTTCTGGCTCTATGAGCTCAGGCTCTGGTTCTCCTGCTTTGCCGTTCCCCTCCACCCCCACACCCCTACAGTCACTGAACGCTACTGCGCTCTCTCCATTAAAGATGAACAACAGATCATTTTTCATTGCATGGCAACCCTAAGAGCTCGCTCTCGCCTCAGCAGAGCCTGATGGGAGTCCCTCTTCTCGTCCTGCCTCCCTCTTCTTTTTTTCTTGCTTCGCTTCTTCCACAATTAATCCCTAAATAGTGATTTTCCTAGCTGGTGCGGACTTAAGGATGGGGTTTAGCTACCCACGGTGACGCTCCCATCAGCCTTCCAGAAGGGGCGGTTTCCAGAGAAAACTACAACTCCCATGAGGCATCAGGCTAAAGCAACCGCAGGGCATCACGGAAGTCGTAGGCTTCTTCCTCCTCAGTCCCTATCATTCCTCAAATGCGAAAACTACAAGTCCCAGGGAGCCTCGGTACTGGCACGCCTGCGCGAGAGCCCCGAGAGTGCGGTGGGGGTGGGGCTGCCCCGGGCGGCTGGGGGCGGGGTCCGAGCGGGCTGTGTGGAGGCTTTAGACTCCGGGCGCCATTTAGCGCGGAGAGTTTCCCCGGCGGACGCGACTGTTCTCCGTCGGCCGCTCTGCACCCCCATCTTCGGTGGCAGAAGGCGACTGGCGGGGGAGACTACTCTTCTCTCCTTAACCCTCTTCACCCAGTCCTCTCGGTCTCCTCTACTCTTGGCCCAGAGAAGCAGCGGAGCCGGGCCCCGCGGTGAGCGGCCCTCCCCTCCCCACCGTTCCCTCCCTCCGTCAGCCCCCGGCACTGGCCCGGGAGGGGACGGGGTTTGCCAGACCCGGGGCGGCGGGGAGGCCTCGGGGAAGGGGGGGCCCGCTCCTCAGGCTCCGAGGCTTCGAGGCTCCGGCCCTTCCTCTTGGCGATGGGCGTCCTGTGAGACTGGTCCCCCTGGTGGGGGAGCGTGTGGGAGGCGGCGGCCGCTGACTGACCGACCCGGAGCCCCTGCCGCCCCGCCTGCTCGGCCCCTCCCACTCTTTCTGGCCCCGCAGCCGCCGCCGCTCGGGAGCCCGTGCTCGTCTCTGCGCGCGTTGCCGCCGCCCTCAGGGCCTAGCCCGCCCAGCCCGGGAAGCGCGGCGCGGGAGCGGCGCCGCCGCCGCATCCGCCGCACCGCCTCGCCTCGCCGGCCCCTGGCCCTGCCCTCATGACTGCGGCGCCGCGGCCGCCACAGCCTTCCCCGCCGCCGCCCGCCGCAGGATGGATGCGGACCGGGAGGCGCTGACCCCCGCGGCCCAGCTCCCCGATCGCCCGCCGACGAGCCCGCCTTCTGAGCCGCAGCAGCCGCCGCGCCGGGGCCCAGCGTCCCGCCTCTCCTCCGGGGCGGCCGGTCGGTGCTGAGTGCGGAGTCGCCGGCCCGGGCCGAACCCGCCGGCGAAGAACGCCCGCTCCTCGGGGCGGCCCTCGCCCTCTGTCCTTCGCGAATCCGAGCCGGCTCGCCTCGCTCCCGCGGACCACCATGTCTGGCGCGGCGGAGAAGCAGGGCAGCACCCCGAGCGCGCTGTTCCTCTCGCCGCCGGCGCCCGCCCCCAAGAATGGCTCCAGCTCCGACTCCTCGGTGGGGGAGAAACTAGGCTCCGTGGGGACCGACGCCGGGACCGGCAGGACTGAGGAGTACCGGCGTCGCCGCCACACTATGGACAAGGACAGCCGCGGGGCGGCCGCCACCACGACCACCACTGAGCACCGCTTCTTCCGCCGCAGCGTCATCTGCGACTCCAACGCCACCGCGTTGGAACTGCCCGGCCTCCCCCTGCCCCTCCCCCCGCCCAGCGTCGCCGCGCCCGTTCCGCAGAGTGCTCCACCGGAGCCGCACCGTGAGGAGACCTCGACCGCCGCCGCCGCGGCCCCGGGAGCCCAGGAGCCTCCCGCCGCTGCGGGCCCTGGGGAGCCACCCGCCGCGGCCCCTGTCGCCGCGCCCGCGCCCAGCGGTACCAGCAGAGACCGCCCAGGTGCCCAGCCCAGCCATGAGGGGAGCAAAGAGGAGCCTCCGCCGGCGAGAAGCGGCAGCGGCGGCGCCAGCGCCAAGGAACCGCAAGAGGAGCGGATCCAGCAACAGGATGATATCGAAGAGCTGGAGACCAAGGCCGTGGGAATGTCCAATGACGGCCGCTTCCTCAAGTTTGACATCGAAATTGGCAGAGGCTCCTTTAAGACAGTCTACAAAGGTCTGGACACTGAGACCACTGTGGAGGTCGCCTGGTGTGAACTGCAGGTATAGCCCCACCTACTTCTTTATTTCGTGGCGGTTTGGATCCCAGATTTGGCTCGGTTAAGCCAGTTAATTGAGTCCCCTTTACGTGTCATTCTCTAACTGTTCGCTCTGAGTCGGGGGAGGCCAACTTTTGAAACTGGAATTTGGGGCATGTACCTAGGTGTTTGGAAGGGATAAGAATTATTGGTAGCCAGAGATCTGCTACTAGGGAAGGAGTGGTGAAAGTCATCTTAGTACAAACCCATTGCCTACTTGTTATTGTTTTAGTGTCTGGCAGGAAACTTGGAATTAGTGGGGAATAATTTTTTTGTTTAGGAAAGGACAGTCTTCTTTCCTTGTGCATTTCAGTCTCATCAGAGGCTCTGCAGTATGAGCTACCGGTGTGTTAGATGCATGTTTCCATCCCTGAGATCATGCTCTTCTTTTAAATAAGAACGACTTTGTTCACGAGTGACCTTCTTTTGGATATATTTCAGTTGGTAGTTGCACAGGCATTTAACATAAACTCTAAAAAAGAGTTTTCTTCTCTAGATAAATGCCTTGGGACTAGCAAGTGTTTGATATTGTTCCAGCTAATGATGCTAAGCCTTTGGATAGCTAGCAGTGATCTGACATTATTAATTCAATCTAGTCTGTCTTCAGCCGGTTCACTAGACAGCGAATAGCACAAGAGCCCATGTAAAATTGTGTAAGTGCTTTGAGAGTCATATGTTGTTATTGTTGTTTTAATCTTGTTGTGAAAGGTTTTTTAAACTGAACTTTCCCAAGGGTCCAAAGGAGTCATAAAGCTTCCTTTTTAACCTCTCAGGGAGGTTTTCATGGTGTAGATAATGGTGTTTCATTCTGGTTGATGAGTATATTCTAGGCTTAAATAGCTGGATTTGGGCTACTTGTTGCTTGACTTAGAGCAGCTTGATTGAATGTTGCCCTCACCAGGAAGTGAACGTGGCTTATTGAAGCAACAGAGTTACTCTGAATGTAAAAATCATCCACATTATACGTGAAAAATGCCATTATCCTTATTTTTCTTGCCAAGAAGATGGACCAAGCTGAAATAGGATAGGCAAGTAACTGAATGATCTAGGAATTTATTTCATCCATAAACTAATATGTTAACGCTTAACCCTTAGAATGTCACCTTCCAGATGACCAAGGCCATATCAAATGTGAAGGGAAATGAACTCAACATGTGGAAGGAAGTAAACTTAAAAACTGACAAGTTCTTTAGAAATATAGTAATTTATTAAGTTTTACAGTTGACAGAACTTCTAAGGCATTGTAAAGTGAAAACTACTCAATTTTTTAGTGGTTTAAAGTAAGAAAGATGGGACATCTTTTTTTAAAAAACTTGTCTAACATTAACTTTATTCCTATTGGTTAGTCATACTCAAAAACTTAGGTCTGATTTCTTTTGGTTTACAGGCAAAAATTTAGTTTACAGGCAGACACCTATTTCTTTTTTGTACCAAGAGTGCCTATTGCTGCTGATCCTGGATTTTATTCTTCTGTTATACTGTTTCATATTTGAAAAAGTTTTTTAACAGTTTTTTTTTCTTAATTTGTTACCTTTATCTTAAGACTGGACCCAAGTAAATGTTGAGCACTTTATGGATTAGTTTTTTGTGTGTGAGGAATATTGGCCCTGAACTAACATCCTTTGCCAATCTTCCCCTTTTTGCTTGATCCCTGAGTTTAACATCTGTGACAGCCTTCCTCTGTTTTGTATGTGGGATGCTGCCTCAGCATGGCTTGATGAGTGGTGTGTAGGTCCGCACCCTGGATCCAAACCCGCGCGGGCCCTGGACCACCGAATCAGATTGCACAAATTTAACTGCTACACTACCAGGCCAGCGCCTGTGGGTTAATTTTGTTAGTTTCAATTATTTAACTTTTAAGACTTCTCAGAATGTAATGTATGTTTTCCTTTATCACCTGAATTTTTCTGTTTATTATCTTGGAGTTAATGATACAGTGGAAAAAACTCAGTTTGTCTACTGTCAGAGTAAGAATTTTCTCTATGCTTCTCAGTTTTTCTCAGAACTCATGACTTTCTGGACTTTTCTTCTCTGTCGAGGCATGGGCATGGTCAAACTAAAGACTGTCTGATGTCCTTATATATAGTTGCCATATTATTTTTAAGCCAGTTCAGAATTTGGCTGCAGAACCAAATGAACCCTAACTCATCGCGTGGTACTGTGGTTTAGAAACTTCCGTATGTCATTTGACCCTGCTTCTACAATTTTTCATTTTGATTTTTCAAATGTTATTATACTAGCCCCAGGATCTTTTATAGCAGTGGTTGGGCAATATTTGGGGGGTTTTGACCAGGACATTTGCCTAATAACATATTCAGTAGGTTAGTGTTTGAGTTTTTGTCTTTGGATCCAAATTAAAAGACAAGCCAAGGATTACTAAAGCATTGGGAAGAAAAGAAAGCTTTTTTCACTAAATATATGCTTCTAATTTACATATTTTTCTCTAGGAAGACAGGAGAAATATTGTGTTCAGTTGCGGAGTTAAAAATCTCAGTGTATATACAGCTATGTGCTGAGGGGCTTTGGGGAAGAGAAGAAGGAAAAGAGAAAAAGAAGATTGGCAACAGTTGTTAGCTCAGGTGCCAATCTTTAAAAAAAAGCAACTCAATGTATTAAAACTGGAAGAAATCTTAGGTTATTCTACCCAACTACTTATTTGATAAATAAAGAGCCTGAAATCATAGAGCAGGTAAATGACTTGCTTGGGTTGGTAAAGAACAAAAATTAAACTGATTAGGGTCTAATAATTTGGGAAATGTTAAAGCATTTGTAGTCTAGTAGATGGCTAGTTAGTAAATCTCAAGTGAGGCAATTCTATTTTGGTGTGAAATTCGCTGTCAGGTTTCTGGAGAGATCTGATCGTGTAACCATGGCAGATCCCAGACTTCTGATTCCGGTATTGATTTTATCACTTCAAATGGAGAACGAAATAGACTTTTTAGGATGGAGAATGGGTGAATGTGGTATACAAATCAAACTTGTTTCCATCAAGCTTATTTTTAGTCTCAGTATGCATAGCTATCTATTAAAACGAGTAGCTATTCTTAATAAAATAGTGTGTAGGTAATACTCTGGTACCACTGGATCCTAAGTGATAACTGAGATCTTTTAAGATGCAGATATCTACCTGGTTTTATTAGGCAAATGGTGTGCGTGAACGTTAATATTCTCTTGCCTTGGTCAGAAAATGTCATTGCTGGAGTTTACATTGCTTTTCTGGGGAGGGAGTTTTTTCTTTTTTTTTTAAGAAGCATAGCATAATTTATTTTAAGAAAATGTATTTTTACACAGATTTAGGAATGATTTACTTTAAGCACTTTTTTCTCCCCAGGTTGCTTTTAAATACTGAGTTCACTTGTTATATTGATGAGATTGTTTCCAGATCTGTGTGAAAAGAGAGGTCAAATCATAAATTTTGTTTAAGCTCTAGTATACTTAGTGTTTGTTTTTCTCGGGTTTTTAGTAGGTTAGGCTCATGTCTCATTATGAGTATATGATATTAATGTTTTATAAATCGTTTAGCAATACTGCAGAAATGGGATGTGGTTCTGTGATTAAGAAACCATAATTATTTCTTTGCTGTAGTTCTTAAAATAATTCATTGAACAGAATCTTCCCATTTGCATGTTGAGGATTTTTTTTAACCTTTACTTTTAAAATTTGTGCCATATTCCTTTTCTTTGGGATGAGAATCTGCAGTAACTTTCAGTCCTAGGAACTGGTTTTCAGGGAATAATTTTTGGAGTTTTTTGTTTGTTTCTTTGTTTTTAATTCTCAGAATCGATGATTAGGAGTATGGACAAAATTCAGATAACTCAAGGGTAACTGGTATGCCAATTAAAGAATGATTGCTGACTCATTTGAAATAATCCTTTGTCTTTTCTAAACAGGACAGAATAGAATTAAAAACAGGATAATTTTGGTTAGGTAAGATTCGATTTAAAATATATGTAGATTTATTGCTGTAGGAAGTAACTTGTGGTACAGGAATTGAGAATTAAATCACATTTAGGTTGATTTTTAATGATATAGTTAGTTCTTAGTCTTAGAGTTTGAAATGTTTTCCTTTTCTCGTTTACCTTTTTTCTGACCTTTACTATCACAGTTGTTCCTAGTCTACTTGGAAAGAGAGGTTATTTTCGTGTAAAACAAATTGGGAATCTATTGTTCCCTGGTGATTGAGTTCATTTCTTGACATTCAGATTCTAGTGCAAGATCCTAGTCATTTGAAAATCATCCTAGTTAATCTCTATGGAAACATTCAATGAAAACTTGACTCTCATTTTCAGAAACCATCCTAAACCTGTTATTTGGGTTTTCTAGTAGCTTTAAAATTTTTTAGATAACGCTGTAAAAGCAGCAAGAGTGGTTATGCTCAAATTATAATTCCTGAAAATGTTAGTATATCATGAAAAAAATTCAGAATAATTACAGTTATTAGATTTTGCTGTTCCAGTTCTTTGTATTTATTTATTTTTAACATCTTGCATTTTGAGGTTTTTTTTTTTATGCATGAAACGAATCTAGTCTGCAGGAGTAGGTGAGACTTAGTGTGACCTGAATTTCGATTTGAAAGGGGTACTATTTTTCTGCAGTATAGCATAGTAATTAAGAACTAAATGGCCTGGATTCAAATCCTGGCTCAGCTAATAATTGTGTCACCTTGGGCAACTTCCATGCTAGTTTCCTGTCTGTAAAATGGAATGCAATAAGAGTATCTATTTTATAGAGTTGTGATGATTAAATGAATTTATATATATATATACATATATATATGTATATGTATATGTATATATATAACATTTAGGACAGGACCCAGCACATAAATATTAACTGTGATGATACGGCATCTTTTTTAGGCTGTCTTTTTGGGAGTATCGATGAAGATTTTGTTTGTTTTGTTTACATTTATTCTTGAAAAATCATGTAGCAGAACTTTTACTATTGCTACCATTCCTATAGGAGGAACTTTGGAGTTGAACATGGTGTCATCAGTGCTTTCAGATTCTTTAGCTTCGCCTGTCCTTTGCCTAACTTCTAATTTCATAACCTGTCACTTTCCCAAATGCCAGCCTTTCTGAATTACTAGTTGTCAGAATTTGCTAAGATCTTTTTCCTTTGGGATCATTCTTAATAGTATTCTTCAAATTGATTCAAAATCATTTACATTTTTTGTACACTCCACTAGTCTTTGAGCTCTTTGAAGATATAAGTAGATGCTCAATGCTATACTTTAATAAATATTAATTTTTTTCGATTATCAAGTTAGCAATAGTTGTAGATCTTGGGTGGTTACATCCATATTCCTTGTCTTTCTTTGGTCCACAGCAGATTCTCTAATCTTGTCTTTGGAGGTTTACTATGGTATAATACAATACTGAAAGTATAATGGAAAAGAGCTCTAAGGCAGAACACTTCAGTTCTACATTACCCAATTATCTGACCCTGGGTAAGGAAATTAATCTATAATGCTGATTTATTAGTAACATGTCTTACTGACTTGACAGGATGATTGAGGATCAACTGAAATACTATCTGAAGGAACTTTGAACAATATAAAGTGTTATAAACAATATAATAAAAGAACGATCATGCTTTAAAAGATCCATTTTGAAGGTCATTAAGTTGTCACTTGTTACAAACTGAATATTTTAAACTTATAAGTTGAAGTTGGGTTTTAGGAACTTTTTGCTTTGTCAATTTAGGAATTTTATCAAATCTTAAGATGAGGGGAACGACTTTTCAGACTAAAGAGAAATTGCAAGAAGCTCTTCTTAAGAGTATTTATTTGGAAGAGGATTGTGCCTTTGACAAGTGGCAGACTTAATTTTGTATGTGGTATTAAAAAGATTGATTATTGATACTTTCTACATGAGAAGAAAAATGGCAGTAATTTGCTTGCTTTTGTGGTTGTCTTAACTGATGATATATCTCCCTTAATTTATATTAATTAAGATTTTTCAGATGGGCTTTCATAAATAATTTCTTTTTTGATGTTGTGACTTGAATCTTGGTATTGCAAGATTGCAATTGCAGTTTTGCAATTACACTTGCAAGATTGACATTTTATTTTTTTATTTTATTATTTTACTGAGGTCATGTTGGTTTATAACGTGTAATATCAGGTGTATGTTATTATATATCAGTTACTATATAGACTGCCTTGTGCTCACCTCAGTAGTCTAGTTTTTATCTGTCACCATGCATATGTTCCTCTTTACCCCTTTTGCCCTCCCCCTGACCCCCTTCCCCTCTGGTAACCACTAATGTGTTCTCCTTATCTATGAGTGAAATCATACAGTGTTTGTCTTTCTCTGTGTGGCTTATTTCACTTAATATAATACTCTCAGGGTCCATCCATGTTGTTGTAAATGGCACGATTTTGTCTTCACTTTTGGCTGAGTAATATTCCACAAGATTGACATATTAAATGTGGTATGCTAAATTAATGTGCTTAATGATTTTTAGAAAAGAATCCTCAGATAAGCTGTTTGTCATCACAAGCAAATACATTTTTCCCAGGAATTTAAAAAATTTTAAGAATAATTTAAGAAAGAGTGTTTGGATATCTATTTGGTATACTCATCATAGTCAGGTTAGCTGAGACAAAACACGCTATTTCTGTAGATGCCTTTTGTGCAGCCAAGATTCAGCTTCTCAGAGGCAGATGATCTGTTTTCGTCAGTATGTGCGTGGTGAATGGTCTTGTGTTAATCAAACACAAACTGATATATAAACCATATAGAGATGAAACTAATTAGTGAGTCAAATCATTATTGATGTGCACATTTTCTCTGTAAGTAGATAGAGGTAAACAGATTGCTTGGGATCATAACAAGATCCTCTCCGTGGCTAATAGTTTTTAGCTGAATAACCTCATATATCCATCTGTATATGGATATTCCCCTTAATTGGACTGGTAAATCATTGTGAATTAAGGTAAATTTGGGAAATGTAACAGATCATCTCTTTAACATGCCCTTCCCACACAAATACTTGGCTATAGACAGTGGAGAGTAACCAATGAACTTTAAGCAAAGAAGTTAATTGGTTAGATTTGCATGGTAGTAATTGTGGAGAATGGATTTAAGGAGCACAAGGGATGTGTAGAGTTTGGTGAGGGTATGAGTATGAGATTTCTAGGGCCTGAACTAGGGCAGTAATAGAGGAGTGGAATCTTTAAATATTTAGGCAAGATAAAATATGCAGGGTTTAGTGATTAATTCACATTCTGAGGAAAAATGAGGCATAGATAAGAGAGTGGGGATAGATGATGGGGCTGTCAACTGAGGGAGGGAATAAGAAAGAATAGGAATTTTGTTTTTTTGAGAGGGGAAGGGGTATGAAGATGTCTGCAATATGACATGTTGAGTTTGAGGTACTTATGAAACCTCCAGGAAGTAGTTCAGTAGGTAGTAGGGTATATTACTGAAGCTGAAAGAAGAGGTCAGAGGTAGAAGTAGAGGTTGATGATTCCCAAATGGCTATATGAGTCATAGCTGAAATAATGAAAGTAAATGAAGTCATCTAGGAAGAGAATATATACAGAGAGAGAAATAGAGGAATGGACAGGGAGAATAGTGGTCCTAGGGCAAATTAGGAATAATTAATAGGTGGGCAAAGGAAAAAAGAGCCCGGAGGTTAGACTAAATAGGACACTTGGAGAATGGTAATATCAAGGGAATAAAATTTCAAGAAAAGGATATAGCATAGAAGTACAATTTGCATAGTAGTGATTGTAAATAATGGATTTTAGAAGGAGTAGAAAAGAAGTGTAGAATAGTTAAGCTGCTGAAATTACTTGTTGCATTTGGCTATTAAGAAGTCATTGAGAACAAAATTGAGGATTATCTAAGTGGGAGTCGTGGTTGAGTAAGGGAGGAGAACATAAGTAGATTAAGTCACTGGTAATATCCTAGATTTCTGCACTGTTCACTAGCCTCGTGTGGCTTTTTAAATTTAAATACATTAAAATGAAATAAACTGTAAAAACTCAGTCCTTCAGTTGTGCTCAGAAGCCATGTGTGGCTGCCATATTGGATGGCACAGATGTGGAACATTTCCTTCATTGCAGAAAGTTCTGTTGAATGTGCTGTATCTAGATCTTGGGTTGAATTGTGCTTTTTTTTTTAAATAGCTTTATTGAGATATAATTCACACACCATAAAGAATATACAGTGTGGTGCTTCTGTAACTTGTTACACATTTAAAAAATGTATCCTCTTAATAATAAAGAAAAAATAGTCTTTTCGTTTTTGGGAAAGATGTACAAAGGATACTATCACAAACTCGCATATACATGCAGAATTAATGAAGATTAACATTATGTCACATTTGCTTCAGCCATTTGGTGATCTTAGGGTTTTCAGAAGAGTGGGAAATTTGCAGTGGGTTTAAGGAGTGGCTAAGAAAGGTTAAGAAATAGAGACAGTAAGAGTAGGCCATTTCTTTAGATAAGTTAGAACAAATATGGGGCAAGAAAGATTGGATAAGTAGAAGGCATAATTAAGAATAAGATGGATAGAGCCAGCCCCGATGGCCTAGTGGTTAAAATTCGGTACTCTCACTGCTTTGGCGGCTGGTTCACTTGCCAGTTGTGGAACCACACCACATGTCTGTCAATTGCCATGCTGTGGAGGTGGCTCACAAAGAAGAACTAGAAGGACTTAGAACTAGGATATAAAACAACCTAGTATGGTTGTGCTAGGACTAGAACAACCATGTACTGGGGCTTTGGGGAGAAAGAAAAAAAAAAGAGGAAGATTGGCATCAGATATTAGCTCAGGGTGAATCTTTCCCTGAAAAAAAAAAAAAAAGATGGATAGGGCCGGTGTCATGGCCGAGTGGTTAAGTTTGCCTGCTCTGCTTTGGCAGCCCAGGGTTTCACTGGTTCGGATCCTGGGGCACGGGCCTAGCACCACTCATCAAGCCATGCTAAGGCGGCGTCCCACATAGCAGAACTAGAAGGACCTACAACTAGAATAAACAACTGTGTACTGGGGGGCTTTGGGGAGAAGAAGAAGAAGAAGAAGAAGAAGAAGAAGAAAAGAGATTGGCAACAGATGTTAGCTTGGGGCCAATCTTGAAAAAAAATTTTAAAAAAAGATGGATAGATAAGCAAGGAAAGATCTTTAAAAGTTGAAGCATATCTCCTTTCTCTGCCTCAGTATCTATTCTAAGAGTCTATGCTAAGCCCGTTACTGTTTTAGTTTTGGTTATCCTTTGTGGGTAAATTCAATCCAAATAAGTTTTCATACTTCATGCCGTTTATCAACTATTTTACAGAATACTCAAGCATTGAGAGTAATATGCTTATTCTTAGTTTGTTTCTCTTCTATAATCTTCACATTCATGCTATATTTGCATATTTATATGGTGATATATGCTTTATGAGTGGAGCATCTCTCTGAAATGACCATCTTTGTGTCTCTCTTGAGGAAACAGTCAGATTTCAAATAAAATCCCTTTACAGGAAAGATTCTGAGTTACTATACTGTTTCTCGGATGTAATCAAAATGGGTTTTTCAACAACAAAAAAACCTAAATACTGCGTGTACTTTATGCCTTGACTTTTTGCAGAGTTCCTTGCTAATTAATCTGGAAAGGTATTAATAATTACTAATACTTACCTACCTAATAAGAACCCTTTTTTGTGACAGCACAGTTCTATGCCCACAGCATATTATTTGTAATTCTCACAACAGTAAAAGGCAGATATTTTCTTAACTTTATATTTGAGGAAACTAACTCAGGTTTAATAACTTGTTTAAGATCACATGGCATATCTGAGTCCTTGTTATTTTCACTGCAAAATACTTTAGTTAATAATCAGTGAAAAGAGTTTGAATTCTAGTGGAATTCTAAGTCCTTTTGCTACATTTAGCAATTAATAATTTCTCATTGAGCATCTTACACCTTTTATACTTTCACTTGATGAAATATATCTCCACTTAAATAGCCTTTTAGCCAGTATACATATGTAGATTCTGTAAGGAGGGAGATGGCAGATTTGTTTTATTAACTTCTTGGTGTGTTGAGAATTTTTTAAATGCTATTTACATTGATCATTGCAGAGAATGTTCTGTTTAGAAGTAAGTATTTAAGGAGAAGGAATATTTCTAGCAGTCTTTCTGTATCGAATTTCTATCTAATAGGGACAAATTGAATGGCTACAGTATTAGTAGGATTTTTGTCAGTGGTCTTTAGACAACTTCTGTGTATAAAGATTATTCATTTTCAAGTTTTACGTTGTTGGTAAGAATTAATTGGACTTCTGAATTCCTAAAATTGTTAGATATCAATGCTGTTTTTACTCACCAGGAAAGCAGAATTAAGGATATTGGAGTACCAATGAATAGATTGACATGTTAATTGTTACTGTATAATTTCCATAGGACTTAGTTTTATCTACTTTGGAGATTGAGATTATAGTTTGTTAGTTTACTTCTTGATACTGACAATATGAATTGACCTTTTTTCCCTTGTTTTTTTTTTCTTCTTACTTTTTTCTTCTCTTCACTGTTTACTTTGACATTATATATGCTATTGAGAAGGATTTGGCTCTCTTGTTTGTATGAGCTCCAAGTAGAAATCTCATTTAAATTGCATAATTATGTTTTGAAATCCTCTGGAATGTTTAATTTATTCAGCATTGTTATGGGAATAAGTTGTTACCTCACCTCCAGTAAAATTTACAGATAAATGAAGTTTTCCTCTCGAAGTAACAAGACTTTATATTAACAATTTGGTAAACTCTTAAAGTGTATCAGTTGGTATTGTTTGCCTACATATCTACCAGCACAGGCTAATAAGCATATCATCCCATAGGCCTGGATTCCTGGATGTTCTTTAGACTAAAATGGTTCTTTGAAGTCAGACAGTCCCATACCCTGGTACACCAGGAGTAATTCATACTGGGGCACAGAAGTTCTCACCTGAAAATATGGCAGATTTTTCAAAATATTCCTGTTGTGGGTAAAGTAGCTGGGTCTGTAGGAATTTTCACTTTCAGCTACACACAGTACAAATCACCTCCCCTTCTTTCATCTCGCTGCATAGGTTTAAACTTTCATTCTCCCTTCTTTCAAGCTAAGTTGCATTATTTTGTGTGCAGGATGGGGGAAACTTTCCTGTCAGTGGACCTCATTCAGGGCCATTTAAGTCTATCAGAGAATTTCTTTTTTCTATGTTTTTTTTTTTTTTTAAAGATTTTATTTTTCCTTTTTCTCCCCAAAACCCCCACGGTACATAGTTGTATAATTTTTTTTTAGTTGTGGGTCCTTCTAGTTGTGGTATGTAGGACCCTGCCTCAGCGTGGCTTGATGAGCGGTGCCATGTTGGTGCCCAGGATCCGAACCAGCAAAACTCTGGGCTGCTGCAGTGTACGAACTTAAGCACTTGGCCCCAGGGCCGGCCCCCCAGAGAATTTCTAATAACCGTAAACCTAAAAGGGAAGACCTTGGAGTCTCAGTTGCTTACCAGAAGACTTTCTGGCCTTTTTTGTGTACTTCTACATACTTTCTTTTAGCTCGGTACTATTTAATATTTTTGGTAGGGATAACTTGCATCAATTCAGAAATGGAGCCTGCTATGTACCCTTTCTCTAGGGCAGGAGATATCTGTTTGCTTCAGTTACATAACTGTGAAGGGCCAGTCAAGTGGTTTTTCCCAGAACAAAGAAAGTGACTCTTGGGTGCATTGCTCTTTTCTGCCTGCACAAAAAAAGCCATCAGGAATTTTTAAATGGTAGACTGTCAATTTAAATATTTGTTCTGCCTAATCAAGTACCCTGCTACATAGAGGTGCTAGTTTAGATTTTACCTTTGGTGGACAAATTGTCTATGTTGTATTTGTACCAGTTTCTTTATGTCTCCACAGATTTTTTTTTTCTCTTGGACGTAAGTGGGGGGGATATAGTGATATTTTGCTGGCCAGGATCTTATGGCTAAAGCATAGCTTTGATTTCCATGATAAGAATCTTCACTGTTTCTGTCCCTAAGGACAGAAGTAAAACTGCCTTATTTCCCATAAATACCACTATTACAAGTTGTCACAGATCTTACAGAGTATGTACTCGGTGTGAATACATTATTAAAGTTTTAAACATCTGTCATCCTTCACCCTCTTCCTGAGGGTTAAGATGATTTTTTTTAACAACCAGTACTTAGCTAAATGATATACAATATAATTTTTCCCCTCTTATCTTCTGTGATGGATACAGTAATATTTTTTTTATTAAGGTTATAAAAGTTAACATCCTTGTGAAATTACAGTTGTACATTATTAGTCATGTTGTAGGTACACCACTTCACCCCTAGTGCCCTCCCCCCACCCCCCTTTCCCCTGGCAACCACCGATCAATTCTCTTTGTCCATACGTTAACTACCACCTATGAGTGGAGTCATGCCGAGTTTGTCTTTCTCTGTCTGGCTTATTTCACTCAACATAATACTCTCAAGGTCTATCCATGTTGTTGTGAATGGGACAACTTTGTCCTTTTTTATGGCTGAGTAGTATTCCATTGTATAAATATACCACAACTTCTTTATCCAATCATCAGTTGCTGGGCACTGAGATTGGTTCCATGACTTGGCTATTGTGAATAATGCTGCAATGAAGATAGGGGTGCATAGAGCTTCTGAAATTGCTGATTTCAGGTTCTTAGGATATATACCCAGTAGTGGGATGGCTGGGTCATAAGGTATTTCTATTCTTAACTTTTTGAGGAATCTCCATACTGTTTTCCATAGTGGCTGCACCAGTTTGCATTCCCACCAACAGTGTATGAGAGTTCCCTTTTCTCCACAGCCTCTCCAACGTTTGTCACTCTTGGTTTTGGATATTTTTGCCATTCTAACAGGTGTAAGGTGACATCTTAGTGTAGTTTTGATTTGCATTTCCCTGATGATTAGTGATAATGAGCACCTTTTCATGTGTCTATTGGCCATCCGTATATCTTCTTTGGAGAAATGTCTGTTCATGTCCCCTGCCCATTTCGTAATTGGGTTATTTGATTTTTTATTGTTGAGTTGTGTGAGTTCTTTGTATATTATGGAGATTAACCCTTTGTCGGATAAATAACTTGTGAATATTTTTTCCCACTTAGTGGGCTGTTTTTTTGTTTCAATCCTGTTTTCCCTTGCCTTGAAGAAGCTCTTTAGCCTGATGAAGTCCCATTTGTTTATCCTTTCTATTGTTTCCCTCAGGTGAGGGGTTATGGTGTCCGAAAAAATTCTTTTGAAGCTCATGTCAAAGAGTGTGCTGCCGATATTCTCTTCTAGCAGACTTATTGTTTCAGGCCTAATCTTTAGGTCTTTGATCCATTTTGAGTTTATTTTAGTAAATGGTGAAAAAGAATGGTTGATTTTCATTCTTTTATATGTGGTTGTCCAGTTTTCCCAGCACCATTTGTTGAAGAGACTTTCTTTCCTGCATTGTAGGCCCTCAGCTCCTTTGTCAAAGATTAGCTGTCCATAGATGTGTGGTTTTATTTCTGGGCTTTCAATTCTGTTCCATTGATCTGTGCATCTGTTTTTGTACCAGTACCATGCTGTTTTGATTACTGTGGTTTTGTAGTATGTTTTGAAGTCAGGGATTGTGATGCCTCCAGCTTTGTTGTTCTTTCTCAGGATTGCTTTAGCAATTTGGGGTCTTTTGTTGCCCCATATGAATTTTTGGATTCTTTGTTCGATTTCTGTAAAGAATGACATTGGAATTCTGATTGGGATAGTGTTGAATCTGTATATTGCTTTAGGTAGTATGGACATTTTAACTATGTTTATTCTTCCAATCCATGTGCATGGAATATCTTTCCATATGATGGATACAGTAATATTTAAAAAAATTTTTTTTACTGCGAAATACTTTCAAGTTGTCCCAGATTTGGCCAGAAGCTAGGCTGCCTTCTGTGTCCTTTTTATTAAGATATCCCTGTCATTTTTTGATAATATCCTTACTTTCTCCACAAGATATTCCAGGTTCATCTTATTCTTTTCCCACTCCAGCCCTGGAGCAGTCATTTCTCCAAGGAGCCTGTTTCCTTTTAGTGTAGAATGGAATTCAGAAAACAAGATCTGAGGATTGCTGTTTCCAGACTCTTTCAGTGAAGAGTTAGGAAATATTTCTATGTATGCATGTGTGTTTGTGCTTCTGTGTGTGTATATGTTCATCTATATTTATATCTGTATCTATCTATATTGAAACCCATGAGTTCACATTGATATCTCCAATTTGAATTCAATGTAGAGTTCATTCTATCTTTTCTCTTTTCCATATGTATGTACACCTCCCTTCTCCATGAGTGAGAAACCTGGTTCTCATCTTCCTATATATATGTGTGTATTTGCATAATCCCCCTATATGTAGCGGTGGCATGATAAGAAATATGTATGTGATCTTTGCCCCCAATTTCTGATACAGAGCTCCTGAATCCCTTGGAATTTCCAGAGTGATAGGAGTATCTTTTGTTCTAATGGGGTGGCTCTTGGCTGTCCCCTAGATAGCTTCAGGATAGCAGCTGGTCACCAGAAAGAACTTAGCATGATTAGAATTTTGGAACTTTTCAGCCCTATTCCCACCTGCATCTCTGGGGAGGGGAAGGGAAGCTGGAGATTGAGTTAATCGCTAATGGCTAATGATTTAATCAATCATGCCTATGTAATGAAATGTCCATAAAAACCTCTAAACAGTGGAGTTCAGAGAATTTCTGGATTGATGAACACATCAAGGTGCTGGGAAATTGGTGCACCAGAGACGGCATGGAAGCTCTATGACCCTCCTGCCATACCTTGCCCTGTGTAGGCATCTCTTCCATTTGGCCGTTCCTGCTTGTATCCTTTAGAATAAACTGGTAATAGTAAGTAAACTCTTCCCGAGTTCTGTGAACCTTTCTAGTAAATTATCAAACCTGAGGGAAGGGGTCATGGGAATCCCTGATTTACAGCCTCTTGGTCAGAAGTGTAGGTGGTGAACTGGAACTCAAAGCTAGCATCTGAAGTGGGGCAGTCTTGTGGGATTTAGCCCTTAACCCGTGGGGGCTGCACTAACTTCAGGTGGTGTCAGAAATGAATTGAACTTTAGGACATCCAGTTGGTGTCTAGAGAATTGAAAAATGCATGGTGTGAAAAACAATGCATTTAGTGTCAGAAGTATTGAGAGTAAAAACAGTTCAGAGTAGCCAATCTTGTAGCTCCTCTGCGCCATTGTCCCCTCAGACCGTCTCACTGCAGCAGGGCTGCCATCGCTTCTTCCTCTAATATCTGCCTCTCTGGCAGCAGTGCTCTTTTATAATTAATTTGCTGTCTGTCTTTTTACATTCTTTCTGTTGCTACAATTGGGGATGTGATGCAGCTTTTTAGCCTTATGAGAAAACATGATATAAGCTGCCCTGAATTTACTTCGTAATTCCAGGTGAAGATTGCGGTCATCAGGGAGAGTTTTTCCCTCACCCACATTCAAAACCATTCTCTATAAATACAGATAACTTCTGAGTCTTAGTATGAAATTCAATATTTAATTGTTTTCTAAGGTCTTTCTGATGAAAATTTAGCATCCAAATTGAGATGTGCTGTGTACAATACACACTGGATTTTGAAGACTTGTATTAAAAATTTTAAATACTCTGTTTTTTAAAAACATTGATTACATATTGAAATGATGAAACTTGCATATATTGGGTAAATATTAACTTCATTTGCTGCTTTTTACTTTTTTAAATGTGGCTACTCGAAAATTTAAAATTGCATGTATAGTTTTCATTATATTTCTGTTGGCCACCACCGACCTAGACTATTCTGTTAAAATAAAATACTGTGAAAGACCTGATGCTGCGGTAAATGAAGTTTTCTACTTCCTTTTAAAAAATATCTTAGCACCTTCCTTTTTGTGGTTTCTTTCATAAGTACCCTTTACAAACCATAATTCCTTTGCTGTTGCTGAATGTAGAAATTTGGGTTTTTAAAGTCTTTTCTTTTGGGTTTGTGGTGCTTTTAATACCTGATTATTAACAAAATCACCCTTTAGTCCTTTAAAATTTTATCTTGTCTTTTAATTACTAGCATTTCTGTATCAGAAATGACATTTCTTATGGTCTTATTCTTTGAGGACTTTAGTTGTGACCAAGGGAATATGCCAGTTTTTACTGCAGATATCTTGAATTATTTTTGTCTATTTAGATAAACTGCTAATGCATGTTTGCGTGTATATTGAATGTGTAAACTTGATTTATATTCCTTAATAACTTTTGACTATTGTGGCTACTTAAATTTGTTAACCAATGTATTGCCCACATTCATATTTTAATGATGTTGAGAAGAAGGTTAAATTGATTTTTGGTATCTTTTGCTTATAAAAGAGACACTGTTTGTAGTTCGGCTACTTATTTGTATTGTTTTTACAAAATAGTTAATTCTTTGACTAATTGTTCCTGTACAATAGATAAGGATGAAAAGATTAGTGAAAATATAGCTAACTGCTTTATTTTAATAAACTTATAAAATATTTGAGATGCCAAGATAATACTTTTCAAATCTAAATGGTAATTTAATGACCACAGAAGCCTACTTTTCTTTTGTATAAGGGTCTTTTGAGAGTCATTGTTTACAGGTACATGCTAATTTGATTTTTGACTCAATTATCTGAGTTATGATAATTAAAAAATTAAAAAATTATCATTTTTTCCATGTTAGTTTTTGTAACCATCCTTAAATCACACACAAAAATGATCTTTTTCTTCCTTTTTTTTTTTTTTGTCGGGGAAGATTGGCCCTGAGCTAACATCTGTGCTCGTCTTCCTCTATTTTGTATGTGGGATGCCCCCACAGCATGGCTGCTTGATGAGTGGTGTTCAGGTCTGTGCCCAGGATCTGAACCTGCGAACCCCTGGCTACCAAAGCACAGTGTGCTAACTTAACCGCTACGCTGCAGGCAGGCCCTGCAAAAGAGATTTTTTAAGAAAAAATTTTGTAGACGTAATAGTCTCATTAGAAAAGTTGGGAAATTAGAGAAGAAAAGGAAATCACCTGCAGTCGATCCCTTCATCTAGAGATAATCACTGTTACTATTTGTAACAGTTCGAATTTCTGTGTGTTTGATTTTTGCTTTTACAGTTGTGATCAGTAACTGTATAGTGGTACAGGTTCCCTGTTTTACTGCATAGCAAAAGCATTTTCCCATTTAAAAATGTGAGGTTTTTAGATTTAAAAAACCCAAAATATTCTTTGCATACTGTAATCATAATCGGTATTATGTTTAAATAGTTGTGATTATGCTATATGGTGGCATAATTTGCCTGATTTACTTCATATAAATAGACATTTCTTATGTTGAAAATTTGAAATTTTAGATACAAACTAATGTATCCAGACTGTTATCATAATTGTCTTTGATACTTTGTACTACTGAAGATGCAGTTGTGACATCAGTTTCAGAACTAATGTTTTAATCTTGTTAGAATTTACAGCAACACTTAAATTCGTACTTGAGTATGTATTATTTCTTTTTAATTCTCTTTAAGAGAAAATCAGTTAGAATGTTTGACCTACAAATGCCAACATTTAGTTACAACTAATCTAGGAAATTGATCACTGATGTGTTTGATCACTCTGAACAGAGGTTTGAAAGTCGTGGTTGATATATTGCAAATCCAGTTTTTTTCTTCACTTTCAGCCTTTGCTCAGAGATTTGCAGAAAGTTCATTCACTGCCTCTCGTAATTTTGGGCATGGTCAAATTATTTTAAATCTTTTGCTTTTAGAACAGTGTTACTGTGGTTGAGAAGTTTATAAAAGTCGTGTCTTAGGGGCTTTAATACCAGTACATCGAAACTTCTTGGAGGAAGTTTAGTTTTGTATATTGACTAAACTACAGGGGGACAAAAGCCTTAGTGTGCTTTTTCTACTTCCCACCCACTCAAGATAACTTAAATCTGCTTCCTTTACTTAAATTTTCAATTGTCTACTCTAGAGCATACCAAAGATGTTTTGAAAGTAATAGGAAATTCTTAATGCATTTAAAGGGAACTACCTCCCAATTGGTTTTTTTCCATTATAGAAATAATACATACTCGGAGATATGTTAGAAGACAGGGAAAAATAAAAACCAAAATAACCCCACTGAAATTCCATCACGAAAAGACAATGCCAGTATATCATTTTGGAATATTTTCCTTTCATCTCTTCCTCTGCCTCAAGGTAGTTTTTGTATTTATTCAACAAATATTTCTGCAACTCCTATGTGCCAGGTACTGTCTTAGTTGGCAAATAGAGAAAAAATCCTGCCCTCATGGAACCTATGTTCTGCTGGGATCATAGGTGTGTGTGTCTGTATAATTTTATATCATGATGATTTTATAATTCGTTGTAACATCAGAGTTAATATAAATATTTTTAACAGGTCTGTGATAGTTCCTTATGCAGAAACACCATAATTTACCCCCAGTGTTGTTGTGTTATTTTTCCCAAGTATAGTAGGTATGAGTCCTATAAGGTGGTAACTATGAAAGATATTCCTATTTTACTAAAATTTAATCTGTGTTGTGGCCTCATCAAATTTAATCAGTTATTATTCCCCTGCACAACTCTTCCTCTCCCCAGTCCTTGGGTAGCTTCATATGCTTTAGAACCTTATCAAGAGAGGGCTTTCCAGTCTTCCTCCAACACTACTTGTCATTGACATGCTCATTTATGTGAGCCTGGAAGGTTCTTTTGAAGGCCAAATTACAGAGAATCTTGGATAATAGGATCTTTTGCAGAATTTTCTGAAACAGTTCTTTCATTGTTGTCTCTCCAACACCTCCCTTCCTTCATCCCTGCCCCCCACACAGCTCCCACTGGGGGTGAGGATATTGATCTTGATCTGGGCAAATTCTCTGGTCCTCTTATTTTTCTCCGGATTTCTATCTCTTCAAACTTCTTTATTCCTTCCATCGCCTCTGACTGGTACAGTCCAGCTGAACTCCTCTCTTTGGGCCTGGCTTTCTCAAACAGAAGCCAGTTGAGGGGATTGTCTTCTAATTTTTGGTTCTAAAATAACACAAAAGACTCCAAGGCTAGGGACTGCAAAGGTTTGGAATAGGAGAGAGGAATTTACCCAGTGCCTTGTGAACAAAACAGGAATTAATACCTCAGATTTTACTGTTTAGAACTATTTTCTTAGGATTGAATTTCAGAAATGGAATTACTGGTTCTAAGGGTATGAACATTTAAATACTTTCTACATATCGTCAGATAGTTTTCCAAAAGATAGATGCTTATGTATATTTTCAGTGACCCAAGTGAGAGTTTTTATTTAACTGCCCATTTATCAATATTATTAACTTAAAATTTTCTCATTGCTTTATATTTTATTCCTTCAGAACTTTTCTTTGTATATGTGATAATAAATTGTATTTCCTCTTTTGTCTTTTGATATGTTTTGCTTACTTTCAGGTGCTTTTCTCCCCTAATCAATTTTCATAAATTCTTCAAATCAAAATTAATAATTGTTTCTTATATTTTTGGCAAATCTTTTTCAGTGCTAGGGATTGAATGCCAACAGAACAATATTCTTTTTTTTTCTCCATAAGACTTAATTTTTTGGGACCAGTTTTAGATTTGCAACATACTTGAGAGGGAGGTACAGAGATTTCTCATATAGCCCCTGCCCCCACATATGCATAGTCTCTCCTATTATCAACATCACTCACCAGAACAGTACCTTTTCTGATACACTTTACCAAGGATGAACCTACATTGACACATCATCATCATCCAAAGTCCATAGTTTTCTTTAGGGTTCACTCATGGTGTTGTATATTCTGTAGGTTTGGACACGTGTACAGTTAGGTGTATCCATCATTATAATATACAGAGTATTTTCACTGCCCTAAAAATCCTCTGTGCTCTGCCTATTCATCTCTCTCCCACCCTCACCCCTGGCAACCACCAGTCATTTTATTCTCTTCATAGTTTGCCTTTTCTAGAATGTTATGTAGTTTGAATCATAGAGTGCATGTAGCCTTTTCAGATTTTCTTTCATTTAGTAATATGCACTTAAGGTTCGTCCATGTCTTACCATGACTTGGTAACTCATTTTATTTTAATGCTGAGTAATATTTTATTGTCTGGATATACCAGTTTATTTACCCATTCATTTACTAAAGGACATCTTGGTTGCTTTCAAGTTTTGGCAGTTATGAGAAAAGTGCTATAAACATCTGTGTGCATGTTTTTGTGTGGACATAAGTTTTCAGCTCCTTTGGGTAAATACCAAGGAGCACGATTGCTAGATCGGATGTTGAGTATGTTTAGTTTTGTAAGAAACTGCCAAACTGTCTTCCAAAGTGGTTGTACCATTTTGCATTCCTACTGGCAGTGAATGAGAGTTCCTTTTGCACCACATCCTTGTCAGCATTTGGTGGTGTTGGTGATCCAGATTTTGGTCATTCTAATAAGTGTATAGTGATATCTCTTGTTTTACTTAGCATTTCTCTGATGACATGTGGAGCAACTTTTCATATGCTTGTTTGCCAGCTGTATATCTTCTTTGCTGATGTTTATGTTAAGTCTTTGGTCCATTTTTAAAATCAGGTTGGTGGTTTTCTTATTGTTGAGTTTTAAGAGTTCTTTGTATATTTCGGATGGCAGTCCTTTATTAGATGTATCTTCTGCAAATATTTTCTCTCAGTCTGTGGCTTGTCTTCTAATTCTTTTGTATTTGTCTAGTTCTTTTGTATTGTCCTTGGTTCTATTTTATTTTATTTATTTATTCATTTTTGAGGAAGATTAGCCTTGAGCTAACACCTCCTGCCAGTCCTCCTCCTTTTCGCTGAGGAAGACTGACCCTGAGCTAACATCCATGCCCATCTTCCACTATTTTGTATGTGGGACGCCTACCACAGCATGGCTTGCTTAGCGGTGCCATGTCAGCACCTGTGACCCGAACCGGCGAACCCTGGCCGCCAAAACGCAGCGTGCGCACTTAACCACTGCGCTACCAGGCCAGCCCCACTGATTCTGTTTTATTGTTTTTAGTTATAGTGAGTCTTCCCTCTGAAGTTGATAAGTGAATTTCTAATTTCTTATCTTTCTGATCTTGATATTAAAAAATTGATTTGCCCCTAAGGGCATATTTATGCTATAGTCTTAAGATCCATATTTTAGCTTAGTATGCAGAGAAATAGATTTTTAAAAAATGTTTATTCTAGCTCCTGTTTAGTGTTTTGTTTTGTTTTGTTTTTTAAGATTTTATTTTTCCTTTTTCTCCCCAAAGCCCCCTGGTACATAGTTGTGTATTTTTAGTTGTGGGTCCTTCTAGTTGTGGCCTGTGGGACTCTGCCTTAACATGACCTGATGAGCGCTGCCATGTCTGCACCCAGGATTAGCACCAACGAAACCCTGGGCCGCCAAAGCCGAGCGCAAGAACTTAACCACTTGGCCACAGGGCCAGCCCCCTCATTAGTGTTTAAAATTTTACTTTTGCGGTTACCTTAGTGCTTGTTCCTTCATTTCTGTGTTCTTTATTAGTATTTAGGGAGTAAATTCAGACATTACTTAGTGTGATGAGGTGAATGGCACATCAAGTAATACTATTTCTTGTGACACAGAATAATTTTTAACTCGGTTGTCTTTAAATTTCTGTCTTATGACAAGTTGTGTTTTCATTAGTAACTCCTTCTAGGGCTTAATATGAAGTTCGATCAAAAGTTTGAAGTGTGTGTGTTTATGTTTAAAGAACTTGGGAGAGGATATACTATTTATGGACCAGTTACTGTGTTTTATATATAGTCTCATTTAATTTTTGTGACGCATAGAGAAGTGCTGTTTTTCAGATGAGGAGGCTGAAATTAAGTAATTTGCCAAGATCACAACTAACAAATGGTAGAAGTGGGAGTTGAACCCAGATCATTCTTGTTTCTTTTCTTCCCCTTTCAGTCTTGTTTTATAAGCTAGCATGCTTCTCTTCAAACTTTATAGTTACCTTTTACTGCACACTAAAATGAATGGTTCAGGTTTTCTGTGTGTGATGCAAAGACCAAATTGATAATTTTTCAGTTTTTAGTCTGGTGTTTGATGTTATATCTTAAGTATATGAAGTTAAAATTGGATCTCAATGTGCTCTTCCTTTGTATGGCTTTTGTAACTGGGCTGGTGCTTTGGGAGAGAAGTTGTGGGGTTTCCCAAGGACTTCCAAGAGGCAATAAAAGAAAATGGGGATCTAGGTAAGAATGCGAACTGCAGAAAATTAACCAGTATTCCTGTGTTTGAGTCGTAATCATTGACTAGGATGTTTGCAAAGACCTATTTACACAGCGTAGGTGCTCATTCAGAAGTGTTGAAGGTAAAGGATTGGACTAAATGATCTTGGTCCCTTTTATGACTACTGTTCTGTGATTTATTTAGAATTATGTGCATATGTTAAACTCATTCCATGATGTACAACATTACTTTTAGTTACTGTGTGTTATCACTGGATAATATCAGTTAGCATCTGTGCTTTTCATTTGCGGTTTTTAAATAGCTAAGGAGTTAGATTTGTTTCTGTGTGAAAGACAAGATTTTGTTATGGAGTTAGATCCTTGTGTTACTTTGGGCCAAACATAGTCTGCTAGAATTTTGAGATAGAACTAGGTCTGGTCTACCATGGAACTATTACCTAGCTGTGTAATTTCTCAAGTATTATGATACTATGAGCTGAGAAGCATTTGAAGAGAAACAGTGAAAACAAATCTTGCTATAAATGTAGTATTTCTTTTTAAATGACACATGGTAAATATTTAGTATTAAAGTTCATTGTAGTTGCATAGTGAAACAGATATTAATATTATATGGTAGCTATTTTAAAAAAACCATTTACCACAGACTCGAGCACTTTAGGACATTTGGCTTCCAAAAATTTGAAGTGTTTTTCATCTGCCTTTGTGTCCCATTGAGATAAGGCAGAATTGTATTAATAAACCTAAGCTTTGAGTGGTATTTAATTTTGAGTTGTAGCCACAAGTAAATATGACTCAAACATAATTCAAAACTTTTGATGATAGATACTTTGTTAGTTGCTTTAGAAGAATTTCAAGCCTCACTTCTTATTTAGTGCCTTAGCTGGAAATTTGTAAGTAGTAGCTGGCTCATGATTTCCTAATGATTTAAATTATAGTACTTTTACCTAAGAGGAATTATCTTCTAACCTAAGTTATTTCACATCTTTGCCTGTAATTAGGGTTAAGTTTTGTTTAAACCATTTACATGAGTTGTGGGAAACCAGAAGAGAGCTTATAGTCTTAGAGTATTTAATGTTTAGGTTTTTCATACCTTTGATTATGCTTTGATGCTTAAGTCTCTGAACAATCTTATAAAGTGTTAAAATTTGTATTGATATGCTAATGGTAAGATATTTTAATGAGATATTCATGAGATACTTAATGAAATATTAAATATAAGAAACCTAGAAAAAAGTTAACATTGTGACTACTTGATTATCATACTAGGTGAGTAATTTGTTATTAAAAAGTGATTCGTGGAAATTGGAAGGAAACACTCATTGTGCTAACACTCATTGCGATTAGGGTTTTGAGATTATGAATGACTTAATAAAATAATATGGGTTAGAACCTGTCCACTTTTTAAAGAGATTGGCATAACCAGGCTATGGGAAAATGAAAGATTTTATGAAAAAACCACTAGGTATATATATTTTAACGTCTAGAACAAAATTTTTAATTCTTCTTAGTAAGTAGTCTAATAACACAGGTATGACTTCGTCCTGGTAACTTGGTGAACTCCACCACAGGGTCAGGGTGGGGTTCTAAAAACATTAACAAAAATCAAGTATTGTCAGGAAATTCAGAATTTAGGGAAATCTTCAAGCTGAAGAAGGAATAAAGATTATGAGAGGAGTAACTAGTAATGGGGAGTACTGTCTGAGAAATTTGCAGAAATTTTGCTTATTTTACTACTCTAAAATGGAAAATAGATGGTCTGATTTCTTCCCCCGCTTAAGTTCAGGAGGACAGCATTTTCTTCTGTTAAAACTGCCACTGATTATGTATTTCTCCTAGAGTGATGATCATATTGTCTACTCCCTCTCTAAATAGTTGAATAATTTACTTATTTTCATTATATTTTAGAAAAATTAGTGAGTGAACTTTGGCAGGTCTCATATTTGGCATGTGAGTGGTACTTGCTTTCAGATTTAGAATTCTCTGTTGGGAAAATAATCTAGGTTATGTTGCTGTAAGTATAATTTCAAAATATACACACATATATTTATTTATAAATTCCCTCTCCCTTGATCTTCTATGAAAAAAAATGCATACATCTTGTGAATTGACTGGACTATGGAATAAAAATATTGAATTTTTAAGTTTCTCCACCACTATACTGCAGTTTTGAGAGAAAAGAATGAGACATTTTTTCTTCTTTTTTTGGGTGTGAAGGTCACTGTACCTCAGTCAGCTTCCGTTTCCTCTTCCTCTTCCCTACATTTTTTTTTGAAATTTCTGTGTACTTCACTGGTTTGACTAGTCATCGTAAGGCTCAGAAGAAATAACTTTGTATCTCTGCCATTCCCTATGTTTAGCAGTGTTTTTAATTTGGAATTTTGTCTGTAATCATTAACAGAATTGTTTAAGGGTGAACAATTAATGTTCTTTATGGAAATAATTTGAGGCACCTCTTTTGGATTCTTTGCAAGTAATATAACTTTATTATGGATATTAGGAGAGAGGATGTAGAAATAAATCTTTGCTTGTAGTATGAAGTTGTGATAATCAGCACCCTCACTTGTAATGTTGAATCCTTTCAGATCTTTGTAGAAAGATTGCCTTTGTTTAGACTTCAGTGCTTACATGTTTCTTCTCTTACTGACTCAGTTGTTGGTGAAGATTTACTTGTCAGGAAATAGGAATGAAGTATTTTGCATTTACTTCAAGGTTTTACTGTTCAGAATGAGACTTCTTAAAATATTTATAGTGTTTTATACTGAGTGAGGTACACAGATCACAAAAAAATATGGTCTGATTGAATTCAATCTTGTAGTACTTGGTTTCTAAGATTTGGACAGAATATAGAAATTTAGGAAAATTTCAGTTATATTAGGGCCCCAGCCATGCATTTTCAAAAGCAGTGTGTTGCATTCCTAAACGTAGTGTATTGCATGCACTACTGAGCATAATGGGAAAAGAAAAGTGCTATAAAAAGCTAAGTACCAGGTAACTAGCAGGAAAAAGCTTTTAATGGGAAAGCTGGCATGGTCATTAATCTGGTAGAATAGTATTTGAGAAAATGGTTATATGTGTTAAGCTGCAGTTTCTTTTGGTTATTAGAAACCAAAATAGGAAATTCAGAATTAGCATTTAAATGTGTGTGTACGTGTGTGTGTGTGTGTGTGTGTGTTTTAAGTGGCTTTCTGTCTAATTTAGTGCAAAGAGAAGTAGAATGGGAGACTTGGTTCTAATGCTAACTATAGAAGAATGCCCTTGGGTAAGTATGTTGTCTTATTAGTAATAGTAAAGTGAGTGGTAGAATTGTTTAAGAATTCTTTCAGCTTTAGGCTGTTGCCTTAAATATGCTTCTTATCACTTCTTGAAAAATCAGAAAGGAGGATTTTTTAGTTTGATTCAGTCTGATTTCTTCAAATACTCTTCCAATTACTAAATATATACTAGATTTGCTAAAATAGATAGACTCCTTTGCAGCGGCTTTCAAACTTTTTTCCTGAGACCCATTCTAAGAAATACATTTTGCATTATGACCCAACATATACACACATAAAAAGACAGAAAGTTTCACAAGATATTTACCTTACTAGTAATGAGTTATGTTTTCTGTTTTATTTCATTTTTTAAAAAAGGAATATTTATAGTCTACTCTTTGAAAAACACTTGAGTATAAACTTGAAGCTAGATCCTTTTTTTAAGTTAACCAGGTAAATCAAGCAGTAAGTTGTTGATAAATATTTGCCACAAAATGAAAATAAATTGGCTATATGAATTTTAGTTCCTGCTGTTGTTTGCTATTCGTAACCCAAGCTCTGAACACAGTGTTCATTCTTAGGAAGCAACAAATGGTGATGATTTTGCATAACAGCTGAAGTTAGATGCACATAAAGTTCTACAGTTGCTGGTCTTTGATGTAGATAATTTAATGATCTCTTAGTTTTATTTCTGCTTTTTATTTAGTCCCTTATTAATAGGCACAATACTGTATTAGTTATAATGCAAACCAATGGCACTAAAAATTTGTGGCATCTTTTTTGCATTTGAGTTTTTGAAAGGTATTTTGTGGAGAATACAAATTTGTTTTTAAGGCATACTTGTGCTGTTATTTTAAATGAGTTTTTTGCTTTTGTGTTCCAGCCATCAAGATGCATGTTTTTTTTTAAATTTGCCAATCTTCTTGTTCTGTGAGATTACTTTAGCTCCTCCCCTCCTTCCATAATGGAGTTCTTATGGGATTTGTGGCTTACTTTTTAAATCTAAACATTAAAATAACATTTTCTGGGAATATTACTTAATATTTGTGTGACCCTGGACATCCCACTTTCTTAAATTCCGAGCCTTTTTTCCTCATCTGAAAATAGTAATTTGTGTGCTTGACTGGAGTATTTGAAATAACAAATAAGCAAAAAATACAGTACACTCACAGTATTGTGTGAAATTTTCTAAGTCATTATCATAGACTTGGCTTTGGGAATTAACTTCTGAGGTTTTTGGGCTAAAGTGACCCTGAAAGTTCATGAACTAATTATCATTTCATTGAGGCTTGAATTTGTATCCTGAATTCTGAGGGAAAATAGTGTAGAAGCAGCCATGTAGCTGACTATTTAATCTAGCAAGTCTGTAACAGTGCCACTTTGAGTTGTTCTGTATGCTATCATCTCATTCAATTCTCTCAATAACCCCATACATAGTATGTTGTCATTCCTATTCTGTAGATGAGAAAACCAAGGGAACCATTTGGTTGGGATGATGTTTCTAAAATTGGGGATCCTCCCAGGGGCTTAGTTGTGTGTCATTGAATATATCACTTTGGGGTTCCTAAGTCTATGAAATTAATTAGAATTTAGAAATCGGATTAAAATCCAAGGAAAACATGATGGAAATAAAATTGTAGTGAGAGACTTGATCTTAACTATATTTATCTATGACAAATTAAGGAGATTAAAAAATAAATGTCCTAAATCAGCACTGTCCGATGGAAATATGTGTACCACATATGTAGTTTAAATTTTCTACTAGCCACATTAAAAAAAGTAAGAAACAGGTGGAATTAATCTTAATAATTTATTTTATATAACCCATTATATCTAAGTATCATTTCAACGTGATCAGTATAAAAATTACAAAGTTATTTTATATTCCTTTTTTCCTATTAAATCTTCAAAATTCAGTGTATATTTACACCAGCAACATTTAAAGTGAAGTACCCAATAGCCATATTTGGCTACTGGCTACCATTACTGCACACCTGAGTTTGGAGGTTTCCAGTTTTTTAACTTCCGTATGCTGAGGACCACCTGCTAGACTGTTCTTTAGCAACCTTTTCCCACCATCTCAAGAAGTTGGTGATAAAAGTTTTAAATTATGCCATATCAGTAGTGAGACTATGGTTGTAAGCATAGGTGAAATCGCATTCTCTTAAGTTTTCCTTGTTTGTAAGTTGAAGAAAATGTATTTAATTTAAACGTGTTCCTTATTAGAGTATTAATACTTGCTCATTATGCACATTTTGGAAGATCTAGAGACGGAAAGAAAAACTACCCATGTTTCTTAGATAGAATGAAATATTACTCAGCCATAAAGAATGAAATCTTGCCATTTGCAACATGGATAGACCTCGAGGACATTATGCTAAGTGAAATAAGAGAAAGACAGATACCTTATGATCTCATTTATATGTAGAATCTTAAAAGCCAAAACCCCCAAAAAACAAGCTCATAGATACAGAGAACAGGTTGGTGGTTGCCAGAGGCAGGGGTGCATAAAAGGGTTCAAAAGGTACAAACTTCCAGTTGTAAATAAATCATGGAGATTTCACATACAGCATGGTGACTATACAGTAGTCCCCCCTTATCTGCGGTCTTGCCCTCCAGGGTTTCAGTTGCCTCTGGTCAACCGTAGTCAGAAAATACTAAATGAAAGATTCCAGAAGTAAACAATTCATAAATTTTAAATTATGCACCATTCTGAGATGAAATCTCGCTCCATTCCGTTAAGGATGTGAATCATCTCTTTGTCCACTGTATCCATGCTGTATACACTAACCTACACATTAGTCACGTAGTAGCCATCTGGGTTATCAGATCGACTGTGGTAGAATCGCAGTGCTTGTGTTCATGTAACCCTTATTTTACTTGATAATGGCCCCAAAGCGCAAGAGTAGTGATGCTGGCAAGTCGGATATGCCAAAGGGAAGCTGTAAAGTGCTTCCTTTATGTGAAAAGGTGAAAGTTCTCAACTTAATAAGGAAAGAAAAAAAAATCATATGCTGAGATTGCTGAGATCTACAATAAACTTTATTATAATATAGTTGTAATTCTATTTTATTATTAGTTGTCTCTTACTGTGCCTAATTTATAAATTAAACTTTATTATAGGTATGTAGATATAGGAAAAAACATAATATATGTAGAGTTCAGTACTATCCATGGTTTCAGGCATCCACTGGGGGTCTTAGAACATATCCTTTGTGGATAAGGGGGGACTATTTAGTGAATACATTGCATATTTGAAAGTTGCTAAGAGAGTACATCTTAAAAGTTCTTATCACAAGAAGAAAATATTTTGTAACTATGTGGTGACAGATGTTAACTAGACTTACTGTGGTGATCATTTCACAATATATACAAATAGTAAATCATGTTGTAAACCTGAAACTAATATAATGTTATGTGTCCATTATACCTCAATTAAAAAAAAAACTAAATTGCCTGTGTTTCCACCATCCAAAAATAATACTGTTAATATTTTAGTGAATTTTCTTCTGATATGTTGTCTATTATGGTGGTCTAGTGGTTAAGATTTGGTGCTCTCACAGCAGCCACCCAGGTTCATTTCCCAGGCAGGGAACCACACCATGCATCTTTGAGTTGTCATATTGCAGCAGCTGTGTGTTGCTGTAATGCTGAAAGCTATGCCACCGGGATTTCAAATACCAGCAGGGTCACCCACGGTGGACAGGTTTCAGTGGAGCTTCCAGATTAAGACAGACTGGGAAGAAGGACCTGGCCACCCATTTCTGAAAAAATTGGCGATGAAAACCGTGTGAATAGCAGTGGAGCATTGTCTGATACACCATCGGAAGGTGAGCGGATGATGCAAAAAGACTGGACAGGCTTCTGCTCTGCTGTACCGTACACAGGGTCCCTAGGAGTCAGAATCAACTGGATGGCACTAACGATGACAGATGTTGTCTATACATAGGTTTTTCTTATGGTTTTGTTTATTTTTGCTGTTCATGTGATTATAAGCGTCTTGTTTTATAATGTATAATTTAGCATTTAAAATGAATATTTTTATGACATTTTTGTGTATGTGTGAGGAAGATTGGCACTGAGCTAACATCTCTTGCCAATCTTCCTCTGTCTACTTTACGAAGATTGTCACTGAGCTAACATTTGTGCTAATCTTTCTCTCTTTTATGTGGGTGCTGCCACAGCGTGACTTGGCAAGTGGTGCTAGTTCCACTCCTGGGATCTGAACCTGTGAACCCTGGGTAGCCAAAGTGAAGTATGCGAACTTAACCACAACGGCACTGGGCTGGCCCCTTGTTATGACATTTTTAATTTTAATTTTTAAAGTTTTATTGAGGTATAACTGACATAGAATAAACTGCATGTATTTAAAGGGTACACTTTTATAAGTTTTGACATATGTATAAATCCATGAAACCATTACCACAATCAAGGTAACGAACATATTCATTGTCTCTAAAAGTTTCTTTGTGCCCTCTTTTTTGGCTTTTTTCACTCAGTATGGTTATTTAGAGTATCATCCATGTTGTAGCGTGTAAGAATAGTTCTTTCTTTTTTCTGTTTTCTTTTCGAGGAAGACCAGCCCTGAGCTCACATCTGCTGCCAATCCTCCTCTTTTTGCTGAGGAAGGTTGGCCCTGAGCTAACATCAGTGCCCATCATCCTCCATTTTATATATGGGATGCCTGCCACAGCATGGCTTGACAAGCAGTGCGCAGGTCCGCACCCAGGATCCGAACTGGCGAACCCTGGGCTGCTGAAGCAGAATGTGTGAACTTAACCACTGCACCACTATTTTTTTGGGCTGGCCCTAATAGTTCATTCTTTTTCATGACTGAGTAGTATTCTGTTGAATGGATGTCCTGCAATTTGTTTATCCTTCACTTACTGATGGGCAATTGGGTTAAATAAAGCTCATATATATGTGTGTGTGTGTGTTACAGATCTTTGTATAGGTATGTGCTTTCATTTCTCTTGGGTAAATACTATTAGTGGAAAGGTGGGATCATATGTTAGGTATATGTTTAATTTTTTGAGATATTGCTACAGTGTTGTACCATTTTACATTTCAACATGCAGTGTATGAGAATCCAGTTGATAGACATCCTCACTGGTACATGGTATGGTGAGTCTTTAATTTTAGACATTCTAATATGTGTGTAGTGGTGTGCCATTGTGGTTTTAATTTGCATTTCCCTAATGACTTACACAGTTGAGCATCGTTTTGTGTGCTTATTTACCATCTGGATATCTTTGGTGAAGTGTCTCTTCAGATATTTTGTCCAACTTTTTTTTTGATTGATTTGTTTTATTATTGAATTTTACAAATTCTTGTATCCAGATATTCTGGATACAAGTCCTTTAACAGGTATATGAATTTGTAAATATTTTCTTATGGTCTTAGCTTGTCTTAATTTTCTTAAGATGTCTTTCAAAGAGCAGTAGTTCTTTTTGTTTGTTTTTTTATTGAGTTAATGATAGGTTACAATCTTGTGAAATTTCAGTTGTACATTAATGTTTGTCATTCGTGTTGTAGGTGCACCACTTTACCCTTTGTGCCCACCCCCCACCCCACCTTTCCCCTGGTATCCACTAAACTGTTCTCTTAGTCCACATTTTTAAATTCCTCATATGAGTGGAGTCATACACAGATTGTCCTTCTCTAACTGGCTTATTTCACTTAACATAATTCCCTCAAGGTCCATCCATGTTATTGCAAATGGAATGATTTTGTTCTGTTTTGCAGCTGAGTAGTATTCCATTGTATATATGTACCACATCTTCTTTATCCATTCATCTGTTGACGGGCACTTAGGTTGCTTCCATGTCTCGACTATTGTAAATAATGCTGCAGTGAACATTGGGGTACATAGGACTTTTGGGATTGCTGACTTCAAGTTCTTTGGATAAATACCCAGTAGTGGGATGGCTGGATCGTGTGTAGTTCTATTTTTAATTTTTTGAGGAATCTCCATACTGTTTTCCATAGTGGCTGCACCACTTTGCATTCCCACCAGCAGTGTATGAGGGTTCCTTTTTCTCCACAACCTCTCCAACATTTGTTACTATTAGTTTAGATATTTTTGTCATTCTAATGGGTGTAAGGTGATATCTTAGTGTAATTTTGATTTGCATTTCCCTGATGATCAGCGATGATGAGCATCTTTTCATGTGCCTATTGGCCATCCGCATATCTTCTTTGGAGAAATGTCTGTTCATGTCTCCAGCCCATTTTTTGATTGGGTTGTTTGATTTTTTATTGTTGAGTTGTGAGAGTTCTTTATATATTATGGATATTAAGCCTTTGTCAGATATATGACTTGCAAATATTTTTTCCCAGTTAGTGGGTTGTTGTTTTGTTTCGATCCTGTTTTCATTTGCCTTGAAGAAGCTCTTTAGTCTGATGAAGTCCTGTTTGTTTATTCTTTCTATTGTTTCCCTTTTCTGAGAAGACACGGTGTCCGAAAAGATCCTTTTAATAGTGATGTCAAAGAGTGTACTGCCTACGTTTTCTTCTAGAAGCCTTATGGTTTCAGGTCTCACCTTTAGGTCTTTGATCCATTTTGAGTTTATTTTGGTGAATGGTGAAAAAGAATAGTCAATTTTCATTCTTTTACATGTGGCTTTCCAGTTTTCCCAGCACCATTTGTTGAAAAGTCTTTCTTTTCTCCATTGTATGCCCTCAGCTCCTTTGTTGAAGAGAAAGAGCAGTAGTTTTTAATCTTGAGAAAGTCTAGTTTATCAGTTTGTTCTTTTATAGATCATCCTTTTGGTGGACAGATCTAAGAAAGCTTCATTTAACATCACAGCAATTTTCTAAAAGTTTTGTAGTTTTAGATTTTGCGTTTAGGTCTGTGAATTAATATTTGAATATGGCATGAGGTATAGAGTGAATTTCGTTATTTTTACATATGGATATCTAATTATTACAGCACCGTTTGTTGAAAAGACTATCCTTCACTGAATTGTTTTTGTACCTATATCAAAAATCAGTTGTCCCTCATTCACTTTTTGGTCAGCTGTATTGGGCAATATTTACATACCATAAAATTCACCCGTCCAAAACATAAAACTCATTAGCTTGGCTTTTAGTACGTTCCCTGAGTTGTGCAACTAATACCACAATCAATTTTAGAACATTTTCATCACCCCCAAAAAGAAACCCTGTACACATTAGCAGTCACTAATGAACTTTACATAAATTGACAACTTTTTGCAAAAGTTGAAATGTTGATGTTACTATCCTTGCCCCTCCCTGCCCAAATTTTGAGCTTTGATAATATTCTGTATCACACTGATATTACTCTCTTTGACAGTTTCATAGCTCTTTTAGTATAATTATATCATAAAATAATCCTTTTTTTTAAAGATTTTATTTTTCTCCCAAAGCCCCCCAATACATAGTTGTGTATTTTTAGTTGTGGGTCCTTCTAGTTGTGGCATGTGGGACGCCACCTCAGCGTGGCTTAATGAGTGGTGCCACGTCCGCGCCCAGGATTCGAACTGGTGAAACCCTGGGCCACTGGAGCAGAGTGCTCGAACTTAAACACTCGGCCATGGGGCCGGCCGCTAAATTAATCATTTTTGAGGGGACATTTAGGCTATATATTCAGATTTATACCTTAGTAAACAGTATAAACAATATATTAGGCATCCTTGCTTAGTGCAAACACATTTGTGTAGTATGGATCCCCATAGTGGAATTGTTAGGTAATTAGGTATGCATTCATTAATTAAGTTTTTAATTTTATAGTAGGTGTATACTCACATAATTTGAAAAGGTAAATAGTTTTATGAAGCTTATTACAAAAAATAACAGTCCCCCCACAACTAGAAGGACCCACAACTAAGATATACAACTGTGTACAGGGGGGTTTGGGGAGATAAAGCAGAAAAAAAAAAAATAACAGTCCCTCTGTTCTCTTTTCACCTTCCTTTTCTTATTCCCCAGAGGAACCTACTTTCAGTTTTTTTTAGTTGTTTCTTTTGGTATTTACCTCTATATATGTAATACTTACACTGTAGCTTCTTGGTTTTTCATTTTTCGACATTATCTTTTTTTTTTTTTTTTTTGAGGAAGCTTAGCCCTGAGCTAACTACTGCCAATCCTCCTCTTTTTTCTGAGGAAGGCTGGCCCTGAGCTAACACCTGTGACAGTCCTCCTCTCATTTGTACATGGGATGCTTCCACAGCATGGCTGATGAGTGGAGCAGGTCCACGACTGAGATCTGAATCCGGGAACTCAGGCCGCTGACAGACTCAGGCAGCTGTGGAACTTTAATCACTAGGCTATGGGGTCTGTCCCATACAATTCTGTTTTCATTATTCTGTAATGTGTGTGGGCTGCTCTGTTAGTAAAGACTCAAGTCTGTCTTCTGTTCAGCTGAGTTTTCTGCTTTTATTTTGACCTTTGTCTGTGTATTCCCTCTCTTTTTCCTTCCATCCCCTCCTTCACCTTCTGGACAGGTTCAACCAAAAAATGTTAACATCTTGGATGGTGTTAGAGATAGCTGAATACTTTCATTACACATTTGTGTATGTGTGTGTAATTTGGGTGTGAAAGAGTGTATCAGTCAGGGTTCTCCAGAGAAACAGAACTAGTGGGAGATAGTATGTGTGTGTTTTTTCCACACCACCAAGCAATTCTTCGACGCTGACTGAGGGTCCTATAATTCAACTCAATTCTGACATCTCCCTAGAGTTAGTGTCAGATTCCACAGTTAAAGGCTCAGACCTACAAAACTCCTCTCCACTTCTACTTCAGATGCCAGTCACGTTTCCAGGTTGTTACTTGTACTTCTGACCAGCTAGCTGTAGATGAGAGGTTCCAATGACCCCCTCGTCTGGTTTGATTAATTTGCCAGAACAGTGTACAGAACTCAGGAAAACATTTTAGTTACTACATTACCAGTTTCTTATAAAAGGATACAACTAAGAAACAGCCAGATGGAAGAGGTACATAGACAAGGTATGTGGGAAGGGCCTCCGAGGTTCCATGCCCTCTCCAAGCATACCACTCTCCCCACATCTCCACGAGTTCATCAGCCTGGAAGCTCTCCAAAACCTGTCTTTTTGGGGTTCTATGGAGGCTTCATTACATAGGCATGATTGATTAAATCATTGACCATTGGTAATTGAATCCAGTCTCAGCCTCTGTCCCCTCCCCAAGAGATTAGAGGTGGCACTGAAAGTTCCAACCTTCTAATCACATGGGTGGTTCCCCTAGCAATCAGCCCTCATCCTTAGGCTGTCTAAAACGTCACCTCATTAACATAACAAAAGACAATTTAAAAAATTGCTTTTATCACTTAGGAAGTTCCAAGGGTTTTAGGAGCACTGTGCCAGGAATGGAGATGAAGACCAAATATATATTTCTTGTTATAAATCACAATATCACATATTGTAGATTTATTTCATTTCAGGGAATTAGTTCGTAGGATCATTGGGGCTGGCAAGTCCAAAATCTGCAGGGCAGGGCAGGCCACCAGTTGGAAACTCTCTTGCAGGACCTGATACTGCAGTCTTGAGGCAGAATTTCTTCTTCCTCAGGAAAGCTCAGTTTTGCTCTTACTGACTTTCAAATAATTGGATGAGACCCACCCATATTACTGAGGATGGTCTCCTTTACTTAAAGTCAACTGATTGTAGGTATTAGCCACATCTACAGAATACCTTTACAGCAACATCTAGATTAGTGTTTGATTGAATAAGTGATTACTATATCCAAGTTGACACATGAAACCATCATGGGTGGACATACTGTTTCAGGGTAGATTGTCCTTGCCCATCAGCCTCTTGAAATTAAAAAAAATCTTACTGTCTGTAATACTACATGGGAATTAAACGTTATCTAGATTTTTAGTAAAGTATAATTTATAGTTTTACCTTGCTAACATGAGGTCAGCTTATGCATACATAGATCATATTCTATAAGTTTGTGGGTCATTTGTTGGCTTAAGTGAAAAAGGCCTATAATGCCACTACTAGAAATGATTGTTCGTAGAAAAGGCAGCAAACGCTGATACCCACGCAGTATCTGAAGCATATTACGTATGTAAAAGAAACATGTTTTAAAATGGAAGAGAACAATGTTAAATGCTGTCCATCTATTTGGTGCCAGTAATGTTAATAGTTGTTTAGACTTTACCTTTGTTTATAACACTTTCTGTGGGAATACTTATTAGTTGAATGTTCAGATATGAAAACGACATGCTTCCTTCACTTAAGGCATAATAGTGAAAGATGATACTGAGCTTACAATACATCTTTGTTGGTGAAATCAAGGGTGAAGGATAGTGTAGGAAAACTGGAATAGAAATAGATTGGGAGGTGAGGAGGTAAGATTCATAGGCAGCCCATAACTTTGAGAAGAGGGTACTTTTTTGTTGATGGCACCAAACAGGGCTGCTGATTTATGATAAGAATCATAAATCTGGAAAAAGCTGTAGCACAAAACCCCAGTGGTTTTCCATTCTAGTTGTTAAATGAGAAGCATGACAGTGTCCTATTGCACAGTGTATAGATAACATTTAAAAAGGCCACATAATGTTCTGTGGTTAAAATTAAAGCATAACTTTTAACCAATATAGAATGGTGTTGTAAACAATGTGCCCTACTATGCATAAAATTTAGATTCCGTCCCCAGTACCACTGCCCATATTAGTCCTTCTTTCTCTATTCAATGCTGAGATTAATTGTATGACTTTTGCCTTCCCTTTCTCTGAGGTAGAAACTCTCTGGTTATATCTCAACTCTGTTCCCATTTCATTAAACCCTATCTGTTCTATCTCAGGAATGTTGCTCTTTTCTGTTCTCTTTCCATCTCCATTGCCTTAATTTAGGCCATCATCTCATCCTGATGTTTTGATAATCTAACTGTTCACCATCCAGCTGCATTACCCCTCTGCATGTACCCACACTACCCCGGGCAATCATATATACATTTCATTTCCTATACTGCCACCAGACTAATTTTTATGAAACAAAATTTCATGTTTCACATTACTTCCCATTGCCTAAAATTGCATTTTCTTGACTAGAATTTGGGAGTTGAAAATGCATATTGCATAGTATAGGTTCATAAGGAGTCTTGCAATGAAGAAATCTATTTAACGTGTTTTTACCTGGAGAAACCTATTTAACTTACTTTTACCAACAATTTATAAATGCGTTTGATACTCTTGGTATGTCTTTTAACATGCCAGAAAACTGTTCTGTGTGATACCATTTTGGGAAACCCTGGCCTGTTTACAAGATGAAGTCCAATTTACAAGATGAAGTCCAAATTCCTTAGCTCGGTCAGGTTTTTAGTCTTGCTCCAACCAATATTTTTAGTTTCATCTCCTTCTTACCTCACACACATACGCTAGCGGTTTTTCAAGGAACACATATTAAGGATATACTCGCAGCTTAGAGACTGCAAAGATCCGAGAAGCCATTTTTGCCTTGCAGTTGCAAGTAGTCTTAGTGAAAAGTCCTTTGATGGTATATTCTTTGATGCTTCTGCTTTGATAAAGTGTCTTCTGAAAGCACTGAGAGTTTTCAGGATATTTTTGGGTGCAAGTAGCAGAAAATCAAACTTTAATCAATAAAGATTTATAATCTTTCATAAGAGGTAAGGCATTTCCAGGTAGGTTGATTGAATTATGCCATCAGAGATCTCTTTGCTGTTCTCAGCATGTATTTCAGACTAATCCCATTATAGTCCCATTCCCAAGCATCACATGCATCCCGGACAGCATTCAGCAGCAGAAGAAACAGTTCCTTTTGGATTATCTCATACCTCACTGGCCAGAGTTGTGGTCACATGCCCAGGCCTAAATCAAGTACTGCAAATGAGACCTCCATGATTATCTTAGGGGAATCATGATTCATTCCCTTGGAATAGAGATGGGGCCTACTTTCTTCTAGCACAGGATAGATACTTGAACCAAATAAGTGATTATGGTTAGCAAGGAAAAGGTGTTTTGGGAATGGATGGTAGACAACAGACAATGCCTGCTACTTAACTCAGTCTTGAGGGATGGAGAGGGAATAGAGTAGAAGGAAACAACTTTCTGGATAAAGTAATGTCTAAGCTGAGCTTTGTAGACGGGGAGGTTAGTGGACAAGGAGACTCTTCCTTATCCTTCTAAGTTATCCTCATTGTTGCTTGTGTTTTCTTTTTTAAGAATAGTAAACACGTTTAACATATTCCCCTAGGAATCTATCTTGACCTTCTATGTATGTGTGTGCAAAAGCTGTGTCATGGACTTATTTAAAAGGAACATGTAGCAACCGGTTTAGTTGAATGAAACATTTTCTGTGTGATAAGGGCCTTATAGGAAACTGCTAATCACTGTTTTCAAATGACAAAAAAAGTCTTTTTTTTTTAAGATTTTATTTTTCCTTTTTCTCCCGAAAGCCCCCTGGTACATAGTTGTATGTTTTAGTTGTGGGTCCTTCTAGCTGTGGCATGTAGGACGCCGCCTCAGCATGGCCTGATGAGCGGTGCCATGGCCGTGCCCAGGATCCAAACCAGCGAAAGCCTGGGCCACCGAAGCAGAGCTCGTGAACTTAACCACTCGGTCACTGGGCCGGCCCCTACAAAAAAACCTTTTGATGTCCCATACATTAGTGTTAACTTTTTTTTTCTTTTTAGCTCTGGGAGATATTATGAGTTTACAACCTAAGTGTTATTTTTATTTTGTTCAGTGTTTGTGTTATTTTGTTCAGTGTTGATTCTCTGTCTCTCTCCGTTCCTTCCTTTCCTTCCTTCCCGCTTCTTCCCTCCTTCCCTCCCTCCCGTCTCTTCCCTTCTCTTCCTTATCTTCATTTTCTTCCTTTCTCTTTTTTTGGAATGGAACTTAAGTACATTTTTTGGTTCTCTCTGCCTGATCTCATCCTTCTAATTTTAGAGATGAAGATGTAGAAGTCCAAAAAGATTATATGATTTTGCTTGAGATCATTTGGCTAGTAGATCTAGATCTAGAAGTCAGGTTGTTTAGGGAAATGAATTGTAGCAGTAGTGGAAAACTAAGGGAAATGTGCTATGTGAAGATTCTATAGACAATTGTCTTAAGATCTTTTTAGACTCAAGAGAGCATGATATTTTAAAAAGGGGTATAAAACTGTTTTTGTTAGAGTTGGTAGGTTATTGTAAATTTTGTGGATGTCATAGTACCACAGTATATACTAATGAGGTAGCGAACTTGGAAAAGAAATCTAGAAATGTTGGTGACAGAGTTTCACTATGTTTTTTAAAAAAATTATGAACATATAAAAAAGCTCTTTCTTGTATCTAGGGGACAAAGAGATAATCACTACACTATTAGTGAGACCCATCTGGAAATGTTCACGTGTCTACACAAAATTTCAGTGATATCAGAATGCTGTTATAAATACTGGTTCTTTGTGACACTTAATGTGATAAGAACTTTTTCTGCAACTTAACTTACCTAAAACCTAGATCTGTGCTTTTCTGTAATTCTTGGTTTAAGTTTATGCTTGACTCAAAAGGTACTTTGAGAGAGCTTCTTTTTTTAAACAGGTTACATTTCATACGTAATCTGCCACCCTAACATGGTAAACCATTTTAGTTCATCTGGTATTTATTAATGATTTACTTTGTGAAAGATATTGAGGAGGATAGATAAAATTGTCTGTGTTTACAGCTTACTGAGCACAGGTCATTGTACTTAGAGTATATAACATTATTAATTATAAATTATTAATATGATTGGTGTATCCTTTCCTGATAATTTTCTGTCCATTTCTAATCTTGAATTGGGGGGGATGTTTGCTTTTTTTAGTCTTTTTTAGGGTACATATGGCGATATGAGTAATTTATTAGTCTACGTTTTTGTTTTGTTTTTAAAGATTTTTTAAAATCTTTTTCCTTTTTCTCCCCAAAGCCCCCCATACCTGGTTGTATATTTTTAGTTGTGGCATCTGGCACGCCGCCTCAGCATGGCCTGATGAGCAGTGTCATGTCTCCGCCCAGGATCTGAACCTGCGAAACCCCGGACTGCTGAAGCGGAGCATAAGAACTTAATCACTTGGCCATGGGGCCGGCCCCCCTATTAGTCTAGGTTTGAAGCACTTCATAATACTCCCCCTCCCACCTCAAGGCTTCAATTGGGAATAGCAGTTTTATTCACACAATGGAGGAAGGCACTCTGTATGGGATTTCCCATTACACCAAACTGTCTGCCTACCTGCCTTTTTCCCCACCTACACCTAGCGACAGGAACTTTCTTAGTTATCATGGCAATAGCTAAACTCTACTACTCTCTTACCCCCAGCCCCCCAAAAGTGAGAGAGTAGTCAAGGACGTTTTCTGGAGGAAAAAATTAGCCACATGGAACAGGGGAGGGAAATAATGTATGTTGTAGGCTGAGGAAGAACAACGGTCTGAAGGTGAGAGAGCTTGGCACAGAAATACAGTAGTGTATGTATTAGTTCTGATTAATAAAACTATTTTTCCACTTTTTTCTTTTCTTTTTTTGTGTGAGGAAGTTTGGCCCTGAGCTCACATCTGTTGCCAGTCTTCATCTTTTTGCTGAGGAAGAATCTTTCTGAGCTAACGTCTGTGCCAGTCTTCCTCTATTTTATGTGGGATGCCACCACAGCATGGCTTGACAGGTGGTGCTAGGTCCACACCCAGGATCCAAACCTGCGAACCCCAGGCCACTGAAGCGGAGCACACAAACTTAACCACTACACCACCAGGCCAACCCCCACTATTTTTCCATTTTTGTGACACTGTTACTCTTGTAAGGAAAAAAACATAAAAATAGGAATGCATTTACATTGTTTAATATTAAAGCCATATGTAAATGTTTATAGCAGAACCTGAAAGTTCCTTCTTGTTCCTACCCTCCTGCTTTCATCCGTTTGCCCAGAGACAACCATGTGTTTGCTTGTGCTTCCAGTTCTCCACACATTTACACAAATATATACTCACATTTTAAAAAAAGTTTTAAATATGTTGTTCTGTGACTTGATTTTTTATCCTTAACTATAACTGATGGAGATCTTATCAGGTCCTGTGGAACTCTGAGGAAGAGACAATTTGGATTCAAGTACCAGCTAGTCATTAAGCCTCTGTTTTCTTCATTTGTAAAATGAGGATAATGATAGCATCTACCTTTTATGGTTATTAGAAAGATTAAATGAGACTACATATGGACTCCTTAGTACGGTAACTAGTTCTTGGTAAACTAACACGTGGTAGCTACTGCTATCATTAATAAATGAGGCCAAGGTACTTCTGTATCATCCTCCTATACCTAAGAAATAAACTTGCAGCAATAGAATACAATCAGCCAACCTTTAAATCTAGAGAATAAAACCTTAATGGGGCCTAACAATGACAGCACTGATGACTGTTACCAAATGATTAAAGGGCTATTTCGTGAAGAACGAATCAGACCTTTTCTCTATGATTTTTAGAACCATTGAGATACCAAACTGTTAGCTTTTTATTGAACAGCTTTATAAAACAGAGCTTACCAAAGTTGGATGATCTGGAAAGTCTATAAAATCATAAGGGAGAAAACATACTGGTCTTCCTAACTGTCATATGTTAAAATAGGGAGATACCCACAAAAGAGCTAAATGGTAAATTTAGGACAAAAATAAGGGTACTATTTCTCTATTCAGTGGTTAGTAAACATTGGAACTAATTATTCCAAGTAAAAAGAGAGAATGATATCAATTTTTAAAAGGATTTAGATAGTAGAGCTTCATATTGAGTGACAATATGGTTTTAGGACTCTCTCCACAACCCTTTCTAAAGGAAATGGACCACTTCTTCTCACTGTATGTATGTTCTTTTCTGGCACTGTCTGAGAAAGAACACTGGATTACAGGGACCACAGGTTTGATTAATTACAGCAATTCTTTTTTTTTTTATTTTTTTTTTATTGAGGTTATGATAGTTGACAACCTTGTGAAGTTTCGGTTGTACGTTATTATTTGTCAGTCATATTATAAGTGCACCACTTCACCCTTGCACCTGCCCCCCTTCCCCTGGTAACCACTAATCTGTTCTCTTTGTCCATGTGTTATGTTTATCTTCCACGTATGAGTAGAGTCATATAGAGATCGTCTTTCTCTATCTGGCTTATTTCGCTTAACATAATATCCTCAAGGTCCATCCATTTTTTTGTGAATGTGACGATTTTATCCTTTTTATGGCTGAGTAGTATTCCATTGTGTGTGTGTGTGTGTGTGTGTGTGTGTGTGTGTATACACCATATCTTCTTTATCCAGTCATCAGTTGGTGGGCACTTAGGTTGCTTCCACGTCTTGGGTATTGTGAATAATGCTGCAATGAACATAAGGGTGCGTGTGTCTCTTTGAATTGCTGATTTCAAGTTCTTTGGATAGATACCCAATAGTGGGATGGCTGGGTCATATGGTATTTCTATTTTTAATTTTTTTAGAAATCTCCATCTGTTTTCCATAGTGGCTGCACCAGTTTGCATTCCCACCAGCAACCTCTCCAACATTTGTCATTTTGTTCTGGTTATTTTTGCCATTCTAATGGGTGTAAGGTGATCTCTTAGTGTAGTTTTGATTTGCATTTCCCTGATGATCAGTGATGGTGAGCATCTTTTCGTGTACCTATTAGCCATCCATATATCTTCTTTGGAAAAATGTCTGTTCATATCCCCTGCCCATTTTTTGATCAGATTGTTTTGATTTTTTGTTGTTGAGTTGTGTGAGTTCTTTATATATTATATGTATATATATATTTGTCGGATATATGGTTTGCAAATATTTTTTCCCAATCGGTGGGTTGTGTTTTTGTTTCAGTCCTGTTTTCTCTTGCCTTGTAGAAGCTCTGTAGTCTGATAAAGTCCCGTTTGTTTATTCTTTCTATTGCTTACCTTGTCTGAGAAGACATGGTGTCTGAAAAGATCCTCATAAGACTGATGTCAAAGAGTGTACTGCCTATGTTTTCTTCCAGAAGTCTTATGATTTCAGGTCTTACCTTTAAGTTTTTATGAATGCTGTAAAAGAATGGTCAATTTTCATTCTTTTACATGTGGCTGTCCAGTTTTCCCAGCACCATTTGTTGAAGAGACTTTCTTTTCTCCATTGTATGTTCTCAACTCCTTTCTTGAAGATTAGCTGTCCATAGATGTGTGGTTTTATTTCTGGGCTTTCAATTCTGTTCCATTGATCTGTGTGCCTCTTTTTGTACCAGTATAATTACAGCAGTTCTTAAATCCATTTGATAATAGTTTGTATTATTTTATTGTAACATTACATTTGCATTTTTTAAAAACAGCTGCGTTGAGATAATTCACATACCATATAATCACCAATTTAAAGTATACAGTTCAGTGGTTTTTAATGTATTCACAGTTGTACAACCATCATAACAATCAATTTTATAACATTTTCATCACCCCCAAAAGAAATCCCATTTCTCCCAACCCCTCCAGGTGTGGGAAACCACTCACGTACTTTCTGTCTCTATAGATATGCCTATTCTAGACATTTTATATAAATGAAATAATAAAATATATGGTCTTTTTGACTGACTTCTTTTACTTAGCATAATGTTTTCAAGATTCCTCCATGTTGTAGCATGTATCAGTACTTCATTCTTTCTATGGTTGAATAATATTTCATTGTATGGATATACCTCATTTTGTTTATCCAGTCATCAATTGGTTGACATTTGAGTTGCGTCCACTTTTTTGTTTATTTGAATAATGCTGCCGTGAACATTAATGCACTACTTTTGGTATGGACATAGACTTTCATTTCTCTTGGGCAGATAGTCAAGATTGGAATTGCTAAGTCATATGTTAACTTGATATTGAATCTTGAGGAGCTGCCAATCTGTTTTCCAAAGTGACCACACCATTTTACATTTCCCTCAGCAACGAATAAGGGTTCCAGTTGCTTAGCATCCTTTTCAACACTTGTTTTTATGTATCTTTTTAAATTTAGCCTTGAGTGAGTGTGCAGGTGAAGTAGCTCTTTTATTGTGATTTTGATTGCATTTCTGTAATGATTAATGGTGTTGAATATCTTTGTGGCCATTTGTAGATCTATTCAGAACCTTTGCACATTTTTTAATTGGGTTGTCTTTTTATTAAGTTGTAAGAGTTCACTTTGTAGGCTGGCTATAAGTTCTCTCTCAGAGATAAGATTTGCAAACACTTTCTCCCATTGTGTGCATTGTCTCTTCACTTTCTTGATAGTGACCTTTAAGCACAAGAGGCTTTAATTTCGATGGAGTCCAGTTGATTTTTATTTTGTCACTTGTATTTTTGGTTTCATATCTAAGAAATCATGTCAAACTGAAGGTCGCAAAGATTTACTCCTTATCCAAGGATAGTTTTCTTATATCCTTGTTGAAAACCAATTCACCATAGATGTTAGGGGTTATTTCTGGACTCTCTCTTCCATTCTGTTGATCTATACATTGGACCTTTGTATTTTGGGGTTTCATATCCTTGGGTTCAACCAACCGAGGATCGGTTTTATTCTGTGGTTGGTTGAATCTGTGGATGTGAAACCCACCATAGGGAGGGCCAACTATATTCATTGTACTACACCATTTTTTATAAGGGACTTGAGCATCCGTGGATTTTTCTATCTTCGGGGGTTCCTGGAACCAGTCCTCTGTGGATACCAGGAGATAACTCCATGTCTCTCCTTATGCCAATACCACATTGTTTTGATTACTCTAGTAGTACTTTGTACTAAGTTCTGAAATTAGAAAATGTGAGTTCTCCAACCTTGTTCTTCTTTTTCAAGATTGTTTTGACTTATTGGATGCTTTGCATTTACATATGATCAGCTAGTCAGTTTTTGCCAGAAAGGGCAGATTTTTAGGGGCTCAGTTCGATGAGTATTATTATCTTAACAGTATTAAGTTTTCTGAACCATGTGCATGGATGTCTTTCCATCCATTTAGGTCGTCTTTAATTTCTTTCAGCAGTGTTTTGTGATTTTTTTCAGCGTGTGAGTCTTACCCTTCTTTTGTTAAATTGATTCCTAAGTATTGTCTCCTTTTTATGCTGTTGTGAATGGATTTTTTTTTTAATTTCAGTTTTGAATTGTTTGTGTGTAGAAACACTGCAAGTCTAGAGACATACAGGTGATTTTATATATTGATCTTATGTGCTACATCCTTGCTGAACTCATTTATTAGCTCTAGTAGTGTTTTGTGGATTCCTTCAGACTTTTTGTATACAAGATTATGTCATCTGCAAATAAAGATAGTTTTACTTCTTCCTTTCCAAGCTAGATATCTTTTAATTCTTTTTTTCTCTCCCTTAATTGTCCTACCTAGAATCTTCAGAACAATATTAAATAGAAGTGGTAGGAGCAGACATGCTTGTCTTGTACCTGATCTTGGGGGAAAGCATTCAGTCTTTCACCATTAAGATTAAGTGTAATGTTAACTGTGGGTTTTTCATAGATGCCCTCTATCAGATTGAGGAAGTTCCCTTCTACTCCTAGGTTGTTGAGTGTTTTTATCATGAAAGGGCATTGGATTTTGTTCACTGCTTTTTCTGTGTCTACTGAGATGATCATGTGGGCTTTGTACTCTGTTAATGTGGTGTATTACGCTGATTGATTTTCAGATGTTAGATCAACCTTGCATTCCTGGGATAAATTCCATTTGGCCATCGGATCGAATCCTTATTTGTTGCTCAATTTGGTTTGCTTGTATTTTGGTGAAGACTTGTGTCTGTATTCATAAAGGATACTGTTCTGTAGTTTCCCTGTGATGTCTTTATCTGGTTTTGGTATTCGGTTAATATTGGCCTCACAGAATTTCTCTTCTGTTTTTTGGAGGAGTTTTTGAAGGAATAGTGTTATTTTTTAAACCTTTGATAGCATTCGCCAGTGAAGCCATCTGTGTCTAGGCTTTTCATTGTGGACGTTTTTTAAAATTACTAATTCAATCTTCTTACTTATTAGAGATTAGTCGGATTTTTTGTTTCTTCTTGAGTCAATTTCCATAGTTGATATGTTTCTAGGAATTTTTCCCGTTTCATCTAGATTATCTAATCTGTTGCCATACAGTTTTTCATAGTATCCCTTTTAACAGGTCATTTAAATTTAATTGGATTACTGATGCTGTTGATAGTTGTTTTCTCTTTGTTCCACCTATTCATTTTTTTAAATCTTACTTTCTGCCTTTGGATTAATTGAGCACTTCTATTTTATCTCTACCATTGGCTTAATATGTGTTTTGCTTTTAGTGTTTTTCAAATGGTTTCTCTAGAGTTTATAATTAACTTTTAAAATTAGAATCTATCTTCAAATAATACTCTACCCTTTAAGAGTAGAGTAGGGACCTTACAATAGTATATTCCCAGTTCCTCCATCCTATCTTTTGTGCTGTTTTTGTCATAAATTTTTCTGAATTATAGGACTAGTGAAAATATAACAGAGAGGAGCGGGAAATATATATTCTCCTGAATTCTGCACTAAGGAACTTAATAATTGGAAAGGGTAAAGGGAACATTTGAGAGATTAAGAAAGGGTGTAATCAGAATTCTTAATTTAAAATCTCAAACTAAAATTGAAGTATCAATTTGGGATAGCTTAAATTTCCTTATGATTATGTATTCATCTATTTCAAGAAGCTTCCTTGGTTAACCCTTTTCCTGCTTGTAAAAAATAAAACTGAAAAACCCTGAGAATCATCTTAGACAGCTCTTCCTCCTTTGTATCTTCTTCACTTCCTGTTTCTTGTTTTTTGGGGGGTTTTTTTGAGAAAGACTGGCCCTGAGCTAACATCCATGCCCATCTTTCTCTGCTTTATATGTGGGACACCTACCACAGCATGGCTTGCCAAGCGGTGTCATGTCCGCACCCAGGATCCAAACCGGCAAACCCTGGGCTGCCGAAGCAGAACATGCGAACTTAACCGCTGCGTCACCAGGCCAATCCCTCACTTCCCATTTCTAATCAACAACCATGTCATCTTGGTTTTGCCTCTTTTGTATTAATGCACTTGTCACCAAAAATGGTCTCATCTAATGGTCTAAATCTTTTTTTGGTGAGGAAGACTGGCCCTGAGCTAACATCCATGCCAGTCTTCCTCTATTTTGTATATGGAATGCTGCCACAGCGTGGCTTGATGAGCAGTGTGTAGGTCTGCACCCAGGATCTGAACCCACAAACCCCAGGCCGCCAAAGTGGAACATGTGAACTTAACTACTGTGCCACCAGGCTCGCCCCTACAATGGATTCTTTAAGGCTGTGATTTTCATCTTTAGATACACACATGTCCAGTAAAGGTTGAAAAGAGTTTACCAAGAATTTAATAACATTTTCCCATTTTTATGATTACCTTCTGTATAATGCAACCATCAGATCATTGGTTTTCATTCAGAGTAGTAATATAAAATTTCCTTTTAACCATAAATTTATGTTTTATAAAAAAAGATGAATTTTTGAGGGAAAATTAGGTTAAAAAAAAAAGATTGTGATAATACAGAAGCAATCCTAAGGGTGTTACGGAAACGATCAGAGTTTAATTGGATTCACTTGCAACTTTAGATAATCTACCCTTGCCATACCTTTATTTATTGTTCCATCAAAGATAGGCAGTTTCTGTTCTCTGCTTTGTAAGATGAAGATAATACCACCCTTACCTTCTTCACTTCTACTCTCTAACCTCAATTATATGTGTTTTAAAAGATCAAGACGACTAATATTAACATCCTGTCTTCTGTGCTTTGAAAATGTCTAAAGGTGAAAATCAAGTATTTATGAATGTCCATATTTATCTCTGAGCCAAGTAGTATCGATACAGTTCCTTTTTGTACTGCTTTTTGTTTTTCTTGTAGTTTCCAATTGCCTTGGTGGTTTTCTTAGCACATTTTCAAAGTCTTTTCATCATCCTGTCCAATGTATTGAGTCTTCTGACTTCCCAGATAATTCTTTCAGGGTTTTCTATACTCTTGTTATGGACTTGCTGCTGTCAAGTATGTTGCCAGCTGTCCTTTTTTTCTTTCATGGATTGAAACCTGGATTGAATTCGTGTTTCCTGAATTCCTTGTGTTCCTCTCTCTTTTTTGTGTAATTTGTGAATACATGTTTTAAGTATCTTGTCAATAAGAAAGTATGCCTGTATGGTAAACTGGAATGCTTCCACATCTGAAAGTACTTTCTTTTTTAAATTCTTGGTTTGTTTAGGATTCTGAATTTACTCTCATTTTTTCTCCATGGTACTGCTGATATTCCTCCCCATCCCCTGGATATTATTTGGTTTGGAAACTTGTCTTACAGGAATGGAGGGGCTTCTTTCTTTTTGTTTTTGTTTTTACTTTTTCTCCACCATCCATTGGATTGGGTTGTTAACGGACGCTCGTAAATATGTTTTTCTGCTTTGGGAAATATTCTAATTATTGCATAACTTCCACTCTATTTTCTTCTGTCCTCTTTTTCTGGGGTGTATTTATTTGCATGTTAAAACTCTTGTAATGACTCTGCTCCTCTCCTCCTCCTGCCTCCCTACCTCTCCCTCAGCCCCCTGTCTGCCGTTTTGTTTGGCATTATTTTTGCAAGCTTTCATTGAATTTTTATTATGGTGAACATCTCTTTAATTTCTAAGAATTCCTTCTGGTTTTCCCCCCTCATCATTTCTTGTTATTGTTTATAGTCACCATATTTTTAATTGTACTCTAAAAATGTTTTTAAAGAAACTATGAAAATGAATATATAGAAAGAGGGAAGAAATCACAACAAATTGCAAACTTAATATCAAAATAGCACAAAATCCAGAAAAAAATTTTTTATTAACTCTAAATAAACATAGCTCTTTTTTTTTTCTCTGCATTTTTTGGCTTCATCCTCTTTGATCACCTTTTCGTTAGGCAGTGAGTTTGTGATATTTTATAGAGAAAGAATAATATCATTCAGCTTTCCTTTAGCATTCAGGTTTCTTGCCACATGGCTGTCAATTTTTCTTTTTCATTTCAGTCACCACAATATTTTTTTGGTAAAAATCTAACAAAATTTACCATTTTAATCATTTTTATGTGTACAATTCAGTGGTATTTAAAGTACATTCACAATATTTTGTCACCGTTACCAGTGTCTATTTCCATAAATTTTCATCATCCCAAACAGAAACTCTATACTCATTAAACAAAAGGGTGTCGGGGGTTTTTTTGTAAGTATATTTTAGTTCCTGAGACTTTTGTTTCTCTGAGGAAATCCTCCCTTCCCTCTTCTTTTTTTGGTGGGATAGGGAATTTTATCTTTGCAGGTGCTCCTCAAGTGTGGTGATTGCATGCTGATATTTAAGAATGAGGCTTACTTTGAGCTCTGAATATAGGTGGACTTGTTAAGTGTCAGACTTCTCTCTCCCATGAGTAGTCAGGGAGTCCCTAAAATGACAGAAGGACGAGGAGTTTTGTTTCAGATGCAAACTTCTACTCTTGTTGCTCCACTAGTTGCTTTGATTTCTTTAGAGTAGAAACTTAATTTTTTCTCTCCCACCCAAGGGTAAACTCTTGGCTGAGCATTTTGCTGTATGCAAGGAAAGGAAGGGGCATTGATTAGTCTACCCTACAGATTTTTAATTTCTATTTTTAATCCCATGTTTCATTTCTGCTTCACTGGCTCTCTCAGTGTTTTTGAGGAAAGGATTGACTACCTTCTTAGTGATGAGGAGGATACTTTCAGAAAGAAAGATGATAATGATGAGATAAGTGAGTTTAGAGAAGAGAGAAACAAAATATGGATAATTGATATTTTTAAAGGACCAATAATTGATAGACTAGAAGAAAACTTTTCTGAGTTGAAAATAGTTCTTTATATATAAACTGCAAGAACTCACTTCATTCTAGTCAAAAACCAAGAAAAGGGACTCACATCTTAGACACATTCTAGCAAAATAATTGAACTTCAAAGATTTGAGGAAGGGCATGTTATAAATATGTAGGTAGAGAAATACTGTTATTTACTAAAGATCTAAAATCAGACTCTTCACTCCAGTATTAGATTCCAGAAGACCATGGCATCTACTGTGTTGTTTCAAGGGACTAGAGTATTGAAACAAAGATTAAGGCATCAGAATTGAAGTCATTTTATAATGATTGACAATATATATGAAATGGTTAAAATTGTAAACATGGCTGTAAAGGAATATAAATGTCATGTTATTTGTGACCAGCAATCTATGGCATCAAAAAGGAAGCAGGGGCTGGCCCGGTGGCGCAGCCGTTAAATGCGCACATTCTGATTCTCGGCGGCCCGTAGTTCGCTGGTTCAAATCCCAGGCGTGGACACGGCACCACTTGGCAAGCCATGCTGTGGTAGGCATCCCACATATAAAGTAGAGGAAGATGGGCACGGATGTTAGCTCAGGACCAGTCTTCCTCAGCAAAAGGGGGAGGACTGGCAGTAGTTAGCACAGGGCTAATCTTCCTCAAAAATGAATGAATGAATGCATGCATGCATGCAAAAATCAATCTCCAGGTTACATTAAGAACTAAGAAGTAGGTAGGGAAGGTGGTAAACGTGTTTTGAATTCAAATGCAAGGTACTCCAAAGATCCCGATACTAGATATAAGTTAAAGAATATTGTTGGACAACTTAAAAGTAAACACTGATAGAATTAAATAAGGTATCTTCCAAATGTCTGAGAGAAGAAATGAAAAGGAAGATAATTCAGTTATATGTTAGGTTGAATCATATGATATAGCCTATATTCAAGCATTATGACTGACAAAAATGACAGTTTTGTTTGGTTCAACCTGATAATATGGTTAATTGTATTTCTGCATTTTTTTAATCCTAAAGCTCCCACACCCACACCTCCCTTTGAGTTTCTCAGGTACAAGTGCCACACCCTTTTTATACTTTGAATTGTTTTGTGCTTTAGCATGGTACTTAATGACCCTATATATACTTTCAGTAAGAATTTGGTTTTGTAGAGCTGACCTTAAGACAAATAACATATAAGTTGATAATATAGAGTTGTATTATGAATGATTATAGATATGCCTTTAACTTGATGCTAAAGCCATGATACTAAACAAATCTGATTTTGTTTCAATCTTTTTTCCCTTCTAGAAATGAAAGAAGGCAATGGAAAAAACCCTTACTTAATTTTCAGTTACTCTTGAATATAAGTCTGGAAGTGTAGGGGCTTGGAACTGATCTCTTACGTCAGAGTTTAAATGTTAAGACTGGGGAGTTATGTTTGTTTCTAAATGAAAGTATTATTCTACATAAACTAAAACTTCATTGTCAAGATGGGTAGTAAACAAGATACTTTTGAAGCAGCAACTGATTTCCTTTTTGTCAGAAACTCTCCAGCCAACCTGAGCCCATACATAAAATGCATTTAGATCTAATTTTGTAAAATTAGGTGGATATATTCAGTAAAAGGCTTTACTCTATAATGTCCCTATTTTGAAAATGATGAACAAGATTTAGCTAAAAGAAAATGTGCGTATTTTTTCCCCTGATTGACAAGCAGCTTCTAAAAGTATGCTAATTAAGTTTTATCTATTGCAAACTATAGTTAGATAAATAATGGTTACTTTGAAAATCCATAGTTATTGCTGCTGATTTGACAAAGATGTTTTATTTAGTCAGGTACGCTCTGATGATGGCCTTCTCTGTTGGGTTGGGGAATTAGTTCATTAAAAAAAATAAGCAAAAAAGTAAGACTTGGAAAAAATTCAGATAGCATTTATATAAAAATCAAAATATATAAAACAGTACAATATAGCATTCATGAATGTGTACATATGTTGTAAAACTATAAAAATATACACAGGCATGATAAATGTCATCTTCCAGACAGTGGCTAGCTATTGGGAGAGGGAGAGAGGAATAGTATTATTTTTATCTCCTAGAAAATAATCTAAAGCAAATTGACAAACATTAAGATGTGACAAATACAGAAGGTGCATACATAGGTGTATGTACGTTCCACATTTCTGTATGCTTGAAAAAATTCATGTAAAGTTTAAAAATTTTTAAATTCTCCATATACCCACTTAGCATGTTGTTAACAGTGATTTTTTTCAAAAGAGATATATTAAAACCAGTTAATTGGGTGAAATGGCAGTTGGATTAAATTGTGATAATATCAGTGCAAACCTTCTAGTTTCTAAACTTTCAAGAGGTCAGTGTTGTAGTAGAATTATTTACTTGCTTTGAAAAGAAGAAAATGTGAAATTTGTGACTTATTTTTTCTCTTATTTAGGGAGTTGATAGATGATCAGTGGCATTTTTTCCCAAGTGTAAAAGAATTACATACAATATCTCATATATTTCAACATGTACATCAAGTACTTACCTAGTGTAAGAAGTTGAATATTATACCTTTAAAGTTCTCAGTGTGCTGAGTATTGTATTGTGTCTCAGTATTGTGTATCACAGTATTGTACAATCATCACCACCATCCATATGCAAAAATTTTTCATCATCCCAAACTGAAACTCTGAACTCATTAGACACATACTCCCCATTCTCCCCTCCCCCAACCTCTGGTACCCTCTTGTGTACTTTATGTCTTTATGAATTTGCCTATTCTAGATACCTCATAGAAGTGGAATCATATATTATTTTGTCCTTTTGCGTCTGGATTATTTCACTTAGCATAATGTCCTCATGGTTGATCCATGTTGTAGCATGTATCAGAATTTTCTTTTTAAGGCTGAATAGTATTCCATTGTGCATATTTACCACATTTTGTTTTCTATTCATCTGTTGATGGGCACTTGGGTTTTTTCCACCCTTTGGATATTGGGAATAATGCTGCTAGGAACACTGATGTACAAATATCTGTTTTGAGTCCCTACTTTCAGTTCTTTTGGGTATATACCTAAGAGTAGAATTGCTGGGTCATTTGGTGATTCTGTTTAGCTTTTTGAGGAAACGCCATACTGTTTTCCACAATGGCTGTACCATTTTACATTCCTACCAGTAATACACAAGAGTTCCAATTTCTCTGCATCCTTGCTATCACTTGTTAGTTTCTAGATTTTTTTGTTTTTGTTATTTTTAGTAATAGCTATCCTAATGGATTTGAAATGGTATCTCATTGTTAGACATGTTTTAGAGGAAAAAAAATTATGGACCCTTAACATGACTTAAATTATTAAAATTTTACACCGGTAAGTAGAAAACAAAATATTATACCTCTTGTTCTTTATAGATTGCATACAAGTATAAAATCAAAAGACTTTCAGTTTAAATTCAAATTAAAACCAACTAAAATCAAATTAATGTTTCCTTCCTTACCAGTCTTCCTTTATAAATAAGTCAATCTTATGAGAATGTCTCTCTCTCTCTGTCTTTTTTTTTGGTGAGGAAGATTGGCCCTGAACTAACATCTGTGCCTATCTTCCTCTATTTTATATGTGGGACACTGCCACTGCGTGTCTTAACGAGTGGCGTGTAGGTCCTCTGAGGATCTGAACCTGCGAACCCCCGGCCACTAAAGCAGAGTGTTCGAACTTAACAACTAGCCACCAGCCAGCCCCAATATCTGCTATGTTTGTAACATTAACATAAAGCTTTCTGTATGTGCCAGGTTCTAGTTGTAGGTCCCTCCACTTGTGCCATGTGGGACGACACCTCAGCATGGCTTGATGAGTGGTGCTGTGTCTGTGCCCAGGATCCGAACTGGGGAAACCTGGGTCTTCCAAAGTGGAAAGTGGGAACTTAACCACTCGGCCCTGTGGCCAGCCCCTCAAAACACTTTTAAAAGCCCTATTAATATTTTTTGTTATTGTTAACAGTTAAGAGTTTTTGCATGAGAATCATCATTTTGCTTCTGTTATTTTCCACCTTTCCCCAGGCCTTCAATCTCTAATCATTCTGGAGTTCTTAAGAAGAAAAGTTATTTATAGTTAAAAAGGCAAAGTATTTAGTACATAGATGTATTTAAAGGTACAAAATACTTCTGTCATCTTTGAATTATTATTAGACCATGTAGGCCTATGAGAAAGAGAGAGAGAGGGAGATGCCACTCTTAATAATTTATGATTTCTTTCTTTCAAAATAACAGAATAATTCTTTAAAAAAGTTTTTTCTGTAAATGGTAACTGAAACCCATGCTGTGTGGGAAAGCAATGTTTCACATTGCTGTTCTCTCTGCCTGAAACAAGTTTTTATTTCTATATCCCAACGCCCAACAATTAATATCACTTTAAAACTTGGCATGGATGCCCAGGTCTTTGCTAAGTCAGTGCAGTGCAGAAAATGATAAAGAGGGAGGGCTCCAATGTTGACCTAAAATATTTTAATCAAGGAATTCCAGACAGTTCTCTCCACCCATATTTTGATAAGTAGATTATCATATGTGGTCTTAATTTAGCAGTAAAACTTTGAATACTGCTAAAAATAAAATGCTACAGAAGTTTAAATGTTAATAAATAAGACTTGAGGGCCAGATATTTTTGGGATGCAGATGTTAGCTAATAAAGTGAATATTTCAGGGATTTTTTTTATTGAGTTCATAATACTTTACATCATTGTGAAGTTTCGGTTGTACATTATTTCTTGTCCATTCCCATAAAAGTGATCGCCTTCACCCCCTGTGCCCACTCCCCACCCCCTTACCCCTGGTAACCACTGAACTGTTCTCTTTGTCCGTGTGTTTATCTTCCACTTGCAAATGAAGTCATATGGTGTTTGTCTTTCTCAGTCTGGCTTATTTCACTTAACATAATTAATGAAAACCATTTTCACTGTCTGAGTTGCAGAATTCATTTGGAACGTTTGCTTCTGGGGCTAACAAAATAATACAATAGGAATGCATAGGATTGCAACTTTAGGAAATACTGAAATTTAGGGATAAGGAGAAAATGACTCCAGAGGATATTTAAAATAAAATAACTTCTTAAAAGCAATGAACTGAAGATGTGCAAATTGCTGTAAGGCTAAGGCCATTGTACCAAATATTAGCCTTGTGATTCTTACCCAGGAATAAATTACATCAGCAAATAATCTATTGAGCACTGTTATTTGGATGCTACTGAGATGAACAATTGTTTTACTTGTTCCCTGGCTCCCCATCTCCACCCTCAGCAGCCTGGAACTGTGCATGTTATGGGAGGTCATGTGACAGTGTCCTTGGTTTTGTTCCTTTAGCCTGTCAAAACAATTTTATGTAGATGTAAAGAAATGAATGAAATGAACAGAGTGGGTTAGCTGCATCAGCTCTAGTTTACACTGAAGGTGTAATGAATGCTGCAGTTGGGTTAGTGTATCAAGTCCCCAGGAATATCTAGCTTGATGATGCTGAAGAGAAGGTAGTAAAAAGCGACAGTGGCTAATTTGTTCTAAATCTCAGTTAATACTTTATTTTAAAATTTTATCAGTCTTCATGATAATTTGATTGACAGCTGGTAACATTTAAACAATATATGTTCCTCTTATTTTACCTTCAATTATAATTTTATAAAAGTACCTAGTCCTTTCGAATGATCCCTAGTTAATAACAGAAATACCAACATGGCTTTTCTGAGAAGAAAATTGTTTTAGAAGCTTTACAAAATTGTTAAGATATGTTTGTCTAGTGAGTGGAACATGAGCTTTGAATCAAATCTTTATTTAATTCTTGGTTCTGTTTTCATGTGAATTTGAAGGAAATAGAAAATTTTCTGAATCTGTTAAGGTAATATTACCTAATATCTCATAGGGTTTTTCTGAGAATTAATGAGAAAAGAAGAAAACAACCAGCTAGTAAATAGCCAACACTTGGCAAATACTATTTTTAAAACCCCAGGTGTTCTTACTGGTCTGCATGCTTATGTTAGTTTTTATCTATTTTACTTTTGTCTTAAAAATTCTTTGAAGTGAAAAAATGTAGTTCTCTGAGAGATTTTATGAAATGCTCCTAGATAAAGAAAATACAAGACTTAGTTATATATAGAACAAGTTGACAGATTATTGAAAGAAGCACAAATTATTTGGGGTTTTTTCTCACTTGGTTGATAATCTGTACTCATGCAACTACATTTCTAATTTTAAAGATTTAAGCTAGGTTCTCAGACCCCTTAAAATAAATCATCAAAAATTTTCAGGGTTGGGGGCTGGTCTGGTGGTGCAGCAGTTGAGTACACACGTTCTGCTTCAGTGGCCCAGAGTTTGCTGGTTCGGATCCCGGGTGCAGACATGGCACTGCGTGGCAAGCCATGCTGTGGTAGGCATCCCACATATAAAGTAGAGGAAGATGGGCATGGATGTTAGCTCAGGGGTAATTGTCCTCAAAAAAAAAAAAAAATTTTTTTCAGGGAAGATAAAAATCTACAATATATATGTAAAATAGCCTTTATTTACAGTATAGATGACTTACAGTTAAAATTAGATGAAAGTTAATCTTAACATTCCCATAGAATTTTAAGCTTGCCATTCAGTGTATTCTCAAGGAAAATCGGTTGTAGAGTTTTGGTGAAGAAGAAGGTGCTATTTGGTATTTTTTTTCCCGTCTTTATTTATACTTTGCTGTAAATAAGTTGGCAGCTTTTTTACAGTGAGCTTTTACAAATTATTTTTTTAAATCAAAATGGTAGCAGCTCTGACCTTTCCAAGTTGGTTATGTTTGAGTTGTGTTAGACTTTCTGAGATTCAGAGGCCCAATTTCAATTCTTACCTTTGTTTTATTTATTTATTTAATTTTATTATTGTTATTATTATTATTTTTAAAGATTTTATTTTTCCTTTTTCTCCCAAAACCCCCCGGTACATAGTTGTGCATTTTTAGTTGTGGGTCCTTCTAGTTGTGGCATATGGGACGCCGCCTCAGCATGGCTTGATGAGCCCAAGATTCGAACCGGTGAAACCCTGGGCAACCGAAGCAGAGTGCGCAAACTTAACAACTCGGCCACAGGGCCGGCCCCTCACCTTTGTTTTAAGTCATTGAGATTTCTTTTATTCCTGGGGAAATGTTAGCTGCTTGTTAAGGATATATACACACACCTTTTTGGAGGCAAAGTGTCTTCATGGATCCATTCAACACATGGCTATTAAGCAAATCGTTATGCTAGGTTGTCAGATGCTAAAGATAGAACACTGGAAAAGCATTTTGTCACTGCTTTTAGAATAACTCTCAATATTACTTGTGATCAAGTGCTATTAAAGAGGCATATACATAGTTCATAAAAACATATATAAATATGGAGGGGGGATGATTTAACCTAGAGTAAGAGGCAGTCAGGGAAAGTGTCCCTGAGGAAGTGAATTGATTTTTGAAGGATGACTGGGCATTAACTAGGCAAAAAAGGTTTGATAGAAGGGCATCCTAGATAGAGGGAACAGCATGTATAAAGGACCTGAGTGAGAAGAAGCATGGCATGTTTGAGAATGGAAAAGATTAGTGGAAAAGGGGGCCAGCCTGGTGACACAGCAGTTAAGTTCACATGTTCTACTTTGGTGGCCAGGGTTCGATGGTTCAGATCCTGGGTGTGGACTTACTCACCACTTGTCAAGCCATGCTGTGGCAGGCGTCCCACATATAAAGTAGAGGAAGATGGGCACGGATGTTAGCTCAGGGCCAGTCTTCCTCAGCAAAAAGAGGAGGATTGGTGGCAGATGTTAGCTCAGGGCTAATCTTCCTCAAAAAAAAAAAAAAAAAAAAGATTAGCGTGACAAGAAGTTAGGCTCAAAGAGTGGAGAAGGACCATATAAGTGGGACCTGATATAGTTCACAGTGATTTTCACCTTTATTCTAAAGGCTGTAGAAAGAAAGCTATTAAAGAGTTTTAAACAGGGTTATGACATACAATATTTCATTGTATCTGAAACTTCAATTGTACACATTCTAATTTCAGAGATGTTAAAAATGTGGAAAATGGTATTTCTTAGAATTAATTAAGTAGGCATACCTTAGAATTGATTAAATTGGCATTAAAAATGTTCTGGCTGTATATGGATAAAGTGGAAAACATGTTGTACGAGGGTAAGATTAGATGTGTGGAGATGACTTAGTAGATTATTGTAGGAATCCAGAAGAGATTGTGATGGCTTGAAATAAGATGGTGGTAGTAGAGAAAGACATAAATAAATTACTTTGAATGAGTTTTCAGCAGAAAGAATTTACAGGCCTTGTACACTTAAACATTATTGAAAACTTGGAATTGTAGATTTGGTAGAAACAATCTTTAAGTAGGTTTTAAATTATAATTAAAATTTAACAGTGTAGAATGATTTATGCTATAATCTTAGTTCACATCTAGTGACAGTTTCCAGCTGAAGTTATCAGTTAAGAGAAAACATTTCACAATTCAGGTTCTATATGTCTTTTAAACTATATAAGGATTTTGTGAAAGCCCTGTACAGAAAATTATTCAGCGCTAAAGTTAACTTTCTATTTGTACAATAGTGATTTTATTTACATAATTTATATTTAAGTTATTGCTATTAAACACTGTATTACCTTATCCTGTATAAGGTATATTCCAAGTTTCAGCTACGGTGGTGTACTGTAACGATGTATTTTCCAGCAGTTCTAAACTTTGGGTCAATAAACAAATCTAAATTAATAAATTTAAATTTCATAGCTCACCTTTATTAAGATTTTGAGTCTCCTCACCTCTAATCTATATCCTATATTTCCAAGTTTGTCTTTAGCACTTTTTACAGATTCTTGTGGTCCTAAGCATTTTTAGTATTATATGACTAGAACTGTGAGTACTTTTTTGCCCATGATCTCACTTAATCCGTAGGGTAATCTGCTGATATGGGTTCTTCTCTTCTTACATGGATGACTGTAGCTTGTGCACACAGAATTGAATCTTGTATGATATACTCTCAAAGCATCCAATTTTTTTCTCTTTATTATACTTAATAAGTAAAGTCTAGGATAGGAGGAACTCTTTGTCTCTCATGTTCACCATATCCTGTTGTCTGACGGAGGGTACCCAAATATTGTTAAAATTTAAGCAAACATTTATGAAGATGTACAATGATCTCTAAAACTAAAATGAATGTTGCATGCCACAGAATATAGAGCGCTTATCAAGACCGTCAAGTAGGTAGACTATATATTAAAATATAAAAATTAAATATCACTTAATGGTAGATAGAATATTATAATTGACTTGGTTCATGTGATTACAGTTTTCTGATTATCTTGACTGGATTCACCTTTCACAATTTCTTTAAAATAAGTTTTCTTAATTTGACTGTAGTAGTAAGGTTTGGTAATGTATAAGGGAGTCAACAAGTGATCTAGAGTTTTCTTCTGTTTTCCATGTAAATTTTACTTAAGTGAAGAACATTTAAGAATATATGGTAAACAAGATTTAAAAAAAAAAAAGATTGGGAAATCCTATTGTCAGTAAATGGAAAACCAAACAAACTAAAAGCTCTTCCCACTATAAAACACCAGATATTTTGAACATTTTGGTTAGAAGAACTACAAAAACCTATCCTTTTAAATGGATAGCTAACCTTGTAAGACTGTAAGGATGATCTCCAAGGTCTAAAAACTAAGAAGAAACTAAAAATCAGAGTGGGAAAAGTATGAATTGACACTAGGGCTTTTCTGGGACAGTTGCCAATCTTAACTAAGAGGCATGGTTTTACCATCTATATGAAGATAGATGAAATGTCAAGCCCAAGCAGGTATTGGAACTGAGATCCAAGTTATTCCTTGAAAAGCTATACCTTTAAGGAAAAGACAGGCTAGAGAAAAGTTCAGTTTCTGAAACAGGGATAAGACAGGCTTCTCCAGGTCAGCTGAAGAAAATTTACCCTGAGAATTCATAATTAAGGACCTATATTCATACATGTATAAGATTCAAATTTGAACTGATTGCATGGAGTCATGGCTGAGACTAGTAATATCTCTGGGGCACTAGGCCTGGCTAGGCCTGTCCATCAAACTTGGAGCCTGTCTACAGGGATACACCCACAACTGAGGATATTCCAACAGATGAATCGCAGTTTAAGATAACCATATTGGATACAATGTTGTAAATTACATGAAGAAACAAACCACCATGAGTGAATGTCAGCAGCCAAAACAATAGGCAAAATTAGATCTTCAGTAACTCAGATTAAAGTGATTTTGAATTGAGCTTCTAAAGTAAGTTATTTTAAAAGACTTAAAGGACTAAAAACTAAAACAACAAAAGCATCAAGATGCTGTTGGGGGAGTAGTGAATGACTGATTTGATAAAGACTCAAAGAGAGCTTCAAGAAATGCAAATGCATTGCAGTTAAAAACTAAGTGACAAGTAGCACCTTCCTCAGTCTTCTGGCCCCAGATACTTTGACTTGTAGGTTGGCTGGCTGTTCTCTGAGAAAGGAACGTTTTAGGAAAATAACCCAGCATGAAACAGCTCTGCTACCATGGATCTGTCTCAGTGGACAGGGTCTGTGCCTTTGTGGATAGTTGCAGCCTCTGATTGGGAGTGGGAATAAAAATGATAAAGGGCTGTGAAAGGGGGCTTTTGTGGAACTTTGAGAGAGGCCAATGTTGTAGTGATAAGTTGGAGACAGAGCCAGCACGCTGAGAGGGAGGAAATTCCAAGGAAGAAGCTGGGAAAACTTGTCTGTCTGTGCTGCAGGGATAGGGTGGAGATAGGATGGGATCATTGCAAAGGGAGCTGCCAGTTATCTTGTCTTACTCAAAACCCCATGTTTAGGGCTACCACTGAGTGGAGAGGACCAAATCCCTCCCCCAGGCATTGGGCCTGGTGAAGTGGCAGAATTCCTTCCCAGCTGAAGCGTCGAGTAAGTGCCTTTTTCTTCCCTCCTAGCTTGCTTTGTGATGCTAATGAGGAGAATAGCGACTGGAGTGGTGACTTAGTTCCCTTCATCAAACCCCTCAGTGGATACTTTTGGTGACAGACAGACTGCTTGACTTTATGTTTTATTTTCTTTATGGATATCCAAATATATGCCCCTCTCACCTATGTACCGAGTCCTCCATACTTGTATGGTCAGTTGGAAGTGTCTGGTTTATGTTTCTCTCTTATTTCTGTAATAGAGACTGAGACCTTGCCATGTCCCCTTTGCATCCCTGCCTCCTTTAGACTTTAAAGTTTTATTAATTTTTTAAAAATTTTAAAGGGAGATAATAAGCAGGTTAGTTATAATAACTCAAGGGAAACAGTGAACCAGAAGGTAGATCTGAGAACCTTGCCCAGAAGGTAGCAGAGAGAAAGAAATGGAAAGTGAGAGAGAAATTAGAAGATATGAAGGATATCAAGTAAGGTTCCACACACACAACACATAGAAACACACATATAAAAATCTTACAAAGAAGAGAATAGAGAATGGGAGGAGGCAGTATTCAAAGAGATAATAGTTAAGAATTTTCCCTGACTTGAAGACAAATACTTGAAACTTGAGTCTTAAAAAGCACAATTAGCCCCGTTATGTATAAATAAAACTAGATGCATCGTAGTGAATGTGCAGAGCACAATTTTTTTAAGAAAGTCTTTAGAGCAACCAGAGAGAAAACACAGATAAACTACAAAGGAGGACATTTATACTGACAGCTACAATAGATACCAGAACACCATGAAACAATATCTTGAAAGTGCTGAAAGAAAAATAAACCAACGTAGAATTCTCCATGCATCTAAAGTATCATTTAAGAGTGATGATGAAATAAACATTTCAAACAACCCAGGTTTATACCACTAATGGATGTTCACTGAAAGAATTTTGAAAAATGTATTTCAAAAATGAAGAAAATTGAACCTAGAGAAGGGAGTAAGGAGCAAAATGGAATGGTGAACAAAGGTATGTGACTAAAGGGCTGGCCCAATGACGATAAGTTCTCGCACCCTGCTTTGGCAGCCCAGAGTTTGGGGGTTCAGATCCTGGACATGTACCCACACATCACTCATCAAACCATGCTGTGGTGGCATCCCACATATAAAACAGAGGAGGATAGGTACAGAGTTAGCTCTGGGCCAGTCTTCCTCAAGCAAAAAGAGGAAAATTGGCAGCAGATGTTAGCTTGGGGCCAGTCTTCCTCATCAAAAAAAAGAAAAAGAGAGAGATGAGTAAATATAAGTAAGCATATACCATTTAATTAATTATAATGGTGTCTGCTTAACAAGTAATAGGATATTAGATGGAACTAAAATATTAGGGTAAATAATGTATAAGATGGGAGGGGTGAGGGGTGAATAGAGTAGTGATTTTTTTTTTTTTAAAGATTTTATTTTTTCCTTTTTCTCCCCAAAGCCCCCCGGTACATAGTTGTGTATTCTTCGTTGTGGGTTCCTCTAGTTGTGGCATGTGGGACGCTGCCTCAGCGTGGTCTGACGAGCAGTGCCATGTCCGCGCCCAGGATTCGAACCGACGAAACACTGGGCCGCCTGCAGCGGAGTGCGCGAACGTAACCACTCGGCCATCGGGCCAGCCCCATGATTTTTTTTTTTATGGTAAACACTTACCTTAGTGAAGTTTAAAAAATTAATATGTGCTACTTGGGGAAAAGGTTTATTGGAGAACAGAATATTTATACAGCTTCAGTGTCATTCCAAGTAGTATGCTTTTAGTTAAAATTCTTGATAATATTCTGATAGTTTTAGTTGACTTATGCTACAATTTCTACGTTATAAAAATAAGTCTTCTGATTGGAAAAAAAATAGCCTAAATAATTTAGAAGATGGGAGAATGTTGCAGTAAGTGGTCCTATAGGTATGAATTATTTTAAAATTATAGCACTTAATAAAGTGTGTGGTGGGCTGGCCTGGTGGTGTAGTGGTTAAGTTCACACACTCTTGTTCAGCAGCCCTGGGTTCACAGGTTCAGATCCTGGGCGCGGACCTAGCGCCACTCGTCAAGCAACACTGTGGCGGCATCCCACGTAAAATAGAGGAAGGTTGGCACAGATGTTAGCTCAGGGACAGCCTTTCTCACACACACACACACGCACACACAATAAATAAATAAAAATAATGTGTGGTATTAGTGCAGGGGTAGACAGACCATTAAAATAGAATATGGAATCCAGAAATAGAACTGAACTACGCTTATATGGAAAGGATGGGTTTCTCATCAAATGATATTGGGGTTGTTGGCTGACAGAGAACAAAAGTAACAGCCAGTCTTTCTTTTATTCAGCCAATTAAATTCCTCAACAAATAAATTCCCAAATGTAGCCAACAAAACAAATTTATATTTTTAAAAAGGAAAAATAAAAATTATGGCCTCAGTGTCTGAAAGAATTACTGAAGAATAAAATCCACCTACCACAAAGTAAGAGACAGAAATTGAACTACAGTGAAATAAAAACATCTGTAATCAAAAGATATCATAAGCAAGGTGAAAATACAAACCACAAATTGAGAAAAGATATTTGTAACTCACAAAACCAATAAAGGATTAGTATCCAGAATATATTAAGAATCCTACAAATAAGATAAAAGCAACAAATGATATGATTGGGGAGCTCGCAGAAGAGGAATCTCAAGTAGTCTGCAAAGAACACAAAAGTTTGTCTTATAATTGACTCTGAAAATGTAGATTAAGCAGCAGGATATGATTCTACATCTATCAAATTGACAAAAGTTAGAATGTCTAATAATACCAATTGCTGGTGACCATTTGCAGCAATGGGAATATTCATACAATGCTATTGGAAGAGTAAATTGGCACAGTCTCTTTGAAAAGCAATGTGTTGATGGTGAAAATTGAAGATGTCTAATACCCTATGATCCAGTAATTCTACGGCTAGCCGTAGTATCCTAATCGATATTCTTAATATTTTTTTGTGCCTCAGATCTCTTTTGAAGTCTAGAATAATGTTTTAAGTCCATGTAATAAAATACATAGGGTTATAATGGAAACAAATTATACTGAAATGGTTACCAAAATTTTTAATTTGTTATAGTATACATAATTAGTGTATACTAATAAGATCTATTGGAAGACCTAACAGCTATCATACCTTCAAAAGTAATGATTAACGTAAATGATGTTTTCAGATTATCTCACTGTTAAGTGATATGAAAATATGCAGGTCTGTTGGTGACAAAAATCACAGGTCAACTGCTGAATACTATTAGGTGTATACATTCATAATTGAAGAAAATATTAAATTTCAATCCAAGGTTAATGAAAAATAAAGATTTGTTTTCATACCAGTTCACAAACCTGTGTTAAAGAGGTTTGTACACCCCAAGTTAAGACCTTGTGTCCTAGAGACACCCTCAAATGAATGTCAAAAGAGATTAACATTGCAACACCATTACAGTTACTCTAGTAGCAAAAAATGGCAAACAACGTAAAGATTCATCAGTAGGAGATTATATAAATTGTGGTATATTCAGACAAAGGATAAGTACATAGCAGTGATAATGAATGAAGCTGAGTTACAATAATATGATAGATATTTTTTACTGTCTCCTTGAATACCATCATGGGTAAATCTCAAACAGTATTGAGTGGAAAAAGTAAGCTTACAAAGAATGCACACTCTATAGTAGCATTTTATGAAATTTTAACATTTCATATAAAGTATAAAAAACACATACGGGAATGGTATGTTAAAATTCAAGGTAGTGGCTATTCAAGGGTGAGCAGGAGTGATGGGAAGGACAGTCTAGTTACATAGGGGGCTTTAAATTATGTCTAATGCTTAATCATTTAACTGTATGATGGACACATTACTTTATTGTATGCCTGGAATGGTTTGTTGAAGTATGTATTACATGCTTTAACAGAATATTAATATGACAGAGATAGTTTCAATTTTAATTTACAGAACAATTCAGAGTTCGTATGCAGGAGACCTTGTCAAGGGAAGAACAGCAAATTAAGTGGTTTTCCCAGTTCATCTCAGATAAGAAGTCAGTTAACCTATGATGTGCCAGGAGGCACTTGAAACGTGTGATGAAAGCATACTGGGTAGATTATATAATTCTTACAAAGTCCTCTGAGGGGAAAGTATATATTCATAAAGGGAATTCTTATCAAAGCAAAAGTAGAACTGGAGTTTATATTTTGATCTTTCTGCCAAAGCCCATACTTGTTCCATGTTATTAAATTGAGTATCTCTAGCAATAGAACCTTATTTTGGAAGTGGTAAGTTAACTGCATCTACGAAATGTGACTGTATCCAAGGCACACATTAACAGTAATGATACTAAAATAATTTCAAGCATGACTTTATAATCCAAAGTTTTCTTAACTACACTTTAGCCTGTTCTCACTCATATGACAGGCTGATGAAGTTACTAGTTATTAGTAACTTTAGTTTTAGAACGTTCCTGTTTTATTTTAACACTATTGCTCATTATAGTTTAGTACATGTTTAGCATCTAGATTTAACTGTGTGACTTGGTGTTTTATTATTTTAAACCACATTTTGTTTTGGTTTCTGATTTTAGGATCGGAAGTTAACAAAGTCTGAGAGGCAGAGATTTAAAGAAGAGGCTGAAATGTTAAAGGGTCTTCAGCATCCCAATATTGTTCGATTCTATGATTCCTGGGAATCCACAGTAAAAGGAAAGAAGTGCATTGTTTTGGTGACTGAACTTATGACATCTGGAACACTTAAAACGTAAGTCCATCAATATCATAAAAGCTGACCAAGAAGTATGAGAGAATTTAAGTTTTCTTATTTTAGGCCTTACCAGTCCTAATTTTGTTGCCCAGCATACTAAGGAGGGAACAGTCCCTCCAGATGTTAGTGTATTAGCTCACTTTCCTGCCCACAAAGTCCTCTGGTGTATAAAATGATTTTATAATTATTTATTGGTAAGAATTAAAATGAGAAGTTATAGCAGAATAAATTATTTTAAGTTATTAAAGTTAAGTCATGGTGCTTGGCGGTTTGAAAATTGAGTAGCTAAGGGATGAGAATTCAAATGACAAGGTAGCCCTCTAGTGGTTAAAATGAGGTTGAAGCTTATTGAGAAGCTTTACCTATTTATTTTATCACCTTGTATAGGGCAGTTTTTGCTACATCTATGCAGCTGTCATATCAAATGCAAATTGTATTGTAACAGTTATCACTAGATAATTCCATTTCCAATAGCATCAGAAATTGAAGGCAAAACAGCTAGACCTGTCGTCCTTTTCAGGAATACAGATAGATCAAATGCAGAAATTCCCCATTCCCTATTATAAAGAGTTTTAAGATAAGAGTTGAAGCATGCCTTTGAAATCCCAGGTCTCTTAGAGTAACTTTCACATTACTATGTAAACAATCTCCAAAACTCTTCATCTTGCAAAACTAAAACCCATTAAACAAGTCCCCAGTCCCCCCTTGTCCCAGCCCTCGGCAACCACCAACTGCTTTCTGTCTCTATGGGTTTATCTAATCAAGATATTTCATATAAATGGAATAAAAAAATATGTGGCATTTTGTGTTAGTCCTTTTTTAGTTAGCATGATATTTTCAAGGTTCATGTTGTAGCATATATCAGTCTTCATTCCTTTTTATGATTAAATAATATTTCATTTCATGGATATACCACAATTTGTTTATCCATCCATTTGTTGGTAGACATTTGGGCTGTTTCCTTTTGGCTATTGTGAATAGTGCTGCTGTGAACATTTGTGTACAAGTGTTTGAGTATCTGTTTTCATTTCTTTTGGATATATACCTATGAGTGGAATTGCTGAGTCAAATGGTAACTTTTTGAGGAACCTCTAAACTGTTTTCCGCAGTGGCCAAACCATTTTACATTCCCACCAGGAATGTATGAGAGTCCCAGTTTCTCCACGTCCTTGCCAAGACTTGGCTTTTTATTTGTTTTTTGCTTTTTAAACAGCCATCCTACTGGGTGTGACATGGTATCTTATTGTAGTTTTGATTTGCATTTCCCTAGTGAAATCATAGTGAGTTCAACCAGGTGTTAAACATCTTGTTACGTGCTTATTGGCCATTTAAATATCTTTGGAGAAAAGTCTATCCAAATATATCTGGAGAAATGTCTCTTCAAGTCCTTTGCCCATTTTTTTTTCTTTTAAAAGATTTTATTTTTTCCTTTTTTTCCCCAAAGCCCCCCATAGTTGTATATTTTAGTTGTGGATCCTTCTAGTTGTGGCATGTGGGACGCCGCCTCAGCGTGGTCTGATGAGCAGTGCCATGTCCGCGCCCAGGATTCGAACCAACGAAACACTGGCCGCCTGCAGCGGAGCGCACGAACTCAACCACTCGGCCACGGGGCCAGCCCCCAACCTTTGCCCATTTTTTAATTGCGTTGTTTGTCTTTTTGTTGTTGGGTTGTAAGAGTTCTTTATATATTCTCTAAGCTAAACCCTTATCAGATACGTGATTTGCAAATATAGGTTGTCTTTTCATTTCCTTGATAATGTCCTATGATGCACACAGTTTTAACTTTTGATGAAGTCCAATTTATGTTTTTTCTTGATACTTTTGCTTTTGGTATTATGTCTGAGAATGTATTGCCAAAACCAATGTCATGTACATTTACCCGTCTAAGAGTTGTATAGGTTTAGCTCTTATGTTTAGGTGGTTGTTCTATTTTGAGTTAACTTTCGTGTACATGCGAGGTGTGGGATCTACTTCATTCTGCTGCATGTGGATGTCCAGTTGTCCCAGCACCATTTGTTGGAGAGACTATTGTTTCTCTATTAAATGGTCTTCGCACCCCTGTCAAAAATTATTTAATTATAGATGTATGAGTTTATTTCTGGACTCTCAATACTGTTCCATTGGTCTACATATCCTTATGTCAGTACCACACTGTTTTGAATGCTGTAGCTTTGTACTATGTTTTGAAATTGAGAAGTGTGAGTTCACTAATTTTGTTCTTCTTTTTCAATATTGTTTTGGCTGTTTGGGGCCCCTTCCATATGAATTTGAGGATTAGCTTTGCGTTTTTGCAAAAAGGCTGATAGAATTTTGATTGTATCTGTAAATAAATCTACAGATACATTGAATCTGTAGGTCACTTTAGGTAGTTTTACCGTCTTAACTATATTGTGTTCCAATCCATGAACATGAGACGTTTCCATTTGTCTTCTTTGATTTCTTTCAACAGTGTTTTCTAGTTTTCAATGTATAAATCTTTCACTTCCTTGTTTAAATTTATTCCTAGGTATTTTATTCTGTTGGGTGCTATTGCAAATAGAATTGTTTTTTGGGTTTTTTTTTCAGGAAGATTAACCCTGAGCTAACTGCTGCCAATCCTCCTCTTTTCACTGAGGAAGACTGGCCCTGAGCTAACATAACATCCATGTCCATCTTCCTCTACTTTATATGTGGGATGCCTACCACAGCATGGTCTGCCAAGCGGTGCCATGTCTGCACCCAGGATCCGAACCAGTGAACCCCTAGCCGCCAAACATGTGCACTTAACTGCTGTGCCACCAGGCCAGCCCCTAGGATTGTTTTTTTAGTTTTCTTTTCAAGTTATTAATTGTTGGTGTATACAACATAACTGATTTATGTGTGTTGATCTTGTACTCGTGCAACTTTGCTGAATTCTTTTATTAACTCTAGGGGTGTGTATGTGTGTATGTTTGTATTCTTTGAGGTTTTCTGTATATAGGATCATGTCGTCTTCAAATAGAGATGATTTTGCTTCTGCCTTTCCAATTTGGATGCCTTAATTTCTTTTTCTTGCCTCATTACTCTGGCTAGAATTTCTAGTACAGTATTGAATAGCAGTGGTTATTCTTGTTGTATTCCTAATCTTAATGAGAAAGCTTTCAGTGTTTTGCCATTGAGTATGATGTTAGCTGTGGTTTTTTCATAAATGCTCTTCATCATACTGAATATATTTTCTACTATTCCTAGTTTGAGTGTTTTCATCATGGAAAGATGTTGGATTTTGTCTAATGCTTTTTCTACATCAATTGAGATGATCGTTTTTCCCCTTTGTGTTACTAATGTGGTGTATTATGTTAACTGATTTTCTTAACAACTTCACGTTTTTCATAGATAAATCCCACTTGGTCATGGTTTATAATCCTTTTACTATGCTGTTGGGCAGTTAATATTTTGTTGAGGATTTCTGCATCTATATTTGTAAGACATTGGTATATAGTTTGGTTTTCGTGTGGTGTCTTTGGTATCAGGGTAATACTGGCCTCATAGAATGACTTATGAAGCATTTCCTCCTTTTCTACTTTTTGGAAGAGTTTGAGAAGGATTAGTGTTAAGTCTTCTTTAAATATTTGGTAGAACTCATCAGGGAAGCCATGTAGTCCTGGATTTTTCTTTGTTGGGAGGTTTCTTGAGGGAATGTTCCATGTACACTTGGGAAGATTATGTATTTAGCTGTTGTTGGGTGTTATGTTCCATACATTTCTGGTCTAAGTGGTTTATAGTGTTCAAATCCTCTGTTACCTTAATTATCTTCTATCTAGATGTTCTATCCATTAGGGAAAGTGGGTTATTGAAGTCTCCAACTACTACAGAAGCGTATATTCCTCCCTTCAGTTCTGTCAGTCTTTGTGTCATGTGTTTGGGTGCTCAGTTGTTTGATGCGTATATGTTTATAGTTATTATATGTTATATCTTCTCGATGAATTGACTGTTTTATCAACATATAATATTATTTATCTCTTTTATCAGTTTTTGACTTAGTCTGTTTTGTCTGATATTAATATAGCCACATCACCCTCTTCTGGTTATTATTTGCGTGGACTGTCTTTTTCTATCCTTTCATTTTCAGCCTATGTGGGTCTTTGGATCTAAAGTGAGTCTCTTGTAGACAGCAAATATAGATATATCCATTCTATCTCTGTCTTTTAATTAGAGAGCTTAATCCATTTATATTTGAGGTAATTAGTGATAAGGAAGCCCTTCTGACATTTTGCTATTTGTTTTTTGTATTTCTCAGTACCTTTTTTTTTTTTTTTGAGGAAGATTAGCCCTGAGCTAACTGCTGCCAATCCTCCTCTTTTCCCTGAGGAAGACTGGCCCTGAGCTAACATCCATGCCCATCTTCCTCTACTTTTTTTTATATGTGGGACGCCTGCCACAGCAAGGTGTGCCAAGTGGTGCCATGTCTGCACCCGGGATCCAAACTGGCGAACCCTGGGCTGCCAAAGCGGAACGTGTACACTTAACCGCTGTGCCAGCAAGCTAGCCCCTCAATACCTTTAAGAAAGATTATCCATGAGCTAACATCTGTTATCAATCTTCCTCTTTTTCTTTTTCATCCCCAAAGCCCCTGTACATATTTGTGTATACTAGTTTTAAGTCCTTCTAGTTCTTCTGTGTGGGATGCTGACACAGCATGGCTTGATGAGCAGTGTGTAGGTCCACGCCCAGGATCCAAACCCGTGAACCCCAGGCTGCCAAAGCGGAGCATGCAAACTTAACCACTCAGCCATGGGGGCAGCACCTTCCTTTGTATTTAATTGATTTTTTTGTAATGTACTGTTTTGATACCTGTCTCATTTTCTTTGTGTATATTTTTTAGATATTTTCTTAGTGGTTACCTTGGGGATTACAATTAACATCATAAATTTCTAACAGTCTAGTTGGGATTGATACCAACTTAGCTGCAGTGGCATTCAAAATCTGCTTCTATACAGCTTTGCCTCCCCCATGTTTTTTTTTGTTTTTTTTTTTTAAAGATTTTATTTTTTTCCTTTTTCTCCCCAAAGCCCCCCAGTACATAGTCGTATGTTCTTTGTTGTGGGTCCTTCTAGTTGCGGCATGTGGGACGCTGCCTCAGCGTGGTTTGATGGGCAGTGCCATGTCCGCTCCCAGGATTCGAACCAACGAAACACTGGGCTGCCTGCAGCGGAGCACGCGAACTTAACCATTCGGCCACGGGGCCAGCCCCACTCCCCCATGTTTTTGTTGTCACATATTACATCTTTATACATCGTGTTCCCATTACCACTGACTTATAATTATTGCTTTATGTATTTGTCTTTTAAGTCACATAGGAAATGAACAGAGAAACTACAAACTAAGGATACATTAATGTTGGTTTTTATATTTAGCTATATAGTTACCTTTACCCGAGATTTTATTTCTTCTTATAGCTTCAAGTCGCTGTCTAGTGTTCTCTCATTTTAGCCTGAAGAACTTACTTTAGCTTTTCTTGTACAGCAAGTGTACTAATAACAAACTCCCGCAGCTTTTGTTTATCTGGGAATGTCTTAATTTCATGTTTTGGTTTTTTTTTTTGGTGAGGAAGATTCTCTCTGAGCTAACATCTGTGCCAGTCTTCCTCTAGTTCATATGTGGGATGCCACCACAGTATGGCTTGATGAGCAGTATGTAGGTCTGTACCCAGGATTCAAACCCGTGAACCCTGGGCCGCTGAAGCAGAGCACACAAACTTAACCACTATGCCACTGGGCCAACCCCTCACCTTGATTTTTGAGTGATAATTTTGCTGGATATGAAATTCTTGGTTGACAGAGTTTTTTCTTTAAAAAACGCTTTAAATATGTCATTCCTCTGCCTTCTGGCCTCTGTGATTTCTACTGAGAAATTGGCTGATGATCTTATTGAGGATCTCTTGGTCGTAACAAGTTGTTTCTCTCTTGCTGCTTTCAAGATTGTCTGTTTGTGTTTGGCTTTCAACAGTTTGAATGTAATGTGTCTCATTGTGTGAATCTCTTTGAATGTATTCTTATTGAAGTTTGTTGAGTTTCTTTTATGTGTAGATTCATGTCTTTTATCAAATTTGGAAAGCTTGTGGTTCTTATTTTATTGAATATTCTTTCTGCTCCTTTCTATTGTTTTATTTGGGATTCCCATTATGCATATGTTGGTCAGCTTGGTGATATCTCACAGGTCTCTTAGGCTCTTTTGATTTTTCTTTATTCTGTTTTAATTTCTCCTTCTCAGACTGGATAATTTCAGTGGACCTATCTTCAGGTTTGCAGCTTCTTTGTTTTGTCTCTTCAAATCTGCTGTTGAAACCTTTCAGCGAATTTTCTATTTCAGTTATTTTATTTTTCAGCTTCAGAATTTCTGTTTGGTTCCTTTTTGTAATTTCTTTATTGATATTCTCTGTTGAGCTAAAATTTCGTATACTCTAATGTTGGGCAGCCTTTGTTCTTATCATTTGTCTTCCAATTTTGTGGGATAGTACCATAATTACCCCCATTTAACCACAAGTTGGTTGTCAGTGTATATTAAATATTTTAGAACTGAAAAGCTCATGAAGAGCTATGGTTATAGTGGTGGAGCTTTTCAACTGCTTAGGCTTTTTTGCAAAGTGGTTGTGCATGAGTCAGCTGTAATGAAGGACTTGGAAATGCTGTATCAGGGAGATCATTCATTCATTTATATATATAATATATATGTTAATTATGTTTTTTCTGCACTGATGGTGCCTGGTTGTCACTTTTCTTGTTTGGTTGTGGTGGTTTTAACTAATATTCATGTTTTTAGCACGACTTCTTATTCTCACCATATTTAGCTTCTCTGACTTTGGAAATGTCCCATTTGTGGTTGTAGGGGGCAAATTGGATTTCTTCTTACAAACAGTGCCACAGTAATCATGCTTATACCTGTGTCCTTATTTTTTTCTATAGAATAGGTTTCTAAAAATGAAATGTGAGTCAAAGTATATATGTAATTTTTGTGTTATTTTAATTCTAAAAATTTTTTTTGAGGTATAATTGACATACAACATTATGTTAGTTTCACATGTACAACATAATGATTCATATTTGTATGTGTTGTGAAATGATCACCACAGTAAGTCTAGTTAACGTCTGGCACCATACATAGTTACAGAATTTTTTTGAATGCAGGACACAAAAGATTAGTTTCTGCTTTAATTTAAGGACAGTAGGGAACCACTGGAAAGGTTTTGATCGTGATCCAGCAGTGACACAATGCCTTGAATAATTCAGAAAACAGTTGAATACCTGCTGTGTGCCAGGGACTATATTAGCATTCCCTTAGAAAGACTTATCTGATGGTAGTATACATAACAGCTTAGAGATAGAGTAGCTAGTCAGGCAGTAGCAGTAGTGCAAGCTTAAGAAATTCATTGCCATCTCTGTCTTGTAATAGTTGTGTGACATTGGTCTCACTATCCTCATCAATAAAAAGAAAACTTAATACTCTTCACCAAAAGTGGTAGTGACTTTGGTTATTAGCATTGCTTGAAATGTATGCCATATCAAATGTTTTAAAATCCAGTGTGTTAAAAATTGTACTTCAAGAAAAGTGAAAACTTTTGTGCATCAAAAGATCCTATTAACAGAATAAAAAGGCAGCCCATAGAATGGGAGAAAATATTTGCAAATCATATAACTCAAAAGGGGTTAATATCAAGAATGTATAGAGAACTCCCAAAACTCACCCACATAAATAGAAACAACTTAATTCAAAAATAGGCAAAGGACTTGAGTAATTTCTCCAGAGAAGATAGACAAATGGCCAATACTCATGAAAAGATGCTCAACATCACTAATCATTAGGGAAACGCAAATCAAAACCACAATCAGATACCACCTCATACTTGCTAGAATGGCTATTTTCAAAAAGACAAGAAATAGCAAGTGTTGGTGAGAATGTGGTGAAAAGAGAACCCTTGTGCACTGTTGGTGGGAATGGAAATTGGTACAGCCACTATGGAAAATAGTATGGAGGTTCCTCAAAAAATTAAAAATGAAAATTAAATTCCATTTCTGGATATTTATCCTGCAGGAAACGAAACACAAACTCTAAAATTTATATGTACTGCTGTGTGCAGAGCAGCATTGTTTACAATAGCCAAGACATGGAAGCAACCTAAGTATTCATCATTGGGTGAATGAATAAAGAAATTATAACCTGCCACAGGGCAGCTGTTGAGCTCTTGAAATGTGGCTAGTGCAAGTGGGAAATGGAATTTTTTATTTTAATTAATCTACATTTGAGTATAAATATTCATGTTTGTCTAGTGGATACTGTATTGGACAGACTGTCACTGCAGAAAGTTCTATTGGACAGCACTGTTCTAGATGCTGTGGTCATCTCAAACTCTGTCCTCACATTCCTCAGCTAATAAGGCTACAGGCTTCTATCCCGGTTTGAGCTTACCTGCACAGTCAAACTGGAGCCTTCCCTTAGCTGAAAAGGTGTAACAAGTAGGAAGCTCAAGCAGTGCTTTTCCTTTTTCCTCATGTGAACTCCCTTCCAATTTATGCCTGATTTTGATTGCTCTTCAAAGCTTTCAAGTAGTTGTTTTGTATATATTTTTTCTAGAGTTTTATATCTGCATCCAGTAAGAATTGCCCTACCATTTGCCAGAAGTTAAACTCTACCCCTTAACTTTTAAATCATTTTAGTAGTGATCTAATTTTAAGGAATTCATTTTTTGTGCTTTGTTATCAGAATTCACTTACCAACCGCTTATTATCCTATCCCCTTTAACCTTACTAAAAGTATCACTAACCTTTCTAGTTACTGAATCTTAATATTCTAAATTTGATATTCCTAGCTCAGATTTGTTAGAATTTAATGGAATTCTTCAAAGCAGTAAACTCATATCGTTGATAACCTGTTTGGTATACCTTCCCTTTTCTAGGTACCTGAAAAGGTTTAAGGTGATGAAGATCAAGGTTCTAAGAAGCTGGTGCCGTCAGATCCTTAAAGGACTTCAGTTTCTTCATACTCGAACTCCACCTATTATTCACCGAGATCTTAAATGTGACAACATCTTTATCACTGGCCCCACAGGCTCCGTCAAGATTGGAGACCTAGGTCTGGCGACCCTGAAGAGAGCCTCTTTTGCCAAGAGCGTGATAGGTATGTTGCAGGTTACCTTGCAGCCCAACTGGCTTCTGATATTCTTTTTATTTGGAAACCTGATCCTGTCAGAGCTTTTGTTACGTGAAGTAAACCTTCAAAAATTCATAGCTTGAACCCAGGAAACGATCAGTTCTACTTATGAGATGTGGATTTTTCTATATTTATGCTTCTAGAATCATCTTTAAAACTAGTGATGTTTTATAAAGTTATATGAAGAGAAGTAAGGTGAACTTTGTTGACAAAATCTTATGTAACTATCAATCTTATTGGGTCACACTTTTGATACTTGTGTTTATTTATTAGTAATTATTTATATAATAAATACAGGGTGTTACTTTCCTTATAAGAGACATTGAATTTATATGTAGTTTAGTTTCTAAAAGCATTTGTTGGATATATATATATATTTAAAAATATCTGCCTGTTAAAACTTTATTTTAAAGTGTGAAAATATGACAGTTCATTCTGAAAGTTTGGTTTTATCAACTTTTTTCTTACTCCTACTCTTCAGAAGATATATCTAAAACAGGGTTTTTCAACCTCAGTACTATTGACATTTTGGTTTAAACAGTTAAAAAAGGACCCTCTTGTGCATTGTAAGGTTATTTAGTGGCACCGCTGGCCTCTACTAACTAGATGCCAGTGTCTAGATGCCAGTAGCACAGCCCCTGTCCACCTCCCTATAGTTGTTACAACCAAAAATGTCTCTGGACATTCCTAAATGTCCCCTCAGGTGGTATAGTCACCCCCTGTTGAGAATCACTATCTAAAGAACAAGGCTGTCCTTTTAGACTTTTAACTATATGTTAGAGAGCTGAAGCTGGAAAAATAATTTAATGCTTATTATTTTGATAAGCTTTCACTCTCTGAAGAGGGTATGACAATTTGAAAACTTGATATCTTGACAAACACTCTTCTCTCCCCAAAAGGTGACGATGACATTAAGGAAACTATTAATTTTTAAGTGGGCTAGAATCCTTTGTGTTAATAAGAAAAGCAAAGAACACCAGTAATTTGCACATCCTTATAAAATAGTACTCTCCTTGGAATATTATGTAACTTGAATTTGGAATGCTGTTTTTACATTTTCTTAAAATCTATTAAGAAGAAGAATGGGAAAAGAGTTATGTAAAGCTGAATTTCCTTTTTTCTTTCCTTACAGGAAGCACTTCTTTGATTGTCTTTAGCATCTTAAAAATCTCTGGTCCAAGAGAGTTTTGTTTTGTTTTTTTCTTTTTCTTTCTTTTTCTTTCTTTTTTTGTTTAAATCATAGTTGTGCTAGCATGTTCTTGGAAATGTCCTATAATTTGAAGTATACAGACTTAATTTCTTTGGAAACATTGAAAAACTTGGTCTGTGGGATCATGCACTCTGTTCATAATTCAGTGTATATTTGAGTTCTCTATTTGTGTATGTATGTATTTGTTTTTTGCCTGTAGGATGTCTCTCACTATATTTCTTGTATCTGCAGTAGGCTTATTTGTGTACTGCAGGTCAGATGGTAAGTATGTGAAGGAAAGGGCTCTGATGAGTGCCCTTTATAGATAATTATACTTCATTATTTTAAAAAACATCCTGAATATTGAGTTTTTTACCGCAAGGCCTCATTAAAAGTGAAACTGATCAGATAGAATGTGAATGGCAAGAGACTAGCTATAAATGTTAACCTTACAGCTACCATACAGTAGGGGGCAGGCAAGTATTTTGATGTTTTTTAATAATCCATCGTCCTCTCTTACAGGTAGATGCCATTTTATCTACTTTATTCCTTGCTAGTCTCTTATTTTTTCCTTCCATATGTTTTCAGTATGAGTTATATTAATCTTTTATCCAAGGCTCTACTTTGATGTTATGTAACAGTAATCTATTTGAAACAGTAAATAGACAGTTGACCCTGTTCCAGTTGCTTATGAAGGCCTTGCAGTGGAAGAGCTAATAAGATATTTGATCCAAGTGACTAAGATTTCCTCCCCGACATTTTCTTTCTCTCTTTCTTTCCATTTGTCTTTCGGAATTTCTTTCTCTTCCTCCCTTCCACTTTCTTCTCTCATACAGGTCAACCCCCTCTGCTTCTCCCCACTGGTGAGTAACATCTGCAGCTTCTGCTCACATTAAGTCTGAATTGTTCTTTTAATTTAAGGTACCCCAGAGTTCATGGCCCCTGAGATGTATGAGGAGAAATATGATGAATCAGTTGATGTTTATGCTTTTGGGATGTGCATGCTTGAGATGGCCACGTCTGAATACCCTTACTCAGAGTGCCAAAATGCTGCACAGATCTACCGTCGAGTGACCAGCGTAAGTCTTCCCCTAACTGATTGGTCAGTTTAGGTCACATCTAAAAAGGAATCCCATGCTGGATAACATCAAACCATGCAAAAGGAAAAGCATGTAGTGTGTAGAAAGCATATATTTCAGTATGTAGAAAGCATACTGAGGTGTTAGGGGAGAGGAAATTGAGGTATTTTATTGCTCATGATATAGTGAGAGATAAAGATCAAAGAAGCATCAGTTTATCCTGGACCCTCCTAGTACTCATTTAAACCTTTATTATGAGATATACTGTGTTTAAAAATACTCTCATGGGGCCAGCCTGGTGACGTAGCAGTTAAGTTCATGCACTCCACTTCAGTGGCCCGGGGTTCGTGGGTTCGGAGCCTGGGTGTGGACCTACACACCACTCATCAAGCCATGCTGTGTTGGCATTCCACATACGAAATAGAGGAAGATTGACACAGATGTTAGCTCAGAAACAATCTTCCTCAAGCAAAAAGAGGAAGACTGGCAACAGATGTTAGCTCAGGGCCAATCTTCCTCACCAAAAAAACCAAAACAAAACAAAACAAAAACACAACCTCTCATTACCTGCTTTTCAACCCCCTATTTATTCATCTAAGTTCTCTTTCCTTCCCACCATAAAGATTATCTGAGTTGAAAGTAATGCTCTTAACTCAAGCTGCTTTGTTTATAGACTTTCCCTGAATGGCTTAAAATGGATTTATTATATTATATCATTTATAATTACCTGTAAGATTTAAGGTATAAATTAAAACTTTACTCGAGGGGCTGGCCCCATGGCCAAGTGGTTAAAGTTCCACGCATTCTGCTTCTGCGGCCCAGGTTTGTGGGTTCGGATCCCATGCAGGGACCTACACCATTCATCAGCCGTGCTATGGAGGGATCCCACATACAAAGTAGAGGAAGATCAGCACAGATGTTAGCTCAGGGCTAATCTTCCTCAAGTGAAAAAAGAGGAAGATTAGCAACTGATGTTAGCTCAGGTGAATCTTCCTCATCAAAAAAATTTTAGTTTAAATTATACATCTTAGAGGCTGGCCCGGTGGCACAGCAGTTAAGTGCACACATTCCGCTTTGGTGGCCTGGGGATCACCGGTTCGGATCCCGGGTGTGGACATGGCACTACTTGGCAAGCCATGCTGTGGCAGGCGTCTCACACATAGAGTAGAGGAAGATGGGCACAGATGTTAGCTCAGGACCAGTCTTCCTCAGCAAAAAGAGGAGGATTGGCAGCAGATGTTCGTCTTCCTCGAAAAAATAAATAAATAAATAATACATGGTAGTGTATTTCTGCCAAAAAAAGATATTTTCTAGAGTTGTGCAATTCAAACCTGAAACATAGTTGTTAGTTAGGTCCCTAATCATAAAGCACTAAAAGAAATTTACTGTAAGAATGTACAGGCTTTCTACAAATGACCTAAAAGTTAAGCCAAGTAATTCCATTGAATATTTTTGGAGCTTTTTCTATTGTGAAGAAGTTGAAACATATACAAAACTAGTGAGAATAGTATAATGAATTCTTATTTGTTCAATGCCGCATTAATATTAGAACCACTTTTGCTGTACTTGCATTATCTGTCCTCTTTATTTCATTGTTTCATTTTACCACTGTATACTTAATTATACTTCTCTAAAAAATACAGATCTTTTCTTTTCTTTTTTTTTTTTTTTTAAGATTTTATTTTTCCTTTTTCTCCCCAAAACCCCCAGTACATACTTGTGTATGTTTAGTTGTGGGTCCTTCTAGTTGTGGCATGTGGGACGCCACCTCAGCATGGCCTGATGAGTGGTGCCATGTCTGGGCCCAGGATCCAAACCGGTGAAACCCTGGGCCGCCAAAGCAGAGTGCGCGAACTTTACCACTCCACCACGGGGCCAGCCTGCAGATCTTTTCTTATGTAACTATATCATACCTGAAAAAAACTAACAGTGCTTTCTGGATCATCTAATACCCTAACCTATTCAGATAGTTCCCCTACTGTTTCAGAGATGTCTGTTTATAGTCAGTGTTCAAAATAGGACTCATCAGGGTCCACGAGGGATATCTTCTTGTTATATCTCTTACTCTAGAAGTATTGCCCCCACTTTCTTTTTCTGTGTTCTATTGATTTGTTGAAGAAATTAGGTGAAATGTTCCACATTCTCTATTTATTGATTTGCTTCCTTATGATGTCATTTAACTTGCTATCGTATCTTCCATATTTCTATAAATAGAAATCTATCTTAAAGTTGTTGGGAGGATGTCAATAATGTAAAAATAATTTTATCTTTTCACTCATTCATACAAGAATGTTTGTAGTTTTCCAGAGGCTAAATGATTTGTGATATTGTAGCAGATTAAATGCAGAAGCAGATAATGAGAATCCATTTGTCTTCTCTTAAGCCATGCATTAAAAGGTTGCAAAAATGTAAAGCAAAATCAGTCTTCTTGCTGAGTTGTTTTTGTTTTGGAAAATATGGAATTTTTAATTTTAAAGGTTGTATATTATTAACATTAATGGATGTATTATTATTATTTTAATGACTTAATAAATATTTTAAAACTTTGTCAGTTTTAATTCCTAACATGGTAAATATCAATAGATATTACACATAAACAAAAGCCCTTTGTTGTCCTCAGTAATTTTTAAGAGTGTGAAGGGGTCCTGAGAGAAACAGATTTGGCAAAATTTAGGTTAAAATTTTTTGCAAGAGTGCTTAATATGTGGTGCTGTGTATTTCATATTATGTTACATCAAGAGGCACATAGGATCTAGTTAATCCGTTTTTTTTTTTTTTTTAAGATTGGCGCCTGAGCTAACAACTGTTGCAAATCTTTTTTTTTTTTTTGCTCCCCTCCTCCTTCTCCTCAAGGCCCCCCAGTACTTAGTTGTATATTCTAGTTGTGAGTGCCTCTGGTTGTGATATGTTGGATGCCACCTCAGCGTGGCCTGATGAGTGGTGCCATCTCCACACCCAGGATCTGAACTGGTGAAACCCCGGGCTGATGAAGCGGAGCACGCGAACTCAACCACTCGGCCATGGGGCCGGCCCCTAGTTAACCCAGTTTTAGTGATACAATTTCATTGAATTTTGGTATATTAGAAGATGTGATTATAAATTGCTTTTTTATATTTTTGATAGCTGGTTAGAGTGGTAATTTAGTGTATTTCTAAAAACAAATGGAAAACATTTTGCTTCAGGTAGACCGAATTAGCTTTACATCTTCATAAACAAAGGCTTGGGAGAAATCTTTGATTACCTCATTAATTATAATTGCTGTGAATATTCTTTTAATGTCTTTTTTTCTATGTTTGTATGTGATTCTGCTGTGTTGATGGGTGTGGAGCTACTTTGGACAGTTAATTTATTTAACTCAGCATGAATGATAAGAAGCATTAGAGTCTTCATACCCAATAAATGCAGTAACTTTTGTTTGTCTAGAGAAAAGCATTATTTAAGTTATTCCTGATGTTATAACTACAGTGGTATTCTGTCAGTTATTGTTGTTGTCTCCAAGTCTCTGTCCTGAGGCCTTAGTGTTATATTTATTAGCCTCTTTTCAATACCCTCCCACCCCAGTTTCTAATCTATGATAGGCCTCTCTAAAAGCATTGATCCTCAACTCAGGTTGGGGGGGTCAGGAGAAATGTAGTTTGCTTAGCCTTCAGATAATTATGATAAGTATCCTAATCATTCTACCGTTTTGCCCTTAGAAAGCTCACCTGTTTTGCCTCTTTGAGTTGTATATCAGTATTCCAAGTTCAGGTCTTTTATTATTATTCCCATTTCTTCCCCCATACATGATAATTGTCCCTTTTCTTCTTTGGGTGTAGGGTGGACTATTTACTGGGTGATTTCCCCCTTTGTTTTATTTACAAATCTTGAAACTTAAAGGAGTGTATTTGACTCCTTGTTTTTTTACTCACTCCTTCCAGTTTATCAGGTTCTTGCTTCAGAAGAACTCTTAGATGAAGCCTTCTTTATTCCCCTTGTCAGAACTCTGATTTCACATCTTCCTTACACTATCTTCCAGCAGTAGTTTGCATTATGAATTTGTTTTTCTGCTTCACTTAAACTAGTTGAATTTTCTTGCTGTCTCTTACTGGTATAAGGAACTTATGTTATATGACACCAATTTGCTTATCGAAGCATGTACAGATTCTTAATATTATCTTTTGGTATTCCTCATCTTCATCTAAACACTTTTGTTAGTCAAGCCAGTCCTCTTTTTATTATCCTACACATATGCCACATATTTTCTTTTATTGCTGTCCATATGTACATGCTATTTTTGTCTTTGTCTATGTACTCTTCTGCTATCCAATCAATCCTTATACTGTACTTAACTAACTTCCCCAGTGAAATTTTATCTGATTGGCTTCACTGCGTAATGATCTTTGCCTTCTCTCAGGTGAGCTTCTCAATTGATCTGAATCACAGAGTTTTATTTGTAATTGATTATTTTACTTATAAGTTCAAAAATTGAATTAATGTAAAGCATTTAAAATAGTGCTTATTAGCGTATAATAAGCACTATATAAGTGCTTGCTGTTTATTTTTACTGATTTATAGCCTTCTTTAAAATTTGTAATCGTACCTCTGTAAAGTATTTCTGTTTAACTTCATCCTTATCCCTAGCACTGTCCCAAATAGAAGTCTCAAATGCAAATATCTGCAACATTTTCTGAATCCCTGCTATGTGCCAGGTCCAGAGCTTGACAGCAGGTGATTAAAGATGAATAACGTAGATATCCCCTGTCTTCAGAAAACTAGTTCCAATCTAGAGGATAAACATGTAAGGAAATAATTGTAACTATAGTGTGATGAGTATTATTAATAATGGAGACAAGTGCTAGGAGCAACAGAGGCACAGTGGTCAGCTCTACTATGCATTAGGGAAGGTTTTACAAAAAGAGCTGTCATGTGAACTGGCAAAAAAGGGAGAAGTGAGAGAGTGTTCCAAGAAACCAAGATAGGATGTATGTGAACACTGAGGTGCTAGGCACCATAGTACAACCACAGGAAAGGCAAATTGATCAAATAGTGTGAGAATGTTGTTTTGTGGTTGGAAGGGAGGGACAAGAATCAATCGCTAACTGGTTTTCCCAAAACTCCCAAATCCTGCCTCTCATCTCAGAGCAAAGAGTTAGGGGTCTGTAATTAAGAGGAACTTGTGTCTCCTTGTAAGTATTTTTTGCCTTTACTGTATTGTTATCTTTTAAAGAGGAAAGAAACTTCCATTTGATTATAGGCTTTTAGAAGTAGCAAGAGGAAAAGAGAAAGATTGAAATTACAGTAGAAGGGGGGATAATTGGTAGAGTAATAGCCGGGATTCAGTGAGATCTGGAGCGTGGTATATACGGGAAGCCTTAAGAGGGAAGATTTTTTTCTTGAGATAAGCTATTAAGATGGGTTTTGGAGGCACAGTCTTGGATTCACATCCCTTCTCTTATTCTTATATGATTTTGAGCAAGTCACTTAATCCCTCTGTAAAGGAAGGATACTGATACCCCTTTACAGGTTATTTAGCACAGTACCTGGTACTGGTAATGTAGCAGTAGATCCTGGTTATTTTCTATGAAATATGAGTTAAGTCATATTCTCTGAGGTGTAGAATGAAGGACAGCCTTTAAATGTGGTAAAGGCTTAAAATAACATCTATGGAATTTTGGACTGACCAGGAAATAACAACTGGGAAACACATCAAGCCTCCAGAATTGCTTTTTATCATTGATACATGCTACTATGTAAACATTTGATTCATTGTTTGTACTTGTGTATGTAAGTATAAAAGAGCAGATTCTCATCTATGACTTATTTATTCCTTCTCATAAGCTATAATAGTTTAAAATACTTTGTTAGTCCTCAGTTTTTTATATTCTGAATTCTTCCTACCAGTCTTTGAAGAGTAGATTATGGTGAGGTGTTGACACAAATGAGTAAGACTTCATAGGAGAAATATTAATCTTATTTGGTATCCTTTCCACTTGACAGATTTCATCTGTTTGTGAATATTTTATTTATTATAAACTGTGACCAAGCACTAATACTGTGTACCGAGGATACACCAAGTAATGAGGTTAAAAAGTCCCTTCTCTCATGGAGCTTATATTCACATGCATGAAAACAGTTGATTACTCTATTAGTGTGATAACAAGGTTCGTGTCTAGAATAGATGGGAGATTAAGATTGAGAAGATGAATTAAGTGTGTTGTGACACAGGTTCGGTCATTCTTTCTTTTTGCCTCAACTCTATGACTAGATACCAAACCAGTTTGATTTTTTAAAAAGTAGGATAAGTAACCAAGCAATGAGAGAGGAGATACAAGCTAATAGATTCAAAGCTGAGGAAAAGATAAAAGTTGCTACGAATCAAAGTAAATTTATATGTCAGCATGCTGTATGAGTCATGTTACTAAAGAATAAAAGGTGTCTTTATTATGTCACTTCAGGCAAATCACCTCTGAGCCTGAATTTCCACATCTGGTAATGGTCATCATAACTGCCAGGCCTACTAAGGTTGTTGTGAAGAGCAATGTGTTGAAATTGTGTAAGAAGGTACATTTGAAAAAGTTTAAAAATAAATTTATTGTATTAGACGTGTAAGTAGATGATCTCTGAAATGTCTTCTATCTCAGTAGATTCTTGATATTTTAGAATGATTTGACATAAGAGTTTCTGCCACCAAAGATTGGGAGGATAGTAGTAATAATGAGCTTTTGTTAGCTTGATAAAGCTCAAATGCATTGGTTTCATAAATTTCCAAAATCTGTTATTGGGGCTTATTTAAAGAATTTGACTTTCTTTTATTCCTTCAGCTTTTCAATTAAATAGGAAATATAAGGCAAATTATTTCTTGGGCAGCTGAATATGAAGTTATCGAAACTTATGAGTATGAATCTGACTACATAATCAAGTCATAGGCTTTCAGTAGTTCTTAAAGTCTGCTTTCTGTCCTTCAGTGACTTTTATAAATGTGTTATTTTGTGCTTATGGCTCTTAAAGGCCCTTTGGGGATTTGATTGATTGATTCTCTGTGTGACGTAATGTGCTGGGTCAGAGTATTGATCAGGAATAATTTTTCTTTTTTATTGTGTGTGCTCAATAAAAAAAGAAATGTACATTTAGGTTTTTTAAACAGCTTTATTGAGATGTTTCATATGCCATGTAGTTCACCCATTTAAGGTACAATTGTACAATTCAGTGGTTTTCAGTATATTCACAGATATGTACAACCATCCCCACAGTCAATTTTAGAATAATTTCATCATCTGAAAAAGAAATCCTGTACCCTTTATCTGTCATCCTCTGTACCTGCATCCCCCCAGCCCTAAGCTACCACTGACCTATTCCTGTCTCTGTAGATTTCAATATTCTGGACAGTTCATATAAATGGAATCATATAATATGTGGTCTTTTGTAACTGGCTTCTTTCAGTTAGCATAGTGTTTTCAGGGTTCATCCATGTTGTAGTATGTATCAGTACTTCATTCCTTGTCAAGGCTGAGTAATAGTCCATTGTATGTATATACCACCATTTGTTTATCCATCCACCCATTGGACATTTGGGCTGTTTGCACCTTTTAGCTATTGTGAATAGAGCTGCTATGGACATTTGTGTACAAGTTTTTGTTTGAACATCTGTTTTCAATTCTTGTGGATATAATCCTGGTAGTGTAATTGCTAGCTCATATGCTAACTCTGTGTTTAACCATTTGAGGAACTGCCAGACTGTTTTCTAAGTGGCTGCCCCATTTTACATTCCCATCATCAGTGTGTAAGAGGGTTTTGATCTCTCCATATCCTTGATAACCCTTGTTATTATCTGAGTTTTTAAATTCCAGCCCTCCTAGTAGGTTTGAAATGCTCTCTTATTGTGGTTTTGATTTTTGTTTCTCTGATTGCTAATGATGTTGAACATCTTTTTCATGTGCTGATTGGCTGTTTGTATGTCTCCCCTCACCCTTAGGAAAAATGCCTATTCAGCTCCTTTGCTCATTTTTTAACTGGGTTATTTATCTTTTTATTATTGAGTTATTTGAGTTCTTTGTATGTTCTAGATGTAAGTCCTTTATCAAATATATGGTTTCCAATTATTTTCTCCCATTCTGTGCTGTGGTTTGTTTTTTCTTAATAGTGTCACTTTCCTGATAGTGTCCTTTGGAACACAAAAGTTTTTCAGTTTGATGAAGTCCAATTTATCTATCTTATCTTTTTTTTTTTTTGCTTGTGCTTTTGGTGTCATCTAAGAATCGGTTGCCAAATCCAAAGTCAGAAACATTTACCCCTGTGTTTTCTTCTACAAGTTTTATAGTTTTAACTCTTCTAATTAGATTTTTGATTCATTTTGAAGTTAATTTTTGTATATGGTGTGAAGTAAGGATCCACCTTTGTTCTTTTGCTTGTGACTGTCCAGTTGTCCCAACACCATTTGTTGAAAAGCCTGTTCTTTCCTCATTGAATAGTCTTGGCACCCTTGCTGAAAATCAGTTGACCATAGGGACATGAGTTTATTTCTGGACCCTCAGTTCTATTCCTTGGATCTACAGTCGTGTCACATAACATTTCAGTCAACGATGGACCGCATATAGGATGGTAGTCCCATAAGATAAGTACTATATACCCTACGTATGTAGTAGGCTATACCATCTCAGTTTGTGTAAGTACTGTAGGGGAGGAAGAAATTTTCCTCTGTCCTTCTAGGTTCTTCTGGCTGGTCTAAGAATTACATTGACATGAGACCTTAACAGGAGAAAGACAAACAAAAGTTTAATGACATGTGTACATGAGAGAAACCCAGGAAAATGTACTAACTTGTCAAAATGGCTGAAGACTTCACCTTAAATACCATCCTTAGCCAAAGACAAAAGATGTTGGCAGGTGGCGAGAATCAGAGACTTCAGAGGAAAGGAAGGCAATTTACAGGTTGGTGAAAGGGAGCCAGTGTCTGGCCACACAGAAACAGAAGTGCACAGAGGGGAACTCAGCCAACAGGCTTTTCTAGGTTCCTCCCTGCCTACCGCCTAGGTCATGTGACGCTAAGGTGCTAGCTCACTTCCCGAGACAGGTTTTTTTATCTGAATTCTTTTAGGTAAGTAACAAGAAAAACTCTCTGAGTCTTTTTGTTTCTTAAAAATAATCAGCCTAAAATAATCCTCATGTTAAAGAGACACATTCTGGGGTGGCAAATTTTGATTCCCTTCAGTACACTCAGTGATGATCTCATGATGATGAAATTGCCTAAGGATGGCTTTCTCAAAATGTATCTCCAGGATTAAGCAATGCATGACGGTATATGTCTTGATTACCATTGCTTTGTAGTAAGTTTTGAATTGGGAAGTGTGAGTCCAATTTATTCTTCAAGTTTTGGCCCTTCGAGATGTTTTGCAATTTCATATAAATTTTAGAATCAGCTTGTCAGTTTCTACAAAGAAGTCCGCTGGGATCCTGATAGGTATTGCATTGAATCTATAGATCAGTTTGGGGAGTATTGCCATCTTAACTATACTAAGTCATCTGGTTCATGAACATGGGATGTTTTTCCATTTACTTAGATCTTCTGTAATTTCTTTCAACGATGTTTTATAGTTTTCAGAGTATAAGTTATATATTTCGTTTATTAAATTTATTCCTAAGTAATGTATTTTTTTTGTGATGTTATTGTAAATGAAACTTTTTTTCACTTTTAACTTTTGATTGTTCATTATAAATACTATTGGTTTTTTTATATTGATCTGGAATCTAACAACCTTACTGAACTAATTTATTAATTCTAATAGTTTTTTAGTAGATTCCTTAGGATTTTCTCTGAACAAGATCATTTCACCTGCAAATAGTGATAGTTCTTAAAAAGATAAAAGGCTTGGCAAGGGCGAGTGTGTACTTTACCTGTGAGAAAGAGTTGAAAAAAATGGCTGACTCTTAGTTTAATCAATGGAGGTTTGGGGATAAAGTTGGAAAAACAAAAGACTGTGGGTGGTATTTGACTTCTGGGAATTTTCTAATGAGAATAAAGAGAGCATCTCTTGATAATGTCAGATTCCATTCCCATTATAATTACAATGTCTGTGTGTGAGAGAGAAGATGAAAACAGAATTCTCAACTTTTTTAGTGACATCATCAATAAGAGTTTCTTATTTTTAAAAATTAACTATAAGAGTAATAAATAAAATTTCATAAGTAAATTACTTTTATGTTTTTACTTTTCCTAAGGGTAATTTGCCCCTTTTTTTCTTTTAGTTGGTTAGGATTTTATTTCCTTTCATTAACTATCCTGATTTTGCTAGAAATGACGGAATGGTTGACAATTAAAACAAATCTGAACCACCCAATTGTTTCGGTAGATCAAGTACAAATTCTTGTTTGAATCCAAATATGTGAATTTAATTATTTGTTCTCTCACATTGTATTGCATCACTGACCTCACCAAGTCTGCTTATATCGATTGATTTTTTTACCTAACTTTCAAGGAAGAGTCGAGAATGGGGATATAGAGGGACCCAGGAAATTGTAAATACCTGAAATTTAAATTGGTTCACCAACTATTTGAGCATTAGTTTTCTGGGGCTGTAGTAACAAAGTACTTTAACTGGGTGGTTTAAACCAATAGAAATTTGTCTCACAGTTCTGAGGGCAGAAGTCCAAAATCCAGGTTTCAACAGTCATGTTCCCTCTGAAACACGTAGGAGAGAATCCTTCCTTGCCTCTTATCTTCTGATGGTTTACTGGCAATCCTTGCCATTCCTTGGCTTGTCTCTCTGTGTCATCATGTGGTATTCTCCCTTTGTTTGTCTGTGTCTCTGTGTCTCCTTTTCTTATAAAGACACCAGTCAGATTGTATTAAGGGCCCACCCCACTTCTGGATGACCCCATCTTAACTAATTACACCTGCAATGATCCTATTTCCAAATAAGGTTACATTCTGAGATACTGAGGATTAAAACTTTAACATATCTTTTTGGGGGACACGGTTCATCCCATGGCAGTTCATAGGTTCATCCAACAAATATTTTAAGTCTCTACTATGTTTCAGACTTTTTTATAGATCCTGGGTATTGAATATTAATGTGAAGTAAAACACAATCCTTGTCTCTCAAGAACGTACTAGGGGAAGGGGAACAGACGTGTAAACCAGTTACCATGTTGTATAAAAAGTTATTCCAGAGATGCATACTTAACGAAAGCACTTAGGAGTGGTGCCTATTTGAGTTTGGACAGGTTAGGAAAATTATGTTAAAGAAATAGGGAGACTAAGATAGTGTTGCATGTGAGAAATCTATAATTTGTATGTCTGGAGAGTTTGGATGTAGGAAAAGGAAGAGGTAGGGAATCAGAGAGGAGAGGAAAGCTTTGACTATACTTGAACATTGGGGAAACCATTGCAGCACTTTAAGACTGGGTAGATGTCATAAGATCAGACTTAAATTTTTAAATTTTTAAATTTTGTAAAGATTATTCTGACTGCAGAGTGGAGAATAGATTTATGGGGAAAGACTAAAAGCTGAAAATCCGATTGAGAGGCTATTGCAGTAATCTGAAGGAATGATTGATAGTCTGACTTTAGGAGTTGTGGTAGAGATGGCTAAAGTGGATGAATGAGAGATTGATTTTCTTTATGAATTAGAATTCAATTAAGCTAAATTGTTTTTTCCACTTAACATTTATGCAAATAAATAGTAACATGAAAATAAATACTCATTATAAATACATACCTTCTTAAGAAGATCAAACTGAACGTCAAACCTGATTATGAGGTTAAATATGTAACTTTAAATTTTAGGACTATAAAATTTATAATTTGTATATGGAATGGTTTGTTTTATTTACTAACTTTCCATCTGTTACTTTTCTTCAGTCCATCATACTCTAAACCAGGGATTAGCAAACTATGATCCTCAGGCCAAATCCAGCCTGCTGCCCATTTTTGTACAGCCCATGTACATTTTTAAATGGTTGAGGAGAAAATCAAAAGAATACTATGTCATGACGTGAAAATTATATGAAATTCAGATTTCAGTGTCCATAAGTAAAGTAATAAAACACAGCCATACTCATTTGTTTCTGTTTTATCTGTGCCTCTTTTTACACATTACAATGGCAGAGTTGAATAATTACAACAGACCAATACAGTCCAAAAGGCCTAAAACATGTATTCTCTGGCTCTGAACATAAAAAGTTGCTGACTCCTATTCTAAACACATGTCGCCAGATTTTCTTAAAAAATTCTCCTCTAGGGGCCAGCCCCATGGCATAGTGGTTAAGTTCGGCGCCTTCTGCTTCAGTGGCCCGAGTTTGATTCCTGGGCGTGGACCTATACCACTCGTCAGCAGCCATGCTGTGGCGGCAGCCCACATACAACATAGAGGAAGATTGGCACAGATGTTAGCTCAGGGTGAATCTTCCTCAGCAAAAAAAAAAAAAATCTCTAAAGAATTCTGTAAGTAACTACCAATTTGCAAAAGTGGTGGTACTGTTCTGTTACAATGCTGTTAGCCTCTGTACTTATAGTAGACATGAGAATTTCAGTGCAAGCAAGTAGCTACTTAAATTATTAGCTCTGAAAATTTCTGGGCAGTCTTTTCTCTCTGTTAAGAATAGAACTATAACTTTAATTCTGTGATGAAAACATAAGAGGTTTTAATCTAATAACCATTTTTCACTGGCCGTACTTATTCTTGCTATTGTCCAAAGAATAAATAACATCTTAAACAAATCCACTATTACTGCTTGAGCTGATCATTCTGGATTTTAAACACAAGGGTTTTCTGAACTGTTACTTTTTATTTACCTACCAACAGTGCTAAATGTTTTGATACTGAACAGACTAGGAGAATGAAGTATGCATAAGATAGCCATATATTTAAACATTCTTTGCTGTCTCTCTCAGCCACCAGCCGCCTTTGTTGGTCTTGAAGTATTTCTAATTTGAAACTGGGGTAGATTTCATTATGTACCAGCAGAAAATGGCTCTACTGTTTCATAGGCTGCTGTTAGTGACACTGACTAGGCATTGACTGGGCTGTCTCCATTATTTAGTAGTGATGTGTCTCTGACTAAACTCGTGAATTCAGTTCCTGATTTTTTTCTCTAAACAAATAAAGGTTGATACTTAATAGTGTCTCAGGGGATCATGGAATTTTATTTTATTTATTTATTTATTTTTTAAGATTTTATTTTTTTTCTTTTTCTCCCCAAAGCTCCCCAGTACATAGTTGGATATTCTTAGCTGTGGGTCCTTCCAGTTGTGTCATGTGGGACGCTGCCTCAGCCGGGTTTGATGAGCAGTGCCATGTCCGCGCCCAGGATTCGAACCAATGAAACACTGGGCCGCCTGCAGGAGACTGCACGAACTTAACCATTCGGTCACGGGGCCAGCCCCAGATCATGGAATTTTAGATTATTTTAATTTAAAATGAAGTATAAAAGTAACTCTGCTATTTAAAGAAATCAAGTTATATGGTAGTACTGACTTTTTTAAATGCAAATTTTATGGGTGACCTATATTAAATTTTATCACTGTTCCATACCCAACCCAGCAAACATGATGAACTGGTTAAAGTTAATGACTGAGGGGGCCGGCCCAGTGGTGCAGCAGTTAAGTGTACATGTTCCACTTCGGCGGTCTGGGGTTCATCCGTTCGGATCCGGGGTGTGGACCTACACACCACTCGTCAAGCCATGCTGTGGCAGGCATCCCACATATAAAGTAGAGGAAGATGGGCACAGATGTTAGCTGAGGGCCAGTCTTCCTCAGCAAAGAGAGGAGGATAGGTGGCAGATGTTAGCTCAGGACTAATCTTCCTCAAAAAAAAAAAAAAAAAAAAAAGTTGCTCACCAGAGGCTCAGGGCTGAAAGCAGTGTGTTTCAGAATTCTTTGGCTTAAGACTGTCAGGGACAGCACTGCCATAAGATCAGATAAAAATTTGTGTAAGCAATTATTTGATAAAAGTAACAAAAACAAATTAGATTTTTAAGAAAAGGCATTTGAGACACCACTAATAAACAAATGCATCTTTATTTACAAATGCAAACTTGAGTTCATATGAGAAGAAAATCCCCTTCTCAAATGAAAGCAGTCTTTGGTGTTAATTTAATAGAACCTAGAAAGACCCATTTTATTGTTTCCATATTCTCAGTATAGTATTTACGGTTTTCAGTTTTTCAGAGGGTTTTTTCTTTTGAGATAAAATTCACATACCATAAAATTCACCATTTAAATCATTTTAAGGTGTACAATTCAGTGGTTTTTAGTATATTCACACTGTTCTGCAGTCATCACCTCTAATGCCAGAGCCTTTCCATCACCCCATAAAAGAAACCCCATATTCATTAGCAGTATTCCCCATTCCCTTCCGCCCAATCCCTGGCAACCGATAATCTACTTTCTGTCTCTGTGGATTTGATTTGCCTACAGTAGACACTTCATACAAATGAAATCATACAAAATATGGCCTTTTGTATTATACTTTGTTTTTGTGTTATGCTTTGACTTAGCATGATGTTTTCAGGGTTTATCCATGTTGTAGTATGAATCAGTACTTCATTCCTTTTTGTGGCTGAGTAATACTGCATTGTATGGATGTACCACATTTGTTATATTCAACAGGTTTTGTTTCCCCTTAGTTCTGTAGTTTCTTCCTCGTTTTTTCATTGTTAAACTGTTTGAACCTGTGGCCACCCTAACCTCTAGAGAGAGATTGGGAACAGGAAGGATGAAATATACAGTGTATTGAAAAGTATTGTCCTAAAAGAACAATTTAGTGGTTACCGGGGGAAGAGGGGTGGAGTGTGGGCACAAGCGATGAAGGGGCACACTTATGTGGTGTCTGACGGATATTAATGTACAACTGAAATTTCACAATGTTATAGACTATTATGACCACAATAAAAATTAGTTAATTAATTTTTTTAAAAAGATATTGTCCTAGAACCTGATATATTAAATCTGTTTATACATATTGTATTCTTAGCATCGCATATGGCACCTTGTAGGCACTCAGTGATAATTTGAAGGATAAGTGACTCAATTAAAGGAATCTCAAATATAGTCGATCAGACACTGTGTGAGTTTGGGAGAATTGAATTTACCCAGCAACAGAGGAATGAAACTTCAGGTGACCTTTGAAATATTAACAAAATATCTTTCTCAAATGAAATTGAATAGTAGCAAGTAGAAACTGCTAAACATATAAAAGCAATACATTTTATAAGATAGGAAAAATATTTTGTACAAATAAAACAGAAACTAATAACTTTAATAGTTAGAAAGAGTCAAAATTCCAGGATTAGAAAGACTTTTGAAAAAGTCATCTGTTCACATACTCTTCCATCGATTCTCCAATCTCATAGTTGTAATTTCTAAGCAACTAATTTAACTCTTTCCATTATGGGACTAGATCTGTATTTTACTTGGTTGAAAAATGTGTCCCCATAATTTTTACCCTATAATTACTTTCAGTTTGTTCTCTGAGATGTCATACGGAAAACCAAATCATAATTTCACTTGTTAGTCCCTTAAATGTTTCAAGACAATTCCTGATGTCATGAGTCCTTTCTGATTGAGACCCATCATTTTCAATTTTTAGAGCTCTTCCTTTTAATTTCTTGAGGGAAGAGGCTTATGTGCATAATTGGAAGAGGGAGATGCTCAGCAATTGTTTTCTTGACCTGGAAGAGACTAAATGAGGGCAGAAAAATCATAATTAGACATAAAGAACTTGGCAAGATTATAAGACATTGCAAAGGCCTACAGGTAGAGGTTTGAGATTCTGTCCATTGAGATCTTTTGTCAAGGTAGCAGCCACCAGACTTGAGTGATTTATTAGCTCAGTGGCTCTCAAACTCTTTTGTATCGGGACCCCTTTATACTCATTATTGAGGGTCCCAAAGAGCTTTTGTTTACTTGTGTTATATCTATTTACCATATTAGAAATTAGCACAGAATTTTATAATGTATTTATTAATTTAAAAATAACTGGGGCTGGCCCGGTGACCGAGTGGTTAAGTTTGCACGCTCCGCTTCAGCGGCACGGGGTTTCACCGGTTCGACTCCTGCGTGCAGACATGGCACTGCTCATCAGGCCATGCTAGGCGGCATCCCACATGCCACAACTAGAAGGACCCACAATTAAAATATATACAACTGTGTACTGGGGGCTTTGGGGAGAAAATGGAAAAATAAAATCTTTAAAAATATATATATAGCAATAAGCCCAATATATGCTGACATCAGTAATATTTTTACAAAAAATAGCTTTTTCCATAACTAATTTTAAAAATTTAGTGAAAAGAGCACCATTTTTACCTTTTTGCACATCTCTTTAATGTCAGGTCAGAAAGAAGACAACCAGATTCTCATACCTGTTTTTCCATTCAGTCTATTGGATTATATTGTTTGAGTTGAAGTGTTTAAAGAAAATCTGGCCTCACAGAGATATGTCATTGGAAAAGGAAGTACCTTGCAGGCCCTCTGAAAGGGTCTTGGGAATCCTCAGGGGTCTTCGTACCCTTCGTACCCTTTGAGCATCCACTGTTTAGATCTTTGCTATACAAAGTACAGTCCCAAGACCAGCAGAATCAGCATCCTAGGGCACTTGTTAAAAATGGAAAATTTTCACCCTATCCCAGACAGATTAAATCAAAACCTGCATTTTACAATATCCAGATATGATTCATGTGTACATTAAAATTGGAGAAGTTTGAGCCAAAACAGTGCACTTGAGGTCCCTTCCAGTTCTGTATACCTTATTTTTGGTTAAATAAATAAAAAGTAGGCTAGGGGCCAGCCCAGTGGAACAGCAGTTAAGTGTGCACATTCTGCTTCAGTGACCCGGGGTTCGCCAGTTCAGATCCCAGGTGCAGACATGGCACCGCTTGGCAAGCCATGCTGTGGTAGGCATCCCCCATATAGAGTAGAGGAAGATGGGCACGGATGTTAGCTCAGGGCCAGTCTTCCTCGGCAAAAAGAGGAGGATTGGCAGCAGTTAGCTCAGGGCTAATCTTCCTCAAAAAAAACAAAAAACAAAAAAACAAAAAAAAGTAGGCTAAATAATGTAATACTAAAATATTATTTGAATAAATTATCATTCCGTCATTCATGGAACCTTTTTACTAGCATTATAAGTAACCAAATTGACTTAGAAATTTAACTCTATTTAATTGCATTTCTTTCCTTCCTTATTCACAGGTTGCTTTTTAAAAAAGCAAAATAATAAGCTGTTGAAAAGATGGAATTGGGACTGACTGATGGTGTAGTGGTTAAGTTCACATGCTCCACTTCAGTGGCTTGGGGTTCATGAGTTCAGATCCTGGGTGCAGACCTACACACTGGTCCTCAAGGCATGCTGTGGCAGCGGCCTACATACAAAGTAGAGGAAGACTGGCACAGATGTTAGCTTAGCACCAATCTTCCTCACTAACAAAAAAAGAAAGGCAGAAAGGAAGGGGGGGAGGAAGGAAGGAAAGATGGAATAAAAAGTTTGAGTTCTTTAAGTCAGTTGGTAATGTGTTAGGATTCTTAGTTTCTGAGGGTACTGCAGGCAGTGCTTTGTTTTTCCTCTTAGCTGTGAAAATTTAGTTTTGTATTATCTACAATCCATTATTCTGTACTGTCAGTTATTGAATTTCTTATCTGGGAAATGCTGTCTTGATTTCACCAACCTCCGTTCCCATCTTCTGGCATCCAATGAAGAATAAAAAAGGGTTATATCTTTTTGTAATTTTCAAAAGTTTTTCTCGGGTTTTGGGTATGAGATAAATGTGGGGAATTTAAGTAAGTGCCTAGATTATACTATCATTTATATAAGCAATAGTGATGACTGTTGAAATACACCTTGAAGTGTTGTACTTTCTCTTAAGTCTGCTTTGGATATAAATTTAATATTTTAAAGTATATGTTACCATCAACCTTTCTAACCATTGCAGATTTATTAAGGATATATGGTTGGTTATCCATTGAGAGATCACAGGGCTCCCTAGTGCAAACTCTCCCATGCTACTCCCTCCCTCCCCCTCCCTACCACTCCAGATTTCGGGTTTCAGAGCTACTATGTATACCCTGTTAGCAATCAGCAAACCACGCCCTCCTAAATACACAAGGTGTTCTCTAGGTTTGGCACTAACTTAGAAAAGGGATACAGAGAACAGTCTATTTTGAACAGTTCAAGATTACCTTTCTAGGTCTGATGACCATGGAACTCTAGTCAGTTGAACCATAAGCTCTAGTTTTCAGTTTCTTTTAAATATATTTTAACAATTATTCACTTACTTAACAGCTATTAACTAGGCATCTTCTATGTGCCAGGTTGGGAATACAACAGTGTTTCATCTTCTCCCACCTTCTAGTAGGGAAGGTAAACATTGAAGTAGTAACTACAGTAAAACAGATGAATTTTATGGACGTAGTGAAGTAGGGGGTTTTGATCTCCTTGAGAGGGTGAAAGACAGTGTTCCTGCAAAAGTACGTTTGAATTGAGAACTTTATTGACCTGCAGTAATGAGGATGCTGAGGCAAATCTGTTTGAAGGAATGAGCCAGTAGTCACAGTCCTCTGGCACTCTTTATCAGAAATTTTTCTAGGATTCTTAGAATAAAGTCATGCCAATATTGTTCTCTCTTCTATGTTCCCACCATACTCTACCTCTGTTTTGTTAATATAATTAAATTGATATTAACTATTGTCCCCCCCATTAGAACTGAACCTCTCGGGACAGGTTTCTTTTTTACTCTATAGATCAATTTACTACTACATGTCTGACCCTGCAGTGGTACACCACCATGTAAATAGCAAATGATAGCAGTATGTTAATAAATACACATCCTCTGTGCCAGACATTGCATTAAACACTTTGCATATATTATGTAGTTAATTATTCCAACAATCCTGGGAGGGATAAGTACTATTAGTATCAACACTTTATAAAAATAAACAGTCTGAAATTCACCAGGATGGCTAGCCCAAAATTACGTATCTAGAAAATAACAGAGTTCTGATCCTGGATCCCCTGCTCATATCAAAATCCTATACTGAATTCATAAATGTCTATTCCGGTGTCAGTCTGTGACCTGAGGGCTTCTAAACCTGTCTGTGTAAGTGCCGATATGAAGGGCGTAAATGTAGATTATGATTTAATAATTACACTCTATAGTGCACTCATAATAAACTGTTATATGTTGTTCTGTACATGCAGTTCATTCAGTTCTCTTAAGTTTTACTTGCTCAGAGAGGCCTTCCCTGCTCATTCTGTCTAAAATGTTCTTAAGTGTGCACGCTTCACTTCTAACCCCTTATGGTTTATTTTTCTTCATGGCTTTTATCCCAGCCTTATAGTGTTTATTTAAAGCCCCGATCAGAATATAAATTCTTTGGGTCAGGAGTGTTATTTGACTTGTTATTTGCTGTATTCCGAGTGCTTAGAGTCTGGCAAGTCATAGGCAGTCAGTCAGTGTTTGTGAAATGAATACACAACTGTAAGAAGCAAAACAAAATTTTATGTTGCTGGTGGAGGAAATGGGCTCTGGAGTTGGGTCTGCTTGAGTTCAAATCCCAGCAACCTTGTTTCCTAGCTGTGATACCATGGACAGGTTATTTAACCTCTCTGAGCCTAAGGTGTTTATGAGGATTAAGTGAGAAATGCATATAGAATGTAGCAAAGTGCCTGACATGCAGTTATCAATCAATACTTACTAGGTATGGTTATTATCATTAACATTGACATGCTTAGTAGTGAAATAAGTTGTCTCTTGTCCTATACTTTTATGCAGAGATAGTCAGCAAATTGCAGTGATTAAAATGTATTTAATGAATTTAAAATAATGTCCAGTTTTAAATGAGAGTGAATGAGCTATTTGTAATCTTGCTTCTTGCCAATCACCTTGCAAAGTGCTTTACTTTTACTATTATTTTAATCGTTTGTATCCTGGCAAATAGATTATATCTTCATTTCACAGGTAAGAAAATAGATTGAGAGGTTAAGTATTTTGCCCAAGGACATGCAGGAGAAATAATAATAAGGTCAGAAACCAAGCATCTCTAACATGACATTAATACAAACCTTAAAATTTTTTTCTTTACCTATTTTTTTGGTAACTTTTTTTTCTAGACCTCAAGGGGAAAAAATCTGAGTAAGAAATTTAGGTACATGGGTAGCATAAGACTGGAATCGCAGGTTTGAGCCTTGTGTAAGGGTTCATGATCCCTGTTCAAGGGAGAAAAATTTCAGTTACCTTCAAAATCTGTCATTGGTAATGAGAATATCCAAATAAGAGTAGTAATGTCCTTAAAGCAATTTTTGTCTGCTATTAAAAGAATAGAAACTACAATAAGCAATGGGATCAGTTTTTTAGATGAAGGATAGTACATTTTTTATGTGAAGGATGGAGCAGTACACAAGCTTTCATGTATCCAGAGAGTAATGAGCCTTGGAGAATCATGAGGTAAACTAATTTCCTTTGATAGAGCTAGCTGGATTTGGTAGGGAGTTTGAAGAGGTTTATTTTCCAATGGGATCATAAGGTATGTTCAAATTCCTGTAAACTAATGGTTCATACCAGTAAGAATCTGGCTGGATCCAGCTTCGTAACAACCAAGGTAGAAATAATGGGGATTTTTAATTACTTTGTTTGTGTAATTTGACTTTGTCACTGATTTCATTAGCCTTTGAATTGCCAGGTTTGACCATTCTGTCTGGGAAAAACAGAATTAAAGCAGTTAGGGTGAAATTCCGTTTAGTTTTTATATAACAGATTGCAGTTCACCTTACTTTTTTACAGAAACAAATGAGGTTGATTCCTGATTAGAGTTTGAAAAGTTGAGGAAAACTTGGTATTTTTTTCTTTAGCAACTGGAATTTTTTGTGCTATCCCAGAGACCTAAATCCACTGGAATTAGCTGAAACGGTTCCTTTATAAATCTTACAACTGTTTCCATCCAATAAATTTGGATTGTACATGTAAAAGAAAACTCTGTGTATCATGGGCTGTATCTTGGGAACATTTTGCGTGATTTTCAGAGTCATTCCATTACTCTACTGTGATTTGATTAAGATTAAAGGCTCTTAATCAGACCGTTAAACAATTCTGGGTCTTAGGTACTAAAGGACAGTTGTGAAATTCTTATTTCAGAATTTCTCAGAAAAGCTAGTTTTACTTATCTACGCTGAATGTTGATGCATAATTCACATTATTACACTACAGGATAAAAACTGGTAGGATATCGAAAGATGGTTTCTATATTTAAGTACATTATGACAGTATTGAGTTTCTTGGTATCTTGTAAATAATTTATATGCCGAAAGATTCATATAGATAGTTTGTAATTGCTGTTTTCTCATTATAGTATATATGCTTTGAGGTATATCTGGAAAGAAGTATAGGACTCAGTTGGCTAAAAAAGGGAGGAGTAGAGAGAGTATTCTTGTCAGTAAAAATGTACATGAAGTATTCAGTGAACAAGTAACCAGTTTGACTTATTTTGGGGAGTTAGGAGTAGAGAAGTAGGTAGAAGTTAGATTGTGAGGGCTTTTCACACCAGATTAAGGAAATTAAAAGCACTGTAACATAGACTAGAAGTAATGTTGAACTATACATTGTAGAATCTGGATTCCAGTTTTTGCTTCATCATTTACTAGGCCCTTACGCACTGGAATATAGACTCTGTTTTATTCTAGGTGCTGAAGATAATGTGTTATCTAGTAGGTATCTGATACCTATTAAACTAGATACTCCATAGATGGCAGTTGAATTAATTAGAATTAATGAGTTAATTCCCACTTTGACCTGGCATTAATCTCTCTGGCCCACAATTTTCTCATTTGAACAAAAAGGGACTCTCACTCAGGTTCTTTGTAGATCTGTGATCCTATGGCCATCTTCCAGATCTAGAGAACTGTTACCATTTAAAAAAAAATTTTTTTTTATTGCTTTTTCTCCCCAAATCTTCCCAGTACATAGTTGTATATTTTTTAGTTGTGGGTCCTTCTAGCTGTGGCATGTGGGAGGCCTCCTCAGCATGGCCTGATGAGCGGTGCCATGTCTGCACCCAGGATCCAAACCAGCAAAACCCTACGCCACCGAAGCAGAGCTTGTGAACTTAACCACTCGGCCACAGGGCCAGCCCATTACCATTTTTGAGCAGTGTGATGTGAGTTAAATGATGTCAGGTGATTGGAAATGGTTGAAGGTCAGATGATTAAATAAAGCCAGGTGGTTGAGCTGGCCTCAGTGTGAAATACAACTTAGAGATGGAGAGAATGGGATTAGTGAGGCCCATCTTAAATTGGTCTAAGTTTGAAGAGGTGAGGTATTGATAATGTGGACTTCAGTTGTCATAATTGTTATGCAAGAGAAGCAGTGATTCTGAGAGGTAACAAAGAAGCCAGTAAAAATCTCATTTTGCCTGGCCAGAGATCTTTGGCTGTTGGAGGGGCAGTAGGAGTTAGAAGTGTTTACCAGCTGTTCTAAACATTTATCTTTGTTTAAAGAGCTCATAGAGAATAATAGTACTTAAGTATTGTGGGGGTAGAAGCATCCAAGAATGACTATGGTTTCTGTTCTGGATTGTGGAAATAATGATGATACCATTGAAAGAAATAGGGAAATCCAGAGAAAAGCACTGACTTTAAGAGAAAGCAGAATTAGGGGCCGACCTGGTGGCGCAGCGGTTAAGTGTGCACATTCTGCTTTGGTGGCCCGGGGTTCGCCGGTTCCGATCCCGGGTGTGGACGTGGCACCGCTTGGCAAGCCATGCTGTGGTAGGCGTCCCACATACAAAGTAGAGGAAGATGGGCACGGATATTAGCTCAGGGTCAGTCTTCCTCACAAAAAAGAGGAGGATTGGCAGCAGTTAGCTCAGGGCTAATCTTCCTCAAAAAAAAAAAAAAAAAAAGAAAGAGGAATTGGAGTTTAGACATGTGAACTGTTGTCTGTATGTGAATGGTGTTTTTATTGTATATACTGAAAACTCTTATTTTGATATATAGAAAAGGCTGGTTTTTATAGATCTAGATTTTTTTGCCCACATTATACCTTTGTCCAAAAAAAACTATCTCATTTTGGTTTTGTTTGTTGCCCCATAGAGTTTAAAAACTTAGCCACATCTTTATGTCTGATAAACCTCTGAAGCAGGGAACAAGGTACCTGTTTTCTAGCTCTTCCATTTTCATTTAGCTAAGCATAGTCCTAAGCAGGCTTGCTCAAACACTTAAGTTAAAGGTAATGTTCAACCCCATTACTGTATTTCTGACCAATTCCTGATATCATAGACCGCCTACTTAGTAGTGATGAATTGTATTGAGCCAGGTATCAGTGGCAACTACTTTGAGATAGCTCCTTAGAATCAGTAGTCATTTCTATAGCCTTTAGAGCAGAAATATTCCTCCCAAAGTTTCCAAGCCCTTATCTTACGCCACTTTTGTTGAGTAATTGAAGCGTTAGTACCTGCTGTCTTGATGGGGATTCATGCTTACCAAATTACAAGGGATAGGACTTTATTCTGTTACCCATTATAACAATGCAATGAACAGTGTTCTTTTCTGCCATCTTTGTTAATGCCATGAAGAAAAACCTTTCCTTAATCCCTAAAATCAAAGTAGTAGTTATTTGGGTTCATTGAGATCTTCCTGGCAAATAGAAATGTCTTTAGGTAGATGTGCATATTGAGGCTTTTAATAATAAGTCTCAGTAAGCAAGAAGAATAAATTCTTACCACTTCTGTTTACAGCTGTTTATTTTTTTTTTAATGTACCATAAGAGAGGGTAAGGCAGTTTACCTTAATATCACTACTTTTTAAATTAGGTAAACAGAGGAACTATTATCCATACTTTTCAAGTGGGTTTAAGGGATATGGCCCAGGTCACACAGATTTGCTATATGAGAGATTGAACTGAGAACCCAACGCCAGTGTTGTGATTTCCTTGTCCAGTGTTCTTTCAGCTACAGATTCTGAGTTTACCTTTTGGTCGTTGAACTCAGTCCCCATTTGCTCTTAAAAGCACAGTTTCAACATAATTATGGGGAAGGGAGTGTTTAGATAAATAGATTTCTAGTGTAGATTTTGATGTCAAGGAGGCAGAACCTGTGGATATAGTGGGTGGAGCTTTGAATAAGTAAAAATCACATTTTGCTTGTCCAGAGGTCTGTTGCTGTTGGCGGAGAAGCAGGAGGATTAGTAGAAGAGTTTCCCTGCCGTTCAGCATTTAGTGTTGTTTAAAGAGCCGATCTAGAATAAGAAGATTGTTGTCTGAGCAGAGCAAATTCTTGTCTGAAAGTTGAGGAAAAATGGCTAGTGGTAAACAAGAAACTTTGCTTCAGTCTGATTTTGATGTCTGTTTTGCTTATGCTGTGGGTTAATGTACTCTGTTAATTTACGTCTTATCCTTTTCCCTCTAACTGTAACAAGTCTATCTTGCCTTTTCTAATGGATTTTACAAAGAAAGATTTTTGCTCAGTGTTTGTCATCGTAAATTCTCATTGCTGCTGCTGCCCTCAAAAGGATTGTGTAAATGAGGTGGGTAAAAATTTCCAGTATATACAGAAGGTATATTGTAGTCATTTGATGATAGGTATAGAAAGTTTCAGTTCAAGTATTGAAATTGTTTACTTCAGAATGCTTTTTAAGATATTTGAAGTTTTGTAGTTTAGTTGAAGTATATTTTGTGTGAGGAGGAAGGAGGCTTTTCTCAATTCTGTGTGGTTAGGAAAAGTTTTATTTCGTGAAAGGATAGTTAAGTGTTACCGTAACACATTTGAAACTTAAGCTTTTAAGAAGCAAGTGCTGACAGTTTTTAAGAACTAGAACATTGAACGAGAGAATACCATATTACAACTCACTTTTCCAGCTGATTAGTTGGTAAACCATAAGTATATAGAATTCAAAGGAAAAGTCAGCGTCTATAAAATGCATGTGTATGTTTTTAGTTTTTCTTAATTTAAATAAAGCAGCATTTTTTATCTTGTATCAACTCTTGATGTGCCCTTGGGGAGTCACAATTGCTTTTTTTTTAATAGTCCGTTTAAGATTGCACAAAAGTGGCCTTTGTTTTTTGTTTTAAGAGAATGCATAATTTTTTGTAACCCCAAAAGTATCTTAAATGGATATACATTAGATGTTCAAGAAGTACTTTTGTTTAATGCAGAGAAACATGCTATTGTCCCATGTCAAAAAGCATAATATGGCACTACTGCCTAAAGAGAGATCCTGTGAATTACCAAAGAAAGAGAGAATATTTCTAGAGCCTGTGAGTTGCTAGCTCTGGAAGAATGGAGTGAGAGGATGTGTTTTTCATTAACTTAATTTTTCTTGTTTTCTTGTATGTAAAATATTAGCCCAATTTATCTACCTTAGTATTCTTTTCTGTTTTGTGTTTTTGAACCTCATTCAGAATAGATGAAGAAAACTGCTTTTCCAGCAGTCAGAACAAGACTGAAATAGGTCTGCATGTGGCTAAATCAGAGAATAAAGGAAAGGGGTGACATTTGGAGAATTTTTAGGCTCTAGTTATTGTTTGTTGAAGTATATGAACCTTGTTTTTAAGAAAAATATCAGTTATTAAAAAATACATTGATTTCTCTCATGTCTTAAGCACAAGAAGCCTATGAGTGTGAGAAGTATATCACAAGCTGTACTTGTTTATTTTTAAGCAGATTTGTGTTATATGTCCCAGATGACTTTTTTGTAGATCACTCTCAGGGTCAGTGAAGTTGCGTACTCATTTTTATGTTTTTGGGGTCATTTTTAATATACAATCCTTGTATATTCTTTTTTTTTTTTTTTGAGGAAGATTAGCCCTGAGCTATCATTTGTGCCCGTCTTCCTCTATTTTATGTGGGACGCCTGCCACAGCATGGCTTGACAAGCGGTGTAGAGGTCTGCACCCGGGATCCAAACCAGCGATGAACCCCGGGTCACTGAAGCAGAATGTGCTAACTTAACCACAGCACCACTAGGCTGGCCCCTACAATCCTTACATATTCTTGCGTCTTCCGAAATGATTCATAATACCTCTGCTAGATATTTTGATAATCCTGGCTTCTTGATGGTAGCTAACCGGTAAAATTTCTTCTTACCTTTCTCGTTATCTTAAGTGGGTAACAGTAAGCAGCCTTAATCTTTTAAAACTAGCTGGTGGCCTGGTAAGGTGTATCTCAGTTTTATTGGATACCTTGGTACGTGCAATACGTTTTTTAAGGCAGCAGTGGCATCTCAATATGTTGTATAGCATTGGTATGGAATTTTCTATACCTAAATCTTGGTTATACCTTGAGAAAGCAGCTTAACCTAGTAGATTCAGGGTGGTATATGATGCACAGTTACGGGTTTTGCTATTATGACCTTATATCTCATTTGTTCAACTAGTATTTCTATTTGTAAATAGGAATTCCTATTTGTAAAGTCATGAGTGTTGTATAGGTTTGCATGGGTAGGATTAATAAGAGGATTATTTATTTTTAAGGCTAACCAAGGATGAGAGCAGGTTTACCATGGATCTTGGTGATTATTTTTCAAGAGAATTCTTCACTTCCTTTTAACCCTAAGCTTTATTATCTTTGGTGATTGTCTTTGAAGTCAAAGATGGCCTTAGGTCAGCAAACTCAATAATTCAAAGAGCTTTCAACCTAGATACTACATTTGATTCTAGCTACCATGAGTATAGGTAGGTAAGTTGGACAGATTCCCCATTTGCTAGACAGGGAATCTGAAGCTCATAGCTTCTTCTTATCCAATTCACACTGAATTCAAGTATTCTGTTCCATCCCTTCATCTTTCGAATATGACTATGCTAAATTGAAACAGAAGAGTATTTTCATATAGTCAGTATGTGTGTGCTTTTATTAACTTAATATGTACAGTTTTACTGCGAGAAGGCCAAACTACATTCCCCTAAAATGCATGTGTTTATGGAAGAAGGAACATATTTCCTAATCATACTCTATATTCTCTCTACCTACTTTCCTGTAACATTTGGAATGTCTCTGCATGCAGAGGCCAACTGTGTGTTGCAAAGAACAGTCTTTCAGATAATTTTCTGCCAATAGTGAATGTTCTACAACTTAATATAGATTGCTCTTCCCATTATATTTATAAATAGCATCTTAAAAGTTTGCTTTTACACAGTTTTTCATGTTTATTGTGGAAAATTAAAAACAAATACAAAACAATCTCCATTGTTTCTACTACCAGAGAACTTTGAGTGTGCATGATTTTTTTCTTAAAATAGTTCTTAGTTCTGCTTGCTCAATTAAAGCAGCCTTTTCCTTCAGCAGCCTTATTTTCTTGTTTTCATTAGAATTACTATGTGAAGACAAAGACCAGTTGAGAAAACTTAGCTGGATTTGAAAACTAAGACTGAGAAAAATACAAATAGTAGTCTTTGTAGTCATTGCTCAGAAACGAACCTTTTAATTACATGGATTTAACTTTAGTGTCGGCCCTACTAGACAGCTCCTTGCTGTGGGAACTTAGCCCTAGAGGTAGAATCCTCCAAATCAGAACTTTTGAAGAATGCAGTGAGTAATTATAATGAGAATTATCCCACACAACTCTGACTTTCTAGAGCTAACCATTTGATGTATTTCATTTTGATCTATGAGAGGTTATACATTTCTGTGACTTATCAAATTATCATCATTAATTTTGTTTTAATACAGTCATGCATTGCTTAGTGATGGGGGTATGTTTTGAGAAATGTGTTGTTAGGTGATTTTGTCGTTGTGTGAGTATCAGAGTGTACTTAAACAAACCTAGATGGTATAGCCTACTACATACCTAGGCTACATGAGACTACCATTGTATATGCAGGTCCATCCTTGATCAAAATGTCATTATGCGGTACGTGATTGTGTATGTTGTCACTGAGACTGTAGATGATTAGAAGTTATTTTAACTTTTCTGCTCCCTCCCCCCTATTTCCCATTCCCTGCGATCTTTGTATATGAATTTATAGTGCCACTTGGACAGTACGCCAGTGTAGCTACTTCAGCTCAATCCGTATCATTAGATGAGGTGGAAATAGGTAATGAGACATTTTTTCCACACCACCTCTCAGATAGGAGTGTTTTGTTGCTTTTATGTCTTATGTATATTTTTCATACATTGTTGAAATTTTTATTTGCAAAGAATTTGCACTTTGTGAAGATTCTAAAATATCACTGTGATGCTATTTAGTATAACATGTAGTAGTGATAGTGAGTTTTCTTCTGAAATTGATTAGAAAACTTGTCTTTCATATAGGTCTGATATATCTCTTTCCATTTTATGTTTCATATGTACAAGACAATTGGCTCTTCAGTTATCATGCCAAACCAATCCAAATCCTTAACTCCTTCTGTACTTTTGACTTTATTAAAGGGTACTTTGTATAATAATAGAATACCTGCCAATCTAAGCGTGTGAATTTATGCTCACACATGGGTTGACTGTTCAAAATAGTTAAATGCTGTGTTGATTAATGTGTTAGAGAACAAGATTGAACAAAAAATCGTCTAACCGGGGCTGACCCCGGTGGTGCAGCGGTTAAGTTCGCATGTTCCGCTTCGGCAGCCTGGGGTTCGCCAGTTCGGATCCCAGATGCGGACATGGCACCACTTGGCAAGCCATGCCGTGATAGGTGTCCCACATATAAAAAGCAGAGGAAGATGGGCATGGATGTTAGCTCAGGGCCAGTCTTCTTCAGCAAAAAGAGGAGGATTGGCAGCAGATGTTAGCTCAGGGCTAATCTTCCTCAAAAAAAGGGAAGGGGGACAAAAAGATCTTCTAACCAATTAGAATATTTGGCCTTCTTTTTAACCAATAACTTCCTTTACCTGAAACAGCAGAAGATATTGACAACAGCCTAAATTTTTCCCTAGCCACCTATAGAGGCTGTGGAAGTTAAGTCACCCCACTATCTAACCATTCCTTATTGTTTTCTTATGGGAGCTAAATTGCCCTACCCAGCTCTGACTGCATAAATCAGCTCCTGCAGGCAAATCAGAAAAAAGGATGGTAAGAAGGCAATCTAGTAGAACCTTAAGAGGCAATAAAAATGAAAGTTCAAAGGCCCTGCATCCGTTAATGTGTATCTGTTGCTATTTTTATGATTTTCAGGGGGTGAAGCCAGCCAGTTTTGACAAAGTAGCAATTCCTGAAGTGAAGGAAATTATTGAAGGATGCATACGGCAAAACAAAGATGAAAGGTAAGTTGCCTCTTTTGTCCTGGGTATTGCTTAAGCAAAACCTAAAATGTAATATGCTCTGACTACAACACTCAATCTAAGGTATATTTAATGTTAGTTGTGATTAGTTTCTCCATTTATGTCACATAATATCTTTAAAAGTAGAATTCTTTCCATTGAAGGTAGTATTCATATTTGATATGCTGAAATTATGTATAATGTGGTGTAGTAGAGTTTGAGTAAACCAGAACCACCTTAAACATAGCTACTACAGTCAGGGAAAACTACTTGTAGCATCAGCGTGTTTTATAATACTCAGTAGCGTTCAGTCTCTAACACAGCAGATCTGTTCCTTAGTCTTCTACTCATTGAATTCTAAAAGGTGAAATAAAATCTTGGCTATTTAAAATCAAGTCAACTATACAAGTCTTGATTTGCTGTCATTACGCCAGAATTGAAGAAGAGCAAAACATCAAAATTCCTTTGAGTTAAAAGAGACGACTTCGTCCAAAGCTTAGGAGATCTGGCTTGGTCGTTTGTACTAACAGAAGACTTTTCTCAGAGGAGTAGCAAGTATCTGATCTGCCATATAGCTGATTCATCACCCATTAGGTATGGCAAAGGTCCAGTGTCTGTTTTTGAAAAATAATCTACCTTCACCATAACCCCTCAGCCTCCAAAAAAGAACAAATTAGACCAGCCAGTACAAATAAAAATTGTAAATTGAGCATAATCTACCTCCTGAAGAATGTAAGCAATCAGGTATATCAACCAAATTAAAGAATTCCATATCTTCACTTCTCCAGTCTCATTCTTTTCATAACCTTGTTATTTGGAAGAGCTTTTTAGTAGAAATTTAATTTGGGTTTCTAGTTTTATATACCCTGATTGGAAAGGAGAGTCCTTAAGACCTTTCTTTCTTTTTTGTTTTTTTTTTTCACTATAAACAAAGGAATATTTGTTTTGAGTCTTAGAACCTATTACTCTGTTTCTTTTCTGGATGAAAGTTTACCAGATTACTGGTATTTTGAAACCATTTATCTAAAGAAGATTATTCCACAATCAGACTTCTGCTTGCCTAGTACACAAATTGTTGAACAAGGAATTGAGAGAATTTATTGGGGTAAATAAAGATTGCTATAGTAGAAGGTATTGAAAGATAGCTAATTGGATATTGGTCAAGGATCAGATGAGATCATATACATAGGAGGATTTTTGTTACCTATAAATGTTAACTATTTTTGTTAACTATAAATAAATATATATATAAACTATATAAATGATTATGTGGCATTTTGAAGCTATGATATTCTATGTATTGCTGTTATTAGTACACTTAACTAATATGAGATTAGATCATTAGATTAAAAAAGGATCATTTCAGCTTTATTCATAAATGAGATTGTTATGATGTTCTGTAACTTAGAGTGAAACTCTATAATCACTATTCAAATGGAGCAATGTAGAAATGAGTTATAAAATTTCCCTCATTTTTCTTTTCACAGTCTTTTTTCATTATTCCAAGCATAACAAATATTAGTCACACTTGAAAATTATCTTTTCAATCTAATAGGATTTTGTTTTTGTTTCTTTTCCCTCTCTTTGGAAGATATTCTATCAAAGACCTTTTGAACCATGCCTTCTTCCAGGAGGAAACAGGGGTACGGGTAGAATTAGCAGAAGAAGATGATGGAGAAAAGATAGCCATTAAATTATGGCTACGTATCGAAGATATTAAGAAATTAAAGGGAAAATACAAAGACAATGAAGCCATTGAGTTTTCCTTTGACTTGGAGAGAGATGTGCCAGAAGATGTTGCTCAAGAAATGGTAAATTAACACTAATCAGCTGTTTAAAAATTGTTGCAGATTTATATACATTGATATTGTTTAGTAAAAAAGCATTTTATGAGGCAGTATGTATGGCATATCCCACTGATATAAAATTGTGTTGATTAATGGGCCCCAAATTATTTTTATTTAAGGAAAAGATCTACAGACATAGATATGTATAAGTATGGATACATGAGTGGATTAGATAGATAGATAGATAGATAGAACAAACTATAATGCATTCTGAAGTAATTTTGAAAGTGGGTAAGGTTGAATGATTCCTAATTTATATAAGCCTATTTAGTTAGAATGACAAATTATGTTTTCTAAATATTAATACATTAGCCTTTGATCAGTCATCTGGATAAACTGTATAAATAGATCGTAAATTATTTTTACTTTGAAGGGAGTTTTCAAGATCAATTTTTAGTTGGCAGCCTTTGGTGAATCATTTTTTGAAGGATGTCTAAAAGACTACTTTTCAAGAAGGAAGTACTTCACCAATTTTAGGCTTGCTATAGTACCTAAAATAGCCATTACTATGCAAAGATACAGACTATCTCTATTAGAATTTATAAGAACCATTTAGTAGTAGTTGCCTCTGAGAAGTAGTCAGGTATGAAAGAGATTCTTATTTTTAATTTTTAGTTTTTTATAACTGTTTGAGAGGTTCCTTTTTCCCCCCCTCCCAAAGACCTAGTACCTAGTTGTGTATTCTAGTTTTAAGTTCTTCTAGTTCTTCTATGTGAGCCACCGCCACAGCATGGCTACTGACAGATGAGTGGTGTGGTTCCACGCCCAGGAACCACACCTGGGCTGCCAAAGTAGAGTGCACCGAACTTTAACCACTAGGCCATCAGGGCTGGCTGTGTTTTGTTTTGTTTTTTTTTTTAACCTTCTTACTTTTACCACAGTTGTTTTATCTAGTTAAGTGGTTGCCTAGTGAAAGGAAGTAAAAGCAACAGAAGTTAATGGTTACATATAAGCAGGAAATTGCATAAATAGAATAGAAGGAGCCTTATTTGGTTTAACAACTTTGATTTTTAGGTTCCTCACTGTTTTGTTATTGTAAAGAATAAAGATACATCCATCCTGTGAGTCTCTACAAAGATGATGGGGAAATGCATAACGCAAACCAGTACTTTCACAGTTTGGTTAAGACCAGTCTTTAGAGAATTCTTTCTTCTCTGTCTTCTCTACTTTTCTCTCCAAAAGTACCTTTTTTGTTTTATATTTGCTTTGTTTTCTTTTAATATTCCACTGCTTCCTAATATGCACCCTTTTATACGGTAGGTAGAGTCTGGGTATGTCTGTGAAGGTGATCACAAGACCATGGCGAAAGCCATCAAGGATAGAGTGTCATTAATTAAGAGAAAACGAGAGCAGCGGCAGTTGGTGCGGGAAGAGCAAGAAAAAAGAAAGCAGGAAGAGAGCAGTCTCAAACAGCAGGTGGAACAACAGTCAAGTGCTTCCCAAGCAGGAATCAAGCAGCTCCCTTCTGCTAGCACCAGCGTCCCTGCTGCCTCAACCACTTCAGCTTCAGTTTCTACACAAGTAGAACCTGAAGAACCTGAGGCAGATCAACATCAACAACTACAGTACCAACAGCCTAGTATATCTGTGTTATGTAAGTATTTGGGACGTGAACAAGTATGCTAATGATACTCCTCATTGACTTATCTTCTTATTCCTCATTTTACACTGGCCTCTTGGTTTTGAATTATGAATCCAACATATCAGAAGTTTGAAATGGTTGCCTTCTACCTTTTCATTCTAAGGTCCATGAGTAACCAAATAGAAGGGTTGGACGATGAGGAAACGTCATTAGTAAATAGAGTAATTCTATAGGTTCTAATATCTTAGAAGTTCCGATTTGTAGATTTCTACTTTTCACAATTCCTTAAAAGAAAATGTAATTAATAATGAAAAATGAGCAAGTTTATCTTAGCCACTTATAATTGAACCCGTTAATTTGGTTCAACTCTTAGTAAAGCTGAATAACTTTACTAGTTTCTAGCTTATAAGCTAGAAACTAATGAGACCATTAGTTATTAATTGAACTACCTGCTTAATACTAAGAACCCGTTGGTCTCCAAAGTTAAGATTTTGAAAGCTGTGTCAAACTTAAAGCTGACTAACACCATTCCATTGTCTTTCCCTTAATCTTCAAGTAATGAGTATGCGATAGCCAGGGGATTTTTTTTAAAAGACATTAAAACTTTTTTCCAATGGATCCCTCATTTAAACATAGAAATCTACTCAGTAAAGTAAGTAATAGTCACTTTTTATTTAGTTCAGATCTGTGCAAAGATAAAACTAATTAACCCTGAAGTCATGGTTTTGTGATGGGAAAATGTGAATCTCCTTTTTGTAATTTGTCTCTCTCTCTCTGTTTTTTGGCAATTCATTTCTCCTTCAGCTGATGGGACCATTGACAGTGGTCAGGGATCTTCTGTCTTCACAGAATCTCGAGTGAGCAGCCAACAGACTGTTTCTTATGGTTCCCAACATGAACAGGCACATTCTACTGGCACTCTCCCAGGGCATACAGCTTCTGTTGTCCAAGCACAGTCTCAGCCCCATGGGGTATATCCACCCTCAAGTATGGTAAGTAACTGCATAGGAGAGTGTAAGCCTGAAATGAGAGCCAATAGATAATGTGTTAAATGCAAATTCTTCCTACTATCCAAGGAACAGCATGAGTATGAAGCAGAAAATATAAATGGTGTATTTCTAAAGGAATTAGGTTTATTATAGAGTATAATTGGAGTGGTTCACACAGAATAGAATCTATGCAGTAATGTGTGGGAATCAGCTGAACTTCCTATGTGGAGAAACTATGTACAAGATTAGACTAATCTGCATTCAATTAAAGATAATGCTCTCTTTAGCACTTGTTGAGACTATTCAAAGCAGCATAAGTTGGACATGAAAATGGTTTGGGAGTGGGGATGAGAAGAGTTTTTCAAAAGCTTACTTATTAAAAGCATTACTAAGTATTTTCTGTAAGATTTTTTTATTGTATAAAACACAGGTAAGACCTTCAAATGATTATAGAATGCTGCATGTGAGTACTCTAGAGTGAAGAAATCCTTTATTTGTATGACCGTTTAATTTAGCGCTTGTGTTTAATCATCAGTTGCTATGCGTGTTCCTGCCTTAAAGTCTGTGTTGGACACAAGTTCCTTCCCCAGTATATGTTCATTTGCTTTTTCCCTTTATTTGGTATGTGTTTTATTACTGATTTATTTTCTGAATCAACTTATGGAGATTATTTACTGAATTATTTTATGTATTTTTAATATATATGTATACATACACACACATACGCATGCACATACACACAATTCTTACTCCATGTTTTATATTAGCCACTCTTGCTTCTCATATAGAAAATGTTAAAGTAGATCATCAGATAATGCCACATTTCTTTTGTTGACCCTCCATAAGTCTTCAGAGGTAAATAAAATACATGAGCTGCCTCAGGAAGCAATCAGAGAGTAACTGGTCACTGTATAGCACTTGTTTAGTGAGATCTTTAGGCAGAAAGATATTCCCTCTCTCTCAGAAAGCTTATAATCTGAATTTTGTGGAATTCTTGCTCTTCATTAAATGAAAATCTTTCTCTGTTAAGAAAATACTTCTACTTGCTCTTGTCTTTTATTCTACAGCTTAGAGTAAAAGACGTTTATTTGAGTCCATTCATCAGTCCTGCGTTGGCTAGGTCTCAAGGTAATTGGCCACAGTAACACTAGGAAAACTGCTAATGCACTGATGTTTTAACAGTCTACTTTTTGACCTTTAAAATAATTAGGTAGGGTAGAAGAACTTTATAAAGACTATATAGAGATATTTCTCTGATCTGACGATTATTATTTGTTGGCATTTCTTGTCAGTTTCTACTGTTGTTCTGATTGATTGTTTTCTGGATCATCATAACTAGATTTTTTAAAAACTATTTTTAATCTCTTGGCTTTCCTCATCACAGGGTTATGAACCTTGGGTCTCTATTTTAGAAAAGGAAATGGAATGATCATTTATGAAGATTATAAATATTTGAGCCACAAACATAGCTATGTTTATTGATACTCTAAAAGCAGACTGTTAATGACAGTCTTGCCTTGTAATGATAATATTTTGTGGCGGTATCATGAAGAGTTACTAAACATTGAGGGTTTTTTGAAATTTTATAATTCTGTTCCTTTCGTATTCTAGAAGGAATTTACTGTGGCTTACAGTAATGTATCAATTATAAGTGGAATTTTAAAAATTAGGATAAAGGAGAAACAAGGGTGAAGAAAAACAGAACCAGGAATGAAGCTAAGTAATGATATGATGATACTTATATACTTGCTACCAGTAGGCCACAAATTTGACTCAAAGCATTCTATGCAGCCAGTTTGGGAAAAGAAGATGTAATTAGTTACACAATTCACAGTACCTAAAAGGAAATAACAGACTTCCTCACGACAGCCTTCAGTGTTAGATGTACTGCTTTGTAGCTGTATTAAAACCTTTATGTTAAGATCCCTCAAATTTTGTTAACCTAAGTTGAATCTCTGATATGCCTGAAAAAATTTTTAAGTTATCCTTTAGAGATTCACATTTAAAATATTTTTCTCTTGACTACTTTAATAGAAATACAGACTGTTTCCTGTATCTATTGTGAGTTACTTCTAGAAAGCTAATGCTTTTCCTAGTAGAGGTTACTTTTTACCTGTACAGATAAAGATAGGCAAGTGAGATAAAATACTGTAAGCCAACAGCTTTTTTAGTCTGAAGCCTTCTAAAATAGAATTGAGAAGCTTTTTCTGATGTTTCCAGAGCTCCTGCAAAGTAACCTAGTCTGAAAATCTTCTACATCTTATAAGGTACATTAAACTAATAGAATTCATTCTTGTTTGATCTTAATAAGTTTATGGAAACTACAAGCCAATAGTCATTGTTTTCCCTGTGTGTTCTGCTACCTCAGTTGGTCAGTCTTTCTTATTCAGGCACTCATAACAATTGATCTTATTTCAGAATACTTAGGACAATAGTTGATCATTATCGTGATTGTTCATTAAAAAAACCTGTGCTTGACCAACAGTCTAGAGAGAGTAGTGGTGATCTGCGAGGTGTGCTTTGTGGAATTATATCTCGCCTCAAAAAAGTTGGCTTTGTGGAATTTGGGGAGGATGAAACATTTTTATGTCAACTATACCCTGTTATCATTGTACATTTGGTTATTTTGTTTTCAAGGTACTGTGTTTTTCATGTGTGTGTTTGTTTTCTGTTTAGCCTCGTCGCGGCCGTAGCATGTCGGTTTGTGTTCCCCATCTTTCTGCTGTTCCCTTTCTGTCCCGCATCTCTCCCAGTGCTCCTTCCACCCCACCACCAGTGCTGTCTGCACCTCTTTGTCCTTCCCTCCTTCGGACTGCCCCTGAGGAAACTTTTGCCGAAAAGCTTTCTAAAGCATTGGAGAGTGTCCTGCCTATGCACTCTGCCTCTCAGCGCAAGCACCGACGCTCCAGCCTGCCTTCCCTCTTTGTCAGTACTGTATGTAACAAACTTCCTGACAAATGAAAATTTATTACCAATGAATACATCCAGGCATCAAGAATTTTAATAAAAATTATATAAAGAACAGAACTTAACTTAGTAATATGTTATGCTTTTAGGATACCAGTTCTTCCTGTAGGACACTTTTTTGTTATAAGGCTTTAAAGAGAAAAAACAGCAAGGAGGTAATGAGAAAGAATGCTTGTAACACCCTTGGCACATATCAGTGGGTGCACAGTAAAATTTAACTATAATAAAATATTCTCCTATCCCCCAGTGACATATACAAATCTTTGCATTTTCATATCCTAGTAAAGAATATGTGTATTATTTAGTTTTAAACTTATTAGCTTAATCAAAAGCAAATTTTCGCTTTATCAGACATTACTCAAACACATTTTCTCTCACTTTATTCTAAAGAGAAACTGATGAAGCTGGATGAATCCATTTTTTCCCATAGTCAGTGAAGAATAATTGAAGAGTGAAAATTGGTTTTAATTTGCTAGCTGTTTAAAACGCTGTGTCAGCAAACTAAAAGGCCACATGATGTTCCTTCATGGAAGTTTTTCTTCTTAGTTTGAGTAAGGTGGGACCTTAACGCTAATGAATACATTAAGTACACATATAGTACGTATGATTTTCTTTGGCCCCATTCATGTCTATAAATGACTTATCTTTTAAGGTTGTTTTAAATACTGTGGGACCTTGCTGCTGCTTCTCCAGATAGAGAATATAGTTAACATTTTGATCTAGCGATCCCAAAATCTTCAGATTTTTACCCAGGAGAATGATTAACTATATACTGCTTTATGGCTTTGGGCTACTCAAATAAACAACAGTAAAATAGAGCATTTTGATTCAAAATAGAAACCTTTTAGTTGTTGTGAGGAAGTAACAGTTGAGCCGTTTGCTCACTTGATGGGGTCTAGCCTATTGAAAAAATGAGACTGATCTACTCTTTTAAAAAAGGGTCCATGAAAGTGAGCTATTGCAGTGTACACTGCTTTTGGCAAGGTATGATTCTAAATTTAGAGTCTTAAATCTAGAACTCCTGTGAACAAAAAGTGCTGTTAAATCAAGTCAGCTATTATTTATATTATCCTTTTCACCTAATTTGAACACCAAATTATTCAACGCTTAACTAGGATCAGAAAAGTGGGCATTCATTGATTTGGCATCTGGGATATGTTTCGTGTGGTAAAATTAACTGCATCTGGTTTGGAATAGACAGGAAAGACATTTCTATCACTTGTCAAGTTGTGTGTTTTACTATCCACCAAAAATCTCTTTTGATTCTAGTTAGAAGGCATGCTCTTAGTTGATAAGAAAGTAACACTGAAGCCCCTAACACAGCACAGCATAATAAGAATACAGAATATAGAAATACTTTATACAATAACTTAAATTGAAGCACATTTCTTATGGTATGAAAATTGTTGGACTTACTGTCTTCCTTTAACTCTAACTCTTCCTTTAACTCTTTTTCCACTGATGTAATTTACATTGTCTTAAGAATGAGCATATTAATTGTGGGTAAAAACAGAATAACTACTTAGTTAAATTCTTCCATTTCCTTTGAAAGAGGAAAGTTGTGAAAAAGCAGCTCTTATCTAATGCAAAGAGTCTCACAAAATAATTTTATTGACCCTGGATGTATTTAATGGATTTTTACTATGCACATAATTTCCAAAAAGCATTGTTATTTCTTTATTAATTATAAATTTGGTGTAACCATTTCATAGGGTTACACAGAGCTAGCTACCCAGTTGTGCATGTCTAATGTAATTTCACATATGAATGTATGAATTACTTGTCTTATTCATGTTGATACAGCCTCAGTCCATGGCGCATCCGTGTGGGGGGACCCCAACATACCCAGAATCACAGATATTTTTCCCAACTATTCATGAACGTCCAGTTTCTTTTTCACCACCTCCCACCTGTCCACCGAAGGTGGCCATTTCCCAGCGACGTAAGAGCACCTCCTTCCTGGAAGCCCAAACTCACCACTTCCAACCCTTGCTGAGGACTGTTGGCCAAAATCTTCTTCCACCTGGTGGCAGCTCAACTAACTGGACACCAGAGGCCATAGTTATGTTGGGTACTACAGCCAATAGAATAACTGGAGAGCCATGTGAGATACAGGTCCATCCTATGTTTGAACCAACTCAAGTTTACAGTGACTATAGACCTGGACTAGTACTATCAGAAGAAGCTCATTATTTTATTCCTCAGGAAGCAGTGTATCTAGCTGGGGCACATTACCAGACCCAGGTGGCAGAACAGTATGAGGGTATTCCATACAACTCACCAGTACTGTCAAGTCATATGAAACAGATACCTGAACAGAAGCCAGTACAAGGGGGCCCTACCTCAAGTTCTGTCTTTGAATTTCCATCTGGACAGGCTTTCCTGGTAGGACACCTTCAGAATTTAAGATTAGATTCTGGATTGAGTCCAGGATCTCCCCTCTCTAGTATTTCTGCACCTATCAGTACAGATGCTACACGTTTGAAATTTCACCCTATCTTTGTTCCTCATTCCGCGCCCGCTGTGTTAACTCATAACAATGAGAGCAGAAGCAATTGTGTTTTTGAGTTTCACGTTCACACTCCAAGCTCCTCTTCAGGAGAAGGAGGAGTTTTACCTCAGCGTGTTTACCGAAATCTGCAGGTTGCAGTGGACTTGAATCAGGAAGAACCACCTCCTCAATCAGTTGGATTACATGGCGGCCTGCAGCCTGTGACTGAAGAACAGCATAATTACCATGCCCCAGAATTGACCGTTTCTGTGGTAGAGCCTATCGGACAGAACTGGCCAATAGGAAGCCCAGAATATTCCAGTGATTCCTCACAAATTACTTCTTCAGACCCCAGTGATTTTCAATCACCTCCCCCTACAGGGGGAGCAGCTGCACCTTTTGGCTCTGACGTCTCATTACCCTATATCCGTCTGCCTCAGACAGTGTTACAAGAATCCCCACTTTTCTTCTGTTTTCCCCAAGGAACCACATCTCAGCAGGTTTTATCTGCCTCAGTTTCTTCAGGAGGATCCGCACTCCATCCACAGGTTATAGGAAAACTTCCACGATTCTTTTAAACTGCCTTACCATTACATTTAATTTTTCTATCCCTCCTTTCCATTTATGAGGAATATTATTTAATTTTATTAGTAGAGTTTCTCCATTTGGGGGGGATTATAAACTGCTTGTATTTAAGAACCAAACAGGAGAGAGAAGCTGCCTAATATGTACAGAGAGAAGCTTACCTATAATATGTGCAAACCCTTGGAAAAGAGAACACAAAAACTAGAATTTTAGTCACTTGTCATAATTCTATTCATATGTAGATTATTTTCAATTAGTAATGAAAATGCACATGTCTGTAATGTAAAGTTGACTCATCATTGATTATTTACAAATACTAATGCGAAATATTTCTTTCTCCCTAGAGACAAATATGGTTAGTTTTTTATAAAAATAGAAAGGTTAGCATTTTTTTTCTGTAAAATGAAAAGAATGGAAGATAGGGAATACTTTTCTTTTCCCTGGTAGTATTAAGAATACACAAAATTTTCATTAGTGTGGAAACATCTTAAAAGACAGAAAAAGAAAACATCTTAGGAATTTGTCTTAACAAATGAAGAGGTCTTTTTAAAATGGAATTTAGTCAAACGAGCCACTGTATTATATGTCCAAGTAAAATGTTAATCCCTGAAATTGACTGATTGTAATTTTTAGCAGCTAAGTTATAATCTAGAGTGGGTGGTAGGGTTTTGTTTTGCTTTAAGAATTTGTCATATATGTTGCAAGCTAAAGAATATTAGATATCTTAGGCCTTGGTTTTTTCCTCAAACTTAAATCTTGTTATTTATGTCTATGAGCATATGTACTCTCGCACAAAAAGACTAATGGACATAATAGGATTCACGAAGTGGAGTCAGTATTAACTATTTCCTATATTCCTTTGATATATTTTATTAAATGTGTAAGTCTTATAAAATCTATATAGGAGACTTTGCAGTTATATATTCAAGACATCATTTGGATCTTTTAAATATTCCACTCTTTTGTAAAGTAATATATGTTCTTCTTTGTACTTTCTTCCTATGTTCTTCCCCCATCAGGGGCATAACCAACTCTGAAAATGTACAGAAAGTATCAGTTAGAATAGTACCAAGAAACAGGGAGATCTAGAAACTTGAGAAGTATACTGCAGAAGCATGCAGTATATTCACATTGATACACTAGTTGTCAGTCTGTGCTGTAAATCTTAACGTACTACCAGCCATTCTCCTTCAGATTTTCTGAAGTAAAATTTCAAATATCAGGTAGTTAATTTACAGACATATTGCAGAAAGAATGAATACTTACAGTGGTTAAGATGCAGTGGAATGGGATGTCATATCCAAGCTAGCTTCAAGGAAACCCCTCTAAACTGAAATGGAACAGCAAAGGTGGGCCTTTTCATTTCCTTAATTTACCTATCTTTCCTGCATTTATTTCTCACTTATTTTAACTTTGACTTCTTCTAGGTTAGGGTTTCCCAAATTCAACACTACTGATGTTTTAGGTTGGATAATTCTTCATTGTGGGTGTCTGTTCTATGCCTTGTAGGATGTTTACCAGCATCCTTGGCCTCTCCCTACCACATGCCAGTAGCAGCCACCTCCCCCAGTTGTGACATCCAAAAATGTCTTCATATTGCCAAATGTCCCCTTAAGGGAGGGGGGCAAAATCACTCCTGGTTGAGAACCATTGCTCTCTGTACTTGGCAGTTAATGATGATAACAGATTTTTTACCTTTTTCATAAAAGTCATCATAGTACTACAAGAAGTAGCAGAAAGAATCAAATAAGCATTATCAAATACCCTTTTTTCTCTAATTGTTCAGATACAGAGTTTTTTCACATTGATAGTCTTATTACTTTTTTCCTGGTTATTATATTTTCAGTAATAATTTTATTACAAATCTTATAATATTTTAGCCAGCTAAAGTTGTAGCCTGAGCAGCAGTGGTAGGTTAGGTTTTAAGCATCAGTGGTTTTTGAATGGGATCAGAATATGTTCTGTGATAGGATGCTTCTCTAACCTTTCCTTACAAGAGGTGCCCCAACAGTGTCTCCCATACATCCTTAATCAAGCTAATGTTTCATTTTGCTCAAGCACACTCTCAGGAGTTTAAATATCTATTGCAAAAGCCTGATCTCTCTGTGCATTTACCTTAGGGCTTCTCTGATTTGTTGTATTCACTTCTTTCCTCCAGGCACAGGGGCAGAGCCAGGGTCAGCCATCCTCAAGTAGCTTAACAGGCATTCCATCCTCCCAGCCCATACAACATTCTCAGCAGGTGAGAACAACTCATTGCTACATTTTATGGATTAGCAGTAGCCAAAACACTGTTTTATATCTTTCACGATTTAGATTCCTGATGTAAATAGCCTGCTAAATTTTTGAAAGGAAAATAAAGAGAAATAATATTCCTTGTGTCCAGTACCATTTTAGAGAATCTCTTTTATTTAATGTATTTTTGAACAATCTGCTAGATTAGACATATATTGAAATTCAAAAGAAGCATTGTTACTGATATGTTATAACTTATCTGCCTTCTTAAACAGATGATTCTACACATAATTTAATAGTACAAAGAATACCAATTTTCTTTCTACTTTCATAACTTTTTATGAGCATTTTGCCATCACTTTCATTCTGCTTGACTCTGACAATACTACACTCCTTTGTAATTATTTCTAATCTGTGGGATGGAGTATCAGATTTTATGCTAAGAGGCACTGAATGAAAGCCTAAGAACAACTACTTCATGAACTTTTAAAATTTATTTTAAACTTCTGATTTGGGGAATTTGTTTTCAAAAGTTCAAGGAACTCAAGAGGTTAATACAATGCTGATGTATTCAACAGCAAAACTGGTAATTCTAAAATTAATTATCTATGGTTCATCACTCATATTAGTTAATAGTAATTATTTGCGTGAGAATAATGCTTTTTTGGGCACAATTGAATATTTATTCGCTGTTTCAAATAAAATTTGTAGCCACTACACAGGTCATAAAAACTTCCCAATGAACTATTTCATTGATAGTTCTCTACGAAATGTGTTTTTGAACCACCAAATTATGAATTGGCTTCTGTTTCTATTAATTTTTGAAACAAAACTTTTAATTCTTAATACAGATGGTCTGCTTCCAGTCCAGTGTGTGATCAGGTAGTCATTTGATACTACTAAGATTAAGATGTTCATTCTATAAGATTAATTTGGTTATATATACATTTACTCTGTGACAAACACCTCTATGTTATAGAATTTAAGGGCTGGGAATTATGTACTTGTCTTGGTCCTGCCCTTTCTTCCACATAAGTATCTGAATCTATATATAATTATAGTTAAGTTCAAATAGTCACATTTTTGCCAACCTTAACAAATTCTATTTTAATTAAATTAACAACCCCAAATAAGAATACAAATTAAAAGTTAACATAAAGCTAATTGAGAACAGAAGCACTATCTTGGGTACTAGTCTCCTGATTTGCTTTTCTTTGGACACAGGCCAACACCAATAAACTGAGCAAATTTAAGTGTGTGCTTTGTTTTTCCTTTTCCAAAGGAATTTGTTATATGTCTAGTATTTGAGCATATATATATGTATACTTACTACCAAGTGAAGAAGATAGTGAAATAAGTCACTGAGTTCAGTAGTGAGAAAAGTGTGTGGGAGCAAGGGAGGGCAATTCCATAAATGGTCAAGTTAAAAGAATTAGGTAGTTGACCCTTCTGAGGGAAAATATGGCTAAATGGTGATCTCTACATTACAAACAAAAATTAATTTGTTTCAGTGATGCTTTTTTTTTTGATACAGTTTATTTTGTGACTTATTTTCAATTTATGCCATCTAGAATAATAACTTTTCCAGAGTCACATAGCCAGTAAGTGGATAGAACTAAAAATTCGAGATTTCTAGAATAGTGTTCTTTTTTCTGTATTAAAGTTCTACAGGGACTTATATTCTAAAAAGGTACCCAAGAACCTGCATTTATTTGTTTTAGCTACTGGGGTTTCATATAGAAAAAAGAAAAGTTGTAAACCTTCTATACTATATGGGTAGAGTCTGTCTATTTTTAGATGTGATTTTTGTTTTACATACTGTCAGGTCCCAAAGCCCACCTTAGGGAACCATATTTCTAGTTTTATTACAGTGAGGAAAGAAATGTACTTTAGCTGAAATTTACTTTATTTCATGGGTTTCTGGAATATAATGAATAAAAGATTCCTTTTTTATGTTTTTATCAAGAGTGCCTTCTAGTGGTTGCTGTATCTTAGTAAGGTACCAAAAATAGCTTCCTCCTGCTGGAAAACTTTTTTTCCAGCAGGAGGAAGCCGGAAGCAAAGTCACGAGCTAGCTTACTTACTTAATAATTTCTTCCATAGGGCGCATCTAGAGTCTTCAGGTATTTTTTAATTTTCTGTTCAGTGAGGCTCGTAAACATTTTTTTCATCAAGCACCCGTGTCCCACAGATAGTACACAGTCAGCGTAGGCTGTTTGAACTGGTTTCATGAGACAAGTTTATGCAAAATATGATGCCAGCTGCTATGCTAAATAATACCTGTTTGGCTGAAGTGTTGACTATTAGCCAATGTAAATTGTGCACAAAAAAATCACTATATACTCCTGGCCCACACAGAGGTGCCACTTCTCCCTGAATACTCTAAGGAATAACTGGCATACATGCTTCTCAATTAATTTAGCAGAGTAAAGGAATAGGTCTATAAAACTGCTCATTTTTGACAGTCCTCACCCCCTACAACTAATTAAACAGTTTTTTCCTTAAATGAGTTTGTCCTCTCAAGGGCCATGTTCTAGGCACTGAGGATCTGCCAAGATGGACCAGATATGACTACTTTCAAGGAACCTAAATAATCTAGTAAACATATATGTCAACTCCTACAAAACAATAATAACAGTTAACATTATATACAATTTCAAACCACTTTACCTATATTTACCTTTTATTTAATCCTTATATGAGCCCTATAAGTATAGATATTATCATTCTTTCTGTTGTATAGACGGGAAAGCTGAGAATAGATCTAAAGAAGCTGAGTAGTTTACCCAAGCTTACACAGCTTAAAAGAGAATCTAAATCCAAGTCGCTTGACTCCACAACTCACCATTTAACTGCTATACAATTATGTCATAGAAGGAGAGAAATTACATCTCGTCCGAGCAGGGTGGGTGATATCAGGAAGGCGTTATGAAAGAAGGAGCATTTGAGCTGGTCTCTGATTATAAGTTAGACTCAGAGGTAAGAATAAAAGACTATTCTAGGCCAAAATTTTTAAAAAGGGCAATGTTAAGCAAGGTAGAAGGCACAAAGGTAGAAAAATGTGAGTCAGAAACAAACTTTTAGTTCAGTTTAGCTAGAACACAAATAAGTCAAGGTAGACGTTCAGGAAAGAGCTGGTTGAATCTGAGTCTTGATGTAAGCATGGTTCTGCATTAATGGGGGTTGGGGTGAGGTAATTATATGCCCAAATATAAGGTGAGGATTTTTCTCAAATTTATCCCTTTCCCTTAGTAAAGAAGGGAATCACCATATTCAAACCTTTATCATACTTTCATATTTCAGGGCTCTCACTGTCTTTCATTTTGAACAATAATAAAAAAAAAAGTTACTGGAATAAAATGAAACTGATGAGAACAAATGTGTCTGTAAGGACCTTAAATAGTGTATGTAGTTGGAAACTTTTATAGACAATATTTGACAGAATTGTTTTTAAAATAAAAGCCAAGAAATTAAACATAGACTTGGTCCTTTTATTAGGGGGACAACTTCACTATTCCAGGTTCTGTACGTCACTGTAAACGGCTTATTTAAAGATCACTTTTAGGAGTTAATGCAAAGATTATATGAATATAAACCTATAAGACAAATGCAAAAAAATCCAGATATCCTAATATTATTCAAACAGATGCTTGTCACTGCAAATCTTACCTCAAGACAGAACTTAAAAGGAAAGTCTTATATTATGCTCCAGAAAACTAGAGCATTCATAGTGTAGCTCCAGTGAAGATAAAGACACTGGTGTATTGCATGTGAAGAGTTTGAATGAGGGAGGAGGAGCAGTATTTCTAAATTAATATATTTATGTAATATGCAGTCTTATTTAAGTATGTAAATTAGTGACAGATAATTGTAGATATTTCCGTGTGAATTTCCTGAAGTTTAAATATATTCAAGTTAACGAAAAAGGTTTTCTAGCTTTTAGTTCTTTCTCAGTAGGAAAATGGGGAAATTGTCTTATGTTCACAGTTGCCTTCTGGTTGGAGACATATGATATATCTTAGTTGCTGAAATAAATTTTAGGTAACTCAACAGCCATGTGTTCCTGATTTTTTTGAGTTAAAATGAGTACATTATTAGAAATAATTAAATAAAAGTAAAACAACCATGACTACTGTCACCATTATATTTCAGGATTCTATTTGTGACTTTAATTGCTATAATAAGAAAGAAGTAAGGAATAAATATCAGGAGAGCAAAAATATTATTTGCAGATTATCAGCTAACAAAATCTAGGATACTCCTTAAAGTAACTAGATACATAATAAATATACAAACAAAAATAAATAAGTCCTGGGAATGCACTGTACAGCATGCTGACTATAGTTAATAATACTGTATTATATATTTGGAAGTTGCTAAGAGAGTAGATTTTAAAAGTTCTCATCACAAGAAAAAAATTTGTAACTGTGTGCAGTGATGGAATGTTAACTAGACTTATTGTGATGATCATTTTGTAATATATACATATATCAATTCATTATGTTATGTGTCAGTTATATGTCCATTTAAAAAAATATACACACACAGAAACAAATAGCTTATCTTATACCATCAGTAACCAATTAGTTGTATGGACCAAGACATATGTAAAAGATTATTGATTGTAGCATTATTTTAAGTAGCAAAAAAAAGTCAAGAAAAGAAAATGTTCATCATTAGGATATTAATGCCATTGATAAATGAAAATAGCATGTTAGAAAACAGTATTTATAGAATGGGCATGTTTATGTTTTGTTTTAACAAAGAAAAATATACTTGTGTGTAAATGACCACTTATGCATAGAAAAAAAAATCTGTAAAGGTGATCCATCAAACCACTAATAGTGATTGCCTCTGGAGAAATGGGGGTGGGGTATTTTCATTTAACTTTATAATCTGATATATTGGTTAAAATTTTTATTACAAACAGGTATTGTTTAGTATTAAAAATTAATTTTAAATTAGTTATAGGTATTAGAGACTTGAAAGTCAATTATGAAGTTCAGATTTTTGTGAGGCAAGAGGGAGCCATTAATTTATTACAATATTTAGTGTTTGGGTACAATTATGTGCCATGCGTTAAGTTTAGGTGTGTTATACCAGAATGCCTAGCTTATGGTTGATTCCCAAATGTCATTCCTTTTGCCCTACTTTGAGTTGAATGATAGCATCCTTGTTTTCAAAGAAGGAAACCTCATTTTGGCAGTAAAATGAGCAGTCTCTAAGTTACTACAGCCAGTAAATGGCAAAGCTAAAATTCCAAGTTCCATGCTTTCTTCACTGTTTTGTAGCTATAGTTAGAGGCATTCTTCAAGCAAATTAATTGTACAGTTGATAAAACAGATTAAGGGAAAGAGATTAAAGGAGGATATTGGATTAGTTTAGCATAGGACCAAAATGAGAGCTGATATCAAGAAATAGAAAATAGAACTGATACCAAGAAATAGAAAAAAGGGAGGAGGAGAGAGGATCTATTTGGATATGCTATCTAAAGGTCTTTCTAGGTAACCTACTGTTGGGGTAACTCAAGTTTAGAAACACTGATTAGTTGTTCTCGGTGTTGCCATCACAAATAAAGACCACCAGCGGGAAAAGAGAAATGTAAAGGGGAATTGATGAATTTGGGTTTGTGCATATCTTGATTACTAAAATTGTCATCGTTTACAGACACTTAACGGCTTTAGGCAAACACGTTTCCTTAGAAACATGCTATTAAGGACTTGAAATACAACTGAATGATTATGTTTTATCCTCAGCAGCAAGGAATACAGCAGACAGCCCCTCCTCAACAGACAGTGCAGTATTCCCTTCCACAGACATCAGCCTCCAGTGAGACCACTACTGCACAGCCAGTGAGTCAACCTCAAGCTCCACAGGTCTTGCCTCAAGTATCAGCTGGAAAACAGGTAAACTCCTAATTTCTAAAAGGATGCTAAAAGGGATCTCTGTGTACCTTGTCCTTTCATGTGGATGGACTTCTAACCTTCTCTTATGGTGAAATATTGAAGTTGTTTATTTTCACTGCAAAAATGAAGTGAAAATTGCTCCTTTTGTGCATATGTATTGGTTAATGTAAATGGGCACATACTGACAGCAGTAACAATCCAAAAATATTTAACTTCTCGATTTATCAGTCTAAAATCAGTTTGACGGGTATTAGAACTGATGGGTTAAATAAAGGTATGTTGGTAACTGAAGCTATGACGTTTTCTAGAATTGTGTCAGCTATATTTAATATTGTAGGTTTACAACTATGCTGTATTTATGCATTGTTTCCTCTCTCACTGCCTACTGACAGTAAGTCATAAAACCCCTTATATGGAATGATGTTTTTTCTAAGTTGTCCTTCTAATCACTTGAAAAGTACCCTATAGAAGGGATGCTTTTCTGAATGACCTTTTTTCAGCTTTAACATTGGGGCTTGTTGTGCTTGTATCTTGGCACGTTATATTGTTTCCATAATATTTCATTGCATCTGAGGTACTATCAACTGTAAAATGCACCATTATTTTAGGTAACACTTGAATACTGACACACCATTGTAAGATATATCTCAGTTTCACAAATGTTAAAATGACCAGATGGTGGAGAGGGATGATTACATTCTAGAATCACTGAAATATGGAAATTATACCTACTTATATAGGCCTGTGTTAGACTTAAGAATTGTAGAAGCAATATGAATGAAATCTAATTCCACTGGGATGGAATTCATTTGACTTTCAGTAACTATGTATAAAAACAGTCGTAGGTTTAGTGACAGCAAACGTGCCAGTGAATTATGGTATGTGAAATATATCTCAGTAAGCTATAAAAAACAAAAAACCTTGCCTATAGAAGGGTCCTCTTTTTATTGTTGAACAATGCAAAATTAGCACAATTTTCTACAAGAGAAGATGTGGAACAGTAGCCTTTCTATCAGCATCTTTGTCTCCTGCCATCCTGTCCCTATTCTTATGTGGCATATTAACTTACACTAATGTACACAGGATGTTTTTTTTGTTGTTGTTTTTGTTTTTTTGCTAATATGTGAATCTTGCTTTTGGCAGCCTTGCTTTTTTTTTTTTTTTTTTTTTAAGTCTGTCTATTTTGTTTTTCTTTACCTTCCCAGCTTCCAGTTTCCCAGCCAGTACCAACTGTCCAAGGCGAACCTCACATCCCAGTTGCGACACAACCCTCAGTTGTTCCAGTCCATTCTGGTGCTCATTTCCTCCCAATGGGACAGCCACTCCCTACTTCCTTACTTCCTCAGTACCCTGTCTCTCAAATCCCCATATCAACTCCTCATGTGTCTGCGGCTCAGACAGGTTTCTCATCCCTTCCCATCACAATGGCAGCTGGCATTAATCAGCCTCTGCTCACCTTGGCTTCATCTGCTACAGCAGCTACGATCCCAGGGGGATCAACTGTGGTTCCTAGTCAGCTTCCAACCCTTCTGCAGCCTGTGACTCAGCTGCCGAGTCAGGTTCACCCACAGCTCCTGCAACCAGCAGTGCAGTCCATGGGAATACCAGCTAACCTTGGACAAGCTGCTGAGGTTCCACTTCCCTCTGGAGATGTTCTATACCAGGTATTGTCTTGGCTAGCAAAAAGGAGGGCGCCAGAGGGTTTCGGTTCTAAAACCATCAGGAACTTGAAAATCTAATAGTTGAGTATCAGAATAACTAGCAGCAACGAAAGTTGCTGATTTCAGCTAGAGAAGCTAAAATAGTAAAATTCTGAGAAAGGATAGGTGATGATGTCTGATAATTCATTTCCATTTTTCTCAAGAACCTCTCGGGAGAGAAATAGTTCTCTTAAGTATTCAACATAAACTGATTGAATGCCAGATATGGCTAATAATAGAGTACATCAGGCTACTTTTTTTTTTGGTAGAGTAGCCTAAATAGTATCAATAAGAAGTGTCAGAGTTTGGATTTAGAAGATCAGCGTGTCATAATATGACTAATAACCTTAAAGAGTTTTTGCATTCTTTTATATAACATTGGCTACAAAGTAGATATTTTTCTAGAAGGGATTATGTCTATTCGTCCTGTTTAAATATTTCCAGGAGGGGAAAAAACCCAGCAATTTAAAGTACAGTTGTAGAGTCCTATCCTTTAAATTGAAACCAGTCTGTCATTTCATTTCAAAAATCATCTTTAAATATTCTTTAAATGATTAGAAAGAGATTGGGCTACTATTCTTCTTTGCTATGTGCTTTTTTTTTTTCTTTTTTTGTTTGCATGTCTTGCTGTTTTGCTAATTTGATGACTCGACCTGCACTAACTCACCTTCCTCATTTCTGTCACAGGGCTTCCCACCTCGACTGCCACCACAATACCCAGGAGATTCAAATATTGCTCCCTCTTCCAGCGTGGCTTCTGTTTGCATCCCTTCTACAGTCCTATCCCCTCCCATGCCGACAGAAGCATTGGCTACACCAGGTTACTTTCCTACAGTGGTGCAGCCTTATGTGGAATCAAATATTTTGGTTCCTGTGGGCAGTATAGGAGGACAGGTTCAAGTGTCCCAGCCAGCAGTGAGTTTAGCACAAGCCCTCCCTACATCCTCCCAGCAGGCAGCTCTGGAGGTAAATGGAATTTCTGCATGTTTATATCTAAAAAATATATATAATGGGATTAAAATGACAAAGGAGCAACATAGGTTCCCCTGGTTTAGAATTCATTTGGAAACTGTTTCGAACTAACTTCTGAATGACTTTTTCTTACAGCAGAATGAAATGCCAAAGTGGGGGCCTTGTTGCCACTGGCTGTTCTGTTGGGAAGTGAGTGTGCCTTGGAGAAGATTAACCCTATTAGCACTCCACTTCTTTAGCTAGTACTTTAGCCATTATTCTTATCCTTTCACAAATTCTTGCCATTGGCAATCGTAAGAGTATCTTATCCTGCTGTGCTCCCAGTAATCATTTTTGCCCTGCTAGGAGAAAGATCTGAATCATCTTTGCACTTTGCTCCGCCTGCCCTATTGCACACTTCTGGTAAGATGCTGGCTGCATGGCAAGTTGTAGTTTCTCACTACCTAGCAACTATGTTGGCTGATGTCACACCGTGCAGTCTATACCAGAGACTAGCTTTAGAAACTTCCTTTGGCATTTTAAGACCACTGTCTCTAGATGCTGAATATTGAGAATTACTAGTAAATTTAGTGCTTCTAGGACTTAGGGGAGGGATAAGAAAAAAAAGAGTAGCTTATTGGGAATGGTGAATAATAAAATATATTACTGCCAAGATTTGAATTATCCTCTCTATTCACAGAGTACTCAGGGAGTTGCTCAGGTTGCTCCTCCAGAGCCAATTCCAGTAGCACAGCCACAACCCACCCAGCCTACCACTTTGGTCTCTTCTATAGACAGGTATGTAAAAGTAGAATTCTCCTTTCTTGACTGGTAGGTAGGATGGTGTGAAACTTTAAAATGTTAGATATTTAAATCTCATATTGTAAACTGAGCTTTTATTTTTTCAAGTGCACATTCAGATGTTGCTTCAGGTATGAGTGATGGCAATGAGAATGTGCCATCATCCAGTGGAAGGCATGAAGGGAGAACCACGAAACGGCATTATCGAAAATCTGTAAGAAGTCGTTCTCGTCATGAAAAGACTTCACGCCCAAAATTGAGAATTTTGAATGTAAGTACTCTGATTTGTGGGTTTCATATAGTTAGTTAATATCATTTAAATGTTTCTAGGGCTTAGATGTATTGATGAAAGTTTGGGATCTTCTCATCACCTAAATGATATTGTTAAATTTCATATTTCTATGAGAGGTATTATTTACCTTTTAGAAAAAGAATGGAGTTTTAATTTGTAGAACAAAGACTTTATATTCCTTCCAGACTATTCGGTGGAAAATGAGTAAGCAGCTCAAAGGCTGATATTTTTTTAAGGTTTTCTTTTTACCAGTTTAAGAGGCAAAGTACCAGTGCTTTAAGGAGTACTGGTAACATCAGGCTTAAGTTCAAGTGATAATCTACATTACTTTCTCAAATTCCGTAGCAAAGCTAAATATGGTCTTCTGAGATATGAAGTACCTTTTCTTTTTTCTTTTTAGGTTTCAAATAAAGGAGACCGAGTAGTAGAATGTCAATTAGAGACTCACAATCGGAAAATGGTTACATTCAAATTTGATTTAGATGGTGACAACCCCGAGGAGATAGCAACAATTATGGTATGTCTGCATTTAAAGTTCCAAATTTTACCTCAGTGCTTGATCTTACTATCCACTGCCCTAAGCAAATATGCAATATTTTGTTATCTATTTTGACAAATTGTATATGTTTCAATAAGAATATAACCAGCACACCACACGTATGATTTAGGATGTTTTTGTCTAGGACATGTCTAACTAAGTATTAAAGAACTAACTTGTATATCAAGTAAATAATAATATGTGGTATGCAAATAGGGCAAAAGTCATGAAAGTGGTAATTGAATGACTTAAAGCTTAAGAAACACTGTACTAATCGGACTGAAATCATATTTCTTTCACAGGTGAACAATGACTTTATTCTAGCAATAGAAAGAGAGTCATTTGTGGATCAAGTGAGGGAAATTATTGAAAAAGCTGATGAAATGCTCAGTGAGGATGTCAGTGTGGAACCAGAGGGTGAGCAGGGATTGGAGAGTCTGCAGGGAAAGGATGACTATGGCTTTTCAGGTTCTCAGGTAGGTTCACCATTCCCATAGTGAAGCTTTTTGTTTATTTAAAATATTTCTCTAAAGCAAATTTGCCATGCAGAATGTCTACTGATATCACATTACACATGTGACTGAGATGATCAGACATTTATGTTCTTTTCATGTGACGATTTGCTTTTCCTAATCATTAAGATTGCATTTGAGAATGAATTTAATCACTTTTGTTTGTTGTAGAAATTGGAAGGAGAATTCAAACAACCGATTCCTTCATCTTCTATGCCACAGCAAATAGGTGAATTTCTTTTCTTTTCATGTTTGTTCTTACCTTTGACCTAAGAAGTTGTATGCTAATAATGAAATCTTGAAGCTTCATATTGGTGACAGTATATATAATAATAATGTAATTAAGTGGTTTGTTTCTTTTTAACCAGGCATTCCTACCAGTTCTTTAACTCAAGTCGTTCATTCTGCCGGAAGACGTTTTATCGTGAGTCCTGTGCCAGAGAGTCGATTGCGAGAATCAAAAGTTTTCACCAGTGAAACATCAGATACAGGTAAGGAATTGCTTCTACCATATGCCTTATGTAGAATTTTACATCAATTCTACAGCATCTCTGCTATTTTGGAAGCTTGATTATCAAGCAGTAGTTCAAATGATGACATAGACAGTAAAGAAGAGTAGGAAATTGAGACTATGATCAACAGACAAACATATGGAGGCGGGAAATAGATGTTGAATAGAGAGGATTAAAGAAAAAGAACCCGAAAGGACCACTATACTAAATATAACCCATGTAATAGGTTCTGTGTTGATAATAGTAGTATGTGTTTATTTCTCTATTTAGTACTATTGTGTATACTTTGAGGTTACTCCGTGTTTTCTTCAGAAACAGATATTCATACAAGCTAACTTACCTTGATCAAACTTACTGTTTTACAACCTATCATTTCCCAGGGAAAGGTTTTAAACCTTGTTGGTATGTGGCATTGTTGGTAATCCAAAAATAGATTGTTAGGATGATCTTTTAAAACTACCCTTTTAAAATGGACTGATTCTGAAATTTTTATTTTCCTTTGCAGTTGCTGCCTCTACGTCTCATGGCACTGGAATGAACTTGTCTCACTCTGCTTCATCCCTTAGTCTACAGCAGGCCTTTTCTGAACTTAGACATACCCAAATGACAGAAGGACCCAGTACAGCACCTCCCAACTTTAGTCATACAGGACCAACATTTCCAGTGGTACCTCCTTCCATGACTAGCATTGCTGGAGTCCCAACTACAGCAGCAGCCACACCTTCAGTATCCGTCTCTGCAACTAGCTGCCCTCTTAATGACATTTCCACATCAGTAATTCAGTCTGAGATTACAGTGCCCACTGAAAAGGGGATTGCCGGAGTTGCCACTTGCACAGGTGTAATAACTTCAAGTGGTCTCCCTGTACCACCTGCATCTGAATCACCAGTACTTTCCAGTGTGGTTTCAAGCATAACAATACCTGCGGTTGTCTCAATATCAACAACATCCCAGTCAGTTCAGGCTCCCACATCTGGGAGCATTGTTTCTAGTATAGGCACTTTGCCCTCTGTACCAGTTTCAACAACTTCAGCCTCTACAGTGGGCAGTGCTGCTGCCCCGGGTGCTAAGCCTCCACCTGTATTATCTCAGCAGGCAGCAGGCAGTACTACTGGGATAGCCACGTTAACATCAGTTTCTACCACCACTCCATTCCCAAGCATAGCTTCACAGCCTGCTTTTCAGCTTAGCAGCAGCACCTCTGCTCCTACTCTAGCTGAAACAGTGGTGATTAGTGCACACTCACTAGATAAAACATCTCATAGCAGTGCAACTGGATTGGCTTTGTCCCTCTCTGCATCATCTTCTTCCCCTGGAGCAGGAGTATCTAGTTCTATTTCTCAGCCCAGTGGGGTGCATCCTTTGGTCATCCAGTCAGCTGTAGCTTCTACTCCTGTCCTTCCCCAAGCAGCAGGACCTACTTCTACACCTTTATTGCCACAAGTACCTAGTATCCCACCCTTGGTGCAACCTGTTGCCAGTGTGCCTGCTGTACAGCAGACACTAATTCATAGTCAGCCTCAGCCAGCTTTGCTTCCCAATCAGCCCCATACTCACTGTCCTGAAATAGATGCTGATACCCAACCCAAAGCTCCTGGGATTGATGACATAAAGACTTTAGAGGAAAAACTACGCTCTCTCTTTAGTGAACATAGTTCATCTGGAGCTCAACATGCCTCTGTCTCACTGGAGACGTCACTAGTAGTAGAGACCACTGTCACACCAGGCATCCCAACCACTGCTGTTGCACCAAGCAAACTCATGACATCCACTACAAGTACTTGCTTACCACCAACTAGTTTGCCATTAGGAACAACTGGTTTGTCAGTTATACCAGTGGTCACACCTGGTCAGGTTTCTACCCCAGTCAGCTATGTTTCAGCCCCAGTCAGCAGTACACCAGGAGTGAAACCCGGAACTACTCCATCAAAGCCATCTTTAACTAAGGCTCCAGTAAGTTTCTTGTTTTGAAATAATTTGATAAATATGATCACTTTTTTTTTCTCCCTAGTAAGTGTATTTTTTCAGCTCGGCCTTACCGATTAGAAATGTAGTTATAAAGATGCCTGGCTTATAGTCAGCACCTGGTATTTATTAAATAAATTGATTGAAGGTGATTTTAGGCTATATGTACATTAAACATGAGATGCTTTTTCTTTTGAAATATGGCAGGATTTGGGGGTTAATTATACTGCCTGATTTTCTAAGAATGTGTAATAATCAGGTAAAATATAGCCATTTCTTCCTAATTGGTACAAGCTGAAGAAATCTGTATCCCAAAAGGGATCTGAATGCTTCTGCTGGCAAATATGCATAGTAACAGCAGTTTACAATCTTTGTTTCAATGAGAATGAAGCAAATTTTCTGCTTTGCTTAGGTTCCACAGATGTGCAATATGGGGTTTATAAAAAATTGGAAGTTGGTGATGAATTTGATACAGAGGAGGAGAAAAGAATCTTATCCTAGGAATAAAATAACTAGAAAAAGTTTTCTAACTCTGCTATGGTGGATTTCCTCTCATTCTGCCATCTTCAGTCTCTCTGATCTTCTCCAAATAATAAGGCTGTACTTTTTCTACTGTATTGTATGCTTCACTCATCTTTCTGCATTGCCATTGATGTGAGATTCCTTTTATAGTAAGGTAATATAGTGGATTCACTCAGACAAAATGAAAATTGTTTCATAGTAGTAGATTTCTGGTACCTTTTGTTAATCACACCTGCCTGTTGGTTCTTTCTGAGCTGTCTTGTTTTCTCAGAGAAGTCTTGTTTGTTTTAGGAAAAACCTGATAATACTTTACTAAATAAGTGGCTCAAGAATATCTGGACTGTGTCTCTCATGTCCATACAGCCTTTGTTCTCTATTTTCCATACTTAACAACCTTTTATTAAATTTTACTATTCATTTTATTATGTCGTAGTAACTCCTATAATAGTATCTTGGTTATAACGTCCTTTATTTAAGATAGATACCAGAATGTAACCCAGATGACAAGCCTGCCATAACCAGATACATTTTATTCTTATGCTTCTGCATTCGAATTAGTTTATTTGCTCTTCAGTATGCAGTCTTTACTCTTAGAGTCTCATGTTGAATTTCTCTTCATTGTCTATAGGTGTTGCCAGTGGGGACTGAACTTCCAGCTGGTACTCTACCCAGCGATCAGCTGCCACCTTTTCCAGGACCTTCACTAACTCAGGTGCACCAAAACTTGGCAAATTTCTTGTTACTCCCTACTTTCTTTCAGAGAGCCTATTTAAGTTCTCCATTGCGTGATCTTGGCTTCTGGCTCCTCTTTGATTTTGACTTAGTAAGAACTTTCTTTTGAAAAAGTGTAGCCAGTGACCCAGGCCCTACTTAAAGTAAGAAGCTTCATAGTTCTTTTGTCTGTAATGTTGCTTCAAGTCATCTAGAAAACATTTGATACTAATATTTTTTCGTATTTTACAAAGAAAGAAAATAGCAAAGTTGACATTTTGCTAGACAAATATAACTCCTTCTATCATTCACACCTTTGTAAAATAGTGAAATTACATCTTAAGTATGAGATTAGGTTCTAGACCATTGTGGAAGTAAAAAATTATATGTAATCAAAATTAACTTTGAGGGCCGGCCTGGTGGTATAGTGGTTAAATTCACGTTTCGCTTTCGGCAGCTCACTGTGTTCACTGGTTCAGATCCCAGGTGCAGACCTACACACTGCTCATGAAGCCATGCTGTGGTGGCATTCCACATAGAAAATAGAGGAAGATTGGCATGGATGTTAGTTCAAGGGCAATCTTCTTCAAATAAAAAGAGGAAGATTGGCAACAGATATTAGCTCAGGGCCAATCTTCCTCACCAAAAAAAAAAATAATAATAATAAACTTTGAAAGTTCCTTAGGAAAGTGTACCACACTGATAACTGATAATACCCTTTTTCTATGAGTTCAGTGCTACCAATTTTTTCTTGAATGTTTGACATTTCTTTCAGTGACCACCTAATGAAGTAATTGAGTTACATGTAGGTGAGTTTACAGGTTATATTTCATGAAAAATATGTATTATATCTTTAAATACAAAAACCACACAGCTCAGCTAACGTGAGATTTCTTATAGAGGAACTGAGACCAGTGACGTGAATGTGAGATTCCCATCTCACGCTCAGTTCTGCTCATTGGTGGTCAGAATTGCCTGCAATATTTAAATTCTTGTTTCCTTTTCCCACCCTACCCCACAGATTTAGTTGAATTCCCGTAAGGAAAGTACTCATTATGAACCCATTATAACCATGAAAAAGCTTCTGACATGGGACAAACTAGTAAACGTTGAAACTAAATTAGGAATTTATTTTAGAATCATATATTAAAAAAACTTGGTAAATTGCTAACTTGAGAAGTGTGAATTTATCCCTGCTTCTTTAATCCCAGATGTACAACAGAACATGATTTAAGGAATTTGCCATAATAAAGTAGTAACTCCAGCAGAGAACCCAGTCCATCAACTGCCAAATTTTGAAAAAATTGCATTGTGACAATCTGAAAATTAGGAATTTTAAACCTATTTTCTCATTAGAAGCTTGTATTCAAATTCCTAAGAAGGCTCCAAATGTGATGAGAAACAGCAAATAAGACATGTGGACAGGGAGAGTAAGTGGATAGTGCCTGCACGTAGAGTGAGAAGCGTAAATGAAGGCCTCAGAAGAATAGGCTTATAGAAGCCAAAATAGATGTAGGATTAGAGACTATGGCGAAGGATAAAAGTTACAGCCTTGGGGCGGATGCTTGTAAGGCCGGGTTAACAAGTTGGAATGCCCACACCTTCAGTTCCTCTTTGCTGCCGTCTGCAGGATAGAAGAGTGTAGATTGTTAAGACCTGAGGAAAAGAATAATATTCCTTGATAGTGACAGAATATGTTAATGCTATCTTTATTCATAAGGGTAAGTTCTCAGAGGTACCAAACTGAAAGAGAAAATAGGGGACATGTGATACAATTAATCTACCAATAGATCTTGATACGTTTTTCAGAATGTACTTTTAAGGAGAGGACAGATATACAGCTTTTCTGTCACTTTAGCGTCAAACGTAGAAGTTAAGAAAGAAGACTTCAAAACTAAAAACATAAATGTAACTGAGTTTCTCTAAGGCTTGGGAGATTGACGTAAAATTTTGAGAGACTGGTAAATCATTCAAGCAGTATAACTAAGTTAAACTTACTATATTGAGTTTTATATTCACTGAATAGACACATGTTATAGTGTGTCAATCTAAAGCATAAAACAGTATATCCTATATAAATTGGCTATAAATAGCAGCTCTGAATATGCCAAAGACCTTTACTTACTGTGGTGGTTTTCGTTTATTCACAGCAACCTCTGGAAGATCTTGATGCTCAGTTGAGAAGAACGCTTAGTCCAGAGACTGTTGCAGTGACATCTGCAGTTGGTGTAAGTTTTGAAAATCTTAGTAAAATCTTCCCATAACTCTAATATTATATTCCCGGAACATAAACTGTAACCTAGACCGCTATTAATACCTTTAACACCTATTCCTTGTTTCAGCCAACAGAAATGAGATGGATTAAGGAAAGAGTAATACCGACCCAGTGTAACTATGGAAAAGATTTGATTTGAAAGATACTTTTCTTGTCTTACCTCTGGTTAGAATTATACCACAGATCAATCCTGTGGATTTTGTATTTATACTTTGGAGGAGGTTGTACTTTAAAGTTTTACCTTCTTCCTTTTAGGCTTGTGACACAATACTGTTCTAATTACTACTTTTCTATGATTATCAAAGTTATAATTTTAAGTATCCCTTGAGAAAAATTAAGAAAGCAATATAGAAGGATTAAGACTCAAAATTTCTTCTTAAAAATCTTTCTTTCTTTACATCAGACTTATGTTTAGGCTGTAAAAAAATAGCAAATTGCGTCAGACATAAGTGTGTCTTCATGTATACTGTCTTTCTTTCTGCCTTTTATAAAAACCAGAAGCAAAGCAGCATGACAGGAGTTTGAGTCCCGTAAGCTAAAGATTTTGTGGTATCTCTGTGTGTGTTTTGCAGCCGGTGTCTGTGGTGGCTCCAACGGCCGTTACGGAAGCAGCAGCACAGCCCCAGAAGGATGGTGAGAATCAGCCTTCTTCCTCCTATATTACCACTTCCAGACCTCCCTATAATTGATTATATTGACTAAATAGTCAATATAGTCAAGAAAGACACATTCTTGAGAATGTAAGTGTATTTGAGATTATTTTAAAGAACACTTTTATTTATTTCGTGACCAAGGAGCATTGATACTAATATCGAGAACAGGTGGTATTAGCAAATTAATGAATCGTTTACATTGTTATTTTTGGGGGGTGAGGGGACATGCGAGGGATAATGATAGTTTCCTAGCATAACACCCTTTGATTCTTGGTAAGATAGATAAGGAAATTCAAGCATATTTATAAAAATTAATTTACTGGTGACCTCTTGCATTCTGTGACACTGGCTATATATAGAGAGAGATAAGCTTGAATAGCATAGATAGTAGAAATACAAATGTAAGATTTCAGTTCATCAGTTTAAACATTATTTTTATCTATTTCTGACGTCTTTAGAATTGCCATGTCCATAAATATAATCTCTTTAGAGAGGCATATTTCGAACTTAATTTTGTAAAAATTATTCATACCAACAGCTTAAATATTTTATTGAAACTTTTGTCACCATGTGCTTAGTCGTAAGTTCATATCAGCTACTACTGTTCTAAAGTTTTGTTGTGAATCTCGTCACCACATCATCAGTCCCACAGAACCTAGGAATTTTAAAGTTTCTATTTTTGGTCACCTTTTCCTTCAGAATCATTTGTATTCAAAAGTTAAAATTATTAAATATGAGCTATACTATATTTACGTGATTTTGTATAGCACATGCTTAATATTAATTTTCCCTTTTTACAGTATATCCATTCTCCTCAGCACCACCTGACATAAATCTACTTCCCTGTATACCTATTAATAAGATTGCCTGAATGCTCTTACTGCTTCTTGTCTTCCTTCCTTAAGTGCTAAATTTCACTTAAAACCTCTCTAAATTAGGTTATTTTCAAGGCAACTACATTCTGAATTGGCTCTCTTATTTTAAGAGAAGTAACTTAAAAATCAGTAGAACAGACTAGAAAGTCTAGAAATTGACAAACTAAAAGGGAATGTAGAATATGAAAAAGGCCTTTCAAATTAGTGAGAGAAAGGATATTTCAGTAAATGGTTTGGACAACTGGACAGCCATCTGGGAAAAAAGCAAAGATAGATTGCTAGCCTAGACCAAAATAAATTCCAAATGGATCAAAGATGAAATGTGATATCATAAAATAGTACTGTGAGGAGATATAAAAGGAATATTTTGCGTTTTTTTAACTGTTTAGAGCAGGATCGATGAACTTTTTCTGTAAAAGGCAAGAAAGTAAATAATTTAGGCTTTACTGGCCGTATAGTCTCTGTTGCAACTACTCAAATCTCCTGGTGTAGCCCAAAAGCAATAAATAATACATAAATGAGTGAGTTTGGCTGTTTTTCAATAAAATTTACCTACAAAGACAAGTAGTGGGCTGAATTTGGTCCATGGATCATAGTTTGCTGATCCTTGATATATAGAAAGGTGTTAGTATGTTTAATACCCTACCTAGAAGCAGTAATAAATCTGAAATTTTCTTCATGGGGAAAAAAAAATGCCATTTGGTCCAAAGGTAAATGAAAAGCTGGGAAATGTGTGTGTGTGTTCATATCACAAAAAGGACTCGTTTTGCTAATATAAAGAGTTCTAGAGCCAGCCCTCATGGCCTAGTGGTTCAAGTTCAGCATGCTCTGCTTTGGCAGCCTGGCTTTGGTTCCTGGGTACAGAACCACACCACCCATCTGTCACTTGCCATGCTGTAGAGGTGGCTCACATCAGAGAACTAGAAGGGCTTACAACTAGGATATACAGCCATGTACTGGGGCTTTGGGGAGTGGGGAAAAAAGAAAGAACGATTGGCAACAGATGTTAACTCACGGGAAAACTTTCCCTGCGGAAAAAAAAAGAAGAGTTCTATAAATTCAACATGGACCAAAAAATAATCAAAAGACACAGAAAAAAGAAATTTAGGCATAAAAATATTTAAGTTCCTTCAAGATAACAGAAATGCAAAGTAAAACTAGAAGTGATTTCATTTCTTACCTCTAATTGGTAAACTCAGAAGTTTAACAGCCACCAGTGCCTTGGTATAGCCTCTTTGGAGATCAGTTTAGTAAAGTCTATCAAAGTTGTTTTTTTTTTTTCTTCTCCCCAAAGCCCCCCAGTACATAGTTGTAGATTCTAATTGTAGGTCCTTCTGGCTCTGCTATGTGGGACGCTGCCTCAGCATGGCTTGATGAGTGGTGCTAGGTTCACACCTAGGATCTGAACCGGTGAAACCCCAGGCCGCTGAAGCTGAACGCGGAAACTTAACCACTTGGTCACAGGGCCAGCCCCTGTCAAAGTTGTAAATGGAAATGATTCAGCATTTCCATTCTTAGGTATTTATTCCACAGATCTATAAAAAAATTTATTAGTGCACGTTTATAATAGCAAGAAGTTCTGAATAACTTAAATGTCCATCAGAAGCGCAGTTAAAATATGGGACATAAAGGGGGCTGGCCCCTTGGCTGAGTGGTTAAGTTCGCGCGCTCCGCTGCAGGCGGGCCCAGTGTTTCGTTGGTTCGAATCCTGGGCGCGGACATGGCACTGCTCATCAAACCACGCTGAGGCAGCGTCCCACATACCACAACTAGAAGGACCTACAATGAAGAATATACAACTATGTACCGGAGGTCTTTGGGGAGAAAAAGGAAAAGAAATAAAATCTTCAAAAAAAAAAAAAAATATGGGACATAAAAAAAGTATACATATATGTGATGTATACATACAGTACAATACTATGCAATCATTAAAAAGAGTGAGACATTGTTATGAAATTATCTCTGTTATATCATTAAGTGAAAATATCAAAATCAGTATTCTACTCATTGTATAAAATAAAGAAATTCAGGTATGTATCTACATTTCTCTAAAAAGAAACTCGAACAAGTGATTGTCCCTAGAAAATAGGACCTAGATGGCTTTCAAGTTGCTCAAAACTACTTATCAATGCTTCTGACACCTGTATTGTCCTGTTCTGGGATTTTGCCTAAGTGCCTTAACCAGTTGCCATAGCCGATTTTCATTTAAAAATGGGTCTTTAATATCCTAGTATCCTATAATATCCTAACATCCTATCTTTAATATCCTTTTAAAATTTCATTGTTCACTTCATTTATTTATATCTTTGAGTTAAAGAATGAATAATTGAGTTTTTACTGCTTGTTATTCTTAGTTTTTATAGTATCCGTTAATGTTGTAGTTAAACTGTGAAGCTGCTTTGCTTAATGTAACTTTTATTCCCTCAAGCAATAACATATCCTTTGTACATGTGTACAAGGACAGGTAGAAGGTTAATGATGTATTTTCAGACTTTGACAGTTTTTCACAAACAATGTAATCTTTCATACTAAAGGTGTCTAGTAGGAGAGCAAACAATAACTGTTTCCCCTTGTTGGACAAAGCCTAAGGAGAAAGGAGGATAAGGAGATTTTCCTTGCCTCTAAAAAGTTTCCTCATCTGTTAAGTAGTTTCATTTTGCTGTATTTCTGGCCAAAGGGAAAAGAAGTTAACGAAAAAGAGGTGCCGTTTAAGTTCTTTTCCTTCTCCATGTATTTGTTTCAGTTTCTCAAGTCACAGAAGGTCCCGTCCTAGCAACTACTTCAGGAACTGGTGTTTTTAAGATGGGGCGATTTCAGGTAAGACAATCACTTCTTGCCTTGATTCCCTCTTTGGAGGGAGTATGTATATAATAAAATGCTTACCTACCTTTTGGGACATGGGGCAGATAGTCATGCTATCTGCCCTTCCTCCAACCCCCCCAGGATTACTCTTTTGGGATATATTTCCTTCCATTCCATTCCTCAGATAAGCGTGTACATCTAAAATTGACCCTGCTTCTCCTCTGAATGTGTTTTGTGGCTTTTTCCCCGTCTAGTAGCTGCTTTCCCTAACCATTCTCTTATTGTTAGTCACTAGGTTGTTTCTTACTTTTCCAGCATAATAAGTAAAGTAACACTTAACATCTTTGTATATAAAAACATTTTCCCCTTTGTAAGATGATTTTCTTGGGATTAATTTCTGAAGTGAAAATACTGAGTCAGCATCGAGTGATACTATATTCCCTTTATTTTCCCAGCTGGCCCAACAATTGCACATTTTCTGGCTTTTAGTACGTAGTGCCAAACAAGCTTTGAAAAATCGTTTTTTCTTTCTTTTTTTTTTACTGCTTTCACAATGACTTTCTGATTATTCTTGTGATAGCACTTGGAGTTGGGGATAGTAGGTGATATTTTTCTCATTTGTAAACTGAGGTTCTGAGAGTTGATAGCTGGGCTGAGTTTGTAGTTAAAATACATGGACAAACTAGGACAAGGATCTGGATCCTCCTTTTAGTAGCAGTTAGTTGTGTTGATTCTTGAAGCTTAACTGGCATTTAACATTTATTGGATTTCATCTTTGTAGTTTTTCTTATTTGTAAGCAACCTTCAAGATTCCATGACCTGTTGATTTCTGTGTTTTCACAGTCAAAGATGGAGGGACTATGAAACAAATAATCAGCCTACTCACTGACTGGGAAATAAAGTGATTCAGTTTTTTATGGTCCATTTTAAAAACTGAGCATTGGAGACTTTGTTTTTTAATCTCACTTTGGTCTCTTCCCATCAGGTTTCAGTAGCAATGGATGATGCCCAGAAAGAGGGTCAAAGTAAGTCAGAAGATGCAAAGTCTGTTCATTTTGAATCCAGCACTTCAGAGTCCTCAGTGCTATCAAGTAGTAGTCCAGAGAGTACCCTGGTGAAGCCAGAGCCTAATAGCGTAACCATTCATGGCATCTCTTCAGATGTGCCAGATAGTGCCCACAAAACTCCTCTCTTAGCAGCAAAGTCAGAAACTGGGCAGTCTACCAAGGTTGGACGTTTTCAGGTGACAACTACAGCAAACAAAGTAGGTCGTTTCTCTGTATCAAGAACTGAAGACAAGATCGCTGAAGCAAAGAAAGAAGGACCAATGGCGTCTCCTCCTTTTATGGATTTGGAACAAGCTACTCTTCCTGCTGTGATACCAAAGAAAGAAAAGCCTGAACTGTCAGAGCCTTCACATCTTAACGGGCCATCTTCTGACCTGGAGGCTGCCTTCCTAAGTAGGGATGTGGATGATGGTTCAGGTAGTCCACACTCCCCCCATCAGCTGAGCTCAAAGAGTCTTCCTGTCCAAAATCTAAGTCAAAGCCTTAGTAATTCATTCAACTCCTCTTACATGAGTAGTGACAATGAGTCAGATATTGAAGATGAAGACTTAAAGTTAGAGCTGCGGCGACTACGAGAAAAGTACGTATATTTCCTCCTGTGAGAGAATAATGGCACGATCCTATTAAGAGCTAGCTCCTGATGCCTAGATTAGTATTCTTTTCACTGCAATATGCTTATGTTTTGTTTCTTTTAAAGAGAGGGTGATACGCAAAAACTAGTTATCTGAATGTAGTTCTCACTGAGTCTCTTGTGCTCATAAGAACCCATAGCATCTCTAGTTATGGAACTCTTTCAGCACCCATGTATTATGGTTACTATATTATTGTTTTTATTAATAGCACTTTTTATCATTATTAACCTAACCTTAGCTATTTACTAGTCTACCAAATGAATCTGGTAATGGCACTGAAATGTAGATGATGTTGGCGGGTTTTTTGGTCATATTTGACAAACTGGATCAGAGTAGCAAATCCTGGACTCCTGCATATAGCCTCTAAAATCAGGAAATCTTTTTCTCGTAACGCATCAGCAACCATTTGTTGTTGGCTAGGAGCTTGTTAGAATTTGGCTTACGTAATGAAGGCCAGCAAGATAAGTTGACAAACTAGAATCTCAAGATTAAATACGTTTGGGGAAAAGATTCATGAGTAAGTAAATACTTGAATTGGAGGTTAAAGAATATGTTGTTAATTCTTGTTTAAACAAAGGTGATTATAATATTTTTGAGTTATGTTTGGTTATCTTTCATAGACATCTTAAAGAGATTCAAGACCTGCAGAGTCGCCAGAAGCATGAAATTGAATCTTTGTATACCAAACTGGGCAAGGTTCCCCCTGCTGTCATTATTCCTCCAGCTGCCCCCCTTTCAGGGAGAAGAAGGCGACCCACTAAGAGCAAAGGCAGCAAATCTAGTCGCAGCAGTTCCTTGGGAAATAAAAGCCCCCAGCTTTCAGGTAAAAAGCCCTGGACCAGGTCAGCCATGGCTGTCCCATCTTTTGTTTCTGTCTCCATTTGTATATAACCTATTGAACATGTGCTGTTTTTGTTAAATGTCAAAGGAGTTTGAATGTCTTAATATTCTTACTTCCTACTCCCCATGTTTATAGTACCTCTTTTTGCGTGTATGGAAGTAGAATGTGTTAGTGCAATGGCTTATTCCATTGTAACTCATATTGCTATCTACTGGTAGTCTTCATTTATAGCTGTTCTTAAGGATAAAACATGTAGCTTTGCGTGGTAACTCATATAACTCACACCTCACCGAAGTCTTGAGCAGCTGGAAGAAAATAACATTGTTCTCTATTTAGTAAAACTTCAGGTAAATGCCTCGTTTTTGTGAATGAATTGGTCATAATTGCAACTGGGATGAATGTAAATTTCATATAGCTATTTGGGTATGTCTTAAGTGGTAATTTCCTTGATTAAAGTTTTTATTTCATTTATGTGTATTGAAATAAAAAACTTGCTAGTGGTTGTAATCAGAAAAATAGTTAAATCATAATCACTTGTAATAAATGATTGTTTGTCTTAATTGTGATAGATTTTACATTTTGGTGAAATTATGGTAATGTTAACAGATAATTAGTGGAAAAGTGAAAAGGACTGAAATAAGTTTATACCTCATATTTGCCCTCCAGGTCTAATATTAACATGTTGGAGAGTAGTTGCAAACTTCATAGCAGCTTTCCATCTCCCAGAAGTTTTCAGAGACCCAAACCTTTTCTCTAGCACATTGATCTCTAATCTCTAGCACATCAATTCATTAGTAGAGATGTGATTACAAGAGATATCAGCTAATTTAGCTTCTGTTCCCAATTTTGGCATAACTTTTCCTTTTTGCTGGGAAAGATTTGCTCTGAGCTGACATCGGTTGCCTATCTTCCTCCCTATTTTTTTTCCTCCCCAAAGCCCCAATACATAGTTGTATATTTTAGTTGTAAGCCCTTCTAGTTCTTCTATGTGAGCCACCACTCCAGCATGGCTGCTGACAGACGAGTGGTATGGCTCCATGCCTGGGAACCAAACCCGGGCCACTGAAGCAGAGCATGCCCAACTTTAACTGCTAGACCATCAGGGCTGGCTCTTGACGTACTTTTTGAATGGACTTCTGTTCCACTAGTTACTAGGGAATAGAGAAGTCAGTCAATTTCAAGACACTTGACTAGTTATTGAAAGCCACCTTCCAAGAACAATTTTAAATATGCATTGCTCTGTAGTCACCTGCGTCACTTTTTGAAACTTCTTATTACTTGATTTGACATATGCATACAAGAAAGACTAAGCAGAGACTGCCTACCAAACCTATTTCTATCATGATCCAACTCAGTGTTTTATAATAGGGTACAAAAAGCCATCATGGAATTAGAAAATGGAATTCTCTCGTATCCACTACGTGTTCTAGTCTCCCTGCTCAACTCAGACTTGTGAACCATCTCAGTTATCTAAAGCTAAAAACCTTTTGGGATAGTTTCCTATAGCCCTGATTCTCATGTCATTCCTCACTTCCCCTCCTGTTAGTGAGCCTTTTATTCTTTCATCAGTTACAGCTTTTGACCCACTATTAGTCACTCGGTGGGACAAATTGGAGGAATAAGAGCAGTGCCTATAAAGTGCATTGGGAAAGCTATACACGTTTCCTCATGCCATTTTATCTTTTGGCAGGTAACCTGTCTGGTCAGAGTTCAGCCTCAGTCTTGCACCCCCAGCAGACCCTCCACCCTCCTGGCCACATGCCAGAGAGTGGGCAGAATCAGCTGTTACAGCCCCTTAAGCCATCTCCCTCCAGTGACAACCTCTATTCAGCCTTCACCAGTGATGGTGCCATTTCAGTACCAAGCCTTTCTGCTCCAGGTCAAGGTAAGAGATGAAAGCAACCATCATCTTCCAAAACATTAAAATGGAGATATTGCCATATCTGGGACAAAAGCCTGATGAGTAACCTGTTGTTAAGGTGGGTTAGAAGACCAGCTGACCAGAACACAGCCTGTGTATTGTACATTTAGGGATCTTTGGTTCGAAAGGGGAAGTTGGGTGATGATTAGGTTAGGTGGACTTGTTGCTCCCATCAAGTGAAATAGCTTTTTTCAAGGGATTACAGCAACAAATTACATCTGCGGCCTATAGGAGGACTTGACCAATTGAATGATTCATTTGGTATTTGGAACTTATATTTTAATACTAGACTGGAGATTCCCTGGACCAAATGTGTCTGGAAGCTAATGCATTTGCTTAGCCACTGTAGACTTTTTCAACTTCTAAGTATGAGAGTAGCATACTGAGATGAATAGCCCTGCAATTCAAATTTTATCCATAGTATACTTAATATAGTTTTGTTTATTAATGATCACTCAAAACATTCCTATAGAGGAAAGAGCTTCTAGTAACATTAGAACAAGAATTGAAAGGAGTTGGGTGTCTGAGTGGAAAAGATTGAAAAAAAATATAACTAGCATAGGTGCTTTTGCCACAATATCACAGAAATTAAAGATCAGATTGTCTCTTCACAAGATGAATGTACTTGTTGGTAGGAGCTCAAACTAGCCAGCGTTATTCCCACTGGGAAAGCTTCAGCATCTCGCAGATAGAGGGAATGGAGGCCTAGTGTCTCCTGCCCTGCATATCTGACCTCTCCCTGGAGGCTCGTTCTTCTGTGTGCCGTCTTAGCGCATCTCACCACTCCAGCCTCCAGTTTCTAACATCCTGCAGTTGTGTTCTGTCTCTTCTCTCTCTGTTCTTCCCTGTTTTTCCCCTCTCACAGGCTGTGCGAAGTTTAACTGTGCATCTGAGCAGGTGACATTCAAACCTGGTGGCAGGAGGACCCGATTTCTGAGTACGCCCTGCTTGGCTCTTTGTGTGTAACACCTTTACTCCTTCCTTGTCCTTGTTTTTCTGCTGCTTGGATTTGATGTATCATGCAGTCCATTTTCATTTGTCTCTTTGTAAAATCATCTAGTCAGTGGCTTGGCTGAACTACTGTTACCCTCAGAAGTTTGGGTCGCTTTGTTAATTATGTTAAAATATATAGAAATAATAATAGGTTTCTATAAACTTCAAAATAACTTCCTGGTAGAATTGCTTCTTCGTAGATCTGTGACAGAGGGTAGATATGGTATCAAGGCTATATAGACTGCTGGGTCATTGCAGATAATGAAGACTGAGCTCCACAGTCTTATTCAGTACTACCCCTTGTTCTGGCATTAGAAGAGACAGCATCTTGACCACTGATGCCTTTAGATCTTGGCATCAGGTAAAAGTTAAACCCTATTTTTCTTTTTTTTTTTTTTCCAGAGTAGGTTGAAATCTTTTTCTCTCCTCAATTAAGCCTAACCATCTAGTAGTTGAAAAGATGGTAGAATCTCTTCACTGGATCCTTTCACCAGCACTACCCTCTAACTCCACAAGATGAGTAGTTCAGAAAGGGTTTCAGTGTGGTTATTCTGATAAAGCATTTATTCTATTAAAGACCACAGCCCAGCACCCGCAAGTGAAAATGGTCTTTTAACATGATTGCTGAGATTTCTCAGCTTTCTTCTTAAAAACACCGCTCAATAGCAAGTCACCCAACCTCTCCAGCCCATCTTCCCCATATGTGAAACGAAGATGACATCTAACTCTTAGGGTTGTTGTACAAATCAAATTGGATCATGTACACAAAAGCAGGTAGCACTTGAGAAACACACATCATTTCCCTCTGATTAGCCAGTGCTTACCTGGCACATAGTAGGTAGTCAGTAAATGTACGTTCAAATAAAAATTTTAAAAACGAAAATAAGGCTCAAGTAGAAAACCTTTGTTAGTTTGGATAAAGATCTTCTCTGTTAAGGCCTCAAACTTCTGATGTGGTTATTAAAGTGCTTTAAAAATGCATGTGCTAAGACCGTCACTGTTTCTGAGTGTAGTTCAGAGGTCCTTGGGCCTCACATGTCACCGGTCCAGGGCTGTTTAACAAAGAATAAGGTGGAAGGCATTACCCAATTTAGTAGTTTTCCAAGCATGTATGATTTTTGAGTACTCAGATCAATAACTTCTCTGGTTAGACTAGACTGGACCAAGCATATTAGCACCTTGACACATATATAAGCATGTAATTTATATGTCCAGCTAGAAAGATGAAAAGGCATCTTTTCATCTTTAGTAGGAGACAAGTGTTTTGAAGTAGAATGTGACATGTCAGGCCTGTGTTATTCAGCCTGAAATGTCTAAGAGGGAAGAAAGACAACTATTGCTTTTTTGTGTAGTATAATGTGACAGGTACCACTTAAAATTAATTAATTCAATAAGTTCTCATCACACTCTAAAGGTAGGTGGTATTACACTGTTGCTCAATTGAAAGTGGTTAGAAATCTTAAATCTTGTCACTTCATTTTGAGTCTAAGATGAGAGACCTTTCATCTTTTGATAGCATATCAGTATACATCGTATAAGCCTTGGTGAACAAATTGCAAGAGGCAAATGTAAAGCAAATATGGAAAGAAAACAGGTGCTTATAGGCATGGGGGTCTTAGTTTTGGATGCATTATTCTATGCTCTCAAAATAGATAATGGTTTGGAAGCACGGCTTGGCTTAATGCTTTATTTATGTTCAAAAGTTGCTCGTTTTCCACATAATTTTAAAGATTTTTTGAGATGGGAAAGGGTTAGTATGTATGTCTAGGATGTGGAAATATATTAGCCAATTTAAATTGACTTAAAATTGTAACAATGGTACTATCAGTCTACTGTGGTAGAATTGCTAATGCATTTAATTGAGTGCTTTTTAACAACCCAGCAGGAGAAACAGAAAGTGGGACAAGATCAGTGAAAGACTGCTTGGTTATTTGAAATTCAAGCAGTGAGACCTGAGAGAGGGTGTTCCTCCTCCATCCCGGAATTTGGATGCAGGGCGTTACTCTTTTAGATACAAACCCTGGGTATGGAAACTCAACTTCTGTCTTCCAGGTAGTGCCACAGTCCCTTAGATAACCATGTTAAGGCTGACAGGCCAGTAAGATACATCCATCGAATGACATCTATGGCAAGGGCTCCCAGGTCCTACCAATCTGTCTCCCCTCCTGCTTTTTCTTGCTGGGATTTTGTGTGCTGTTTGGAGATTCTAAATATTTTACACTGATGTTTCTTTATCTTAACACATTGCTCTCTCTTTGTGCTTCAGGGAAGATGGTGAAAAAAGTCTGTCCTTGCAACCAGCTCTGTAGTAATTATCTTTTTTTTTTCTGTTACTTTTGGTTCTTGATTGCAAAGCCTGTTATCTATGAGTTCTTTGAACCCTGAAGCCTCGTGACTCCCTGATTTCCCAACTTCCATCTGTCTAGTTCTGCGCCCCTTTCTAATAGGCTCCTTAATGAGCTTAATTGCTGACCATTAGCTATCCTTCCAGATTAAGAAATGACCTCATAATAAATGCTCTCAGTGATGACCCCCTGTGAACCTAGCTGTGACGATTATAGATTGATAGTGCTCGTGGATCTGTGTAGAGAGATCAGGGATACCTGGCTCCTTTAGGAAGAGGAGCCATTTAGTCAGCAAATATGTACCGTTCTACCCATTGGAAAATCAGCAGTAATCAAAGCATACAAAAGTCCATACCCTCACATCATAGTGGGAGATGTCTGCTAGATCAGTGAGGAGAGAAACACTGCGTTGTAGAGTTCAGCCTCTTAAACTGGTGGCTCCTCGTGAAAATGCAGACAGTTCAACAACCCAACAGGCCACCAGAGGTCAACCAGAAAACTGCATACTTGGGATGCTAAGCAGTAAGTTATGGCCCATGATAGGTTATTGTTACCAGGATCTGGTGGCTTGGGAATGGGGATGGGGGAAATGTATTATGGCGAGAGAAAATCAAAAACAGATTTTTGGTGGTAAAGCATACAGTGCTTTTTAGAGCTTTTAAAGGTTAGTATAATCTCTGGAAAGCAAGCAGCGTTCTCAGAAATATCTGTATTACAAGTGTTGTTAAACACTTTACTACTAAAATGGACTAAATGCACTACCCGTTCTCAGAGCTTTTGTAGTCAAGTCACCTTTCCCAGGAGTTAATTTGTGGTCAGAAGGGATGTGTGTGTTTGTTTCCCTCTTCAATGGGAAAGCCTGTTTTCAGAAGCTAGAAAAGGAAGGTTAACTGTATGATTGACTCTCCCTCATGCTATAAACGCCACTTTGAGAATGCAGTATTGTATAATATATATTCAAATGAAAAGTGAAATTTGGTTATAAAGGGGCCTCACAGCATCAAAGGTGACCAGGAGGAGACTAGAGAGGTGTGACTCCCAGCATGAGCTCTTTGTGAATAAGCAGTGTTCACCTCGACTAAGCTGCTTGTATTTGGCTTTTGACCGCTCTGCTCACTTGTGATTGTTTCCGGTTTTTGTTTTGATTGTCTCACTCATCATCAAGCTCACCAAGCAATAATCATTCAAACAGGACAACAGTCCTCATGCATGTGATACGCTTGTTCTGGATGTCATCATTATTATGACTGCCGTCCTTTTGCCTGTGCCTCCCACTCCACTACTGTCTCACTCTTGCTATTCGAGGAAGGCTGTTTCCTGTGCTTTTATAATTTTCCACTTGGGTTTCCTGTCCTCTAGGGGAACTTAACTCTTCTTTACACTGTATGTGCAACAGCAATCCCCTAGTGGCTCCAGCGGGCACTAAGAAGTGAGCTAATACACACAGTGCAGTAGTTCCATGTCTTGCCGTGGTGGTAAGAAGCATGTGACTTCGCTCACTCTGCAGCTTCACCTCAGAATTAGCTGTCATTCTAGCACAGACATGCTTGTGTGTGCCGTTCCCTGGGTGGTAGGTTATAAACTTGACTTGAGACCAGTGATGGATTATAAAGAATTTTTAAATGGCAGAGTTGCTTCAGGTGTGTTGCTGTGCTCTGGTGCTGCTTTGACCTTGAAAACAGGAAAATGTATGCATTTATTTAGTTGGCCCCCAGCCTTACTTGGATATCTTAAGTCCTACTGGCTCACAGCTTACTTTAGTAGCTTTTATTTATTCTGCAGCAAATGTGAGATCTGGTAAGAAAATGGGGGGTGAGGGAAAAAAACAAGACCGTGACTCTTCTTTCCCTCTTCCCTAAAACTTGCCTCTTCGAATAATCTTCAGTGTGCCCTCCAGCAGAGCCGAAATCAGGCAGGACACAGACTCCTTTCTTTCTCATCAAACCATAGAAATAGAATTCCTTCATCATAACCTCAAAGCTTCCTCCTGCCCTTTGCACCCCTACCTCAGCTGAATGTTCCTGTTGCTTCCACAGGAAAGTGCTTGCTCTTCTGGGAAGAGAGGGGAAAGGGGGTGAGAATCCTGGAACCAATTGAAACTGGGGTCATCTTCAGGAAAACCATGTCTTCCTGGAGTTGAAAGATTCAGGCACACCATAGAGAACCTTCCTTGTGGGTAATCTTGGTTCTTTACTCATGGGAAATTGGGAGAGGTTGAAGCCTTAATTCCTCCCAGATTTATGTTTACCAATTTGTGTTTATGGGTCCAGGTGAAAAAGTTTTTGGAAAAAAGAGTGCTATTTCTCTTATTACTTCTTCCTATTAAAGAATGGCTAAAAACTGTGGCAGTGTCCACATGGATTGGGAACCCCGTCTTTTCGTGGGCCAAGCACCTGTCTTTGCATTCCTTTAACCCTGCCTCAATGCTCAAGAAATCCTCTTCTTTTGCCCTGCATTCTGCAATATTCTAGAGCAACTAGGCTCGTTGACCATGCTCCACCTCCCTCATCAATGTGATGCTGGGAATAGAGTACTGGCAGTAAGTTTCAGTACTCTCAGTTACCATGTGAATGGGCTGAAAGAGGTCCCTGCCTTTTGTGCCTACCATCATCCTGAGTTGTTTAGCCTCATCTGTAGCTCCTGAAGAGAATCTGTTTTCATTACCCTGTTAGGCCAAAACATTTGGTTAAATAAAACCTTGGAACCTTCCTTTCTTGCATGGCTTCCCAGTTCATCCTCTCCCCATTCTGGCTTGCCATTCATCATCCTGTGAAGTTTTTCCTCCTCTTAAAATTATTACCCAGCCTCTTTTTAATGGATTGTATTCTGTTGCTTCTTCTAACTCTAGGGACCAGCAGCACAAATACCGTGGGGGGCACGGTAAACAGCCAGGCTGCCCAAGCTCAGCCTCCTGCCATGACGTCCAGCAGGAAGGGCACATTCACAGATGACCTGCACAAGTTGGTAGATAATTGGGCCCGAGATGCCATGAATCTTTCGGGCAGGAGAGGAAGCAAAGGACACATGAATTATGAGGTGAGTCTTCCCTTTTGCCATGTTCCTAGTTTATCAGAGTATCACTCAGCACATATCTGAATCGGAGACAATAGAAACTACCTAGGCTAGTGCTTAACATTTCATGCCATGACCGTCTTTAGTACCTCATGAATTTTAACACTTTGAGAAAACAAGACAAAAATCACCCAGGTACACTTTCATTTTTCCTTCCATGAATCCCTAGCTCCCTATCTGTCAACTCAGTTTTTTCTTCTCTCTTCCGTCACCATCCTGAACTGCATGCCCATGCATGCACATACACATGATTCTGCCCATTTCCAGTCAGAGTAGATACTCTCACCCCCGTTTGGTAAGTGGAAAGAGTCAATAATTAGCATGAAGGGTTTTGTTTTGGTTTTTGTTTCACTATACCCTGTAAGATGAGAACAGTCCCAGTTCCAGAATTATATTTTAGTACCACTCCTTTCACATCCTTGGGTGTTATACCCACACCAGACTTTACGTATAGTCGTTTTGTTTTCAGGGCCCTGGAATGGCAAGGAAGTTCTCTGCACCTGGTCAGCTGTGCATCTCCATGACCTCAAACTTGGGTGGCTCTGCCCCCATCTCTGCAGCATCAGCTACCTCTCTAGGTCACTTCACCAAGTCTATGTGCCCCCCACAGCAGTATGGTTTTCCAGCCCCCCCCTTTGGCACTCAGTGGAGTGGAACGGGTGGCCCAGCACCACAGCCACTTGGCCAGTTCCAGCCTGTGGGAACTGCCTCCTTACAGAATTTCAACATCAGCAATTTGCAGAAATCTATCAGCAACCCCCCAGGTTCCAACCTGCGGACCACTTAGACCTAGAGACATTAACTGAGTATATTTGGGGGAAGGAGATGGAATGCTGAGTGTGGGTGGGACGGGGGATTGGAAAGTAGCCTATATACTAACTACTAGTGCTGCATTTAACTGGTAATTTCTTGCCAGAAAGGAATGTTTTTAATACCGCTTAGAGCCCTCAGAATGGAGAATCTCCCTCCACCTTCACCATTTATTGGAGTGGGAAGGAAAGAGCAGCTTTCTTGTGATGGGGCAGCTTCAAACTATGCTTTCCTGCTTATGTGTAACAGTGAGGGCTGGGAAAGGGAATTGTGTCTATCAGAAAGCTACTGGAGAGCTCCATGGAAAACCACACCCCGTCTGTACTTTCAAGTGGGTGGAGCTCTTAATCTTGGTACCCACTGCGAATCCCTCATTCCCTCAAGAATCTAAGCCACAAGACAAAAAAAAACACTTTGGGGCTCTCTCCTACTCTGTCCCCACCCTTCCTTTTTTTTTTTTTTCCTTTCTTTTTTTTTTTTTTCTTCTTTTTGTTCTCTTTAGAACCCAGTGAAAAACACCAGGGGACTGAGGTTTCAACCCTTTCTTATTATAGGTCATTAGTGCTTTCAGCAAATGATAATAGCAGCTTGGACTGCAGCATTAGCAATTAGGAAAAAAAAATAAGTTCCCTGCGGACATGTAACTTTGCCATCAGTTTTGATGTGGAAACACTGTGATATATAAATGTTGTTGGACAACAGTAGTTTTAAGAGTAAAATATGAAAGGTTTAAAAAGTTGAAAAAAAGCTAGCTCTGTCCTTTACTTATTGAGACACTTTAACTTTTTCCTTTGTATTTCCATTGTATTAGATAAATAAATGTGAATGTAAAATTGTATAAATTACTGTACTTGAAGACTTCTGTTTTCCCAGTATTGCTTGCTGGATATTTTAGTGCCTTGGACTTCTATTGCTTCTGCCGGTAGCATCAACTTATCAGACCCCACATCAGCAAAGGGCATATGGAAGAAAACCTAAGGTCCAGTTGACCCCAGCAGTAGACTATGCCAAAGGGAAATTGAAAGAGTATTTTTTTTTAAGTTATTCAACAATTTTGTCTAGAGCAGGTGTAAGATGAACAGGGTGAGAAGTTAAGTTGACATCAGTGGTTGAAAGCAGAAAGTTCTGTTTCAGGAACAGTGAGGCGGGATGTTGTAATAAAATTGGGCAATTTAAAAGATTAAGGGTAGTGTGTGATAAGTAAAGGAAAAAGAAAGAGTAAAGAGTGGGAGAACAAGCTTGTTTGGAAGATATGTGATGCCTGGCCAGTGGATGCCATAAGCCTTACTTACTCGAGCTGGGCTTGAACAGAGGAGACCTAGAAGAAATGGCTCATTATAAAGGGAAGGGGGTTGGGGGCTAGTTTTTAAGTTGGGAAACATGATTGGGAAAAGTCACAGATGGAGAAAGTTGCTCTAAGAAAAACTGTTTGGATTGCTTTCCTCTTGTTGCAAATCCATTTCTCAGCTTGGGGTACAATATTTTGTGGAAAGTGGACCCACACCTAAATTAGGCATTGTAGAAAAGAACGCTGATTCCTCCTTTTTCCTATATGATGTCCAGATGGTTGCAGAATCATAATCTATTGTGCCACCTTTATTTCTAGAATTGCAAGTGATCTCACATTTTCATATAAACAAATATTCCCCTTAAGTAATAACTGCAACCAACCAGTATTATTTAGTTGCAATGCCTCGTTGGCAGTTCTGTTATTTTCAGAGCTTTCAGGAAATACTCTACTAATTGGCTATGTTTGGGATCTCCTTTTATCTCTGAAGATGGGGAAAGACGCTAGGACCCTTCATTTTTTGGGTGGTGCTTCTCTTGACTCTGGAGTTGGGAAATTGACATATTTCCGACCTGTTACCCACCTCAACGGCACGTCCCAGGAATCAACACAATATGAAGAGCCAGGCTGGCTATCCTATCTGACATCATTCCTTCATGGGCCCTGTTTTCTTTGTCAGCCTAGGTCCCAAAAATGCAAATGAAAGTGGAAGGTTTTAAGAAGGTAGGGAAAAAAAGGGCAGGGGTTCCAAGCTCTGCTTCAAAATTGTTTACGTATTTATTCTCTGCTTATAATTCTTGGGGAGATGGTAAGAGTAAGGATAGAACAAAGAAGGTGCCAAGTAAATGAGAAATGGACCACCCGAGACGAATGAAACAATATTTTCTGCAAGAGGAACGAGGGAACCAAATGCAGTACATTATTGTTTTATTTTGGTTTAATATAATTTTGAGGTCTCTTCACTCACACACAAAAAGTAAGAACTGGTTTTATTTACTGTTGATCTTTTTTTCCCCTCCTGTGGATGAAATAACTGAAGCCTAGAGAAATGAACTAGTGCTACTGAACTGTTTAAATTATTTTTGTGTTAATAGTACACTTTGAGTATCTTTTTCCACATTAAAAAAAATCTTTCTGAATTATAAATGTTTTCCTTACATTATTTAACAGTGTACACTGTTTAAAAAAACAAATAAACTGAATTCAAACCTTGGGGGTTCCTCAGCAGCCGTGAATTGTACATTTTGCACTAACTCTGGGTGTTGCGCTTCTTGTAAGATTGCGCTTATGCTTCAGTTTGTTACCTTTGTAGACTTATTTAATGAAACCATTCAAATAAACCAAACTTGCTTTTGTTGAGCTGTGAGGTTTCATTTCTAGCAAATTCCTTTTTCATGATCTCATTAGCTGTTTTGAGTTGTGTGCAATTTATAACTAGATTCCCAATTCCAGGAACTATTTTTAGTGGCACTTCTGACCTGAACTAAGATTATGCTGCAGACAAGGAAGATGATATTTTTTCTGAAGAAAATGGTAAGGATATCAAAATCAAAAGATGAATATATGGCCAAATCCATGCAACAACAGATAAGGTAAAAGGGCGATGAGGGTTAGCTCCTGCCATTCATCTTCCAAAGGAACAGAAAGGCTGACTGCCTTGCTGCACTTCAGTGCCAGTCCCTTTAGCATCGGCTAGGACCTGCCTCGGGATCACAGCTTCCCACAGATGGGCCTGTGATCCAGAAAATGATAAAAGCCACTGTTTCATGATTAGATAAAAGGCACGACCCAAAATCCATCTTAACAAGTAAAATTGCAAACTCATTATTTGGGAGAAGGAATTATGAAACATCTGAACACAATGAAAAAATAATTTATGTTAAGGTGGGTTATATCTCACATCTGAAATGGGGAAATATAAACAGCTACTTATATTTTCTATTTGGTTACAAAGTAAAGTAAAGGATTTATTTTGCTTTCTTCAAATGCCTTTTCTTTCATGTGAGATAATTCTTTCCTTGATTAGGAAAAAATGCAGGATAGTGACACAGACCTGTAAATGACAGATTACCACAGATGAAGATTGTAGCCTGGACTGATGCAAAGTAGTAAAATACCACTATAGCCTTTGTTCACAGCACTCATGTAAGCAACGTTAAAAACATGAGCCCAAAAGTGAACGAAGACAGAGATTACTCACAATAATTTAATGTGGGCTGTTGTTAAAGTTGGTGCTTAGTAGTATGGCTTATATTGCTTGAGAGCAGGCAGCCACAGGTGATTCCTAAAATTTCTCTCTTTATTAACATAATAGTTTAGGAATAAATAAATAGTGAAGAGCCTCAAGAGCCAAAGAAAAGGTATGTGATCTCCCTGGAGCCTCCCCACTGCAGTGTGTGACTAGCTTTTTTAAGAGCTTGTTTTCCAGCTGCTCAGCTGCATCTGCAGTTCCAACAGGCAAATCCTCTGGTGGAGTTCAGAATGAAGCAAGGTAAACCCTTGGAAATAAAGTTCATCCCCTAGGAATGATGAAGAATTATTTCATGACCAAAAAGGGGTTTTTGAAAGTCCCTTTGTGACAGTCCAATGATGGGACCTGAGCCTCAGTTAAGATGGATCCAGTTTCCTTTTCTTCATGTCCTGGTTCTGCTTATGGGAATCAGAGTTTGCTGTGGAAAGAAAAAATGGTTATATTTATTTTAAAATACTGAATAAACTGGCAGCTGTTAACCTAATTTAAACTAAAACCCAAGAATGACAATTGATTGATAGAAGGAGGACAGATCCTCTGTTAACACTAGACCAAGTGCAGTAATAATCACGAGGGGCCTACTTTTAATAGCGGAAGCTCTTCATGCAGTCATGCTCAAGCTTCCTACTACAATCAACAGCTAAAAGGGTTACAGCCCAAGTCAGGACCCCAAAGGGAAAGTTCTCACTCTTAAACCAATTATCTTCCATGTTCGTTCTTTCTTTCTTTTTTTTTTTTTTTGAGGAAGATTAGCCCTGAGCTAACATCTGCTGCCAATCCTGCTCTTTTTGCTGAGGAAGACTGGCCCTGAGCCCACATCCATGCCCATCTTCCTCTACTTTATCTGTGGGACACCTACCACAGCATGGCTTGCCAAGTGGTGCCATATCCCACCGGCAAACCCCAGGCCACCAAAGCAGAACGTGCACGCTTAACCGCTACGCCACCGGGCCAGCCCCTTATCTTCCATTTTCTTACACTTCTATTCCTCTGGCATGATTCTATCCAACTTCTTAAATTCAAATGTCATTCGTCCTTTAGAATTCATAGAATTAAACCCAGGTTCTCCCTTCAATTTTCATTCCTAAAACAGTTGCTACCTGTTGTGTGTTGGTTAACATTGTGAGCTTGGAGGTGCCAGGGTCCAGGTTTTACTCGTGGATTCTCATGGCAAAGGCTTTGTGGGGTCCTGCTTCGGGTCACCATCTGATTCTTCGGGACTGGTGTGGCAGCAGTTTGGGGTGGTTCTGGTTTAGCCAAGGGCTTGACAACACTGTCCCCTGCTTCTGGAGCCATATCCCACATTTCAAGATTGTCTGCAAGGGCTGAGATCACAGGAAAATGTAGCATCAACTAACAAGTGTTCTCACATAAAGTTGTGGGAAACTAGGTCCTAACACATTTCACATCGCAAGTACCCTATGATGTTTCTGGAATTTCTTCTTCCCCCAGCCCTGAAAGTACACTGAGGCTTCTCTTAGGTTAGGACAATAGAGGAGCTGAACACGTGCTATCAGTCAGAACTGCCATCAGTCCATTTTGGGTCCCCTTTTTTCCTAAAACTTCCTGTGGCTCTAACATGGATAGAAATGAGGATTTTTATGCCTCTCTTATGGTGTATTTATGACTAACAAAAGTATACAGCCCAGTAGCATCCACACGCTTCCGAGGTACTGATCAAGACTTCAGTCATTCCTTTAGCCCCTGCTGACCTGCAAGGAGGTCCTCAGTGAGTGGCTCTGAAACCGCAGCTACAGGAGTGCTGTGCTTCAAAGGAGGCACCGGCAGCGCCGCTACAGTTCACACAAGACGAAAGACAAAATCAGAGAATCAGGTGACGGAGGGAACAGCCTCAGAGGTGCAAAGCTGCCTAGAGTTACACTGGTTCCTAGCACAGCCAGTAGTGGAACTCAAGATTCCTGAGTCCCAGTCCTACCTACAGATCTCTCTGAAGTTAGAAATACTGTATTCTTCGTTCTTCTCACCAAATTGGGAAGAAAAACAAGTTTATTTCTCCTTTAGCAGCAAAAAGAGGGTTATTAGAAGCCACCTGGTCCAGTTTTTACTTTTTAAAGCTTATAACCCTTGTTCAAACAAAATCTTAAGCAGAAATTCAATATGTACAGTAGTTCCTCCTTGTCTACAATTTTAGTTACCCATGGTCAACCAGTCTGACATGTTACATGGAAAATCCCAGAAATTAACAATTCCTAAGTTTTAAGTTGCATGCCATTCTGAGTAGTGTGATGAAACCCCGCACGGTCTGGCTTCCTCTATCCGAGGATGTGAATCGTCCCCTTGTTGGCTCCCCAGCCATCAACATCGTCATGGCTCAGGGATCTTCCTTCTGACGTATGGCCAGAAGGTCAGTAGTAGCTCATTGGTACGTCAGACGCCTACATCGTTCATCTCACGCCATCTCACCACGCAGGCGCTGTCTCATCCCACATCACAGGAAGAGTGAGCACAGTACAAGGGATTTTGAGAGAGAGACCACATGCACATAACTAACTTTTACTACAATATATTATAATTGTTCTGTTTATTGGTTATTGTTAATCTCTTACTGTGCCTAATTTATAAACTAAACTTTATCATAGGTGCGTATGTACAGGAATAAACATAGTATCTGTAAGGTTCAGTACTAGCCACCGGTTCAGGCATCCACTGGGGATCTTGGGACAGCTCCTGCAGATGAGGGGGACGACTGTAAAACCAGTATCAACAGTGACTCTGGTTGTCTGATTAGGGGTGGGGGAAAGTCCTGGAGAACACACTCTATCCCTCACCCTCCAGGAGCCTCTGCAGTGATTTTGAAGCTAAAGATCTACAACATTCCCAGCAGAGTAAGTTGTTTTGGGTTTTTCCTACATTAATTTCAGTCTGTCAGTACTGAGGGGAATATTAATGAACGGAGCATGAGGCAAGTCCTCTGAATCTTCTTCAGAATTCTTAAGGAGAAGGTGGGCAAAAGTCCAGCTGGTTTGGGACAAGCCATTTGTTTCTACTCTCTGGGAAAGACTCCAAAAAAAATATGTATCTATTTCTCCCACCGAATCTAGACTCTGAAATACAGGCATGCCTCATTTTATTGTGCTTCGCTTCACTGCACTTCACAGATACCGAATTTTTTGACAAGACCCTCCACAAGCAAAAATATTCTGACTCGCTCCCTGAAGGTTCAGATGATGGGTAGCATTTTTTAGCAATAAAGTATTTTTAAATTAAGGTATGTACATTATTTTTTTAGACATAATGCTATTGCACACTTAACAGATGACAGTACAGTGTAAGTATAACTTTCATATGCACTGGGAAACCAAAAAAGTTGTGTGACTTGCTTTATTGCAAATATGCACCTTATTGCAATGGTCTAGAACGAAACCCGCAGTATCTCTGAGGTATGCCTACAAACTAAAGTTCATGGATAAATAATTGCCCCAAGCCCCCATTATCTTCAAACCCAGTTCTGCATTATATTCAAGGATAACCCAGAAAGACTTTCTAATGCAGAGATAGCCAAAGTAACTGAAGCAAAAGAAATTCTGTACCCTGAAATTTCTAGTTCCAGATTATGTCAAGGCCCATTGCCTTCCCCCCAAAAAAGATCACTGTCTTTAGACATGGGGAAATACCTGGCAAGATTTCACTATCTTAATTTCTTAGACTCATCTACCCTGTGTGTAACTGGAGAGAGTCCTACTGAGAGCCGGTTGGGACCTAACTGGCAGAGGATCAGGTTCCTGTGTGACTAGTCTTCCTGCTCCAGAGCGCCCTCCCCAGAGCCTCTGCTCCCGTCCTTCTCACACACCCTCATCCTTCTTTTCAACTGAGGGAGCAGGTAGCTGAACTTGCTGCTGTTTCTCCATTTGCTCCCGGAACTGCTGCTGCAACTGTTTTTGCCGGAGCTTGCGCTGGTATGTGGCGTCCCTCTCCACAGCAGAGGCCAGGCTTCTGCATCAGAGGAGCACAAGGCGCAGTGAGTTCCCGAGTTAACTGCGTAAGTGACAATACACGGCTCCTGAGGGAGCGCGTGAACCAACTTGCTGGCTCTGAAGGTAGAAATGGAGGTGACTTAGACCACATGAGGAGCAGAGGAAAGGGAGGGAACTCAGGCCCATACCGGGATCTGCTGTCTTCATCTCCCCGGATCACAACGTGGAGATCATCTGAGTGGTTTGTTCTGCAAGGGGAGGTCACCTCCTGTGGTCCTGGGGGTCCCAGAGCCTTGTTCTGTCGGTAGCTGCTGTATCTCGCATGTTCCACAGATGGTTCAAAATCTTGCCTCTTTGCTTTAGTTAAATCCACTTCAAGAGGCAACTAATAAGGGAAGAAAGAGGAGGGGGAGAATAACGTCCTCCAACTGCTCCTCCCCTTCCTTTCTTCTCCCCGCCTTAAAGATTCCTGAAAAATGCCATTTGACAATCCTCTATGCATCATTCCTCCTAGGTCCTGAGAAGCTGAGACAAAGGATCCACAACTTCAAATATTTGTAATTACATGAGGAGTAAAACAGTTTCATTTTCTACTTTATACCACTCTGTATTAATCAAGTTTTCAGAAAAAGGAATCTTACTTTAGTTTTGATGTAGGGCAAATGGTCTGTCAAATCTAATTTGAATCTTTCCTTGGCAACTGGATCTGTCTGACGCTGTCTACCTTTTCTCTCTTCTGTGGAAACGGCCACACACAGTGTTTGTGGAGGCCTACACCTCTGTTCTTTCTACAGGACTTGCCCTGCAGATACGACACTCCTCACTGAAGAAGCCTCAGGTATGCTGTGGCACAAGAATGTGTCCTTGAAACGACAGGAAGACGACAACTGGGAAAGCACTGACATAGGCAGCAGGCCAAAGCTGCGAGAAGTCTCCCAACTTGGGATCATTCCTGCATGTCACCAAATGTGAGAAGTCATGATCGTGTGCTTCCTGGCATAAAGGAAACTGTGTTACTTCCAGGCCACGAGCACTACAAAAACCAGACATTTTCATTTGGGAAAACTTCGTTCTCAATTCATAATATTGGTACTGACAGAATAACTGAATATGAAGGATTTACATGACTATTTTGATAAAGATAACCTGAAAATGAAAATTACACTATGAAATTTATCTATATTAGAAAATAAATGAGACGGTTAAAAAGAAATGAGCTTATGCTACAACATGAATGAACCTTGATTATGCTAAGAGAAAAAGGCCAGTCACAAAGGAATAAATATGTATGATGCCGTTTATATGAGGTACTGAGAGTGGTCAAAATCAGAGAGACAGAAAGTAGAACTGTGGTTGCCAGTGGCTGTAGGGAGATGGGAGCAACAGTGGGGAAAAAAATGAGCAAGACTGACAAGGCTAAGTACTGTCAAGGATATGGAACAATTGGAACTCTCATAGACTGCTCCATTGGAGTGTGGATTAGTACAACCATACTAGAAAACTGTAAGAATCTACAAAATTAAGCATATGCTTACCTCTGACCTGACCCAATAATTCCCAAGATAAACTCCTACAACTCAACAATAAAAAATCAAATAGCCCCACTAAAAAAGGAGCAAGAGACTTGAATAGACATTTCTCCAAAGACAATATACAAATGGCCAAAACATATGAAAAGATGCTCAGCATCACTAACCATCAGAGAAATGCAAATCAAAATCACAATACGATATCACCTCACACCCATCAGGATTGCTACTATCAAAAAATAGAAAATAACAATTGTTGGCAAGGATGTGGAGAAATTGGAACTCTTGTGCACTATTGGTTGAACTGCAAAATGGTGCATCCGTTATAGAACACAGTATGGAAGTTCCTCAAAAAGTAAAAAATACAACTACCATATAATCCAGCAACCCCACTTCTGGATATATATCCAAAATAATTGAAAGCAGGGTCTTGAAGAGGTGCGTGCACATTCACGTTCACAATAGCACTATTCACGACAGCCAAGGGAGGGAACCCACCCAGATGCCCATCGGCGGATGAACGGATAAGGAAAATGCAGTAGATGCATACAATAGAATATTATTCAGCCTTAAAAAGGAAGGAAATTTTGACACATGCTACAATGGACATAAACCTTGAGGACATTATGCTAAGTGGAATTAGCCAGTCACAAAAAAGACAAAAACTATGATTCCGCTTATGTGAGGTACCTAGAGTAGTGAAATGCATAGAAACAAAGTAGGATGGTGGTTACCAGCAGCTGAAAGGGGGAACAGGGGAGTCGTTTTACAGGTATAGAGTTTCAGTATTGCAAGATAAAAGTTCTGGAGGTCTGTTTCACTACTAAACTGTGCACTTAAAAATGGTTAAAATGGGGGCCGGCCCTGTGGCCAAGTTGTTAAGTTCACGCGCTCCGCTTCAGCAGCCCAGGGTTTCACCGGTTCAAATTCTGGGGAGCTCGGACATGGCACCGCTCATCAGGCCGTGCTGAGGCGGCATCCCACATAGGACAACCAGAGGCACTCACAACTAAAATATGCAACTATGTACTGGGGGGCTTTGGGGAGAAGAAAAAAGGAAGAAGAAGATTGGTAACAGATGTTAGTTCAAGTGCTAATCTTTAAAAAAAAATAAAAATGGTTAAAATGGTAAATTTTAGGTTATGTGTCTTTTACCACAATAAAAAAGAGAAAACCAACTAATATCCCTTATAAACATAGAAGCAAACACCCGTAACAAAATATTAGCAAACTGAGTCCAATAATGTATAAAAACGCCTTTAAAAAGGAAAGAAATGGAGTTTTGACAGATGCCAACTGACAGACACCTCAATTAGGAGCTCCACAAGAAAAAGAACCCCTCAAGGACAAGATAGGGACTGCAGCACTGCAGGGATGTCGGAGAATGCCACAGAGGACGCAGCCACACTCCAGCAGGCAAAGGGAACACTCTAGAGCCAGACTCAGCCCAGGTCAACTGTGCCTCCAGCGATGCTCAAGTCCAGGCCCTATTCTCCAAAACCCAACACTCAGATCGCGTGACAGGCCTTGACAGAAACAAGGAAGATCCGAACCTTAAAGACACGGGGGCTAAGGAAAAGCAAGAAGGTTGAACAGGTGGGGCGTTCTGACTGCTGCTAAGAAATGACAGCGAGGCGGCAGAGGACTGTGGGCTCCTTTCGAGGTTTCACAGACCATTCCCAACCACACTGCTCTCTATACAGGAGACAAGTTAACGTAAATTCCGTAGGCTTCAAATTCTTCATCTGTAAAATAAGGCGATTGGTTCATGCTAGCGCCAATATTCAAACAAGTCTGAAATACACATTCCAGACCCTCTAAATAGTTGAGTCTTCACTTCCCTCTCCATCCCCAAATATTCAACCTGTGACACACGGGAATTAGTTCTAGTTTTACTGCAATGCGTTCCATTCATCCATTTCTAACATACCTGGCATGGAAGCTTTTGTAGTGACCTCAGATAGTCTTTGTCCAGAATACAATTTCCAAGTGCATTCCCAAAACTTCTAAGGGTAAGAAAAACAAATGAAACAGGGTTGAGAATTGTTACATGTAAATATCAGAGAACAGAGTTACCACCTTTGTGCAAGTTGCTTCTCAACTGCAGCAGAGGAAATGGACACTAATGTTCATTCAAAAACGTTTACTGAGCATCTGCCGTGGCCCTGACTGTACTGGGCTCTGAGAACACAGCAGTGAGCACAGCAGTCAGTAATCCCCGCCCTCTAGGAGCCGCAATGAGTAGGAAAAGACTTAAGAACCCATTACACAAATCCCATTAGCCACCTCCGGACATGGAGCGAACATTTCAGAGCAGAGACTTTTTCTGGACTGCTCCAATTCCCCAGAGACAGTGAGCTACACACACACTGAGGGGCACAATCCTCCTAAAGTTCTTTACTTGGGATATGCAGGCTCCCCTCAGGTTATGGTATTGCAAATTCTTAGTACATGTTTATACATGTATTTTTCTGGTGATTCAATTCACTTCAATTCTCAAAGGCATCTCTGACCTGAAAAAAAGGTTAAAAACCATGCTGTATGGAACTAAGCTAACCATGTTATATGTACCTGATGAAGAACTGCTTAGGTGTCTTAAAGAGAATGAGGAAGCTGTCTGCGTACTCACGGGGAAAGGTCTCCGAGACAGTAACGAGCAGAGGAGGGAGGAAGGCAAAGTACAGGATAGAAAATGTAGTAATCTATTACAAACTCCCAAAAAGGGGAGACCAAGCATAAAGAAGACCTTGGAAAATAGAAAAGAGTAGAAAAACAGGGCAGACAGGGACAAGGGGAGAGCAAGACTTTTTGAATCATGTGAATGTATTACCTTTTCAAAAAAAAGAGACTCCTCTGAAATAAGAGCTGAAATGAAGCAGGTTAGATTCCAACCCTTTTTGCTTACCTCAATGCTCGCTTCAGCCCATCTGTCACTGCCTCCTTCCTTGCCTTCTCCAAAGACAAGGCTTTGGACTTGAGGCCCTCACTAACACCATAGCCCACATCTTCATGATATGAGCCATCCTGGGGGTAGAAAAGGAATTCAAAACCTACGTGAAAAGCTGCAGTCATACCCCTGGCTCCATAACTCTTCTTTTCCTCAGGCAGCAGTGTTCAGAGTGGGCATAAAGAACCCAGCGGACTTGTCAAAGGGCACATGGGCACAGGAGTTGTAAAAGAATCCATTTTCAGTACTATTTCCAAGACCTGATCTGCCTGGAAATGTGCCTGTGGTCAAAGTGTCCAGACAATTCTCCTTTCTCACCTCCTCTTTTCATAAAAAAGGCACATATCTAACCCACCTCAAATCTTACTAAGGTGGATTACCTCAAGGTATAAAAACCTCTGGGACACCAAACAAAAGGAAAATTTGAAATACTGCATTTAACAGACTCTAATGATTGAATAGCAAATCCTTTTGCAAGTCAGGTGGTATCCATTTCTTGGCTTTCACCAAAACTGAAGGTGGACCTGATCAAGTTGTTAGCTGATAAAGAACATAATTTTTGATGATAGCACTGTAATTTTTGAAATATAACTGAGAGTATTCACAGAAATGAAGGACACCATACCAAAACTCTCTCCATTCCCAGTTCATTTATGTGAATAATGTTTTTCAGTACTATTTATAAAAATAAGAAGTCAGAATAGAACTACTGCTGAGTGTTTAGGAATGAGCAGTATGAAACTATGGATTATAAACTATCTACTGAAAAGAAGAACAGTTTCGCCCACCTCATTAAGAAATGCAGCTTCCATAAATGTTATTTTTATTAAGCATAAAAATTTTGATATAGTATGTTGTCTAATCAATTGTGTGTTAATAATACCTATGATACTAACTCAATCCAGAAGAAACTGTTTCATATTTAGAGCCTTAAGGTCACTGGAAATTTACCCACCAAAATTATCTTCATATACACATATACACACACACACACACACACACACAGGCAGAGAAGTATAAGGTTATTAATAAAAGCTTTTCAATCATAAATATATATTATATTAGCATAAAAGCCAACGGGGAAATGGAATGGAAATACGAGCTCAAGAAGAAACAATGTAAAATTTCTGATTGAAGAATAGCTTGCTCATGTATTTTTCTAAGTGGATGACAGTATTTAATCCTCTATGGTTACTTAGAATCCATTGGTACATTTAAAAAAGATGTAACAGATGTATTTTAGAATGTCAAATTTTACAATATGCCAAAAAATATACCCTTGCACCTATTTATATTTATGGTGAAAACTTCTAGGGGTCAATTTTAAAATGTGCAAGAGCACAGTTTTTCAAAATTCTTTAGGGGACATGTGAGTAAGATGTTTGAATACCCCAACCAAAGGAACACTGGCCGAGACACAGCTCTGGAATCCAGCTCTCTGGCTTGGCTGTGCCACAGTCCAGAGACTCCCTCCCTGCTCACTCTCTCACCCCAGCCCCAATCCTGGCAGGCAGCAGTCTGCTCCATCACCCTCACCTTCAGCTGGACTCTCACAAATGCACAGACTCCCACGTAGAACTTGCCGTTGTTAAGGTCAACAAAATCTAGGAGTGGGAAAGAGACCCAGCTGAAGAAGATACGGCTCCCACGTTCCTCCTGCTGGTAGTCGACGACAGCTCCCCACATCCTCAGCCATGAAGCGCCCTTATCAGAAACCGGACAACGCCAAACAAAGGGAAACGAAGAAGTCGACTGCCAGGAGGCATACTCACCCACATTCTGCTGTGTGATAGAGTGCGCCCAGCCGTTATAACCAAACATCTCATTGGCTAGATTAATTACCCTGTGACCCTCAATGTAACACACCTGGAAAAAAAAAGTTAAAGAAAAAAAGCTTGTTAAATTCCTTGCCATATTTAAATATGGATCAAAATTTACTTAATTTATTCCTTACCAGCTATTTTGGCAAAACTGCCCTTAAACATTCCAGGGAAATTCTCAGTGAACTTATGTCAAAGATCTTCCAGAAGGAGGCAGTTAGAACTAATGTTCTGTCTTAGGGGAGGGAGTCTCAAGACAATGCTTGGGTCACTTCAGATGACAATGACGGCTGGAGCCCATCCCCTCCCAAAGACACTAGGAAACATCTAATAACAATGAACAAGACACCTTCTGAATCCATGAGGGCTCAGAGTGGGAGTCGGCAAGATCATCTAAGCAGCCAGCAATATGGGCACGTACTTTTCAGGCATATAAACTCTCCTACCTTCTGGCCTCCTCCAGCCATGCGGCTACTTATGTATTCCGGGCCCAGCCTCTGCCTCAGAGCATTCTGGATGGCCTGGTACTCTTCTGCTGTGTACTGGTACTACAATCCAAAAAGGGAAAATTAAATTCAGATTTCCACCATTCCTTACATCAGCAAGTCTCCAGATTTTTGGTGTCCAATCCCCTTTACACTATTAAAAAGGTACTGAGGACCCTAAGAGCTTCTGCTGAGGTAGATTATATCTATCAATATTAGGAACTAAAACTGAGAAAACTGGGTTTTTTTGCTTTTTCTCCCCAAATCCCCCCAGTACATAGCTGTCTATTTTAGTTGTGGGTCCTTCTAGTTGTGGCATGTGGGACGCCGCCTCAGCGTGGCTTGTCGAGTGGTGCCATGTCCGCGCCCAGGATCCAAACCAGTGAAACCCTGGGCCACCGGAGCAGAGCTCGCGAACTTAACCACTCAGCCACGGGGCCGGCCCCGAAAACTGAGAAACTTTTAAGGCACACATTACATTAGTCATCAGAGCAATGATATCATCACATACTATGTAGTCTCTGGAAAACTCCACTTACTCATGAGAGAATGAGAGTGGAAAAGGCAAATAGTATTTTGGTATTATCATGAGAATCATTTTGACCTCACGGACTCTGAGAAGGTCTTGTGGACCCCCAGGGGTCACTGCACTACATTTTGAGAACCTCTGCCTTAGATGTTACTACCATCCTTACCAATTTCTCAAGCCAGAATTGGGAAACTAAAACTTCTCACCTCATAGTCTGGATATGATGTTTATGCAGGCAAGCAGGTGGGGAGAGAAGAGGTGACAGGAAGTCTTGCTCCCATCTGTCCTCTCCAAAGGTTTATACTCTCCTTTACCTCAGCCATTTCCATCCTACTCACAGATAAACACATGACTGCTTGTTTTGATTTTTGTCCCCGGGTAGTTTTCCCTTTTCCCTATTCAAATAAAGTAAATACTCACAAACAGATCTCTAGCAAAGACAAAGACAGAATTTGGGTGGACAAAGCAAGAATCTCTTATATGTATACAATATCTCCACAAAGAATAGGACACAAGGAACGTTGGATGCCTCCAAAAAAGAGACCTGGGTGAGCCATGGACAGCGGTGATGGCAAAATAGTGAGACTTTTCACACAGGGTCTTTGTCTAATTTGAATGTTATATCCTATGAATATGTAATCTATCCAAAAAATAAATAAAATGTCAATGTAAATGTAATCGCCAGTATTATTAGTCTTTTGATGTTAAAGTTTCAAAATGCGCTCAGAGTTCATTAAAGACTCCCAAATAATGCATCTAAAGGAAAAAACTACTAACAAGAAAGAGCAACACTGCTCCCCAAATTGCTTCCTCATCCTCTTTCACTTGACCTCATTCTTTCCAGGTATGAAACAACCAGTTACCTGACCAAAGCATAATACAGAGCTGCCACCAGCAGAAGAAGGATGGCTGTCACGGCGTCCAAGAATTGCTTCCTCAGTCCCAGACATGTTGATTCTGGTTGACCTCTGTATAAACAGAAGATTTAAAAAAAGATCTCAAAGAATGTAAAGATCTCAATAAAAGGCAAGAGCCTCTACTAAAAATCAGATAAAGCAGCTACAAGTCACTTTATTTACGTACTTCTCAACACCACCCCAATCAAGGACTAAGTTCCTCAGTGCCGAGCTATAGTCTAAGAAGCCACTGAAAATCCTTTAGGGTCTTCTACTTTCCTGCTAAAATTTTTCCTAGGGCGGTGGTGCTATGAAAGGTGATTTTTACAATAAGAATGTATTATAATGACATATTATAAAGTTTATAATTGAACAAGTCAAAATTACAAAAACACTCTATGGGAGAGCAAGCAATCCACATATTACTATCTACTGTATGAGCAACATGACCCTGGCGTCGGTGGGGTTAAAAAAGAAATCTAAGTCACAGTCACTGAACTGCTCTCCAGGAGCTAACGAGCTCAGTGGTGGGAGAAGACTAACGGACACGAAACAATGAAAAACAAGAGAAGGCAACACAGAAGCCCCTGCCGTCCAAGAGGACCACAGCATTAGAGCAGTTTGGGCCCTTGCAGCATGAGCATCACCTGGGAACTTGTTAGAAATGCAAATTCTCAGGCCCCACCCCAGACTGCTGAATCAGAAACTAGAGGTGAGGCCCAGGAATTAGTGCTTTACCAAGCCCACCAGGCCATCCTGGCACAAGCTCAAGTCTGAGTGCCCACGCGCTAGACTGAGCACATGCGAACGTGTGGTCCATTAGACGATAAGAACCGCCCTCAGCAAAAGCGTCTGCAACTGCCTCACCCACCACCCCACGGCCCCAACCTGTGTCTGCCTCAGACAGATTCCAACAGCACCTCAGCAAACCTACGTGGCGTAAACCTTCAGATTATTTGCTAACAGTAGAACTACAAACCTATGAGTGCCAAGAGTCTGACTCTCCACATGGCATTACAAGATAATGTTGAAGAGCTCAATGTTTAAATGTCGACTTCTGGCTCTATAACCCACTAGGTGCTTGACCAAGGGGAAAGAATCATAGAATCTCTCCAAAAGAAGTTTCCTCAACTAGAAAATGGAGATGATAATAGTCCCTACGTTTCCTAGGGGTTCTGTAAAGATGAAATGCGATACTGCATGAAAACCGCATTAGAAGAGTGCCTGGCACAGAGGAAAGACCAAATAAATGTTAGTTATTGCTAAGTTCGCGTTAATTTTCTTATGTACATTATGATGAAAATGCAGAAAACTAAATTATCATAAAACATTATCTTTCAGCTAAAAATGATAAATTTATTCATAATCTAGCACTAAAACAGTAGGATAGCGGCCTAAACTATGTTAGACAATAATTAGTGTCCAAAATTGTTAAACCAAGAAAGAGTGGAATAAGGATATTATTTATTTTATTTATTTATTTATTTTGAGGAAGGTTAACCCTGAGCTAACATCTGCGGCAAGTCCTCCTCCTTTTGCTGAGGAAGACTGGCCCTGAGCTAACATCCGTGCCCATCTTCCTCTACTTTATATGTGGGACACCTACCACAGCATGGCTTGCCAAGCAGTGCCATGTCCACACCCAGGATCCAAACCGGTGAACCCTGGGCCACCGAGAAGCGGAACATGCACACTTAACCACTGCGCCACCGGGCCGGCCCCAAGGCTATTATTTAGAATTTAACTGTAAATGCCAGGAGAGAGAGGTGAAAGAATGAGACATATCTGTCTCTAAGGTGGGGTACTGGGGTGGAGGACAGTGCAGAAGGATCTCCTTTTGCAAAATAAAGCTCTTAGCATGACTTCATTATCAAATATGTGCATATGTTACTTTAATAAAAATAAATAATTTAAACACCAATTCTATAAAACAGGGGTCAGCAAACTTTTTCTGTAAAGGGCCAGGGACAGTAAATATTTTAGGTTTTTCAGGCTTCTATGGTCTCTGTCACAACTACTCAACTTGGGCACTTGAGCGTGAAAGCAGCCACAGACAATACGTAAATGAATGGGCATGGCTCTGTCCCAATCAAAGCTTCTTACAAAAAGAGGTGGCAGATGCGGCCCACAGGCCATAGTGTGCCAACCCCTACTATGAAGCATGCTTTGAACATTTGAGTCAGATATGGTTCAACATCCAGCTCCAGCAAATGAGTTACTTAAATTGGGCAACTACTTAACCTCTCTGCCCCAATTTCCTCATCTGTAAAAGGGAATACATTCATGCATCGCTTAACAATGGGGACGAGTTCTAAGACACACATCCTAGGTGATTTCCTCGTTGTGCAAACATCAGAGAGTATACTGAAGGGGAACAAAATTTGCCACCCCAAAATGTGTCTCTTTAACATGAGGATTATTTTAGGCTGATTATTTTTAAGAAACAAAAAGACTCAGAGTTTTTCTTGTTATCTACCTCTTAACTGCCTAAAAGAATTCAGATAAAAAAACCTGTCTCGGGAAGTGAGCTAGCACCTTAGCATCACATGACCTAGGTGGTAGGCAGGGAGGAACCTAGAAAAGCCTGTTGGCTGAGTTCCCCTCTGTGCACTTCTGTTTCTGTGTGGCCAGACACTGGCTCCCTTTCACCAACCTGTGAATTGCCTTCCTTTCCTCTGAAGTCTCTGATTCTCGCCACCCCCAACATCTTTTGTCTTTGGCTGAGGAGGGTATTCAAGGTGAGGGCTTCAACCATTTTGACAAGTTACTAGGTTTTCCTGGGTTTCTCTCATGTACACGTAATTAAACTTTTGTTTGTCTTTCTCCTGTTAAGGTCTCATGTCAATTTAATTCTTAGACTAGCCAGAAGAACCTAAAGGGTGGAGGAAAATGACTTCCTCCCCTACAGCACTTACACAAATCTAGATGGTAGAGCCTACTACAACGTAGGCTGTCTGGTACTAATGTTATGGGACCACCGTCCTACATGCAGTCCAGTGTTAACCAAAATGTCATTATGCAGCACATGACTGTATTAACAAGACCAACCTCATAAATTTACCATATTAAAAGGATGTGATAATAATAGCATCCAGGAAGAATCATCATTAGAAACTAAAAGATTGTTGGGGAACAGGATATTCACAAAGTTTCAAATGAGCACCTGTCTGGTTATTCATTAAAAAAAAAAAAACGGGTATACATTGTGAATGTACTTAATGCCACAGAATTGCATGCTTAAAATAGTTAAAATGGGGGCTGGCCCCGTGGCCCAGTGGTTGGGTTCACACACTCCACTTCGGCAGCCGGGGGTTTTGCTGGTTTGGATCCTGGGCGTGGACAGGGCACCTCTCATCAAGCCATGCTGAGGTGGTGTCCCACATGCCACAACTAGAAGGACCCGCAACTAAACTATACAACTATGTACAGTCTATACTATAAACTATAGGGGCTTTGGGGAGAAAAAAGAAAAATAAAATCTTTTAAAAAAATAATTAAAATGATAAATTTGATGTTATGTCTATTTTACCACAATAATAAAAAAAGGAGCGGGAATACCTTAACACAATGAAAGTTTTTTCTCTCATTCATGCAAGATCTAATGCAGTCAGGTGGCCTTGTCCATCTTGTAGCTGTGTCATCTAGCACATGTGACCTCCAAGGTCATTGCTGCAGGAGTAGAGAGAGTTGGAGGAGTCGCACCAGTTCCTAACTGCCTTAGGCAAGTTCACTGGACAGAACTTGTCACATGGCCCCAAGTGAACTGCAGTGGAGGCTGGGAAACATGAGACGGCATTGGAATATTAGCTGAGTACTCTCTGCCACATCCATTTTCCCCACTCCAACAAGAGCCCCTAGAAGGTGAGGGATCCTCCTGATTCTTCCTGGCACCCTCAGTGACCAGCTCAGTGCCATGTTAGGGGGTCAGGAAGGCAAATGTTTAGTAAGTAAATGAATGAATAGATGAGTGAATGAATGAATGAAATAATGCAAGCTATATAAACAAAGTATATTTCGTAATTCTTTAGAAACTGATTTTATAAGGCAAGAGTTACACTTCTCACATTTAAAAAGCAACTTGTTGCTAATTTTCTAAACAATGTCTTAAAAGATTCAACCTTTTATTGAAGAAAAGGACCTTATCGCTACCCCTAAGATAAAATGCAGCATCATTTGGTTTTTTGCTAGTTCCTACTTTGAAAAAAATGTTTACTGCTCTGTCTTCCTTTCTAAAACTGTCCAAAACCATTTTCCCATTATGAATTTAAAATATCTGTGTCTGTAGAAAGTTTTAAACATACATCAAAAAATATGGGAAGAAAAAGAACTCAAGAACACAATACCGTTCACAATCACAACAAAAAGAATAAAATACCTTGGGATGAATTTAACTAAGGAAGTGAAAGACCTATACAACGATAACTACAAGACTTTCCTGAAAGAAATGGATGACGACATAAAGAGATGGAAAGACATTCCATGCACATGGATTGGAAGAATAAACATAGTTAAAATGTCTGTACTACCTAAAGCAATCTACAGATTCAACGCAATCCCAATCAGAATTCCAATGACATTCTTTACAGAAATAGAACAAAGAATCCTAAAATTCACATGGGGCAACAAAAGACCCCAAATGCTAAAGCAATCCTGAGAAAAAAGAACAAAGCTCGAGGCATCACAACCCCTGAGTGAAAACATACTACAAAGCTACAGTAATCAAAACAGCATGGTGTACTGGTACAAAAACAGGTGCACAGATCAATGGAACAGACTTGAAAGTCCAGAAATAAAACCACACATCTATGGACAGCTAATCTTTGACAAAGGAGCTGAGGGCCTACAATGGAGAAAAGAAAGTCTTTTCAACAAATGGTGCTGGGAAAACTGGAAAGCCACATGTAAAAGAATGAAAATTGACTATTCTTTTTCACCATTCACCAAAATAATATACTCAACATGGATCAAAGACCTAAAGATAAGACCTGAAACCATAAGGTTTCTAGAAGAAAATGTAGGCAGTACACTCTTTGACATCAGTATTAAAAAGATCTTTTCGGACACCATGTCTTCTCAGACAAGGGAAACAATAGAAAGAATAAACAAATGGGACTTTATCAGACTAAAGAGCTTCTTCAAGGCAACGGAAAACAGGATTGAAACAAAAAAACAACCCACCAACTGGGAAAAAATATGTGCAAGTCATACATCTGACAAAGGATTAATATACATAATATATAAAGAACTCACACAACTCAACAACAAAAAACTCAAACAACCCGATCAAAAAATGGGCAGGAGACATGAACAGACATTTCTCCAAAGAAGATATGCGGATGGCCAATAGGCACATGAAAAGATGCTCATCATCACTGATCATCAGGGAAATGCAAATCAAAACTACATTAATATATCACCTTATACCCATTAGAATGACAAAAATAACCAAAACAAATAGTAACAAATGTTGGAGAGGGTGTGGAGAAAAAGGAACCCTCATACACTGCTGGTGGGAATGCAAACTGGTGCAGCCACTCTGGAAAACAGTATGGAGACTCCTCAAAAAATTAAAAATAGAAATACCATATCACCCAGCCATCCCACTACTGGGTATTTATCCAAAGAACTTGAAATCAGCAATTCCAAAAGTCCCATGCACCCCAATGTTCACTGCAGCATTATTTACAATAGCCAAGACATGGAAGCAACCTAAGTGCCCATCAACAGATGAATGGATAAAGAAGACGTGGTATATACATACAATGGAATACTACTCAGCCGTAAAAAAGAATAAAATCATCCCATTTGCAACATCATGGATGGACCTTGAGGGAATTATGTTAAGTGAAATAAGACAGATAGAGAAGGACAATCTCTGTATGACTCCACTCATGTGAGGAATTTAAAAACGTAGACAAAGAGAACAGATTAGTGGCTACCAGGGGAAAGGTGGGGTTGGGGGTGGGCACAAAGGGTGAAGGGGTGCACCTACAACACGACTGACAAACAATAAAGTACAACTGAAATTTCACAAGATTGTAACCTATCATTAACTCAATAAAAATTAACTTAAAAATAGATATGAGAGTAAGTAAAATGTGGCTGGATCCCCACGAGCAAGAGATGGCTGTTGTCTTGTTTCATATCTGATTGCGTTTGTGTATGAGTGTTGTGTGTGTGAATATATGTACATATTTGTCAAACAAAAGTAGAATCCAAATGTATCAGGCATATCTTATGCAGCCCCACAAATCTTGGCCTGGCCTGTCTCTGAGGCCCTTGCCGACTTTTTCCACCCTGGCTGCCATTAGGCGGACCAAATATAAATGGGTTCTAACCAACTGCACAGGCACAACCCTATGGCCCTCACTTCCTGCTCATGCTGGATACCTCTCACCTCCCACCTTTTGATTCCCTCTTGCCTTTGAGGTGTGAGAGCCTGTGGGACCCAGCTGATGCCCACACATGCAGAACCCTGAAGTTTGGGAAGTCAGTGAACCACGGGGCAAACATTTCACCAATGAGAGAGAGGTGAGGAGTAAATCCCCCTTCCTTCCTGTGGGTGGATTGTCCTGGGATGCAGTTCTTTATAGAGGTTCCTAGGAGAGAGCGTTAGGAGAGTAAGCAAGCAAGTCGTACTTGTTACCAAGGGGTGGCCAGCTAGAAAACATACCCGTGAACTGACTTAGTCTTCCATCTCTCCTCAATCCCCTTTTCCCTTGCTTCTGCTTCCTGGAATTGCATTTCCTAAAAAGGTAACAGCACATGAGCCTTTGCCTCCAGCTCTAGGTTCTGGGGCACCTAGTGGATGCTCAGCTAATCATCCCTCAGCTCCTACCACAACAGTGCACCCTGGCCTAACTCCCAAATGCCAACGTCTGCATCTCTCCCTGACGGCTTGCTTTGGCATCCAGGGCCCATTGAAGCTGGAGGTGCCAGAGAACAGATGCCCCTGGAGCAGTCCTCAAACAGTGATGACAGGAGCTGGTGTGTAAAGGCCCGGATTTCTTAGCCCTCTGTGAGATGACGCTGAGCCGGGAGTTGTGCGCTGGCTCTGGAGTTGGCCAGTGAGGTCAGGTCTGCTTGCCCACGTAGTAACACGCTGGACAACGCACCCTTGTTGACTGCCTTATTTTTCCCCTTGCACTTCTCTCCTCTACCAGTATGTCCTGGTGTCATCTCCCAAACAAGCCACTTGCACTTAGAGGAAAAAGGGAGGGAACAAAAGAGACCTTTACAATGGAGAAATCTGGCAGGTAATCAAACACAACATTACCAATAATGCTCACATCACGTGCTTCCTGATGGATGCACGGAAGTCACAGCATCACTTAGGTAGCATTTCTACCAATCTAAGCATAACTCTAACCACGAGGAGATAAGCAGACAGGTTCAACTCTACAAGGCCTGGACTCTTCAAAAATGCCAACGTCTCAAAAAATAAAACAAAGGAAAACAAAAAGGCTAGTGAACTCTTCTAGATTAAAGCAAGCTAAAGAGACATGACAACTAAAATGCACTTTGTGATCCCTGATAGGATTTTAGATCAGAAAAAAAAAGCTATAAAGGACATTCTTGGGACAGTGAGGAAATCTGATGATGGAGAGCATATTAGATGATGGTATTGTATTGTCGTTAAACTTATTAAGTGTGATAATTATGTTATGGCTATACAGGAAAATGATCTTGTTATCAGGAGATATATATGAAGTATTAGAATAAACTGTCTTGTTTTCTGCAACTTACTCAAATCATTCAACCAAGAAAGTGTGTGTGTAAAGAGAGGGAGGGGAAGAGATAAAGCAAAGTAACAAATTTATGAATCTAGGTGAAGGATATGCAGGCATTCATTATGTAACTTTTCTGAAAGCTCCAAATTTTTCAAAATATAATGTTAGAGGGCCGGTGCCTTGGTTGAGTGGTTAAGTTCATGTGCTCCGCTTCGGCAGCCCTGGGTTCACCAGTTCGGATCCTGGGTGCCGACCTACACACCACTCCTCAGGCCAGCTTGCGGCGGCATCCCACATAGAAGAACTAGAATGACTTACAACTAGGATACACAACTATGTACAGGGACTTTGGGGAGGGAAAAAAATGAGGAAAATCGGCAACAGATGTTAGCTCAGTGCCAATCTTCCTCACCAAAACAATAATAATAATAAAAATAAAATAAAATAAAATAGCCAACATTACGGCAGGTACATAAATCCAAATATCCCAAAACGTCCTCCAAAATCTATCCAGGCCACCGAGAAGGACCAACAAAACCACGGCTATCCCACATCTTCTAACATAAGGAGAAGACTGAGCACATTACAGCTTCAAATTACCTGGAAGTCGAAAAAATAAACATCAATTTCTGGTGGAGATATTTTTTGAATTCTCATCCCAACTTTTTAAGGAGAGGAAGGTGGGACCTAGATGGGAAGGGAAATGCATAGAAGAGAGAAGAGGAGGGTGGAGGGTCTAAGATAGAAGTAAAATCACGCCTGGAAAGAGAACACCCATGCTAAGTATGAAGACCATGACAAAGAGCTCCGGCAGGTCAGGGCGGCGCAGGAAGAGAGAGACAAGTGTGCACAGAACTCAGTGAGACGGCCTTGGAAAGTCAATGTTCTGGGGAGAAGAGGGTGATAAAGAATGAGACACGCCCTTTGAAACTGTTCTGTGAGGGGCAAAAGAGTGGAAATTTAGGATCCTGTAAGACGAGAAAATGTAAAAGGGACATACGACCATCTCTCTTAAAAAGCCTTCTAATAAAGCAACCATACTCACTGCCCTTACAAAATAGGAGCTACTCTTGAACTAGGAATCTCGAAAATCATCCCGACTGCCAATCCTGTTCACAAAATGCAAAATTAGAGATAAAGAAGAGTCTGGGAACCTGAAGGCAGCTCAACAGAATGTATACAACCTGAAGAAGAGGAAAAAAAGACTGAAAATAAGGAAAGTGCCTCAGGGTCCTGCGAGATAATATCAAAATGGTTAACACACATGTAATTGAAGTTCCAAAAGAAGAGGTTAAGGAGAATGGGAAAACAATATTTAAAAATATAATGGCGTGAAATTTCCTAACTGGGTGACAGGCAGAATTTACAAATGTAAGAAGCTCAGCAAACCCCAAAGCAGGATAAATACAAAGAAAATTACACCAAGACACACCATAGGCCAACTTCTAAAACCAAAAATCAAGAGAATATCTTGAAAGCAGTCAGAGAAAAACGGCACATTATATACAGAGTAACAATGCAAATGATGACTCCAGCTTATAATAGAGTTTAAAAAAACATACTTAGGAGTAAATTTAACAAAAGATGTGTAAGACCCCTGCACTGAAAACTACAAAACAGTACCAAAAGAAATTAAAGAAGATCTAAATAAAAAGGGAGACCCACATGTTCATCCATTTGAGGAGTTGATACTGTTAAGATGTTAATTCTTCCCAAATCGATCTAAAGATTCAATGCCATCCCAATCACAATCCTACCAAACTTTTTTGTAGAAATTGATAAGATGATTCTAGCATTTATACAGAAAATGCAAAGGATCTAAACTATCCAAATCAAATCTGAAAAACAACTACAAAGTTGTTGGCCTACACTATGTGACTTCAAGACATACTATAAAGCTATAATATCTAAAACAGTGTGTTACTGACATAAGGACTGATCAATGGAACAGAGGAGAGTCCAGAAATCAACTGCCATTTATATAGACATCTGAATTTCAATGCTATCAAACACAGTGGTATTCTCAACAAATGATGATGGAACAACTAGATATCTATGTGGGAAAAGAATTTAATGTTTTTCACAAAATAAATTTCACACCATTCGCAAAAACTAGAGATGGATCATAGGCCTAAACATAAAACCTAAAACTATAACATTTCTAGAAGAAAATACAGAAGTGTATTTTCACAAACTGAAGGTGGCTGAGATTTCTTAGACAGGACTCAGAAAGCAATAACTATAAAAGAAAAAAATGATAAATATGACAACATCAAAATGTAAAACTTTGCTTATCAAAAACAACTCTTAGAAAATGAACAGGCAACCACAAAGCACTGATATCCAGGATATAAAAAGGATATATATACAACTCAGTAATAAAAAGGCAACCCCAGGCCGGCCCCGTGGCCGAGTGGTTGAGTTCCTGAGCTCCACCTCAGCGGCCCGGGGTTTCTCCGGTTTGGATCCTGGGCGCGGAGACAGGGCACTGCTCATCAGGCCATGCTGAAGCAGCATCCCACATGCCACAACTAGAAGGACCCACAACTAAAAATACACAAATATGTACCAGGGGACTTTGGGAAGAAAAAGGAAAAATAAAATCTTTAAAAAAATAAAAAGACAACCCAATTTAAAATGGACAAGCCAATTTAAAATGGTCAAAAGAGTTGGTCAGGCACTTCACAAAGATACGAAAATGTCAATAAGCACAGGAAAGCTCAACATCATGAGTCATCAAGGACTAAAATTAAAACCGTAATGACATACTACTTTACACCCACCAGAATGGCTAAAAATAAAGACTGACAACACCAAAAGTCAGCAAGGATGTTAAGTAACCAGAATTCTCATACACTGTTGGCAGGAGATAGGCTGAGAGAACTACCCAGCTGTAAACTCGTGCTGCTCTTCGTGCAAAAGGACTGGAAGAGGAAGCCACAGGTGCAGGGGGGAGCAGCAGGCCAGAGCCTGCCCAGACCTGGAACCCCTGCGGTTCCTCACGTGCCCTGGACATCAGTCCTCCGTCAGACAGGGGTCAGCGCTCGCCTCTTCATTTTCCTAGAGTCGTCTTTGACGGGAAGTTTTACATTCTGATGTAATCCAATCTACCTGTGAGTATACACCTTAAAGGGTCTATGAAGTCAAAAAGTAGGAACAACCCAAACTACCATCAATTAGTGGAGAAACAAAATGGAGTATATCCCAACAAGGGACTATTGCTCTTCAGGCATCAAAAGGAATGAAGCGCTGACACACGCCACGACACGGACGAAGCGCCAAAGCAGCCAAGCGAAATCAGCCACACACCACGACAAACACCGTGGGATTCCGCTCATGTGCAATTTCTAGAATTGGCAAATTCGCAGAGACAAAAAGCAGATCAGTGCGGCTGGGGGTAGAGGTAAATGAGAAGAGTCTGCTGATGAGTTTGGGGCTGCTGCTCGGGGTGACGAAAACGTTCTGGAACTAGATAATGGTGTTGGTTGCACAACCTTGTGAATATACTAAAAACCACTGAATTGTTCACTTTAAAAGGACGACTATTACATGAACGGTATCTCCATCTCTTTTTAAAGGTCTAGAAAGGCTGAATCCGCGGCTACACTGAGTGTCAAATTCCTTTTAAATGAGTAATTCCTGCCCAATCGCAGCCGCCCAGTCCAACGCGGAGCGGCTCCTGCCGCAAGGCTCCCGTCAAGGCGCGGCACGCGGGGTCCCCCCACTCCCCGCCCAGGAAGGCCCGGCCCTGAGCCCCCACTGCACTAATCAATCAGGACGGCGCTGCAGTCTCCGGGCCACCACGCCGGGACCGCAGGCGAGCCCCGCCGCCGCCCCGCGCCGCGGCCACGGGCCCAAAGCCCCAGCGCGGCCGCCTCCCTCCCCACTTACGCGCCTCGGGCAGCGCGCGGGCGCGCACGGAGCTCGGCGAGACCAAGCGCGAGCGGACGGCGGTTTGGCAGGGCCCCGCAGAGGAGACTGGGAAGGAAGTGCAAGGAGACCCTGGGAAGAAGGTCCGAATCGAGAGCGACCAGGGTGGGGCAGGAAAGACAGGAGGAGGAGCCGTAAATCAAGTCGGAAGGGGAGAAAAGCCGCAAAGCAATCTTTGGAAAGCCGTAAAGCAAGCTGGAAGGGCGGTGCTGACCTCTCGGAGTCGCGCCGCGGTGTCTGCGTCGCCCTGTGTTCCTCTAACTCGCTGAGCGCGTGCTCTTGTTCTGCGGCCGCTCGGCTCTCTGGTGCCCCCAGGGTGGGTCCGGCCAGCCCGCCCGGGACATGTGGCTTAATGTAAGGCCCCGTAGGGCCCACTCGCCTCGCGCCTTCGCACACGACCCCATAACCCAATCCCCAATTAGAATGCGGTGATAGGGTTGGGGAGGAACTTCCCGGTGCTATCGGTGCACAACCAGGGAAGTTGCAGGAAAGGAAAACCAAGCTAAGTCTTATTAAGAGTGGTTGTCAGAGCCCTTCATAGTTCCCACCCCAGACGGGCACAGCAAACCAAGGCAGTGTGGACAAACTCGTTCGTTAGCCTTCCTCTCCCGCCGGTGCCGCGTCCCCTGCCCGGCGTCGGATGGCTTCTTACATTAGCTACGACCGACCGGAGGGAAGTGTGCCGCCTTGGAAGGGAGTTCAGAATGTCCCTTGGAACCGTGCCTTGTTACTGGGTGATGACTGCATGTCCTATTACCAATGCTCAAAAAACAGGATTAATTTAGTCATCACAAACCCAAATTAAGTACTAAGGACTCCAACAGTCATTTTCTTACGTTTTCAAATTGGTTGTTTCAATAAATCCATTTTAACCAGACGGTTCATTATCTGAGCAGTAATACTGCAGGGCAAGTCATTTCCGGGATGACTTCTCACTTTCCTGGTAACACCATCGGAAGCTGAGTAAAAAGCCTAGAATCAGACCCAATGCACAAATTATTTGATAAACGTGGCATTTCAAATCAACCAAGAAAAGAATGCTTACTTGTAAAATGGTGCTAGGATAATTAGTTAAGTATTTGGATTAGATTCCTTATCAAAATGTACGCTAAAATAGAGCCAGCCTTGGTGGCCCAGTGGTTCAGTGGGCTCCGTTTCAGCAGCCTGGTTCCCAGTCCCGGCACTACACTGTTGGTGGCCATGCTGTGGCAGCGGCTCACATACAGAAAAAAGAAGATGGACAACAGATGTTAGCTCAGGGCAATCTCCCTCAGAGGGGAAAAAGCCCACTAAATAAATTAAAATGGAATTCAAGGGTGAAATGTTAAACACACACAGCTAGCTACACATAAAACAAGAGCAAAAACTATACAGATGAATATCTGACCTCAGGATGGAGAAGGGCTTTCTAAGTACAGATCTTCCTCCACTTAGGGTGGGTTGCATCAAGATAAACCCCTGGTAAGCTGAAAATATAGGTAGAAAAAGCATTTAATACACCTAACCTACTGAACATCACGGCTTAGCCTAGCCCACCTTAAGCATGCTTAGAACACATACATTAGCCTACAGTCGGGCAAAATTGTCTAACACAAAGTCCATTTTATAATAAACTGTTGACTATCTTATGTGATTTATTGCATACTGTACTGAAAGCGAAAAACAGAATGGTTGTCTGGGTACAGAATGGTTGTAGGCAAATCCGTGGTTCATCTTCTTGATCGCGTGGCTGACTGGGAGCTGTGGCTCTGCTGCCACTGCCAGCATCCGGAGAGAGAGTATCCTCCAGCATGTTGCTAGCCCTGGGAAAGATCAAAACTCAAAATTCAAAGCCCAGTGTCTACTGAATGCATATCACTTTCAAACCACCATAAAGTCGAAAAATCCTGAGTCCAACCATCGTAAGTCAGGGATTATGTAAAAATTGAGAAATAAATCATTAAGTAAAAGATGGATAAATGTAACTACCTACATAAAACTTTTTAAACTTAGTGAAATAGAAAATAAAACTTTAAAAGTACACAAGGAAAAGGGGGAAACATTAACATGTATGGTAAAGAGAGTTCATATATAAAAAGTTCTAACAAATCACAAAAAATAGACAAATGAAATGAGTAGATATTTCACAAAAGAAAAAATATAATAAATACAAAAAAGGTTTAACTTTAATAAAAGCTAAAAGCATATTTATTAAAATAAGTATCATTTCACCCACTTGCATTTTAAATTAGGAAATTAAAACACTTATTTTTATACATGTATTACATAGGCACATTTTTAGTGAAAAATACAAATGATAAAAATAAACCAACTTTTTGAGCACTCACAGCAAAACCAGTCCTATTTTCAGAGTTAGCCATGGTTGTCAGTTGATGTATATTCTTGCTCTATGTATATTCTTGTATTTATGATTAGACACTGAAATAATTTTGTCTGATAATATTCAGTGTAGATGATACTCTCACACAGCTAGTAGGAATAGAAACTGATGCAACCTTTCAGGAAAGCAATCTGGCAATTTACATTAAGAATATATACCCTCTGATTCAGGGATGCAACCTCCAGGACCTTATCAACTAAGGAAAAGATCAAAGACGGACACAAAGATTTCTTATAAGAATATTCTGCTCAACATTATTTATACCTGAAAAATTACTGAAACAAGTTAAAATACTACATTACGGAATCTGTTAAATAATACAACCATTAGAAGTCATGATCAGAAAAATGTCTATTGACATGGAAAAATGTTGAAGATCATTTTCTTTAGAAAAACAGAGTCCAAAGCTATATACATAAAACAGCTTTCCCACATCCATTAGGATGGCTACTATTTAAAAAAAAGAAAATACCAAGTGTTAGCAAGGATGTAGAAAGATCAGAACCTTTGTGCACTGTTGGTAAGAATGTAAAATGGTGAAACACTATGGAAAACAGTATGGTGGTTCTTCGAAAAGTTACAAACAGAATTATCATATGACCCAGCAATTCCACTTCTGGGTACATACCAAAAGAATTGAAAGAAGAGTCTTGAAGAGATATTTGCATACCCATGTTCATAGCACCATTAGTCACAATAGCCAAAAGGAGAAAGCAACCCCAGTGTCCATTGACAGAGGAATGGATAAGCAAGATGTGGTAAAAACATACAATGGAATATGATTTAGCCTTAAAAAGGAGGTAAATTCTGACGTATGCTGCAATATGGATGAATCTTGAGGACATCATGCTAAGGAAATTAACCACATCACAAAAAGACATAAACTGTGTGACTCTACTTACAAGAGATACCTGAAGTAGTGAAATTCGTAACGAGAGAAAGTGGAGTGGTTGCCAGGTGCTGAGGGAAGGGGAAATGGAGACCTGTTGTTTAATGGAAAGTGAGTTCAGTTTTGCAGGAGGAACAGAGTTCTGGAGATTGGTTGCACAACAATGTGAATGTGCTTAACACTACCAAGCTGTACACTTAAAAATGGTTAAGATGGTAAATCTTATATTGTGTGTATTTTGCCACAATTTAAAAAATTTAAATTAAAATAATTCTTAAAAGCTTGCCTATAATTAAACAAATCAGAGAGCTTTCATACCCTCAGAAATCTTCCAATGAACTGATTAATACCTCATTCTTAAACATGAGGACAGTAAAGGATAACAGTGAATATCTTTGACATAAAAGCTATAAAAACAAATGAAAAAGAAACCCAAGAGACAAGGCAAACAGAAAAAAAAATTTTTCAAAGGAAATATAAATAATATTCTCAGGTAAGAAGATATTCTTGTTCATAAATAGAACAGTACGTTCTAAGGAAAAAGAAAAACGTATTAAATAAAGTTCTTAGAAATTAAAAATATGATAACAGGAAAATTTCACTTTTAAGTTTGGAAAATAAAGTTAAGGAAATCTTCCATAAAGTTGATCAAAAAGATGGGTAATAAAAGAGAAACCGGGGACCAGTCCAGTGGCATAATGGTTAAGTTCACACACTCCCTTTTGGCAGCCCAGGGTTCATGGGTTCCGATCCTGGGCATGGACCTACACAGCCCTTATCAAGCCATGCTGCGGCAGCATCCCATGTATAAAATAGAGGAAGACTGGCACAAATGTTAGCTCAGGACCAATCTTCCTCACCAAAGAAAAAAAGAAAGAAAAGAAAGAGAAACAGGGGCCAGCTCTGGTGGCCTAGTGGTTAAGTTCAGTGTGCTCCACTTCAGTGACCCAGGTTTGGTTCCTGGGCGCGGCGCAGACCTACATTGCTCTGTTAGCAGCCAAGCTGTGCCAGCAACCCACATACTAAAAAATAGAGGAAGATCAGCATGGGTGTTCCTCAGGGCAAATCTTCCTCAGCAAAAAAAAAACCTCAAAAAAATAAAAGAGAAACAATGAGAAAATTAAAGCATCAATCAAGGAAATCCAATATCTGACAAATGGGTGTTCTGGAAAGAAAAAATAAGAAAACACCAGGAAGAAATTAACAAAAAGAAAACAAAAAAGCTTCAGAACTGAAAGAAGGGTGCTTCATGTTGAAAGGTCCCACCCCAGGGCTCAATATGATGAATTTAAAAAGCGCTAGACTGGGACCAGCCCCATGGCAGAGTGGTTGAGTTCAACTGCTCTGCTTCAGTGGCCCAGGGTTTCACCAGCTTGGATCCTGGCATGGACATAGCACTGCTCATCAGGCCACGCTGAGGCAACGTCCCACATGCCACAACTGGAAGGACCCACAACTAAAACATACAACTATGTACCAGGGGACTTTGGGGAGAAAAAGGAAAAATAAAATCTTAAAAAAAAAAAGAAAACAAAAAAGGTGTCATTACATACAAAGTATCAGGTTACATCAAAAGTATCAGGAATCAAAATGACATTGGACTTCTCCAGTGCAGAAATAGAAGCTAAAAGACACTAAAGCAATGCCTTCAAAATTCTGGCCGAAAATAACACCCAACCTAGATTTCAATACCCAAACTATCAAAAAGAGTGAGAAAAAGTAAAGATATATTTACATACACATATCCTCAAAAATATTTAACTTGTTTGCCACCTTTTCTCTAAAGGTTAGAGAAGAATGTCTTTATCCAAAGGTAAAAAGAAACTAAGAAAGAGGGAGGCTGAGGATTCAGGAAACAGGATCCAACACAGAAGAAAGCTCATGGAATTCCTGAGATGATAGGAAGTAAAAACCTCAGGAAGGCAGCGATGCAGCAGGCCAGAGGACCATCAGTCTGGAGTGGAGAGAAGGATGCAGAGCTCCAGATGGAACATCTACCGGGGTGAAAAAATGGTGCTGATAAATTATCTGACTTTTTAGACATGGGGAAAAGTTGTGTTGAGAATTATTAATAAGTCCTTCTCAATGAAAAAAAAATGATAAATAACTGGGGGAAGGTAAGGTCTTTTGTTAACATCGGAATTACAAGGGCCAACTAGCAAATGTTGAGGAAATGCTGGAGTTGGAAAATTATCATTTGGCAACCATGATGGTAAAGATTGAATCAGGCAAGCATCATCAATGGATGCTAAGTTTAAGGGGAAATTTGATGAGCAGAACATTCACGTGATCCTAAATTGTGTCTCCGTAGACTTATAAATCGCAAAGGAGGAAAAAGAAAAAGAAACAGTGATAATGCAGTGAAGAAACTAAGCAAACCCTGACTAGGTGATGAAGATTAACCCTACCAATGAAGGATAGCAGGACACTGTGTCTTCAGATGTGATAAACTGAGAAGGACAGAATGCCCTATGTGGTGTTCCAACAGAGAATGCATAACCTCAATCTAATCACAAAGAAACATCAGACTAACCCCAAATGAGGAGCATTCAATTACAAGAAAAAAGGTATGGGGGCCAGCTGGGTGGCGCAGCAGTTAAATTCCCACGTTCTGCTTCTCGGCTGCCCGGGTTTGCAGGTTCGGATCCTGGGTGTGGACATGGCACTGCTTGGCAAAAGCCATGCTGTGGTAGGCGTCCCACGTTTAAAGAAAAAAATAGAGGAAGATGGGCATGGATGTTAGCTTAGGGCCAGTCTTCCTCAGCAAAAAGAGGAGGATTGGCAATAGTTAGTTCAGGGCTAATCTTCCTCAAAAAAAAAAAAGAAAGAAAAGAAAGAAAAAAGGTATGTGTTAGGGGCAGGGGTGGGAGGCACTGAATTCTTCAAAATGTCACTGGCAGAGAGGCTGGCCCCATGGCCAAGTGGTTAAGTTCGCAAGCTCCACTGCAGGCGGCCCAGTGTTTCGTTGGTTCGAATCCTGGGCACGGACATGGCACTGCTCATCAGACCACCGTGAGGCAGTGTCCCACGTGCCACAGCTAGAAGGACCCACAACGAAGAATGTACAACTATGTACCAGGGGGCTTTGGGGAGAAAAAGGAAAAAATAAAGTCTTTAAAAAAAAAATGTCAATGGCAGAAGAGATAAAGGCTATGAAAACATCCCAGAATAAAGGAGGTTAAAGAGATTTGACAACCAAATGTAATACCTGACCCTACACTGCATCCTGTGCTGAAGGGGGAAGTGCCATAAAGGACGTTTTGGGCTCAGTTGATAACATTGGTATATGGATGGTAGATTAGATAAAATTCTTAAATCAATGTACATTTATGAATTTATAAAGCTGACAATTGTGGTTATGTTAGAGAAAAATGCCTTTTCTGAGGAAATACACAGTAAAGCATTTAGGGGTAAAAGAGCCATGATATATGTAACTCACCCTTAAATTTTAGAGAGAGAGAGAGAGAGAGAAAACAAACTATAAAGCAGATGGAGTAAAATGTTAGCCTTGGAGCATATCTGGATAAAGGGTATACAAATATCCTGTGTGCTATTTTTATTTTTGTAGCTTGTGTGAGTTTGAAACTATTTCCAAATAAAAAGTTTAAAAACACTGTATATGCAATATGACACTAATTTTGTACCATATGTATTATGTATGTATTCATTTTTTACAAAGACAAAAAGGAAACATCAGATTATTCTGGGCAATGGGACTATTAGGTGATTTTATTTTTTCTGTAAACGTACACATTTCTGTATTCCATCCACAATAAGCAGGTATTATTTCTTAGAACCAGAAAGAAAGCTTGAGTTTAAATGGTGGCTGAGGCATTCTTTGCTTCTCCTGGTAGATGCCTTCGATGCCTCCTACGCAACTTCAGAGCAGTCTGACATCCTGGTGCTTCCTCCAGGTGCCTCACGATAATTGAAATAGCCGGATTGAAACAGCTGATGTTTATCAAACGACTTCCTTCTAACATGCTCCAGGATTTTAAAATTATGCTTTACCCTGAGCATATTTCTTTGAGGTGGAGACAGGACAGGTTGAGTCATACCTCATGACGGGGGCATTGTTCCATCACCTTAGAGCACAGCCCTGTGGGCTGTGAAAATTCGACCCTCTTCCCGTACTGCTGATTGCTTTTGTGAATCTGCTTTCAAGCACACACACAGCCATATTGAAAACTGATCTTTCCTACCTGGCTTGTCAACCCAGTGTAACAAGGACTGAATCTTTAGACTTTCAGGGATGTGGAGAAGACAGATCAATCTAAAATTGACAATCTATCAATTTAAAATATCAATCTAAAATATTTCCAGAGGATCAGTAGATCCTTCATTTCTGTAGCCTGTTGGGACCCTGGAGCAAGAGAGACTGCAAAATCTCTCTTTAGCCCCTCAACTCCTTCCTCCCATCCTACCGCTTTTCCTCCATTGCTTGACCCAACTAAAATTATGGCAGAAATGAACTTAATGCCTGGAATAAGACTAGTGAATTTTTTTTTTTTTCCTGAGGAAGATTCACCCTGAGCTAACATCTGTGCCAATCTTCCACTATTTTTTAGTATGTGGGCCACCAGCACAGTGTGGCTGCTAACGGGAGGTGTAGGTCTGTGCCACACCCAGGAACCGAACCTGGGCCACTGAAGCGGAGTGCACTGAGCCTAATCATTAGGCCACCAGGGCTGGCTCAAGACTAGTGAAATCTTAATATGTGATTTGCTAACTACTGTTTGTTGGAAAGCAGGAGATGACATATTAGGAGACATTTCAAACATAGGGGTGGGCCTCAGCCGAAGCAGCATACCAAATTAGCCCTCAACTTCCCAGGCATTCTACTGCTTGCTTCTTAAGAAGAAAGAAGAGGTTTTGAGAAGTCAAAGTAGCAATTGTCAAGGGGAAACCACCATACTGTGTTCTCTCAATAAACACCATTCCAAAAGCTACCCTGGGCTGAGTATCCAAACAAGTGGTCCTGAGATGCAGCCAGCTGGGTTCAGAACCACACTGCCTCAGTGAAAACATCTTTTCCCAAATAATCTACTCCCTGGGAAAAGTTATTTTAGCTGCATTTGAGGCCATGGCAGCCAGGAAGTATGGGGCAGCACTGGCTCTCCTCCCGTTGCTGCAGCATCCGTGCTCAGAAGGAAGTGAGTCTTTCACAAGAGATTTCCCTTCAAAACGGTGAACCCCTGCCAGACAGTAAAGTGGCAGAACAGAAATGTGGGTGAACACAGAAACTGTTGAAAGTGAGAGAGAGATAAGGCCAATGCTGCCACCAGAATCTTGATGTTTTTATTTCCAGAGTCTTTTTATTTGCATTCAGTTTCATTGCAAAGAGGTTAAAGAGTCTGGTTCTACAAGAACTTACTGTGTTGTCAGAGCCTTTCCTCTACTTTGATCGCATCAGTTCCTAATTTCTAAAGCTATATTTTCACTGCGGAGAAACCCCTAATTTTCCTCTTGCAATCTCCATGACCTTACAGTGTGTGACACCCTATTAGAAGCTAGATTAGAGGGAGCAACTGTTGAAATTAATGGTGACTAAAGATATAAAAATATGATGACAGTAGTGCTTATGTGGAGCTAACTTGGGGCCAGGTGCTCTTCCAAGCAGTTTACAAATATTGACTCATTTAATCCTTACAGTCTTTACAATGACCCCGTGAGGTAACCAGTGAGATACCAGATTCACCGAATCTAAGATGTTGTCAGGTTTAAGATTTACCATTATTTTACTTATTATTAAGAAAGAAAAAAAAAACTTTGAAGCAACAATAAATACTTGTTTACTAATCTGAAATTTACACCCACTGCTCTATTTCCTTGCCTTTTGGGATAGTCAAAAATGTTTAGTTTCAGTGCCAATTTATACTGTAATCTTTTTTTTTTAAAGATTGGCCCTGAGCTAACATCTGTTGCCAATCTTTTTTTCTCTTCTTCTCCCCAAAGCCCCCCAGTACCTAGTTGCATATTCTAGTTGTATGTCCTTCTAGTTCTGCTGTGTGGGACGCCACCTCAGCATGGCTTGATGAGCGGTGCTAGGTCCAGACCCAACATTGGAACTGGTGAAACCCTGGGCTGCCAAAGTGGACCACGTGAAGTTCACCACTCGGCGGGGCGGCCCCGTGTACTGTAATCTTTTGAAAGACGTTTTAGAAGTCAAACTCAACACACGTGGTACACATAGCTCATTTCAACTACAAAGAATACAAACTGACAATTATGTCACAGCTGCCATCTGGCTGACAATAATTGTATTAAACATCCTGATTTCAGAAATGTTAAAATAATTGTATCTTAGAATCAAAGAAATTATCCTCGTTTTGCAGATACAGAAACTGTAGCATAGAGAGATTTAGTGGTTTGCCAAAAATCCCCTTAGCCAGACTTTGAACTCAGGTGATTTAGCCTCAGAGTTCATGGTTTTTCAGAGTGGAATAAGATTCTACACTATGCGTCTTCAACAGTCACCCCATTTCTGCTGGTGGAAACCATGCAAGATAGGAGTCCTCACCTCACAAACCAGCAAATCTATTTTTGGACAGCTCTAATTGGAAAAAAGTGCTTGTATATTAAAATTTTGCACTTAATCCATCTTTTGGGACCACACAGAACAAGGTGAATGCCTCTTTCATATGACGGTGTTTTAGTTATAGTTTCCCAAATGGTGAGGGGCTGATTGTATTGAATTCATTCAAGAAGTATTTACTGAGCACTTACTATGTGCAAAATACTGTAAATACTGCAAGAAACTGTAAAGAATACAAAGAGAACGAAACGTACCTACTCTGAAGGACCTCACAATGTTGTGGGGAAATAGATATAAAGCAAAGGTGGTAAAATGTTCACAGTTGGAGGATCTGAGTGTAAGGTATCTGGAAATTCTTCATACTATTACAACTTTTCTTTAAGGCTGAAATTATGTTAAAATGAAATGCTTTTAAAATGGAGGTGGTAGTACCTGTCTTATCCACTTCACGGAATTTTGGGGAAGATCAAGTAAAATCTTGTGAATGAAAGAGTTTTGTAAACTGTGTCTCCCTACAAATGTAAAACATAATTATTATCACTGAAAAGAGCTTCGTAGACTATAGGGCTGTCTACACATGTAAAACAATTATTTTTACTGCATTTTTGTAGCTCCTGCAGAGAATAAGTCTAGTGCTGTATCCATTAACTCAATGATCGTTCCCTTGAGAGAAGAATTTTTATGGTCAAAAAGGATGGCCCTTTGGTTTCGTTGTTTGAGGAGGGTCAGGGATCAATAGTAACTTTATTACCCCACTTATTGCAGAAAATCTATATCCTGAAAAATTGCCTCTTGTTCTGTATCGACTGCCTGAGACGACATGGCCTCCAAGTCCCGTTTCAACAGTGCAACTTCATGATTAAACAAAAGCAGTTGAGAAAAGCTATCTGTGGAAGGACTAGTGCTCCTCATGCCTGCATCATTCCACGGCTGATCCGTCGTGCTCTTTTCTTTGATACTATTGTTAAAAATGATTAAAGAAGACAATTTACGGGGCCGCCCCATAGCTGAGTTAAGTTTGCATGTTCCACTTGGGCGGCCCAGGGTTTTGCCAGTTCAGATCCTGGGCGCAGACATGGCCCCGCTCATCAACCCATGCTGAGGCATCATCCCACACAGAAGAACTAGAAGGACCTACAACTAGAATAATACAACTATGTAGTGGGGGGCTTTGGGGAGAGGAAGAAGAAAATGAAAAAGATTGGCAACAGATGTTAGCTCAGGGCCAATCTTCAAAAAAAAATCAAACAACAATTTAGGTGATACAAGCAAACTTTACTTAATACTTCCTGAAGCTGGCAGTCTCCGTTCCCAAGGGTCCAGAGAACTGCAAAATGGGGCAGAAGGCAGGAAGCTTTTATAGGATAAAAAATAAGGAACAAGGAAGAGAAAACTGGAAAATGAATAAGGAACAAGGAAATAAGTATAGAGTCCAGAGTTGGCTTGGTGTTTGGGGATTGGCTGACCGGATATACTGCGTTTCTGGGCAAGGGGAGCATTTACAAGGACACAAAGTTAAGTTGATTTCTGTTTACTGACATGGTACCCAGGCAGGAGGGGCTCCATCTTGGGCCAGAAATTAATTTCAACACTAGGTGCTAAATGACTGAAGTACAGTAGGCTGGCACACAGTGGGGTGCTCAATAAAATTTATCAAATAAATGAACCTTAGAAGGTAGAGTTCAGGACTCATGCAAATTTGATCTAGCCACTTTTTTCTCCCTATTTCTGACGTGGTTCTTCTTTTGCTTGACATATAAGTTTGAATCATAAGGAAGAGCCATTTTTTTTCAGGTCAAAAATGGTTGAGTAGTTACAATTTCTTACGTTTGAACCTATAGTTGAGCTAATCCATTGCATATTTTAGGAGGTGTTCCTTATCTATTTATTTTGACACTAATAGTGTAGTGTTGGGTTATTCAGGCTGCTTGCTTCCCTTTCCTTCTGAATGTCTACACTTTTGTCCTTTCACAACCCATTAATTCCTCTACCAGAAAGTGGAAAAGAACTGCAACCTGTTTGGCTGCAACAGTTCTGGTTAGATTAGAATGACATTATTGCCTTCAATGTGATCTACGAACTTCTGCATATGTTAATTGTCCATGAAATTGTCAACCTATGAAAATCAGAAACCAGTTAAGAAGTAAGATTCTTATTTAGGATCAAAGAATTGAAATTCAGGGAGCCCAGAGTTAGGTAGAAACCCAAGCAGTGTCCTGCTAGGGAGCAAAAGTCAGGGGCTTTTACAGGCAAAGAAGAGAGGTTCATATTACAAATAATTTTAATTGGACTTGGACACAGAGAACTAGGCTTGGCTAAACATTTATTAAGTACTGATTCTCCCTTCAGAAAGTCCACAATCCTCAATCTTTGTGATCAGGATGTCTGTTCTCCTGCTGACTTCTCAACATTGCTTGTAAAAACAATTTGGGCCAGTCCAAAAGTTTGGGCCAGTCCAAGGTTCAAGATAGCAAGGCAGTTTCTCTGGAAAGCAGTCCTGACTCCATTTTTAAATGTCTCCACTAAAGTAAATTTTGACATTTTCCCCTTTTGATCAACATGTTTCTTTGAAAGCATCACTGATCAGCTGTTAGAAAGCATCACTGGTCCATTATTAGAAAAACATCAAGGATCCCTCACTGCCAGGAAGGCTCATTCTTGGTAGGTCATGTCCCACATAGAAAGGAAAGTGATTTCCTTGGCAGCCTTAGGCCACATTTGAGCAACAAGAGCACCATAGCAGAGAAAATCCTTACTGTCAGGTTCCTTTAAGAGCAAACGTTGTCTGCAGGCCCTTGAAGTTTCTCAGGTGAAGGCTCATAAGCCTTAGCGTCATTTCAAAGCCCTGAGCGACCATTATCCAAGTCATGTTTTTATAACATGCAGAAGAGACAAAGTTTTACAACAGCAAGAATGCCTATAATAATGAACAAAATGCTAAGTCTGAATTGGAGAACAGACCTGAACCAGGAGGAAATTCCCAGGGGTAACTAGCTAAAAGATCAAAGAACCATGGGGTGTCGGTGGGCACAGCAGTTAACCATTCAGCCTGTGCTCAGATTTTGTCTAGTTCAGCTTCTACTTCACCAGAGGTGTTTACCCAATCTCAACAAGAGGCGTTATCACAGAACAACCCCATCTTATTCAGCTACAAGGTAATAAAGAGCAATTCTAATCTCTAATACAACTCATGTAAGGGATCTAGACTTTTCTTGGGTGGCTATTTCTTTAGCAACAGATTAAGCAATATTCCCCAGGGTTTTAGATAAATTTCTGATCGTATACTCATTCACGGCAGTGCCTACCCTACGAAAAAATATTTTTCCAAATCTGGTAGCTTTGCTAGGGTTGATGTTGCCAGGCATTGAACACCCTTGACTACGTGTGCAACCAGTTTCCCATGTTAGTCTGTGAAGTAGACTCAAAGGTGATGCCCATGCTGAGTTTCTGATTGGTCACCTAACGAAATAGCTGTAACCAGTAACCCAACTGCGTGATGACCTTAGTTTGATAGGCATTTAAATAGTTTGCTCCCCATAGGTCTTTCTGCCAAGTACAAGTGAAAATATACCCTAGGGGAGCACAAATCATGGAGTCATGGCAATAAAATTGACTAAACCAAGGATCTGAAGAGTGCGAGCAATTAAGAAAGTTATCTGCAGGTAGAGTATAATTAAATTGGTAGAAATTTCAGTTTTCTTAATTTTTCATTTTCATAAATATTACCCTTCAAGTCCTTGCATTGGATAAGCAAGAAGTTCTAGACACTGAGCACAAGGAGTTTCAGGGAGGAATAGTGGAGAGATTGGTAATTAAATGTATTAAAGAATCTGTAGATTCATTTACAGAAGAAGGCTTCTGATGACAAACTCAACAGAAAGACGTCCCCCTTTTGTAATTGGGAGATGTGTATAAGAGCATTCTCTTTCCAAAAAAGAGAGGGAGAAAATAAGGTAAGAAGCAACAGCAAGTAAAAAGTGTCCAGGCCTGGCCCAACCATCTTGAGAAAGCTGTCTGCCTCAAATGTTGGCTGGTTCTCTTCCTAGTCAATTCGATTTGGATGGCAGAGGTCAGGTGGGGCCTTCTTTAGCTGTGAGATGTATGTCTGAGGTTCAATGCCTTCTAGTTCTGCAGGACTGTCAGTGGTCAGGTGCACTTGGTAAGGTTCTTTCCAATGGGACTCGAGGGCCGTTTTCTTTTGATGATGCTTCCGGAATATCCAGACACCAGGCTCTAGACTATGACCAACAGGATCCTTTAAATCGGGGTCCAGGAAAGTTTCTTTAACCTGTTCATGATAGGCTTGAGCATAAGACATTAGAGACTTACAGTAGCTGGTCATACTAGCATAAAACAACAAAGGATCATCAGAAGGTTGTATACCAATAGACACTGAACTGCTGGTGACTATCTCATGTGGAGTGAGTTTATGTTTTCAAAAAGGGGTACCGTGAATGGTTTGTAAGACCAAAAGCAATACCTTAGGCCAGGGGAACCCCGTCTCCAGGTATGTAACAAAGCCTCAAAGACAATTAACAGAACTGGAATCTAATATCTACAAAAGTGAAAACATAATTTTTCTGTCTACAATTACACTCTTTTTTTTTTAACCAAAAATAATCACAGTAAAACTAATTTGTTTATATTAAAAACTTGGTCTGGTTAAGCGAAAATAAGAACATCCACTGAGAATTTATGAATTCAGGAAGGATCAGGCAGGGAGAAAAAGTAAATGTTTCATCTTTGTTCACAGAGCTATATCTTACCAAATTGTTGATAGCTTGAGAGAAAATATTTCTTTCTTTTTTTTTTTAAAGATTGGCCCTGAGCTAACATCCGTTGCCAATCTTCTTTTTTTTCTTCTTCTTCTCCTTCTCCCCAAAGCCCCCAGTACACAGTTGTATATTCTAGTTGTTGGTCCTTCTAGTTCTGCCATGTGGGACGCTGCCTCAGCATGGGTTGATGAGCGGACCTCGGTCCACACTCAGCGTCCGAACCAGTGAAACCCCGGGCGGCTGAAGCAGAGCACGCCAACCCAACCACTTAGCCATGGGGCCGGCCCCAAAAGATTTCTTTAAATCTGGAAAAACAAACATCAGAGCATCCTCCTTAGTTCATGTAGTCTCATGTAGTTAATACTCGTTCTGTTTGAATCCGGTTTTTCCATTAGTTTTCTTGACTTCGCCTGATGATTGAGGGTGACAGGGACAGCGATAATTCCAAGAAATTTGCACAGTTTTTGTTAAGTCTTGCATGATCTGTCCAGTGAAGTGGGTGCCTCGATGACTGGAGATTGTGGAAGGTATACCCTAAGGGGGAAATACATTTTCTAATAGTTTCTTTGCCACTGTGAGGGCATCGACCTTGCAGCAAAAGAAAGCCTGAACCCATCCAAAAAACATACATACAATAACAAGAACTTATTGATGCTCCATGCTAAGAAGCAGTAGAACGAAATCCAGCTGCAGATGCTCAAAGGGTCCAGAGAGAGGAGATCTGAGGCCTCTAGGCCTCTAGTTGTTTTTTCTAATGGATAATGGTGGGTCAAGGAATGGAAAAACTGAAAAGTGGGGTTTGCCAGGGAGCCAGGAACAGCCGAGCAGCTGTCCTGGGTTTCCCATAGCCCTGATTGTTCATTTAATTTGTGAGCATTGTTTACTCATCTTAATTTCTCTGATTCAGGAGCAGACTTTTGCCACATTACAAGGACATCAGGATGGCAGAAGTCTGGCAATGAGGGGCGATTCTTTGCAGAAGCATAGTGGATTTCATCCGTGTGTGCCATAATCTATACAGGGCGCCCTCCTTTGAAGGTAGATGTGGGATGTCTGTAAGGCCATTAATTTAGCAGACTTTTGTTTACAGTTATATGGTCTTTTCTTTTAGGCACCTCTTATATCTTTAATTTTTCATTAGCTTTTGCAATGAAACTTTCAAGGAAGCTATTTTGGAATTTTGAAGCCTTTGCTTTTAAATGCACTTCTTAAGTGATCTTATCTAAATGGAACAGTCCTCCTAATGGCCATTGTTATTTCCCTGAGGGTTGGCAGCAGTTTGGTAGGACCCTAGCTACAAATGGAGTGCAACCCACATTTCTTTTTTTGTTTTTAAAGATTTTATTTTTCCTTTTTTTCTCCCCAAAGCCCCATGGTACATAGCTGTGTATTTTTAGTTGTGGGTCCCTCCAGTTGTGGCATGTGGGATGCCGCCTCAGCATGGCCTGATGAGTGGTGCCGCCTCTGCGCCCGGGATCCGAACCGGCGAAACCCTGGGCTGCTGAAGCAGAGCGCACGAACTTAACCACTCGGCAATGGGGCTGGCCCTGCAACCCACATTTCTGTCCAGTCAAATTTTGGGGCCCCCAACCTAACAGTTACCAAGCCAAGCTGTCAGGACATGAAACAAGTTTAGTAAGATTTTGCTGTTTTTTGTAAATATCTGCAGCTTCCGGGACCATGTTTTTTAAGTAGATGTGCCAGAAGGTGGCACGCTTGACCGTTTAGAAATTAAAGATTGCATTCGATTTGTCTGGTCTGTGTAAAAAGACAAGTTTTGGAAGCTCAAAGGAGCCCCAAAGTGGCCGCTGTAATTTTAAGTCATCTTTTGTATTATGAGTCCACCAGGAAAAAATGTACAGGAGGAAGAACCATGGTTCTTAAACAACACCCAGTGGGAGTTCCTAAGGGAGGAGTTTCTCAGGAACTTTCAGAAGATGAAATTCCCATGTTACAGCATGGCCAGACAAAGGATGCCCCTGGTCATTACCTGTGCTTCTGACCAACAGGCTACAGCTGCTTGGACAAATAACACAAAAGACAGAATGTGAGTACTCACCAAAGAGGGAATAAAAACCCTTCCAAGCGGCAATAGCCATAACCCAATTTTGAGACAAGTGTCTCCAGATCTATGGGCCCCAAATTGGGCTATTGCCCCCCCAAATCCCAAAGAAAGGCAATGACCTCAACCTAAAGGGAGGGGTCAGAGCCTGAGAGAACTCACAACTGGAGGCATTGGCAGTTGGTGGAAGCGCGAGCACAGGGGACTCATGTAGGCATCTTACCTGTTTCTCACCTGTTTCCAGGTAGATATGTTAACCTATAAAAATCAGAAACAAGTTCAAGAGGTAAAGTGTTTATTTGAGATCAAAGAGTTGCATTTCAGGGTGTACAGATTCAGGTAGAAACCCAAATAATGTCCCACTACAGAGTAACAGTCAGGGACTTTTAAAGGCAAAGAAGATAGGTTCATATTACAAAGAATTTTAATTGGAGTTGGAAGCACAGAGCTGGTCTTGGCTAAACATTGATCCATCTTCAGAAAGTCCACAATCCTCAGTCTTTGTGATCAGGATGTCCATTGTCCTGCCGACTTCTCAAACAGTTGCTTGTAAAACAATTGCTGTTTTGGCCCAGTCCAAGGTTCAAGACAGCAAAGTAGTCTCTCTGGAAAGGCAGCTCTCACTCCGTTTTAAAATGGCTCCACTAAAGTCAATTTTGACAAAATATCAGTTCCCTTCATTGCCCCAAGCAAAACCAAGAGTTGGTTGTAACTCGATTGCTCTTAAGCTAAGGAAAGATCAAAGAAAAGAATTTGCATGTCAGTGACAGAAAGAAAAACTTAGGCACCATTGTTTAAGTTCTGAAAGAAATCTTCTGCAAGAATCTGGGCTTTACCCTGGTATCATTTCAGTCTTTCTTGTTGACAAATTCCTTATCTATGTAAGGCTTTCGCTGTGTCTACCGTAATTTCTCTGTTTATTTGTTTATATTCTCCTTAAGACTGTGAATTCCTGGTAGAAATCTTATATGGTGCTAGGCACAGAGCCTAGCCTAAATGCCTAATGTGGAGGGGGAGAGGAGGTGAGAATAAATGACTTAATATAAATATTTTTATTTTTTTTAAGATTGGCACCTGAGCTAACATCTGTTGCCAATCTTCTTTGTTTTCCTTCTTCTTCTTCTCCCCAGAGCCCCCCAGTACATAATTGTATATTCTAGTTGTGAGTGCCTCTGGTTGTGCTGTGTGGAACACTGCTTCAGCAAGGCCTGATGAGCAGTGCCACATCCATGCCTGGGATCCAAACCAGTGAAACCTCAGCTGCCAAAGCACAGCACATGAACTTAACCACTTGGCCACTGGGCCCACCCCTAATAGAAATACTTTTCTCTCTCAGTCCCAATCTTAAAGATAGCCTTCATAAATTGTCCTTTTTATGCCTTAGTTTTTATGTTTCATTTAAAAGAATCAACTTCCAAAAGCTCAAGCAATAAAAGCAAAAATAAAGAAGTGGGACCCATTAAATGAAAAAGCTTCTGCACAGCAAAAAGAAACAATCAAAAAATGAAAAGGCAATCTACAGAATGAGAGAAAATATTTGCATACCATATATCTGATAAAGGCTTACTATGCAAAATTATAAAGAAGTCATATAACCTAGCGGCAAAAAAATAAATAATCTAATTTAAAAATAGGCAGAGGAACTGAATAGACATTTTCAAAAGAAGACTTACAAATGGCCAACAGGTACATGAAAAGATGCTCAGCATCACTAATCGTCAGGGAAATGCAAGTCAAAACCACAGTGAGATATCACCTCACAGCTGTTAGAATGACTATCATCAAAAAGATAAGAAATGTGTTGGCAAGGATGTGAAGAAAAGGGGACCCTTGTGCACTGTTGGTGGGAGTGCAAATTGGTTCAACCACTATGGAAAACAGTATGGAGGTTCCTCAAAAAATTAAAAATAGAGCCACCATATGATCCAGCAATTCCACTCCTGGATGTATATCCAAGGGAAATGAAATCAGGCTATGGAAAAGATACCTGCACTCTCATGTTTATTGCAGCATTATTCACTATAGCCAAGACATGGAAACCACCCAAGTGTTCGTCTAGGGATGAATGCATAAAGAAGATATGATGTGTGTGTGTGTGTGTGTGTGTGTATACATATATACATATATACACAATTGAATATTATTCTGCCATAAAAAAGAAGGAAATCCTGCCATTTGTGACAATATGGATGGACCTTGAGGGCATTATGCTAAGTGAGATAAGTCAGAGAACAACAAATACTGTATGATGTCACTTATATGTGGAATCTAAAAAGCCTGAATTTGTAGAAACAGACAACAGAAAGGTAGTTACCAGGGCCTGCAGGGTGGAGGAACTGGGGAGACGTTGGTCAAAGGATATTAACTTGCAGTTAGAAAATGAATAAGTTCTGGGGCTCTAATACACCGTGTTGTGATTATAGCTAATAATACTGTATTACATACTTGAAAGTTGCTGAGAGACTCAATCTTAGTGTTCTCACCCCAAAAAAGAAATCATAATTAGGTGATGGAGGTGTTAGCTAATGCTACAGTGGTAATCACATTGAAAGATATAAATGTATCAAATCAGCATGCTGTACACCTTAAACTTACACAATGTTGTATGTCAATTATATCTCAATAAAAACAAAAAAGAATCAACCTGCTTTTTGTCACTGGAGTTCTGTGACTATTAGAGCAATTAAGAATGCATCCATTTGTATGTATCACAAACCCTACTACAGTGGTTTAACCAAAGTGGAAGTAGATTTTTCTCACATAATAAGTAGTCTAGAGATCTAACCTAAAGCTGGTACAGCAGCTTCATAAAGTCATTAATGCCTTAGGCTCCTTCCATCTTTTGGATTCACCATCTTAACACGTAGCTTTCCTCCACATGTTTTTCGCCTCCTTATCGTTATACGGCTGCGCCACGTCAGCCTCACATCCATGTTCTAGAGAGGAAAAAGATGGAAAGGATGTGTTAGCTGAGTCTGAGATATTTTAGGAACTTCTGTGGAAACAAGCATTATATACTGCCATCAAGCATTCCACTTACATTGCAGTGGTCAAAACAAGGTCAGATGGACACCCCTACCTGGGAAGGTATTTTCATCCAAGCGTAATACCATCCCGAGCAAGATCAGGATTCTGGCAGTAAGGGAGAAGGCCAGAATAGACTTTGGACCATGCATCTAGAAGTGCCCGCCAGAATTATCTAGGATGTCTCTGTAGCAATTGTCTTTTGTTCTTTTTCTTTCCCTTACACTTGGATGTAGAAGGTTGAGTTCATCACACTCTACGATTCATGACACATTATCGGCATTGGTCTGTGTAAGTCTCCTTTTTTCTTGTTATTTAATTGTTTGTTTATTCCCGTTAATCTCCATAAACCACCCTCCTTTCCCTCCCCTCTCACAGCAATCATTTTGATGTGTTTAGTGTATCTCACTTTTTTGTAAATTCTCGCAAATTGCATATTTTTTATTTTCTTATTTAATCAGCTATATTGAGGTGTAATTTGTATACAATAAAATTCACCAATTTTAAATACTAATTTTCAATTAATTCAAAAGTATTCATTTCAATTTTGACAAATTGTATGCAACCACCACCACAATCAAAATATAGAAAATTTTTATCACCACAAAACTCACTTTGTGCCCTTTGCAGGCAGCACCCCTAAAAGTTCCCTATATTCTCCTTCACCCTTTAGCTCCTGGTAACTATTAATCTGCTTTTATCACTAGTTTTGCTCTTTCTAGAATTTTGTGTAAGTAGAATAACACAGCCTTTTGTGTCGGGCTTCCTTCACGCATGTGTTTTTGAGAGGCACCCATTTTGTCGCAGGCATCTGGGGTTTGTTCCCTTACACTGTTGAGCAACATTCTATTGTATGAATGCATCCCAATTTGTTTATCCATTTTTTTATAATAGTTGACTATTATAAATATGACTGCCATCGACAGCCCAAAACAAGTCTTTGTGTAGACTTATTTTTCATTAATCTTGGATAAGTACCTAGGAATGGATTGGCTATGTTGAGGGTAACATTATAAGAAACTGCCAAATTACTTTTCCAGAGTGGCTATCCTATTTTGATTTCCTACTAGCAATGTATGGGAATTACTCTTGTTCCACATCTTCATAAACACTGGTCATTATCAATCAATTTAAGTTTAGCCATCCTAGTAGGTATGTAGTTGTTGTACCTTATTGTGATTTTGACTTGTTTTTCCCTAAGGATTGATGATAGTGGTCATCTTTTCATGTGCCTATTTGCCATGCTTATATATTCAGTGGTGAAGTGTCAGTAAAATTATTTGTCCTTTTTTTTTTTTTTTGAGGAAGGTTAGCCCTTAGCTAACATCCACTGCCAATCCTCCTCTTTCTGCTGAGGAAGATTGGCCCTGAGCTAACATCCATGCCCATTTTTCTCTATTTTATATGTGGGACACCTGCCACAGCGTGGTTTGATAAGCGGTGTGTAGGTCTGCACCCAGGATCTGAACTGGTGAACCCTGGGCCTCTAATGCAGAGTGAGAATTTAACCACTATGCCCCTGGACCAGCCCCTGTTTGTCCTTTTTTTTTTTTAAAAGATTTTATTTTTCCTTTTTCTCGCCAAAGCCCCCCAGTACATAGTCGTATATTTTTAGTTGTGGGTCCTTCGAGTTGTGGCAGGTAGGATGTTGCCTCAGCATGGCCTGATGAGCAGTGTAATGTCTGCACCCAGGATTCAAACTGGCGAAACCCTGGGCCTCCAAAGCAGAGCACAGGAACTTAACCATTTGGCCACAGGGCCGGCCCCTATCTGTCCATTTAATAAAAATCAGATTATCTTCTTTTTATTGAGTTGTAAGAGTTCTTTATATATTCCGGATACAACTCCTTGATCAGATATACGTTTTTTTAATATTTTCTGCTAGGCTGTGGTTTGTCTTTTATTTTTCAACAGTGTCTTTTGAAGAGCAATAATTTTTAATTTTGAAGTCCAAGTTATCAATTTTTTAATAGTTTGTGATTTTAATGTCTATTTTTAAATTTTTTTTAATTTTATTTTTGCTGAGGAAGATTAGCCCTGAGCTCACATCTGTCCCAATCTTCCTCCACTTTATATGTGGGTTGCTGCCACAGCATGGCTGACAAGTGGCATAGGTCCAAGCCTAGGATCCAAACCTGAGAACCCAGGCCGCTGAAGGAGAGCATGTGAACTTAACCACTGTGCCATGGGGCTGTTCCCTTTTAACGTCTATTTTAAAAATTGTTGGCTAACTCAGTGTCAGAAGGATTTCCTCCTAAAGTTTTCTTCAAGAAATCTTTTAGTGTTAGCTCTTATGTTTAGGTCTACATTTCTTTTCCAGTTAATTTTTGTACATAGTGTGATGCAAATGTGAAGATTCATTTTTTTGTATGAAGATATTTAATTGTTCCAGCACCATTTACTGAACAGATTATGTTTTCCCCATTGAATTGCCTTGGCACCTTTGTCAAAAAACAAATCAACTGGCTAAATACATGAGACTGTTTCTGGACTTTCTATTCTGTTCTTTTCATCTATATGCCTATCTTTACACCAATACCACACTGTCTTGATTACTATAGCTTTATGGTGAGTCCTCGTAGCTTAAATTCTCCAACTTTGTTCTTTTTCTAAATTGCTTTGCCTGTTAAAGATCCTTTGCATTTTCATATAAATTTTAGGATAAGCATGTCAATTTCTACAGAAAATTCTGCTGAAAATTCTCTTTGGATGATATTGAATTTACAGATCAAATTGAGGGAGAATTGATATCTTAACAATATTGAGTCTTCTGGTCGATAAATACAGTGTATCTCTCCACTTATTTAGGTATTCGTTAATGTCTCTGAGCAATATTTGCAGTTTGTTAAATTTATCCCTGAGTATTTCATATTTTTGATGCTATTGAAATGGTATTTTTATAGTTTCCAATTATTTGTTACTAGTCTGCATATATGTAATTGAATTTTTTGTCCTATGTCCTTGCTTAGCTTACTTATTAGTAGCTTTTTTGTAGTTTCCTTAAGATTTTATATATAGGCAATTATGTCACACCTGTGAGTAAAGACTGTTTTATATCTTCCTTTTCAATTAGCATGCTTTTTTGTTTGTTTGTTTGTTTGGCCTTCTCGCACTGGTTAGGATTCCAACAGACTCTTGAATAGATGTGATAAGAGCAGACATCCTTAAGTTTTTCCCAAACCTAGAGAGAAAGTATTCAGTCCTTCATCATTAAATGTGAAATTAGAAACCTCAGGGTAATCACAAAACAATCAGAGAAGAGTCAAAAACCATAAAGAGAAACCTGATGAATAGAAAACCACCAAACAGAAATGGCAGACAGCAATATGAGGAAAAAGAAACAAGGGAAATACAGAACAACCAGAAAAAGGGGGATAAAATGGCAGCATTAAACTCTCATTTATCAATAATCACTCTAAATGTAAATGGATTAGATTCACCAGTCAAAAGACACAGAGTGTCTGAGTGGATTAAAAAACAAGACCCAATAATATGCTGCCTCCAGGAGACCCATCTCAGCTCTAAAGACAAACATAGGCTCAGAACGAAGGGATGGAAGATGATAACCAAGCAAATGGCAACCAAAAGAAAGTGAGAGTAGCCATACTTATATCAGACAAAATAGACTTCAAGCCGAAAAAGATAACTAGAGACAAAGATGAACATTATATAATGATAAAGAGGACAATCCACCAAGAAGACATAACACTTATTAATGTATATGCACCTAACATAGGAGCACCAAAGTATATAAAGCAACTGTTAACAGACCTAAAGGGAGAAATTGACAGCAACACAATAATAGTAGGGACTTTAACACCCCACTAACAACAACAGATAGATCATCCAGACAGAAAGTCAACAAGGAAACAATGGCCTTAAATGAAACACTAAACTACATGGAAGTTAGATATATACAGAACATTCCATCCAAAAACAGCAGGATACACATTCTTTTTTTTGTTGTTTTCTTGGTGAGGAAGATTGGCCCTGAGCTAATATCTGTTGCCAATCTTCCTCTTTTTGCCTGGGGAAGAGTAGCCCTGAGCTAACATCTGTGCCCATCTTCCTATATTTTTTATGTGGGACACTGCCACAGCATGGCTTGATGAGTGGTGTAGGTCCACACCCAGGATCCGAACCCTCAAACCTGGGCTGCAGAAGCAAAACACTCTGAACTTAACCATTACACCAGCTGGCCCCCAGAATACACATTCTTGTCAAATGAACATGCAGCATTGTTAAAGAAAGACCATATGTTGAGAAGCCTCAATAAATTTAAGAAGATGGAAATCACATCACACATCTTTTCTGACCACAATGCTATGAAGCAAAAAATCAACTACAAGAAAAAAACTGGAAGAGTCACAAATATGTGGAGACTAAACAACATGCTACCGAACAACTTCTAGATCAATGAAGAAATCAAAAGAGAAATCAAAAGTTACCTGGGCACAAATGAAAATGAAAACACAAAATACCAAAACTTATGGGATGCAGCAAAAACCAGTACTAAGAGGGAATTTTGTAGTGATATAAGCCTACTTTAAGAAACAAGAAAACTCTCAAATAAGTAATCTAGCACTAACAAAGCCCAAAGTAAGTAGAATGAAGGAAATAACAAAAATCAGAGCAGAAATAAATGAAATAGAGACTAAAAAATAATAGAAAGGATCAATGGAACCAAGAGCTGGTTCTTTGAAAAGATAAACAAAATTGATAAACCATTAGCCAGACTCACTAAGAAAAAAAGAGAGAAGTCTCAAGTCAATAAAATCAGAAACAAAAGAGGAGAAATTACAATGGACATCACATAAATACAAAGGATTATAAGAGCATACTAATAAAAGCTATACACCAACAAATCAGATAACCTAGAGGAGATGGATAAATTCTTAGAATGACACAACCTCCCAAAACTGAATCAAGAAGAAATAGAGAATCTGAATAGACCCATCACCAGCAGAGAGATTGAAAGAGTAATCAAAAACCTCCCCAAAAAACAAAATTCCAGGGCCAGACAGCTTCTCTGGTGAATTCTACCCAAGATTCAAATAAGATTTAATACCTATCCTTTTCAAATTATTCTGAAAAATTGAAGAGGGTGGGACACTTTTTAACTCATGTCATGAGGCCAAAATTACTCTGATAGTAAAGTCAGACAAAGACAACACACAAAAAAAAAATTATAGGCCAATATCGCTGATGAACATAGATGCAAAAATCCTCAACAAAATATTAGCAAATCAAATACAACAATACATTAAAAGGATCGTACACCAGGATTAAGTGGGATTCATTTGAGGGATACAGACATAGTTCAACATCCAAAAGTCAATCAATGCGATATGCCACATCAACAAAACGAACAATGAAAATCACATGATCATCTCAAAAGATGCAGAGAAAGCATTTGACAAGATCTGAAACCCATTTATGAAAAAAACTCTCAATAAAATGGACATAGAAGGAAAGAATCTCAACCTAATAAAGGCCATAAATGACAAATCCACAGCCAACATCATACTCAATGGTGAAAAACTAAAAGCCATCCCTCTAAGAACAGGAGCCAGACAAGCGTGCCCACTCTTACCACTCTTATTCACATAGTGCTGGAAGTTTTAGCCAGAGCAATTAGGCGAGAAAAAAAATAAAAGGCTTCCGAGTTGGAAAAGAAGAAGTAAAACTGTCACTATTTACAGATGGCATGATTCTATATATAGAAGACCTTAAAGAATCCACCAAAAAACGATTAGAAATAATTAATGAATACAGTAAAGTTTCAGGGTACAAAATCAACACACAAAAGTCAGTTGCATTTTGGGGCCAACCCCGTGGCCTAGTGGTTAAGTTCAGGAAGCTCCACTTTGGTGGCCTGGGTTCAGTTCCCAGGCACAGAACCACACTGCTCATTGGCAGCCATGTTGTGGCAGTGACCCACATACAAGACAGAGGAAGATTGGCATACATGTTAGCTCAGGGACAGTCTTTCTCAAGCAAAAAGAAGAAGATTGGCAACAGATGTTAGCTTAGGACATATCTTCCTCAGCAAAAGAAAAAAGTCAGTTTCATTTCTATACACTAATAACAAACTAGAAGGAAAAGAAATCAAGAAAACAATCTCATTTACAATTGCAACAAAGAGAACAAAATACCTAGGAATAAATTTAACCAAGGAGGTGAAAGACTTATACAATAAAAACCATAAGACATTATTGAAAGAAGTTGAAGAAGACATACAGAGATGCAAAGACATGCCATACACATGGATTGGGAGAATAAACATAGTGAAAATGTCCATATTACCTAAAGCAATCTACAGATTCAATGCAATCCCAATCAGAATCCCAATGGCATTCTTCACAGAAAGCAAACAAAGAACACTAAAATTTATCAATTTTAACAACAAAAGACCCCATATAGCCAAAGCAATCCTGAGAAAAAAAGAGCAAAGCTTGAGGCATTACACTCTCTGAATTCAAAATACTCTACAAAGCTGTAGTAATCAAAACAGCATGATACTGGCACAAAAACAGACACACCGATAAATGGAACAGAATTGAGAGCCTGGAATTAAAACCACACATCTATGGACAGTTAATCTTTGACAAAGGAGCCAAGAACATACAGTAGAGAAAGGAAAGTCTCTTCAATAAATGGCGTTGGGAAAACTGGACAGCCACATGCAAAAGAATGAAAGTAGACCATTATATTACAACATACATAAAAATTAACATAAAATGGACTAAAGACTTGAATGTAAGACCTGAAACCATAAAGCTCCTAGAAGAAAACATGCGTATTTATGTTTTTTGACATCAGTCTTAGCAGTACCTTTTTGAATACTATGTCTCCTCAGGAAAGAGAACCAAAAGAAAAAATAAACAAATGGGACTATGTCTGACTGAAAAGCTTCTGCAAGGCCAAGGAAACTGTCAACAAAATGAGAAAACAACTCACCAACTAGGAGAAAATATTTGCAAATCTTATCCAACAAGGGGTTAATTTCCAAAATACATAAAGAACTCATACATCTCAACAACAAAAAAATGAACAACCTGATCCAAAAATGGGCAGAGGATCTGAACAGTCATTTTTCCAAAGAAGATACAGATGGGCAACAGGCACATGAAAAGATGTCAACATTACTAACTATTAGGGAAATGCAAATCAAAATGGCAACAAGATATCACCTCACACCCATCAGAATGGCTATAATTAACAAAATAAGAAATAAGTACTGGAAAGGATGCAGAGAAAAGGGAACCCTCATACACTGCTGGTGGGAATGCAAATTGGTGTAACCACAGTGGAAAACAGTAGGAGATTTCTCAAAAAATTAAAAATAGAAATACAACACGATCCAGTATTTAACCAAGGAACATGAAATCATAAATTCAAAAAAAATGTATGCACCCCTGTGTTCATTGTAGCATTATTCACAATAGCCAAGACTTGCAAGCAGCCCAAGTGCCCATCAGTGGAAGAATGGATAAAGAAGATGTGGTATATGTAAACATGGAATGCTACTCAGCCATAAAAAAGACAAAATTGTGCCATTTGTGACAACATGGATGGACTTTGAAGGTATTATGGTAAGAAAAATAAGACAGACAGAGAAAGATAAATATCATATGATTTCACTCATATGTGGAAGATAAACAAACAAACCAGCACATAAATAAGGAGATCAGATTGGTGGTTACCAGAGAGGAAGGGGATGGGGGAAGGGCAAAAGGGCACATGTATGGTGACAGATAAAAACTAGACTATTGGTAATGGACACGATGCAGTCTATACAGAAGCTGAAATATAATAATGTACATCTGAAATTTACACAATATTATAAGCCAATATGACCTCAATAAAATAATTTAAAATAAATAAATAATATGAAATTAGCTGTTGTTGGTTGTTTTTTATCAGATGGAGAAAGTTCCTTTCTATTACTACTTTGCTGAGAGTTTTAATCACGAACTGGTTTTGAATTTTGTCAAAGACTTTTTCTGCAGCTATTGAGATGATCGTATGATTTTTTTTTTTTTAGTCTGTTAACACGAATTACACTGATTGATTTTCTGATAAATCAATCTTGCATTTGGAGGGAAAAACTTCACTTGATCATGATGGTTTTTATATTGCCGAATTTGATTTGCTAAAATTTGTTAAAGGTTTTTGCATCTATGTTCATGAGAGATATTGGTCTGTAGTTTTCTTTCTTTGTCTGGTTTTAGTATTAGACTAAAGCTTGTCTCCATAAAATTAGCTGAGACGTGCTCCCTCAGCTTTGATTTTCTGGAAAGGTTTCTATAGAATTGATATTATTTCATTATTAAATGTTTGGTAGGATTCACTAGTGAAATCGTCTGGACCTAGAATTTTCTTCCTGGAAAAGTTTTTCATAATTTTTTTCCCTGATATTCCCCCCCCCCGAATCCCACTAGTACATAGTTGTATATTTTAGTTGTGGGTCCTTCTAGTTGTGGCATGTGGGATGCCACCTCAGTGTGGCCTGACAAGCAGTGCTAGGTCCACGTCCAGGATCCAAACTGGTGAAACCCTGGGCCACCAAAGCAGAGTGTGTGAACTTAACCACTCAGCCACGGGGTGGCCCCTCTGGAAAAGTTTTTAATTACAAATTCAAATCCTTTTAGAGATATGCAAATATTGCTTTCTCTATTAATTCTTGAGTGAACTTTGGTAGGTTGCCTTCCAAGGAATCTTTTCATTTTAAGTTGTTGAATTCATTGGCATAAAATGGTTGGTAGTATTCCCTAATTATCCTTTTATTCATTCATTCATTCATTTATTTTTTAAAGATTGGCCCTGAGCTAACATCTATGGCCAATCTTTTCTTTTTCTTCTTCTCCCCAAAGCCCCCCAGTACTTAGTTGTATATTTTAGCTGTAGGTTCTTCTAGTTGTGGCATGTGGGATGCCACCTCAGCGTGGCTTGATTGGTGGTGGTGGGTCTGCTCCCAGGATCTGAACCAGTGAAACCCTGGGCCGCCGAAGCAGAGCTCGCGAACTTAACCACTCGGCCCCAGGGCCAGACCCCCAATCATACTTTTAATGTCTATAGTATCTGTTGTAATGTCTCCTTTCACTCCTGATTTTGGTGATTTGTGTCTTCTCTTTTTTTCCTAATTAGCTAGACATTTGTCAGTTTTACTGATCTTTTCAAAGAAACAACTCATGGTTTTATTAATTATTATAATTATTTTTCCATTTTTTAATTTCATGGATTTCACGGTTATCTTTGTTATTTCCTTTCTTCTGCTTGCTTTAGGTTTAATTTATGTTTACTTTTCTAGTTTCTTATGCTAGAAGCTAAGACTTTGATTTAAAGCTTTCTTCTTTTCTAATATAAGCATTTAAAGCTATAATTTTCCTCCTAAGAACTGCTTTAGGTGTATTCTATAAATGTTTGAGTATGTGCATTTTTAAAGTCATCTAAATGCTATTGAGTATAATATCTCATTCTGTTTCTTTTTTTGCTAAGAATCATGTTTTTAAGGCTGTTCCTAGTGATGTTTTTTGTGGGTTGAATTGTGTCCTCTAAAAAGTCATGTTGAAGTCCTAACCCCACCTGTACCTGTGATGGTGACCTTGATTGGAAATTGGGTCTTTGCTAAGGTAATCAAACTAAGATGAGGTCCTACTCAATTAAGGGTGGGTCCTAATCCAATGTAATTGGTGTCCTTATAAGAAAAGAAAACAGAGACCCAGACACAGAGAAAAGACAGTCATGTGAAGACAGAGGCAGAGATTGGAGTTATGATGTCACATGCCGAAAAACACTTAACACTACCAGAAGCTCAAAGAGGCAAAGAAAGAGCCTCCCTTGTAGGCTTTAGAGAGAGAGTGGCTATGCAGGTAACTTGACTTTGGAGTTCTAGCATCCTGACTGTGAGAGAATAAATCTCTGTTGTTTTAAGCCACTCAGTTTAGGGTAACCTGTTATGGTGATTCTAGAAAATTAAGACACTGTTATATCTAATCCACTGTGTCTACCTGCCACAAAATTTTCCATGGTGTAACATCCCCCACATTTTGCCTATCTACTTTCCTTTCCCCACCATGGGCATCCATGTTGCTTCCAACTCACCGTGACCATGAATAATACTACGGGGAACATATTCATACACTTCCCTGTATAAACCTATGTCAGAACTTCTTTGGAAAATACACACAGGACTGGAATTGTTTGGTCATAGACATGTGCTTCATTTGCCTGAGTAATGGCAGATTGTGCTCTGCAATAGCTGCAGTGCATGAGAGTTCCTATATTTTATATCCTGCCAACACTTGACATTATGGAGCTTTCTAATTTTTGGCAATCTAATAGATAGAAATATCTACCTTATTTTTGTTTTAAGTTACATTTCTGGTTAATAGAGATTTTAAGCATTTCTTCCTGTGCAGGCTAAGTTTTTTTGGTTTTCTATTCTTTAAATTGGCTGTTTATGTCATTCTTCTGTCAATATGGTCTTTTTCTATGTGGTCATTACCTTTTTCTTGTTGATTTACATATATTATTTGAGATTCTAGACATTAATCTCTTCTCAGATTTTGACTTTGTGAATATCTTCTCTTTTTCTGTTAGCTGCCTATTGGCTTTGTCTATAGTGTCATTTGCTGAGCAGAAATTCTTAAATTTTATATAATGACATTCATAGATACTTTTCCTTATTGGTTTGTGCTTTTAAAACTGTATTTAAAAGTCCCTTTCTGGCTAGAGATCACAAAAATATTCTTTTACATCTTCTATTGAAATTCTAAATTAAGAGCCAGCCTGATGGCCTAGTGGTTAAAGTTTGGTGCTCTCATTGCTTTGGCAGCCCAGGTCCCGTTCCTGAGTGTGGGACCACACCACTCATCTGTCAGTAGCCATGCTGTGGCAGCAGCTCACATAGAAGAAGTAGAATGACTAACAACTAAAATATACAACCATGCACTGGGGCTTTCAGCAGGATAAAAAAAAAAGAGGAAGATTGGCAACAGATGTTAGCTCAGGCCGAATCTTTCCCAGCAAAAAAAAAAAAAGTGAAACCACAAGACCACCTAAATTATTTGATTTATTTTTAAAAAAATTCTAAATTAAATCTTGATTGTAAGATTTTTCATACTTAGGTCTTTAATCTAGAATTTTCCCTGAAGTGTGTCATTGGGTAAGGATCCACAAGGAATGTGACTGATGCATTCCGTATTTGCAACTTCTTAATTCTCTGACCAATGAGGAAAAGGGGTCCTTTATCCTAGATACAATTTGAAAAATTATAGAGAAAGATTGTCTGGCTTGGGTCACATGCTCATTATTATGGCTTGATTAGCAAGATGCATTACCAAGTACTAGGCAGACAAAACAATAGTCCCTATAGACGTGATGAGATAAATACACCTATTAATCAGAATTTAAAAGTAAAAGTTCTTAAGGGTTTTGATGGGGGAACAACTTCACCCCATTGGGGGAACCATATAATTCTTCATGACAGAAATGACATTTTTCAATAGACTAAAGTAATGTGTAAGGTTTAGATACATAAGAAACTACATGCATAGTGACTTTTTTCCAATTATTTTATTGAAGTCATAATGGTTTATAACATTGCATAATTTCAGGTGTACATTACTATTTATCAGTTTCTGTATAGACTGCATTGTGCTCACCATGTGGTGACTTGTAAGTAGAGGGAAAAGTGTCAGTAGAAATGCAGGGATAGGAAATTAGGACTGTGTCCAAATTGGACAAGTTTTGTCTAATCCAGCTGAACCATAGGATATAAAAAGTTTAGTGTGCTCTGACACTCTGAAAATGTACTTGTAGAAGACAGGGTGATTGCTTGCCCAATGGCTACTACCCCAACCCTTCCCCTTTACTGATAGAACCCTGATTTCAGACAGCAACACACTCTTCTTCAGAGAGTTAATCTCGATTGATCTGTCTGCTGTGGCAATCCAGTTCCCCTTTGCCTGCGACTCAGTGTCCCTGACCCCCTTCAGCAAGAGGCGGCCATGGGGCTCAGTTCTGTCCCACACGATGCAAGTGGACATCTCCTGACACTACAGCAACCACCTTGGGTCAAATGGGAAAGGACAAGAAAATTGCAGATGCCTACCCAGAGTCTTGACATCATTAGAACCAGATTTGGCTTCATGGGCCCAGTTGCACAGGCCTCAGCGCTCAGAATGACTCTGCTCTTGGTTTAACACTTTGCTGTCTCTGTCCAGAAGTTATTGATAATTTTTAACAAGAGGCCTGGAATTCTCATTTTGCACTGGGCCTCACAAATTATGTAGCAAGTTCTGATTAGAGTGACAGTCAGGTTCTGGAATCTCCTATTTCCAAACCTCTTGTGAACAATTAATATGCTTCTGAATGAGAACACTGTTGGTTGGGCTTTCCAGTACTTGTAGCTAAACACATTCTGATACAGTATTTAAACTTGAGGCAAGATTCACCTATAACAGTGTTTCCTATAAAATCACTGGCTTCTCACCTCAGAGAGATAAAGACTGAAACAGTATAAAAGCATGAATTGTGGATTTAGGCAGCTCTATAACTTGAGCATTTTGCTTTAAGTCTCTGAACCACAGGCTCCTTTTTCTTAAAATGAGAATAAATAATATCTAGTAGTCAGAATTGCGGGAGGATTAAATGAGTTAATGTGTAAAGCACACAGCTTAATATCTGATACTTAATAGGTGTTCGGTAATCTCTGCTGCATTCATTCTCAATTTCACACCTTGCAACAAGGCCACCTGGGAAAAGGAGAGAAGCATAAGAATTCCATGCAGACAGATGTCCTAATTTGGACAAACTATCTTCTGCTCTCAGTAAAAAAAAAAAAAAAAAAAATAGAACAGCAAACAAATATTTCAGAGAGCAACAAATAAACAATGTTTAAGTTGAAGAATTAAAATAATCTGAAAAAGGAAATAAAATTTTTACTTATTAAGAATTACCATTTTGGTGTAGACATTGGCAAAAATGGGCATTACCCATATTCATTTTCTCTTTTGTTATAAGCAATGTTTATTTGGAGAGGAAAACATCATTTATTTTGCTCATTTTGGGCGGTGCTCGGCAAGGCAGCTTCATCTCTGCTCCTGTGGCATCAGCGGGGGTGGCTCACCAGGGCTGCAGGATCTCCTTTTCAAGATGGCTCACTCACACGCCTGGCAAGCAAGTGCTGGCTCTCAGCTCCGATTTCAGCTGTGGATAGGTGCTGGGGGTCTCAGTTCCTCTCCATATGGGCTTTCAACAGACTGCTTGGGATTTTTCATGGCACGTGACTGGGCTCTAAGAGTGGGCATTTCAGAACAGCAGAAAGATGCATTGCCTTTTATGACCTAGCTTTAGAAGTCACATAACATCCACCCTAGCCATAAGCACACCTAGCTTCAAGGGGAGAAAACATAACCTCACCTCTCAGTGGGAGAGTGGCAAAGTCACAGTGTAAGAATATGTGAAATGGAAGACACCGTGACAGGCATTTTTGGAAAATAACGTCTACCACAGGACATGACGTGGTTGCCAAGCCTATTATGTACTTCACATTTAATGCAGGCCGAATTGGAAGGGTGGTGTAGAATGGACGTGGTGATTCAGAGGTCCTTTTATTGTACATAAAATGGAAGTGGGCCGGGTGCTTCAGTAATAGGATAGAGTCTGGCTTCAGGAGATTGGGTGGCATTTCCCTCAGGCATCACTATGTTAGTATTAGTACGTCGGCCGGGTTCCAAATCTAGTAATAACATTCTGTTTCTTTGATTTGCCTGCGATCCCCAGGGGATAGAGTATTCTTTTTGTTTCCTGTCCTTCTCCATTGTGTGATGGCAGCTGTACCGCTTATCAAGTCATTGCCACTCTACTCACCAGGGAAAGATGCATTTAGGCATGTGATTTAATACTTTCACAGAGAAATCCTGAAGAAATAAAAATAACATTAACATTATGGTTTATTCAACAGTATAAGTGTCTAATATGCATTATTTCATTTAATTTTCAAAACTACTCAAAACTTTTCAGGTAAGGAAAGTGCATTTTAGAGAAGTGAGGTAATTGGCAAAGTTCGGGAGTTAACAGAGTAGGAACTCAAACCCAATCTGATTCCAGTGCCTCTTTACTGTGCTGCCCTATTATATTTAAATATATAATTTTATTCATTTAATGCATTTATTAGGCTCTATGATAACTTAGTATTGTTCTGGGCACTAAGACCACACCTGTGAAAAAAGCAGACAAAGTCTACACTGTCATGGAACTTACTTCTAGTGGGGAAAGAACAATGATAACACATCAAGGTAATGTTATGATGACAGTAAATGAGGGCGAAGTCTGGTGATGACTTTATGAGTAACAAGAAGGAGGCAGATGTGGCTAATTTGGGGGATGAGCAATTCTGGCTCTGGGAACAGCAAACACAAAGGTAAGGGAGTGGGAAGGAGTTTGGGGAATGGGCCAAAGGGAGATCAGTACAAGGCGTGGGAAGGGAGGGCATAGAGGTCAGATTATGTCAGCTTTACAAGTGAAGGTTTGGGGTTTTATTCTAAGTGTTATGAGAAGCCCTTTAGAGAATCTAAGCACATAAATGATCCGACCTGGATGAAAACATCATTCCAGTTGTCATGTGGCAAATGCATTGTTGGGAACGAGTGGAGATGCAGGGGCATTGGTTTGGTGAAGTTGGAGAAAAGATAACAGATTTGGGAAATGAGAATCTTAGGACTTGACCAGAGTTTGGGTAATGGAGCTAAAATAAGAAAGGAATCGAGGATAATACCTGGTTCTTGGCTTGAAGAACTGAGTAGATAGTGGTACGATGTACTGAAATGGGGAAGACAGAGGAAGGAGCAGGTTCAAGAGGAAGTCGAGAGTTCTATTTTGAATATGTTGATATCTTGTTTGTTAGACATCCAGATGCAAACATCAACTTAATATGGGGATCAGGAGTCAGTCAGGAAACTATTGAAATAATCCGGGCAACAACCAATGGTGGGTCGGGTCAGTGTGGCAATGATAGGGGTGATGAAAGGGGTTGGATTCTGGACATAATCTGAAGGTAGACCTAACAGGATTTATTAACTAATTGAATTTGAAGTGTAAGAGAGGGGAATTAAGGAGGACTCCAACATTTGGTCTGAATGACTGGAAGGATGGACTTGCCATCTACTGAGATGGGGAAGATGTGGGAGGAGCAGATTTGGGATAGAAATCAGAAGTTTGTTTTTGAACATGTCAGATTTCAGATGCCTTTCAGACAGCTGTAGCAGCAAATTGGTGCCTCACCCACACCCTTTGACTGTAGCTCATCAGGACGCTTACCTCCAACTGCCAGCACCTCCATTTCTTGGCTAGGGGCTTTCTCAAACTAACAATCTTGAAAAACAAAAACATAACACGACACACAGAGGGGTGGTTTCTTCTCTAATAAGAGAAAAGCACAGGAGGGGAAATTCTCTGCGTTTCCTTGCCCCTGCTTTCAGCCTTTGAACACCTTTGTTTGAGAATGCGATGCTTGGTGGTGTTTCAACTATCAGGGAAAGTCCAGGTATTCTCTACTTGCAGTGAAAGCATTCCTGCCTGATTCACTGCTCAGAACAATAGTAGCAACCTTGTCAGGTACTTACTACATACGAAGTAAGTGCTTACTGGTCTAAGTATTTACATATATTTTCTCATTTAATCCTTATAATAACTTTACGAGGTAGTTACTATTATTGTCTCCACTTTAGATAAGGAAATTGAGGCATGAAGTGAAACCATTAATGCGAAACTAGGCAGTCTGATTCCAGAGTCTTTGCTTATAACTACTCTGCTATACTGCCTTTCAATATTTGTGGTTATGTAATTTGACATAAAACTACAACGATAAATCTTACTGTGGCAAATTCTTTTTCACCTACACAATGTGGACATTTATCAGGTATAAAAAACTTCAAATACAGAGGGTAAATTTAGATAATATTGTGTATGGCTAAACAGTGACCAAAAACCATTCTCATATTCCTCCCTGCAATTTTGGATTTAAAATGCTTTAGGAGATACTTAAACCAAGTTTATTTATCTTCCTATTATGCAAATAAAATAGGTAATAAAGGAGGATCCCAAATTATTATACCAACCAATACGTCTCCTTCACCTACAAGCCTCAAACCAGAAGTGACCAGCAGTGGATGATGTCAAACAGAATTCGGGGAATAGGATAAAAGTACATGGCAACATAATGTTGACCTCACTTTCCCCACCAGCTCCTAATGCATCCCCTGCTCCTGTTTATAACAGAAACGCGCTAAAGAATTGCTATTACTCACAACTTATATTTCCACCCACTCCATTGTCTCTTGAACCAATAAATCATACTTTTGACTTGACATCTGAATAAACTGTTCTTGTCAAGGTGCCTAATGAGGTTTACATTGCTAAATCCAATGTCAATTTTTAATTCTCATCTTACTGATTTCTCGGCAACATATGACATAGTCCTCAATATCTGCTTCTGGTTCTTTCTCAGTTTGCTCGTCTTAAGATTGGAAGTTTCAGTGCTTGGACTCCATCCCATCCACACCTTTGGTGTTCTCATTGTGGCTCATAGTTTTACACGCTGCAGCAGATTCAGATGAATACCATGCAGTGAGTGACCTCAGGAAATGCCGTGTGGAACAGAAAGATTGCGCAGCTGAGACAGGCTCACATTTCTGATCCACAAAACTGTGAGTTACAAAAAAAAAAAAAAAGGTTTTCAGCCACTAAATTTTAGGGTGATCTCTCTTGCTGCAACAGATAACTATAAGAAATACCGTATCTTTGCTGATGACTCACAAATTTCCTGAACCTCTCCTTTGAATTCCAGATTTGTATCTAACCACATATCTGACATTTCCACATGGACAAGTCTTATTTTGGCCTCTACCAGAAGCAGACTCCAAGACAAAGACTCAGGTGCAAGTAGCTTATTTGAGAGGTGATCCAAGGAAACAGCAGTAGAGTAGTGGGGAAGTGAGACAGGGAAAGAAAGCAGACAGTAAAGGGTGTGTTATCAAGTCAGTTACCACTGAGGAAAACTGCCTTATACTGTTGGGGAACTCAGGGAATTAGTGTAAAACATGTACCTCAGAGTTACCCCACTCAGAGGGCAAGAGAACTGAAATATTTGTATGCTAACATTTTTTTTTTTGCTGAGGAAGATTCTCCCCGAGCTAACATCTGTGCCAATCTTCCTCTATTTTGTATGTGGGTTGCTGCCACAGCATGGCCACTGATGACAGGTGTTAAGTCCACACCTGGGAAGCGAACCCCAGCTGCCAAAGTAGAGCACACTGAACTTAACCACTAGGCCACGGGGCTGTCCCCTTTCTATGCTAACTTTTATCAGTCGTTGGTTGAGGGCTGCTCCTGGGGAACTAATTCCCCACAGCCTGCCTTAGGCAGAGGTTTAGGAAAAAAGCCCTCAGACAAAGAAGTGAAAAACCTGGGAGTGAGACATCAGCTGAAGCACATTGAAGTTGGACGGTTGAGGGAATATGGTCAGGACACTGACAACATTTCCAAGGACATTAACTTTTTAAACAATTCCAGGCCAGTTGTTTTGTAGAATGTCCCACAAACTGGCTACTGGGAGATGGTTCTCACGGTCTCACGTTCCTTCCTTCGTGTCTTGTCAGCAGAAGTACTAACTGTCCTTTTGTTCTGCATTATCTTTTCAAAGATAACTGGGTAGTGAACAGCCTTGGAAGCTAGAGAGAATCTCTCTCATCAGGACAGATTTGTTTATTATTAAACAGTATAATAAAGGTAATGTCTCTCTCGAAGGCAAAAGTGAAGCATGTTTGCTTGCTGCCCATTATGAAAAAATTGGGGGCGCTCCCTAAACTTGGGATTCCTGTCTTGTAACTCAACCCACAGTAGGTGCAGGCATCACCTGGCTCTTGTATCATCTCATGGGAACTGGGTCTTTGGAAACTGGTGTACGAAAACAATGATACTTTGGTTATGCTATAGCTATGAGCGATAAACTGTCCTCAGTCTCTCACTCACCCAGGATTCTTGTATCTTCTGCCATCACGAAACTGTGGCAGGCTAATTTGTTACCTTGCAAGTAGGGTAAAACCTCAGACACTTCATAGTTCTCTTTTTCTTTTTTTCCCCAAACTTATCACATAATTACGCCTTTACAAATCATTTTGTTGTGCACATTTTATATACTTATGTAACCAGATACATTCATCTTCTGATAATACTACACATCTTTCTATGTAAGTCTTTCAGTATTTTTTTTATTTCATAATAGTTTACATCAATGTGAAATTTCAGTTGTGCATTATTTCTTCACTGTCACCATGTAAGTGCTCCCCTTCACCCCCTGTGCCCACTCCCCACTCCTCTTCCCCTGGTAACCACTGAACTGTTTTCTTTGTCCATGTGTTTGTTCATATTCCACATTTGAGTGAAATCATCTGGTGTTTGTCTTTCTCAGTCTGGCTTATTTTGCTTAGCATAATTACCTCCATGTCCTTCCATGTTGTTCCAAATGGGATGAATTTGTCTTTTTTATGGCTGAGTAGTATTCCATTATATATATGTACCACATCTTCTTTATCCAATCATCGGTTGATGGGCACTTGGGTTGCTTCCATGTCTTGACTATTGTGAATAGTGCTGCAATGAACATAGAGGTGCATATGTTACTTTGGATTGTTGATTTCAAGTTGTCTGGGTAGATACCCAGAGGTGGGATGGCTGGGTCATAAGGTACTTCTATTTTTAGATTTTTGGGAAATCTCCATACTGTTTTCCATAGCGGCTGCACCAGTTTCCATTCCCACCAGCAGTGTGTGAGGGTTCCCTTTTCTCCACACCCTCTCCAACATTTGTTATTTTTAATCTTAGAGATTACAGCCATTTTAACAGGCATAAGGTGGCATCTTAGTGTGGTTTTGATTTGCATTTCCCTCATGTTTGGTGATGTTGAACATCTTTTCCTGCGCTTATTGGCCATCTGTGTATCTTCTTTGGAGAAATGTCTGTTCACATCCTCTGCCCATTGTTTGATTGGACTGTTTGTTTTGTTTGTTGTACAGTTGTGTGAGTTCCTTATATGTTCTGGAGATTAACCCCTTGTCGGATATATGATTTGAAAATATTTTCTCCCAGTTGGTGGGTAGTCTCTTTGTTTGAGTCTAGTTTCTTTTGTCTTGCAGAAGCTATTTAGTCTGACAAAGTCCCACTTGTTTATTTTTTCTTATGTTTCCCTTGTCTGAGAAGACATGGTATTCAAAAATATCCTTTTAAGTTTGATGTCAAAGAGTGTACTGCCTTTATTATCTTCTAGGAATTTTATGGTTTTAGGACTTATCTTCAAGTCTTTCATCCATTTTAAGTTTATTTTTCTGTATGGCATGAGATAATGGTTTACTTTCATTCTTTTGCATGTGGCTGTCCAGATTTCCCACCACCATTTATTGAAGAGACTATCTTTTCTCCACTGTATGTTCTTGGCACATTTGTTGAAGATTAGCTGTCCGTAGATGCCTGGTTTTATTTCTGGACTTTCAGTTCTGTTCCATTGATCTGTGTGCCTGTTTTTGTACCAGTGCCATGCTGTTTTGATGACTATGGCTTTGTAGTACATTTCGAAATAGGGATTGTGATGCCTCCAGCTTTGTTTTTTTCCCCTCAGTATTTCTTTGGCAATTCGGGGTCTTTGGTTGCTCCATATGAATTTTAGGATTCTTTGTTCTATTTCCATGAAGAATGTCATTGGGATTATGATTGGGATTGCATTGAACCTGTAGATTGCTTTGGGTAGTATGGACATTTTAACTATGTTTATTCTTCCAATCCATGTCCATGAAATCTCTTTCCATCTCTTTATGTCATTATCTATTTCTTTCAGTAATGTCTTATACTTTTCATTGCATAAGTCCTTCACCTCCTTGGTTAAATTTATTCCTAGGTACTTTACTCTTTTAGCTGTGATTATAAATGGCATTGCATTCTTGAGTTCTCTTTCTGCAAGTTCGTTATTAGAGTATAAAATGAAACTGGATTTTTGTACCCTGCAAATTTACTGTAGTTGTTAATTATTTCTAATAGTTTTCTGATGGATTCTTTAGGGTTTTCTATATATAAAATAAGGTCATCTGCAACCAGCGAGAGTTTCACTTCTTCATTCCCTATTTGGATTCCTTTTATTCCTTTCTCTTGCCTAATTGCTCTGGCCAAGACGTCCAGTACTATGTTGAATAAGAGTGGTAATAGTTGGCGTCCTTGTCTTGTTCCTGTTCTCAGAGGGATGGTGTTCAGTTTTTCCCCATTGAGTATGATGTTGGCTGTGGGTTTGTTATGTATGGCCTTCATTATGTTGAGGTAATTTCCTTCTATCCCCGTTGGGTTAAGAGTTTTTATCACAAATGGCTGTTGGATCTTGTCAAATGCTTTCTCTGTGTCTATTGAGATCATCATGTGGTTTTCATTCCTCAATTTGTTGATGAGATGTATCACATTGATTGATTTGTGGATGTTGAACCATCCCTGTGTCCCTGGTATAAATCCCACTTCATCATGATGTATGATCCTTTTGACGTATTGCTGTATTTGGGTTGCCAATATTTTGTTGAGGATTTTTGCATCTATGTTCATCAGTGATATTGGCCTGTAGTTTTCCTTTTTTGTGTTGTCCTTGTCAGGCTTTGGTATCAGAGTGATGTTGGCCTTATAAAATGTGTTAGGAAGTGTTCCATCTTCCCTAATTTTTTGGAATAGCTTGAGAAGGATAGGTATTAAATCCTCTCTGAAAGTTTGGTAGAATTCCCCAGGGAAGCCGTCTGGGCCCGGGTTTTTATTCCTTGGGATGCTTTTGATTACTGTTTCAATCTCTTTCCTTGTGATTGGTCTATTCAGATTATCTGTTTCTTCTTGACTCAGCTTAGGGAGGTTGTAAAAGTCTAACAATTTATCCATTTCCTCTAGAATATCCATTTTGTTGGCATATAGTTTTTCATAGTATTCTCTTATAATCCGTAGTATTTCTGTGGTATCCATTCTTATTTCTCTTCTTTCATTTCTAACTTTGTTTATCTGAGCTTTCTCTCTTTTTTTCTAAGTCTGGCTATGGGTTTGTCAATTTTATTTATCTTCTCAAAGAACCAGCTCTTTGTTTCATTGATCCTTTCTACTGCCTTTTTTGTTTCAATAGCATTTATTTCTGCTCTGATTTTTCTTATTTCTCTCCTGCTGAGTTTGGCTTTGTTTATTCTTCTTTTTCTAATTCAGTTAGGTGTAATTTGAGGTTACTTATTTGGGATTTTTCCTGTTTGTTAAGGTGTGCCTGTATTGCAATGAATTTCTCTCTTAATACAGCTTTTGCTGCATCCCATATGAGTTGGTATGGTGTGTTTTCATTTTCCTTTGTCTCCAGATATTTTTTTATTTCTCCTTTAATTTCTTCAATGATTCATTGGTTGTTCAATAGCATGTTGATTAGTCTCCACATCTTTGTCCCTTTCTCAGCTTTTTTCTTGTAATTAATTTCTAGCTTTATAGCATTGTGATTGGAAATGATGCTTCTTGTTATTTCAATTTTTTTTTTATGAAGATTAGCCCTGAGCTAACTGCTGCCAATCCTCCTCTTTTCACTAAGGAAGACTAGCCCTGAGCTAACATCCATGCCCATCTTCCTCTACTTTATATGTGGGACGCCTACCACAGCATGGTGTGCCAAGTGGCGCCATGTCTGCACCCGGGATCTGAACTGATGAACCCTGGGCTGCCGAAGCAGAATGTGCACACTTAACTACTGTGCCACCAGGCTGGCCCCCCAATTTCCTTAAATTTATTGAGGCTTGCCTTGTTTCCCAATATGTGCTTTATCCTTGAGAATGTCCCATGCACACTTGAGGAGAATGTGTATTCTGCTGTTTTTGGGTGAGTGTTCTCTATATGTCTATTAAGTCCAACTGGTTTAGCTTTTCATTTAATTCCACATTTCCTTGTTGATTTTCTGCCTGGATGATCTATCCATTGATGTGAGTGGAGTGTTGAGGTCTCCTACTATTATTGTGTTGCTATTAATATCTTCTTTTAGCTTTGCTATTAGGTGCTTTATGAACCTTGGTGTTCCTGTATTGGGTGCATAGATGTTTATGTGTTATTTCTTCTTGATGGAGTATCTCTTTGATCATTATATACTGCCCCCTTTGACTCTCTTTACCTGTCTTGTCTTGAAGTCTCATTTGTCTGCTTGCTTTTGTTTGCCATTAGCTTAGAGTATTGTCTTCCATCCCTTCGCTCTGAGCCTGTTATCATCATTGGACCTGAGATGTGCTTCCTGGAGGCAGCGTATTGTTGGGTCTTGTTCTTTAATCTATCTTGCCACTCTTTGTCTTTTTATTGGAGAATTCAATACATTTACGTTTGGGGTGATTATCCGTATGTGAGGGCTTGATGCTGCCATTTTGTCACTTGTTTTCCAGTTCTCCTGCATTTCCCTCATTTCTTGTCCTGTATGCTTTGGTCTACCCATTGAATTATGTGGTTTTTTATGATGTGTTTCTTTGTTTTCTTCTTATTTATTATTCATATCTCTGTTCTTCTTTTTCATTTAGTGGTTACCATGAGGTTTGTATTCAGAATCTCATGTATGAGATAGTCCATTTTTCTGATGGCCTCTTATTTCCTTAGTCTAAACTGATTCAGTCTCGTTCCTCCTCCCCTCTTAAGTTGTTTTTCTCACATCTTATCCCATCTTGTGTTGTGAGTTTGTGACAACAAATTAAAATGACAAGATTATCTTGTCGTCTTTGTTTTTGGTGTTTTCCTTCCCTATATGTTTAATGCTATTCTTGAGTATTTGCTATCCTATTCTGATTCTGTCTACCTATTTATCTCCTTATTCCATGCTTTGTGATCCCTTTCTCCATGTGTTTTTTTTCTTTTTTTTCAGGTATGAGGGACTTGAGGATTTCTTGTGACAGGGGGTGTCTTGTGGCTACGAGGTCCCTAAGCTTTTGTTTGTCTGGGGAAATTTTTATTTCTCCATCGTATCTGAAGAATATTTTTGCTGGATAGAGTATCCTTGACAGAAAATTTTTGTCTTTTTGAACATGTTATTCCATTCTGTCCTAGTCTGTAAGGTTTCCACAGAGAAATCTGCTGAAAGTTTGCTAGGGGGTCCTTTGCAGGTTATTTTCTTCTGCCTTGCTGCCCTGAGTATTCTTTTTTTGTCATTCATTTTTGCAAGTTTTACTACTATATGCCCTGCAGTAGGTCTTTTTGCATTGACATATCTAGGACATATGGAAGCCTCTTCCACACGGATTTCCATCTCTTTCCCTAGGTTTGGGAAGTTCTCTGCTATTATTTCTTTGAACAAGCTTTCTGCTCCATTCTCCTTCTCTTCTCCTTCTTGAGCACCTATAATTCTTATGTTGCGTTTCCTCATTGAGTTGGATATTTCTTGGAGACTTCCTTCACTTCTTTTTAGTCTTAGTTCTCTCTCCTCTGTCTGGAGCATTTCAACACGTCTATCTTTGATTATGCTGATAGACTCCTCTATGATGTCCACTCAGGCATTCCTTGAATCTGTGTTTTGTTTTACCTCTTCTATTGTTTCTTTCATCTCTAATATTTCTTTCTTTTTTTTTTTTTTAAAGATTTTATTTTTTCTTTTTCTTTCCAAAGCCCTTTGGTACATAGTTGTGTATTCTTAGTTGTGAGTCCTTCTAGTTGTGGCATGTGGGATGCTGCCTCAGCGTGACTTGATGAGTGGTGCCGTGTCTGCCAGGATTCAAACTGGCAAAACCTTGGGCTGGTGAAGTGGCACATGCAATCTTAACCACTTGGCCATGGGGCCAGCCCCCTCATCTCTAATATTTCTGATTGATTCTTCTTTATAGTTTCAATCTCTTTTGTGAAGTAGCTCCTGAACTCGTTGAATTGTTTCTCTACATTCTCTTTTACCTCATTGAGTTTTTTTGATGATAGCTATTTTGAATTCATTGTCATTTAGATTACATATTTCTGTGTCTTCAGGACTGAATTCTGGGTACTTGTCATTTTCTCTCTGGTCTGGAGATTTGATATGTTTCATATTGCTGCAAGGGGTGGCTCTGTTTTTATGCATCCTGGTATTATTTGGTTGCAGTTACCTCCTATCGCCACTGGGTGGAGGTCAAGAGCCATGTATTCTGAGCTTTCTGCCTTCAGCTGAGATCCCCAGCCGTGGGGCCACAGTGGTTGGGCGTGGGGGACAGGCAATTTCTGCTGTGTGCTCTGGGGCTTTTCTCACTCTTCTCTTGCTATCTGCTCTCCTGGGGTGTTGGCTTGATGAAGTCACCACCCCAGGAAAGCTCTCACCCTGGTAGAGGGCTTCCCTCTAGGCTGCAAGGGCCCTCAGGGATTCTTGATGTTCCCATGAATGAAGGACCCCTGCCTGTTTCCTTCCCTCTTGGAGGCCTCCCACTGTCCTGGACCACACTCTTTAGGGGATGGAGTGAAGATTTCTCTTACCCCGTTCCACCTCCTCCGAGGGGAGCTCCAGCCTCTCTGCCCTCCGTCGTGTGGCTGCGTGTGTCTCTCCAATGTTATTTGTGTTATGTTTGGATGTCCTCTGTTGGAGTATGGATTTTTTTTGTTGTATGTTGGAGGGGGAAGATTACTGGTAAAGTTCACTCTGCCATGATGCTGACTCATAGTTCTTTTTTTTTTTTTTCTCTCTCCCCAAAGCTCCAGGACACGGTTGTATATCCTAGTGGTAAGTCCTTCTAGTTCTTCTATGTGAGTCACTGCCACTGCATGGCAACTGACAGACAAGTGGTGTGGTTCTGTGCCTGGGAATTGAACCTGGGCTGCCCAGGTGGAGTGTGCTGAACTTAACCACTAGGACACTGGGGCTGGCTCAGACTCTTCATAGTTCTTTACAATGGCTTTGATTGATTGTTTCCTCATGATTATATTCAAGTTAAACAATTTTTGCTCAAGAATGCTAAGTAGATGATATTGTGTCCTTCCATTGCATCCCATGTGAAGGCATATAATGTCAGTTTCTTCCATTATTAGAGATGCTAAGTTTAATCACTTAGTTAAGGTGATGTCTGCCAGATCTCTCCAGTCAAAATATTTTTTCACTTTTGCAGTTGTTTATTCAGTTCATTCACATAGTCTCAGAATATCACCCTACAGATTACATATTAATTATTTCTCCCAGACCTGGAGTCTGTCATTTCTCCTAGGAGCTCTGTGTGTTGTTATTGTTTGTTTTTTTTAGAGGGGAATAGTATTTAGAAAGCAAGATCTAGATATGCTCATTGCTATTGGAATTTATTTGCTTTTAGACCCTTTCACTGGACAGAACTAGGGGAAAAGTCATGAGTTCACACTGATGCCTTTTTTCCAAATCCAACACCACAGGGTTCATCTTCACCTTCTCCCACTCCATATTTGAATTTCCTATCTTCCATAATAACATCAATATATTTATTTGTTTGCTGTCTCCTACAATAAAAACAAAATAGTTCCAGAATTACTATTCCATTGATTCCAACAATGACAAATCTAAGGAACTTTCAAAATTTGTTTGCAGTTATTAGACTTTATACCACTAAAGATGTACAGTCAGAATACTATGTTCAAAAGTGACTTGAATGAAATTTTTGTCAGTATGGCTTTGTATCAATCTGATATAATTAGGTTCATTTGTTTCATCATTTTTGAATTTGCTTCTTAAAAATATATAAACCACTTATGTGATTAAAAATGTTAAACTTTACAACAAGGAATGTTCAGAGAAATCTCATTCGTATCTCTATCCATTGCACCCTCCTTCTAGAGATAACTGTTGTGGACTGAATTGTAGTTCCCCCAAAGTTCATGCGTTGAAGTCCTAGCTGCTTATGTAACTGTATTTGGAGACAGGGCTTTTACAGAGGTAATTAAGGTTAAATGACGTCATAAGGGTGAGGCCCTAATCAGGTAAGACCGGTGTCCTTATAAGAAGAGGAAGAGACTCCAGTGCTCTCTCTCTCCTCCTGTGACATGCACAGAGAAAAGGCCATGTGAGGATGCAGCAAGAAGGCATCCGTTGACAAGCCAGGAAGAGATGCCTCACCAGAAACCAAATTTCATGGCACCTTGATCCTGAACTTCTAAGCTCCAAAACTGTGAGAAAATAAATTTCTGTAGTTTAAGCCACCTGGGCTGTGGTATTTTATGGCATCCTTAGCAGATGAATACAGTAACTATTAATTAGTATAGGATTTATCCTTTCTGTGTTTCTTTTTGAGAAAATAAGCAAACATTTCCTTTTTTCTTACATAAAAGGTAGCATACTATATACTCTTTTGTGCTTAACAATATATCCTATAAATTACTCTTTATCAGTCTATAGAAATATTTCTTATTCTTTTTGACAACTGCATTTCTTTATCGTACGTATTTACCACAGTTTATCCAACTCTTGTTTCCAATATTTTACTACCACAAGCAATGCCTGAATGAATAACCTTATGTACATGTTGTTTGATGTTTTAATCACTTTGTGGAGGTGCCTGTTTAGGGTAAATCCCTTGAAAAGTGATAGCAGAGTCAAAGGGTACATGTGTATGTAGTTTTGTTAGATAATGCCTAATAACTTTTTTCTTTTTTTTTTGCAAGGAAGATTGTCCCTGAGCTAACATCTGTTGCCAATCTTCCACTTTGCTTGAGGAAGATTGTTGCTGAGTTAACATCTGTGCTAATCTTCCTCTCTTTCATGTGGGATGCTGCCACAGCATGGCTTGACAAGCGGTGCTAGGTTCACACCTGGGATCCGAAACTGTGAACCCTGGGCGGGGCACGTGAACTTAACCACTACACCACTGGGCTGGCCCCTAGGAAGTTTTCTTACAGGTAAGGTCATGTCTTTTTCCTTCCCTTTTTTCTTCCCTCCCTCTGCTCCAAGAGAAGAGTACTTTCTCACACTGTCATATTGGACTTGACCATTGTGACTTGCTCTGGTTAATGAAATGTGAGCACACAGGACACATGACACCTCTGAGCAGAAGCTTCAAATGAGTTTCAGTGGTTTAGCCTCTTGTGTGCTTGCCTTCCATCATAGGAAAATATAACCCAGGTGACTACTGCTCCTTTGCTCTGGGTCCTTGCATTGGAGACACGTGGAACTGACTTGAATTTGACTTGCATCTGGAGTATAGCCACTGCAGCTGACTGCCCCTCCCTCCAGCTGTCAATTTCCAGCTAAGTGAGAAGTAAATATTTGTTGTCTATAAGCCACTGAGTCTTTGAGGTCAATTCTTTTATTTTCTTGCAAGCCAGCAATTTATTAAAAATTATGGTTTTTTGTAATTTATTCATGATTTAGTTTCCACTGTTCAGCTATTATGAATAATGCTGCTGTAACATTCTTATATAAATTTTTGTGTTTTTGTGTGGACATATGTTTTAAATTCTTTTGGGTATATACCTAAGAGTGGAATTGCTGGGTATTACTGTAACTCTATGTTTAACTTTTCAATTATTGCCAGACTGTTTTTCAAAGTGGCTATACCATTTTACAATCCCACCAGGGGTGTGTGAGGTCTCTGATTTCTCTACATCCTCACTAACAGTTGTTATTATATGTCTTTCTTATTACAGCCATCCTAGCGGATGTGAAAGAATATCTCATTGCGGTCTTGATTTGCATTTCCCTAGTGACTAACGATGTTGAACACCTTTTCATATGCTTTTTGGCTATTTGTATATCTTCTTTGAAGAAATATCTATTCAAGTCCTGGACCCATTTTTTAATGGGTTTGTCTTTTTAATTGTTGAGTATTAAGAGTTATTTATATATTCTGGATATAATATCAGACATGTGGTTTAAAACATTTTTTCCCATTCTTTGTATGGTCTTTTCACTTCCCTGACAGTGTCTGAATTAGTCTACTAGGGCTCTCATAACAAAATACCACATATTGGATATGAACTCATTTAACCACCTCTTTAAAGGCCGTGTCTCCAAATACAGTCACATTGTGGGTTAGGGCTTCCACATACAAATTTTGGGAGAACACAGTTCAGTACAAAACACTCTGCCCTCTGGATACCCAAAATTCATGTCCTTCTCATATGCAAAATACATTAACCCCCATCCCAAAGCCTGAGCTCATTCCAGCATCAACTCTAAGTCCAAAGTTTCACCTAAATATCATCTAAATCAGGTATGGCTGAAACTTGAGATATGATTCATCCTGAGGCAAAATTCCTCTCCAGCTGTGAGCCTGTGAAACCAGACAAGTTGCGTGCTTCCAAAATACAGTGGTGAGACAGGCATGGATAGACACTCCCATTCCTTCTAAAAGGGAGAAATCAGAAAGAGGAAAGGAGGATGGGTCCAAGGCAAGTCCAAAACCTAGCAAGGCAAATTCCATCAGATTTCAAGGCTCAAGAATAATCCTTTTTGGCTTGATGCTCTGCTCTCCGGGCTCACGGGGGTGGCAGCATCATCCCATTGGGCCTGGGTGGTGGCTCCACTCCCTCAGCTCTGGGCAGCAGCTTTGTTCCTGAGGCACTGGTTGGTAGCAGTCTGGCCCACTGAAACCAAGGAGACAGGCTTGCCCCCCAGACCTGTACCCTCTGGTCCATGGTGAGAGTGGCAGCTTTGCTGATCTCTGAATCATTTTTGGTGTCATTTTCCCTTTTCTTGAAGTATAATGTGAATTGGCAGCCAGATAGCTCTACTGTCCTGTCCTGCAGAACCCTGGAAGTCAAACAGTCTTTCTTTATTTTATTGTCTCTGTCCTCTTTAGTCCAAGCTGGCAGTTTCTGCTGGTATGATCCCATCTCTATCCCTGGCTACTTCTGAGATGGCTGATTAAATCCATGAGTTGCAGCCATTATTTCTTTATTAAATTTTTTTTAGCACACCCTTGGTGTGCTCTTTAGAACATACTTTTTCCTTTTCTGTAATATGGATGGTAATTGGATTCTGCACCCCATTCAAACATGTGGGGAGGGAGGTGGGTTTCCCCACATCATCAAGGAGCAATTCTCCAGACACAAGCTGGATGTTTTACAATTTAACTCAATTCTGACACTGTCTACCCGGGGATACCATCAGATCCCACAGACTAAGGGCTCAGTCCTACAGACGGCCATACCCTCCCTCTTTCAGACACCAGTTGAAAGCCCAAGTTGTTATCTGTTCTTCTGAACAACAGGCTACACACTGGAGGTTCTAACAACTCCCTCAAACTCAGGATGCCAATTGTAAGGCCAGGTTGTTACCTATATGTCTGACTGACTGGCTATAAATCAGAGGTTCCCATGACCCCCTCCTTGGGTCCGAATAATTTGCTAGAGCACCTCACAAGACTCAGAGAAAAATTTTACTAACTGGGTTACTGGTTTATTATAAAAGGATATATAACTCAGGAACAGCCAGGTGGAAGAGACACATAGGGCAAATTATGGGGAAAGGGTATGGAGCTTCCATGCCCTTTCCAGGGACACCGCTGTCCCCACAACTCCACCTGTTCGCCAACCCAGAAGTTCTCCAAAGCCCATCCTTTTGGGTTTTATGGAAGTTTCATTACACAGTTGTGATTGAATAAATCATTGGCCATTGGCAATTGATTCAACCTCCAGCCCCTCTCCCCTCACTGGAAGTCAGGGGGTGGGACTGAAAGTTCCAACCATCTAGTCATAGTTGGTTCCCCTGGCAACCAGCCCCCCTTCTTAGGTGCTTTCCAAAAGTCACCTCATTAACATAAACCCAGTTGTAGTGAAAAGGGGGTTGTTATGAATAACAAGACACCCATTTCAACTTTATGGTTTTGAAGTGATTTCAGGAATTGAGGACAAGAGACAAAATATTATAACAAAAGATGCTCCCATTGCTCTTATGGCTCAGGAAATTCTGGAGGTTTTGGGAGCTGTGAGCCAAGAACCTTGGATTAAGACCAAATATATATGAGAAATATAATTTAGCCATCTGAATGACCAAATATATATTTCTTATAAATCACAATATTGCAGATAGGCTAAGAATTTTCCAAATCTTCAAATTCTGGTTCCTTTTTGCTTAACAATTCCTTCAATTTATCTCTGTCCTTCTGCATTTTACTATAACTGATAAGAAGAAATCAGGCCCCACCTTTCACACTTTGCTTAGAAATCACTTCAGCTAAATATCCAAGTTTATCATTTATAACTTCTACTTTCCACAAAACCCTAGAACACAATTTGGCCATGTTGTTTGCCACTTTATGATAAGGGACACCTTTCCTCCAGTTGCCAACAATGTACCTCATTTCTGTCTGAGATCTCACCAGAATCACTTTTAACATCCGTATTTCTACCAACAGTCTCTCTTCAAGGCAATCTGGGCTTTTTCCAACATGCACCTCAAAACTCTTCCAGCCTCTACTCATTACCCAGTTCTAAAGCCATTTCCACATTTTCTGGGAATTTGTTACAGCAGCACCCCACTTCTCAGTACTAAAATCTGTATTAGTCTGGTAAGGCTTCCGTAACAATATAATACAGATGAGCAGCTTAAAAAACAGAAATTTATTTCTCACAGTTCTGGAGTCTGGATGTCCAAGATCAAGGTGTTGTTGGCAGGTTTGGTTGGCTTGCAGATGGCCATCTGCCATCCCCCAGCCCCTGGCAACCATCCTTCTACCTTCTGTCTCTATGAATTGACCACTCTAGGTAGCTCATGTAAATGGAATCATACAACATACAGAGTTTTTGTGACTGGGTTATTTTACTTGGTACAATGTCTTCAAGGTTTATCCATGTTGTAGCAAGTCAGAATTTCCTTCCTTTTTAAGGCTGAATAATGTTACCAAACCAGGTTCATTTTGTCTGTCACATGAAAAGCCAATCACTGAGATGACAAGTTTGCAGCAGAAAAAGGGTTTATTCACAAGGCAGCCAAGTGAGGAGATGGGAGAAGAAACCTCAAATCCACTGCCCCAAAAATGATGACTAGGAATATTTATAGGAAAAGGGGTTCAGTGGTCCAAACTGTGGGAATAGATGATTCCCAAGGTAAGGAGAAGTGAGGTAATTGATGATCTGTGCAAGCATAGTCAAGCTTCATGGCTCTTCATAGCAGGCATGTTCACAAAATGGTGGCATTAACAGGATCTGAGGGTAGAGTTTTTGGCTCCCTGATGCCAGGAGTTGACCTTTCAGACACCTGTGCAGGCCCAGTTGGTGTATTGGTAATCTTGACTGGCCCAAACCGGACAGGGGTCGACTCTTAGTTCCTGAAAAACAACTTAGGCATCAGTTACCATGGTGACCCAAGTGTCAGGGAGAGGTTATCTATGAGGAACCTAATGGAAATTGGATAATATGTTGCTTGTCTACTTATCTTTTAAAAATAAGCAGCATAGATAACAATGAACAGGCAAACAACTAAAGATTACAATTAATAACTGCTAAGAAAACTTTAGTTACTAGTTATTAATGACTAACTGTCCACTGGTTTCAATAATACAAATAATACAGGGTTTCCATTTTGATGAAGTCCAATATTTCTATTTTTTTCTTCTGCCACTTGTGCTTTTAGTTTTGTGTAAGAAACTATTGCCTAATCCAAGGTCACGAAGATTTACACCTATGCTTTCTCTGAGTATTATACCTTTAGCATTTACACGTAGGTCTGTGATCCATTTTGAATTAATTTTTGTATATGTGAATCAGGGGTCCAATTTAATTCTTTTGCATGTGGATATACAATTGTCCCAGCATCCTGTGTTGAAAAAACTATCCTTTTGCCATTGAATCAGTTGCCTGTAAATCTATGGGTTATTGCTGAACTTTTAATTCTTTTCCACTGAGATATATATATCTATCCTTATTCCAGCACTCACTATCTTGATTAGTGTAGTTTTGTAGTTGGTTTTGAAATTGGGAAGAATGAGTGTTTCAGCTTTGCCCTTTGTCAAGATTGCTGGCTATTCTGAGTCCCTTGCATTTCCATGTGAATTTTAGGATCAGCTTGCCAATTTCCACACTAAAAAAGGCAGCTTGGATTTTGATAGGGTTGCACAGAGTCTACCGAACAAAGAGGGGAGTGCTACCATTTTAGCAATATTAAATCTTCTGCTACTATTTCTTGCTGAACTACCTAGACAGATGATGAGTTAGCTTAATTATAAGCCCTATACCTCACTCCTGTCTTCCTGTCCTCCCAGTGTAGCCTATTAGGTTGCTCCTCCATTGGGCACTTTTCCTACCTCTAACGATACATTTCAACAACCGTTTCTGGTTCTGCCAACTTTAGACACAATCTCTTGAATGCTTTTATCTTTACCTCTACATTCCTGCCTACGTTCCACTCTAAAACTGTCAGCCATACTTTTACCTCTATGTTGTCAACATTGATATAATTTATAAACTATGCTTTAACTATAGAAAGATTATCTACTATTTATTAATAGGTTGAGTCTAAAAGTTGAACACCAGAAAACAGCATTTTCTATGCTATCATAGTAGTTAATTATTCAGTTGAATTCTGTCTTTTTCAGATTTCTCTCCAAGAATTCCTATCCTTCCATTTGAATCCAGCCTTGCTCTTAGGACTTCTCTTCACTGTTCTCCTGAATTAGATTTAATGATTCCTGGATATGATGTTGTCAGATACCCTCTTTTCTACCTTGTTTTCCTCAAACACATCTTCAAGTAACTTTTTTTTTTTTGGTGAGGAAGATTGGTCCTGAGCTAACATCTGTTCCCAGTCTTCCTCTTTTTGCTTGAAGAAGATTGTTGCTGAGCTAACATCTGTGCCAATCTTCCTCTACTTTGTATATGAGACGCCACCACAGCATAGCTTGATAAGTGGTGTGTAGGTCCATGCCTGGGATCTGAACCCACTAGCCCTGGGCCACCAAAGCAGAGCATGCAAACTTAATCACTACGCTACTGGGCTGGCCCCTCAAATAACTCTAGTTTTAAAAAGGTACAGTCCCTGCATATCTGAAAATATTTTGATTCTGCTCTTTCTCCTGATAATTCAGCTAGGTAGAGAGAGTTTTTTGAAACAAATTTTTTTTCTTAGAATTTGAAGTTCAAGAAATCTTTCCCTCAGAAACTTGAAGGTCTTTGCCTGTTATCTCCTCATATCTAGTGTTGCTGGTAAGAATTCTAATGCCAGCTTGATTCCTGTTCTTTTATAGGCCACTTTTTTCTCTCTTTGGAAATTTAGGACCTTCTCTTTATGTTTAGAGTTCTAACACTTCACAAAGTTGTTTTTGCTTTGCTTTTGCTCTGCAGTAGTGGATGCTTTCAGCTCTGGAAAATTTTCTTCCATTATTTTTGAGATAATTTTCCATTCTTTATTTAGTTCGTTTTCTCTTCTTCTTATAATATTAGTCTTATTGGATTAACTCTTTATTTCTTCTATATTTCCTCTTGCAATTTCCATCTCTTTGCATATTTCCTCTATTTCCTTTAAAATTTCATTGACTTTATTTTTCAGCACTTCAAGTGAATTTATAATTTTGGCAATTTCTTATTTCTAATTTCAAGACCTACTTTTTATTCTTGGATTGTTACTTCATCTGAATATACAATTCTCGTTTCATAGGTGTCTCTGAGCATCCTAATTTGTTTTTTTAAGTTCTCTGAAGTTTCTGTTTCCTCTGTTACATTTTCTGTTTATCTTCCTCCTGTCCCCCAAGTTGGAGACTTCCCTTAAATATCTAATATCCTGGGTGTCTCTTCATATTTAACATGAGGTAGTGGGAATGCTGATTAGGAATCTTGTCAACTTGGGAAGGTCTTGCCAACTTGCACAACTTCACGCTAGGGTAAGTGGGTAGGAAACTGGCTATTGTGCCAGAATGAAGAATGCTTTACTCTGAGTCATTAAATGCTCAAATAGCTGCCTGAGTCCTCCCCAGAGATTATGAGAACTCTTGACTTTCAGCCTGGGAGAAATGCCCAGCCATTGTGTCTGAGATAGAGAAAGGGTTCTGCTGTTTTGTATAGAGACCTTTATTTAGTCTCGCTGTTTTCAGTCCTGCTTCTCACTCTTGCTCTCTCTCTTGTCTGTGTCTCCAAATTTCAGTCTTTCTAAATCACCTGTGGCTGATAGGCCCCGTGATAGGCTGCGGCACCCCTGCACCTATTCCACACTGTGGTTCTTTCCATTTTGTTTAGTCAGACTGCACTCACTTTCTGTGCATAAAATTTAAAAATAAATTGTCTTTTGGTGTCCCCCTTCCCATTTTCTGTTTTGTATGGGTTTGACTCATTTTCTATTCCTTTATTACCTTTTGTGTGTGTGAGGAAGATTGGCCTTGAGCTAACATCTGTTGCCAATCCTTCTCTTTTTGCTTGAGGAAGATTGTTGCTGAGCTAACGTCTATGCCAATCTTCCTCTATTTTGCATGTGGGATGCAGCCACAGTGGCTTGATGAGCAGTGCATAGGTCCAGGCTGGGTATCCGGGCCCACAAACGCCAGCTGCTGAAGCAGAGGACGTGAACTTAACCACTAAGCCACTGGCCGGCTCCTTATCATTTTACTTGGGGGCTCAGGAAGAAGAGACAATGAAGGCTTGTGCTCAGTTAACAAAAAAGTTATCTGGGGCAGAGCAGGAAATAAGAAAAAACAACCAATGGAATGGAAAAAAAAAAATCTGAGTCTGTGATATTGACAGTATTCCTGTGTATACACAACAGGGTATAACATCTTAAACTCTCCAGATCTACACATTTTAGGGATCTGATGGATCTCAGACATCTGGTTCACACCTCATTTTACAGTTAAGAAAAGTAGGCCTGAGAAGTAAAATGATTTTCCCAAGGTCGCACAAGTAGAGAGTGGCAGAATGGAAACTGGAAAGATAGAACAACTCCTGCTTTTTCTTTTACCTCACTACACTGCTGGGGAGTAACAGGACCAGCACACCAGCGGTCAGATGAGAAAGATCCTGAAACACAGTAAAAGAAGGATGCCTTTTCCTGGGTAAATAGCCAGATGCTCAAGAAAATGAAATATTTCAGGTTGCTTCTTTGGGAGCCAGAGTCAGTGTCCTTCTCTGGCAGCAGTGTAACAATTGGTAGCCACCTGTTGAATGTGCTGAAGGGGGCGACTGTACAGCAGGATGGGGAACTGCAACCATCCAAGTGTGTGGTGATCCTGGGAGAGAACAATTCGAGAGCCTGGGCAGGACGAAACAGCAGAATTTGGTGAAGAAAGAATGTGAATACTGAGAAGAGGCGAGAAAACGTTAGTGGGATTACGAGGGAGTGTAAACTGGCTAATTGTGGTGGTGGAGAGTAAGCAGTGGTAAATGATGACAACTCATTTCAAGGGCATTTTAAATTATTTTAATGAACGCTAGAAGGTTGGGAATAAATATAATTCACGTCACTCTTACTTTCTTGGTTTATTAGTTTGCCTACATCCTTAATGGATGCAGTTACCCTCTTTGCACGGTTCCGACAAAAGAAAACCCGACTGCGATTCAGTACAAGAAAACTGGGCGGCCTCAAGTAAGGTCCCAGTCGCCTGGCTGACTCGCCTGGCGGTCGTGAGGACCAGGACAGACACTGTAGCACAGCATTTGGCACATGGCAGGGACACAGCGTGCACGGTCATTTCCGCCCACGCTCTCCTCTCCCGCGACCACCACTGCAGAGGAACGACGCCCACTGGCGTGGGTCCTCCGCGACGCCCGAATTCCTCCCGTAAGGCCGTGTGGACGGCCCCGAGTGTCTCAGCTCGCATTACTGCCTTCCGCGGCCACGTTCGCAAAAGCTAAGGGTGGGGAAAGGTCCAACTTCCCTGGACAAAGGGTGCCGGCCGCGGCCGTGGGCGCGCACCCAGGCACGTCCTGACAGCTCGGCGGCGGCGGCGGCGGCCCCCGGGGTGTGTGTAACGGCCCCGGGAGGGAGGGGCGGGGCGGCCCCAAGGTTTGGGGAGGCGACGCCGCCGCTCTTCGGCCGGCCCGGCCACTTCCTACGGCAAGCACGAGGAGACAAGCGCCGCCTGGCCTGGCTCCCACCTACCGCCTCCCCCGGAGCCGGCCGAGCTCTGCCCGCCCGTGGCCTCGGGGGCCGCGCGTGGGGGCGGTGTGCGTGTGTCTGCCCCGCGCCCGCTGCTCTGCTTCGGCGCGCGGCCGCCCCCGGGACCCTGAGCCACGCCGCTCCGCAGCCCCACCCCGCGTTCCCTGGGGGGCGGCGGAGGCCGGCGGGCGCAGAGCCGCGCTCCCAGGAGAGCGGGGGGCGAGGCGGCCGCCCGGAGGAGGCGGAGCTCGCGGCGTCTGGCGGCCGGGCCCGGGGGCGGGGCTAGGTGTCTCGCGCAGGGGCGGGGCGCGGTGACGTCGCGGGCGCCCGGGCCGTGCTGTGCTGTGGCGGCGGCGGTAGTGGCGGTGGCGGTGGCGGCGGCGCCCGGGCGGTAGCAGCCGCAACAGCAGCAGCCCCGAGGAGGGTGAGGCGGCTGCGGTGGCGGCAGCTCGGAAGTCAGGCGGGACCCAGAGCTTCCCGCCTGTCGCTGGCGCGGAGGCTTTGCCTTTCCGCCGCCCGCTGTTCCCTCACGGCCCTGGCCGGGGCAGGGCAGCGCGCCCCCGGGCAGGGGCGGAGCCGTAGGTGAGGCTTCGGACCCCTCCCCCTCCGGCCGGGGGGGATGGGGAAGTCCGGGAGCGGCGGACCCCGCCCCAGCCCACCCGCGGGCTCCGCCGCCGGGCTCGGGGCTGGGCGGGCGCTGAGGCGGGGGCTGTGGGGAGCCCGGGCGGGAGGTTGGAGGTGGGAGACGCGGCATCTGGGCGCCCGGAGAAACGAGCGTGGACGGTTTATGAGGCTGATGTTGCGGGCGAGGTAGGGGCGAGGTGGAGGAATTGGGGAGCCATGAGGAGCTTGGGGTGCGGTCAGGGTGGATCTGGGTTTAGGTGACTGATGTAAAGTGTTGAAAGAGATGAGGGTTTTTTTTTTTTCTTTCTGTGAAATGGTGAGATAGGGGATGAAGGGTGGTATTTCAAAAGGAAGATGAGCTGTGGATGTTACCTTTGAGGCAGTTGGAGAAGCTATTGCACTAGATCTCACGTTTCTCCTTTAGGGTTTTGGTTATTTTTCTTCTTATCATCCTGTCGGGGGGTGGGGGTGGGTCTGGGGTGGTGAGGAGAATCTCTCTGCTTTTGGCTCCGGATGGGTCAATTAGGAGCGTGGATGGATTTGAAGTTTTACACCCTTCAAGAAGAGTGAGATCTTGGGTTGACAACTTCATTCTGGCAGCAACATTAAGGATTAGGTCCCATTACGCTTAGTTCCTTAAAGGTGTTATCTTCCAGTCTTTTTTCTGTACCTAGAAAGATCTCTTTTTACCACCTCTTTTTACAGGCTTTATCCTGTCCCCTTAGGAGAGGGCCTGAGAATCAGGTGGTTGCTTTGGAAGACATATTTCTGAGTAATAGTTGCAGGTGGTTGTGGTTGACTGCTTTGGGCGGATAAATGAACAATTTGAACAGTTCTTTTGGAGCTAATTATATGAAAAATGCTTAAATGTTTTAAAGCACAGCTGTCTTTTACAGCTTGCTTTTCAGTAGGCCTTGACATTAGACATTTTAAGTCTTCAACACTTATTTGAGATTATTTTTATTTCTCAATTCCAGATATCTTTATTAAACACTTTAAAAACGAAGTAGAATGGTGTTTTTTTTTTCCTGATAGGTCCCTCAATTTCTGAGAAGTGTTCTTGGAGTCAAGTGCCTTTAAAATGCTCTTTAATAACATTTTGGGGGGCCTGTGTCTGTCACTTCATAGGGAGATGTTACTAAGAGGAAACAGCGTTCAATATTCTTCCCATCAGTGTTTCACAGCACGTTAAATCTGAATCTTCTTTTCTGGATTCCTACTCCCTATTAGATTACACTATCTAATAGTCATTGACCTTACCTATCACTTAGTGTAGTTTAAGCTATTTCTTGCTCAGAAAACAGGTCCTGTAATGGACATGTATTATGTAATGGATAGAACTAGGCATGACTCTCAATAATTCATTTATGGAGGAAGAGAAACCATCATGAAATGGAATTTAAGCAATGACTTTCCCAAGGCTTACTCAATTTATTTGGGAACAAAGCCAGAGAAGTGCTTTCCTGTAACCCAAGAGAGAAATACAGATGTGAGTGTCAGTAGTTGCAGATCATTGCGTTTTTTAACATGCAGACTGTTATCTTTAGCAAATACTGCTGCTTGAAAAGACTTATAGGAAACAGATGATATAGTAGCTATTAAGTGAGAAAGGGTGTGGTACAGTTTGTAATTATAAATAAAAGGTTTAATTGACTGTATTCAGACAACAAATTATACGTTGGTACAATGAAAAGTTTGATTTTGGATTACTTAGATGGAAAAATTAAAGTTCACATATCTAGTTTTGGCTTTTAAATTTTACTGTGATTCAGTTGGGTACACAGGGAGATGACGCGAACTAAGACACTGGGTGAAACTGTATATTGCTAAAATGATATTTGCGTGGCTGACTGTGGGATGTGATCCTTCTCCTTGTAGGAATGAAATCATATGATTTGGGGGAAAGTGTAAGGTAGAAGTGATCTATTTCTCTTTAGAATTTCTTATGCCTGAAAAAAACCCCCTGCATTTTATTTTTCAAGAAATGTCACTTTTTAGTTGTTACTCTGATATCCTTGTTGAGTTTACTGACGTGTTCCTTTTTTTTTTCATTACTAAGTTCTGGTAAGTATGTCACTGTGTTAATTCGACATTAATACTGAAAACGGGCTGGCACTGTGGCCTAGTGGTTAAGTTTGGGGCATTCCACTTTGGTGGCCTGGGTTGGGTTTTCGGGCATGGACCTACATCCACACAAAATAGAGGAAGATTAGCACAGATGTTAGGTCAGGGCGAATCTTCCTCAGGAAAAAAAATACTGAAAACAGAAGTGAAGGTTCTTACAGCAAGGTTCTCTCAGAGCTGTTAAATGTGCATTTTACACATACCGTATCAAAAACATTGTTGGAGAAAGACCAGGGAATGAAGTATTTTGGTTAATCAAATAATGACAGTACATTGATTATCAATTTTCAGAGAAATATAATGTAATAAAGTAAACTTAGCATAAAGGTTATGTGGAATATGATGTATTTCTATGGCTCTTCGACATCTGAGCCTTGGGGCACTGATTCATTCATTTATTCATTCAACAGTAATTTATTATGGTTCTCAGTACTTTTTTAGATATTGGGGATGCAGTAGTGAGCAAAGTTGAAAAAAATTCCCACCTTCATGGAACTTACCTTCTACATACCTTCTGGGAGGTGAAGAGGAAGCCAGCAAAGGAGATTGATGAGGGGTCTTTGAGTTCGGAGGAAAACCAGGGGAGTGTGCTGTACTGGAAGTAAGGAAAGGAAGTTTCAAGGAGGAGGGAACGATCAGCTGTGTCATTGTTTAAAGATGTGTCAGAGTGTTGGGTAAGAGCGAATTCTGCTTGATTATTCTGTCTAGTAACAGAGAAATGACTAAATGCTTTTCAGTGCGAGATGAGACAAATGTAAGAATCTTTGTTTTTTACTTCCCTGGAATGGTTTTTTAAAATATATTTCATTCTTTATTCTTTTCAGAACAAAATAGGCAGCCTGGGAGTGCATACTAGTACTGAAGAGAGAGATGACTTTGTTGTTATTAACCTTACGTATACTTATTTTGTAAAAGTAGGTAATACATATACCGAATCAGAAGGTGTAAAAGAATACCCAGGGAAAAGTCAGTCTCTCCTGTCCCATCCGGTTATTCCTGAAGACACTGTTTCCACTTTCTTGTTTTTCTTAACGATTGAGATTTTGTGCAATAATATGGCATTTAGCTATTTTAAAATTGTATAAATATAACAAGTATTTTATCTTATAGGTATTTTTTTTGCCTGCTTAATAATTGTTTTCATAATTTAAGTCTAGGTTCCTGCAGATCTTTCTTGTTTTGTAACAGCTTGATTGAGAGAATTCACACGTCATAAGAGTTACCCATTTCAAGTGTACAATTCAATCTTTTTGGTGCAACCATCACCACAATCAATTTTAGAAAATTTTCATCAAAACCCCAAACCCATTAGCAGTTACTCCCTGATCTTTGGTTCTTTTTTTTTTTTTGAGGAAGGTTAGCTCTGAGCTAACTGCCGCCAATCCTCCTCTTTTTGTTGAGGAACACTGGCCCTGAGCTAACATCCATACCCATCTTCCTCTACTTTATATGTGGGACGCCTACCACAGCATGGCGTGCCAAGCGATGCCATGTCTGCACCCAGGATCCGAACCATCGAACCCCAGGCCGCCGAAGCGGAACATGCGCACTTAACCACTGTGCCACCGGGCCTGCCCCTGATCTTTGGTTCTTAACTTTTGTTTTGCATATTGTGTGGGAAAAATGTTCGTGAAATACTTTTATTAGCAACTAAATGGTAATGAAGCCATTTAGTGTGTACTATTAATATTCTCTGATTGAATAGAAGCATAAGTTTGTGTAAAAGTCAAATTAGATAACGTTTTATTTGGTTTAGTGAATACTTGTGAAATGATTTAATTATCTAAGCATCTTATTTTCAGTATTCCTTCATTTATCAAGTACTTCTTGAGTACCTTTTGTGTTCCAAGTTTTGGGCTAGGCCAGATGGAGTCCATGATAAATAAGGGACAGGGTCTCTTAATTCTTAAGGAGTTTCATTCTAATGGGAGAAGAGGAAAAGTGAACAGGAGCCTGTGTCTGCTGTGGGAAGTGCTTTAATAGGTAACATACGGGTTTCTGCATCAGCTCAGGATACATCCCTAAACTGGATTGTGGGAGGATCTGAGGTCTTAAGGATAAGTAGGATTTGGCCAAATGAAAAGGATGGAAGCAGAGGGAACAGCATGTACAGAACCCAAAGGCAAGAAAGCTGTAGGGCAAATTGAGTGATCTGAAAATAGTTCGGTCTGGCTGGAGTGTTGAGTGCTGGTGTGAGGTGTTGATCTCATTCCTTTTTGTTAAAAAGTGTGTTGTCTTAAAAAGGCAAAATAATTACATTATTAATTTGCTTCAACTTTCTACGCATTGCTGTCACTTCCTAGCTGTATAACTTTGGCTGAGTTATTGTCTAAAACTCAGTTAATTTTTTTATCCATAAAATGGGAATAATAGTCCTACCTCGTGTGATTGTTGTGAGGAATAAATGAGATAATACTCATAAAGCTTTTAATAAAGTCCTTAGAATATATTAAGTACTCAATAAAAATCAACTGCCCTGATGATGACAGTAGAGTAGTGATGGTGACTATGATGTTGGTGATGATGATGCCTGATGTACGGAATTCCTTGGGATATTCTGATGCCCCAGAGAGTTCTCAGGAGACTGGGAGATGACGCCTATCATTTTAATTTTTTTCTGGGAGGAAGGAAGAGAATACCAAAAACCTTAGACCAGCACTGTCCAGTGGAACTTTCTGTGATGGCAGAAATGTTCTGTATCTTCGCCATCCAGTACAGTAGCCACTAGTTATGTGTGCCTGTTGAACACTTGAAATGCGGCTGGTGTGCCTGAGAAACTGGATTGTTAATTTTATTAAAATTAATTTAAATACCCACTGTGATTAGTGGCTACTGTATTGGACAGCACAATTATGCATTTACAGATTGATGAATCTAGTATGAAACTCTGGCAGTATTTTAAAATAGATTATTTGAGGTAGTTTTAGAAGCCTTGTCAAGGAAAATATGATCATTAGGATACAGCATCGATTCACTAGGTCACATCAGACAGTAATTCTAGTTTCCTAGAATTGACGTGATTCCTAGGCTGATGAATAAAGGAAATGTAGTCGTTCTAGACTTCAGCCAAATCTTTTTATGCTGTCTTCATGGAAAATATGAAAAAACATGTCCTAGGTTTTAGGAGAACAGGGACTATCTGTCACGTGTTCTCTCCTGAGCGGATAAGAGATACCTAATAAATATTTGATGAATGATTGGATAATAATACGATTAAGTGAATTCACAACAGGTTGTGAATGGCTATATGCAGAGAATAGAGAGTTGCTTACTGAGGATGATGGGTGTGAGGAACTGGTGTTAGATGACTCATCCATGTGTGTATTGAAATGACCCAGGAGGAGTGGCATAGAAGATAGTGGCAATGTGAACTAGTTGCCAGTGTAGCCTCACTGAGTGTGGAAGATGCCCAGGTGGTCATTAGCTGATGGTGACGAGGCAGAGGTAGAAGACCGTGTTGTTGAAGAGCACAAGAATCAGAGTAACAGGGATTTTCCATGAGGGTTCGGGAGTAATGTTCTGAAGGTGGCATTGGAAGAAAGAAGGCTACCAGCCTCATGTCACCTCACTCCATTGGGTGTGGAGTGTGGGAGACTTAATAGCTTGCCCTTTAAAGGGCTGTGTGGGAAGAGGTGTCCTGGGAATGCCAGTTTTCAGCCAAGGCAGAGAGGTAGTAAGAACTTTTAGAGGAGTTTCTTGATAACGCAGTGAAGTTCCTTGAAATCCTTGAAAGTGTGTTTTTCCATCCTATAGGCTTCTTATTATCGTCACTTAAACTTTAAAAAGTCTTTCTTATCTTAACAAAAAACTCTTTTCCGACTTCATACTTTCTCTAACTCTTGCACTCTGCTTTATAGCCAAACTTTTTTGAAAGAGTTTGTCTACATTTCCTATACATCTCCATTTCTTCACTTGTAATATTCTTTTCAACCTATTTCTGTCTTGTTTCTGTTTCCACAGTTTCACTGAAACTGTTTTGCTGGGGTTAGTAATGTATTTAAAGCCAATGGTTAGTTTTCTGTCCTCTTTTTTAACCTCTTAGCGGCTGTACTAGATGTCTGTTGATATGCAACAAATTACCCCCAAACGTAAAACGACAAACATTTATTGTTTCACGGTTTCTGCAAGTCAGACACTTCTGAGTGTGGCGTGTCTGATTCAGGGTCACTCATAAGGCTGCAATCAAATGTTGACTAGGACTGCAGTCATCTCAGCTTGACTAGGGGAGGTTCTGCTTCCAAGCTCACTCATGTGGCTGTTGCAGGCCTGAGGTCCTTGTTGGTTGTTGCTGGAGAAATCAGTCTCTTTACCATTTGGGTTTCTGCTAGTGGTTAAGATTCCATGCTCTCACCACCGAGGCCTGGGATTGTTTCCTGATCAGGGAACCACACCACCCGTCTGTGTCATACTGTGGCAGCTGTGTGCTGTGGTGATGCTGAGAGCTCTGCCACCAGGATTTCAAATACCAGCAGGCTCACCCATGGTGGGCAGGTTTCACTGGAGCTTCCAGAATAAGACAGACTAGGAAGAAGGACCTGGCCACCCACTTCCAAAAAACTTTGCCATGAAAACCCAGTGAATTGTAGCAGAGCATTGTCTGCTATAGTGTCAGAAGGTGAGAGGATGGCTCAAAAAGGCTGGGCAGGGTTCCCCTCTGCTGCACACGGGGTCGCTGGGAGTTGGAATCGGTTCCCCGGGCACTAACAGCAAAGGTAGGACTACTCGCAGTCTGGCACCTTGCTTCTTGATTGAGAGCTCTGTGGAGGAGGAAGGGAGATATTAGCCAGAGTCTATTTGTAACCTAGTCTCAGAAATGACATTCTGTCACTTTTGCTGTATTCTGTTCATTAGAAGGGAGTCACTAGGTCCAACACACACAAGGAGGACTTCCACAAGAACGTGAATTCTGCTAGGAGGCAGAGATCGTTCAGAGCTGTTTGCAACATTGCCTACCACAGCAGCATTTGACACAGCTGATTTCTCTACCTCCTGTAAAACTCACATCTTTTGGGGTCTTCAGATCATCCTCCTGTTTTTCTTCCTTGTTCTCTGGTCTCTCTTTCTCAGTCACCTTTGTTGATCTTTCTATACCCATTCATTAAATGTTTGAATTTCTGTGGGTGAACTCATCTCCTATTTGATTTTCCATCTGTATGTGGAGCATTCATTTTTCTGTCTTCAACCTTTACCTCTCCCCTTAGGACCATTGTTACTCAGTATTTTCATTTGGATGCCTCTTAAACTCAACACATCCAAACTAAATGTGTGATTCCTGCTCTTCTCTGGTGTTCCTTAATTCATTAAATGACACTACCAGTTCTTCAAGCCAGAAATATGTGAATTCTTGAATTCTCCGGCTGCTCCACCTTCCATTTTACTGTTCCCTGTTGATTTTGTAAAAGTCATTGTTGTCCAGTGATGGTGTGAATGTTTTTATGAGGTAGTGCATCCTCTGTCACGTTCCAAGCATTGAATGAATGTTTGCTAGGTGAGTTGAAGGTTCCTTCCAATCTTGAGATACTGTATTGGTAGCTATTGAAGGTTTGTAATTTAGGAGACACATTGTCAGAGGTGTGCTTTAGAATTGTAGCAACTCTTGAAGGCATTAAAAAAAAAGTCTTTATTTTTTAGAGCAGTTTTAGGTTCACAGCAAAATTGAGTGGAAGGTGCAGAGATTTCTGATAGACTCCCTGCCCCAACACGTGCATAGCCTCTCCCATTATCAACATCCCACACTAGAATGGAACATTTATTATAAATGGTGAACTGTCATTAACACGCCATCACCCAAAGTCTTTATGACTCTTATTTTTAGTGGTTCATCAAGAATGAAACTAAACCTTGTGTTCCCTTTAACTTGCTTCATTGTGGTGTGCCCTGTGAGTAGACAGTGCTTTTCACCTGAGAGCCCCTTTATGTGTATACATATATATATTTTAAATTTTTTCCTTATTTTTTTGTTTTTCTTTTTTGTTTGAAAGCCCTTGTATGGAAATTAGATAACTAATGGAAAAAACCTGTCTGAACTTCAGTTAAACATCTTTGAAATTGTGAAAATATTTCCAGAAATAAAAGTTTGGACTTAAGCATTTTATATAACTTATTGATTGAAGGAATTAATTCCTCTTTGAAGCTGTTCTTGAATAACACTCATATAGAAAAGTATATAAAACAAATGTATAGCTTAGCAACTTACACTTGTATAACGATCATCTATCCCAAACGCTAGGACCTTGCCAGCAGTCGAGAAACTTTCTTTGCCCCTTCCCAGTCACAACACACTCCTTCCCCCAGAAGGGTAACTAGTGTCCTGACTTTTATGAGAATCATTTTCTTGCTTTTCTTTGTATATAAACCTATAGTGTAGTTTTGCCTGTTTTCCAGCGTTATGTACATGAAATCATATTGTAGAGATCTTTTTATGTCTTGCTGCTTTGACTGAACATTTTGTTTGTGAGATTTAAGATTTGTTGTGTGTAGCTGTAGTTTGTTCATTTTCATTGCTAAGTAGTGTTCCGTTATATAAATACACCACAATTTATCCATAATTTAATGATAGATATGTAGATTGTTTTCACTTTGGGGGCATTATGAATTATGCTGCTATGACCATTCTTGTGCAAGTCTTTTGGTGCATAGATTTTTGATGCCTATGTTGCCAGCAGTGGAAGTGCGGCATCATAGAGTTGATAATTGCCAAACGATATTCTTAGGTGACTGTATGAACTGAAATGCCCCAAAGCGTGTTTGAGAGTTCCTTGTATTATATATCCTTGCCAATACTTGGTGTTGTCAGTGTCATTGTTTCAGCCATTCCAATGAAATTATTTATACTTCAGGTATACTTTATACTATTGATAGTAGTATCTCCTGGTTTTAATTTGCATTGACTGATTACTAGTGAAGTTCAACACCTTTGTATCTTTTGGTCATTTGGAAAACCTTTTGTGAAGTGATTATTCAAATATCTTGCTCAATTTTCTGTTTGTCTTTCTTATTCTAATTAACTTATAGGAGTTAAATATTTTGGATATGAGCCCTTTGTTGGTTATTTATGTTGCAAATATTAATCTGTGGCTTGCCATTTTGCTCTCTTAATGGTGTCTTTTGAAGAACAGTATTCTTAATTTTAGTGTAGTCCAATTAATGTTTTCCTTTATGGTTAGTGCTTTTTATGGCCTGTTTAAGAAGTTTTTCCCTGGCCAGCTCCGGGGGCCCAGTGGTTAAGTTCAGCATGCTCTGCTTTGGCGGCCCAGGTTGGTTCCTGGGTGTGGACCTACCCCACTCATCTGTGACCATGCTGTGGTGGCAGCTCACATATGAAAAGAGGAAGATTGGCAGTGGATGTTAGCTCAGGGCAAATCCTCCTCAGTAAAAAAAAAAAAAAAAAAAAAAAAAAAGAAGTCTTTCCCTCTCTGAGGACATGAAATTATTTTCTTTTATGATTTTATGGAAGTGTTGTTGCTGTAGTTTTCTCATATAGCACTGTGACCTGCCTGTAATTGATTTTTGTGTATGCTGTGAGGTAGAAATTGAGGTTTATTTTTTTCCCCATGTTGTTAGCTGATTTCTCAGCACCATTTATTGACAATTCCTTCCTTTTTTTCAACTGCTTTGTAATAAATTAAGGCACTCTATGCTGTTCCTCTGGTTTCTCTATCTTGGTCCAATGCCAGACAGTCTTAGTTACTGGAGCTTTATAGTAAGCTTAATGCCTCATAGAGTGCATGCTTCCCTCCTTGTTTTGCAAGAATGTCTTCTTTGACATTCAATGTCTGTCAATGACTGTCATGATCAGTAATCGAGACAGTGTGGTATCAGCATAGGGGTGGATGTATGCATCAGTGGAACAGAATAGAGAGTCCAGAAATAAACCCACACATTTATGGTTAATTGATTTTCAACAAAGGTGCCATGGTAATTCAATGGAGGGAAAGATAGTCTTTTCAGCAAAAGGTACTACAATAATTGGATGTCAATATGCCAAAAAAATGAACTTCAAACCTTACCTCATAGGAAAAAATCTTTGAGACCTTGGGTTAGGAAAGGATTTCTTAATATGGCACTGAAAGTATGACTCATAAGAGAAAAATATTGGTAAGTTGGCCTTTATCAAAATTAAAAAGTTTTGCTTTTTTAAAAAATTTTGTTTTAAAAGATTTTATTTTTCCTTTTTCTCCCAAAGCCCCCCAGTACATAGTTGTGTACTTTTAGTTGTAGGTCCTTCTAGTTGTGGCATGTGGGATGCCCCCCCATCGTGGCCTGACGAGTGGTGCCGTGTCCGCACCCAGGACTCGAACCGGTGAAACCCTGGGCCGCTGAAGCAGAGCGCGAGAACTTAACCACTCGGCCAAAGGGCTGGCCCCAAAAGTTTTGCTTTTTAAAAGAATCCATTAAGAAAAAAAGAGACAAACCACAGAATGGGAGAAAATATTTGCAAATTATATATCTGATAAAGGACTTGCATCCAGAATATCTAAAGAACTCTTACAACTAAATAGTAAGACAAACAGCTTCCCCCAAAATGGGCAAAAGATTTGAATAGACCCTTCACCAAAGATGTACTCATGGTAATAAGCACTTGAAAAAGATACTCACCATCAACAATCAATAGGGAAATGCAAATTAAAACCACAGTGTGATACCAGTACACACCCACCAGAATGGCTAAAATCGAAAGATTGAATTACCAAATGTTTGCAAGGATGTGGAGAAACTGGGACTCTAGTACATTGTTAGTGGGAATGTTAAATGTTATAGCCATTTTGGAAAACAGTTTGGTAGTTTCTTAAGTTAAATATATATTTACTGTATGTCCTCAACCATTTGACTTTTAGATGTATACCCAAGAGAAAAGAAAACATATGTTCACACAAGACTTGTATGCAGATGTTCATAGCAGCATTATTCATAATAGCAAAAACTGGAACCATTCTGAATGTCCATAGCTGGTGAGTTTATAAACAAAATATAGTATATTCATATAATGGAATGCTACTGAACAATAAAAAGGAACTACTGATAAGTTTAACAATGTAAATGAACCTCAGAAATGTTTTGCTGGGGCTGGCCCTGTCACTGAGTGGTTAAGTTCACGTGCTCCACTTCAGTGGCCCAGGGTTTCAAGCTGATTCGGATCCTGGGCACTGACCTAGCACTGCTCATCAAGCCATGCTGAGGCGGCGTCCCACATAGCAGAACCAGAAGGACATACAACTAGAATATACAACTATGGACTGGGGGGCTTTGTGGAGAAGAAGATTTTTAAAAAAAGATTGGCAACAGATGTTAGCTCAGGGCCAATCTTTAAAAAAAAATGTTTTGGTAAGTGAAAAAACTGCCAGTTTATTTATTTATTTTTTTTACAAAAGTAGTTTTTTTTTTGTTTTTATTTTTTATCTTTCCTTCTTCTCCCCAAAGCCCCCCAGAACATAGTTGTGTATTCTAGTTGTGGGTCCTTTTACTTGTGGCATGTGGGATGCCACCTCAGCATGGCCTGATGAGCGGTGCCATGTCCGCGCCCAGGATCCAAACCTGCGAAACCCTGGGCCGCTGAAGTGGAGTGTGCCAACTTAACCACTAGGCCATGGGGCTGGCCCCTGCCAGTTTATAATTTTATTTACATGGAATTTCTAGAAAAGGCAAATCAGTAGTTCTGGCGCTAGGGTGGGAGTGAGGATTAACTGCAGATGGGCATAAGGGAACTTACTGAGGTGATGGAAGTGATCTGAAACTGGGTTGTGGTGATGGTGGCACAACTATGTAAATTTAGTAAAACTCATCCAACTATACATTTAAAATGGATGAGTTTTATGGTATGTAAATTATGACAATAAAGCTGTTTTAAGAGAAGAATGTTTTGGTTATTCCTGGTCTGTTGTATTTCCATATAAATTTTAGAATCAGTTTGTCAAGTTAAAAAGAAATTATGTCAGGATCCTGATTGAAATTATGTTGTGTTTGTAGATTAATTGGGTAAAATTACTTCTTTATAATATGGAGTCTTTCAGTCATTGAATATAGTATTTCCATTTATTTATGTTTTTCAGATCTCTCAGTAATGATTTGTAGTTTTCTGTGCAGTATTCTTACACATCTTTTGTAGATTTAGTCCTAGGTATTTGATGGTATTATAAATGGGATTTTAAAATAAATTTTATTTTCTGTTGTTGGTATATGGAATAAAATTGAATTTGAATATTGACTTTGTGTTTTCCCAGAATCTTATGAATTCTAATGATTTATCTGTAGATTCTCTTGGATTCCTACTTATATAATCATGTTATTTGTGCGTAATTACTGTTTTGTGTCTTTCCTTGCAATTCTTACACCTTTTCCTTGCCTTTTGGCTAGGATCTCTGGCATGTGGTTGAACAGAGTGGTGATAGGAGACGTCCTTGTTATTTTCCCATCTCAAAGAGAAATTGTTGCACTTTTCACTATTAAGTATGATATTGCTAAGCACACACACACACAAGACAAGGCAAGGCAAAGGCCAAGGCCTGACTAATTTGACTGGTATAGATACAGTGGGCCCTTTAGACTTAGGCAGTTTATCACTTAGATGGGCAATGGAAACATAAATAAGCCAAAGGTGGCAGCTCCCTGTGACCCGTAACTCAAAAGGATGACGCCAAAACAAAAACATTGCCGACAACTACAGTGTGAGCTGTGAGATGCCCTTTTGATGAGGAGCCCGTTCTGATTTGCTCCTAAGGGGTTTTGTATTCTACACCTCTGTTCTGAGATGAGCAGGGCTGAACCTGATGCTTCCTTAGAGTCCAGACAGCGATGTATTCATGACACCCTCTAGGGGAGAGAGGGAAGTGGTGGGAAGTGGCCTGCGGGCGGGTCCTGTGGGCCTCGCATCCTGTCCTGTTCTAGGGCATCACAGGGCATTCTACCAAGAGTCAGATAACTGCAGGTCACTACGGGTGGAGCAGCAGAGCTGTTCCCCTGCAGATCCTTGTTATTTGCTTTTGCACATATCCTTTATTAGATTAACAAAGTTTCCTTTTATTCCTAATTTGTTAAGATTTTTAATCAGTAATAAATGTTAAACTATACCTGATGCATTTTCATGTCCGTTGAGAAAATAATTTTTTTTCTTTTGACCTGTTAATGTGGCTAACTACATGGATTTTTAAAATCATTTCTACTGGTTAAAGAAGTTCTTACCATTTTTTTTCTTTTAAAAGCTTTCACTTATTTGAAAAAAATTGATAGAGACTTTCTTCTCTCTGGCTGCCTGCCTTTTTTTCACCGTGTATATATATATATATACTTTTCTCCTTGTACATACAGAATTTACTGTTGCTGACCCTTCCAAAGAAGAAGACTAATTTGAATTTAAGATTAATCAATATGAAGTTATTAAAGATCTAAGAGACTCACAGGATTTCTTCTGAAACAAGAAGTAGCTATGTCTTACATCTTTTTTTTTTTTTTAAGATTTTATTATTTCCTTTTTCTCCCCAAAGCCCCCCGGTACATAGTTGTATATTCTTCGTTGTGGATTCTTCTAGTTGTGGTATGTGGGACGCTGCCTCAGCGTGGTCTGACGAGCAGTGCCATGTCCGCGTCCAGGATTCGAACCAACGAAACACTGGGCCGCCTGCAGCGGAGCGCGCTAACTTAACCACTTGGCCACGGGGCCAGCCCCCTATGTCTTACATCTTTTTGAGTACATCCCTTCTGATCATTTAGCATACATCCCTTCAGATACCACACAGGTGACTTCCGCCTTCATGGGAATGTTCATTCACTTTCATCAGTAGCTGGTAATTTTGAATATTTCAAATAGTTTGCATCCCTTTTCTAAACTGCTATACTAAATTTAGGCTGAACCTTTGCTTGATGTTTTTCTCCTCTGCATAAGTAGAGTTATTGAAAGTAGAGTTATTGGCCATTTCACTTGATTTTTCTGGTGGCTTTTCTAGTGGTTTGCTGGTAGTTAATTTTATAGTATTGTTAAGTTTCTGAATCCATTCTGAAATAATTTGATTATTTATTCTTATGCTTAGGGCTTGATATTTCTTAATTTTAATAGAGTAGCAGTTTTATCTGTTTCCCTGGTTGTTATTAAAAATAAGTTAATTGTTGGGGTTGGCCCGATGGTGTAGTGTTTAAGTTTGCATGCTCGGTGGCCTGGGGTTCACTGGTTTGGATCCTGAGTGCAGACCTGTGCACCGCTCATCAAGCCATGCTGTGGGAGATGTCCTACATATAAAATAGAGGAAGATGGGAACAGATGTTAGCTCAGGGCCAGTTTTCCTCAGCAAAAAGAGAAGAATTGGTGGCGGATGTTAGCTCAGGGCTAATCTTCCTCACCAAAAAGAAAAAAAAAAGAGTTAATTGAAAATGGATATAAATTCTTTAGGTTAAAATTCACAAATGCAGGTAATGTGTAATAATGTGTAAATATATATTTCTATATAGCAAGTATGTACTTTTTTTTTTTTTTTTTGCTAAGGAAGATTTGCCCTGAGCTAACATCTGTGCCAGTCTTCCTGTATTTTAAATGTGGGTCGCCACCATAGCATGGCTAACGAGTATTGTAGGTCTGCGCCTGGGATCCAAACCCAAGAACCTGGCCTGCTGAAGTGGAGCACACTGACTGTAACTGCTACACCGTGGGGCCGGCCCCTGTAGGTGTATTTAAAAAAATTTTTTTAAAGCATGAATTAGGATTTCCTTGAAAAGTTCAGAATTAGGAGTTGATTCTTAACAAATTCATCTTACAATTCTTTTTTTACCCCCCCAAGATTGGCACCTGAGCTAACATCTGTTGCCAGTCCTTTTTTTTTTTCCCTTCTTCTTGCCAAAGCCCCCTGGTATGTAGTTGTATATTCTAGTTGTAAGTTCCTGTGGTTGTGCTATGTGGGACGCTGCCTCAGCATGGCCTGATGAGCGGTGCCATATCCATGCCTGGTATCTGAACCAGTGAAACCCCAGGCCGCCAAAGCACAGCATGCAAACTTAACCACTTGGCTATGGCACCAGCCCCAAATTACAATTCTTTTAAATAGAATAGCAAAATATCTGCTTTACAAAATTTTTATTTTCATAATTGTCCAAGAGTACACATCTATTTCCTTTTTTCTTTTTTCCCCTTTCTTCCTTCATTCAAAGTATTTATGGAAAATCTAGTATACTTCTTTCATGTACTGTGACTCTCTTGTGCTCCATCTTAGCAATATAACGTTTGAGACACTGTCTCTGCCCTCAGGATGCTAGTGACTGGGAAGGGAGACAAGTAAACAGGCAATTTTCATAGAGCGTGGGAGTGTTAATGACAGGGGCAAGAACTGGAAGGTGGAAGGGAGTGGTGAAAGATGAGGTTGGAGATTGGGTTTAGATCATGAAGGGCTTTGTAAATTATATTAGAATCTGGAATTTTACCTTGGGGCGATGTGGCAAGACTTTTGAGTAAAGGAAATAAGTTTGTATTTACATTTTACAAAGAGTGGATAGGAGGAGGCTAAGTGAGGAGACCAACAAGGAGACTGGCGTTCATCTTGTGAAAGCCTGAAAGCTAAAGGAGTGACAGTGAGGATAGGGAAGTGCACAGAACTGAAGACTTTGAAGAGCATAGGACTGGGCTGTTCAGTATCTGTGTGTGTGTGTGTGTGTGTTTACTTTTGTAGGGGAAAGGACAGTTGACAGGAGACTAAGGTGACTCCCAGACTTTCATGTGGATCAAGTAGGCCAGAAGCAGTAGCCACTAGCCATATATGGCTATTTAAATTTAAACTAATTTAAATGAAATAAGATTTAAAATTCAGTTTTTAGTTGCACTAGCCATTCTTCATGTGCTCAGTAGTGGGGGCTAGTGGCCTCTGTATTGGGCAGTGCAGATATAGAACATTTCCTTTGTCGCAGAACGTTCTGTTGCACAGCACTGGTCTGCAAAGTCAAAATAACAGGTTATTCTTCAGTGTCCTGAGAACTCTGACTTCACAGTATCCTAAGAGGTTCTGTGAGTCAGACACGATCATCACTGCCACCACCACCACCATCCAGGCAACAGTATAGAACACTTCCATGATCAGAGAAAGTTCTGTTGGACAGCACTGAGCTAGAGGGATGGTGATGTCATTCATTGACCTATTAATGGCTGTGGTGGGGGCAACAGGAACCTCTAGAAAGTACTGTTCACCAGCAATATAATGTGAACCACAGTAATTTAAATTTTTTTGTTGTTAGTGCCATCTAGTTGATTCTGACTCCTAGTGACCCTGTGTGCAGCAGAGCGGAACCCTGCCTGATCTTTTTGAGCCCTCCTCTCACCTTCCGTCGCCATATCAGACAATGCTCTGCTGCTATCCATAGGGTTTTCATCGCCAGTTTTTTCAGAAGTAGGTGGCCAGGACCTTCTTCCTAGTCTGTCTTAGCATGGGTGACCCTGCTGGTATTTGAAATCCCGGTGGCACAGCTTTCAGCATCACAGCAACACACCACTGTATGAAAATCCAACAATTTGGGTGATGTGGTTCCCTGACTGGGAAATGAATCCAGGCTGTGGCAGGTGGAGCGTGGAATCTTAAGCACTAGACCAACTGAATTAAATTAATTGGCAGTTAAATTTTAATAGCCACATTATAGAGTAAAAAGAAAATTAGATTTTGTAGTTTTTGTAATAAGTTATATTTAACCCAGTGCATCCCAAATATTATCTCAACATGTTGAAACATATTTAGAAAATTACTAATGAGCAATTTTACGTTTTTTCATACTAAGTCTTTTAAATTGATTGTATACTTTTCTTTTACAGCATATCTTAATTCACATGCTAAATTTTGACCAGAAATACTTGATCTGTATTTAGATTTCATAAAATTTACAGTTGAAAAAGTGGATTCACATACCCCACTTGTTCCAAACATGTTTAAAAGTTTTCCAGTAACTGAATTGAGTATCACTTTTAAATTTAACTTTTAATTGCAATGAAATAAAATTAAAAATTCAATTACTCAAGTCTCAGGCCTCAATTCAGGTCTCAACAGGTACATGTGGCTAGTGCCTGCCATGTTGGACAGTGCAGCTCTGGAATAACGAAGTGCGTTCTCTTGATGGTTGAAAATTCATGTCTGGAGCTCAGCAGAGAGGTGTAGAAACAGACAGCTAGATAGCAAGGACTGTGAGGAATGTGGATGTGATTTTGGACAAACCAATATTAACTTCTCTGTGTTTCATAAAATATACATACATAAAAATGGTGAGTAAAATTTTTGATGAGGATGCAGCGTATTGTGGTTAAGAGTCTGACTTTAGAGTCAGATGTATGATCTTGGTCAGCTGTGGAGCCTTTCTAAGCCCTGGTTTGCTCATCTAGAAATGGGATAATAAAATCTTTCTCCTTGAAAAGTTTGCTGGAAGGATTAAAGGAAGTATTCATGGCGAATATTTAACATGTATAATACATGTTTCCTTATTTCTGAGTTGCCATTTCTTTATTGTGGAGTGTACCATCAATTTAATAATTCTTTTTTAGGAAAAAAAGAAACCTATTTTAATTATATATATATTGTTATAAGCTGAATCTCAATTTCAGAAACTTTAAATTATGAAAAGAAGTATATCTTAAAATAGAGGAAATATGCTTATTGTTCATACTGATGAGTGCTCATTATGATCCACATACTGTGTTAAATGCTTTATATGATGACGTAAAAGGTTTTTTAAAAAATTTCCTATGTAACATGGTATTTCTCTTGTAGAGTTTCACTTAGGTAAACTTTGCAATAGAAAATCTGTTTTAATTCTGGAACTTTGAAATATATTATGGTCTTTTTCTTAGTTATTCCAGAAACCACTGAATTCTGCTTGAATCTCTTTGGATACTCTTACATTTATGATTTTATAGTATTCTGGGCTAAATCTATAGAATTTAAGAGTCTGTAATTCTTCATTTGGGTATATACATGTAAAGAATTATTTTTAAAAAATGCTTTGGTAGAGTTTATTCAGAGAAGCATGGTAACAGAGAGGAGAAAAATGGAATCTCCCAGGTTGAAGGAGAAGAGAATTATGATTTTTAATGGCTCCACAAATTCTTTTTCCAAGTCTTTTCCTCAAGTCCCATCTTGCCCATTATATCTGATTTCTTCTTTAATTTCTTCAATGATCCATTGCTTGTTCAGTAGTGTATTGTTTAGTCTACACATCTTTGTGCGTTTCTCAGCTTTTTTCTTGTAATTAATTTCTAGCCTTATAGCATTATGATCGGAGAAGATGCTTGTTATTATTTCAATTTTTTTAAATTTGTAGAGGCTTGCCTTGTTTCCCAGCATATGGTCTATCCTTGAGAATGTTCCATGTGCACTTGAGAAGAATGTGTATTCTGCTGTTTTAGGATGAAGTGATCTATATATGTCTATTAAGTCCAATTGTTTTAGTTTTTCGTTTAGCTCCACTATTTCCTTGTTGATTTTCTGTCTGGATGATCTGTCCATTGATGTGAGTGGGGTGTTGAGGTCCCCTACTATTATTGTGTTGTTTTTAACATCTTCCTTTAGGTCTGTTAATAGTTGCTTTATGAACCTTGGTGCTCCTGTGTTGGGTGCATAGATCTTTATAAGCGTTATTTCTTCTTGATGAAGTGTCCCTTTGATCATTATATATTGTCCCTCTGTGTCTCTCTTTACCTGTCTTATTTTGAAATCCACTTTGTCTGATATAAGAATTACAACACCTGCCTTTTTTTTCTTGCTATAAGCTTGAAGTATTGTCCTCCACCCCTTGACCCTGAGCCTGTGTTTGTCCTTGGGGCTGAGGTGTGTTTCCTGGAGGCAACAAATTGTTGGATCTTGTTCTTTAATCCATTTTGCCACTCTGTGTCTTTTTATTGGAGAGTTCAGTCCGTTTACATTGACAGTGATTATTGATGCATGTGGACTTAATGCTGTCAATCTGTCACTCGTTATCTGGTTTTCCTGCATTTCTCTTCCTGTGTGCTTTAGCCTACCCATTTAATACTGCAATTTCTTATGCTGGGTTTCTTAGATTTTTCCTTATTTATGTTTTGTGGCTCTGTTCTGTTTTTTATTTTAGTGTCTACCCTGAAGTTTGTATTTAGAATCTCGTGTATAACATAGTCTATTCTCTGGTGGTCTCTTGCTTACTTGGCCTAGACTGATTTAGTCCCTTTGCTCTTCCCCTCCTAAATTATTATTTTCGTTTCTTATTCCAGCTCGTGTTACTAGTTTGTAGTTAGGGTGATAAGATCGTCTTTGCTTTGGTAGTTTCCTTCCCTTTATCCTAATGATATAGTTGAATATTTGCTATCCTATTCTCGTTCTATTTATCTGTCTCCCTACTCTGTGGTTTGTGACCCTTTCTCCCTTTTTTCTTGTTTCAGGTATGAGAGCCTTCTTGAGGATTTCTTGTGGTGGAGGACTTTTGGTTACAAATTCCCTTAACTTTGGTTTGTCTGGAAAAGATTTAATTTCTCCCTCATATCTGAAGGATATTCTTGCTGGATAGAGTATTCTTGGCTGAAGATTTTTATCTTTTAAAGTTTTGAATATGTCACTCCATTCTCTCCTAGCTTGTAAGGTTTCTGTAGAGAAATCTGCTGAAAGTCTGATAGGAGTTCCTTTGTAGGTTATTTTCTTCTGTCTTGCTGCCCTGAGTATTCTTTCTTTGTCATTCATTTTTGCCGTTTTTACTACTATATGCCTTGCAGTAGGTCTTTTTACATTGACAAATCTAGGAGATCTGAAAGCTTCCTCTACACACATTTCTCCCTCAATCCCTAGATTTGGGAAGTTCTCTTCTATAATTTCATTAAGCACACTTTCTGCTCCATTTTCCTTTTCCACGTTCTTGGGAATTCCTATGATTCTTAAATTCTTTCTCCTCATTGAATCCACTGTCTCTCGGAGATTTTCCTCATTTTTTAAAATTCTTAGTTCTCTTTCTTCCTCTGTCTGGAGCCATTCAGCCTGTCTATCTTCGATTATGCTAATTTTCTCCTCTATGGTGTCTACATCGGCATTCAGGGAATCTGTATTCTGTTTTATCTGGTCCATTGTTTTTCATCTCTAGTAATTCTGTTTGATTGTTCTTTATAATTTCAATCTCTTTTGTGAAGTAACTCCAGAACTCATTGGCTTGTTTCTCTATCTTTCTCTCTACCTCATTGAGTTTTTTGATTATAGCTGCTTTGAACTCATTATCACTTAGTTTACCTAATTCCAAGTCCTCAGGACTTAATTCTGTGTTTTTATTGTTTTCCTTCTGGTCTGGAGCTTTTATAAATTGCTGGATGGTAGAGGAGCGGTTTTGTCGCATGGTGGTAGAATTCAGTTGCAGTTACAGCCTGTCGCCACTAGATGGGGGTCGAGAGCTGCATGTTCTGAGCTCTCCGCCTTCGGGCAAGATGGCGGCACCCAGTGTGCTTTGTTGGGGGGGAGGGGCTGTTTTTCTCACGCACTGATCCAGATTCGGATCAATTCTGTTCTCTGGTCTCCTGGGGCCCTGGGTTTATGGGGTCCCCATGCAGGGAAACTTTCCCCGGTCAGCGGGTTTCCACTGCGCTGGCGGTGGGAGTGCTGGATGATCCCCCGGTCGCGCGGCCCCTCCCCTGCTCCTTCCCGCACCCACGCAGCGATCCCAGTCTCTAGGGAGGGAGTGAAATTCTCTCCTACCCTGTTCCAGCTCCTCCGAGGCCTGCTGTAGGGTCTCTGTTCTCCATCTTTTTGGTACTGTAGATCTCTGACGTCCTGGCATTAGGTTTATTAGCTGAAATTCAGTTTTCTTCCAATCCTTTATTGTAGTTTGGAGGGGAGAGTCCCGGGTCAGCTCACCCCGCCATTTTTCTCCACCCACCGGGTGCATCTTGCCCATTATATCTGGTAGTGTGCTATTCCTCAAGTGTATTGGAGAAGACAAGAAACATTTTTATGATGTTTACCTGATGCATTGTATACCTACAATGTGCTGGGAATTCTTGCTGTCTTCTTCACAGTATTTCCCATATACTCAATCAGGTCTGAAATAATATTAGACATCTTGCATCTATATTATTACAAATAATGAAAATTTTTTATGATGCTTTTAGGGCCAATAGATAGGTTTGATATTTTGTGCCAACTACATTTGGTGGTGGCAGCTGGAAGTGCTGTGTTGGGAAGGATTTTGAGACTGGTTCTGAAAGGAAGAAATGCTCACCTTAAATCACAGTGGCTTTTTCATTTTATTTCTGTTTAAATCTTTTAAACATTTTCCTTTTAAAAAATGTTATATACCCATTTGGAAAATTTTGGCAGGTATTAAAAAGAAAGTAAAAAGATTTCCTCCCGTTCTTTCTGCTGTACTTACATACATATATGTTTGCAAAATCGAGGGTCTAATGTATGTTAAAATGTACAGGCATAACTCATTTTATTGCACTTTGCTTTATTGTGCTTTGCAGAATTGCATTTAAAAAATTATTTGATTGAGGTCATATTGGTTTATAACATTGTGTCATTTCAGGTGTAGGTTATTGTATATCAGTTTCTATATAGACTGCATCGTGCTCACTCCTAATAATCTAGTGTTTATCTGTCAGAATTGCATTTTTTACAAGACCCTCCACCAGCAAGGGGATTACAGCTTGCTGAAGGCTCATGTGATCATAAGCATTTTTTAGCAATAAAGTATTTTTTAATTAAGGTATGTACATTGTTTTTTTAAACACAATGTTATTACACACTTAATAGACTACAGTATAGTGTAAACATAACTTTTATATGCATTGGGAAACCAAAAAATTTGTGTGACTCACTTTATTGTGAATTATTAGCTTTGTTGTGAGTTATTAGGTTTATTGCTATATTCGCTTTATTGCGATATTTGCTTTATTCCAGCTGAACCCACGATATCTCTGAGGTATGCCTGTATATCCATTTTCATTTACTGTATTATAAACTTTTTTTTCTTTTTTTTTAGTATCCTTTTTGGTCAGGAAGATTGGCCCTGAGCTAACATCTGTTGCCAGTCTTCCTCTTTTTTTCCCGCCCCAAATCCCCAGTACATAGTTGTATATGCTAGTTGTAGGTCATCCTAGTTCTTCTATGTGGGACGCCACCACAGCGTGGCCTGAGGAGTGGTGTGTAGGTCTGTGCCCAGGATCCGAACTGGCGAACCCAGGGCTGCCGAAGCGGAGCATGTGAACCTAACCATTTGGCCACGGCCCCTGTGAACATTTTTTAATGTCAGACATTGGTTGTAAATATATTTTTGTAGGCTCATGTTAAATCATAAAGATTTGACTTAAACATTTCCTAATTGAATGAGTATTAATAAAGCTGACTTATCATAATTAATAATGTAGTTGATTTTCTCTACATTTTGGATCATTTAAGTAGATTGGTTTCCTGTTTATGGAATTGTTGGATCAAATGATACGAATGTTTTTAAGACGCTTAACATAACCATCTTTAAACTTGCTGCTTCCCAAAGACTCTCATTATTATTTTATTATTATTATTATTATCGTTATTTTAAGATTTTATCTTTTTCCTTTTTCTCCCCAAAGCCTCCCAGTACATAGCTGTATATTCTTAGTTGTGGGTCCTTCTAGTTGTGGCATGTAGGATGCTGCCTCAGCATGGCTTGATGAATGGTGCCATGTCTGTGCCCAGGATTTGAACTGGCGAAACCCTGGGCTGCCTCAGTGGAGCACGCAAACTTAACCACTTGGCAACGGGGCCAGCCCTGACTCTTATTGTTTTAATGAAGAAAACAGAGACTTTGATTATAAATGCTTTTATTAATTTCAGGAAGTAAATAAAACATTAGATACCTTCAATTTTTCACTTTAAATTTGTGAAGTGTTTCAGATATGCAAAAAGATAGAATTGTGTAATTAATACCTGTGTAACTACCACCTAACTTAAGAAATAAAGTATTATAAAAACTCCTTGTGTCCCTCTCACCGATTATAAATGTCTTTACCAACAATGATGTGGATGTTTAATCTTATCCAACAGTACAGATCTTTATCTGAGATCTTTTGGGGCAGAATTCAGAATTTCTCAGATTTTAGAAAGGCAATGTGATGCTGCATATACTATATGTTATCTAACTTTCTAAGTAAGGTGCAGGGGGCACCCAATTCCTTCGTCAGACACATTGGTATTTCTGTATCAGTTCAGGTATGGTTTTACCACCAAATTAGTTACAGAATTTTTGGGTTTTCAGAGATTTTTGGAATTCACATTTATGGATAAGTGGTTATGAACACGTGCATCTGTTCATTATGTTTGTTTAGTTTAATCAGTCTGGTAGGATTTGTTGAACTTTGTGTTCAACTGATCATAATGTAGTATAAGATGTGGTACAGAGTGAAAGATAATATAGCTACAATCCGAACAATTTAATACTTTCGGATTTTAAGAACTCAGGATATCAGTGAGGACTGTAGTCATTGGGGAAGGTTACACAACCTAGAACTTGACTCTCTTGAACCAAGTGGCACAGATTGCTGATATAAGTAGAAAACTTTGATTAATAACCTTGTGTTTGCTTCTGAGTATCTGCTTGGCGAGTTATTTGTCATGGTGATGACTTTGATAGACCTTACAATTAACTTGATTAACTGATTGATAAGAGTTACTAAAAACCACAATTAACTTGAGTTACTCACCTTCTAATCCTTCCATAAAAAGGAATGAAATGGCAACTGTGGGAAGTGTTGTGTCATTGCTGCTCCTAGCAGAGGTGCTCTTTGTGGTAGGTACGTCACCAAAACAGTGGTGCTTTAGCCACACAGTTCTGTAATTTTGTTCTCTGGGAGAATCAGATTAAGGTTATACAACCTGATGCATGGTGTTAGCAAACCTGATATGCTACATGCTGAGAGTGGAAGCAGAGACATCTGTGCTTTAACTTGTAGGGTTTGTTTTTTTCTTTTTGAAGCTGCTACTCTCAGAGATTTTATCAGCATGGGACCTAGTCCATTAATTACCATCTAATAGTGCTGAATGGTTGAGGTCCTAATTTAAGCCCTTAGTTTATAGTGAGCCTTTTTTCTGGTGTATGTGTTATGTGTAAAAGGAATACATTCTCACTGTTAAAACTATTAGAAAAGGAAAGAAATAGTGTCTAGAAAGGAAACAGTGGTTCCATCTAACCTTTCAGAAATAGCGTCTTTCTATCCAAATAATTTCTGTATATCTACAAACATGTCTATGTACATACTTTTGTGTGCTGGTGGGATTGTATTATACAATCCTTCTGTAACTTGCTTGTCCATTTCACAGTATATCACAGATGTCTTTATAGAGATTGTCAGATATAGAGATTTAGTAAGAAATTTTTTTAACAGCAATTTTTTATAGTTTGGAGATACCATAATTTATTTAACCAATCTCTTGATGGAAATTTAAGTTGTTCTCTCTTTTTCCTGGTACAAATAATAACAATAATTGACAATCATTGCATATATTTCCTTGAACCTGTGAAATATGTCTTACAGAGAGTAATTTTAAAAGTGAGACTTCTAGGTCAGAGGGTATGCACATTTAAAATTTATTTGATAGCTTCTCCCAAATTGTACTTGAATGGGAATTTAAAAGTTTGGTCTATTGTTAATCTTTTCATAGAGCGCTTAAGATAGCTGCATATTTTTGCTCCTAGTGACGTTTATAACTCTTTAACAAAATGAACAGAATCTTTAAAAGTGTTGAAATACAGTGTTTAAAAATATTCAACTCATTTTCTGATAATAAATGCTAATTAGTGATGAGTATAACCCATCACAGCAAGTTGGACTAGTAATTTTGAGATTTAGACCAGAATTTCACATATAATGCTTTAAATGGCTGATGGGCGATATATTTTCTAGTTCATCTTATAAATATCTTATAGCACATCTATGTCAACCTATCCAGTTGTAATTGATTTGAAGTAGGTTACTATGTTGCTATTAAAGGATTTTCTGCTTTAGTTTAGTTTATGAATATTTGATGTTTCTTTGGAGACTCAGGTTTTAGAGACCTATTATTATCCTAATCTGTGAGGAAAGAGAGAGAGTGCTGTTTGCAGTTGCATGTTTTGCTTGTAGCTATTTGTGGGAAGAGTGCGAATTAAACATACAATCATTGTGTGTGGAAGTAGTTTTATTTTTAGGCCCCTGGGTATACTCCACGATTCTGAGTAGGTGTGTATGGGTGTCTGTGGGTGCGGGCGGCCCGGAGGGTGTTGTCTCTCAGTGTTTATATAGGTATTGGGACCGATGCTTTTCTTGTAGGGAAAAGTGATTCTGGAATAGTCTAGTATTCTTCTCTTTATGGTTTTCCTGACCTAGCTGACAAGCTTTGTGGTGTCAATATGTAGTAGTGGCGAAGTCTGAACTCAGTTTTGTTGTTTTATTTTAGACTCATATAGATTTGGTAATGAATATGAGAAGTAGGATTTAGGATGTTAAAAACTCCAGATCACAAAGACTTGACCTCCACAGCTGTGCCTCCTCCACCTTCCATGTTTTTCTGTTTTGTCTCAGCAGCATTTCCTTCGTTCCTTTTGGAGGCTTTGAAGTGGATTATTCTCACTATTAATACTTCTTTATGGCCATCTGTATATTCTGGTTAAAGGATAAAAAAAGCACGTTTCCTGTGAGAAGTTAAAATTGAAGTTTTTCAGAAGGAACTTTACTAAAGAATTAAGGGAGGAAAACCTCAAACCTCACCTCTCATGTGTAGAAAGGTTTCAAAATAAGAGAAATGGGTTATTAAAAGCAATAAATGTTTATTGTAAAAATAATAAAATTACAGAAACAGGACACTAATTTCTTGTTCTGACTTAACCTTTAGCTGACATTTGCTGCATTGGTAGAGCTTATAGGATATGTAGATTCATTTCCTTCTTAACTCTATCTTAGTTGATGCTGGAGAATGGATATTATATAAAGATGCTTAATGTCTAAAGTAGAGTGGCTTTGACATCCTTGATGGCCTGACCTCCCCTCTTCTTTTCTACCCTCCCCTTCCTTCCACAAATCTCTTCATCCTATGTGTGAACATATAATTATTGAATGCGTGCTATATGCCAGGTATAGTAGTAAGGGCTGTGGATTCTGTACTAGTGAATAGGGAATGTATGTGTATATAAAAATCCTATTTTCATAGAGTTTATGGTATAGTAAGAAATACAGAGCCAGCCCTGATGGTCTAGTGGTTAAGATTCCACACCGTCACCATCACTGCTCAGGTTCCTTTCCTGGGCAGGGACCCACACTACTTGTCTGTCGGTTGTCATACTGTGGCGGCTGCAGGTTGCTGTGATAGCGAAAGCTCTGCCGCTGGGATTTCAAATACCAGCAGGGTCACCTGTGGTGGACAGGTTTCAATGGAGCTTCCAGACTGAGACAGACTAGGAAGAAGGACCTGGCCACACACTTCTTTAAAAATTGGCAATGGAAACCCTGTGAACAGCAGCAGAGCATTGTCTGATAGAGCGCCAGAAGATGAGAGGATGGTGCCAAAAGCCTGGGCGGTGTTCCGCTCTGCTGTACGCAGGGTTGCTGGGAATTGGAATCCTCTCTATGGGCGCTAACAACAACAAAGAGGAAGAGGAGCCAACAAAATGTGCGAAAAAGGAGTTATCTTGGAGAGATAGTAGGAGATCCAGAAGAGTAGAATTACAGAGACCCAGGTAAAAGTTTCAAGATAGAAGTGGTCAGTAATGTCAAATACAGTAGAAAGTAAAGAAAATGCTTTGAATTTGGCTATAAGGAAACCATTCTGGCTTTATTCTAGAAGTGGTAGTGGGACTTTTTAGTACCTAGAGCCTTATTTTAGTCACATGTACAATTTCTGTTAGATATCTTTATACCGTCCATCCCCCAAATAGTTTTATTGTTTTTTACTGATATAAAAATACTACACTCGGGCCTTAGTGTCCTCGGGTCTTGTTGTCATGGATTCAACCAACTGTGGATCATGTACTATTGTTTATGTTCCTTGGTTGGTTTAATCCATGGATGTGGAACCTCCAGATAGGGAGGGTTGACTAAGCTACTAGAGTCTCTGCAGATTTTGGTATGGGGGCGCTCCTGGAACCAGTCCCTTGTGGATCTTGAGGGAAGACTGTATGTGCTCATAGAAAAAAAATTATCGTTTGGAGAAAAAGTGAGATCGCTGCCAGAAATCTTACACTCAGAGTTGTATATCCGGTTGTAACTTAAAAAAAAAAACCTAAAGGTGGGGCCAGCCCGGTGGTGCAGTGGTTAAGTTCGCATGTTCCACTTTGGCAGCCCAGGGTTCGCCAGTTTGGATCCCGGGTGAGAACATGGCACTGCTTGGCAAGCCATGCTGTGGTAGGCATCCCACATACAAAGTAAAGGAACATGGGCATGGATGTTAGCTCAGGGCCAGTCTTCCTCAGCAAAAAGAGGAGGATTGGTGGTAGATGTTAGCTCAGGGCTAATCTTCCTCAAAAAAAAAAAAAAAAAAGGTGGAATCTATGTCTATAACTTTTTATTTTTTCTCTTTGGTTTGACAACAGATCACAAACGTCTTTCTCAATCATTAAGTATAGAGCTGCATCATATATAATGATGATATATTAGTTTTCTAGGTCTGCTGTAACAAATTACCCCAAACTTGGTGATGTAAAACAGAAATTATTCTCTCACAGTTCTGGAGGCCAGAAGTCCAAAACCAGTGTAGATAGGGCCTTGTTTTCTTTGAAGGCTCTAGAGAGAATCCCTTGTTGCCTCCTTCTGGCCTCTGGTGGCTCCTAGCAGCTCCTGGCAATCCTTGGCGGTCCTTGACTTGTAGCTGCATCACCCCAATCTCTGCCTCCATCTTTACGTGGTCTTTCTTATGTATGTCTCTGTGACAGAATCTCTATTTCTTTTCTCGATGGAAAAACACCAGTCATTGGGTTTAAGGTCTACCGTAGTCAAGTATGAATTTATATTAACTTAGTTACATTTGCAAAGATCCTATTTCCAAATAACGTCACATTCTGAGGTTCATAGTGGACATGAATTTTTGGGGGACACTATTCAGCCCATTAGCGAGAGTAACCCATTTTATTGTTGTGCCTTAACTTATATAGCCAATGCCCCATTGTTAGACATTTAGATTAATTTTTCACTATCGTGAACATAATAGGGGCAGGGAATAATACATGTAGGAGAACCTAGGTGATCCATTTGAGTGCTTTTTGGTTTCCCTTGCCCCATCTTAGGTGTGAATGGACATGTGCCGCAACTCTGGCCTGAGATGAGTATGATTGTGGAGGCCTTAGGCCCCTTAGTAATGAAAGTTTGGGTTCCCGTCAGATAAGCCACTAAGACTTGTTGAGGTGGAAACTGAGAGTGAGTGCAATTTAGAATACTGGAGGAGTAGAAGATGTGCACCATTTGTGCTCTTGAGACTAACAGCAGCTGTAGGCGGTTCCAGGAACCTTCCTCTTGGTGATTTCCCCTCAAGAACAGAGGCCTATGAGCATCATGGAGAAGCTGCTTCTTGTCCCTGTGTGGAGAAGTAATTATGCAATGCAAGGGGTGGACTGTGGCAGCCATGAAAATGTGCTGTTCAGCTCTCCTGTTGTGGGCAGCCTAATTGCCTTACTTTTTCCACTGTGTTGTTTGCCCTTTTCTCAAAAATGAGTTGTCCGTATATTTGTGGGTCTATAATTACTTTTTAAATTATAAAAGTAATTTGTATTTTTGTTAAAACCTCAATCAGTGCAGAAAGCAAAAATGTAAAAAACCCACCATTGCCCATGAATTCTTAAATTCCTCATTTTATAAATTAAAAAATGTATATCTTGTATCTCTTATCACATTATTGTTTTTAATAGCGGCAACATATTCCCATGATTATATAGGCTGTTACCAGAGTCTTATTTCAAAGAATTCCACAGTTTATTCTTAGTCAGTTTTCCCACTTGTGTGGAAATCTGTGTAACATAAATTCCTAGAAATGTAATGAGTAACATTTATTGAAAACCTACGGAGAAACATATTTTATACTTACTCACTGTCTTGATCTTTTTAGTCATTGTTTGAGGCAGATACTATGTCCATTTTGTAGATCAGGATACTGAGGCTGTAAGAGATTCATTTATTTGTTGAAAGCTGTACATTTAAATAGTGGAACTGAACCAGTCCAGGCCTTTCCTACTAGTCACTACATGACTAACCTAGGGAGCACAATAAGAATTATTTCATAGAGTGCTTGTTAGGATGAAATACATTTAAGATTTATGCATTGCATTTTGTTACTGCATATTTTTACACTTAGTCTGTAGAAGAGATATCAGGTCACATTTTTGGTTTCATACCTGAGCATAGTGTTACTAATCTGCTTTAATACAAAGGGCAACAATGTTAAGGAGGATAGTATACAAACTGCTATGTCCATGTATTCTGAGCACTGTTGCTTCATGATTTGGAAATTAGAAATATATAGCATTAGAAATATATAGCACCGAAACTGAATGAATTTTAGTTTTCTTGGCTTTCTTTTCTGAGAAACGATTGTGCCTTCACTTCTTAGGGAAACTCTGTATTGTGAGGCTTTCAGGCTGTTTTTGAGTTAAGATTGCTTTTTTGGTGAGAATAGAAAAGCTCTAAAAACTGTAATTTTTTATGGGAATATGGAAATATGAATTGATGGAGGAACTATGTTGTTAATAAACACCAAATTGAAGATAGACTGGATTTCTGGTAATGTTCTTATCAGAGTTAGATTTTAGAAAATTTTTCTAAGCATAAATCTGGGCAAACTTGCAGAGATTTAAATGCTGTGCTAGGGGCCGTCCCGGTGGCGCAGCGGTTAAGTTCGCATGTTCCGCTTCTCGGTGGCCCAGGGTTCGCTGGTTTGGATCCTGGGTGTGGACATGGCACTGCTTGGCACGCCATGCTGTGGTAGGCATCCCACATATAAAGTAGAGGAAGATGGGTATGGATGTTAGCTCAGGGCCAGGCTTCCTCAGCGAAAAAGAGGAGGACTGGCAGTAGTTAGCTCAGGGCTAATCTTCCTCCAAAAAAAAAAAAAAAGAAAAAAAGCTGTGCTGATTTTTTTTTTTTTAGTATTTTTAAAAACTCAAAATATAGGATAAGAAAACCAATTTAAGTACTTCATGGGTCTCTAGCTATAATATTAACTTGACAGATAATTTAATAGAGATTTTTCAGTGTTGAGAGCAGATGTGTACCCGAAGGCATGATATTTTATGCATATGATTGCTGTGTGTGTGAAATTTTAATTTTTTTCCTTAGAGGATAAGAAGCATTAGTCTGTTCTCGTTGAGTTTATGTTGTCTTCTTGGAATTAAGATTTAGCTACAGAATTCCCTATTTTTATTCATGCAAAAAGAAAGGTTTGTTTTTTACAAAATTGAAATCTTGACCGTTTACTAAGTTTCCTTACGATTTTCAGGGTATAAATTTAGAGGACAAAAATATATAGCAATATATATAGAGAAAGAGGTGGTCAATTTATGGAATTTGGTTACTATTTAAAAATAAAGTTTGTTAACATGAAGGAAATGATAAAAAGGCTTTCATTATATTTGTCTTCCATTGCATTTAGTTGCATTTTCAATAAACTAATTTCAAGATTACTACCACCTTCGGAATGTATAAGAACTATCTTAATGAATTTTACTTGGATTTAGGTTAACTTGTGGCTTCAGCAAGCATTTACTGCATACTTGATTTGCATTAGGCGCTGCGCTAGATTTTGGAGATAAGACATTCGTTTGCCTTTAAAGAAGTAATTAAAACACAGTGAGTACATTATTTTAAAAGTCCCTGGTTCCATCAGAGGAGCACCTGAATTAGACTGAGAGATTTAAGGGTTAAGGTAGGATTGTGACTGTTAAACTTAGTTTGGAAGAATGAGTAGTAAGTAGTCAGTTGATGGGGAAGAGGAAGGTCGTGGAAGCAAGAGACAGCAGGCGTTTGAGGAAGCTGCAGGTACTGATCATGGCTGTCACATGGGAAAGAGAGGGGTTAATAAGTAGCCTGCCTTTAGACAGGTAGACTGGGCCCAAATCCTGAAAAATCTTATATGCACTGCTAAGGAGTTTAGATCTTTATTTTGGGAAGCCATCAAAGGAAATATGTAGGTGTGTGTGATTATGTTATATTTAAATTTTAGAGCAGTGGTTCTTAAACTTCTTTCTAGCATCTCTTTACACTCTAGTTAATGAGGACCCTAACTAGCTTTTGCTTATGTAAACTGTATCTATTACTGTTTACCGTATTAGAAAGTAAAACTGAGAAATTTTTAAAACATAAGAAACAGCACACATTCCATTAGCGAGTGGGATAATATGACATATCGTGTACCCTCTGGAAAACACTACTGTACAGTTGTGAGACAGTACAGTGAAAAAGGCAGAAAATGCTTGTAGTATTATGAAAATAGGTTTGCTTTCATGGACCTCCTGAAAGGGTCTTTGGGACCCCTGGGAGTTCCTGACCCACTTGGAGAATTGTTAGAACTTAAAAAAGGAACACATTTTAAATTGTGATCCAGTAGGCACATGTGTATGCATATGCACTACTGAAACAAAAGTTTCAGGAAACAATACTGGATTAGTTATCTCTTATTATATAAAAAGTTACCACAAAACTTATTGGATTAAAAAAAAAAACATTATCCCACAGTTTTTATGAAGAGCATAGCTTGGTGGTTCTGGCTCAAGGTATTTCCTGAGATTGCACTGAAGATGTCTGCTGAGTCTGCAGTCACCTGAAGGCTTGACTGTCGTTGGAGCATCCTTTTCCAAGCTATCTCACATGGCTGTTGGCAGGAGGCCTCAGTTCCTCACCATGTGGCTCTCTGTTGGTTAGCTTTAATATCCTTACAACATGGCAGCTGGCTCCCCCAAAAGCAAGTGATCCGAGAGAGTGACCAAGGCAGAAGCCCCAGTGTCTTGGAAGTGATACATGATCAGAAGCAAATCGCTTAGTTCACGTTCAAAGAGAGGAATTTTGCTTCCCCTTTTGAAGGGAGGAGTATCAAAGAATTTATGGAGATACCTTAGAACTAGTACAAATACTTGTCAGGAGAGTGAGTCCTCCATGGGTCTCTTTTTTCCTGCATGTCTTGCTGGGTATGCTAAGGATGCAAGGCCCTGACTGCTTAACCTGGGCCATTTCTCAGGATTGTGTTTGCAGCGAGCCACCTTGAGGGATGAGGTAATGTCTCCTGTTGGGAGAGAGCAGGCTTACTTACTGCTTACTATAAAAGTGGTGGATTCCCTAATCTTAATGTTCTTAAGCTGTGATGCAAGCCCACTTTCATGTGTAGTGTCTATCTGGTCCTCTCTGTGTCACCTTCTGGGACTTGGGAGTAAAAGGGAGCCGGTGCATGCATGATGCTCATACTGCTTGCTGTGCTGTGAGTAGTAAAGTTCTTTGTCTCTGACCCAGGACTCTCATGTGCTCTGCCTGATAGGCAGAGGGAGAATGTTTGAAATAACCACCACAACAGACACTAGAGAGCTAACAGAATATTGTCTTGGAAGCTAACTAAGGGACTTGCGGGACTCCCGGGGGCAACATTATGGGCTCAAACTGAACAGCTGCATGATTTTCTCCAGCAGCAATCAGGATTCCAGGTGTATAATCAGTGAAAGTGTTTCTTTTGGATTAATCAAAGGCAAGGGAGCTTGGAATGTGAAATTACTTTTTCGCACTTTCATGGTATGATCTACGTACTGTAAACTGAACATATTTTAAATATTTGGTGAGTTTTGATGTGTATACGCCTGTGAAACCATTATCCCAGTCAAGATAATGAACATATTCATCACCCCAAAAGTTTCCTCCTACCTCTTTATGATCCATGCCTCTCTCAACTCCATCCCCGGGCATGGACTGATTTGCTTTCTGTAATAATACATTAGTTTTAGAATTTTATGTAAATGAAATCATACTTTATAACTTTTTTTTGGTTAAAATTATTAGTTGTCAGCTGTTTAAAGTGCAATAATTATTTTGTGTTTGTGTGGCATATTTTTAAAAGAAATTTATTTTTTAAAAAAACTCTCTTCCCTAAAGCTCAAGAGATTAAAAAGCCAGCATGAGGGCTTCAGACAGAGCTAGTGAATTTCCTTCTTGTGTTGTATAAGTGCATATAATTCTGATAATAACAAAGACTCCACATGCAAATTCTGTTTTGGATCTGAAAGTAACTTGAACGTTAGAGTGCACCTGCTGATGTTGAAACCTTGATGTGGATTTTTGTTAGTGGATCTTAGCCTGTTCAGTGTGATTTGGTTTCTCGACTGCATGAAAATAGAGTTCTGTACAAGAGCACAGTTGGGAATTTTTTTCTTGAATGTGGCAGTTTAAAGTTCTGATGGCATGATTCCTGAGACTCTGAATTATTACTCCTTATTTTGTTTTACTTATTTTGCCCACCATCTTTTTAAAAAAACTTTGTTATTAATAGAAAAATAAATGTGGTTATTTAAGCTTTACACTTGGGAAAACCTAAAATGTGCCCTAAAGTTTAGGTTTAGAGTCCAGATTAGCAGGACACACTGCCTTAAAACTCTGGAAGCCTTTAAAATCCTGTGGGCAATTGAGATGTTAACATCAGCAGCTGGTGGTGGTTAAGCATTGTAGCTAGGGGCCTCCAGGGCTCTGGAATTGGGTGCCCTAATTAAAATCTGGACCCTACCACTCAATAGCTGTGTGACTTTAGATAAGTTGTTTAATACCTATAGGCCTCACTTTCTTTATCTGTAAAATGGAGATAATCACAGTACCTATGTTATAGAGGGCTTATAAATGTTAAATTAAATCTTATGAAATTGTTAGCACAATGCCTGGCATGTGGTAAACACTCAATATTAGCTTTTGTTATCATTCAAGGGGTTCTGGATAATGAATGGCTCTCTTATTTTACTCAATATTCAGATTACTTAAAAAAAGAAAAAAAGTTGCATCCCTCTTTGATTTTGAAAAAGAATTCACTCAAACAGTAATATGTAGATTATTACTTCTCATCTATGTTACAGCCCAGATTAATCATGAAAAGGAATTTTTACTTCATGAGCTAGGAAAGGAATTTCCTAACATTGCTGGCAGAATATTGCAATTCCTGAACTTTGCGCATTCTTGCTATTTCTGAGGTGGAACCTTAAAGGTTTGGGTTCAGAGTATCTCCTGTTTTGCTTGTTGTTACCCGAGGGCTGTCTTTACTGGGTGTAATGTCACTGGAGTAAGGATGAGACTGCCAGTGTATTCATATTTCTGAAGATCTTTAACTTAAGTTTGGCTAGAATATATAGACCCTTTAAAATCTTATTTTTGACCATGTGATTTTACTTGGATAGTGTTTTCAATGAATAAACACTTATAAGAATCAATTCTACATAACAGAGGATTTTTGGAGAATATTATCTAATATGCTAAAACCTGTTACTTGACCTAAGCCATTTCTTTGGTAGAATGATGTTAGGAAATCACAGAGATCTAGTTTAGATCAGTATTGATTTATCTTTGAGAGAAGTGTGGAAAGCAGATAGCTATGATATGTCTTTTGTTTTGTTTTGTTTTGTTTTGAGGAAGATTAGCCTTGAGCTAACATCTGCTGCCAATCCTCCTCTTTTTGCTGAGGAAGACTGGCCCTGACCTAACCGCCGTGCCCATCTTCCTCTACTTTGTATGTGGGACGCCTACCACAACATGGCTTGCCAAGCAGTGCCATGTCTGCATCTGGGATCTGAACTGGTGAACCCTGGGCCGCTGAGGCGGAAGGTGCGCACTTAACCACTGTGCCACCGGGCCGGCCCCCGATATGTTTTTAAAATTTGTTTTAATTATACTTGTAGAATATGAACATATTTTCCTTTTAAAAAATTCAAGGTTTATTGTAGTCTGAGTATGAAAGCTTTATATGTGAAGCTAAAGCCTCCACAAACATTCCTCCCCATCTCTCCTTAGAAATACGAGTGCCCTCTCCTGCAGCCACTGCTGTTTCAGTGTGGCATTTCTCATGTGGGAATTCTCTGTATGTTTTGTATGCAGATTTTTATGCATATGATAGATATATTTTTCACCTAGTTTTTGGTTTTTCTTTTAATTTAGCTTATAGTATTTTTTTGGTATATTTTGTCACTTTGACATAGTTAAATGTATTAGTTGTTTTTCTTTATGATTTTTGCTTTCTGTTTCCTGTTTAAGAAGCCATATCTTCACTTGAGTTCCCAGGGATATTCTCCTAAGTTTTCTTCTAGTACTTTTAATAGTTTTAAAATTATATCTTTAACGTACATAAAATTTATTTCTGTGTACTGTGTGAAGTAGGAATGTAATTAGTTTTTTTCGAAGAGCACCAGTTGTTTAAACCCCATTTATTAAATGATTTTTCCTTTCTTCATTGTTTTGACATGTTACTTTTAGCATATACTAATAAACTCACATATATAATTTAGAGTCTGTTCCTGGGCCAGTACTATAGAGTTTTAATTACTGTAGCTTTAAAAGACTACAAGTCCTTATGAGAAATCCTGGGGGTCAGATGTGGTTTTGGAGTCCAGATTTTTTCCACATAATACCCATCGGACATTATGCAGTGTCCTATAATCATATACATTGTTTTCTCAGTGAAGTGTAGGAATATTCACACTAAGTGAGATACATACAAACAATAAGTGACCTCGTATCAGAGCAGGTCGGGTTTTGCTGCTAAATGAGTTAAAAAGGAAAAACTTATTTTTGGACCTTTTTTGGATTTTTGCATTGGAAGTAGGATCATGGACCCATAATTTATCTTGCTATTTAGGGGACATCTTCCTTTTTTGTTCTATTTCAGATTGTTTTGGTTATTGTTGTCCCTTTAGTCTTCCAATGGAATTTTAGAGCCAGCTGGTTGAGTTACGTGAAGAATCTTAGAGAGGTTTGCATTGGGATTTGGAGTAGCTGGGGAAGAACAGACACCGTTACAGTGTTTTTCTTCTCATCCATGAGCATGGATAACTTTCCTTTTGTTCAGATGTTCTTTCAGTAGAGTTTTATAGTTTTTTCCAAAAATGCTTGCACGTTGTTGTTGGATTTATATCAAAGTTGTTGCTATTGTGAATGAGATTTTTTAAAAATTGCATTTTCTAATTGTTATTAGTGATATACGGGAAAGTATTGATGTTTGTCTATTGATCTTCTGTCAGACCAATTTGTTGAGTTCTATTATCAGTTCTAATTACTTGTCAGTTGGTGATCCTGGGTTTTCCAGTTAGAAAATCATGTATTCGAACATTGAATTTTATCTTTTCCTTGCCTGTCTTTCTATCTCAGTTCTTTTTCTTTTCCATTTGTGTGGTATCGTTTCAGTATTCAGTTTTGAGACGTGAAATATTTTAAAAATGATGTTTATTGTGAAATAAATTGTTTATTATTGGAGGATTTAATGTGTGATATTTTCATTACAGATATGGTGTAAGATATTTCTTCAAGACTGCACAGCTGAGGACCTGTTATTTCTGATTAGCCTTAAGCAGACTTGTAGCCATAGAGAAACCTCACGGAGTTCCGTATTTTGTTTTCTGCTTTACACCTTTCCTGGCACCTAAACTCATCTTGCAACCATGTATGGAAGTGCTCGCTCAGTTGGGAAGGTAGAACCCAGCAACCAGAGCCCTGGGCGTTCACCTAGGCTTCCACGTTCCCCTCGCTTGGGTCATCGTCGAACCAATAGTACAGGAGGGAGTTCTGGAAGCAGTGTTGGAGGTGGCAGTGGAAAAACCCTTTCAATGGAGAATATCCAATCCTTAAATGCTGCCTATGCCACATCTGGCCCTATGTACTTAAGTGACCATGAAAATGTGGGTTCAGAAACACCTAAAAGCACCATGACACTTGGCCGTTCTGGGGGACGTCTGCCTTATGGTGTTAGGATGACTGCTATGGGCAGCAGCCCCAATATAGCTAGCAGTGGGGTTGCTAGTGACACCATAGCATTTGGAGAGCATCACCTCCCTCCTGTGAGTATGGCATCCACCGTTCCTCATTCTCTTCGTCAGGCAAGAGATAACACAATCATGGATCTGCAGACACAGCTGAAGGAAGTATTAAGGGAAAACGACCTCTTGCGGAAGGATGTGGAAGTAAAGGAGAGCAAATTAAGTTCTTCAATGAATAGTATCAAGACCTTCTGGAGCCCAGAGCTGAAGAAAGAACGAGCCCTGAGAAAAGATGAAGCTTCCAAAATCACTATTTGGAAGGAACAGTATAGAGTTGTGCAGGAGGAAAACCAGGTTAGTTTTGTATGTATGATTACGTTTATTGATGGAAGTCATGTATACAAATGAAATGAGCCATTCTTTTTCTTTTCTTTCTTAGGTTTTTCCCTTCTTGGTTCATTTATCTTCCTTTTTCCTATTTATCTTAGTATTTTCTGTCCTCCCTTTCTCAGCCTTTTCTAGATTTGGTTCTGTGCCTTCATTTTTGTCTTGTTGCCATGTCTGCTTGCTCACCATTCTTGCTTGTTTCTTTTCCCTGGCTTCTCTTTCCCTTCGTGTCTTTTCTTTCAGCATATGTTATCTTTTTTCAGTTCTTGTGAGAATATAATTTTGCCGCATGCTCTAAGATCTTTTATCAAAATTATTCAGGCTGTGTAATTTACGAGTGAGATGTAGCATTAAGATTTACTGTAATGTCAAACAAGTCAGTCTTAAAAAAACAAAAAAAGATCAGAAGGCAAATCACTATGTTGACAGCACAGAATGGAAATTAGTTAAAAATATTAATGTGGATTATGTAAATATTTATTAAGTACCAATAGTGAGTTCTTTCTGTTGACATTCATGATAGTTTAACTTCAGGATCCTTATGTAGCTTTTTTTTCTCTAATTCTTCATATGTAAGGTGGAAGAAAGGCAACTTGCTGTGATTGGTTGCTTCTGGAGAATAATTGAGATAATTAGGCATTATAATTACGGGCTTTACAGTTCAAGAGTTAAGTCCTATCTTATGGATACATGAAACATTCATTTACTGTTTTTCTGCGCTCGTCCAGGTTATGTATAGTTGATGTTTTGGCCATAGCCATGTCACATTCAGTGACATGTGACTCCAAAGATGTGAACAAATCATATTCAAGCTCCAGCAATTAAAATCTTAACCATACTTTTTGTTTAAAAGACTTTTAGAACTTTTCCTAAATTTGCAAGTTTGAATTTGCCTCCTTGAAAAAATTCTCCTATAGTCTTAAAGGAGAATTTTATAGTAGCTATCTCATTGTTAGTGTTATACTTTATTTTTGGGTTAGGTTAATAAAAATTATGAAGAAAGTGATAAACTTATTTGGATTTCTGCACTGTTCTTGAATGATGCTAAGAAGTAAAGGAATTTGAAATGATCTCTGTCTCCGATGAAGTAAATCTAATTTAAGATTTCTATTGGTTGTTTTACCATTCTATTACTAACACTCAGTTCAGACATTCAGATCTACTGTTTTGGTTATTTGAAGAAGAACTCTAGTTACATTGTTTTGTATGTTAAAACCCCAGACTTTTTCAGTAATAAAAATAGCTTCTTTTCTGATCATAAAAATAATACAGAAGAACATAGATAAGAAAGCAAAGTTTAGCCCAAATCTATCTGTGATAACTTTGCTATTCCACTGTTAACATTTTGATGTTTCTCCCTAATGAACTATCTTTGTGCACACAGACATGCAAATTTTACATGAATGGAATATTATAGGTGTTATGTTGTGACCTTTTTTTAGTCAGCAACATTTCTACTGTATGTTAAAGCCTTACATTATATATCTGAATCATTTTTGATGCCTATATTCTATTGTGTCTGTACCAGTTAATTTAACTAATATCACAGAGTTAAAAATCTTCGGATTATTATTTGATAGTACAATATGAATTAAAAACTATACCTTGAATTCATTTGAGTCAGAGATTTAAAAAATAATTAGAATTTATAATTTTATTCTTTCTCAGGTATAGTATAACTTCAAACTGCTTTCCTTTTACTTTTTAACCAGTGATTAAATTTAATTTGTCCCTACACAAAATCTGAATGTTTTGTTAGTATTCTTAAATCTCTAAGGCTCTTAGAAACCCAGCCTTCTTAAAAAAGAGGAAATGTCCTTTAAAAAGTACTCCTTAGGAAGTTCTTTGCATTTGAATCTTCAAGACTTTAAAAATGTGAAAAGAAAGGAAAGAACTAAAATTGACCCCAGTGTTAGATCTTAAAAGTAGGGACAGGATTCCTAAGTGCTGGCTCAGATACATTGGTATCACCAGTTATATTTATTTAAAATATAGATTCCCAGCTTCAGACCGGCTAAGCAAAATATCTCTGGAAATGGAGTCCAGTAACCTGGATTTTAAACAGGCTTCTCTGGTGGTTCTGATGATAAACCAGTTTTGGGATCTTTAGAATTTTAGTACATCTAATTCTTAACCTAGTCTGTTGCTCATTTGCCAGAGGGAATTTGTGATGGTTCTGTTGCCACTTTTGAGCTCAATTGTGAAAGAAGGGGAAAAAAAAACAAGGGACCATTGGCTCAGTGCTTCTCATCCCTTTTTTTTTTTTGGCCATATTACACCTCAGAGTTGTGACAGACTTCTATACATAGTGATCATTCATTGAGACATTGACCCTCAGTAGAAGGAATGTGTGTACAGGAAAAGGGTTTTTAAAATCTTACGTATATTTAGTTAAAAAAAGCTGTCTAGGTGATTTTGTTGTCTCCTCGAGAATCATTGATGCACAAGATAAAATATTCAGATGATGTATGACAACAGAGTAGGGTCATAGTTTTTCTTTAGTTAACATTTGAGTTGTCAGAAAGTGAAGTACACCACCAAAAGTTAGTCATCCCTAAATATAAAATAATAGTACATTCTAAAAGCTTCTGTAGTTTGGTAGTGAATTGTAAATATCAAGAGAGAAAAAATGAGTTTCCTTTCTTTAGTCTCATGGTAAAGTATCAGTGTAGCATAGGTTTTAGAAACTGTATCTGTGTTCCTATGGAGGATATTAGGTTCTTTTAATTTTGTAAAAATGAGATTGATAAATTTGGAGTATGTACTGATGGTGTATCAGTGCTCAATTATGAAGTTCTTTATATGTATTTAGACAGTTAAGCATCATCGAACTTTAATATTATCTAGTCTCAAATGTATTGTTAATAAAAGTCACAGTTTACTTTTGTTTACCTGAAAAGTGGCTGAGATGTAAGTTCTTTTTAATAAGTTAATAAAATTACACATAAATAAACACTTCCGTTTAAAGGTTCTACCTTTCAAGAATAGATTGACAGTATGTGTGTGTGTCTTTAATTGTAAATGTAATTTGTGTGTGTGTATATATATATAAAATTTAAAGTGGATTTTGGTTGAAGTTGAATTGAAGTTACTGGATTTATCATTGAATTAGCTAGCCTCCAATTTACCTTTCTGATGATGCTGAGAATATGCCTATCACCAAGATGGTTTTTATTATCAAGTAACTTGGAAATGTCCATTTTAACAGGGAAAAAAACTACTGGCATACTTCTTCTGTATTTTGAAATAATTGAGGCTGCTAATTATGCCTCTGTGTTAAAAGCTGTGTGGATAAAAAGCAATGGCAATATTCTTTCTAATTATCAAGCTACATTCAAAGGCAAAATATTTGAACCTTCTGAAAAGACTATAGTGGGGACTCAGAGCACTTGGGTCCAGTGGAAGTGAAACAGTCCCACAGGACTATGATGCCAAAAAAACCATATGTGCTGAAGGAGGAGGATGACTGCCTTATCTAGATTCCGCCCCTTGCCCTATTTAAACACCAATGCTGGCAGGAATATATTCTTCATGCACTCACTATAATTACCACACAATCCTAAAATTGTATAACTTTGGTCCAAAAACCAAAGGGTGCAATTTTAAAGTAAAGTGAAACACTGCAATGAGGTATGGAGAACTGAGAATGGTAATTAATAGATTATAGTGAGCCAGCAGTGGGTCCTAATTAAACTCTGTGTTCATTATACCCTCCATATCCCTCAGAGGTCGGACATTTTCCAGTTTACAAAGAAGATTGGTTTAATAGGCTTTACAGTAATTAAACAAATTTCACCATTTCAGTTTGACACCAGAGATTTAGATACGTTCTAAAGGTTTGATCTGATTGGGCTACAGAAATCTTAGTCTAGAATCCTGTCAAATGTAAAACACACGTGCTTAGAATTCCCTGATGTGTATGGTTCATTATTATGGAGTTCTGTTTAAAGATTCTTTCTAAAATAAATACCCAGCTGTTTTTATGTCTCATAATCCTTTTGTTACTGAACTTTCAAATATTGGTGGTTGGAGAGATGGAACAATATATGTTTTAACAGGAAATACTTTTTCTCTTTCTTTTTTAAACTGACAATGAGGAAGGCTTTTAGTGTATGTTTTACTTGATGAGGAATAAAAATCCAGCTGTGAGCTTGATTGAATTACAAAGCTAATAGGCTTTGGATGATGTATATTTTTTATTATATTCTAACTAACATCTACCAAGATATTGTGATACTTTTTTATGATTATTATGTCTTGTAACAATTTCTATATGTTGAGTTTAGTTAGAAGCTTATTTTAAAAATAATTATTTTTAAGCACTTTCATTGGGATTTTGTGTCAGCAGAGTACATTCTGTTTAATATTATAGTGTGGCAATTGAGTTTATTTTGTATTGTATATTGTTTTCTTTTTTGATTTTGATTTTATTTATTTAGGGATCAAGAGAATTTCAAGTTTAGAAATACGAAAAGATAAACTTACTCTTTGTTAATCTTTGTTTTTTCATTTTTCTCACTGGACACTGGTGACTGTTAACATTTTTATAATTTTAGGTTGTACCTTGATTTGTCACTTGGTGAAAGCCATTATTATTTGAATTTAAATAAACTTTTTCATGAGGTTGCTAATTGTTTCATTGTCATTTAAAGTCTGATCTTAAAATCTGGGATCTATGTCTTGGACTATTTCTTGAGCTTTTCTTTTTGATAATTTTGTTTTAACATAGAGATGAATTATGAATGATTATTCAGTGTATTGTGGATAAATCAGTATTCTAGTCTATTTTCCGGATAGATTTGCTCATTTTTGGTGTTCCAGAAATGGGATGTGTTAAAGGCACTACGAGAATGCCCTGAGAAAATTAAATCACATGTAAAATAGATATATTCCTTTTGGGGAGTTAACATTCATTTTGAGAAGCGAAATTTGTTCATGTGGGTTTATAGAAATTTAAGCTATCCATCGATTGGATCTTGTCTTGTAAGTGAGTATGGGAAGTTAACTTCTTGTAGATTTGATAAATTTGATTGTCTGGAATGTAGTGGAGTATTATGAAAAATGATTCACTGAATCTAATAAAAATTGTACAGATTTCTGACATGGCTTATTTGTGAGGAAATAGAATTTGCTGCAGGATTGCAGTTGTTCCCCCGCCCCCCCCGCCCCCAACTTTTCTTGGATTTCACAGTGCAATCTAGTGCATGATTTCATCTTAATGAAATAGAATTGTTTTTAGGGATTTGCCAATTTACAGTAACTTTGCAGATAGCAGCTTAAACATGAGTTCGAAAACCCACCTTTTATTCTATTGTGCAAATGAAACCAGAAAATGGGCATCGTTTTTAGTCATATTAATGTTGATCAAAAGAGGTCATAGTTCCATTTTACTTTTTAAAATCCTGCTGCCCTTGAAAGTTGACATCATGTTATGGGTACTCTGTTGCCCAGAAGAGTATTGGAAGGGCCTAGAAACATGCTGGTGGTTGAGGGAACTGAAAAAGAGGAGACTTGTGACATTTTAGTTACACTCTGTGTATTTGATGAGCAGCAACGTAGAAGGAAGTTTTTTCTCTTTTCTTAGAAGGAAGTTTTTTGTCTTTTTTTTTTGGTATTTTCTTGGAAGGCCAACACTGGAAAAATCAGTACAAATATTATGATTTTGGGTTTTGGCTCCATGGAGGAATATATTTTCTAGCAAAGATGTATCTATTTAATGGAAGAGAAGGTTTCACAAAGTAATGATTGACTATCACTAGAATTGGTTTCCGGGAAGCGAGAATGCTTCTGACAACTGGATGGGTGCTCTGAGTCTTTCAGCTCTTCAGAGTGCCTGAAGTGGTATGAAATAAGGTGGGACTTCATGGAGAACCACTTAGAGAGTGTCGTCCCCCCGCACCCCCCCCCCCACATCCTCTCACACCCTTTTAGCCTTCCTTCCATTCCTCCCTCTCTCCCTTTGTGACAACTTTATTGAGAGATAATTCAATTCATCCTTTAAAAGTGTGTAATTTTTTCTTTCTTCATCTGATTGACTTGAAGAAGAATTTCAAGAAGGTAATAGGAAGTTGCCCTAGGGAGTTGTTGAACAAGGAAATGAATAACGTAACAAAAAATACTGTTTAGGAGCAGCTTTTATTGCTGTTAATAGAGTGAGTTGAAGGCAGGAAGGCAGGGAAAACAAACGAGTTTGTTGCAGAAGGCCTGACTTAATTTGGGTAATAGGAATGGAGAAGGTGCACCTCCATGAAATATTTTCAAAGAAATATTTGGATATAGACTGATGGCAAGAGAGACGACTGTGATGAACCATGGTATTGAGATTGGAGAAATGTTTTTGCCATTGTTGAAAATGGATAGAGATTAGGAAGTGGAACTAGATTTAGAGTGAGAAATGGTGAATTTAGTTTTAATTATTTGAGTAGAAGTTTTTCATAAGCATTTGGAAATAAGAGATTAATGACTGTGACCTTAGGTACATACACCCGTATGTTATTATATGTATGCTTGTTAATGTTGGAAAATTTACTGATCTGGTTCAGTATCACAAGCTACATGTCTTGGCTTGTGGCAGTAAGGAGTGGAGAGGAAAAGGAAGCCGTTACATGGTACGTGTTTTATATGTATTTTCTTGCCCAGCTGTTTTTGTGTTTTTATCTTCTATCTTTATTGTGGTATTTTTCTTTGAAGGCAGGATAACTTGAGTGATTCTCTCAATTCCTGAAAGTCACTCAGTACCCACGGGGGATTGATTCCAGGAACCCCCGCAAATGCCCACATCCACGGAAGCACAAGTCGCTTGTCTGAAATGGTGTGCTGTACTCGACGCAACCAGCTCTCGCGCGGGCGAGTTTTCATCCGTGGATACGGAGGGCCGGCTGTGTTCATTAAAAAAGGTTACTAATGGTTTATAGTCCTGTGGTAAACAAACCTGCTAGTAGATGTCCTTTGTTTTATTTTAGCTAACAGCAAGTTCACTGAAGATCATGCACCGCAGCATGATGAATTTGGAGTAAATTTGTTAAAAAGAGAAATATTGCAGAAAATGTGCTTTCAGCAAGGAAGTGATTAACTTTCTAATGAAAATATTCTGTTCTTCCCTTATGGACAAGATTAGAAATGCTTTTATGAACTGTATTTTTCTCATTTTACGTGCTGCCATAAGCGTCTCTAAAAATGTTTGCTTTTCTTTCTGGAGTTTTAAAGTTGATCTTTAACATAGATCTCTTCCTTTTATTTTTCTATTTTATTAACAATAATGCTTATTGAAACTACCTCCCTTTCTCTTTGTTCTGGCAGTCTTATCTAATAGGTTCATGGTAAGTTTTGTTACATTTTGACAGTTGGTAGAGAATACTGGGTTGAAATGATACCTGTCCAGCTTAATTTCAGCTGTGGAAATCTTGTAGGCTTTCCTAGTTCAGCCTTGAGAAAAATAGTTCAGCCTTGATGTACACATTGTACTCTCCCTTACCAGTGGCTGGTGGCTTATATACTTTCAGAGTGTGTGATATGTCGATGCAAATAATCCATAACCAATCTAATAAATCAAAATTGGGAGGAGTTTATTATGAGCCAGCTTTGAGGACCATATAGCCCAGGAGAGTCCTGCCACAAAGAAATGGAGCACTCCAAAGAAGTAGGGGTCTACAGAGTGGTTATATACAGTCAGAGAGCATGTATCACATATGATTGAAATGTCCCTTTTACAATAGTCACAAGATTGCCCTGTCAGCACAGTGAGTGATGGACACGGCAGGTAGCAGATCTGTTGTCTCGAGCTGGGTGGTCATGGGTGAGCACAGCAATCAGTTCCTAGTCTAGGGAGAGATGCTTATCCTTAAGGAAGTGCCAGTGTAGGGGAAGTTGCACCTTTATCTTAAGGGCATTTGTTCTTGTCTTTGGGGTGTAGCAAATGCTTAAAACAGATATACAATGCATGTTCAACGGCCACATCGGGCGCTGTTGGGAAAAACAAGGTCAGGCCAAATTAGTTTTACACCAGATGGCTTCCTCGTATACTCCAGCATATCTGATTGCTTGCCATTTGTTTATCAGATATGCAGGGGCCTATTTCACCTTGAAATCACCCTTGGATGACTTGTTCTAGTCTTGGATGAGCCCTCAGGCAGTTGTATGGTCCCCTTTATCAGCAATTCTCAAATTTTTTGGCCTCAGGACGCCTGTACAGTTGTAAAAATTATTAAGGAGCCCCTAGCAGCTTTTGTTTATGTAGGCTTTAACTATCAATATTTTCCATACTAGAGACTAAAACAGAAATTTTAAAAATACCTGTTAATATATTTAAAAATAACAAACCCGTTAAATGTTAACCTAAATAACATTTTTAATGCAAAATAGTTTTGCAAGTCTCTTTAATGCCTGGCTTAATAGAAGATAGCTGATTCTCCTATCTGTTTCTGCTTTCACTGGTCTGTTGCAGTTTGTTGTTTTGGTTGAAGTATATGAAGAAAATCAGGCTTCACATGAATATGTAGTTGGAAAATGCAGGAGTAATTTAAAAGCCTTTTTAGATAGTTTTAGATGTTTTTTGAAACCAGCAAAATTGAGCAAGTAGTAGTTTTTTTTAAACACTTTATTGATGTCTGATTTATATACCATAAAATTCATCAATTCTAAGTATACAATTCAATGATTTTTTGTTTTAGTAAATTTACTGAGCTGTGAAACCATAACCATAATCTAATTTTAGAACATTTTCATCTGCAAGTGGTAGTTTCTTAAAGATAGTTGCAATGTGGAATCTGAAACCTTATCAGTGAGCTTTCCATAGTTTGTTACATGGAAATACACTGGTCTGTCTTGCACTTTGAATAGATCTTATTTATGTGTAGAGGATATACATGAATAATACATAAGCCTTCTCCTGCATTCATAACGTTGTGTATTGATCACCTGGAAAATATTAGTTCAGTGAGTTATGCAGATCTTCCAAATGTTGACACACTTCATTAGACAAATTAAAAAAATTCACATTCATTTATATCACTTCCTATCACATCAGAAAAGTCTTTTTAAGTATTGGTGGCCTGTCAAGCTCACTGATTGGGGGGTACAACGTCTCCGAAATTCTGATTTTTGCTTGAAAGCTCAGATTTTATCATTGGCAAGAAATATTGTTGGTTATTGTCTTTTGAAGTGACAGGTTTGTTTCATTACTATTTGAGAAAAATTTAGCCATATACTTGCATCTGAATAATCAAAGCTTGTCAGTTTAGTGTTTTAAGTTAAAGTGGTGTTCATTGAGACAACCATTGTATTTCAGTAAGTAGCAGAAGTGCTCTTTGCCTCTTTGAAGATGTTAGTTGAGCAAAGAGAGACCGGAATGATGTGACTTTCTGGGGTGAAATGCTCCAGGGAAAAGGGCAAGTCTAAAGGCCTTACAGGGGTCTTTTGGCTCTGGGAAGAGGGTCTTGACTAGATTCTTCTTTGTTTTTTTGTTTTTAAAGATTTTATTTTTCCTTTTTCTCCACAAAGCCCCCTAGTACATAGTTGTGTATTTTTAGTTGTGGGTCCTTCTAGTTGTGGCATGTGAGACGCTGCCTCAGCATGGCCTGATGAGCGGTGCTATGTCTGGGCCCAGGATCCGAACCGGCGAAACTGCCGGCTGCCGAAGTGGAGTGCACAAACTTAACCACTTGGCCGTGGGGCAACCCTTAGATTATTCTTTAGCTAATGTTCTTCTTCTCTTATCTGTTCGGTGTTGTAATAAAATGTTGGGTGTTTTTTTGAGGAATATTAGCCCTGAGCAAATATCTGCCACCAATCCTCCTCTTTTTGCTGAGGAAGATTGTCCCTGAGCTAACATCTGTGCCCATTCTCCTCTATTTTATATGTTGGATGCCTGCCACAGCATGGCTTGATAAGCAGTGTGTAGGTCCTCGCTTGGGACCTGAACCTGCAAACCTTGGACTGCCGAAGTAGAGTGTTCGAACTTAACCACTACGCCACCAGGCAGGCCCCAAAATATTGCTGTTTTTTTTTAAAAAGATTTTACTTTTCCTTTTTCTCCCCAAAGCTCCCCAGTACACAGTTGTATATTTTAATTGTGGGTCCTTCTAGTTGTGGCATGTGGGACGCCGCCTCAGCATGGCTTGATGAGTGGTGCCATGTCTGCGCCCAGGAGCCGAACTGGTGAAACCCTGGGCTTCCAAAGCAGAGTGCGCGAACGTAATCACTCGGCCATGGGGCCAGCCCCAATGTTGCTATTTTTCACATCAACAAGGCTTTTGGTTCTTTGCCATGCTTTAGGAAATTACACTATTTCTTCAGTAATTGTGAGTAATGGTTTTCCATTACTGGATAAAGTTTCCCAGACTGGATAAAGCATAATTGCCCAAAGTTCAGCACAGACAATATTAAATAATAGGAGAAGACTTCACTGTTCTAGAAAGCTGAAATCTTTAAAGTTTTGAGATGAGTTTATCCATGCACGTTGAATGAATAATCCTGCTTTGAGATCTGTCGTTAATGTCTTTTGGTTGTGCGTTCTCAGATATTAACTGTGATTAAAGATGCCACCCTTTTTCTGATAAGCCATGAAAGTGTCATCTATTATTAAATATTAGTTTTAATGTTTAATATTTAATATTTACTTTTTGACTTAGCAAATATTGAGCACCTACTTTGTACATTATATTTTTTCTGGTACACTGTAAAGTTGAAAGCAATGTGAAAATTTTGCAAGGCGGTAACTTGCTTTCTTGAGTTTTTGGACTCCTGAATTAACATTAAAATTAAAGTGACTTAGCGATTTAGAGGATGAGTGTAAAGAATACATATATTTTCTTCTGGATTTTTCCTTTCAAACTATGTCTTGTCTTGTAGGGTAAAATGGATATGAAGATAATAGACTTCTGGAAATATATAGTAACCCTTAATAGAAACATCAGTGAAAGAAAGAGCAACAAGTTGAAAAAGGTCAAAAGGTCCAGTGTTTTCTTCTTGACTTGTTTGTTGATAGCATATATTTCTCTGTCCTTAGCTTAGAGAAGTTCCTTGGGTGGGCTGTCTGAGCCAGTAATTATAGCTAACCAGTGAGTATTCTCCTGATTGAGTATTTTGTGGTAAGGATTCCTCTTTGTCTCATCAGTTACTCAGTTTTTACTGTGAAGAAATTCAAAAAGGAAAAGGACGTACTGATCAATTTTTGGTTATAATTTTGTCCACACTAATACTTAATTTTGTTCTCTCACTCTCTGGGAGCCATTGAATACAACTATATCCATAATTCTAAATGAAGGAAGACCTAAATTCTACAGGAATCACTGCATACTTTAAAAATTATCTTGTGAGCAGTGCTTGAACATTATAATTTGTTGCCCTGAAAAAGAAGAGAGCAAGTCATCAAGAATTCCTTGGCAATGGGAATCTGTGTTACCTTTGCTTAACTATTAGAAAGCATTGTAAAATCCTGAAAGTCTCTGAGCTCAGTTTTAAAGACTAAGAATATTGGGAGGCAACACATATTAAGCCATTCTCATGGAAAATTTTATGTAACTCTTTATTACGTAGTTTGTGCTTGAGGAATACAATATCTTCTTTGCCCATCCCATTAAACTTAAAATAAGAGGGCATTTTTGAATGTTGAGCCGATGATATATGCTGCCTTCTGTTAAAGTTATATTGTGAATGTTTAGGCCTGTTATTTTGTATGTTTCATTTTGATTTGGTTTTTAAATTCTCTGTATGGTAAAAAGAAATCATGTAGTTTTGTTTTCTGATACCGCTAGCATACGGTATGAGGATAGGTGGTCACTGTTTTATTATGCGGTACGTTTTTGGCCGTGAAGCAGGGATTTGGAAAAGTTAATCTCTAAGTTTTCCTTCATGCTGTAAAATTTTATGATGAAGAAACATTGTCCTTCATTTTCTTAGTATCTTCAAAGCATAACTGGGGGAAATATTTTCTCAGGTTAAGTTCTTCATTGTTTATATTGGATTTTTCTCCAATGTTTTGTGAAATCTAGGAAGAGATGTGTCTGTAATTCAGGTATTTTCATTGTCAAAAAATATAAATAATGGTATGTTTATCTCTTTGGAGTGGGGAGTTTTGGACAAATATATATATATTTTTCTTTGTACACCAGTATCATTCCTGTTGTTGGTCTGTGATAATCATATTAAAATGAAAGCAAAACTACTTTGATTAGCTGGTCACAGATAAATATTAGTTGAAACATGGTATTTTTCATTTTTTTTTTTTACCCAGTTGCATTGTGTTTACATTATAAACTCCTACAGCATTCATTCTGTTTCAAAGAAAAACATATTTGGGAGTGAAGTGAAAACCATTGTGTAGGATTTAAAATCTGAGAAATTGGAAGAATATATTCAGAAAATGTTCTTAGTTTTGATAACCTGAATAATTAGTAACTTATTCTTGCCACATGGCTCTTCCTCATGGGCATAGGAACTTAGAATAGGTGCCAAATTTTTAGGAGAGAAGCACACTTTAATGAGTGTTTCCAGTCTTTCCTATCTTGTGATTTCAGGGAGTATATTTCTTGTTTCTCTATGAAAATGTTATCCGTGGTACAGAACATTTTCCAGAGATGAAGCAGGTAAAAGATACTCTGCTTAAATGGTAGTGAATAAATTCCTGCATTTCTTTTGGTATTTCTGAAGGTATGTACTTATTTTCAAGATGTAGTGTATTGATTCTCAATTGTTAGAAGGTTGTGGAAACATTGGCTGCTTGAATAACTTAGAGGCAGAAGGCATTTCTGGGGTTTAGGGTAGAGATTAGGCTAGAGATGTCTAGACTGCTGGAAGCCTGTAATGCTCGGGATAGGCCTGCGTATTGAACAGTTCCTCCCTCATTCCATGAAAATCAGTCATATGATTTTCAAATGTCTTGCCAGAAATTTGTGTAGGTGAAAAATCTGTTTATAATCCTCTGAGCCTAAATCCTAACTACCTAAAATGTGTATAAGTACATTAGCACTTTTTGAATGGCTTCATTGTACACTGAATTTTCCAGCAGTGTAAGTTGATGGAAGATTTTACTTTGTTTTGTTTGGAACTTAGAGTTTTTGTCATTTTAGAAAATCACTTCGGCAGCAACATTGCCTTATTGGCCAGTGCAGCCACCCATCAGCCTCTGTTTCAAGTGCATGTGTCTTTTGCTGTACTGCAGCATCTACATATTAACATGCATATGATTTTATTATAGAATTCTTTCCTTTTATTTTTCTTTTATAGAGCATGTTAATTTTTTTTATTGAGTTAATGATAGGTTACAATCTTGTGAAATTTCACTTGTACATTAATGTTTGTCAGTCATGTTGTAGGTGCACCACTTCACCCTTTGTGCCCAACCCCCACCCCACCTTTCCCCTGGTATCCACTAAACTGTTCTTAGTCCATAATTTTAAATTCCTCATATGAGTGGAGTCATACACAGATTGTCCTTCTCTCGCTGGCTTATTTCACTTAACATAATTCCCTCAAGGTCCATCCATGTTACTGCAAGTGGAATGATTTTGTTCTGTTTTACAGCTGAGTAGTATTCCTAGAGCATGTTAATTTTTTGATTGCATACGAGGGTGGGCTTGTTATCTATGAATTCCATTTCAGGATGGTAAAGGGCATATTACAAAATATTTGTTAGAAAAAGGGAGAGGAGATGTTCAGATGATGAGCTTGAGAGTCAGTGGTGTAGCGGATAGGACATTGAATTTTAAAAAAGGACACTTGCATTCTCATTTTGATCCTGGCTCTACTAATCAGTAACTAGGTGTGGGACCATGGGAACATTGTTTAGTCTTTTGGACCTAGTTTTCTTTTTTTTTTTTTAAAGATTTTATTTTTCGTTTTTCTCCCAAAGCCCCCCAGTACATAATTGTGGGGCCTTCTAGTTGTGGCATGTGGGATGCCACCTCAGCATGGCCTGACGAGCAGTGCCGTGTCCGCACCCAGGATTCAAACTGGCGAAACCCTGGGCCACTGAAGCAGAGCGTGCAAACTTAACCACTGGGTCACGGGGCTGGCCCCGATGGACCTAGTTTTCTCATCTGTAAAACCCAGAGGGTTGGACAAGGTGGTCTTCAGAGATTCTTTCTTTCTTCTGAAATTATCTGATTTTGTTTTTGTCGATTATCTTGATTGAAATTCTCTGAGAGTCTCTTCACCTTGCTTGTAATGCCCTAATTCAAGACTGATTCATATAACCAAGTTAGATGCTTCTGGGAATGAGAAATACTTGACTATTGATATTCTTTCCAAGGTAGGCCTGCATATAAAGAGCAGAGAGCCTTCTTGTGAGTTTCATCAGTTGTCAAATGGAGAAAATTCCTTTATGGTGGTTGTGATAGTAAAATGGAGATCAAAGGAGATAATATGTATAAAATTATCAATAAGACTACCTGACATAATAGGTGTGTAGTGCAATAAATGTTAATTGAATTTGAAAAAAGTCAAATATTTCATAAATACAAATATTATTGTATAACTTTTTTTTTCGGTGAGGAAGATTGGCCCTGACCTAACATCTATTGCCAATCCTCCTCTTTTTGCTTGAAGAAGATTGTCACTAACATCTGTGGCAATCTTCCTCTGTTTTATGTGGGATGCTGCCACAGTGTGGCCTGACAGTCAGTGCTATGTCCGTGCCCGCGATCTGAGCCTGCGAAGCCCAGGGCAAAGAAGTGGAGCACGTGAACTTAACCAATACGTCACTGGGCCAGCCCTTGTATGATGTTTGTTGAAGTATGAAAGTGTACTTTATAATCTGCTATGAGAAGGGAAACAGTAGCCTGGGACCTATACAGTTTTTCTGGAAATTGGGTCACAGTGAAAAATAAGTTTCATTCGGATAACTAATCACTACCAGTGTAGCCTCAGTATTCCTGAAGGAGTTACTAGGAACTTTGAGTAGGGTAATTAACTCTCAGGATTTTCAGTTACAGTTGTATCCATTATTTAATATTTTTATTTCCACAGTGACTCATCCATAAATTATAGATTGCTTTCCCAAAAGGAATGTAAAACTGCTGAAAGTAATTTTTTTACTGCTATATTTTCTTTCTGTGGTCAGGAGTTTCTGGCTGGTTAGTTGGACCCAAACTCTGCAAATAATTTAAACTATGTACCTTTATAAGAGGAACGTTTAACCTTTACAAGGCAGTGGGGATTTCTTGAGAATGGGCAACACAGAATGCTTATATTTACTCATTCCGTGTATTTTAAACTATTAATTTCTGTGCTGTGCTACTTTTCTTTTTTAGCCGAGATTTTACATAAGTGTATGTCACCAACAAGTGCTCTTTGCTCATACTATCTGTTATTTACTCCACTGACATAAAAAATGTAGCATTACATGTGGTGTTCTCTTTGGTTTTTATATACTGTCTGCTGTTGTACCTTCAAAGAGACTGTAATAGATTTGTCAATGAAAATCATGTCTTATGGTGACACTGCTGTCAAACATATCTCTGAGTACCGCTATGGAGACCCAGTGAACATGTGAATAATAACTGCTTTTATGGAGCACTTACAGATACCATGCTAGCTTCTTTCATATATTACTTCTAATCCTAACAACAATCCTGTAGGTAAGTGATATTGTCCTCATTTATAGGTGAGGAAACTAAAAATCAAGAGAAGAACCGTTCATGTCTTACATCTGGGAAGTGACAGATCTTGGTCTCTCTGGTTATAAAACCAACAAATAATTGTCATTGTCACTGTGGTATTTTCAACTAACAGCAGCTGACTCAAATGTAGATACTTGTATGAGATATTTATTGAAAAATTAACGTGTATTCAGTCACTTATTAAATGTGAAAGACTACGTTAAGATTCCTCTAATTAGAGGAGGAAATACAAGAATGAGAGTATTGTAGGATCCATAGGCTTCTGGAGAAGAGTTAAATTAAGAGAAAGGGTAGAGAAAAGAGAGAATAGGTGCTCCGTTGAGCAGATGGTAAAGCTATGGTTTGATTAGTTTCAGTAGTCGCTGTATATCAACAGGTATAAATGACACGTCAGTACTTGTTTTGGTTAAGTATAAAGCTTGATTAATGATTTCCAGACCTGGAATTTACACGCCAGTGAGATAAAAAATAAGCAACAACAACAGCCTCTTCTCCTCAAAAAAAAAAAAAAAAAGTGAGGATGGGGAGTTGGTATGGTATTATCAAATAAAGACAATTAAAGAAAGATAAATGACCATGTATTCTTACTGTCATTTTATAAGAGAAAAAACACTGTAAGACCAAAGGAATTGGAAGCGCATAATCTGACTAAAGGACAGTTCTTCAAAAGCTCAGTAAGTAAGGACATCAATAAGTAGATCATCACATGGTGACAATTTTATTAAGGATTGTTGGAAACTTGGTCATGGACTAGTATTTAAGAAGCGTTGATTTCCAACAGGGGTCATTACGTTACAGCCTGTGGGCCAAATCCTGCGCACAGACTGTGTGCATCCCCTGCAAGCTAAGGATGGTTTCTACACTTTTAAATGATTTTAAAAAATCAAAAGAAGAATATTTGGTGACGTGAAAATTGTATGAAATCCAAACTTCAGTATTTGTAAATAAAGTTTTGTTGGAACACAACCATGCTTATTTATTTATGTCTTGGCTATGGCTGCTTTGCCACCACAGTGATATAGCTGAGTATTTGTGACAGAGTCCATAGGACCCTTTAAACCTGAAATATTTACTGTTGGGCCCTTTATGGAGAAGGTTTACTGACATCTGGTTTAGACAGCAGAATAAGTAGTAATAGCTAACAGACAACTACTATTACTAGTAAGTAGTACTAGTTTTTGTGTAGTGTTTACTAAGAAGCATGCTCTGTTTTGTGTCCTCTGCCTATATTATTAATCATCATAACAATATTATTAGGTACTGTTATTTTTCTTTTACTGATAGAGAAACTGAGGCTTAGAGAGAATAAGTAACTTGCCCCAGGTCACACAGCTGTTAAGTGGCGGAGGCAGGATTCAAGCCCAGATAGGCTGCTCCACTGTCTATGCTCCTTCCTACCTGCCTAGACTGTCAGAAAAAAGAAGCAAAGAAGACAGACACTTCAGGACACTGAATATATCCTTCGCGTTGACCTTAATTATTTTAAGAAAGAAAGGGAAATAGCCTTACTGTATAGTTGCTTAAAATGTTATCAGTGGAGGCCAGCCTGGATCCCGGGTGCGGACATGGCACTGCTTGTCAAGCCATGCCGTGGCAGGTGTCCCACATATAAAGTAGAGGAAGATGGGTATGGATGTTAGCTCAGGGCCAGTCTTCCTCAGCAAAAAGAGGAGAATTGGCAGCAGATTTTGGCTCAGGGCTGATCTTCCTCAAAAAAAAAAAAAAAAAGTTATCATTGAATAGTTGATTGAAATCAGCATTAATTACTTTATGATACATGAACATTCTTTTTTTAACTCAGTAGATTTTTCCCACAGGGTTGTTTGTTGAGATGATCTACTTATTGATGTCCTTACTTATTGAACTTTTGAAGAAATAAATGTTATTTTTCTACCATATATTGACTTTACTTTTGGTATAATTAGAATAATAAATTCCACTGTTAACTTGGTGGATGGGAACTTTACTCTTTTCTTCACCATCATAAATATTATTTTGTCGATGAGCATAAAGTATACCTCTCGTCATTGATTTAATTTAAAGATTAAACTTTTATCAAAGCGAACTTTAATTTAAAAAATTTAATGGTTGTTATTATTATTTTTTAGAATAAATATGGCTTTGTAAGCCAAAGTCTGAAAGAAAAATTGAGTTACCACTAGTTGGAAATTTAGGTGAATCTATTGTAGAGGAAATAACTATTTTCCTTTTAGAGAAGAAGGCTTTGAGGGGAGGAAGTGAGGTTACAGAAACTGCTTCAATGAAGGGAGGAACATTAACAAGTAGGTGACTAAACTAGAATTAGTGTGACCAATTCTAATTTCACAGATAATACATTGTGTTTAAAAACAGCTTTTATACATTTTGATGACAGTATAAAATGCTGATTTAAATAAATAGAGATCTAGTGGCTACGCTTTATCTGAATTAAACATCACGTGTATTTTGAGACTTAAAAATGATGGTAAGTAATGTTCAGCTAGTTTTGTGATCCTCTGAAGCCTGTCTGAAACTGATTTTAGTGGGTTTAAGACCTTAGAGAAGATAGGACTGACACTTAAGTAAGAGTCTTTTTTCAGATCTGTTTAATTGCCTAGTGATGAAGGGACTGCGGTTTCTTCAGGGTTTGGGGTGTGATTAGGGTGATGGGGGGAAGGGGGTGGGTGAAGGGTGGGCAGTAGTAAAGGCTGATTTTTGACTTGAAGTTCACTTGTAGCTTCATATTTGGGAAGTTGCTATCTTTCTTATTTTGGGCAATGTTCATAGTCTAGAAATATAATGCGCATAAGACTGCTACTGCTTTCTATACCAGAGGGAATTGAATTTGTCCAAGTGATGACTTGTTTCTGAATTGTTGCATGTATGTGGTTTCTGTTTGCTATGTTGTTGCTCTTCCTAATAGCTAGATGGAGTTACAGTGTTGCAGAATTACAGTGTTGGTGGTTTTTCTTCCTCTTATCCATTCCATTCATAATTTGACACTAATAATTTTGAAAACTGTTGCTTATTACAAGAGTAAGCTGGAATTCAAATCTAAAACTTAACTCTGCACAGGTTGAGGTGGCATGTTATAGTCCTTGACAGCTACTGTCACCTCTTTTTCTTGTGACAGATGGCTTCCCCTCGTGGTTATAATCTACTGCTGATTTTTTTCAAAGAATGGATACCATGTGTTCCCCATTTTGGCTATGATTGCCTTCTGCCCACTCATTGGCTTCACAGGAACTTGAAATTGGATGTACTTGCTGCTGGCATTTATGGCAGGAAGTGGGTACAACTGTGACTCTCTTTGCCAAGTGTTCATTATTAGAAGAATTGCAGCTTCCTAAAATTAAAGATGATTTCTTTGTCATACTAGGAATAAAGTGAATTTTGTTGCTTTTTTTAGAATATACTTTTCGTTTTCTTTTTTTTTAAAGACTTTATTTTTCCTTTTTCTCCCCAAAGCCCCCCACTACATAGCTGTGTACTTTTAGTTGTGGGTCCTTCTAGTTGTGGCATGTGGGATGCTGCCTCAGCATGGCTTGATGAGCGGTGCCATGTCCGCACCCAGGATTCAAGTTGGCGAAACCCTGGGCCGCCGCAGCGGAGCGTGGGAACTTAACCACTCGGCCACGGGGCTGGCCCCCTAGAATATACTTTTCACTTGTATACTAAATATTTTTTGATGGTATATTTATTACAATAGATGGTTTTTAAAAGTTTTTATTTTATTAAGGTCATAATAGTTTATAACGTGAAATTTCAGTTGTACATTGTTATTTGTCAGTCACCATATAAATGTGCCCCTTTACTCCTTTCGCCCACCCCACAACCCCCTTCCCCTCTGGTAACCACCGAACTGTTCTTTGACCATGTGTTAGTTTATCTTCCACATATGTGTGCGATCATATGGTGTTCGTATTTCTCTGGCTTATTTCTCTTAACATAATACCCTCAAGATCCATCCATGTTGTTGTGAATGGGACCATTTTGTCTTTTTTAAATAGCTGAGTAGTATTCCATTGTGTATATATATATCACATCATCTTTTTCCAATCTTCAGTCAATGGACACTTGGGTTACTTTCACATCTTGGCTATTGTGAATAATGCTGTGATGAACATACGAGTGCATAAGTCTATTTGAATTGTTGATTTCAAGTTCTTTGGATACATACCCAATAGTGGGATGGCTGGGTCATAAGGTATTTCTATTTTTAATTTTTTGAGAAATCTCCGTACTGTCTTCCATAGTGGCTGCACCAGTTTGCATTCCCACCAGCAGTGTATGAAGGTTCCCTTTTCTCCACAATGTCTCCAACATGTGTTATTTTTTGTTTTGGTGATTATAACATTCTAATGGGTGTAGGGTAATATCTTAGTGTAGTTTTGATTTGCGTTTCCCTGGTGATTAGTGATGTTGAACATCTTTTCATGTGCCTGTTGGCCATCTGTCTATCCTCTTTGGAAAAATGTCTGTCCATATTCTCTGCCCATTTTTTGATCGGGTTGTTTGTTTTTTTGTTGTTGAGTTTTGTGAGTTCTTTATATATCTTGGAGACTAACCCCTTGTCAGATATATGATTTGCAAATACTTTTTTCCCAGTTGGTGGGTTGTCTTTTTGTTTTGTTCCTGGTTTCCTTTGCCTTGCAGAAGCTCTTTAGTCTGGTGAAATCCCACTTGTTTATTTTTTCTTTTGTTTCCTTTGCCTGAGTAGATAGGGTATTCGAAAAGATCCTTCTAAGACCATTGTCAAAGAGTGTACTGCCCATTTTCTTCCAGGAGTTCTATGGTTTCAGGCCTTACCTTCAAGTCTTTGATCCCTTTTGAGTTAATTTTTGTATATGGCAAAAGATAATGGTGTACTTTCATTCTTTTGCCTGTGGCTGTCCAGTTTTCCCAACATTATTTATTGAAGAGACTCTCCTTTCTCCATTGTATGTTCTTAGCTCCTTTGTCAAAGATTAGTGTCTGTAGATGTGTGGTTTTATTTCTGGGCTTTCACTTCTGTTGCATTGATCTATGTGTCTGTTTTTGTGCCAGTGTCATGCTATTTTGATTACTGTAGCTTTGGTAGTATATTTTGAAGTCAGGGATTGTGATGCCTCCAGCTTTGTTCTTTTTTCTCAGGATTGCCTTAGCTATTCAGGGTCTTTGGTTGCCCCATATGAGTTGTAGGATTCTTTGTTCTGTCTCTGTGAAGAATGTCATTGGTGTTCTGATTGGGATTGCATTGAATCTGTAGATTGCTTTAGGTAGTATGGACATTTTAACTATGTTTATTCTTCCAATCCATGTGCATGGAATATCTTTTCATTTCTTTATGTCATCATTGATTTCTTTTAGTAATGTCTTATGGTTTTCATTGTATAGGTCTTTCACCACCTTGGTTAAGTTTATTCCTAGATATCTTATTCTTTTTGTTGCAATTGTAAATGCAATTATATTCTTGAGTTCTCTTTCCATTAGTTCATTATTAGCCTATAGAAATGCCACTGATTTTTCTAAGTTTATTTTATACCCTGCAACTTTGCTGTAGTTTTTGATTGTTTCTAATAGTTTTCCTATGGATTCTTCAAAGTTTTCTATATATAAAATCATGTCATCTGTAAACAGCAAGAGTTTCACTTCTTTATTACCTATTTGAATTCCTTTTATTTCTTTTTCTGGCCTAATTGCTCTGGCCCAAACCTACAGTAGTGTATTGAGTAAGAGTGGCGAGAGTGTGTTCCCTTGTCTTGTTCCTGTTCTCAGAGGGAAGGCTTTCAGTTTTTCCCTGTTGAGTATGATGTTGGCTGTGGATTTGTCATATACGGCGTTTATTATGTTGAGGTGCTTTCCTTCTACACCCATTTTATTGAGAGTTTTTATCATATTGGATCTTGTCAAATGCTTTCTCTGCATCTGTTGAGATGATCATATGGTTTTTATACCTCATTTTGTTAATGTTGTGGTTAAAATTGATTGATTTGTGCATCTTGAACCATCCCTGTGTCCCTTTCATAAATCCCACTTGGTCATGGTGAATGATCTTTTTAATGTATTTCTGTATTTGGTTTGCCAATATTTTTGTTGAGGATTTTTGCATCTGTGTTCATCAGTGATATTCATCTGTAATTTACTTTTTTGTGTTGCCTTTGTATGGTTTTGGGATCAGGGTGATGTTGGCCTTGTAGAATGCATTAGGAAGTGTTCTGTTTTCTTCAGCTTTTCTGAATAGTTTAGAAGGATAGGTATTAAATCTTCTTTGAATGTTTGATAGAATTCTCCAGAGGAGCCAGCTGGTCCTGAGCTTTTATTTTTTGGGAGCTTTTTGATGACTGTTTCAATCTCTTTACTTGTGATTGGTCTATTCAGATTCTTTATTTCCTATTGATTCAATTTTGGGAGGTTGTATGAGTCTAAGAATTGATCCACTTCTTCTAGATTGTCCAATTTGTTGGCATATAGTTTTTCATAGCATTTTCTTATAATCCTTTGTATTTCTGTGGTATCTGTTGTAATTTCTCCTCTTTTATTTCTAATTTCATTTGTTTGAGCCTTCTCTCTTTTTTTCTTAGTGAGTCTTGCTAACAGTTTGTCAGTTTTGGTTGTCTTCTCAAATAACCAGTTCTTTGTTTCATTGATCCTTTCCACTTTTTTTTTTGTTTCACTTTCATGTATTTCTGCTGAAATTTTATTATTTCCCTCCTGCTGACTTTGGGCTTTGGTTGTTCTTTTACTCATTGTGTTGGGTGTAGTTTAAGATTGCTTATTTGGGATTTTTCTTGTTTGTTAAATTGGGCTGGTATTGCTTGAATTTCCCTCTTAAGACTGCTTTTGCTGCATCCTGGATGAGTTGGTATGGTATATTTTCATTTTCTTTTGCCTCCAGATATTTTTTGATTTCTCCTTTAATTTCTTCAATGATCCATTGGTTCTTCCATAGCGTGTTCTTAAGTATGCACATATTTGTCCCTTTCCAAGCTTTTTTCTTATAGTTGATTTCTAGTTTCATAGCATTATGGTCAGAAAAGATGCTTGATAAGATTTCAGTCTTCTTAAATTTATTGAGTCTTGCTTTATTTCCCAGCATATGATCTATCCTTGAGAATGTTCTCCGTGCACTTGAGAAGAATGTGTATTCTGCTTTTTTTGGATGGAGTGTTCTATACATATCTGTTAAGCCCATCTAGTCTAGTTTTTCATTTAAATCCACAATTTCCTTGTTGACTTTCTGTTTGGATGATCTATCCATTGGTGTAAGTGGGATGTTAAGGTCCCCTACTATTATTGTGTTGTTGTTAGTATTTCCTTTTAGATTTGTTAATAGTTGCTTTATGTACTTTGTTGCTTCAGTGTTGGGTGCACATATAAGTGTTATGTCTTCTTGGTGGAGTGTCCCTTTTATACTGCCCTTCTTTGACTCTCATTGCCTGTTTTATCTTGAAGTCTACTTTGTCTGATATAAGTATGGCGACACCTGCTTTCTTTTGTTTGCCATTAGCTTGGAGTATCATCTTCTGTCCCCTCACTCTGAGCCTGTGTTTGTTTATAGAGCTTAGATGTGTTTCCTGGAGGCAGCATAGTGTTGGGTCTTGTTTTTTAATCCATCCTGACACTCTGTGTCTTTTGATTGGAGAATTCAATTCATTTACATTTAGAGTGCTTATTGATATATGAGGCTGCCATTTTATCACTCATTTTCCAATTCTATATTTTCCTTGTTTCTCCTCCCACGCATTTTGGACTACTAATTCCGTTTGGTTGTTCTCTATGATGATTTTCTTAGTTTTCTCTTTATTAATCATTTGTGTCTCTGTTCTGATTATCTGTTTATTAGTACTGTGAAGTTTGTAGGAAAAAGTCCTGTAGATGAGCTAGTTGATTTTCTGATAGCCTATTTCCTTAGTCTAAGCTAATTCCATCCTTATACTCTTCCCTTTCTAAGTTATTGTCGTCACAACTTATTCCATCTTGTGTTGTGGGTTTGTGGTTAAAATGAGATTATATTTAATTTTGATGTTTTCCTTCCCTTTATCTTTAATGGTATAATTGTTTACTAACCTGTTCTGATAGAGAGCTGCAATTTTCTGATTTTGTTTGCCTGTTTATCTCCTTGCTCAAGGCTTTGTAAAGCCCTTCTTTTTTTTCAGGTGTGAGGGCCTTCTTGAGCATTTCTTGTAGGGGAGGACTTGTGGTGATGAACTCCCTTAGTTTTTCTTCATCTGGGAAAGTTATTATTTCTTCATCATATCTGAAGTAAAGTTTTGCTGGATAGAGTATTCTTAGCTGAAAGTTTTTGTCTTTAAGAATTTTGAAAATATCATCCTACTCTCTCCTAGCCTGTAAGGTTTCTACTGAGCAATCTGCTGAAAGCCTGATGGGGTTCCTTTGTAAGTTATTTTCTTCTGCCTTGCTGTTCTTAATATGTTTTCTCTGTCATTGACTTTCACCACTTTTGCTACTGTATGCCTTGAGGAAGGTCTGTTTACATTGATATAATTAGGAGTTCTATTAGCTTCTTTTCCTTGTATTTCCAGCACCTTCCCCAGCTTTGGGAAGTTCTCAGCTATTATTTCTTTGAACAAGCTTTCTGCTCCATTCTTCCTCTCCCTTCTTCCTGGGGAATACCTCTACTATTTATGTTGCATTTCCTAATTGAGTTGAATATTTCTCAGGTTTCTTCATTTCTTTCTAGTCTTAGTTCTTTCTCCTCCTCCATCTGAAGCGTTTCTATATTTCTGTCCTCCAGACTGCTAATTCTCTCCTCCATAATATCAGCTCTGTTATTCAGGGAGTCCAGATTTTTCTTTATCTCATTCATTGTGTTTTTCATCTCCAACATTTCTGATTGGTTTTTCTTTATAGTTTCAATCTCTTTTGTGAAGAATTCCCTGTGTTCATTAATTTTGTTCCTGATTTCATTGAACTGTCTATCTGTATTTTCTTGTAACTCTGAGGTTTTTTTCTGATAGCTATTTTGAATTTGCTTTCATTTAGATTATAAATTTCTGTGCCTTCAGGATTGGTTTCTGGGTTACTGTCATTTTCCGTTTGATCTGGAGTATTAATATATTTCTTCTTACTATTTGGTGGTGTGGATTTGTGCCTTTGCATAGTGATAGTGTCTTGTCACAGCTTCCATCTGCCACCACAGGTTGGGGGTGTTAAGAGCTGTGTATTCTGAGCCTGCTGTGACCCCTGGCATCTGTGCCTCACCTTTGGAATCTAGGGTGACAAGTCTTGTCTGTGATTGCCAGCTTGCTCTCTCTTAGCTCCCATTTTTCTAACCTATGCATGGGCGCTGTGGCCAACTAGCTGAGCCAGAGCACCAGGTCGGGTGAGGGGTGCTTTCTCTTGCGTGCATTATCCCCGGGGCATTCTTGCTCTGCTCTTTCTCTCTGCTCTCCTGGGGTGCTTGCTTGATGAAGACACCCCTGCAGGAGCTTAGCAACCTCTCTGTTTGGCTCCCTATGGGCTGTGAGGGAACTTGGAAAGGGAAGTTGTTCCCCTGGAGAGCTGCCCCTTCGTGCTTTTCTTAGAGCCATACGTAGTCCTGCACCTGGGTTGCTACTGTTTTGGAGGGAGAGGAGATCTCCTTACCTCCTTCTGCTTCCTCACGGGGGTCCAGCACCTCCATCTTCAGGTGTATGGCTGCATGGGTCTCTCAGATGTCTTTTGTGTTGTGTGAATGTCTTCTGTTGGTTTATGAATGTTCTTTTCATTGTGTCTTAGTGGGGAGAGTCTGAGTGAAGACCTCAGTCTGCCATGATGCTGATGTCATTCAGAACCACAAAACAGGTTTTTGAATCTGAATTTCACATACTCAAAGATTTTTTTGTATATTAGACTGAAGTCTGTACAAGAGTTTGAATGAGTAGATCTGACTTTACTGAGTATAATGAATATAATCATGAAAGGGATTTATATCACAAAGACTCCAAAGGCAATTGAAATTGTTTGTGATGTATAGTGTTAAACTTTGAACTTATTTTATTATTTTTTTTGCTGAGGAAGATTCGCTCTGAGCTAACATCTGTTGCTAGTCTTCCTCTATTTTGTATGTTAGTTGCTGCCACAGCATGGCCACCAATGAGTGGTGTCTGTGCTTGGGAAGCGAACCTGGGCCACCAAAACAGAGTGCACCAAACTCAACCAGTAGGCCACCAGGGCTGGCCCAAACTTTGAACTTATATTTGAATATGGTTTGTGGTACATATGGACAATAGTATCTGTCCATTTTAACTTTCTTGCTCAGTGTCTCCCTGTCCATTGGTGGATAGAAATGACATCATCTTAGACGCTGAGGCAAATCATAAGTCTAAATCTGAGCCAAGTGAATTCTATAAAAATTCTGCTCATATTTGGACGTACAGTGTTTGGTTTTAAAAAGCACCTATCAATTCATAGTAAACAAATATAGGGTATTTCTTGACAAAAAGTTAAGTTAAATATAAACAAATACTTGCATATTACTCTCATTAGTGTTGGAATGTGAAATTTATCCAGAAGTCACTGTTCTGTCAGAGTCTTCTGTACATGACTGAGTGATTCTAACACAGTAATGGCAAAAATGTTGTATACCAAGAGCAGATAATTTCTTAATTTGTCTTGGTAATCCTTCTAGGTGAACCTAGTTTAGTGGTTCTCAACCTTTGCTGCATGTAGGTATCACCTGAGAAACTTAAAAAAAAAAGAGGTGTTGGTCTCACCCCTACCCTCAGAGATTCTGATTTAATTGGGACTAGTCATTATGGGAATTTTAAGTATCCCCAGGTAATTCTAATGTGCAGTCTAGATTGCGAACCACTGGCTGCTGCTAATGGATGAGAGTTGGTATGTGAACTGAAAACTATTTTCAATCCTCTGTCTGGTAACGTGGTTTATAAACATGCTATAATATATGAACATTTAAAGAAAATTTACAATTTGAATAGAGAATGTTTATCATTCAATTTGAGAGTACAAATATGACCTCAGGGTGATTAGATTGTACCAATATGTTGTGACATTCGTAAAGAACTAGCTTCACAGGGTAGCTGGAAAGGTGAATGAGCATGGAACAAGAGGTGTCATATTGGAGTGGGAATACTCAAGCGATAGGGGTGTTGTTAAGCAGGATGAGAGGATTGAAAAGAAGAGAGGAAAAGTAGAATGAGCTCTGGCTTCTGGGAGATTTGCATTAAAAGGATGGAATGGGGGGCCGGCCTGGTGGTGCAGCAGTTAAGTTCGCACGTTCTGCTTTGGCGGCCCGGGGTTCGCCACTTCAGATCCTGGGTGCGGACATGGCACGGCTTGGCAAAAGCCATGCTGTGGTAGGCGCCCTACGTATAATGTAGAGGAAGATGGGCATGGATGTTAGCTCAGGGCCAGGCCTCCTCAGCAAAAAGAGGAGGATTGGCAGCAGATGTTAGCTCAGGGTTGATCTTCCTAAAAAAAAAAAAAATAAATCTACAAAAAAAGGGGTGGAATGGGAAGTCAGGATGGGATCTAAGCCTTGAAGCATTCACTGTACTTCTTCCTCACCCAGCAGGTGTAGCTGGGATTCATCCTTCTGCTGGGAGTGATGTTAGTAAAATGAATGGGATGAGAGGGTTTCCTTTTACATCCACATGTGTTCTCTCCTAGTGGCAAAATGTTCAAGTACTTCTTCTCAGAGCATTTCTCAAGCTTTAGTGAATAAGAATCACCTGGGAGCACTTGTTAAAAATATAAATTTTTGGATCCCACTTCCAAGGTTTCTCATTTACAACTGCTGGGGTAGGGCTCAGAAATCCGTTTGTGTGTGTGTGTGTGAGGAAGATTGGCCCTAAGCTAACATCTGTTGCCAATCTTCCACTTTTTGCGTGAGGAAGATTGTGGCTGAACTAACATCTGTGCCACTCTTCCTCTATTTTATGTGGGATGCTGCCACAGCATGGCTTGACAAGTGATGCTAGGTCAAGCATGCAAACTTCACTACGCCACTGGGCCGGCTCCAGAAATCTGTATTTTTAGTAAACACTTTGATCAAGGTTAACCAGATCTTTTTGTTTGCTTACCATCTTTGCAATATTAGCCCTATGCCTTTTACTATTATTTTTTTAAAAAAACTGACTCACTTTTAAAAAATGAAATCTTATTTTGGAATGAAATTCTCCCTGCCATACATGGAAAATATATCACTTGCAATAAAAAATGTAAAAGTAAGTACATAGCTGTTTTAAAAAGGGCCGCATATATAGGTATCACTGAAGATTGTCTTGAATATCATTTTGAGAAATATGCCCCTGGTGATTCTGATACAAGTAGTTTTCTCATACTTGGAAATATATATCAAATAGAGACAAAAACTTTCCTCTAGACTGAGTGGTTTTCAGCTCTGGTTGCACACTGGAATTGCCTGGGGGGTTTTTAAGATACTTTTGGCTGGTCCCCACCCCTAGAAAATCTGATTTAATTGGTCTGGGATAGGACCTGGGCATCAGTATTTTTAAAACGCTCTCCCAGGTCATCGTCATGTATATTTTGGGCTGAGAAGTTAGAGATTAAAAAAGAAAGGTATGATGGAAATAGACTAAGAAGCATAAATTCGTGGGTACTAAATGAATTTATCTGGGTAGAATTAGAAATAAGGAAGACAGGGTCACCTAGGGGTGTGTCAGGAAGGAGGGAAAAGGAAATGAATTGGGAAAGTACCAAGGCTGTTTGTTTATCCTGACCAGCTCCTCTGTCCCAACCTGCTTCTCTTGTTTTCTGTTCTTGGTGAATGGTAACACTTTTTGTCCAGTCAGGTGGTCCTTAAACTTAAGTGTGTATCAGAATTACCAGGAGGGTTTGTTAAAACACAAATTTCTGGGCCCTATCCTGAATTTCTGATTCAGCAGGCCTAGGGTGGAGCCCAGGAGTTTGTAGTTCTAACAATTTCCCAGGTGATGCTCATGCTGCTGGTCCAGGCATCACACTTGAAGAAACACTAATTTAGTCAACCAAGCTAGAAACCTAGAACATTAGACTTAGGTTTATTTTCTCTGTAGCTACCCAGAAAACTTTAAAAATAGTAAAACACAAAATCTCTGTATCCATCGCCTAGAATTAGCAAATGTTAATGGTGTGGGTCAAGAGGAAAAAACTATTGATGACTATTATTCATTCAACAAACACTGAATTCATAATCAGTGCCATTAACTTGGTTCTGGAACAGTTAAGACACTTTTTTCTTTTAAAGATTTTATTTTTTTTTCCCCCAAAGCCCCCTGGTACATAGTTGTATATTCTGTGTTGTGGGTCTTTCTAGTTGTGGCATGTGGGACGCCGCCTAAGCCTGGCTTGATGAGTGGTGCCATGTCCACGCCCAGGATTCGAACCAACGAAACACTGGGCCGCCTGCAGCGGAGCACGCGAACTTAACCACTCGGCCACAGGGCCTGCCCCCAGTTAAGGCACTTTTGATTAGTCATGCCTAGCTTTTTGTCATGCTTTAAATAGATGCTTCATTTTGGTAGAGATCTTGCCAGCCCAGTTAGATTTATGAGATAGAAACGATGCTGTTTTTATGTTCTTCTGAAGAGCGTTATTTTAACCTCCTCTCTATATTTTATCACCTAGGAGCTAATATTAGGATTCCCAGCCTGCTAGCGTATCTGAATTTTCCTCGGTGTTCTTTGAAGTAAGGATTTGTACATGGCTTTGGAAAGTATGGACTTATTGTTGGATGCAAATCTTTCTATAGCTTCAATTTGTCCTGCTTCCTACCTCCCATCCATTCATCCACTTATGCATCCATTCGTTCATTCCTCATATCATGTATTTCCTGTAATTGTCCTCTTGACAGATTGGTTTGTTTCTACTTTCTACTTTTCTACTGTTTACTCTTCCTGTTTGATTTCCTTCTTGGATTCTTTGTTCACTCTTGCTAAAACTCTTATCTTCACTCATGAAGTAGATCTTAGGAAAATCATCCTTTCCATTTTTCTTTTAACAGGGTGGCCAGCTTGTATTTTCAGCTCACGTACTGATATATGCAGGTAGTAGAAGACAAATAAAAGCAGAGACCTTGTAAATTACTGAGATGTTTGTTCAGTTTTCATGCAATCTGGTTTCTCTCTGGAAACCACCTCTTGTTTTTTTCTTGCAGGTGGGAGTATAGTCTTTAAGGTAGCCTTGACTTTCTGGGTAGCATTTGCTCCTCTTTTGTGTGTGTGCAGTAATTAGGACCAGCAGGTCAAAGCACACTACGTATGTTATTTCTATGGTCCTGGTCTTCTAGATTCAGAAAAAAATATGTTATTTTTAACTGAATTCATTGTATTCATGGAATAAGGATCTGAAAATTCACAAAGAGGAAATTATTTTAAATGTTATATGCTATAAAAATCATGTATTCAAAGTTTGAACTATCATAATTCTCAATTCATGAGGATTAACCAAACTTTGAAACCTCAGGCCAGTTAGTAACTGACTTCCTTCTTTGTAGAGGGCTGCTCTGAGGCTGGGTGACACCCAGGCCCTGGGCACATTGTGTAGTGTGGTGAACCTCACAGAGCAGTTGCAGTTGATAGGAACAGCATATTGTAAGCCCTTTAGGATTTTTGTTTTGCCTATCATTTGTGTGTCACGAGGATTCTTCCCCCACCCCCTTTTAAAAAAATTCACTTAGTCTGTACTTTGCCTCTTTATATATTTATCTGACCTTAGATAGTGCAGTCAAAGTTCAGCATTTAGGCAAAGTTGGTGGCAGTGTTAGTTGTTTTTCTCTTGGTATGTCACTATGCATTATCTGGGATGGAATGCCTTGTGGCTATCTGTATGGTTTCCTGATGAGAGAAAGGAGGTCCAGCTGCATTCACTCACAAGATGACATTTGTTTCTGCATATTCTCCTCTTCAATGTAGCATTGTCTAACCAGTCTATCAATAAATATTTATTGAGTGACTACTATGAATGCCAGTAGTATGCTGAGTGCTTTGAGAGATTTTTTTAAAAAGAGAGGAGAGGGAGGAAAGGAGAGAAACAGAGACCTGCATTTGAGGGTTTAAAACCATGTTATCATGAAATGTGTGCTCTGTGGTTTCATAAAGACGAATTTTTGGAGGGGAGAAATTCTAGAGTATTTTGGCCTAGAGTAGCTCCAAGAATTGAATTATTCATAAGAATTAACTGTTTCCTAACTAAAGTGCAACTTGTTCATATAAGTGGAATATTATTTAAAGGATTTTCTTAAATTTGGTATTGTAAATATGATTTTAAAAATCAGTATATCTTAAAACATGTAGTGTATTTCTCACGATTTCAGGATTTTAAAAAGTTATTGAAGTGGAAAGATATAATAGGGGAATATATATGGTATATACTGTGATCAATTTTTTGGAAGCAGTAAGAATCATTATACCATAGTGTTAAAAGCACAAACTGTGGAGTCAGACTGCTGAGTGGTTCTGCCACATATTATCCAAGTGACCTAGGGCAGGTCACTTTTCTTCTGTGTCCTGGTTTCCTTATTTGTAAAATAATAGTGCATCATGGGGGAGATGTGAGGATTATGAGTTAAAATACATAGAGCATTTAGAATAGAAACTAGCATGTGGTTAAGCACTAATTAAGCTTTTTTTTCTTTTTTGCTGAGGGAGATTCACCCTGAGCTAACATCTGTTGCCAATCCTCTTTCTTTTTTGCTTGAGGAAGATTAGCCCTGAGCTAACATCCGTGCCAATCTTCCTCTATTTTTTTGTACGTGGGACACCTCCACAGTGTGGTTGGTGAGTGGAGCAGGTCTGTGTCCAGGATCTGAATCCGCTAACCCAGGCTGCTGAAGTGGAGCACGTGGAACTTTAACGTCTTGGCCTCAGGGCTGGGCCTTATAATCGTGTTTTTTTAAAGATGCATTTCAGCATAGGAAAAAATATTTTGCAAGATACCCACCAAAATATTTTCAGTGATTTTTCTCAGTTGAATAAGATGATGGATTTTTCTTCTTTTTGTTTATAATTTCTTTTTTTTTTTTCTTATAAGGGATATGCGTTTCTTAAAGATTTTATTTTTTTTCCTTTTTCTCCCAAAGCCCCCTGGTACAAAGCTGTGCATGTTTTAGTTGTGTTTCCTTCCAGCCATGGCACGCGGGATGCCGCCTCAGCATGGCCTAGACCAGTGGCACCATGTCCGTGCCCAGGACCCGAACTGGCGAAAGCCCAGGCTGCTGAAGCGGAGCTCAAACTCAACCACTCGGCCATGTGGCCAGTCCCCCGCATTTCTTATATTGTGAAAGATAATGAAGAGTAAAATTTAGTCTGAACGTTGATATGAATTGTTACATGACAGAAACTAGAATTAGTTGCTAGTAAATTAGTAAATATTTGAGTGATATTGAATGGGCTTTTAGGTGTGATGTTTAAGTTGGTCACACTTTAGGAGACATGGTAGAAGTACAGAGGGGAAAAAGTCCTAAAAGGCTATCTTACTCAGTTCTCCATCCACCTCCTTCACAGTATCTTTGACAGACGTAATATCATCATTAAATTTGCAGGGACTGGTTGTTTACTCTATTTTAAGGTAATTTATTCAATTAAAACAATTTTGGTAGACATCTAACTGTTAGGAAATTTTCTTAAATTGAGCTAGACCTGCATTTGTGTAACTACATGACATTTATCGTAGGTTTTTCAGTTTGGAGCTAGGTGGAATGAATCTGACGCTTCTTCCAGAAAAATGATATAATAGAAAAGGAGTTTATCAAATGGATATTGAGTAGCTCACAGAATAGCTGGTAGGGCTGGAGAATTAGGTTTGAGGCTTAGCTTCTACAATGTTCTATACTGTGCTGATCAGGAAACCTCCACTATTGATCACTGTTGCTTCACTGAACCCCCGAGGAAATATTTCAGTTGATGCTCTGATGCCACTTATGAGCCAAGAGTTAACCTTATAATCACTGGGGAACTGCTGCTGTTCCTGTCTCCGGAGCTGGATTAATCTGTCATCATCTGTACGAATAAAAATGGAAATAGAGCCTCTTTCCTCTTGTTACTCAATTGTGCGTCAGTCTTATATGCATACATCTGGTTGGCAGAGTCTGGTCACGTGCATGGGTCTAGCTACAAGGGAGTGTGGGAATTTGAGTTTTCATTCTTACATTGGGGAAGCAGGACTCGTAACAAGTGGATTTCTTCACATGTAGAAAGGCTATTTAAAAGATTATGAGCACAAGCACATTATTAGTCATTAGGGAAATGCAAACAAAAAACAATGAGGTACCACTTCACAACCACTAGGATGGCTATAATAATGAAAAAAGGGGAAATAAGTGTTGGTGGGGATGTAGAGAAAATGGAACCCTTGAACGTTGCTGGTGGGAATGAAGTGGTTCAGTTGCTGTGGAAGAGTTGGGCGTTTCCTCAAGAAGTTAAGTATAGAATTACTATATGACCCTGTAGTTTCACTCCTAGGTATATACCCAGAAGAATTGAGAATACTCAAACAAGTGCCTGTATGTGCATGTTTATAGCAGCGTAATTCACAATAACCAAAAGATGGAAAGGTCTACAAGTCCATCACTGGATGAATGGTTAAACAAAATGTGGCATGTACTGACAACAGGATATTATTCAGACATAAAAAGGGATGAAGTTCTGATACATGTGGACCTATGATGTGGGTGTACTTCCAAAACATTAAGTGAAAGAAGCCAGATACAAAAGGTCACATATTGTGTGACTCTATTTATATGAAATATTTACAGTACATAAATCTGCAGAGATAGAACACCAATTGGTGGTTTTCAGGGACTGAGGGGAGGGAGGTGTGGGAAGAAAATGCTTCATAGGTAAAGAGTTTTTTTTCCTTTGGAGTGATGGAAACATTTTGGAACTGTATGAAGGTGGTAGTCGCACAACATTGGGAATGTACTAAATGCCACTGAATTGTTCACTTTAAAATGGTCAGTTATGTGAATTTCACCTCAATAAATTATTTTTTATAAAGTTTATGAACAGCCATTAGCAAAACAGATGTTCACTACAAAGATGATGATGATAACTGTCGTTTGTTGAGTATTTACTGTAGGCTGGAAGCTTCGCATAGGTTGATCCTAATCCTTACAACAGCATTGCAAGATAGGTGTTAGGAACAAGAAAAACAAAAAACTATACTAGTGGGTTTAAAAGCTTTGAATCACTTTAAAGCTAGTTTATCAATCAAATTAAGAGTGAGCTCTTGAAATCTAATCAAAGACTGGCTAAGTAGGGAGCACTCTTGTTACTTACCTTGCTCTGGTGCATCTTAAGTCATAAATTTAGATTTATTTTATGAATTTGATACTTTGGAAATTGCTAGCTTGAAGCATCTGATTATGGACTTGCACTGTTTTGAATTCTACATTTTATCTTCCATTTTCAGTATTGTAGTGACGATGTTTTTGTGCTGTAGAAAAAGTGTATTTGTGACCTCAGGTGTTTGAAGTTTGATTTAAAAGAAACTGAAAATTACACTTAAAAATTTAACAAAAATTTATCTGTGTTGTATGATAAACTGTATGAAATAGTTTAAAGGGGTGATTTGTTTAAAAGAAATAGCAAATTAGTTTTTTTTTTTAACTTGGAAAGGAATTTCCTTTTTGATAGTCTGTGCCTATTTCCTTTTTCCTTTGTTGTTTTTCTTTTGGTACCTAAGTCCTGGTTAAATATACTCCTTTTTGGGTTTGTCAGATATTGATGTTTTAGATATGACTGGTCCATTGAGAACATTATATGAATGAAGGTTTGCCTCCTTTGGTAGCACTTTGAACGTAAAAACTGGTGGTAATTTTTATGAAAACTTTTAATAACATTTAATAGTTAATATTTCTTTTTAAGTCATTCAGTATCATCTAATATTTTGAATTATTTGAGCAATACGTATTTTAATTTGGCATAAACTGAGCACTTTTTTGATTTGCCTAATTAATCAAAACAACTTTTCGTGATAAAACATTGGCTCTTTCTATGGGAGATGTATTTAGATATTTTAAATTTTATTCTGTTTTACTGAAGAAATTGTTGGTTATCAACCAGTAAGTTTATTTTACAACTCATTTTATAGCTAGTCAGCTTGAAAAGTCACTGGTGTCAAATGTGGGTGTTTCTTCTATTACATGGAGACCACTGAGTTCTATAAAATTTCCCTATAGGAAAGTTAGGGTTTAGGAGAGACTACTTAAAATATGTGCAACTTTATAACCAGGACAGTTAACAGAAATGATAATTGGTGCCTCAGGAGATAACTTAGATAGCCCCAGGATGGCAGGTCATTGTGACTGGAGGGTGCTCTAGCACATATTGAAAACTCATAAAAATAATTGAGCAGAAATGCTTGCTTGCCTTGCTGAGACAACGCAGATGGAAATGGATCTCTGAGTGCAAAAGGACACGCAACTTGCCTTGCACAGAGTGCTTAGAGGTGTGCTCCAGTAGGAAGGGAGCCCTGCTGTAGGTGCTCACTTTTAATTTTCCTCAAATAGCTCAAAGGATTCTTGTTTATGCAGCAGCCAAGCTGAGGGCATTTACGCTTCGTGCTGAAGGCTCTAATTCTACTTTTGCCCTTTATTGTTCCTTTGCCTAGGAAAAATTGCTTCTGAACCAACACAGCTTTGATGTAATGATAGTCCTCCGTTTACCATGATCATGTACAAGCTAATTCATAATATAAAAACACACTTTACAGCAAAACAAGACTGTATGTGTGTCCTTTGGAGTTTGCCACCTTCATTGTATTTCATTTTAGCCACTATTTTTTAGAGTAATTGCTGTAGCTGATGGTGTGAGCTTGACATTTTGATTTCAAAGATCCTATTATAGTTTTGTTCCAAATGTCAGTTACTTCAGAGTGTCTGAATGATAGGCATAAGCTGTTACTAATGCTTTGTTAGAGCATAAGATTAAGTTTCTTTGTTACTGTCTGTCTGTAAAATCTATGTGTATTGTTTAAGTGAGAGTGTCTTGAGTCTAGAGATTACATTTATATTGCCTAATGAAGGAACATATTTATATATTTACATACTGATTTCAGCTTATTTGCTGCTCAAGTTACACTTACGTGACTGAATTTGATTAGAACTTTGGTGACACTGGGTAGGGAAGGGATTTTCATAGCAGGCAGATTTTACATACAAGCCAGATCTCAGGAAAAACTGTTACTTAGTAGCTTTAAATGTCCTTCATTAGTGATTATTTGAAGGGTCAGCAAATTTCCTAGGTTTAGTGTACTGTACGAGTGTAGTAAACATAGTTTACTGAATGTTCATGTGGTTGTAATCAGTTTTTGGACGGGAGACTAACTTTACTCCTAAAGGACTGACTTTGGGGTACAAGGAAGGGTGTATTATCAGAATAGTACTGTTAAGAATATTGATCTGTGTATTCTTTAAGAAAAGTATTGTATTCAGTCTCTTTTATTTTATAAAACACAATAGTGTCATCTTTAGGAAGCAGACATTGTATTTTAGTAATGTTGCCTCTCTCTCCACGCACAGAGTAGATAATATAGTAATTTGTAGACTCATTTTTATATCATTTTTTTCTCATGACAATATAATACATAGGGTAAATACATATGTGATAAATACATATGGCAGAACATTTTAAGAATACATAAATGTATGTATGAAAAAAACCTCTCCTGTAATTCCATGTGTCATAGACATACCCTGTTGAGACTATACTTAGCTGTCTCTTTGTGTGAGTGTACACACACACAGTGTTTGTGTTACTTTTTAAAATTTGAGATAAGCATTTCCCCTGTGTCAGTAAATATTCTTCAGAAACATTATTTTAAATGACTACATCAAATTGTCGTACTTTTAGCCATTCTTCTGTTGTTAGACATGTAGGATTTTTCAGAGTTTTTGTCATGTAATACTGTTATGACATCTTTGTTAATACATTTTCACATTTCTGATTGTTTTCCTATGATAGATTGCTAAAAAATTGACTATATCAATCAAGGAGGATCAAAGGAATTACAGGAGAGATTTTTTTTTTCCATATTAATTTAAGTATTCTTAAAGTGTTTAACATATATTTATTACTTTATGAGAAAATGTTACAAAAATGACTACAAATTACTATAATTATCTCTTATTTTTGGAGAGAAAAGCAACATTGCTAAAAGATAGCTTCTGCCTCCTGAGGGTGGCACAATTGGGCTTATAAAATAAAAGAGATGAATATGCCTATTGACACACTGTTTTGTAGAAAGATTGGGCCACTGAAGGTGATCATCAGCAGTATGTAAGAATGCCTATTTCGCCTTACCTGTTAATATAAATTTTAAAAATGTTGTGCCTGAAAAAAAATCTTTTGCCTGTTTTATAGGTTAAAATGTATTATCTAGTTTGGTTTTAATTTGCATTTCTTTGTTTACGTTTTCATGTGTTTATCGGTCATTTGTGTATTATCTGTGAATTGTGTATTCCTATTGTTAACTTTTCTTGGGGTCTTAGTATTTTGTTGACTTATATGGGCTTTTTATATAGTGAGGATAAAATTCTTTCACATTTTTGGTAAATAATTTTTAGTATTTGTCATTTGCTCTTTGGTTTTTGTTTTTTAATGTACACAGTTCTAAGCAGTAAAATGTACTTTTCTTTATAATTTCTTACCTTTATTTTATGTTTAGAAAGGCCTTCTGTATCTGCATATCATTAAATGTCTATATTTTCTTCTTTATATTTTCTAATTAATTTAATTTTACACTTAGTTCTTTAATCTCCCTGGAATTTATTTTATAATTTTGTGTGAGGAGAACATATTTATTTTGATGTTGTCCTAATAATTGAAAAGCTTTCTAAACACAGTGTGATGAAGATCAGTCCCTTTCCTTTGGTTTGTGGCATTTCCTTTTTCTTTATTAAGTGCTGAATTATTTTACGATCTGTTCCGTTGATTTATCTGTTTGTATTCTTTCTCCAGCACTACACTGATTTGATTATTACAGGTTTATAATTTGTATTAATGACTGGTTGGGCATTGAAAAAAATTTCTTTCAACTATGTATATTTTTGCCATTCTTAACTCTTTATTCTTATGTGCTGCCAGGTATTCTGACCCCACTCCTTTCATATGACAGCTGCCTCAGGTCTCAGCTTAAATGTTATTTCTTCAAAGGGACCTTCCCTAACCACTGTATCTACAGTAGGACAAGAAGGACCTGCTCCTCATCTGCCGTATTATCCTATTTCTTCAATAGCATTAATCACAATTGGTAAATAACATGCTTGGCATTTTGTTTACTGTCTGTTTCATTGGAATATCAGTTCCATGAGGGTATCTTGTTTTACTTGCTTGCTACTGTGTGTCTAGCACCTGGCATGTGGTAAGCACTCAGTAAATGTTTTTTGACTTGCTGAATAAATTCCAAATGAACTTTGGCAACATTTTTTTTTTCAACTCAACTACAATCAGTGTTGTGTCAAACCTACAAATTACTTTGGAAATATTTTGAAGTATGACTTATTTCTCTACTGAATAAAACATTGTTACATTTTCCTGCAAAGTTTTATAGTTTTCTTCATTTAAGTCATGTGCATTTTTATTTATTTATTTATTTATTTTGAGGAAGATTAGCCCTGAGCTAACTACTGCCAGTCCTCCTCTTTTTTGCTGAGGAAGCCTGGCCCTGAGCTAACATTGTGCCCATCTTCCTCTACTTTAAACGTGGGACGCCTACCACAGCATGGTGTGCCAAGCAGTGCTGTGTCTGTACCTGGGATCTGAACCAGCGAACCTTGGGCCGCTGAGAAGCAGAACGTGCAAACTTAACCGCTGTGCCACCGGGCCGGCCCCCAAGTCATTGCATTTTTAGTCAAGGTTACTACTGTGTAATTTGTAAGGGTTTTTCCTACTTTGAATGGAATTTTTTTCCCATCTTATTTCTTGAACAATTAAAAAAAAAGGCAAACAGTCTCAAACTTAGAGAAAAGGTCCATGAACAGGGACCTCCTGCATAACCCTAATACAACAGTCAAATTCAGAATATTAATACAATACTACCATTTAATCCTTAGACCCTGCTCAAATTTCATCAGTAGTCCTAATAATGATCTTTATAGAAAAAGATTCAGTTCAGAATCATAGGTTGTGTGTCCCTTTCAGTCTAGGACAATTCCTCAGTCTTTCTTTGACTTTCATGACCTTGATACTTTAAAGATTACAGGCCAGTAGTTTTATAAGCTATACTTCAGTTTAGGTTTGTCTTATGTTTCCTTATATGTTCAGGTTGTATATTATTGGAAAGAATATCACAGAAGTTGTGTTTTGTTCCTGTCATTGCATCCTGTCAAGTGGCTGATGATTTTGATTTGTCTCCTTACTGATGATGATCTCTTTTGATCAGGTGATTAAGGTCATGTCTGTCAGGCTTACTCTCCTACAAGAGTAACTGTGCAGTTACTCTTTCTCTTTGTAATTAATAAGTATTTTGTGAGGAGATACTTTGAGACTAAATAAATACCCCATTTCTCTCAAACTATCAATTTGTTTGTTTGTTTATTTGCAGAGAAAGATTCGCCCTGAGCTAACATCTGTGCCAGTCTTCCTCTGTTTTGTTTGTGGGTTGCCACCACAGCACGCTGACAAGTGATGTAGGTCCACAACCGGGAACCAAACCCATGGACCTGGGCCGCTGAAGCAGGGTGCCCTGAACTTAACCACTAGGCTACAGGATCGGCCCCAAACTATCAGTTTATTTATATCTATATGGACTTACGGGTTCCTCTTTTTTCCAACAGGTTGTATGTAACCATCATTATTTGTTTTGGTCCTCAGTTTGTCCCAGAATTAGCCAGTTGAAGCCCATTCAAGCTTGTTCCTATGTCTATTTGACATGTTCTCATTATTCTTTGCGTACTTTCAGGCGTAACAGGAGATTGCAGACACACTTCGTACTTTCCATACCTCAGTCTGGAATCACCCATTTTTTAAGAAGCTTTGGTTCCTTTCAGTGGACAATGTTGAAAAGCCAAGATATGAACTTCAGGTGTGCTCATTGCTGTTGAGACTTTGCTAGTCCCAGTCCGTCTCAGTGGACAGAGCTAGGGAATCTGTGTGTGTGTGGGCATATTCATACGTATACATTTATACACGTTCATATCTATATTTACGATATATTTATCTCTATCTGTTGAAAATCATGAGTTCATGCTGATACTTTCAATTCCAGTCCAACACCACAGGATTCATTTCTTTTTTTCTTTTTACTTTCTGTATTTGTAATTCCCTTTTCCTACAGCGAGAAACTTGACTGTCATTTTTCTTAATGTATTTGCATATTTTATCAGTCTCCTTGTATATGCCAGTTTCCCATCACTGCTGAGGCCCTCACCCCAGCATGTCTGAATCTTATACCACAAACTATTCATTTTGTCAACAACAACAAAATTTATAATTGCTCATACAGTAAGTTTTAAGTATAAAGTTGAGGTGTTAGAGTATTTTCCTCTGAGTGCACAATTTCCCCTTACTGACACATGCGTGTAGCTATATGCTTTTTCTTTTTTACATAAGTGCAGGTATAGTGGAAGAAACTAAGGATTTGAATTGCTTGAGTGAGGAAAGGAAGTACTGTTGTAGGTTTTATTAACTCAGTTCTTTAACATACAATTAGCTTTTCTTTTCAGACTTTTCCTCTTCTTAAATATTTTGTTGTAATTGCTGGCTTTGTGCCTAACCCTAATAAGTTTCTTTACTCAAATGCTTAAAGGAAGATAACTGAGCTGCTGCTACTCCTGCAGTTTGATGTTTATTGGTATTTCTTAATATTTTTGTCTTGAGGATAAAGGATTAATTTCACTAGGGTCATTGTCATTACTGTCGTTGAAGCACCGTAGCTTATAATCATTGATTTTTTGTTGTTGGCTTAAGATTGCAACTGTATGAACAGTGAAGATAAGAGTTAAGCTGCATAAAAATCACATAGGGATTTCTTTTTCATGAAAAATAAAGTTGGTTATATGTTCAGATCACATGTAGTTTTCTTTTTGATATGCCTCTGTGAAGGGAAATGCTAAGTAGAGCATCAAAAAATCTCACCAGCCTTTTCTCATTGAAATTAGTACCTTTAAAAACTTTCTTTTAATATCCTTTTCTTACGCTATTGATTGTTTATAATTAATTACTTTTCCTGTCATCACCGTGTCTGGTTATCTTTGTGGTAATTATCCCGCATACTCTTCAGTTTAGTCTGTTGAGCACTTGTTCCTCTGGTGCTGCTGAAATTTCCCAGGAACACTTAGCTTGAAACTGAGTGGTGCAGATGTCCTAATACTTTGTCTTAAAATGGGACAAAGGTTTTACAGAGCCTTGCAGATTTTGTGTCCCAGACATTGGCTCACTTTTTCGTTTAGGATATAATCAAATATGTATTGTGTAATATCCTTTTTTTTTTTTTTTTTTTTGGTGAGCAAGATTCGCCCTGAGCTAACATCTGTTGGCAGTCTTCCTCTTTTTTTGCGTGAGGAAGATTAACCCTGAGCCAACATTCATGCTGATCTTTCTCCATCTTTTGTGTATGAGATGCCTCCACAGCAGGGCTGGTGAGTGGAATAGGTCTGCACCTGAGATCCAAACCTGAGAACTGGGGCCACCAAAGTAGAGTGCGTGGAACTTTAACCACTGGGCCATGAGGCCGGCCCCCTGTAATAGCCTTTTTTTTTTTTTTTTGAGGAAGAGTAGCCCTGAGCTAAAATCTGCTGCCAATCCTCCTCTTTTTGCTGAGGAAGACTGGCCCTGAGCTGACATCCATGCCCATCTTCCTCTACTTTATATGTGGGACACCTACCACAGCATGGCTTGCCAAGCAGTGCCATGTCCACACCCAGGATCTGAACCGGTGAATCCCGGGCCACGGAAGCAGAACGTGCACACTCAACTGCTGCGCCACTGGGCCGGCCCAATCTTTTTAAATTACAACTTTGGAATTTATACTCTTAAATGATATTGTCAGTTCTCTTAAATGATAGTATTTGCTAGTAGTAAGAATTTTCAATGGCAGATCAATCAGCCAATAATAAGACAGGTTGTATTTTTTTAAAGGCTTTAATTGTATCTTTCTTTTTATGTGCTTTAAAATTGTGTGCTTGAATTGCTCTTCAGATTCTTATGACTGTGTGAAGGAAATTTTGAGCAGTTAAAATAGGAGCTGATAGTGATCAATAGTTGTCTTCACTTTAACAGCTCATCTAAAAATAATGAGGAACATGAGAACTGGATTTGAAAGATTTGGTGTGAAAGGAAATGACTTCTGAAAGGTTGATTGGTTTATTTGTGCTGATACTGGTAAAGAAAGGAAATACAGTGTTGATAAGGACGTTCATCTGTTGTACAAATTTCTGGTAATGAATGGGTTACTTGCAGTTTTCCATGCTGTGGCATATTATCCAATGATTCCATTTTAAGTGTGTGTGTGTGTGTGTATGTATGTATTTTAGACATTTATAGATGATATGGGCTATGTGTTTTGTCTCTGGCTTCTAATTTTCTCTTCTACTTTTTGAAGAAGAGTTCCATTTTTCAGTAGATAATCAGCTGATTGATTCATAACCATTATTCTAAAGTAATTTTTATAAATTCTAAGATTCATGTTAGAGATTATGTTATCAGATGGATTGTTTTGTTCTTATTTCTTGTGTATTTTACTTTGATGAAGAATTGTAAGCTATAATCCTAATGAATTAAAGGGACTGTTGAGATGATCCAGTCAGTGATTTTTGAAAAATTTTTAAAAGCTACAGATTTCTTTTTTCAAACAAATATTATTTTGATATATAAACAAAACTTATTTTAAGATGTAAAATAAAAAAGAAGGCAGAGCTGTTCTGATTGAGACAGAAATGTGGAGCCGAGATCCCCCCAGTATATCCCTGCCAGGCATTCCCTGAAGGTGCTCTCCAGAACCCTTAGGGCTTCCAGAGCCTGGTTCCATAAGCCACTAAGCAAACCTTTTGGTTTTACAAACAACAGCAACAACAGTGACTACTGCTTATTGATTATTTACAATGTAGTAGGTGCTCTCTCTCTATATTATCGCTAAATAATAACGCTGCAGGTTAACTTTCATATATTTATAGTATAGATTAATAAATTACTGCTCAGAGTATTTAAGTTGCTTCACTAAAGTCATCCTGATGGACCCAGGAATTGAACCCAGAGCCAAATCTTTCTTGGTCTGTGTTCTCCCCTTTACCTAGAGAAAGGGTCCTATTACTTTTAGTTTCTTTGACACTGTATTTTCCTGATTTCCACCCTCTTGTCTCCTTTGCGAGCCTGTCATGGAATACCTGCCATTTAATATAGGATTAATCCTATGACTATCTCCTCCTACTCTATTTTCTTTTCCTACAGAGCCTCATTCATTTATTATGAGTGGCTTCAATTAACATCTGTGTATCAAAGCCTCCACGTTTGTATCTTTAGCGCATATCATTCATTCCTCCAAGCTCCAGACCCACATAGTCAATTAATTGCTCACTTGAAACATTTTCTCAACATTTCAAAGGCACCTAAAATTCAACTCATGGTCTCTCCTCGATCCTGGTCCTTGCTACCCCCCCACCACCCCCACCCCCGTTTTTATTTATGGCACCACACGCTTATCCAGGATGTTTAAGTTAGAAACTTCAGAATCTTCCTTGATTCCCTCACTCCCTCATTTCCCACCTTGCCAGTCAAATCCTGGTGATTTTTTTTTCTCAAGTATTTCCCTAAGCTATCCATTTTTCCACCCCCACTGCCATTATCATAGTTTGCTCGTCATCATTGTTAGCTTACATTGTTGCAACAGTCTCTCAATTTTCTCCAGTCTCTCTCTCCCCCTAGTGTACAGCCACATTGCAGTCAGTTTTAGTTTTAAAAAATGCACATGTAATGTTTGAATTCTGGCTCCTCCATTCACTAGTTATGTGACTTTGGGCAAGTTGCTAAGTCTCGCCAAACCTTAGTTTCCTCATCTGTAAAATGGTTATAATTCTTACCTCCTGTGATTGTTGGAAGAATCAAATAAGGTAATATGTGCCTGGCACATAGTAAGCACTTGACAAATATTAGTGATGATGGTGGTGGTAGTACTCTGCTCAAAACTTTTCAGTGGCTTCCTACTGCCCTTAAAGTCCATTAAAACTCTTGCCACACTTCATAAAAGTCCTTTGTGCTTCAGTCTCCTTAATTCCTCAAATGTGCCATGCCCCCTCCTTCTTCAGGGTCTTCACATAAATTGTCCTTTCTTCGTGTCTTTATATGTCCTTCATACCTTTAAATAGCTAACAGAAGCTAACTCATTCTTTGAATCTCATTCAGCCCCCAAATCACTTTCTTAGGTACTTTCCCTGAACCTCCCAAGGTGGGTCAGGTCTTTTTGTTATGTATTCTCTTACTACCTTGAATTTGCAGCTTTTTTCCCTGTTTGCAATTATAATTCTGTGTGTGTATGTGTATATGTATATGTATTTTGTGTGTGTTTATATATATATTTTTGATTAATGAGTATCTTATCTACCTTTATCTATCTTATCTACCTTTATGTGGACACACCATGTTTATTATGCCTACATACCACTGTATGTCTAGCAAGAAGCGTAATGCTTGACACATATTTCTTCCATCAGTAAGGTATTATACTTTAGTATTTTTTCCTCTGTTCTTCAATGTTTGGTTAAGTTTATTTTTCAACAGCACTGCCTCCTTATCTTTGCAGGCAGAACTGTCTGCAATAGACTCTTTCACGTTAATTAACTAGCTCTTGTTCTTGATGTAGGGAACTCCCAGGGTGGCCAAAGTCCTCTCAGAATCTGTCATTCTTCTGGTATTGAAATAGGCTAGGGGTTAGTTTTTCCTTCCAGGATAAAGTGCTGCTCTTGGGTTGCTGGAGGTTTCAGGTTTTTGTGGCACTGGTCTGTAGGTTGGAATTCACATTTTCTTTTGCTTGAATCTGTATTAGAAATATGAAATGTTTTAGATTCACTGAAGTCGTTAAATATTCCTTTGTGGACATCTTATTTAAGTTTTCTTGTTTTTGTTTAGATGCTTCAGGTTAAACAAGTAGCTTTATTAAAAATGCCAATTTTCCCTGTAATATGGCGATTAAAGAATTTGTTGTTAAAAACTATCAGAAAAAAGAATTATATGTGTCTGAGTTCATATATTTAGTTTAAAAATATTGTAAACATTAGTAATGAATCGGGTATTCCTCTATGACTATTTTTTTCAAATACCCGACATAAAAGGAAAAACTGTTTATTTATTTTGTTTGCAATAAATCTGAAGGGGACAGAAGGGAAAGTGTTGATTATTGTTGCTTTCAAATCTTCAGGGTCCTTATCTCTAAGGAGGAATCTTTGGAATCTTTGAGATCAAAATTTTGGTATTAAGATTAAAGTGGTTGCATTTTGTGGAGATTCTCAGGAAAAGATGTCATTTTAGGATGTAGAGTCAGAGGAAGAGAGAAATTAGAATTCTTGCAATCTTTTCTGTTTCTTCTCTCATTCCTTCTTTCAGAGAGAGAAGATTCTATGGGTAGAAGTTTTTCTTTAAAAGAAATTCTCATGCCGTGGAATGAAGCTAGGGCTCTCCTAAAGCAGCTTCATAATTAACAGTTTCTTTGAAAACACTCTGCTTTTATTCCTTATGAATGGAACTGAATGTACAGTCATTTGGCCTTTTTTATTTGTTTGTTTTCACTGGCAACTCAGTCCATTTCCACCAAAAGTTTCGTCCTAGGAAAATGGTTATATGATTAATGGAAAATATTATATGATTAATGGTTGTATAGATATGAAAATTACAGCTAGACATCTGACCCCTTTCATCATCTGTATTATGTACTTTGTTCTATATTAAACTGAAAAAGATGAGTTTAAATGACTGGTAAGGTTGAAGACATTCTACTACCTAGCAGTTCCATTTCTGTGTATCTACTTGAGAGGAACTTTTTCACATGTGCACAGTAAGATAGATGTATAGTCATGTACCGCTTAACAACATTTTGGTCAACAGTGAACTGCCTATACGATGGTGGTCTCATAACATTAGTACATATAGACTAGGTGTGTAGTAGGCTATCCCATCTAGGTGTGTAAGTATGCTCTATGATTGCACAATGATGAAATTGACTAATGATGCATTTCTCAGAACATATGCCAGTCTTTAAGGGATGCATGACTGTACATCTGTTTATTATGATAATGAAAAAGTGGAAAAATATTTACCTATTCCTCAGTAGGTGAATGGATAAATTGACGTTTATTCATAAAATGGAATGTAAGTACACAATCCCTTCTTCCAAAATACATAGGGCAGACATATTTTAGAATTTAAATTTCTTCAGATTTTGAAAGGTAATCCAGTATATATATAGTATATTATGTAACACTCCCATTGGGATTGAGGCAATGTTCATTAATAAAACATATTAATATATCTGTAGCAAAACTTAGGAATATTCATGTTAAATTGGATAAATAGATGGGAAATAGCCTTATAGCAGTTGAATCAATTTTTTCCATTGAAGAAGTTTGGCAAAAAATTTAGTCTTTAGGGCTTTTTGGATTTTAGACTTTTGGACAAGAAATTGTGAACCTGTGTTACACAGTTCATAAAATGACCTAGGGCTACATATATCAGTGTGGATAAATCTCAAATACATTGTTTTTTTTTGTTGAAGTATAATTGATATAGGGTTATATTAGTTTCAGATGTACAACATAATGATTCAGTGTTTGTATACATTACAAAATGATCACTACAATAAATCTGGTTAACATCTATCATCATACAAAGTTACAAAACATTTTTTTTCTTGTGATGAGAACTTTTAAGATCTACTGTTGGGGCCGGCCCCATGGCCAAGTGGTTAAGGTCGGGCGCTCTGCTTCGGCGGCCCAGAGTTTCACCAGCTCCAATCCTGGGCGTGGACATGGCACCACTCATCAAGCCATGCTGAGGTGGCGTCCCACATGCTGCAACTGGAAGGACCCACAACTAAAAATATACAACTATGTACCAGGGGTTTGGGGAGAAAAAGGAAAAATAAAAAAAAAATCTTAAAAAAAAAAAGATCTGTCTCAGCAACTTTGGAATACACAATACAGTATCATTAACTATAGTCACCAAGCTGTACATTACATCTCCAAGACTTATTTATTATATACCGGGAAGTTTGTACTTTTGACCCGCTTCACCCATTTCACCCTTCCTCTCCCGACTCCCCCGCCTTTGGTAACCACCAGTTTGTTCTCTGTATCTATGAGCTTTGTTTTCTTCAGATTCCACATATAAATGAGATCATATGGTATTTGTCCTTCTCTGTCTGACTTATTTCACTTAGCATAATGCCCTCAAGGTCCATCCATGTTGTAAATGGCAAGAGTTCATTCTTTTTTTATAGCTGAATAATATTCCATTCTGTGTATCTGTGTGTCTGTGTGTGTGTGTGTACGTATATGTACTTTCACATTTTCTTTATCCATTCATCCATCAGTGGACACATAGGTTGTTTCCATAGCTTGGCTATTGTAAATAATGCTGCAATGAATATAGTGGTGCATATATCTTTTTGAGTTAATGTTTTTGTTTTCTTTTGATAATACCCAGAAGTGAAATTGCTGGATTATATGGTAGTTGTATTTTTATTTTTGGTGAGGAAGACTAGCCTTGAGCTAACATCTGTTGCCAGTCTTCCTCTTTTTTGTGTGTGGGTTGCTGCCATAGCATGGCTGCTGAGTGGTGCAGGTCCATGCCTGGGAACTGAACCCGCAAACCTGGGCCTCTGAAGTGGAGCGTGCCAAGCTTTGCCACTATGCCACAGGGCCAGCCCAAATGTATTTTTAGTTTTTTGAGGAACTTCCATACTGTTTTCCATAGTGGCAGCACCAGTTTACATTCTCAAACACATTATGTTGAGTAGTGAAAGCAACTTGCAAAGAGAACCACGTAAAAATGACATAATGTATGTGAATTATAAACAAGCAGTAGTGAGAGGAAGAGAGATTGATCTGAAGCAAATAAGGCAAATTGTTGATGGTGGTTTCCTTACTTTGTTGTATGTTTGAATGAGTTTATAACCCCAAGCTTCTACTTTCTTCTCTTACCTTTTTTTTTTTTTAAAGATTTTATTTTTTTCCTTTTTCTCCCAAAGCCCCCTGGTACATGGTTGTATATTTTAGTTGTGGGTCCTTCTAGTTGTGGCATGTGGGACACTGCCTCAGCGTGGTTTGATGAGCAGTGCCATGTCCGCACCCAGGATTCGAACCAACGAATCACTGGGCCGCCTGCAGTGGAGCGCGCGAACTTAACCACTTGGCCACGGGGCCAGCCCCCTTCTCTTAGCTTTTTAAGAATGCAAGTTTACAATTGAGTTAGGTGATAGAGCATACTACAAAGCATATTAGAACTGGAAGTGTTCTTAAAAATCAACTAAATTATCCTCTTTTAAGGGAAGTTGTTCCTACTTGTTAAGAAATTGTCTTGAATATTTATTTTTCCCTTTTTGAACCTATACCTTTTACTTTTTCTCTCTTAATATTCCTTTTTTGTAGAGATGTAGTTTACAATCACTGAAATACACAGATCTTAAGTATCATATTCCGTGAGTTTTGACAAATGCCAAAACCTGTGTAATACACAGTCTTATCAAGATATGGAACATTTCCATCACCCCATAAAGTTCCCTTGCCTCCCATCCCAGTCATTATCTTCCCTGCCGCTTAGCAAATAGTGTTCTGATTCCTTTCACCTTAGATTAGTTTTGCCTGTTCTAGAACTTCATATAAATGGAATCATAAAGTCTGTACTCTATTTGGCTTCTTTTGTTCAGCATGTTATTTTTTACATTTATTCATGTTGTTGCATGTATCTGTAGTCATTCTTTTTAATATTGAGTAGTTTTTGTTGTATGGATATTGCATAATCAGTTGTTTCCAGGTTTTATCTCTTATAAATAAAGCTGCTATAAACATTTTTATACAATTTTGTTGATGGACATGTTTTCGTTTCTTTTGGGGAAACATCTAGGAGTATTGCTCGGTCATAGAGTAAGTGTGTTTACTTTTATGAGAAACTGTTAACTGATTTCCAGAATGTTGGTATAATTTCACATTCTGGTTGCTTCACATCCTTGCCGAGATTTGCATTAGTTGTTTAAATTTTAGTTATTCTAGTGGGTGTGTAGTAGTCTCTCATTCTGGTTTTAATTTTCATTTCCCTAATTACAAATGATATTGGTACTTTTTCATTTGCTTATTGACTAGTTGTATACCTTCCTTTTTGATGTATGTAAGTCTTTCACCCATTGGTAAAATGTTTCTTTTTTTTTAATTTGTAAGTTATAATTGTTTATATATTCAGGATATAAGTCCTTTGACAGTTACCATTTCTCCCAGTATGTGGCGTACCAATTTATTTTTATCATGGTCACTTTTGATAAGCAGAACATTTTAATTTTGATGAAGTCCAGTTTGTCAATTTTAAATTTTATCAGTAGTGCTTTCTAACATAGATATGCAGATATCTTTTCCTTAAAAGTCAGTTGAAATGATGGTGAAAGATTTTTGTGGTCATAGACCTAAGTATTTAAATTACAAATACAATATGGTAAGTGAAACCTCTGTAAATGTGGATACAGGAGTCAAATGTCTGTTTGAAAATAATGGTGGCAAATCTATCTCTTGGGGTTTATGTGATAGAATTGGTGATGGTCAAGAAAGCAAATTATTTTCCTTTTAAATACCCCATGAGGATTCCATATGGTATTCTTATTTGCTCTCAACAGTGCTGCTGAAACATGAAGCAATCTTTTGTACTGTTTACCTCCTAAATTGATTTCTTTTCTGTTTTTTCATTAATTTTAAAAAAAATTTTCATTAATTTTTAAAGATTTCTTTTGTTTACCTAACAATTATTTATTTATTTATTTTTTTATTAATGTTATGATAGATTACAACCTTGTGAGATTTCAGTTGTACATTTTTGTTAGTCATGTTGTGGGTACACCATTTCCCCCTTTGTGCCCTCCCCCCACCCCCCCTTTTCCCTGGTAACCACCGATCAGATCTCCTTGTCAATATACTAACTTCCACCTATGAGTGGAGTCATATAGAGTTCGTCTTTCTCTGACTGGCTTATTTCACTTAACATAATACCCTCGAGGTCCATCCACATTGCTGTGAATGGGCCAATTTTGTCTTTTTTTATGGCTGAGTAGTATTCCATTGTGTATATATACCATATCTTCTTTATCCAATCATCAGTTTCTGGGCATGTAGGTTGGTTCCACGTCTTGGCTATTGTAAATAATGCTGCGATGAACATAGGGGTGCAAGGGACTCTTGGGATTTCTGATTTCAGGTTCTTAGGATAGATACCCAGTAATGGGATGGCTGGGTCATAGGGTATTTCTATTTTTAACTTTTTGAGAAATCTCCATACTGTTTTCCATAGTGGCTGTACCAGTTTGCATTCCCACCAACAGTGTATGAGGGTTCCTTTTTCTCCACAACCTCTCCAACATTTGTCGCTCTTGGTTTTGGATGTTTTTGCCAATCTAACGGGTGTAAGGTGATATCTTAGTGTAGTTTTGATTTGCATTTCCCTGATGATTAGTGATGATGAACATGTTTTCATGTGTCTATTGGCCATATTCATATCTTCTTTTGAGAAATGTCTGTTCATGTCCTCTGCCCATTTTTTGATCGGGTTGTTTGTTTTTTTGTTGTTAAGCCATCTGAGTTCTTTGTATATTATGGAGATTAACCCTTTGTCGGATAAGTGGCTTGTAAATATTTTTTGCCAATTAGTGAGCTGTTTTTTTGTTTCAATCCTGTTTTCCCTTGCCTTAAAGAAGCTCTTTAGTCTGATGAAGTCCCATTTGTTTATTCTTTCTGTTGTTTCCCTCAGCTATGGAGTTATAGTGTCCGAAAAGATTCTTTTGAAACTGATGTCAAGAGTGTACTGCCTATATTCTCTTCCAGAAGACTTATTGTTTCAGGCCTAATCTTTAGGTCTTTGATCCATTTTGAGTTTATTTTGGTGTGTGGTGAAAAAGAATGGTCAATTTTCAATCTTTTGCATGTGGCTGTCCATTTTTCCCAGCACCATTTGTTGAAGAGACTTTCTTTTCTCCATTGTAGGCCCTCTGCTCCTTTGTCGAAGATTAGCTGTCCATACATGTGTGGTTTTATCTCTGCGCTTTCAATTCTGTTCCATTGATCTGTGGACCTGTTTTTGTACCAGTACCATGCTGTTTTGATCACTGTAGCTTTGTAGTATGTTTTGAAATCGGGGATTGTGATTCCACCGGCTTTGTTTTTCTTGCTCAGGATTCCTTTAGCAATTCGCGGTCTTTTGTTGCCCCATATGAATTTTATGTTTACCTAACATTTTTATAGAAGCATGTGCAGAAGAGCCTCAAACACCTTGTTTGATGGTTGCTGTGGAATATATTAAGGGTTTGCATATAATAAATATTTATATTTACACCTTGGTGTTTTACTTTCAAGAAGAATTTGTGATTTTCTCTATAAAAGCTTTGACTTGTGTTTTTTTTGTCTTTTTAAATCCCTGGGTGTCTTTTTCTTCTTATCAAGCTTCTCTCTCTCTTTCTTTAATTATACTTTTTAAAGATTTGTTCCTGTATAGAGAAATGCAGTTAAATTTTACACATTGATCTTACGTTTACCAGGATTGCTGAATGCTTAATGATACAGGTATTTTGTCTGTAATGTCCTCTGACTTTTTGTCGTACAACGTCCATGTGATAACTGTGTTTCTTCCTTTCTAGTTCTTGGGCCTTTTATTCCCCTCTTGTCTTGCTACCCTTGCCCTCCCGTCTCTGGAACAGAGTGCATCAGTGGACTCCTGTGGTCTGCCAGTTGCCCAGTGTAGTCAGTTGTATCCTGACTTGCTTACTAGCTAGATTTGATTTTTATAGGAACTCACATTACTAAAAATGTAAGTCTTAAAAAGAGTTGTGAATAATTTTAGTCAGTTTATTCTGGTTTATGGATGTTCTTTGTGTATGTTTTATGCTATTTTCTCCCCCAGAGAGAATTATTTATATAAATAATTTTGTTTGGCTTCATCTCAATTTAAAATATTTTGGTGATAGAGTATGTGAAAGCTTCTTAAACAGTAGCACTGTACACGAATGTTTTTCTATAAGACTGTAAGATCAGAATCTCTTTGTGCTTTCCCTAAATATCAGATAATGTTCCTCACCTCTTCTCTCTCTGGAGGAAAAGGAGGGGGAAAAAAAGAGGAAGACATTCTATAGCTTCTGATAAGCTTTGGGTACCCAGTGACTTCAGTGTTGACATAGCTCTGCTGGACACAGACATTAGCCCTTGTCAGCTTTATGTTGAGTGTGGCAGCTCAGTGTCAGCAGGGACTCCGTTAAGATAGCCAAGCTTCTTGCCTCCAGTGTGTGTTCATACTGCAAAATCCACTCCCAAAACAGCATTGCCAGGATTAGCTGTCACCACTTTCATAGCTGATTGGTATCACCTTGCTCTTCTTTCTTGTTGTTGATTCATATACTAGTATTTCAGTGACTGAATTTGGGGCTTTTGTTAACCTCATTTACCTTTGTTGCAGGTGTTTGAAACTTTTGGCTTGTAGAATGAAGAAAGAAGTGAGGCTGATAGTTCAAATGCTGCTGGAATGAACAGTATCTCTGTGGACCCTTCTGGTTCTGCCATTGCTTTGTTACTGCTGAGCATTGTCAAGTTAAACACTATGTAAATGGTTGTTACAGATCCCTCTGCTGGTAGATTGTACTTTTAAGTGTGTGTGTGTGTGTGTGTGTGTTTTTAGTTACTTTGATGTTATTTAATGGGATGAATCTTTCCAACCTTGGCATTGCTTAGTATGATATTTTACTATTGTAATTTCTAGAGTACTATCTGTGCTTCTTTCTGTACTTTTCTTCCTCCACCAATTTCTTCCTCCCTCTTTCTTTCTTTCTCTCTTTCTTCTCTTTTTTCTCTTTTTTCTTTCTTTCTGTTTGAGGAGTCAAAACAGGCTTTCTAGAGGAGGTGCTGCCCGAGCTAAGAATGAAAGGACAAGAAGAATTTAGCTGGGAGTGAAAGGGGGAAAGGGCAGAGGAGACTGCCTACGTAGAGGTTAAGGGATAAATTAAAAATAGTATGGGGGTTTGGGTAACTAAAAGCTATTTGAGATGTCTCGAACTTATGCTGAAAGCAGTTTATTTGTTTCTTGAGTTGTGGATTATCTTGATGAGCCCATGGTATATGGAATGCGTTGTGACCTTTGGACTTTCCCAGTTTGATAGCCTGTTCATTTACTCTTGAACTTCCGTTCTGGGTTGTGCTAGCATAAAGATAGATGTTCTTATTTTTCCTGAATTCAGTAGCAGAGAGTAGCTGCTAGAATTCTAGTATAATTCCGTGTTCATTTTCTTGACTCTGACATCTATTTTAGAGAATAAGCTCCAAGTAAAGGGTGAGAAGGTTATTCAATTTAATCCATGTGTCTGAGTTCTGGTGTGCTTGTTTCTTGCATTGTCGTCTATCTCTTGCTGGTGTTTCGATCAGTCTGAGAACTTGGTTTTGGTTTAATATTTGAGAGTTTACAATGTGCATAGCTATATAGAAAATAAATCTTTGTCCAACTGAAAGAATACTAGACTAATAATCAGAAGAAGTAAATTACCTCAGAGGCTCTTTCTCTGTCTTAGTCTCTGAGGTTCAGACTCATTAAATTACATTACCAGGTTTTTTCTAAAATGATAGAAATTAGAACACTTTCTTTTGATATTAAAGATTCATGAGTCCAGCTTATAGTGATCTTATAGATTCTAAACTTCATCTGAATATATTCCGTGTACAATAAGTGCTTTATATGCGTCCCGTATCTCTTTCTTGAATATTGTTCTTAATTTAAAATTTGTACTGGGGTATAGTGCTGGTGAGTGAGTGCGTGTGCATAACTTTTGTGTTTTACTGATCTCTTGATTTATTTTTGGACAAGAACTCTATCCTTTACTTTTTGTGTGCTTTGTGTAGTACTAAAAGTATGAAAGATTCTTGTTGACTATTAATTATCTGAAAATGCTTTTCTTCAGATCAAACATGAATAAACATAGAGTATATATTTAACATTTTTTATTAGGATTGTGTTTTGTATTTTGGCCAGTTTGTGTTTAAGATAGAATTACTTGTGTTACCTGTTAAAGAACTAATTGTTACAGAATAACAAAAATTTACTGTATTATAGGGGGAAGATAGGACTTCCCAGAGATTTGATTTGCATTTACTATCCAGTAGCCATTTACTTTCAAAATAATTTCTCAAAATTTGTTTTTGTCAATCTTCCATCAAAAACTTTGGGCCATGGGGCCGGCTCTGTGGCCGCGTGGTTAAGTTCGCGTGCTCCGCTGCAGTGGCCCAGGGTTCGGATTCTGGGCGCAGACATGGCACCTCTCATCAGGCCACGTTGAGGCGGCGTCCCACATCCCACAACTAGAAGGACCTGCCACTAAGATATACAACTATGTACAGGGGGGGTTTGGGGAGATAAAGCAGAAAAAAAAAAAAACCAGATTGGCAACTGTTGTTAGCCCAGGTGCCAATCTTTAAAAAAAAAAAAAAGAAAAAAAAAAAAACAAAACTATGGGCCAGCCCTGTGGCCGAATGGTTAAGTTTGTGTGCTCCACTTCTGTGGCCCAGGATTTCGCTGGTTTGGATCCTGGGTGTGGACCCAGCACCGCTCATCAAGCCATGCTGAGGTGGCGTCCCACATGCTACAACTAGAAGGACCCACAACTAAAATATACAACTATGTACTGGGGGGTTTTGGGGAGAAGAAGAAAAAATGAAAAAAAAAAAAGTAAAACCTTAAAAAAATTTATTGAACACTTATTATACCAAACACTGTGCTGTGCCCCAGAGTAAAAAGATGACAGTTCCAAGACCTAGTACGTTTTATTGAAGACAGATAGAAAGAAATACATTGCAGATCAGTCTGGTAAATGCTCTTGTTAGGGACGTAGTACTGTGGTAGCACAGATCAGAACATCAAATAGCCTGAGGAAGCTGGAATCTTGACTCAAGTGACATTAGTAAGATTATTATAAGATCTTTTGCATTTTACAGTAATAAAGTATACTTTATGTATTTACATGTTGCATAAAGAAATTGCTCTTAATTTAACATAATAGCATACAATATTGGTATCTTTTCTAACTGATCATCTTCATAAATAGTGCATTGAGTTCTCTGTAATATATTGTTTGTAATGATGACCATTTTCGTGTATCCATAATATTCTTTTTCTCTAACTAAAAATAACTCTAGACTTTCTAGTCTAGAAGATTTTTTCTATTAGTCGTTATATTCCTGCTATTTGACCTAGAAATTGCCCTCCTTTTCCCCTTCCATGAGCATCCCAAACAACTAACCTAAAAACCATACTTATGATAGCACTAATCTTAATCTCACTACTAGTTATCAGCCTAGCCTGCGAATGAACCCAAAAAGGACTAGAATGAACTGAATATGATAATTAGTTTGGACTAAAACAGATGATTTCAAATCATTAAACTATGATTAACTTCATAATTATCAAATGTCATTAGTTCACATCAACGTTTTCCTAGCATTCACAGTATTTCTTGTGGTTTACTAATATACCGATCTCACCTAATATCCTCACTGTTAGGCCTGGAACGAATAACACTGTCACTATTCATTATAGCAACCGTAACAATCCTAAATACCCACTTCACACTAGCTAGCCTGGTACCCATCATCCTGCTAGTATTCATAGCCTGTGAAGCAGCAGTAGGACTATCCCTATTACTAATAGTTTCTAACACCTATAGAGTAGATTACGTCCAAAACCTTATACTCTTTCAATGCTAAAAATTATTATTCCAATCTCAGTATTAATACCACTTGACATGACTATCAAAAAAAGATGTAATCTGAATTAATGCTACAGCATACAGTCTACTGATCAGTCTTAGTCGAGTTTAGGGGATGAATACCTGTGGGTGGTCAGCAACCTCCTAATTTGGACACAGGAGTTAGGCTTCAGTGATAAAAGGCTTAGAAGAAGCCAGAAAAGAAGACTTCTGAGATGATGAAGAGGATTATGCCATATTGAAGACCTTTTTGGACAATTGATTTATGGTGGCCTTGGAATGTGCTTTCTCGGATGATGTCTCGTCATCATTGGTATATGGTCAGGATGTTAGTTAATAATCCTAAAGATGATAGTAATGCAGAATTAAAATGGAATCACATTACTAGTCCTGATGTTATTAGGGGGGCTGATAGAGCTCCTGTAAGTGGTCAGGGGCTAGTAAGTTCTGTCATAGTTCTGTCATTTTATTATCTATTTATTTATTTATTTATTTGTGAGGAAGATTGGCCCTGAGCTAACATCTGTTGCCAGTCTTCCTCTTTTTGCTTGAGGAAGATTGTTGCTGAGCTAATATCTATGGCAGTCTTCCTCTACTTTGTATGTGGGTCGCTGCCATAGCATGGCTTGATGAAGGGCGTGTAGGTCTGTGCCTGGGATCCCAACCCACGAACGCTGGGACACCGAAGTGGAGTGCGCAGACTCAATTACCATGCCATCAGGCCAGCCCCATCTGTCGTTTTGGAAATCAAGATAAACTGGATCAAAGCCTTGTCTTATTTCGAGAAATGGATGATAGTTTATTTGTTGAAAGTTCTGCCTCAGAACAGCTTCTACTATTTATCTAAAATATATGAAGGGTTGTTGTGATCTTTTGGTGTTTTTGCAGATGTATTATTTTTCTAATAAAAGTCATAGTTCCTGTCAGAGATTTAAGAATTGTCATTACTGTTGTTCACAATATCCTACCATTTCATTGAGTTACATCTTGGTGTAATAATAGCACAATCTTTGGAGTAAATTTTAAGCTGTTGCTTTGCAGTCTTTCCAGATCAAACTGAGTATTAGAGTGAAAAGAAGTAGACTAGTGAGTGTCAGTATGAAATTTGGAATGCGATAAGTGTGAGATCGTTTTGGAGAGTGTCATGAGCAGAATTCCCAAATAGAAGTTCTCCTAATATCTTACATCTGAAATCTTCCCACTAAACTCAATATATCTGTTCTTGGTTAGTCATTGTGCATGTCTACGAGATGTGCAGATATGCTAATTTTCTTTTCTATATGAAGATGCTGGAGAAAGAGTAGCCTGGCTTCTAGCCTGCTGCTTCTTTCTTTTCCCAAGGGAGTTGGCAGGACTTTTTATAAAGTGAAGCTGGCTTGCATGTAGCCTCAAGTAGGAATGTTGATTCCTATTTCAGTGGAGAAAATCGCTGTGTAGCCTTCTAGGTTACCAGCTGGAGCATCATGTTAATTCTATACCATAGTAAAATGGAAGACAGCAGAGCTGAAGAAATGGACACATTAGTAGTTGTATTTTCTTTCTTCCCCAAGATAGTAATTGCTGTACTGGGTTTAATCATATGTGCTAAAGTGTATGTGATACTGTGAGCTGTAGTCAGCATCTGTTCCTCCTGACTTGAATGAATTGGTGATGAATGTCCAAAAAAGGAGAAACAGTTGTACCTAGAAATCAGTTTCATTGTTGAATTGAACTTCTGGTATTTCCTTTTGGGATAAATTCACTCAGGATTTATCTGGATTTTTTGACTTCCAAAAGTAGAGAAAGAAACTAGGGTTGATTCTAGGCTTCAGAGAATTAGCATTTTGACACATCTTTTTGTTTTTTATTTATTTTTATTTTTTTAGTATTTTTTTTTTTTTGAGGAAGATTAGCCCTGAGCTAACTGCTGCCAATCCTCCTCTTTTTGCTGAGGAAGACTGGCCCTGAGCTAACATCCATCCCCATCTACCTCCACTTTATATGTGGGACGCCTGCCACAGCATGGCTTGCCCAGTGGTGCCGTGTCTGCACCAGGGATCCGAACCGGCGAACCCCAGGCCATTGAAGCGGAACATGCTAACTTAACTGCTACACCACCAGGCTGGCCCTGACACATCTTTTTATTGAGGGTTTTGAACTCCCAACAACTGTTAAGAATTTTTATAATGTGATGCTGGCAGTTCAATGCATTTTAAAAATCCTATTCATGAACTAAAATACCTGATAATTCTATTGTAAATTTATTCTTAGTAAGAAAAAGCAATACATTTCAAGAGTTTGAAGACTACCAGAATTGTAAGTTTGCTACTTGGTAAGCATAATACCAAAACCAGAAATTATAAAAGAAAAGGTTGATATCTTTACATTAAAAAAATGGTCGATTTAAAAGTCGCCATAAACTATCTTTTTTTTTTGTATTTCATTTATTTTATTTTATTTTACTTTTTATTGAGTTAATGATAGGTTAGAATCTTGTGAAATTTTGGTTGTACCTTAATGTTTCTCACTCGTGTTGTAGGTGCACCACTTCACCCTTTGTGCCCACCCTCCACCCCACCTTTCCCCTGGTGTCCACTAATCTGTTCTTAGTCCACATTTTTAAATTCCTCATATGAGTGGAGTCATACACAGATTGTCCTTCTCTAGCTGGCTTATTTCACTTAACATAATTCCCTCAAGGTCTATCCATGTTATTGCAAATGGAATGATTTTGTTCTGTTTTGCAGCTGAGTAGTATTCCATTGTATATATATACCACATCTTCTTTATCCATTCATCTGTTGATGGGCACTTAGGTTGCTTCCACATCTTGGCTATTGTAAATAATGCTGCAATGAACATTGGGGTACATAGGACTTTTGGGATTGCTGACTTCAAGCTCTTTGGATAAATACCCAGTAGTGGGATGGCTGGATCATATGGTAGTTCGATTTTTAACTTTTTGAGGAATCTCCATACTGTTTTCCATAGTGGCTGCACCAGTTTGCATTCCCACCAGCAGTGTATGAGGGTTCCTTTTTCTCCACAACCTCCACAACATTTGTTACTATTAGTTCTAGATATTTATGTTATTCTAATGGGTGTAAGGTGATATCTTAGTGTAGTTTTGATTTGCATTTCCCTGATAATCAGCGATGATAAGCATCTTTTCATGTGCCTATTGGCCATCAGTATATCTTCTTTGGAGAAATGTCTGTTCATGTCTCCAGCCGAGTTTTTGATTGGGTTCTTTGATTTTTTGTTGTTGAGTTGTGAGAGTTCTTTATATATTATGGATATTAAGCCTTTGTCAGATATATGACTTGCAAATATTTTTTCCCAGTTAGTGGGTTGTTTTTTTCTTTCAATCCTGTTTTCATTTGCCTTGAAGAAGCTCTTTAATCTGATGAAGTCCCATTTGTTTATTCTTTCTATTGTTTCCCTTCTCTGAGAAGGCATGGTGTCTGAAAAGATCCTTTTAATACTGATGTCAAAGAGTGTACTGCCTACGTTTTCTTCCAGAAGCCTTATGGTTTCAGGTCTCACCTTTAGGTCTTTGATCCATTTTGAGTTTATTTTGGTGAACGGTGAAAAAGAATGGTCAATTTTCATTCTTTTACATGTGGCTTTTCAGTTTTCCCAGCACCATTTGTTGAAAAGATTTTCTTTTCTCCATTGTATGCCCTCAGCTCCTTTGTTGAAAATAAGCTGCCCATAGATGTGTGGTTTTATTTCTGACCTTTGAATTCTGTTCCATTGATCTGTGCACCTGTTTTTGTGCCAGTACCATGCTGTTTTGATTACTGTAGCTTTGTAGTATGTTTTGAAGTCAGGGATTGTGATGCCTCCCGTTTTGTTCTTTTTTCTCAGGATTGCTTTAGCAATTCGGGGTCTTTTGTTGCCCCATATGAATTTTAGGATTCTTTGTTCTAATTCTGTAAAGAATGTCATTGGGATTCTGATTGGGATGGCGTTGAATCTGTAGATTGCTTTAGGTAGAATGGACATTTTAACTATGTTTATTCTTCCAATCCATGTACATGGAATGTCTTTCCATCTCCTCATGTCGTCATCCAATTCTCTCAGAAAGGCCTTGTAATTTTCATTATATAGGTCCTTCACTTCCTTAGTTAAATTTACCCCAAGGTATTTTATTCTTTTTGTTGCGATTGTGAATGGTATTGTGTTCTTGAGTTCTTTTTCTGTTAGTTCGTTATTGGAGTATAGAAATACTACTGATTTATGCAAATTGATTTTGTACCCTGCAACTTTGCTGTAATTGTTGATTACTTCTAAGAGTTTTCCAATGGATTCTTTGGGGTTCTCTATATGTAAGATTATGTTATCTGCAAACAGCGAGAGTTTCACTTCTTCCCTCCCTATTTGGATTCCTTTTATTCCTTTTTCTTGCCTGATTGTTCTGGCCAGGACCTCCAGTACTATGTTGAATAAGAGTGGTGATAGAGGGCATCCTTGTCTCGTTCCTGTTTTCAGGGGGATGGGGTTCAGTTTTTGCCCATTGAGTATGATGTTGACTATGGGTTTGTCATATATGGCCTGTATTATGTTGAGGTAGTTTCCTTCTATGCCCATTCAGAGTTTTTATCATAAATTGCTGTTGGATCTTGTCAAATGCCTTCTCTGCATCTATTGAGATGATCATGTGGTTTTTACTCCTGTTTGTTGATGTGGTGTATCACGTTGATTGATTTGCAGATGTTGAACCATCCCTGTGTCCCTGGTATGAATCCCACCTGATCATGATGTAGGATCCTTTTGATGAATTGCTGAATTCGGGTTGCCAAAATTTTGTTTAGAATTTTTGCATCTATGTTCATCAGTGATATTGGCCTGTAGTTCTCTTTTTTCGTGGTGTCCTTGTCAGGTTTTGGTATCAGCATGATGTTGGCCTCATAGAATGTGTTAGGAAGTGTTCTATCTTCCCTAATTTTTTGGAATATCTTGAAAAGTATAGGTATTAAATCCTCTCTGAAAGTTTGGTAGAATTCCCCAGGAAAGCCATCTGGTCCTGGGGTTTTATTCTTTGGGATATTTTCGATTGCTGTTTCAATGTCTTTCCTTGTGATTGGTCTGTTCAAATTGTCTGCCTCTTCTTGAGTGAGCTTTGGGAGTTTGTAGGAGTCCAAGAGTTTATCCATTTCCTCTAGGTTATCCATTCTATTGGCATATAGTTTTTCATAGTATTCTCTTATAATCCTTTTTATTTCTGCAGGGTCTGTTGTTATTTCTCCTCTTTCATTTCTGATTTTGTTTATTTGAGCTTTCTCCCCTTTTTTCTTTCTAAGTCTGGCTAGGGGTTTGTCAGTTTTATTTATCTTGTTAAAAAACCAGCACTTTGTCTCATTGATCCTTTCTACTGCCTTTTTCATTTCAATAGTATTTATTTCTGCTCTGATTTTTATTATTTCTCTCCTTCTGCTGACTTTGGGCTTTATTTGTTCTTTTTTCTCTAGTTCAGTTAGGTGTAGTTTAAGATTGCTTATTTGGGATTTTTCTTGTTTGTTAAGATGTACGTGTATTGTGATGAATTTTCCTCTGAATACAACTTTTGCTGTATCCCATAGGAGTTGGTATGGCCTGCTATCATTTTCATTTGTTTCCAGGTATTTTTTGATTTCTTCTTTAATTTCGTCAATGATCCATTGCTTGTTCAGTAGTGTGTTGTTTAGTCTCCACATCTTTGTGCCTTTCTCAGCTTTTTTCTTATAATTAATTTCTAGCCTTATAGCATTATGATCGGAGAAGATGCTTGTTATTGTTTCCATTTTTTTAAATTTGTAGAGGCTTGCCTTGTTTCCCAACATATGGTCTATCGTAGAGAATGTTCCATGTGCACTTGAGAAGAATGTGTATTCAGCTGTTTTAGGGTGAAGTGATCTATATATGTCTATTAAGTCCAATTGTTTTAGTTTTTCATTTAGCTCCACTGTTTCCGTGTTGATTTTCTGTCTGGATGATCTGTCCATTGATGTGAGTGGGGTGTTGAGGTCCCCTACTATTATTGTGTTGTTTTTAACATCTTCCTTTAGGTCTGTTAATAGTTGCTTTATGAACCTTGGTTCTCCTGTGTTGGGTGCATAGATATTTATAAGCATTATTTCTTCTTGATGAAGTGTCCCTTTGATCATTATATATTGTCCCTCTGTGTCTCTCTTTACCTGTCTTATTTTGAAATCCACTTTGTCTGATATAAGAATTACAACACCTGCCTTTTTTTCCTTGCTATTTGCTTGAAGTATTGTCCTCCACCCCTTGACCCTGAGCCTGTGTTTGTCCTTGGGGCTGAGGTGTGTTTCCTGGAGGCAACAAATTGTTGGATCTTGTTCTTAAATCCATTTTGCCACTCTTTCTTTTTTTTTTTTTTAAAAGATTTTATTTTTTCCTTTTTCTCCCCAAAGCCCCCCGGTACATAGTTGTGTATTCTTCGTTGTGGGTTCTTCCAGTTGTGGCATGTGGGACGCCACCTCAACGTGATCTGATGAGCAGTGCCATGTCCGTGCCCAGGATTCGAACCAATGAAACACTGGGCCGCCTGCAGCGGAGCGCGCGAACCCAACCACTTGGCCACGGGGCCAGCCCCTGCCACTCTGTCTTTTTATTGGAGAGTTCAATCTGTTTACATTGACAGTGATTATTGATGCATGTGGACTTAATGCTGTCAATCTGTCGCTCATTATCTTGTTTTCCTGTGTTTGTCTTCCTGTGTGCTTTAGCCTACCCATTGACTACTGCAATTTCTTATGCTGGGTTTCTTAGATTTTTCCTTATTTAGGATTTGTGACTGTGTTCTGTATTTTATTTTAGTATTTTCTGTATTTTATTTTATTTTATTCTCTGGTGGTCTCCTACTTACTTGGGCAATACTGATTTAGACCCTTTGCTCTTCCCCTCCTAAATAATTATTTTCATTTCTTATTCCAACTCGTGTTATGAATTTGTAGTTAGAGTGATAAGATCGTCCTTGCTTTGGTAGTTTCCTTACCTTTACCCTAATGGTATAGTTGAATATTTGCTATCCTGTTCTGGCTCTATCCATCGGTCTCCCTAGTCTGTGGATTGTGACTCCTTTCTCCCTTTTTTCTTTTTTCAGGTGTGAGAGCCTTCTAGAGGATTTCTTGTAGTGGAGGGCTTTTAGTTACAAATTCCCTTAACTTTTGTTTGTCTGGAAAAGATTTAATTTCTCCCTCACATCTGAAGGAAATTCTTGCTGGATAGAGTATTCTTGGCTGAAGATTTTTATCCTTTAAAGTTTTGAATATGTCACTCCATTCTCTCCTAGCTTGTAAGGTTTCTGTAGAGAAATCCGCTGAAAGTCTGATAGGGGCTCCTTTATAGGTTATTCTCCTCTTTTTTCTTACTTTCCTGAGTATTCTTTCTTTATCTTTCCTTCTTGCCAATTGTACTCCTATGCGCCTTGCGGTAGGTTTTTTTACATTGAGAAATCTAGGAGATCTGAAAGCTTCCTCTACACACATTTCTCCCTCAATCCCTAGATTTGGGAAGTTCTCTTCAATAATTTCATTAAGCACACTTTCTGCTCCATTTTCCTTTTCCACGTTCTCGGGAATTCCTATGATCCTTAAGTTCTTACTCCTCATTGAATCAACTATCTCTCGGAGATTTTCCTCATTGTTTTTAATTCTTAGTTCTCTTTCTTCCTCTGTCTGGAGCCATTCAGCCTGTCTATCCTCAATTATGTTAATTTGCTCTTCTATGGTTTCTACACGGGCATTCAGGGAATCCGTATTCTGTTGTATCTGGTTCATTGTGTTTTTCTTCTCTAGTAATTCTGTTTGATTCTTCTTTATGATTTCAATCTGTTTGTGAAGTAACTCCAGAACTTATTGGCTTGTTTGTCTATCTCTCTACCTCATTGAATTTTTTGATTATAGCTGCTCTGAACTCATTATCACTTAGTTTACCTATTTCCAAGTCCTCAGGACTTAATTCTATGTTTTTATTGTTTTCGGTCTGGTCTGGAGCTTTTATAGATTGCTGGATGATAGAGGAGCGGTTTTTGCGCATGATGGTAGAATTTGGTTGCAGTTACAGCCTGTCGCCACTAGATGGGGGTCGAGAGCCGTGTGTTCTGAGCTCTCCACCTTCGGGCATGATGGCAGCACCCAGTGCGCTTTGCCGGGAGGGAGGGGCTTCTATTTCTGAGCGCCCATCTGGATTCAGATCAGTTCTGTTCTCTGGTCTCCCGAGGCCCTGGGTTTATGGGGTCCCCATGCATGGAAGCTTTCCCCCGTCAGTGGGTTTCCACTGAACCAGCGGCAGGAGTGCTGGATGATCCCTCGGTGGCGTGGCCCCTCTCCCGCTCCTTCCTGGACCCGCGCAGCAGTGATCACAGACTCTAGGGGAGGGAGCGATGTTCTCTCCTACTGGTTCCAGCACCTCCGAGGCCGTCAGCAAGTTTTCTGATTTCAGCCTTCTTGGTATTGTAGGTCTCTAACTTGTTGGCATTAGATTTATTCTATGAAATTCAGTTTTTCCAATCCTTTATTGTATTTTGGAGGGGAGAGAATCCCGGGTCAGCTCACCCCGCCATTTTGCTCTGCCTCGCCATAAAGTATCTTAAGAGAAATATGACAGACTTGGAAATATGTTTGTAACATACACAGCAGGCAAGAGGTTATTTTGCTGATAGAAAAAGCTCTTAAAATGGATTGGGAAAAAGCCTAAATGTCACAGTAACAAAATGGGCAGAGAATGAGAACAGATGAGTCACAAAGGAAGGAATACAAAGTGCCAGTAGATATGTGAATAGATATTCAGCCTCACTTGTAATCAGAGAAATGCCAGAAAAAGAAAGAAAGAAAGAAAGAAAAAATATCCAAAGTTGTCAAAGGTATTGGCAACTCCCAGATATTTTTTGGTGGAACTTTAAATCTGTACAGACCCTTTAAGAGATAATTTGTTGTAGGTATTAAAATTGTAACTGTATACCCTCCAATCTAGCAATTCCACCTTAGAGAATTTCCTCCCAGAAAAATGTGGATATATGTGCAAAGATGTACATGTGAAGGTGCCTGTTATAATAGTGAAAAATAACCAACCTAAAAGTTTAGCAGTAGTTATCAAATAAATTATTCAGTATCCATATAGGGGAATTCTATGGCAGATGTCTTTCCCCCCGATTTTTTTATTGTTGTAAAATACATCTTACATTTACCATTTTAACCATTTTCCAAGTGTATAGTTCAGTGACATAAAGTACATTCATATTGTTGTGCAATCATCACCACCATCCATCTCCAGAACTCTTTTCATCCTATAAAACTGAATCTTTATACCCATTAGACAGTGATTCCCCCATCTTTCCGCCCTTCCTAGTCCCTGGCAACCACTGTTCTACTTTCTATTTGTATAAATTAGACTGTTCTACATAGCTTATTTATGTAGAATCATGTAACATTTGTCTTTGGTGACAGGCTTATTTCATTTAGCGTAATATCCTCAAGGTTTGTCCATGTTGTTGCTTGTGTCAGAATTTCATTCCTTTTTAAGGCTGAAATATATTGGTAGGCAGTGTTTAAAAATTTAGTTTTTGAATGAGTAGTACATCCACTTAGTTTAAATTCAAGAGGTAGGTTAGGAGGAAGGAAGATAGGAAGTGATTGCTAATGGGTATGGAATTTCTCTTAGGGGTGATGAAAGTGTTCTGGAATTAGTAGTGATTGATATATAACTTTTAATATGCTCAGAACCATTGAATCGTACACTTTAAACAGGTGATCTTTATGGCATGGGAATTATATCTCAATAAAGCTGTTATTAAAAAACATTCCAATGTCAGTTATACCTCGGTTAAAAAAAATTTCAAGAAGAATAGAATAAATATATAATGTCTTCTTACAAGTTGCTTTTCAACCATTCCAGTTTTTTCTTTTTTTTTTTACAAAAATAACCATTATTTCTTGTTTAACTTTCCAAAAATATTTTTATTTCTTATACATATTTTACTTTTTCTTTATAGTAAATAGTAAGTATTTATTGTTCTGTTCCTTTTAACAAAAATGGTAGCAAATTGAACACAGTATTCTGTACCCAAGCGGGCATCTCTGAAGTCTTTTTGTCTTATTTTTAGGTAAAAATGTCTTTTTTTTTCTATTACGAAAGGGTTATTGAATTACTGCAGGAGATTTCGACAGTATAAAAAATATGAAGAAAAATATAAAAGCAACCCATACCCAGAGATAGCCTTTGGTAATTGTTAAATCCTTTTAGACTTTGCATATATATACTTTTTCTTTTGGTGAAGAAGATTCACCCTGAGCTAACATCGATTGCCAATCCTCCTGTTTTTTTGCTCGAGGAAGATTAGCCCTGAGCTAACATCTGTGCCAGTCTTCCTCTGTTTTTTGTATGTGGGATGCTGCCACAGCATGGCTGATGAGTGGAGCATATCTGTGCCTGGGATCCGAACCTGTTATCCCCGGCTGTCAAAGCAGAACCCACAGAACTTGAACCACTTGGCCATGGGGCTGGCCCCTATATACTTTTTTTTTTGGCGAGGGAAGTTGTCATTGAGCTAACATCTGTGTCAGTCTTCCTGTTTTTTGTATATGGGACACTGCCACATCATGGCTTGATGAGTGCTGTGTAGGTCCGCACCTGGAATCCGAACCTGTGAACCCTGGGCCACCAAAGTGGAGCGCGCAAACTTAACCACTAACCCACTGGGCTGGTCTCATGAATATAGTCTTTTAAAAATCAGAATTTAGGTCATCCTGTACTGCTATTATAACTCTGGTGTTTTTTACATTTAAAATAATACATTGTGACCATGGTTTTCGTCAGTAAATATAAATGTACGTTGTTATATTTTATTGAGGCATAGTAATAAATTGTGTGGACATTTCTCAGTTACTTAACTCATCACCTGTTAATATCCATTTAGGTTGTTTCTAATTTTGTTACTAAGCAATAATGAGTACCTTTGTATATAGATCTTTGTACACTTGCCAAATCATTTCTTTGAGATATTTACTATGTGTTATTTTCCATTCTGCCAAAATGTTTAAACAATGTATCTTTTAAAATATACATCACAAAGGTTTCCATGATATTATTAACTTTGTGAAAAGATGGTGCAGATGTTTGTATCCTCATTTTAAATATGAGGAATCTGAAACCCAGAAAGATGGCAGTGTCCCCCAAATTACATAGCTAGTTAGTGTGAGAGTTGGAACTAAAGCTCTCATCTTCTGATTGTGAGTTGGTGTTCTTTCCACTGTGGCACACTGCCAGGCCTTGAATACCTTGATTACAAAGAGTGATCTTTTATTATTGCTTCTTCGTTTCTAAAAATATGATTCTTGATGTAATATCCTTTTAGATTCTTTGAATAATGTACTGGAATGTATCCATTCAGATTAAAGGTTCATATACTTTCAATAGGGGTACAGGCTAAAGATATATCCTCTGACACATTTTAGTAGTTTATCTGCATTAACATCTTCATTTAATTACTCGCCTATATTTTTATCTTCCCCTGTATAAAAAACTCACATAGTCTCAGTTTTTTTTTTTAAAGCTTCAAGTTATGTTATTACCTTTGGGTAGTACTAGTTTCATTGAGCTAGGAGAATTGCTTTGATTTGAATGACAGCTCCATCACTTACTGTATGATCTTGGGCAAATTCCTTAAATCTCTGTAAGCCTAGTGTCATCATCAATAAAATTGAAATAATAGTACATGTGTCATAGTGAGGATTAAATGAATTAACACATAAAAGGTGCTTCGCACGATCTGGCTGGTAGAAACTACTTGTTAAATGATAGTATTTATTATTTAATGTGTGAATTTAATTGTAAAATACTTAAGTCATTTGTGTTTTGATATCCTTTGTGATATCCTCTGGTGAGATTTTTTTGTTTGTGTTCATATTCCTGTAGATTTCCCATCTTTCTTTTCCCTTCACCTTCAGTTCTGTGTTGTACCTTCTATTAATTTTGAACAGAGTCTTTATTTTGTCATGGCTTATGCAAAGTGAGGAGCTGCCATACTTATCTTGTTTCCTGTTGGGAATAAACACAAGTTAAATTACTGACTTTTTACAGATTATCTCAATCATTTTTTAAGACAATGTGAAAAAGAATGATGTGAATCCTGATATGCTAAATGCAGGGTTCTTGAGAGTCCTGGTAGCTACTTTCTGACTCCCCTCAATCTGCTTGTTTTTGCTACTGGAGGAGAAAAGCTGATTTGGAGTTTTCTTTTTTGTCTTTGTTCTAGCACATGCAGATGACAATCCAGGCTCTCCAGGATGAATTGCGAATCCAGAGGGACCTGAACCAGCTGTTTCAGCAAGATAGTAGCAGTAGGGCTGGTGAACCTTGTGTGGCAGAGCTGACGGAGGAGAACTTTCAGAGGCTGCATGCTGAGCATGAGCGCCAGGCCAAAGAGCTATTCCTTCTTCGAAAGACTCTGGAGGAAATGGAGCTACGTATTGAGACCCAGAAGCAAACCCTAAATGCTCGGGATGAATCCATCAAGAAGCTTCTGGAGATGTTGCAGAGCAAAGGACTTTCTGCTAAGGCTACCGAGGAAGACCATGAGAGAACAAGACGACTGGCAGAGGCGGAGATGCACGTCCACCACCTGGAAAGCCTTTTGGAGCAGAAGGAAAAAGAGAACAACATGTTGAGAGAGGTCAGTGACCACTTTTTCAGTTGTTATGACTTAGTGATTGTCGTTCTTTTCCCTGCTTAATCAGCATCTTGGCCTAGACAAATTTATATGCTCTACTGAACTAGTGGAAGGGAATTTCTTCTTTGATATTTGAGTGCTTCACTGATTTCTATTCTGATTGGCTCTCTTGTGTGAGATGATATTGACTAGTATATATACTGGCTTGATAACTTTCTTGGTCTTTTTTTTTTTCCCCTCCTGGTTTCTGCAGACTCATTTTCTTGCTAAAGGGGCACAAAATTTCCTTGGTTACTCATCTCTTGATTTCTTCTTACTGACACATGTAACAAAACCGAATCAAAGTAGCTAACTATTGCTCAATTTTTAAAATATTAGTAAGAGAAAGTAAGCAGTTACCTCAGTTGAGGTGTGCTTGTAAAGTTCTTGGCAGCAATAATGGATGTTTTCCCTGTGGTTTCCATGGAAACTGTTGCCTTGCTGTAAAAGGTATGTGATAAAAATCATTTGCTCTCATGGAGGCACAATGAGAAAGAATGATATAGAGACGCGCTGTCACTTATTTTTTAGAGAGGAAACTCAGACTTTAGCTGACAACTGTGACTATTGGTAATTTTTCACTTTTCTAAGTAATGCTTCATTTTAAGAAAACATAAATGAAGACTTCATCTTACATTGAATTAAAAAAATAAACAGCTGTAATTCTTTATATGTGGTCAGAGACTTCAGACAACTTTCACATTTGGATAGGGAAAAAAACAATCTCAGAACTGTGTTGGTGCCAGTCTGAGTAATTCCTTTTTAAATGAAATGTGAAGAAGGAGGTTAAACAAATGGAATGTTCCCAAAGCAGCAAAACAGCAACTTAAGAATACTTAAATTCGTAATTTGTTCCATAATTTCTCCTCTTGTAAAAAATCTGAACTATTTATTTACAGTGAGGACATTTTTATTTTTGAAGAGAAATCCAGTGTTTTTTAAAAACATGATTTTATTACACAGTAAATCCATTGTAGTTTATTTTAGTAAAATTAGAAAATAGATTAGCAAAAACTTAAAATCCAAGGTATCATTGTCTAGTGAAGATTGTTAATTTTTGTTATATATGTGTTTCCAGTGATTTTTATTATGTGTACATTCTTTCATTATTTCTATATTTGTTTCCCTTAAAAAGATATAATACTGTGTTGTCTAATATAACTTTCTGTGTTGAGGAAATATTCTGTGTTTGCTCTGTCCAATATGGTAGCCACTATCCATTAGCCACATGTGACTTTTGAGCAATTGAAATGTGCCTAGTGACTGAGGAACTGAATTTTAAATTTCATTTAAATATAACTAATTTAAAATTAAATTTAATTAAATTAACTAAATATCTACATGCAGCTAGTGGCTACTGTATTAGATAGTACAACTATGAATAATATAATGTTACCTACTTTTCTTAATAATTGTCTTGGCCATTAGACAAAGATAAATTTCTTTGTCAGTATATGTAGAGTTTTGTAATTTCAAATGAATTTATAATGTTCCATTGCATTTATTTGAATATCTCTTACTGTTGAAAATTTAGACTAGTATTTTTCAGTATTATAAAACTGTCCTGCATTGAATATCCTTAATCGTATATTTCTGTATATTAATTTTTTTCTTTAGGATACAATCCTAGAAATGAATTTGCTCAGTTAGAGGGTGTGTACATTTTAGAAACTTAGAATAATTTTGTCTTCCAGAGTGATTGGACCAGTTTATCCTGCCAGTAGCATATATTGTATTCTTATGAATAATCTGCAGCTAAGGACGTGTTATGCTCTTCAAATTACCAGGCTGTACTGTTTTAGGGAATTTTCTATAAACTCTCTTATAGGCACATTTGGATTTCCTTCAGTTTACTTTAAAGACTTTATATTTTAATGAGATAACCCAGAGCCTAGCCATAGAACATTGTAAGAGAAGCTGTTGTAATCTCAAACAGCATGCCACATGGAAACTATACCAGCAGCATGATGAGCTTTCATTCTTATGTTTTTACTGATTCTGTTCTGAATATTTCAACCTGTGCCCATTTATTTTTGAGTTTTGGAGTTAATAAATGGTGAATAGTTAAGGATTTTGAAAAGTCACAGTGTTATTCTGGCAGAGAACAGAAATATGGTGAGTTTGAAAAAATGGTAGAAAAAAATACGAATTTAAGAGTGATTTTCAAATAACAAGCTCTACGAATATCAAGTCCCATTTAGGTATATAAAGAGGAAAGAAATATAGGCTTTGTCAATATGCCAACGTACACTTCCAGTTGCCATTAGTAAGATAGCATCATCTTCTAGAAAACACAGTCATACGAATTAAAATTATTTAAAAGAAAGTGGCTTAAGAAAAAAAAAAAACGAGGCTGGTCCTGTGGCCGAGTAGTTAAGTTCGTGCACTCCGCTTCGGCGGCCCAGGGTTTTGCCGGTTCGGATCCTGGGCACAGACATGGCACTGCTGGTCAGGCCATGCTGAGGCGGCATCCCACATGCCACAGCTAGAAGGACCCACAACTAAAAATACAGCTGTGTACTGGGGGGCTTTGGGGAGAAAAAGGAAAAATAAAATCTTTAAAAAAAGAAAAGCGATGGGAATGATTGCTTCAGTAGCATATGTTTGGATTGCTTGTTTTCCTTTCTGTTTCTTCTTCTTACCTTCAAGAGTTAGCTCAAATTTCAGTTCTTCTGTGAAGACTTCCTTGCGCAGTTCTATACGTATATGTAGGTGAACCAGTAATATTATAGTACACCAACATGGCTGTTTTCTTCATCGTTCACTTAATTTTTTGCATCGAGGATATATGCTTTTTTTTTTTAATTGAGGTTATGATAGTTTACAACATTGTAAAATTTCAGTTGTACGTTATTATTTGTCAGTCATCTTATAGGTGTGCCCCTTCATCCTTTGTGCTCACCCCATACCCCTTCCCCCTGGTAACCACTAATCTGTTCTCTTTGTCCATGTGTTTATTTTCCACATAGGAGTGTAATCATACAGAGTTTGTCTTTCTCTATCTGGCTTATTTCACTTAACATAGTACCCTCGAGGTCCATCTGTGTTGTTGTAAATGGGACGATTTTGTAATTTTTTATGGCTGAGTAGTATTTCATTGTATATGTACACCACATCTTCTTTATCCAGTCATCAGTGGTGGGCACTTGGGTTGCTTCCACATCCTGGCTATTGTTAATAATGCTGCAGTGAACACAGGGGTGCATAAATTTCTTTGAATTGCTGATTTCAAGTTCTTTGGATAGATACCCAGTAGTGGGATAACTGGGTCATAGGGTATTTCTATTTTTAATTTTTTTTTTTTTAAAGATTTTCTTTTTCCTTTTTCTCCCCAAAGCCCCCCAGTACACAGTTGTATATTCTTCGTTGTGGGTCCTTCCAGTTGTGGCATGCGGGACGCTGCCTCAGCGTGGCCTGATGAGCAGTGCCATGTCCGCGCCCAGGATCCGAACCAATGAAACACTGGGCCGCCTGCAGCGGAGCGCGCGAACTCAACCACTCGGCCACGGGGCCAGCCCCCTCTATTTTTAATTTTTTGAGGAGTCTCCATACTGTTTTCCATAGTGGCTGCACTAGTTTGCACTCCCACCAGCAGTGTATGAGGGTTCCCTTTTCTCCACATCCTCTCCCACATTTGTTACTTTTTTTCTTGGCAATTATAGCCATTCTAATGGGTGTAAGGTGATATCTTAGTGTAGTTTTGATATGCATTTCCCTGATGATCAGTGATGATGAGCATGTTTTCATGTGCCTCTTGGCCAAGGGATATATGCTTTTTTATCTTTATATTGGCAGTATCTAACAAATATATAGTGGCTACTCAAGAATTGTTAGTTGAATAAGTTGAAATGTAGGTAAAGAAATTTAAACCTGTAGCTTACAGAAAGAAGGATAGCCTTTCCAGTTCTTTTTTTTCCAATGTGACCACTGGATACTAAAACCTGATAAGATTAGAAAACAAACGGAACCCCCAAACCAGTTTTGCTTATAAGTTTAGATAGAGAAATTATAAATAAAATATTAGCAGATAGAATCAGCATTATGATAAAAGGATAATACTCTGATCAAAAGGAGTTTATTCCATGAATACCAGAATGGCTCAATATATCATACACAATTATAATTTTTAATAGATAAAAGAAAAAGAGAACCTTGTGGTATTTGATAGCTGTCTCAAAGACATTAGATAAAATGTTACAGACATTTCGATTGAAAACTAACCCAAGTGAACTAAAAATAAGAATTGAATGATACTTTCATAGCATGATTTAGTTAAATAATAACACAATGTATATTATAAACATATTTCAAACTAATAGCCAGCATCATGCTTACTGTGACATACTAGACACACCCATTGAAGTTATGAAGAGGTCAAAGATGGTTGTGGTCATCAGTGTTTAGCATTGTTCTGGAAGAGTTAGGCAGTGCAATTAGGTGAGAAAATGGAGCAAATAATACCAGTAAAGGTAGTAGAAAGGACAGGGCTAATTTTTCTTTACAGTGTAGATGGGAACATTAATATAAAGATGTCACTTTCCCCAAATCTATAAATTTAGTGTAATCCCAATGGGAATATTCTTGAAGCATGCCCAAGTAATGTTGGAGTTTATTTGCAAGAACAGTGCAGAAGCGCTTGCTGAGGCAGGTCATGGTATGTGTGCTTTAAACCCAGTGATATTAAAATGCGTGCTTCTGGCCCAACAACATAGAGCTACATCAGTGGAACAGAATAGAATCCAGAAATAATAGAGTTTTAAGTATATGATGAATGTTTTGGAATAATGGCCATCCATTTGGAAAACACTTATGTAGTTACTTCAAATTAAATTCCAGTTGAAGTAAAGAACTACTTTTTAAAAGATAAAAACACTAGAAGAAAAGGTAAGTAAAAAGCTTTTAATATAATCTTGAGATAGAAGAGATCTTTCATTATCATAGCAAGAACCTTAAAGAATTAAATTAATGTATGTTAGAAAATATAGTTAAAAGTTAAGATGATAATTTGGAGTAAAGCTTTGTAACATGTGGTTAGACTAATACATAAAGATTGTTTCCAAAACAGCAAGAACTAGAGGCCCTTGGTACCACCTTTCCTTTCTCACTTATTCAACAAATATCCACTGAGCCTCTAATATGTATTTGATCCTGGGATAGGCACTGGGCATACATTTTTCTTGTCAGAGCATACGGTCTGTGCCCTCCTGGAACTTAAAAATCTGATGGGAGACAGTAAGGACTGTGACTTTTACTGTGAGTGAAGTGTGAGGAGTTTTTGGGGGTTTCAAGCATGTTTTTGACTTTGAATTTAAAAAGAACACGCAAGGGGCTGGCCCCGTGGCCGAGTGGTTAAGTTCGCGTGCTCTGCTTCAGCGGCCCAGGGTTTTGTCTGGTTCAGATCCTGGGCGTGGACGTGGCACTGCTCAACAGGCCATGCTGAGGCGGCATCCCACAGAGCTCAACTAGAAGGACTCACAACTAAAATAAACAACTATATACTGAGTCGGGGAGGGGAGATTTGGGGGGAAAAAGCAGGAAAAAGAAAAGATTGGCAACAGTTGTTAGCTCAGGTGACAATCTTTGGGGGGGGGGGAAGAACACTAGCTGCTTTCTTGTAAATAGGGAGATTGACTTTGGTAGACTGTCGCTGTAATCCAGACAAGAGACAGTGGTGGCTCAGATCAGCGTGGCAGTGGAGGTAGTAAGACACTGTCAGTTTCTGGAGACATTTTGAAAATGGGAACAATAGAATTTCCTGATGGCTTGGATGTAGACGTAAGAAAAAAGACTCACCTTTTTGGCCCAAACAACTGTGTGGACCCATGCCATTAATCATGATGGGATAGGTGAAGCAAATTGAGGGGAAGATTAGGAGTTCAACTTTGGACATATTAACAGTGTGATATCAGATATACACAGGGACATGCTATGAAGGCAGTGTGTGGATTTCAGCAAGAGGTAAAATTTTGGAGTTATCATTATATGGATGGTATTGAAGGTTATGAGACTGGATGAGAACACTAAGGGAATGAGTGTAGGTGGAGAAAAGAAGACGACAAAGGACTGATGCCTTGGCCACTCCTAGGGAGTTGGGCAGAAAAGGAACCAGTTAGGTAGGAGGAAAAACTTAAGTGTCATGTCTTGGAAGCCAAAGGAAGATAGTTTAATAAAGAAGAGGGATTGAGCAACTATGTCAAATGCTGCTCATAGATCAAGTAAGATGAGGACTAAGAATGAATCATGGGTTTTAGCAACGTGGACGTCATTGGTGACCCTGATGCATTGTTTAGGTGATTGTTTGATTAAAATCCATTTTTCCTGGTAGACTAAAAATTCCATGATAAAAGGGACCAAATTTGTTATTTCTCACCATTATATCTCTAAAACTTAGCATAGTTCCTGGCATAAGTAAATGAGTAAATGCTAGGTCCCAGAATCTCTGGAGGGCTGGAGAACTGGGTTCAGAAGTTATGTAGCCAAAACAGTGGCCCCAGTCAGTCATGCTCCTTTACTGATTTGGTGAAAGGTGCTGCTGTTGGTGCAGGTGCAACAGCTCCTTCTACTGACAGCACTGACACTGCTCACTCACGCCAGAGCCTCTGCCATTCCCGAGTCTGGAAGCTTGAGGTAGCTGCTGCCTCTGCCACTTAGTTCCAGAATTATCTCTCAATGTTCACGTCCCTGCTTCTTCATGTTATGAGATTTTAATTCAAAGTAAGTGGTGTATGTGTCTGATCGAAGTGTTTAGGTCATGTGTCTGGGCTTTAACTGCAAGAAAGGATAGGAAAACAAGTGTGTGACATTTTTAGCTTTTATTGTGGGAGGTAGACTCTGTCTTAAAATACGGAGTCCCCAGACATAGAAGAGAGATCAGATATGACAAGAAAGGGTGATAGAGATCCACTGTAGGGCTAGAGAAATAGATTTTGCAGGTTATCCATGGCAAGGTAGTAGTTGAATCTGTGGGATTGGAGAAGGGCTGCCTTGGATAGTTGTGTGCAGGTTGTTCACCAGACAAGAGTTTCCTGCTGGTGCAGCAAGTTGGGCCTAAAACTTGACCCACGCTTCATGGTGAGGTTGCATCTACCCCAGAAAGGTTACTTTTTCCTAATTCAAATTAAATTACTCTGTGGGCTAGTGAAGGCCCTTGATTGGAGCTATAGAATTGAGAAGAGTTCTAAAGCAGGAATTTAGAAAATGTTTGTCTGTGGGTAAGATAAGGGAAAGGGCAGAGAATAAGCACTAAGAGCTAAGATAATCCTTTTTTTTTTTTTTTTTTTGAGGAAGACTACCCCCGAGCCAACTACTGCCAATCCTCCTCCTTTTGCTGAGGAAGACTGGCCCTGAGCCAACATCCATGCCCATCCTTCTCCACCCCATATGTGGGATGCCTACCACAGCATGGCTTTTGCCAAGCAGTGCCATGTCTGCACCTGGGATCCTAACTGGCGAACCCTGGGCTGCCGAGAAGCAGAACGTGTGTACCTAACTGCTGCACCACCAGGCCAGCCCTGGCACAATTCTTTAATGGAAGCCAGTTGAAAAATTGAAAGATGTTCCTCCCTTAACTCTCTTTATGGTTAAAAAAAAGGTCAGGGGTTGGCCCGGTGGCCTAGTGGTTAAGTTTTCATGCTCTGCTTCAGCAGCCTGGGGTTCACAGGTTCAGATCCCGGGCGCGAACCTAGCACCACTCATCAAGCCATGCTGTGGCGACATCCCACATAAAATAGAGGAAGATTACCACAGATGTTAGCTCAGTGACAATCTTCCTCAAGCAAAAAGAGGAAGATTGGCAACAGATGTTAGCTCAGGGCCAATCTTCCCCACCAAACAACAACAACAAAGTCAGCTACTAGATGGAGTTCAGACAGGATGTGAACTGACAACAGCTGTTAGATTTAGAAACAGGGAGGTCCTTTATTTGATAGTGTAGAGAGAGTTGTCCAGTAGAGAGGTGAAGATGGAAACTAGCTGATAATTTATTCATTTATACACTCATTTCTTCATCTGATGAAAGAATGCATGTGGAGGAGAAATAATTTTTTTTTGGTGAGGAAGATTGGTCCTGAGCCAATCCTCCTCTTTTTGCTTTAGGAAGATTGTTGCTGAGCTAACATCTGTGCCAGTCTTCCTCTATTTTGTATGTGGGACGCCACCACAACATGGCCTGATGAGTGATGCATATGCCTGTGTCAAGGATCTGAACCTGTGAACCCTGGGCTGCCGAAACAGTGTGCAAACTTAACTACCACGCAACTGAGCTGGCTCCGAGAAATAATTTTTAATGATATTCACATGTCAGACAGTGTCTGAGGAATACAAAAGACAGTTTTGCCCTTAAAGAGTTCACAGTCTGGTATGTTAGAGACGAAAATTATTCCAAATACAATGTTGTAAGTGGTAAAGGAGGGCTATGTAGCATCCTGTATGAGAAATAAGAGGAGCTGCACATAATTCAGCACAGGAGTAGGAAGAGTTAAAAGATGCCCTCTTTAGTTAATTCTTGAAAGTTTGGTAGCCGTTCTTTTTTCATTCATTCAGCATTCATTCTTTATTAAGCACTTACCAGTATTGCAGCTACAGTTCTAGGCACTTTGGATTCAGCAGCGAATGAAAAAAAGACTTTGTGGAGTATGCATTCTTATAGAGGGAAATAGAAAATAAATGACACACATAACAAGTATAATATGTTAGAGGATGAGTGCTGTAGGAAAAAGGAGAAGTAAAGTAAGGACAAAAAAATGGGAAAGGACACATGGCTTCTTTTTGGTCAGTTTTAAGTTTTAAAATAGGGTAGGTTACACTGAGAACATTAAAGATTAATTTTTTGTGAAAAATTTCAAACCTGCACAAAAGTAGTCAGAATAGTATGATGAATCTTCATGTATCACTCAGAGCAGTTAGCAAAATTTTGCCACATTTTACTTCATGTGTATTTTTTGTCTTTTTTTCTTCACAGAAGATTTTAAAGCAAATTCCTGATACAATGTAATTTACCTCTACAGACTTCAGTATGTGTCCCTAAAACATATGGATGTTTTCTTGCATAACTGCAATGTGGTTATCACGACCAATAACCCTAATAATACAGAAGAGACATTAGGGCCCAGACTTGAAGGAGATGAAGTCTTCTCCCCCACGAGCTGAGGAAAGAGAGCGTAGGCAACAAGAACATCGGATGTGAAGGTCCTGAGGAACTGGAGAATGCCTAGCATATTTGAGGAAGAACAAGGAATCCTCTGTGGCTGAAGCATAGTGATCGAGGGAGGAGAGTGCTAAGAGATGAGGTCTTGTAGGCTATGGAAGTGACTTTTGCTCTGGTTTGAATCAGATGGGGAGCCATGACAGGGTTTTGAGCAGAGGATCAAATTTATGTTTAAAAGGGTCATTCTGAGTGCTCTGTTGAGAATAGACTATAGAAGAGCAAGATAAAAAGAGTGGAGAGACTAATTAGGAGGTTGTTGGATTAAAAGAATATTTTCATTAGTGGCTCATTCAAGGCGGTAGCAAAGGAGATGGCAATAAGTGCTTGGATTTTTGATATGTTTTGAAGGTAGAGTTAACTGAATTCCCTGATTGGCTGTGGCTTGAAAGAGAAAGGAAGGCATTATAGAAAGAAGACTCAGAATCTTGACCTCAATAACTGGGAGGGTGGAGCAGGTTTTGGGGCACCATCAAGAGTTTAGTCTTGGGCATGTAGAGTTTGAGGTGTTTGTTAAACATACAAGTGGGATACCTAGTTGCATATTTAAGGCTGGAGTTATGGAACGAGGTAGCAGAAAGGGTGGTGTGTATTAATAATGATTTGCACCCTAGTATCAGCAGCCAGATGAGGAGTGTGGATGTTCAGAAATTACTGGTGTTGAAACTGTTGACCGTTTATGATTTAGAACTTTTGTCAGTTCATTAGGACTGCTCTTTCAGGAAGAAATAACTCAGTGAAGTTTGCAGTTCTATTTTCTGTTTCTCTCAAACCATTCTTCCTGATCAGGCAAGAATGAGTAAATTAGGTGAAAGGTATAATTAAAGTATTATGCATTCCTTTTATTATGGCGAAGCACTGTTCAGATGGAAGTATTCATTGGTGTCTTCTCTAGGGTCACTAGAGGCTGTCCCAGGTACCTCAGAAGTACTGACTAACTCAGAGACATTTGCAAGTCTGACAAGAAGATAGCCTGAGGTGGTCTGGTAACTGCAGCGTGATCTTTGAAAACCCTAATTGTAATATTATTACCATCGCCTCCTTCCTTCTTAATCATGAACTCACTAAAATTGGGAGTAAAAAAATAGCCATGTTTTCTGACATTTTCTAAACATAAACTACTTAGGAAACTTGTTCAACCGTCTTACCTTCTTTTTCTTTCTGCTCGTAGCCCCACTGGAGAGAGATTTTGCTCCTAGCTAGCTACGTGGTTGTTTCTTGAGGTGGATGCTATGGAAAGGATGTTGTCAACACAAATGCTTTCAGTCACTTTGGGTAATACAGACTGATTGCAACTCCTTTTATTTGTCCTTTTAAAAAGGGAATCCTTCTAATCCCCTTTTTGGATTGTTTGGAGTTCTGATTATATGTCTTGGAGTCGTGTGGAAGATTGACTCACCAACAGTTTCACCTGCTGTAGCAGCTGGGGTCTGTGTGACTAATTTTAAATAACTAGGTGTTCAGAGATGGGGATGCTCCTGTGCCTCCTTAGCCTGAATGCAGTCTGCAGGTTCTCTGATCCACAGGAAAGGGTTGCGGTGTTTACAGGGCTGAGGTAGTCATCTTGCACACATCTACTCCCTCTTCCCTCCCCTCCCCTCCCTTTAAAAAAAAAAAAGAAGAGAGTGAAAAGGAGGACATTTACTCTCTTTTTTGCTTCTCTTATATAGGAGATGCATCGGAGATTTGAGAATGCCCCTGATTCTGCCAAAACAAAAGCTCTGCAAACTGTTATTGAAATGAAGGTGAGTGGGAATCTAATAAAGACTCTTAGGAGTCAGTTTACACTTTTAAGTGATTGATCACACACTTTCGTGTGTGAGTTTTAGGAAGTGGTATGTAATAATATTTCATTCATTTTGTAGATTGAGAAGACGTAGTAAGACTTAATGAAAATGACACCTCAAAAGAACTTCAGTTTCATTTCCTTTTAGTTGTAGACCATAACTCAAATTGGACCAAAAAGGATTGTCCAGAATTTCTTTAAAGCAGCTGTTCTTAAAACTTTTGATCTCAGAACCTCTTTATTCTCTTAAAATGATAGGCTCATTTCATTCATTTTTAAGAAAATGACTGCCAAATATCAAGTCTCAGTAACCACAGTTTGTCTGTCAGTTGTTCTTTCAAGTAAAGGTCATGTTCCATGAAAAAGTACCTAATTCAGGTTGCAGCTCAGAGAAGCACACAAACGCTATTCCTAGGGCAGCCGTCATACTTCAGTAGGCAGCAGGAGTGCCCAGCTCCTTTCCATTCCATTGCACAGAACAGTGAAAAGATGCATACTCAAGGGTTGAGATTGATAAAAAGTAATAAAGTAACCAAGGACATTCTTAAGTGAAGCAGTCTTTTAAAACTTTTCTTTTTTTTCCTGCAAGTGCCTGACATTGAAGAATACAGTGACTGCTTGTACAGTTTGGTGCCAGTGCGTGTTGTCCTAAGGCACTAGCAGTTTTGCTCACCGTTGCTTTTATATCTTTAGTGCGAATGTTACAGTGGAGGAGTCAAGTAAAGTCATAGTATTATTATGAAAATAGTGTTGACTCTGCAGACTTCTTGAAAGGGTTTTTAGGAAGGGACACCCAGAGTTCCATGGACCATACTTTGAAAACCTCTGCTTTCAGTTAATGGACAGTTAGAAATCTTTAGGCTGTATGGTATGGTGATGGGTGGTTAAGGTTCTGCCTTCTGACTTCAATTTCCTGGATTTGAAATCTGGCTTTACTTAACTATATGATACAGAGCAAGTTATCTAACCTCTGTATGCCTCAATTTCTTTATCAAAAAATGGTGATAATAATAGTACCTATCCTGTGGGTTATTTTGAGGTTGAAATTAGTTAAAATAAATACAGCCACTTGGAACAGAACCTGGCGCATAGTAAACCTTCAGTCAATATTAGCTGCTGCTGCTATTATTATTTTTATTAACAACATATTCTTTCTTACAAAAGCTAAAAGACTCTTACAGATAAGGCCCTCTCTCCCCCTCTAACTTCTTCATATCCCCTAAAAAGTTTGACACTGTGCATTGTGGGCCTTCATTTAATATTTGTTGATATGACAAGAATATTTAGTTTTTCTATATAAATAGTTTTATGTAAATAGATGCTTCTTATGTTCTCATAGCTAGTCTCTTAATTTGGATAATTTCCTCTTAAAACTTTGTTTATATCATGTCTTTATTCTCAATGGGGAAAGAATTTACCAAACAAATTCCAAATTAGTGGATTCTGGATTCTTTCTAGTTAGACAGTTAGTAGTCTTGAACATAATCTTGTAAAGAGCCTTTAGAAAGGTTTGGTTGCATGTTGCCATTTCCTACGAGTTTATTTGTACATAATCTCTGTTGAAACCCAAGAATAAAACACAGGAATGTACCTATGTTCACAAAATTATTTTACTTGCTTTTTGACAGAATTAGAAAGTGTAATGGTATTAATTGGCAGTGGGTCTATTTTAAGTTGTGTTAATCTTCAGCCATTCTGCTAAGAAGCAAGAGATACTGAGATTCTGGTGGCTCAGTGGAGTCAGGTAGATATTATGCTGAAATTACAACTGAAATAGTTAAGATGCTGAGAGTGTGGCATGAGCTTGAGAGAGTTATGAAGATCTGGAGTGGTCTTTGGGGGGAAATGGGAAAGGAAGGTGACTGATAGACAATAAAAGAGCACAGCAATCTTCAAGGTGATGTAATTTTCTTTTCTCTCTCCTCCTCTTCCTCCTCCTTTCCTTCTTCCTTTTCCTTCTCCTCCTCTTTCCCTTCCTTCTCCCACCTTCTTCTCTCCTTCCATCTTTTCCCTCTCCACCCTTCTTCCCCTCTGCTTCCTCCTACCTTCTCTAATTTTTTTTCTTTTTCCTTTAGCAGTGGAGGAGCAGGGAAGAATTACTGTACTGCTCTAGGGTTAGAGTTTTGCTGGGTAGATATAACAGAATTATTGGAATGCAAATGAATTGAGAGTGATGGTGAAAGAGTAGTTTGTGTGATAGGAAGGAAGAGAATTCAGAATGGACTGACAGTTTGGGAGAAAATGTAAAAGTCAGAGAAGTGGAGATCTCTATGAGGTTCAAGAAGAGCAGATAATGAGAGTGATGGTGTGACCGTCCTGGGAAGAGAGTCCTGGGTGGTAATAGGATCCAGACGGTAGTCCTGTAAACTGGATAGCTAAAATGGACTAGAGGAAGAGGTCACTGGAATTAAGGATATCAGGGAATTTGGACATTGAAATCCTGGGGTGATGGCAAGAGTGGCATTTGTGAGCCAGGTGGCAGACTTCTTAAAATGGGCACTAGTGATTGGGAAGTCCATAGATGGCAGCAGTGAGGAGGGTAAAATGAAAAGGAGCATGAGCTTTAAATAAAGGGGAATAGTATTGAGGAATCGGGGGGATGCCCACTTTTCCCCTGCTCCCTTGTGGTGCTGGGGGATTAGTGACCTTTACTGGAGAGAGTTCAGGGAAATTATATCCTTCGGGAAAGCCAGGTTTTACTTGGGGTAGGGAGACAACTTTTGAAAAGAGGGTTTTGGAAATTTAATAGGGAGCAGAGAATTTTAGTAGGTTCAGTGGGATTGGTTGATTAATGATGGTAGACCCAGGGCTGGAGAAGTACAGACTAATAAGATGAAAAGGGATTTATTTACATAGTTATTACATACTCTAGGAATAAGAAACCTCCTTGGAAGGACTGTCCTCAAATAAACCCAGCCTGAGTACTGATTGAGTTGGTGCTAGAACTAGTTGAGCATATTAGGCTTTCATTTTCTTGCCTGATTTCAGAGAGTAGCCTTGCAGTTCTTTTGTTGGGTAGTCGGTGCTTGCCTCATGGCCTTCAGAGCTGCAGTTATGGTCCCTTTCTGGGTAGAAGCTTTTTGTGGTGCATGATTTGATCAAGGGTTACATCTATATGTCTTGGGGTTAGGAGAGAAGATGGATAAGGTTTCTTGGCAGGAACCTTGCAGGGGCTTTTGTAGAGGTGGAGGTTGTCTATGTGAGGTGCAGAGGTGGAGTTCTTAGCTGGAGGATGTTTTGTGTGGAGCACCAGTGTTACTAGAAATACACTCTCTCTCTCCTTTGGCCATCTTTGATTACCACCCAGGCTGACGTCAGAGCCTTCTTTCATTCACGGTTAGTCACATCCATGTGCCTAGTCACCTTCTTTCATTCACGGTTAGTCACATGCATGTGCCTAGTGTTTTAGTCACTCTTGAGGCACTACATCCTGATATTTCCAGGAAGACTTATAGTAATCTTAAAAGTGAATTTTAGGTAGTACAATAGTGAATCAGATAGTGCAGTTGAAGTAGTTTGTTTATTCTTTATGAGCTGGAAGATTGCCTGAGCCCCATTAATTTTAAACAAGTAAATCAAAATCTTGGTTTAGGTTTAGAGTGTGTCTGATTGTATTAATTCAATACATTTAATTTTGAACCAAATGTAAGTTATATTGAATAAATTTGTAAAAGAAAACTTTTGTTGTGATGTTTTTAAAGGTAATGCAATGCAAGACAGAGGAGTACATCCCTTTCCTCTCCCCTGAACCTAAAAATAACTAGTGGTAGTTGTCTCTTGATAAATCCTTTAACTTTTTTCTGTGTGCTCTAAAAATTATGATAGCAAGGAGTCAATCAAGAAATCCTTGAGGTAAAGTGCAAAAGGAAGTCAATCTCAAAATTACTTCCTGAAGGAGTGGTTTCTCTAACATTCCAGATAAAATAAAGCTCTTTACTTATGCTCTTTGAGATCTTTATTTCTTAGGTGAATAAGCATGTGCAACTATAGATATGAAAATATCCATTCTCTGTAGAAGTTTTTCTGTAGTTGATGACATCTAAAGCAGTTTTTCTGTAATTGATGACATCTAAAACAGTCTGAGGATAAACTAGATACTGTAAAAAACAAAACCAAGAAATTGACTATAGAAGGATTTTCTACTGGGAGGTGATATTTGTGGTGGTGATTTACAAGGACAGTGACCTTTCTTTTTAAAATTATTATGAAATATTTTAAATGTATAGGGAAGTATAGAGAATAAGTAAGATTACTAATATGATAAATTGTAACTGTTAATATAATTATCTTTTTGTTTTTGTGCAATAGGATGTTATAAAATCTTTATTATTGTAAATATAGTTACACTTATTATTGTATAAATCTTTGAAGCCCTCTTATTTTTCTCCCCATACCTTTGGGGGCAGAAATAAACCTTTTAGGGGTCACCAAGTAAAATGATAAAATATTATAGCTAGAAAAATTTACTCTTAACATTACAAAATTTCTCCCTAGAAATTTGTGGACTGGGTACAAAGAAACTTTGAGTTTTCCATTGCTTCTACTTTTTTAATTATCTCAACTTTAATTGAAAGGGTGTAGACTGGAAGAAGGGATAGAGGAAAAATCATATTACAGACATGCGTCCTTTTTCTTCCACCCAAATGGCCATACAGGATATATTTTAGAAGCAAGGCATCAGTTGCTAGACAGCAATTTTTCTGGATATTTGTTTATCTTTATTAAATTTAACATCTGTGAGGATCGGGTTGTTCAACTTCTGATTTTTTGTAATACTTTATTGTCGAAATCATCCTTTGTCCTCAGGATTCCAAAATTTCCTCTATGGAGCGTGGGCTCCGAGACTTGGAGGAGGAAATTCAGATGCTGAAATCGAATGGGGCTTTGAGTACTGAAGAAAGGGAGGAAGAAATGAAGCAAATGGAGGTCTATCGGAGCCATTCGAAATTTATGAAAAATAAGGTAATGGTGTGTGATGCTGTAATTTTTAAATGGGGTTTGAAGAATTGATGCATAGTCCTACTTCCTTAGTGATGATGCACTTGATAGTGTTTTATCAGACTTCAGGGAAGAATACTTCTAACATAATTCTTTCAAATGGAACTTTCCCAGAATTAAAGTCAGAATTACTAATGTTGTGTAGTTATTTCAAATTTTCACTTAAGAGAAGATAACCTGTATGAGGCTAAGTATATATCACAGTTTAACATTTTGTATCTATCAGTACTTCTGAGGTGATTTAGTAGGGTTACATCCAGGTGAGTTTTTCTCACTATATGAGACATCAAGTTCTCTACCTCTTGTGAGGTATTTTAAAAGTCAAAATCCTGAGAGGCTGAACCCAGCCTCCCCACCTTTTTCTCTCCTGAAATGACTTAAATAAAATCGTGTTTTCCCTTCAAATATGGTTCCATAAAGGAAAGCCCTTTGCTCTGTGCCTTGGAGAAGATCCATTTGTATCAGGTGTATTGTTTCCCATGTGCACTTCAGGTGTATGTACAGTAAGATAGTTACCAATGAGACGTATCAGTCTGTATTTATAAACGAGGTCACAATATTCCTTCCTTAGATCCAGAGTCATTTAGTTTGATTCTATAGACTATGTAGGCAAATTGGAGGATTCAGTTTATTACAGTTATCAATTTATCAGGTTAGTTTTGGTCTAATTAAAAATCATAATTGTAATCATAAAATATTAGCTAGAAAATAAGTATTCTCCCCAACCCTCGTATCCCAATTGCAGTAGTTCCTCAGTTTCTCAGAAGTGAAAACTGTAAAGGAATGACAAAGTTTTAACTGCCTCTCTAGTTTCTGGCTTCTTGCCTTGGTACCCATACCTGGCATATAAATCCGTAGAATATTCCTCTACTATTTTAAGAATCCGTTATCAATGAGTACTGCCAGTTTTGTGTTAATTTTAGAACTTAAAAATTCACATATTCAACTTTCTATTAGTTTGAATTTTTTACTCTAACTTGAGAACAAAATATACTACAGTATAATCTCTGCTCCGATTTGCTGATTAGCACATTCCAGTCCAGTTAAAAAATCCTAAGAAAATAGAGAAACCATCTAGGTTCCTTTGAAAAGGGAATTAGGGGAAAAGATTTGATTGTATTGTATAAGTTATTGTTATTTCCAGTTACTGTTCTGGTTCCAAAGCAGATAAGAAGACGACCTAAGTTGGCACATAAGTAAAAAAGAATAACAATGTCGTGACAGGTAGAGCAACTGAAGGAGGAACTAAGTTCGAAAGAGGCTCAAGGGGAGGAGCTGAAAAAGAGAGCGGCTGGTCTTCAGGCTGAGGTCTTTGCCGTAAGATTTACTCTTTGTGTGCAGTGATCCCACAGTGGGACCCTGCTAGCTGTGGCTTCTGGGTGGCTTACACTTTCATTCTCTGCGGTTGGCAGCTTTGCCCAATACTAGCACTAACCAGCCTGCTCTGCTCTTTAACCGACTCTTGTTCACCAGTTTGACCCATATGTGACTTTGTGTGCAGTGAGCCCTCATGTGTTCTGGAAGCCCTATACCTGGTTCTTTATTGTTGCTTTTGTCATTGTACGGATGGAACTTCAGAGCCTTTTTTTCCTCCCCTCCTTTTCTGTTACTAGATACGCATTGATCTGTATGATTGGTAGTCTCTTTTTCTTCTTACATACAAAATGTTACTTTCTTTAAAACAGATCTATAGAAAGTGATTAGCTTCTTTAGAATTATCTAGTAAATTAGAATTAGCATGAAACTTATTTAAAGTCTCAATCTAGTTCAGTTTTCTGTCTGAAGAACTTAAAATTCCATTTCAGAATAAAATGGTAAATAATAAAATAGCTAACACTTGAGCACATATTATAAACATTTTATAACCTACTAAGGTAGGTATATTATCAACCCCAATTTATAGCTGAGGAAGTTGGGATAACAGGGTAGTGCTTAGGAAACAGAGCTAGTAAGAGGCAGAGTTTGATTTTTACACAAGCAATCTGGTTCCAGAATCTGTGCTGGTAAGCTCTTCACTCTACTGCCCCTATACTAGGCCGTGCACACATTTGTCACACAGTGTCAGAAAAAACTGCTTCTGAAAATAATTGTGGGATAAGACTGGATTGCAACATTAAAAAGAAAAACACTCGTGCTAATTTGTTGTGTTTGCTATTTATGGACCACTTTATAGTATACATATAAAAGTGAAATATTTTTTCTGAAAGGTTCTAATTTGTTTTATTATAACCATGTATCGTCCAGAGAAATTGATCTATAACGTCTTTTTTTTCCTCAGCTACTATGATTCATTTCTTTTTGTGTCAAACAACAGGCTAAGCACATTCCGTACATTATTTTATTTAATATCTAAATAGTACAGTGGCACTGGTTTATTTTCTACATATTGCTGATTAGGAAATCAAGGCTTAGAGAGGTAAAGTAATTACTCAAAGACACACTCATCCTCATGTGTGATTGCCTGCAAAGCTTTGTGCTCCTAACTTTTAAGGAAAATTTGTGCTTTTAAACTCTGCTTTCCATTTACAATATTTTCTTCTCTTAATCTATATGATCAATACAGCATTATTTGAAGATGATGCAGGTGTTGAGGAAACTGAGATTTTGTATTTATTTTTGATCACATGATTAGAGGTAGCTGGAAATTGGAGTTATCTTTAAGCCATAGTTCTTTAGCTGAGGAAGTGGTAACACTTTGAACGAATATTCATTCATACAACAAATGCATTTTTAGTGCATTCTGTATGTTAGGGGTGGAATAATACTAATGTGTGTTTTTCGTTGGTAAGGGGATGTCATGAAAGAGATGCTGCACCATTACAGTACGTGGTAATTCCTGGGTTCATATCTATATTACAGATGAAAATAGCTGCCGTTTACAGTTATCTTCCACTGGTGTTCTTAGTATCCTCTAATACTTTGCATACAGTAAGCACACGTAAATATTTGTTGAATGAATGAATAACTATATCTGTAAATAGAGATTTCATGCATATGAGAAAAATGCTTGTCTTGCTGAAACAGAAGAGTAAATTAGAAATTTATTTTTAGTGCTCCTCAAAAGTCTAATTTTGATTAAGTAAAATTTATTTTGTAATTTTTGACGGGAAATTGTTCTCAAAAGCTTTGTCTCTTATGCCAAAGATTATTACAATTAAAATACTTTAGATAGATTCAATTAAAAAAAAGTGCTTTTCATTTCATCAGTGATACTAAAATTATTGGCTTCTTGTCAAATTTATACTTCCAATAATCAGTCTGTCTTTTAGTGCACAGCTCCCTTGCTAAGGAGTAGACATAATGTGAAAGCAGGTCTGACTTCTCTGTTATTTTGGCTTACATTTAGAATAAAAGACTATTTAAAAAGTTCTTAGAAACATAGTAGAGATGTAAAGGAGATGTTTGAAATAAAATGTTTTCTAAGTTAAGTTGAGAGAAATTTATGGGAGAATGAATGGTACCTATTGATTTGTAGATTACTCTGTCAGAGTAATTCAGATTCAAATTACACATGTAGATTCCTACAGAATGAAATTTTATGAGTTCTTTGTTTGGGTCTTGTTACTTTTAACAGTTTAGTTGATGTGACATGTTGTGGGTGATGTAACTTTGTAGGTGGAATCTTTTTTTAGGTCAGTACCCCTAACTCATCAAAATTATAGGATTTTTTAAAAGTATGTATTTATAATGCCTTGTAACACCAAAAGTGGTTTTTTAAGATCAGGATTTTTGTAAACTTTTGTTTGAGAAGGAAAAAAAATGTAATGGAAAAAGAATACAGCAGCAGCAGCTTTTGGATGTAAATTTAGATAGCAATACCGAGAGGTTCCTTTTTTCTCTTTCTGTATTACGTCTGTACTAATCCCGCTGTATGTTCTGAAGAGGACTGACTTAATAAAATGAAAGCCGTTTTATCCGTACAGTGGTGTTCAGATGCTTACTGCTGTCTCGTAGTCATCTAATTGAATTGGGACTTTTCTCTCTCCATTCCTTTTCTAAAGGATTCAGAAAATGTTTAGGAGACACAATAAATGAAAGTTTATTTAGGAAATGTCCCTAGTAGTTGAATAAGCTTTGTTTGTTTTGTGGGGGTGGCGGTGGTAGTCCAAGATTAGGTGATGCAAAAACGTGAATTATGTCTGCTCGTAAAGTTAATGCTGCATTTAGTTTCATATCTCATGACTGAGATCTGTCACAGATCCAGATCAGCGATGGTTGTTTCATTTCTTTTTTCCTTACAGCTTTTTCTTTTCTTCTAGATTGGCCAGGTGAAGCAGGAGCTGTCCAGAAAGGACACAGAACTTCTAGCTCTACAGACAAAGCTAGAAACACTCACGAACCAGTTTTCAGACAGCAAGCAACACATTGAAGTGCTGAAGGAGTCCTTGACCGCTAAGGAGCAAAGGGCTGCCATCCTACAGACTGAGGTAACAAGAATTCTGGGGCTTGCAGGGAGGTGATTCCTTGACACCTTTTCATATGTATTATTACCTGTGCTGTGTTTGTTCTGTTCAGGTTTGGGAGATAAGAATAATGTTATGATTAATTCTTTAGCAATGTGATTCAGTTATTGTATTAAAATATAACCATCTTGTTTCTCTTGTTCTTGGACAAAACAAGTTAAATCTGGTGCAGTTTATATGTGTTTTTAGTACTTTGGACTTTCGCTTAGTCTGTACTTCTAAGTATACTTTAAACTAACATGAAATGAAAAGATAGTTGTAAAAAAGAAATCTAAATAAAACTTTTGTTCTCAGCCATCGTAAATCTTCCAGTCATGAATGGCATTGAGCTTGTTACCTTGTGTTTGGATTATTAAATGTTTTTAATTTTTGATATTATTATTATCATTAGTAGTAGCAGAATGGTTAGTAGTAGTAGAATGGTAAGCATACTATGGAATCTAGAAATGTTCTAGATAGATCTCGTTTTGAACTACAGATCATTAGACAATGTATCTTCACATCCTGTTTGAAAAGAAAGTTAGTATTTTGAAAATCTTAGGTTATCCAGTCTGTCAGCCTTTGTTTCAGGTAGGAATACAGTGAATAATTCAGACAGATGAGAATCTATCATATTTACAATGAGATGGAATTGATGACGCTTTTTGGATTTACTGTCCTAATGTAAATATTTTTTAAAGATTGCAGTGAAGTAGGGAATTTAGGTGGGAATATGTAAGTAGTTCTGCTTTATCGAAGAAAAGTAAAGCATAAAGTATAGATTAGTTTTTTCTTTCCTTTTGAAGAAGCAGATCATGCATAAATAAGGGCATAGTTTCATGGAAAAAGGAATGAGGAGTAAAAAGAATGCATAAAGACATCGTAGATCCAGAAGACTGGAATCTTCAACTGAGGAGGAATGAGAAAATGACCAAAACTATTTCATGTAATATTTTATTTTTGTGCACTTTAGGACTTTGTTGAAATGAGAAATTTGGATGATGTATTTGTAATTTTCCTTACAACTTACAGTTTTTCTATTTTGATCGTGTTTTATTTTATCATGATGTCAGCTCCATTCTACCTCAGAGGGATATTTCAGGTATAGATAAGCCTGTGGCTCTGGAGTCATGGTTACTGAGTTTGAACTTCAGCTTAGCACTTACTACCAGGTACATGATCCTGGGCATGTTACTTAACTTTATTGTGCCTCACTTTACACATCTATAAGATGAAGAGAATAGGAGTGCCTACCTCATAAGGCTGTTGTTAGGATTAAACTAGTTTATTCACACCTAGTGCAAAGCGCACGTAAGGTCTTCGGCACGTTAGTTTTTGTCATCATTATAGTTGTAATAAAATCAGCTTATATATGTATAAACTGTTAAGAGAACATAGTTGGTTTTCTTTTCATTGATAAATTTTTTTAGAATGTCTGCTCTTTCATATTTTTATTAAGTTAAATTTAGGTTTATTCAAGGAATTGCAAATAAAAAATTATCTGGAAAGTGTTACCTGCAAAGTTATTAATTTATGGCTTTATTAGAGTTTTTCACTTCAGTAACTGGTATGCATGCAGTACTACAAAAAGATCAGAAGAGGGTGCCAGTGTTTTAGAGGTGAGCCTACTTCCAAGTTTGTGCTACTGTGATAGCTTTGGATGGAGCTGGCAGATGTACGAACCAGAGAACCGGGCAGTTGGTTAATGATAATGCTAATATTTAAAAGCGTGTCACAGTCCAGCAAATGATGTTTTCCCCTTGACAATCCGTCCTTCTCTTTATACCCTTCTCAAATAATGTTCTTATTAGCTTGGTCTCACACAGATGGGCTTGTGATTGGTTTCTTGTACCATAGAGAATAAAGCTGTATTTGTGGTCAACCATTTCTTGAATGGTTCTTATATTTATTTTTGGCCATTGTGGGAATAACTGAATTTCAGTGATTGCTGCTGTAAGTTACTAGGACAACTGCTCAAAGATAACTGTCTCATCCTAAAAGATAATAGTATAAAAGCTGACTTCCTTTTGAATTTGAGATGACTCTGTGAGTGTAATATGCCTATTTATTAGCATTTACTTTTTTTTCCTCAAATTATTCTGGTGGACACTTGGCATGGGTCACTTTTTTCCAAAGCAACTTTCTCATTTAGAGCTCATAAAAGTCAGTTTGAGCCAGCTCTCTGAGTCTCACGTTTCTATAATTTGCTCTTAATTGAGCTTGTCTTCCTCTCTGCAGCTGTACTAGACTCTGATCTAACTCTCAGATCACTAAATTAAGCAAATATGAAAAAGAACGTGGGTCAAGAAGTTTTTTTAAATTTTAAAATTGTTTAAGGAAAAAAAGGATATGGAAAAAGATGTGATTTTCTTCCTGTTTGGATTCAGGGAATGCGGTCATCTTGTGTTGGACAGCACGCAATATCTAGTATCTTTGGAGTTGCTCCTATTTTATGAACATCTCTTTTGGTCTGTTGACCTTCACAGAAGTGGCCTGGACTTAGTGACATAGTGGCCAAGAGCATGGGCTTTGGGGTCTGACCTAGGCTTGAAACACAGCTGTCTACATTTATTTATATGACTTTGGATGAGTTATTTTACTTCTTTAATCCTCCATTTCCTCATTTGTAAATGAGGACAATAATAGTACCAACTTCAAAGGTTAGAATAGATGTTTTAATAGGGCTAGCATAGATGTTTATGTAGCCCTCATCTGAACTTGGAGGGAAGTATTAACTATCAATGGGTTAAGGATTCTTTTAAACACTTTACTGTTTACAAGCACTTTTTCTTTTTAAAGATTGGCACCTGAGCTAATATCTGTTGCCAATCTTCTTTTTTTTGTTTTTTTTTTTCCTTCTTCTCACCAAAGCCCCCCAGTACATAGTTGTATATTCTAGTTGTAGGTCCTTCTGGTTGTGCTGTGTGGGACCTCATCTCAGCATGGCTTGACAAATGGTGCCAGGTCCATGCCCAAGATCCGAACCAGAGACATCCCAGGCTGCTGAAGCACAGCTCTCGAATTCAACCACTCAGCCACGGGTTGGCCCTTGCAAGCGTTTTTATTTGTTCTCTTTTGTTTTATTTGATCCTCAGAGTAATGGTATGCATTAGGCAAGATAAGTATTGTTGTCTTGCTTTTATAGGTGAAAATTATGTAAAGTGTTTAATTAGTACATTACTTTTAATTGGCACTTGGGGCCAATCTCACTAGTGTCCCAGGGACTTTCAAAATTGGTTACAATATTTAAAGGAATTTTTCTGTTTTTTGCCCGCTTTCTTGTTCCTAAACCTTGATGACATACTGTGGACCTCTCATTGAGTTTACTTTCTGGATGAGTTCTCAATGTGCAGAGCAGAGCTCATTTTATTAATAAATTAAAATATGGAGAACTTACCCCCTCAAAGTAGTACCATTTTTTTCTTACTTGCCCAGGACATGAGTTTTGGAATTCTGTTCATTATAGGTGGACATTATCATCCATGTCTTAGTGACGATTACAGGAAGTGGTTCAGGGAATTGGTAGTACAAAGTTAAGAACTGCCCTAGCTCCAAGACTTTCAGGTACTGGAGCTTAGATGCTGTTGCTTGACATGCACCTTCTGCTTGTAATCCCACCCAGTGCCCCAGTATTCTGTCCTCTTTAAGCTACAGTTCTGACTTCCTCAGCATACTTAGAGTTAATAATACATTCTTAGAGCTAAAGTGCATTTGGATCATGTAGCCTTTCCATAATTTAAAAAGCATATATGATAATATCTAATGTTGAATGCTTTTTATATACTATGTAGGTTGCATATACTTTCATTCGTTTTCTCTGTTAATCCTCACAATAAACTTCTAAGAAATAAAAAATTGTTCTAACATTTTATACATGGGCATACTGAAATTTAGAGAGATTGAGGTTGCATGACTTATTGCCTGATTACCTGGGATTCAGAACTTGATCAATTAAAACTCCAAAACTTATGTTCTTGATCATAATGCTGTAATGCCTCCCTGTGAGGAATCTGAGGTGCAGACAGAGTAAGTGGCATGCTGAAGGCCTATGCGACTGCTTGGTATTAGTTTTGAGAGTAGAACCTGTCTTTTCTGACTCTGCTGATTATGGAATGCTGTAGAGACCCTGACTCTTGTTCGATTGGTAGGTTGAGGACTAGCTACAAAGAAAGGTGGGGAGAAAAGGAATCAATTCATGTTAGCAGAGATGAGAAAAGGATATAGCCTAGAATTTAGGATAATGGAGATACATAGCTTTAGAAAAAGAGAGACATGCTTTCATCACATGAGATTATGAAAGAAGAAAAAGATTTATTGATTGATTCCTTCATTCATTCTAGCAGTTATTTGCAGATACCTGCTAAGGACTCTTCTGCCCACTGGGGATACAGTGGTGAATAAAACAGAAAGGCTGATGATCTCTCTCCCATACCAAACTGTGGAGATAACACAGAAGTGAGGGAAGTTGAAGAAATTTGCATAAAAATTATACAATAGGAAATGGTTGAGGGGTAAGTGTGTGTATGTGTATGAAACAGCTGCTCAGAGTGAAAGAGCACTGGGTGCTGTGGAATGATATGCGATATTTTTCAGGTGCTTCTTCTGTCTCAGGTTGTTATTGGTATATCATTGCCCCATCAGCACTGTGAACTGTGAACAGTGCGTAGCCCTGTGAGTTATGGGTTAGTGGAGGGGGCGGGTGCTGCAGGGTAACGTTGGTGTGCTATTCAAGCCAACTTGTGAAGGCAGACTGACCAGCTTCTGAATGCCCTCTCCTCTCTCCACATCCTCTCTATCCCTTAGGTAGAAGATAGCTTTAGAAAAAGAGCTTTGGAAGAGCAGAGGTTCAGGTTATTAATTACTCCAGAGGCTCTCTGATCTGAGGGGCTTGCTTCCTGCCACTGTTAGTTACCGCATTCCAAATGGTGAGTTGGCACTGCCCACAGTGATGGTGGGACAGTGTCTTGTTTGTGGAGATGTAGATAATGATAAGCTTAAGAAATTGACAGGAAAATATAAGTGTAAGTATGTCTGTTAATACTCCAGGAGAATAAAAATGGAATGTAGAAGTCTCAGACCATCAGTATAAAACTCAGTTTATCCAGTGAAGAATGGAACAGATGGCGGGGAAAAAAAGCCCAAGATGGTATATAGACAGCATGAAAAAAGTTGGCTGAAATAAATATGAATAATGGGAAAGGCAATAAATGCAAATGAGTTAAGTTTAGATCAAAATACAAATCTCAGTTGGGCTAAAAAGTAGGATACTGATAAATATTTTCACAAGAGTTAAACATAAGACAAAAAGAAACAGCAAAATTAAAAGTAAAAGGATAGAAAAAATTTAAAGATAAAAGGTATATCAGGAAGATATGACCCCCCTAAATTTGTTTTAACATTAAATTATCTTTTAAGGCAAAGAAATTGTAAAACACACAGAGCAATGTTATATGCTGATAAAAGGAACAATAGATCAGGAAACAGAATGATTGTGAACATTTATGCGTCTAACAATATGCTTTTAAGTGTTTAAAACAACAGTGGGGAGAGATAGACAAATTGTCAATTGCAGTTGGTTATTTGAACATAGTCCTTTCAGAATTTGATGAAACAAAGGTGAACAACAATTTAGAAGATTTTGATAATATTCGTAAGCTCAAACTAATAGGTATGTATATAGAATCTTGCACTAACAAATAGAGAATAAGCAGTATTTTCAAGAACTGAGTGAACACTCATAAAAACCAACCCAAGTACTAGGTCACAGAGGAAACTTCAAAATTCCCAAGAGTCAAAGTCACATGGACTGTGTTCTCTGACACCTAATGCAGCAAAATTAGAAATCAGTAATAAAGAATTGCACCAAAACCAAAATAAGCTTGGAATCTGAAAATGTCCTGTTGAATGACACCTGGGTTAAAGTCGAAATAAAAAATTTTAGAAGTGAGTGACAGTGAAACACTATATGTCAAAATGTATGGAATTCTGTATTCCATACATTTACTATTTTCTAGTAAAAAGAAAAATCTATGGGATATAACTAAAGTTGTATTTAGATGGAAATGTCTAGTTTTTAACATATTAGAAAACAAGAAATCATGAAAGCACATAAGCTAAGCATTCAAATCAGGAAACCAGGAAAAAAGCAACAGAATTAAATCCAAAAGAACAATAAGATGGAGAGTAATAGATGTTAAATTAGAAATCAATGGAGTATAGGATAAAACCAAACCAAACCAAGAGTTAGTTATTTGAAAAAGGTTAATCAGATAGGAAGATATTTTACAGAATAATAATGGAAAAGTAACTAGTATCACACAGTTTAAAAACAATACAGTTATAAACAGTAATATTCTAATAAACTTGAAAAGCTAGAAGAAAGAAATACGTATATGGAAAATATGACAAAGTAGGTTAAGGGAGAATAGAAAACATGAGCAACGTGAGATCAATCGTTATAGATTTAAAAATAAACCTCAATCCTATCTCCCTCCCAAATCGTAAGGCCCAGATGGCTTTCCAGTAGAGTTCTGTCAACATCCAAAAATACATAATCATTTTTGTATTCAAGTTGTTCCAAAAAGTAGAAAAAGCAAAAAAGCCCAAGACTCTACAAAAGAATATGAGGAAAAACAAATTGAGCGATATACTGTATCAATAGATGGTGTGGGCTGGCCCGGTGGCGCAGCGGTTAAGTTCACATGTTCCGTTTCGGCGGCCCGGGGTTTGCCAGTTCGGATCCTGGGTGCGGACATGGTACTGCTTAGCAAGCCATGCTGTGGTAGGCGTCCCACATATAAAGTAGAGGAAGATGGGCATGGATGTTAGCTCAGGGCCAGTCTTCCTCAGCAAAAAGAGGAGGATTGGCAGCAGTTAGCTTAGGGCTAATCTTGCTCAAAAAAAAAAAAAAAAGCAATTATAAAGAAAAAATAGATATAATTTAATACTGTAGGGACATCAATTCTCCCTAGGTTAGTATAATTTTTTTTTGCAGCTCCAATGAAAATAACCAGCAGTATTTCTTTGGGAACTCATTTGATTTTAAACTTTTCATGAATGAGTCACAAAAAGATATATGAATTTACTTATATGAGATACCTTGAGAAGTCAACTTCATAGAGATAGAAGTAAAATTGTGGTTGCTCTGGGCTGGGGAAGGGCAGAGGGAGAGTTGTTTAAGGGGTACAGAGTTTTAGTTTGGCAAGATGAAAAGAGTTCTGGAGAATGGTTGTACAACAACGTGAATGTACTGAACTCAATTGAACTGTACACTTAAAATGGTTAAGATGGCAAATTTTATGTGTATTTTACCATAGTTAAAACTTTTAAAAAATTTTATGGACAAATAAAGCTATTCTAACATTAAAGTGAGGAAAAAGAAAAGATGAGAGACTTGCCCTGTTAGGTCTGAGAATATAGTACAGAGCCGTAAACCAAACCAAATCATACAACCCAGAACAGTGGAGTACCAGCTCAGGAAAGGGCAGCTAGACCACTGAGAAACAATAGAGAAGTTGAAATCAGAGACATGTATATGGAGGGGGTATCATAAACTAGTGTGAATTAAGCAATTGTTAGAAAATGGACATACTATATGATGAAGAAAGTTGGCCACCTACGTCATGTCAGATAAAACAGTGAATTCCACATTGATTAAGGACCTCAGTGTGAAAGAGAAAACTGTAAAGCTAATCAACAAAAATGTTAACATTTTAGGTAGGATATCTTAAATGACTCCATCAAATTTAAATATTTCTGTTCAAGAAAGAACACCATTGACAAAGTTAACAAATGGGTCACTGATTGGGAGAAGATATTTTCACTGCCTCCCAAAATATTAAGGATTGAGGTGTAGAATAAAACAAGATGCTTGCAAATCATAAGGAAAAGATCAAGACTATAGGGAGAGAGAAAAGGATTTGAATAGGCAGTTAACAGACAAGGAAACCTAAGTGATTAACAAATACAGCTCGAGATCCTCAATCTGACTAGTAAAGGGAGAAATCCAAATTTCAAAGACAATGAAACATGACATTCCATTCATTGAATTGACAAAAATTAGAAAATGAAATAATATTCAGTGCTTGTAAGGATTTGGGCTAACAGGAACATAGGCAGTATAGTTGGTCTCCGTAATCCCACTCTTGGATATATTCCCCAGAGAAAATTTCCCACTGGTCCCCAAGAGGACATGTATAAGGATGTTCACTTTAGAACAGGGATTTGAAGGCAGCCAAAGGGCTTGTTACCAGGGGAGTTGGATAAGTAAAACACAGTGGATGTGTACCATGGAATACCATGTAAAAGTCAACAGCAATGATCTAGATAGAATTATTCATAGAACCATGGATATATATTTTTTAAAAGAAACAGAATGAGGGATATAGCATTCATATAAATTGAAAACACATCTGTATGTGAACAGAAGCCTCTGTATTTCTAAGATGTGTGCATATTTAAGAACATATTAAACACATTAAAATGTCTGCGTATTAAAGGGGAATGGATATTGGATACATTCGAAGACCCCCAGTGGACACCTGAAACCGCTGCTAGAACCAGACTTTGTACAGTTATGCACTGCACGACAACTGTTTAGTCAGTGATGGACTGCATATACGACCATGGTCCCATAAGATTAGTACCATATAGCCTTGGTGTGTAGTAGGCTATACCACCTAGGTTTGTGTAAGTGCACTCTATGATGTTCACACAAGGACAAAATCACTTAGTGACGCATTTCTTAGAATGTATCCCTATTGTTAAGCAATGCATGGCTGTATATATACCATGTTTTTTCCTATACATACATACCTATGATAAAGTTTAACTTATAAATTAGGTACAATAAAAGATTAAAAACAATAATTAAGAATAAAATAGAACAATTATGACAATATATTGTAATAAAAGTTATTGTAGATCTTAGTAACTTCATACGATTTTTTTCTTTCCTTATTAGGTCAAGAACTTTCACCTTTTCACTTAAAGGAAGCACTTTATAGCTTCTCTTTGGCATGTCTGAATTGCCTGCATCACTACTCTTGCGCTTGTCAGCCATTATTAAGTAAAATAAGTGTTACTTGAACACAAGCACTGCAATACCATGACAGTTGATCTGATAACAGAGAAAGCTGTTAAGTGACTGTTGGGCTGGTAGTTGGACAAAGGGATGATTTACTTCCTGGGTGGGATGACATGAGATTTCATTAACACTGCTCAGGATGGTGCACAATTTAAAACTTATGAATTGTTTATTTCTGGAATTTTCCATTTAATATTTTTGGGCTGTGATTAACTGCAGGTAACTTAAACTGCAGAAGGCAAAACCACAGATAAGGGGGGACTACTATAAAATAAAACAACAGTAGAACTCTGCATGGATCAGTGATAGTTTTAAGTGAATGGAGGAATCAGAGAAATTTAGTTCTTTAGTTCTTCTCTGAGTTTATACTTTTTGTTCCTCAATTTCCTCATCTGTGAGAAGAATAATAGCATTACCTCATAGACTGTTATGAGAATTAAATGAGTTATATGTACAGAGAGCACTCAGTAAATATTAACTATTATTATTATTAAATACGTGAAGAAAGGATTTAAAACATGAACAAAGAGCAAAACACTAAATAGTACCAGGCAGGTTATAAAAGAGCAATACAGGGTTTTAGACATGAAACATATAACAACTAAAATGAAAAACTCAATACGTTAAACTGCAGATTAGAGAGAACTGCAGGGACAATTAGTGAATTGGAAGATAGATCTAATGAGATACTATCCAGAGAGCAATAGGACAGATCAAAAGATAGAAATTACTAAAGAGAAGTCTGTGGAAATAGAAGTCTATGGGAGTTTCAAAAGGAGAGGATAGAGGAAATTGGTGGCTATTTTAAAAGAGAGAATTGCTGAGCAGTTTTATGACTTGTTGATAGTAATGGACCTTCAGTTCAGGAGCAAATAATTCTTGAGCAGGAAAATATCCACACCTAAATACATCATAACAAAACCATAGATAAACTGATCTTAAAAGCTGCCAGAGAGAAAAGACAGTTAACCGACAAAGGACTGACAATTAGGCCAGCAGCAGACTTTTAAACAGCAGCAACAAGAGTGAGAATATAGTAGAGTAAAATCTTCAAAGTTCAGTGAAAGATGTTGGCAGTTCATAATCCTATAACTAGCTAAACTCTCATTCATCAGTGGAGGTAGAATAAAGATATTTTTTCAGACTAACACAAACTGAGAGAGTTTACTACTCATGGATCCACAGAGAAAGATCGACTAAAGAGAAAAATTGTATCTGGGAGGAAGGAGTGAGATGCAAGAAAGAATAGTAGAAAAAGGACGTTAATATGACAAGTAGGAAAAAATAATCAAATACCAATATAAGAGTCTGGCACAGGCCTAACAACAATAGTGCTGTTAAAACAAAAACTCCAAAATCAATTGAAGTTTATGCAATAAAATGAAGACATTTGGAGAAAGATCATAAAAGGAAGAGCTTATTGGTTGCTTCTACTTGTTAGAATAATGTTGCTAGATGATAGAGCAGCCTAAATTCTGCCTCCAGATTGTTTTGTCTTCCCCATCAAGATGAACATCAAAGGACTGAGAAGGGTAGGGTGTATATTTCAACAGTGGAAACATGAAAATGAAGCCCATGCTGTGTGAAAAGAGAAATTATAAGAAAGCATGCAAGAGATCTGCAACCTTGCTGCTCACGGTGAGGTTCAAAGAGCAGCAACGTAGGCTCACCTAAGAGCTTGTTAGAAACACAAAATCTTGAGCCCTACTTCAGACCTCCTGAATCACAGTTTGCATTTTAACAATTTCTTCAGTTTGAGAAGTGCTATAAAATTTTTTGTCTTTGGTTGAGACAGTTTAAATCCCATGTGCAAATAAAAATCACTGATGTGTTACTGATCATCGTGGAGGAATCAGGAAGATACAAGAGGTTTCTGAGCTTGGCTTTGAGTAAGTGTCATTTATTAATTTTGTGTGTGTGAGGAAGACTGGCCCTGAGCTAACATCTCTTGCCAATCTTCCTCTTTTTGCCTGAGGAATATTTCTGCTGAGCTAACAACTGTGCCAATCTTCTATTTTATGTGGGATGCCACCACAGTGTGGCTTGATGAGTGATGCTAGGTCCATGCCCAGGATCCGAACCTGTGACCCTGGGCCGCTTAAGCAGAGTGCACGAACTTAACCACTACGCCACTGGGCCAGCCCCTGAGCAAGTGTCATTTTGATTTTCAAAGCAGGGAAGAAAGAGGATTGCCAAATCTATGCAAAACCTGATCTTTTTCCTAAGGTGCAGTTTTAGAATGGAATGTTGGAGGACCTTGAAGTAGAAGTGTGATCACTAAAAGTCAGCATTAAAACTGGATCATCTCAGGCTCATTTTATATTCTTTGGTAGGATTTCTAGTCTGGAAGACCAGGAATATGTGGGAGATATAGTAGATGTATGCATCTTCAAGGCGTTGGCAAGGCAATGTAAATAAGATGGAGAAATGTAAGCGGATAAGGTGATAATTAGGTTTCTTCGTGGCTGTCAATTGACTTTTCCCAAAAGATGGTATTTAATGATGTATGTTAACCTACATCTGACTTTCTGGTAGTATCTTGTATCTCTAACCTTGACTCTTGTTAAATATTTTTTATTAATGAATTGGATGGGAAAAAATATGGGGTAGGGGTGGGTAACATGCATGTTAGATTAGAAATTCAGCATTCCAAAAGAACTTTAAAACAGAATAATAGGCTAAATCAAGCAGGATGAAATTTTAATAGGATGACTGTAAAAATCTTTATTTTTCTATCCTTCCAAAAAAAAACCAAAAAAGCAAAACAAAACAGTCTACTTTAAGTGATCCTTCAATATCTGTAAAGCGGCTGCCAAACTCACTTTGCCAAGAAAACCTTACAAAAAACCAAAAACTTTATGCATTCTTAGGTTGTTTTAGAAGTGTCTAGAAATAAGGATGACATCTAAAATACTGAGTTCTGGATGCAGTGATTTAAGGGACATCGGCACATTTAGGCATGTTTAGACGCAGAGTCTGAAACCGTGGAATATCAAGGAACAGCTGAGTGATAGCTTGGAAAAGAAGTGGTCTTGGGAGTACATGGTCTTCAGCTTGTATCTGAATGGCTGTTATGGAAGAGAGTCTGGCCTAAGAGGTCGAACTTGGGCCAAGGATAAAACTATAGAAAGACACGATTTTTTTTACTTCAAAGTAAGAGAGAGCTTTTTACTATACTTGTTAAAAGCAGAGTGTGGGCAGCTTCTAGAGAGGAACTTTGCACCTGTTTTTTATTGGCGGTGTTCAAATAAATACTAGAGATTCCTGTGTAAAAGGGATATTGTATAAAGTGATTCAGACTTTATGTGAGATTGAAACAAGTGACCGTTAAGATTTCTTCAAATGTGGAAATTCTCTCTTTGTGATTCCAAGGGTTTTCACATAGAGAGAGCTGTAAGGCTTAGTTGATCTTAGTTCTGATAGTAGAATGAGGAAGTGTTACAGATGTATTGGCTTAGAGGGGCCAAGGAGAAGAACTAGTTTGACTGACTGTCTTGCTTTATGGGATTTGCAGAGACCAAGAGTATTAACATTTCTCTTAGGGCTGCATACCTGAATACAGCTTATTACAATATACTTTATGTAACTATTATTGTGTCTTCTTTTTCTGTTATGAATTTTCAAGGGAAAATAGGTGGAGATGATATTGACATTGGTTTTTTAGATTTATATTTGCAGTCTTTATTTTTATTTTTAGTACACAAAGTACAAATAAACTGTGTACTGTGGAATGGTGCATCTCTACCCCTGGCCTTTTCGATGTTTTTCTGAGTTCTTCAGCTTTTTGTCTGGTATGACACGTCAGAGCTCCATGCAGTTTGTTGCCTCAAAGCCTTTTAAAAAGATTTACTTGTGTACACTGTGAGTCCCATGGCCCAGTGCCCTTCATTCGGCCTCCTTTCCAGATGGGAACAATGGGAAATGTGGTGATAGGAAATTATACATAGTGATCTTGGGCAAGTCACTTAGTTTGGGCTTTGATTTCCTCACCTTAAAATTAGGAATTTAGATGATTTAATTTTAAAAAAATTTATGAAATACTGCCAAATACAGGAAAAATGCAGAAAATAATATAATAGACACGACTCATTTAATTTACATTAATGTTTGACCATATTAGGTGATCTTTAAAGATCCTTTAAAAGAAAAGGTTCTAGGGGCTGGCGCCATGGTGTACTGGTTAAGTTCACACGCTCTGCTTTGGAGGCATGGAGTTTGCAGGTTTGGATCCCTGGCGCAGATCTAGCACCACTTGTCAAGCCTTGCTATGGCAGCATCCCACATAAAAAAATAGAGGAAGGTTGGCACAGATGTACCTCAGCGGCAGTCTTCCTCAAGCAAAAAGAGGAAGAATGGCAACAGATATTAGCTCAGGGCCAATCTTCCTCACACACACACACACACACACACACACAGTTCTAAAAAAAAGATCTCATTCTAAACTAAATATTCAATGGAAGATCTGGTTTAAGTAGAAAATTTTGTTAGAATCTCAGGTTTTTATAACCGATTGGGGCTAGGAATAAAGATTTGGAAGCTGTCATTATGGAGGTGGTGGTTAAAGCCTTAGGGTTGAATTGTTTTTTTCCAAAGGAAGTTGTATGAAGTGAAATGTGAAGAAGGGGAAAAGACAGGATGCAGTGAAGAAAACTGAAAAGGTGTGGTCCAAGAATTAGAAAGGGGATGAGTCACATTGATAAAGCCAAGAGAGAAATTATAGGAAACAAGCTACTGTTTCCATGCAATTATTACTGCTAATGTGCATTTAGATAGATTGATTTATTGAGATAAAACAAAAGAAGGTTAAGATAGGTTGAGATAATAGTTTTGTGATCAGAAGTGAGAAGCCAAAACAGCAAGGTTGCCATTTTTCTGTTCCCGTCCGTCGATAGAGAAATCCTTTTAGAGAAAAACCTTCTGTTTTTGTTGAAGTTGGCATAACTTACCTGCCTCAGGCCTTTATGCGTGGCAAGGTGGGTGGACTCTGTTCCTCCAGCTCAGTTGATATAAATAAACAAGGTCTTATTCCTTCTGCCAGGAATGGTGTTCGGGTGATGACTGTGTGTCCTGCCAGTCTCTGAGGGGCTTTCCTGAGTGTTTTTTGTGGTTTGCACAATATGGACCTCACGCAAAATTATGCTATGATTTTACTTCGCTCCAAACCAAAAGATCAGTTAAAATTCGGAGCAGTTAATCTAGGAGTGACAAAGTGGGTTTTGTGGTTGTTTTCATCTTAGATGTCCAGACCAACACATTTAAATTCTGCGTTGCACGAAAAAACAGACCAAGTGAAAGTGTACACAGGTGATTTGAGTTAAATACTTAGTAAAGAAAAGATAATTTAGTAATTAGAGTATGGACTGGGGTAATTTCTGTGCCAAGTATTTGTGATATGAAATATTTTTTATGTCAAAGCCTGCCTTTACAGCTATCCTTACACCGAAGGTTTATATGTTTATAACAAGGGTTTTCATTCTTTGCTTTTTTCAGTCACCAATTCCTGTGGTTCTCATACCTGACATTCCCTCAAAATGGCATGCAGGTTTTTATGACTGGTTAGCACTGGCACATTTCCAGGCCACTAAACTGATCAGGGATCTAACCTAAAAGCACAACCAGGACATCTGGGTACTTTTGGTAAAGAAGCAGGTATTGTCCTGTGAGACTTTGGTACCATCAGAATGAGAAACATTTAGAAATGATGAGGGATATTTTCCTGTGTTCTGATTCTTGACCCACAGATGGAAAGCCTTTCATTTTTCTGTTGTTAATGCTGAGAAGAACTGAGAAACAAGGAAATTAGACTTATCTACAGGTTTAAATGTCCGGACTTTTTGCCTTTATTATAGAAATTTAGTAGTGTATTTTGGGGATATTGTGTAAAATGTTTTTATGTGAGTTGCTTTGTTTTTTCCTTGTGGTTATTGGAATACATAGTATACATATTAAAGGTGGAATATATAGTATATAAAATACAAATTAGAATGTAGAAATTAGGTACAAATAACTTAGTATGTGATTTATGTATTTTAAAAATTTCTGACGTGTATACTTTTCTAAGACTTTGACCTCTTTAAGTGTGCTGAAGGGTCAGTGGGTTCAGTGAGCACCCTCTTGACTCGCTAACTGATGCTGTGTGATGGATTCAGCTCACAGGAACCAAATCTGATACTGTCAAATAGGATTAGTAGCCACACAGGCCAGCTTGAGCTGTGCCTGAATGCCAAAGGGATAAGAATCACTGGGTTCTTTTGGCATCTTGAGGAGCCTGATTATTGAATTTCATATTCTGCAAAGGTCTTTGCTCTCTAGTGGCAGTCCTTTTCTCCCCACTGAATTATTATTCAGTCTGTTCTGACATTTCTCTTCTGGAACTTTTTCCTTCTTTGCATGGTAGACTGTTTCTGATTGTAGTAGGTAGATGAGGGAAAACTGAGGTCAACTTAAATACTTTTGTCATCTTGCACTTTAGAAAGGACCTTTGGAGAACTCAGTGGTGATCATGTAATTCATCTTTGTTTTGGGTTGGATTTTAATTCTTGCTCTGAGGTCTTTAGTACTGAATTCAGGCACCTAAACTGGAAATTTTTAGTGTAACATCTCTTGGATTCATTGGGCTTGACTTATCGTAGTTCTACTGTTTGTTAGTAAAACACATTTTTTATCACTGCTAAATAATCTTTTCTTCTTCCTTGTCCTGGAGGAAAATTTTAAGTAGGCTGGCTGCCTTGACACATGTCAAGTTTACATTTTATATAGTACTCAAGGGAAGGGCTCATTTAGATCTCCTTTGATTTCTTTCATTAGCCATTTCTAGTTTTCAACACACAGATCCTATCACGTTTTGTTAAATTTATATCTAAGTATTTAATTTTCTGGAGTGATTGTAAATGGTAATAAAGTTTAAAAATTGAAGTTTAATATTGGGTTATATTTAATTTTGACCAGTTCACAAAATATCTAGATTTTTAAAAGCAAGTATAAATATGCCTCTATCTTCCTTAATGTTATTTTTATTAAGAACTATTTCAGGCACATAAAAATGTAGATAAAATAAACAAATACTTTAAAATGGTATCATGATGTGCAGAATTTTTAAATTTTAGCATAGTTGGGTTTGCTAGTACTTTTTCTTTATGATGTGTCCTTTCTATGTCCTTTCTTTCTTTCTTTTTTTTTTGATGAAGAAGATTGGCCCTGAGCAACATCCATTGCCAATTTTCCTCCATTTTATCTGTGGGATACTGCCACAGCATGGCTTGATGAGTGTTGTATAGGTCTGTGTCTGAGATCTGAACCCAGGAGCCCTGGGCTGCTGAAGTGGAGCTTGTGAACTTGACCACTCTGCCATCAGGCTGGCCCCTCTGTGTCTTTTAAAAAATATCCTTCCATGCCTCAATGCCTTAAAAATATTTTCCTTTTAAAAGTTTTAAAGATTTGCTTTTCATATATAAATCTTTAGTTCACGCAGAATTCATTTCCATGTATGATACGAGTTGGGGATCTTCTCTCTCTGAATATGGGTAACCACTTCTTTAAAAACAATTTATTGAATACTCTATCCCCTCCTCACTGATTACCTCTGTTGTCTATACTATGCCCTCTGTGTCACCTCTGTTTTATGTATGTATGAGTCCCTATGTGTGGGGTCTATAACTGGGCTTCCACTTCTGTTGCAACAGTCTGTTGGTTTATTACTGTACCAATACCATGTTTTCTGATTTTACTTTTTAATAAAACAGATTTATTGACATAAACTGCATATATTTAAAATGTAAAATTTGGTAAGTTTTAATACGTATTCTTGTGAAACCAACACCACAGTCAAGATAATGAACATTGTCCCAAAAGTTTTCCTGTACCTCTTTGTTAATCCGTTTCTCCTGCATCTCCCCGATATTCTTCTCTACTCTCCCTCTCCTTCATTCCCAGGCAGCCCTTCATCTGCTTTGCATTACTGTAATTAGTTTGCATTTTCTAGAATTTTACATGTATGAGATCGTACAATGTATACTCTTTTTGGTCTAGCTCTGAGGGTAGGAGTGTATTACAGAATTAGTGGTTAAGATCATAGGATCTGGAGACAGACCATTTAGTCTTAAATCCTTGCTCTATCACTTGTTTATGGCTATGAGATCTTGGGCCCACTATCCTCTTAAGTCCAGGTTTCCCAGATTGCTGTGGGAAAGTGAAATTTCCCACAGGGAGAATGCAAGGGAAGAAAATACGACACTCGAGGACAGAAGTGTAAGGATTTTTAATGTACTGTGTATCCAGTTGGCAAGTGTGTACATGACCATATGCAGGAAGGTAGAGTGAAGAAAGCTGTTAAATATAGAAGTAAAGATTTGTAAAATAGATATGACTGAAAAAAAAAGGAGATAAGATGTGAGGCTGTGTTTGAAATGATTGTTAAGCCTGGGAGAAAAACAAGTTAAAACTAGAATAGATGTGAATAAGGAAAAAGATAGGGATGAAAGATCAGGTTATGCTGTGAACAAAGAGTAGATTTAGTAGGCACAGGAGAAGGAAAAGAATTGTTTCAGAAATAATATTTTCAGAGTTTGAAAGTTCTTAGGTGGACCTTTCTAGAATATAATAAGGTTAACCATGTATCATTTATTAAAGCAGAATAGGGGAAAATTAGAGGTGAAACAGTGTTTATTGAGGGGGCGTAGTAGAACTTGTGGTGAAAAATTATAAATGGGGCCTAAAAAGATTGCTTCCCACTTCCTGGCCTGGTGAGACTGGTGGCATGGAAGTTGGTTGACAGAAATGTAGTTTAGCAGAGTGAAATCTGGTTTATTTACATGTTTTTTTCCCCCAGCATAGTCCAACATAATTTGTAAGTACATAATGACTTAACTGTAGTAGTCTCAAATGAGACTAGTCTCCTAAGAAATTTTCCATAATACCTACTGAGCAGTAAGTACCACCACACGCACAGTATTGGTTCTCAGATACCTTATAGTTAGATATAATGTTAGATCTTTCCTGAGAATTTTGGTACTCTAAATGTGAGTCATTACCTATACTACCTGTTTTTTCTTGTGGGTTAATCCAGTCAGACAGAAGAAATAATGTAAGTTCAAGATTAAGTATGGTTTATAGAAACATACTTGATACCTTAGATTTGCACTGTCAGTGTGGTAGCCGCCAGCCACATGTGGCTATTGAGCACTTGAAATATGGCTACTCCAAATTGAGATGTGATGTAAATGTAAATTACAATGTGAGTTGAACTTTGAAGACTTAGTATGAAACAAAGAATGTAAAATGACCTAACAGTTTTTTTAATATGGATTACATGTTTGAAATGACAATATTGTAGATATGTTAGAGTAAATAAGACTTATTATTAAAATTAATTTTACCTGTTTCTTTTTTACCTCTTTTTTAAATTGAGGTTATGATAGTTTACAACATTGTGAAATTTCAGTTGTATGTTATTATTTGTCAGTCATCATATAGGTGTGCCCCTTCACCCTTTGTGCTTACCCGCCACCCCCCTTTCCCCTCGTAACCACTAAACAGTTTTCTTTGTCCATCTGTTTGTTTATCTTCCATATATGAGTAAAACCATACAGTGTTTGTCTTTGTCTGTCTGGCTTATTTTGCTTAACATAATACCCTCCAGGTCCATCCATGTTGTTGTGAATGGGACAATTTTGTCTTTTTTATGGCTGAGTAGTATTCCATTGTATATATATATACACCACATCATCTTTATCCAGTCATCAGTTGATGGGGACTTGAGTTGCTTCCACGTCTTGGTTATTCTGAATAATGCTGCAATGAACACAGGGGTGCATCAGTTTCTTTGAATTGTTGATTACAAGTTCTTTGGATAGATACCCAGTAGTGGGATGGCTGGGTCATATGGTATTTTTATTTTTAATTTTTTGAGGAATCTCCATACTGTTTTCCACAGTGGCTGCACCAGTTTGCATTACCACCAGCAGTGTATGAGGGTTCCCTTTTCTCCACAACCTCTCCAACATTTGTTCTTTTTTTCTTGGTGATTATAACCATTCTAATGGGTGTAAGGTGATATCTTAGTGAAGTTTTAATTTGCATTTCCCTGATGATTAGTGATGTTGAACATCTTTTCATGTGCCTATTGGCCATCTGCATATCTTCTTTGGGGAAATGTCTCTTCATATCCTCTGCCCATTTTTTGATCAGGTTGTTTGTTTTTTTGTTGCTGAGTTGTGAGAGTTCTTATATATTCTGGTGATTAACCTCTTGTCAGATATATGCTTTGTAAATATTTTCTCCCAATTGGTGGGTCTTTTTTACTTTTTAATGTGGCTAGTAGAAAATTTAAAATTTTATATGTGGCATGCATGTATGACTCACATTATATTGCTGTTGAATAAGCACTGTCTTAAGATGAAAGAAATCCACTGCCTTGTTTTGCTCTAATTAAATGTATAACTATTTGCTGAATTATAAATCCTTAGTGGGAAAGCAAAAAACCAAAAAAAATTTGGTGTGTGAGTATGCTTAATGAAATTTCCTATGAATGGATTTTAAAAATAAGTGGTATGATTAGATTTTTATTTATTTTAAAATTATATCTAACAAAAGCTGTTAAACTTCAGAAATAAAGGTAACAGTACACCAGACTTTAGCTGACTTGTGTTGGGGTCTGAAAGTACACCTTTGCCTTGCCTTGTACAGATATCTAAGTGAATTATGGGATTGTCTCCCCTAAACTCATCACGTCCTACAGCTAGATTGCATTATCTGATACAGCAAGTGTCATGCTTGGTGATGCTTATGGTTTTCTTCCCAATTTTACATTTTCTAAAGCAGCATAGCATTGAGCCCCAACCCTGCTGAGTCAGAAACTCTGTTGGCTGGGGCTGGCAATCTGTTTCAACCCGCTAAGTGGTTCTAATGCGCAGAAAATTTGAGAAACATGGTTGTAGATTAAAGGACTTTTATAGAAGTAGCAAAACTTTTCCTCTTTATAACAATTCTCCATTTTGTCCCCTTGTTTCAGTTCTGTTTACCCTGATATAATAAACTTAACTGATGTAAATTTTATTTTTATTATAAACATGCTCGCAAAGTTTTAGGGTTTGATTTCTAAATAGTAATAATTATATTTAGAGTGGTATTGTATTTGATTCAAATGAAAGTTTATAAGTATCATTTGGGCAACTATACACATCTATTTGAAAGGAATTACATTCCTTTCTTTTCAATTAATCATAAAAATCTTAACGTTTCTAGGTGGATGCTCTCCGATTGCGTCTGGAAGAGAAGGAAACCATGCTGAATAAGAAGACAAAACAAATTCAGGATATGGCTGAGGAGAAGGGGACACAAGCTGGAGAGATACATGACCTCAAGGACATGCTGGATGTGAAGGAGCGGAAGGTTAATGTTCTACAGAAGAAGGTAAGGTGCAGGAGTTCTGAGTGCAGTGTCTGACATCTGACATACATCCTCATTCCTACCACTAACTTATGCCTAAATGCTGTCAAGGTTTATTTTTCATTCCTCTGTTTATATTTTTGTGGTTAATATTTGAAACTGTTGTCGCAATAGGTAGATTGTTAAAACAGTTTTTAAAATTTTAAAGTAAACGCTATTAGTATCTTCAGTAGTAGTTTCCGTACTAGTCTTTCTGAAAAGTGCTTTGTAAATTGCCAGAGTGGCATTCTTCTGTCTCTTCCGATCTCTCTTGTATTGGAACTGTAATACATGGACTTGGGATGGTTGCAACTCTATCTACGTGATTAATAAGACTACAATTTTGAATAGAAAAGCATGCTGTTGTAATTAACATATAATGTTTATGTGTCAAGGAAAGGAAGCAGTTTTTCCTTTTTTACCTTAGGCATTATTGGAAAGAGGCTAACTCTGGAATAGATAAGAAAAGTACTAATAATTTTCCCTTTTTTTTTGAGCTTAATATTAAGAGGTGCTAGAGATAATTTAAATTATATGTAGTGGACAGTAGTATTTATTGTTCATCTCCTTTGAGGTGACAGATTAGAGTCCCAATTTATTTTTAACTTCTAACAATAGCCAAGAAATAAAACTCTCTTTACTAAACCTCAAATTCAGCTTTTCTCTTATGTACAGAGGACGATGTCCTATATTTGTTCTATATAATATTAGTTTGGTTTTCACTTGCTTTCTATAAGTAAACATAAAAACATAAAAATTTGATTGCTCTGAATGTCAGTTGACTATATCTTGTTAGTGGATTCTAATTTATTGTTTTAAATTTTTATACACACATACATATATAACATATATATGTGTGTGTGTGTGTGTGTGCGCGTATACATAAATACACACGTATATATCCTTCTCACCCTTTCTCCTCAACTGCTCACTTCCCCTTACATGTTTCTTATATATTCTTCCAGAAACAGTCTACATATATGCAAACAAATATGTATTCTCTTTTTTCTGTTTACTTGTTTTTGTATTCTTCCAGAAACATTTTATGCATAATCCCTATAAAGCAAAAATGTTTCTTTCAACACAGGCGTTACCATTCCTTTTTGCCTGTTCCTCTTCTTTTTTTTCGTAAATGTATTTTGAAACTCCTTCCAATAGCTTCATCATTGTTGGTACCAACAGCTTTGTATGGATGTACTACAATTTATTTAACAGGGTTTCTACCAATGGACATTTAGTTTGCTTAAAATTTCTGCTTTTACATAGAATGATGTTGGAGTAAAAAAATGGTATACGTATTTAGTTTATTCATATGTGAAGTGTATTTCTACGTAAATTCCTTGAAGTAGAATTGCTGCGTGAAAGGATATGGGTTTGTAATGTTGGCGGATTTTGCCAAGTAACAATTATATTGGCTGAGTAGTATTCCATTGTGAATATATATACCACATCTTCTTTATCCAATCATCGGTCATTGGGCATTTGGGTTGTTTCCATGTCTTGGCCAATATGAATAGCGCTGCAATGAACATAAGGGTGCATATGTTACTTGGATTCTTGATTTCAAGTTGTTTGGGTAGATACACAGTAGTGGGATAGCTGGGTCATCTGTTATTTCTATTTTTGATTTTTTGAGAAATCTCCATCCTGTTTTCCATAGTGGCTGCGCCAGTTTGCATTCCTACTGGCAGTGTATGAGGGTTCCCTTTTCTCCACACCCTCTCCATCATTTGTTATTTTTAGTCTTAGTGATTATAGCTATTTTAACAGGTGTTATGTGATATCTTAGTGTGGTTTTGATTTGCATTTCCCTGATAATTAGTGATGTCGAACATCTTTTGCTGTGCTTATTTGCCGTCTCTGTATGTTCTTTGGAAAAACGTCTGTTCATATCCTCTGCCCATTGTTTGATTGGGCTGTTTGTTATTTTTGTTCTACAGTTGTGTGAGTTCCTTATATGTTCTGGAGATTAACCCTTTTTTGGATATATGATTTGCAAATATTTTCTCTCAATTGGTAGTTTGTCTTTTTGTTTTGATCCTAATTTCTTTTGCCTTACAAAAGCCCTTTAGTCACTTCTTTTATTTTTTGTTTCCCTTGTCTGAGAAGACATGGTATTCGAAAAGATCCTTTAAGTTTGATGTCAGAGAGTGTACTGCCTATATTATCTTGCAGGAGTTTTATGGTTTCAGGACTTACCTTCAAGTTTTTGATCCATTTTGAGTTTATTTTTCTGTATAGTGTGAGATAACGGTCTACTTTCATTCTTTTGCAAGTGGTTGTCCAGATTTCCCAACACCATTTATTGAAGAGACTATCTTTTCTCCATTGTATGTTCTTGGCACCTTTGTCGAAGATTAGCTGTCCGTAGATGTGCTGTTTTATTTTTGGGCTTTCAGTTCTGTTCCATTGATCTGTGTGCCTGTTTTTGTACCATTATCATGCTGTTTTGATTACTGTAGCTTTGTAGTACATTTTCAAGTCAGGGATTGTGATGCCTCCAGCTTTGTTCTTTTTTTTTCAGGATTGCTTTAGCAATTCGAAGTCTTTGGTTGCCCCATATGAATTTTAGGATTCTTTGTTCTAGTTCTGTGAAGAATGTCATTGGGATTCTGTTTGGGATTGCATTGAATCTATAGATTGCTTTGGGTAGTATGGACATTTTGGCTATGTTTAGTCTTCTAATCCACGTCCATGTAATCTCTTCCCATCTCTCTATGTCATCATCTATTTCTTTCAATAATGTATTATGGTTTTCATTGTATAAATCTTTCACCTCCTTGGTTATAATTATTCCTAGATACTTTATTCTTTTAGCTGTGTTTGTAAATGGAATTGTATTCTTTTTTTTTTTTTTCTTAAAGATTTTATTTTTTCCTTTTTCTCCCCAAAGCCCCCCAGTACATAGTTGTGTATTCTTCGTTGTGGGTTCTTCTAGTTGTGGCATGTGGGACGCTGCCTCAGCGTGGTCTTATGAGCAGTGCCATGTCCGCGCTCAGGATTCGAACTAACGAAACACTGCGCCGCCTGCAGCAGAGCGCGCGAACTTAACCACTCCGCCACGGGGCCACCCCTGGAATTGTATTCTTGATTTCTCTTTCTGTAAGTTCGTTGTTAGAGTATAGAAATGCAACTGATTTTTGTAAGTTGATTTTGTACCCTGCAACTTTATTGTAGCTGTTAATTATTTCTAATAGTTTTCCAATGGATTCTTTAGGGTTTTCTATATATAAGATCATGTCATGTGCAACCAGTGAGAGTTTCACTTCTTCACTCCCTGTTTGGATTCCTTTTATTCGTTTCTCTTGCCTAATTGCTCTGGCCAAATTCTTCAGTACTATGTTGAATAAGAGTGCTGATAGTCGGCATCCTTGTCTTGTTCCTGTTCTCAGAGGGATGGTGTTCAGTTTTTCCCCATTGAGTATGATGTTGGCTGTGAGTTTGTCATGTATGGCCTTCATTATGTTGAGGTAATTTCTTTCTATTCCCATTTTGTTAAGAGGTTTTATCATAAATGGCTATTGGATCTTGTCAAATGCTTTCTTTGCATCTATTGAAATGATCATGTAGTTTTTCTTTCTCGTTTTGTTAATTGGTGTATATCACATTGATTGATTTGCAGATGTTGAACCATCCCTCTGTCCCTGATACAAATCCCAGTTGATCATGATGTTTGATCTTTTTAATGGATTGCTGTATTTGGGTTGCCGATATTTTGTTGAGGATTTTTGCATCTATGTTCATCAGTGATATTGGCCTGTACTTTTCCTTTTTTGTGTTGTTCTTGTCAGGCTTTGGTATGAGAGTGATGTTGGCCTGGTGTTAGGAAGTGTTCCATGTTCCATGATTTTTTGGAATAGCTTGAGAAGGATCAGTATTAAATTCTCTCTGAAAGTTTGGTAGAATTCCCCAGGGAAGCCCTCTGGTCCTGGGATTTTTGTTTTTAGGATGCTTTTGATTACTGTTTTAATCTCTTGTGATTCGTCTTTCCATATTCTCTATTTCTTCTTTCTTTCTTTATTTCTTTTGCGGAAGATTAGCCCTGAGCTAACTACTGCCAATCCTCCTCTTTTTGCTGAGGAAGACTGGCCCTGAGCTAACATCCATGCCCATCTTCCTCTACTTTATACATGGGACGCCTACCATGCCAAGTGGTGCCATGTCCACACCCAGGATCCGAGCAAGTGAACCCTGGGCTGCCGAGAAGCGGAACATGTGAACTTAACAGCTGCGCCATGGGGCCAGCCCCGTCTATTTCTTCTTGATTCAGCTGTGGGAGGTTGTAAGAGTCCAGGAATTTATCCGTTTCTTCTAGATTGTCCATTTTGTTGGCATATAGCTTTTCATAGTATTCTCTTACAGTCCTTTGGATTTCTGTGGTATCTGTTGTTATTTCTCCTCTTTCATTTCTAATTTTATTTGAGCTTTCTCTCTTTTTTTCTTTGTAAGTCTGGCTAGAGGTTTGTCAGTTTTGTTTATCTTCTCACAGAACCAGCTCTTTGTTTCATTGATCCTTTCTGCTGCTTTTTTTGTTTCAGTTGCATTTATTTCTGCTCCCATTTTTATTATTTCTCTCCTTCTGCTGTCTTTGGGCTTTGTTTATTCTTCTTTTTCTAATTCAGTTAGGTGTAGTTTGAGATTGCTTATTTTGGATTTTTCTTGTTTGTTAAGGTGAGCCTGTATTGTGATGAATTTCCCTCTTATGACCGATTTTGCTGCATCCCACGTAACTTGGTATGGTATGTTTTCATTTTCATTTGTCTTCGGCTATTTTTTGATCTCTCGTTTAATTTGTTCACTGATCCATTGGTTGTTCAATAGCATGTTGTTTAGTCTCCACATCCTTATCCCTTTCTCAGCTTTTTTCTTGTAATTAATTTGTAGCTTCATAGCATTGTGATTGGAGAAGATGCTTATTATTATTTCAATCTTCCCTAATTTATTGAGACTTACCTTGTTTCCCAACATATGGCCTATCCTTGAGAATGTTCAGTGTGCACTTGAGAAGAATGTGTATTCTGCTGGTTTTGGATGGAGTGTTCTATATATATGTCTATTAAGTCTAACTGGTCTAGCTTTTCATTTACTTCCACTGTTTCCTTGTTGATTTTCTGTCAGGATGATCTATCCATTGATTTGAGTGGAGTGTTGAGGTCCCTACTATTATTGTGTTGTTTTTAATATCTTCTTTTAGGTTTGTTAATAGTTCCTTTATGTAGTTTGGTTCTCCTGTGTTGGGTACATAGATATTTGTAAGTGTATGTCTTGTTCGTGGAGTGTCTCTGTGATCATTATATACTGCCCCTCTGTGTCTCTCTCTTTACCTGTCTTATCTTGAAGTCTCATGTGTCTGATATGAGTATTGCAACATCTGCTTTCTTTTGCTTGCCATTAGCTTGGAGTATAGTCTTCCATCCCTTCACTCTGAGCCTGTGTTTGTCATTGGAGCTGTGATGTGTTTCTTGGAGGCAGCATATTGTTGGGTCTTGTTCTTTAATCTGTCTCACCACTCTGTGTCTTTTTATAGGAGAATTCAGTCTATTTACATTGAGGGTGATTATCGATATATGAGGGTTTAATGCTGCCATTTTATCACTTGTTTTCCAGTTCTCCATTTCTTTTGTTTCTTGTCCTGTGTGTTTTGGTCTACCCATTGAGTTAGGTAGTTTTTTATGTTGTATTTTTTTGTTTTCTCCTTATTTATTATTTGTGTCTCTCTTCTGCTTTTTTGTTTATTGGCTTCTATGAAGTTTGTATTCAAAATCTCATAGATAAGATAGTCTATTTTCTTTTTGTTTTGTTTTGGTTTTTGTTTTGGGGAAGATTAGCCCTGAGCTAACATCTGCTGCCATTCCTCCTCTTTTTGCTGAGGAAGACTGGCCCTGAACTAACATTTGTGCCCAACTTCCTCTACTTTATATGTGGCACACCTGCCACAGCATGGCTTGATAAGCAGTGCATAGCTCTGCATCTGGTCTCTGAACAGCGAACCCTGGGCTGCTGAAGCAGAATATGTGAATAGACCCCAGTCTATTTTCTGATGGCCTCTTATTTCTTTTGACTAAACCGATTCAGTCTCTTTCCTCCTCTCCTCCTAAGTTGTTTTTCTCACAGTTTATTCCATCTTGTGTTGTGAGTTTGTGGTTAAAATGACAAGATTATCTTTGTTTTTGGTGTTTTCCTTCCCTTTGTCATTAATGTTATACTTGAATATTTGCTAATCTGTTCTGATGTATAGCTAATATTTTCTGATTTTGTCTACCTATTTATCTCTTTACTCTGTACTTTGTAACCCTTTTCTATCCCCTTTTTTTTCCAGGTATGAAGGCCTTCTTAAGAATTTCTTGTAAGGGGCAGTCTTGTGGCTATTAACTCCCTTAGCTTTTGTTTATCTGGGACAGTTTTTATTTCTCCATCATATCTGAAGGATATTTTCACTGGATAGAGTATTCTTGGAAAGTTTTTTTCCTTCAAAGTTTTGAATATGTTATTCAAGTCTCTCTTCGCCTGTAAGGTTTGTGCAGAGAAATCCACTGAAAGCCTGATAGGAGTTCCTTTCTAAGGTATTTTCTTCTGCCTTGCTGCCCTTAGTATTTTTTCTTTTTCATTCACTTTTGCCAGTTTCGCTACTATGCCTTGCAGTAGGTCTTTTTACATTGACATATTTAGGAGATCTGGTAGCCTATTCCACATGGATTTCCATCCTCTTCTCTAGGTTTGGGATGTTCTCTGCTATAATTTCTTTGAACAAGCTTTCTTCTCCATTCTCCTCCTCATCTCCCTCTGGAATACCTATAATTCTTATGTTGCATTTCCTGATTGAGTTGGATAATTCTCAGAGACTTTCTTCATTTCTTTTTAGTCTTATTTCTCTCTCCTCTATCTGAGGTGTTTCAGTACATATGTCCTTGATTATGTTGATTCACTCCTCTATGATGTCTGCTCGACTGTTCAGGGAATCCGTATTTTGTTTTATCTCATTGATTGTGTCTTTCATCTGTAATATTTCTGATTGATTCTTCTTTATAGTTTCAGTCTCTTTTGTGAGGTAACTCCTGAACTCATTGAATTGTTTCTCTACATTCTCTTTTAACTTGTTGAGTTTTTTGACAATAGCTGTTTCAAATTCTCTGTCATTTAGATTACATACGTCAGTGTCTTTGGGACTAATTTCTGTGTACTTGTCATTTTCTCTCTGGTCTGGAGAGTTAATATAAGTTTTGATACTGCTAGAGGGCGTAGCTTTGTTGTTTCGCATCCTGCTATTATTTGGTTTCAGTTACCACCTATCACCAGTGGATGGGGGTCGAGAGCCAGCTGTTCTGAGCCCTCTGTCTTCTGTGGGGATCCCAGGTGCTGGAGCCAGTGCTGGTTGGGTGGGGGGGGGGGGGTGGGCGCTTTCTTTCTTCTGTGTGCTCTTGAGGGCTCACTCACTCTGTCCTCGCTCTCTGCTCTCCTGCGGTGTTGGCTTGATGAGCTCACCCCTGCATTAGCTTTCCCTTCGGTAGGGGCTTTCCCCTGGGGTGCAAGGGCCCTTGGGTAACTTTGATGTTCCTGTGAACGACTGCCCCCTCCCACCTTCCTTCCCTCTCAGAGGCTGTGCATGGTCCTAGATCGCAGTCTTTTGGAGAAGTTTTCTCTCATCCCGTTCCACCTCCTCACAGGGGACCTCCAGCCTCCACACCTTCTGACATGTGACTGTGTGGGTCTCTCATGTGTCTTCTGTGTTGTGTGAATGTCCTCTGTTGGAGTATGACTGTCTTTTTTGTTGTATGGTGGAGGCAAGAGATTGCCGGGAGAAGTCACTCGGCCATGATGATGACATCACTCTCCTAACTAGGTAAACATTTTTTTAAAAGTTTTTAATAACTGTGACTGGAGGTTTGAAGTTTGAATTAGCACCTTATTATCCAGAGATAATCATAGTTTGTAAAAATAGAACAGAAGCACATAATGCTAGTCACTTTATAACCTTGTTCAATCCTTACAACCCTTTGGCAGTGGCTTTTAGATCATGATTGGCTAAATCAGTGGCTAAAGTGGCTAAAGCTTTAGGCCATGAGACATAATAAGAAATATATTTTACATGTGTCACAGTGGACACGTTCATCTCTATCTATATATTGTATAGATCTTTAGAGGATATAGCTAAAACAAAACTTTCACAACATGTGCTTACTCTAATTTTATGAAATACACTCTGAAGTATTTTCTCCCATTTCTTAAAATAAATAAAAAAATGTTAGTCCTGACCTGTTAAATTATTTCAGTACCTACTAATAAAAGACTTTCATACCTTGGTATCCTATCTCCCATTCTTCTCTCTTTGTACCCCCCAAAACCAAAACAAACCTGAAACAAACAAACTCCAGACATATTATATGATAGGAGTGTTTCATTTGTACAAATTCGTTTAGCTAAAAAGAGGTAGCTTCAGATTTTGACACAACGTTCATCTTATGCCAGAGTGTAGCTTTTTCCATTACAACCACCTCCCTGTTTGGAGGGTTAGATGGTAGTATGTGTTAAAGCTTTTTGACGCTACAGAACATCATACAAATAGTTGATGTATTATTCTTTGTTTAGCTGTTTATCTTTTGCAAGAGATGGTGGAAGGCCAGTAATTATGTTCTTTCTAGTATACTACACTGCCTCACTAGTTTGTCATGTTACAGACTTTAATTTGTCTGAAATCAAACAGATAACTCACTGTCAAAACTGGTTTAGATTAGTACTGCTTCTTTCAAGATAATTATCTCTATACCTCTCATTTTTAGTGCTTAGAGCCTTTATCTTCTGTCTACTTATTTTGTTCTAGAAGTTACTGTACTAACATGACCAGAATCAATATTTGTGGTGTATTTCCTGCACTGTTGTTTGCTGATAAAATACAAGTAGCTTTAATTTTAGATCCACATAAAATTAGACGAAATGTACACAGAGAGTTTAGAGATACTTTAAAGTTCTTAAAAGAGCTATAATTATTTTTATTATGACTTTTATTTCCTGAGCGACAAACCTCCTCTTGCTCCAGGATACTACTAGCAAGCTTGATCTGAATAGACCAATCACCAGTAAGGAGATTGAAACAATCAAAAATCTACCAAAAGTAAAAGTCCAGGACCAGATGGCTTCCCTGTTGAATCCTAGCAAACATTCAAAGAAGGCTTAATACTTATTCTTCTCAAACTCTTCCAAAAAATTGAAGAGAGGAAGCTTCCTAACTCATTCTACAAAGCCAACGTTATCCTGATACCAAAACCAGACAAGAGCAACACAAAAAAAGAAATTACTTGCCAATATCGCTGATGAACATCGATGCAAAAATTCTCAACAAAATACTAGCAAATCGAATACAACAATACATTAAAAAAGTCATACACCATGATCAACTGGGTTTCATTCCAGGGATGCAGGGATGGTTCAACATCCACAAACCAAGCAACGTGATACATGGCATTAACAAAATGAAGATGAAAAACTACATGATCATCTCAATAGACGCAGAGAAGGCATTTGACAAGATACAGCATCTTGTTATGATAAAAACTGTAAATAAAGTGGTATAGAAGGAAAATACCTCAACATAATAAAGGCTATATATCACAAATCCAGAGGAAATATCATTCTCAGTAGAGAAAAACTGAAAGCTATCCCTCTAAGAACAGGAACCAGACAAAGAGGCCCACTTTTACCACTCCTATTTAACATAGTATTCGAAGTCCTAGCCAGAGCAACCAACGAATAAAAAGAAATAAAAGGGATCCAAGGGGCTGGCTCCGTGGCTGAGTGGTTGGGTTTGTGTGCTCTGCTTCGGCGGCCCAGGGTTTTGCCGGTTTGGATCCTGGGCATGGACCTAGCACTACTCATCAGGCCATAACTAGGAAATACACAACTGTGTGCCTGGGGGGCTTTGGGTAGAAGGAAAAAAACAAATAGAGGAAGGTGGGCACAGATGTTAGCTCAGGGCCAATCTTCCTCAGCAAAAAGAGGAGGATTGGTGGTGGATGTTAGCTCAAGGCTAATCTTCCTCAAAAAAAAAGAGATCTAAATTGGAAAGGAAGTAGTAAAACTGTCAGTATTTGCAGATGACATGATTCTTTATATAGAAAACCCTAGAGAATCCACTAAAAAACTTTTAGAAATAATAAATGAATAAGTCAAGTTGCAGGATACAAAATCAACATACAAAAATCATCTGCGTTTCTATACAGTAACAATGAAGTTGCAGAAAGAGAAATTAAGAATACAGTTCCATTTACAATTGCAAGAAAAGGAATAAAATACCTAGGAGTAAACTTAACCAAAGAGGTGAAATATCTGTACACCGAAAAGTATAAAACGTTGTTGAAAGAAATGAAGAAGACACAAAGAAATGGAAAGATATTCCATGCTCTTGTATTGGAAGAATTAATATAGTTAAGATGTCCATACTTCCTAAAGCAATCTGTAGAATCAATGCAATCCCTATCAAACTTCCAACACTTTTCACAAAAGAATCCTAAAATTTATGTGGAACGACAAAAGACCCCGAATAGCCAAAGGAATCTTGAGAAAAAAGAACAAAGCTGGAAGCATCACAATCCCTGATTTCAAAATATACTACAAAGCTATAGTAACCAAAACCACATAGTGCTGGCAGAAAAACAGACACACATCAATGGAACAGAATCGAGAGCCCAGAAGTAAACCTACACATATATGGACAACTAATTTTCAACGAGGGAGCCAAGAACATACAATGGAGAAAGGAAAGTCTCTTCAATAAACAGTGTTTGGAAAACTGGACAGCCACATGCAAAAGAATGAAAGTAGACCATTATCTTACACCATGTGCAAAAATAAACTCAAAATGGATTAGAGACTTGAATGTAAGATCTGAAACCATGAAACTTCTAGAAGAAAACATAGGCATTGTGCTCTGTGACATCGGTTTTAGCAGCAGTTTTTCAAATACCATGTCTGTCTGGGCAAGGGAAACAATATAAAAAATAAACAAATGGGACTACATCAAACTAAAAAGCTTCTGCACAGCAAAAGGAAACCATCAACAAAGCGAAGAGACAACCTAACAATTGGGAGAAGATATTTGCAAGCCACATATCACATAAGGGGTTAATATCTAAAATATACAAAGAACTCATACAGCTCAACAACAAAAAACTAGCAACCCAATTAGAAAATGGGCAAAAGATCTGAACAGAGATTTCTCCAAAGAATATATAAGGATGGCCAACAGGCACATGAAAAGATGTTCAACATCATTAGCCATCAGGGAAATGCAAATCAAATCTACAGTGAGATGTCACCTCACTCCCGTCAGAATGGCTATAAGTAACAAGACAGGAAACAGTAAGTGTTGGAGAGGATGTGCAGAGAAGGGAGTCCTCATACACTGCTGGTGGGAGTGCAAACTGGTGCAGCCACTGTGGAAAACAGTATGTAGTTTCCTTAGAAAATTAAGAATAGATCTACCATATGATCTGGCTATTCCACTGCTGGGTATTTATCCAAAGAACTTGAAAACACAAATGCATAAAGATACATGCACCCCTATGTTTATCACAACATTCTTCACAATAGCTGAGACTTGGAAGCAACTGTGGTGCCCATGAAGGGATGAATGGATGAAGATGTGGTATATAAACGCAATAGAATACTGCTCAGCCATAAGAAATGATGAAATCCAGCCATCTTTGACAACATGGATGGACCTTGAGGGTATTATGCTAAGCAAAGTAAGTCAGAGGGAGAAAGTCAAATACCGGATGATCTCACTCATAGGTAGAAAATAAAAACCATGACAAACTTGGATACATGCGTGTGGTGATGGATTGTAATTAGTCCTTGGGTGGTGAACATGGTGTAATCTACACAGAATTAGAAATATATTACATTGTATACCTGAAATTTATATAATGTTATAAACCAATGTTACTGCAATAAAAAAATAAAAATAAAAATTTTAAAAAAAGAAGATGATGTGCAACATGGACAGGATGTAGAAAGCACCACATGTGGAGTGGATAGTGTAGGCGATCTGAGAGAAGAGCGACAGGATGAAGATGCAGATGAAGACGCCCCAGACGATGATGACCATGGAGGTGGCATATCTGGCGTTTATTGTGCTACAGGGCATTAGTGATGGCCCAGTACCTATTCAGAGCAATGAGACAGAGGTGCAGGTTGGAGGCCATGCAGCACGTGATACCAGAAGACAGCCAGATGTCACACAGGATTTGGCCAAAGTTCCAGGTGTGGTTGATGGTATGTGTGATGCTGACGAATGTGATCAAGATGAAAACCAAGAGATTGGTCATGGCCAGGAAATCAGTGAAATGGCTGGAGTGTGGAGCTTCCTGGTAAGGAAGATGGTGGTAAGCACAAAGGCGTGGGAGAGGACCATGGTCAGTATGATGATGGAAAGGACAGAGCAAGGGAGATTTTGAGCTCCTGGAGGGTCCCAAATCCCAAGCTCATGGGGTTTCTTTAGCATACAGGATCTGTTAGAGGCCTCCAGGAAAAGGCCTTGCAGTGGCTGGTTTGATGGGGGCATTCTATGTGGCTCTCTCTTCCACACTCATAGGTCCTTCTTTCACAATTGTCTTCCTCACAGAACAAGGTTATCCTTCCATTTCACACTGGTGGGAGTTGTACATCACATGAACAGGCACGGTGAAAAGACCCCAGGACTTGATTGTGTAAAGAACATTGAGGTGACTTCTCAGCCAAAATTAAAAATTTTTCTTAAATCAGGTGAATCCCAAGATTTCTCATTATTCTGGAACTCTGGTGGACACATGCTGAATTTGTTAGATAATTGTCAGGTTATCACACCAATGTGGACAAAGCTGTGAAATTTCTTGCTTCCGCTATTTTGACTCTTTCCAAAGCTTGAGACTCTTATTGTTTGACAATATATTCAGAATTACCCCCATCCTATTCTGAGAAGATTCTGCATTTCAGGTTGCCTCCTGGGAGCTTTTAAAGCTACAGTACCAGCTGATTCAGAGAAACAGCCCAATCGACAGCTCCTAGTTTTCCCAGTTTAACCTTGACACATAATGAAGTATTTATTTTGGTTCCTTTTTCACTGATGGTTTTTGAATCTGAAGAGAGAAACATTCCAGTTACCAAGACTTGAAGAATGTGTAACCTTGGAGAAGACAAAACAAATGGATCACTGTGAGTTCACCAAGAGGGGCACATTTGCAGAAGTCCCTTCCTGGCCCAGCTAGCGCATCTGGATGCTGGGCTCACCCTCCTGGATCTTCCTTGTCACCCAGTTTTGTCTCATCTTGACCATAACCCCCAGCCAAGTGCCCTCCCCTGGGCTCTTCCCTTCCATGTGCCTTCGAGATCCTCCCATATTGTTTTTGTTGTTGTTGTTAAATTAATAGATTTTTTTTTTTTTACAGCAGTTTTAGGTTTACAGAGAAATAGAACAGAAAGTACAAACAGTTCCCATATATTCCCTCCTCCCTGCCTACGGTTTCCCCAATTATTAACATTTGCATTGATGTGGTACATTTGTTAAAATTGATGAACCAATATTGATGCATTATTATTAACTAAAAGTCCATAGTTTAGGTTTCACTCTTTGTATTGTACAGTTCTATGGGTTTTGCCAAGTATATAATGACGTAGATCTACCATTATAGTATCATACAGAATAGTTTCGCTGCCCTAAAAATCTCCTGTGTTCCACTTATTCATTTCTCTCCCAGTTCCTGCCTACCTCTGATCTTTTTACTGACTGTAGGTTTGCCTTTTCCAGAATGTCATTTAGTTGGACTCATACAGTATTTTCAGACTTGCTTCTTTCACTTACTGTATGCATTTAAAATTCCTCCATTTCATTTCATGTCTTGATAGCTCACTTTTTATTGCTGAATAATATTCCATTGTCTGGATGTACCACAGTTTGTTTATGTAATTACCTGTAGAATAACATCTTGGCTGCCTCCATTTTTTATCAGTTATGAATAAAGATGCTATAAATATTCATGCACAGGTTTTTTGTGTGGACATAAGTTTTCAACTCATTTGGGTAAATACCTAGGAGTGTGATGGCTGGATATATGATTAGACTATGTTAGCTTGTGAGGAACTGCCCCTATGTTGCCTTTAATTGGGGACTTTGAAACATTTTAACTTTGCAAAACAAATATAACTTGAGTATTTTTTTTTCTTGGACAGTATACATCAATGTTTTGGTGTGCTGTCAAGCGCTAGATTATTCCCACTGTAGATTGTTGCTATAACTTTGCTATTGACTTCCAGTGTGCCAGCAGTTATTTTTCAATAGGAAAAGTAATTCTGAAATATTCTTTAGGGGAGAGAGTTGTACGGTCATTGTAAAAGTTTGGCCTCTGAAACTTTGTCCGATTTTTATATATAATGTAGAACCACTAGTATATTTGAAATATAAATGTATTAAACTCTTTTAAAATCTAAATAAATAGTTCTTTTAAAGCGCTAAGAAAGAAGTCAAAGGATGCGAACTTCCAGTTATGAAATAAATGTCAGAGGGATGTAATGTACAGCATGGTGACTATAGTTAATAATACTGTATTTGCATATTTGGAAGTTGCTGAGAGAGATCTTAAAAGTTCTCATCACAAGAAAAAAATTTTTGTAACTATGTATGGTGACAGATGTTAACTAGACTTATTGTGGTGATCATTTCACAATATATACAAATACCAAGTCATTATGTTATACGCCTGAAACTAATGTAATGTTATATGTCGGTTATACCTCAATTAAAAAAAAACACTAAGAAATGACAATGAATATGTTTGACGAAGCTTTATAAGTGGAAGTTTATAGGTTTTTTTCTTACTTCTATTTTTGTTATAATGGTGTATAACAAACTACGATATAATGCATCTCATTCATGATTTGAGATTGTATGCATCTAAAAAATTGATACATGCCAAATTATTCTCCAAAAACATTGTATTTGTTTATATTAAGACTGTCTTTCTGCACAGCTTCATCAAACATTTATTACCAAACCTTTTTAAATTTCCACTGACCTAGTAGGTAATTTAAAAATATCTCTTTTCTTGCTTAGTATTTGTTTAAATTTGAGTGCATATTGAACATCTTTTCATAGGGTTTCCTTGTTTTGGAAGTTACATATTCATGTTTTTTCTACATTTTTTCTATTAGATGGTTTATTTTTTCCTTATTGATTTATAGGAATTCTTTCCCTGTTAGTAGATTGGCCTCTTTCCTCATGTTTTACAAATATATTTTCTTATTTGTCATCTTTTTTCCTTCATTTATGGTATTTGTTTTCGTATTCTCAAATTTAGTAGTCCTTTGTGTCCTCTCAATGTTTGGTCATGCTCAGAAAGTACTTATGCGTGCCAGGGTTATTCAGTAGTTCATACATGCTTTATTCTGGTACTTTTTAAAGTTCCTTTTTCTTTTACACTTAAATACTATTTTATAGAATTTATATATTGCTGTGATGATTCCGCTTTATGTTCTTATATGTGGTCAGCCAGTCATCATTGTAATATTTAATCTACTTTTCTGATTTGAAATGCCACAAAATTATCATATAAACTTTGGCCTGTTTCTGGATTCTGGTCTGTTCCGTTTATCTTCCTGTCTTTCTATGTCAGTACCAAATTGTTTAAATTATTATAGCTTCAGAATGCATTTTAATGTTTAGTAGGGTTGTTCTGCTTTATTAGTTTTCTTTTTTGGAGGAATTTCTGACTTTTTTCTTTTTCCAGATGAACTTCAGTATCATTTTGTCAAATTTGTTTCTTCCAAGGAATAATCTTGTTATTATTTTGATGGGAATGTGATGTCTCAGAAGTCAAATTAGAAAGTTTCAAAGAGAGGAATGATCAGCTTTGTCATATACTGCTGATGAGTTAAATAAGACAATTATTGAGAATTGACCATTGGGTTTAATAAAGTGAAGGTTATTAGTAACCTCGATTACAATAGTTTCATGGAGTGGGAATAGTTTATAATTTGTGCCTAGTTTCCCTAATCTCTCTATTACTTTAAGCAATGTATTTAATTTTCTGTGTCTTGATTTAACACACTTAAAAGTGAAGCCACATCTATTGATGACGACGTTTTATGAAAAACAGTTTATTTATAATCCCCCCCTTCCTGATTTCTGTTAGTAAGCTTTGTTGTCTTTTCCTGTGTCTGTAATACAGATTTACCTTTTGTTGCTTTTTGAGGGGGAAAAGTATTCTTGTCTGTAGTTGTAATTTATTTTGTTTAGCCTTTATTTCTGTATTTAAGTGAATTTAATATTTATTACTAGTCTTTTAGCATCATAACTTAACTATTCCCAAGGTTTAAATTTTTATTTAATTCTTGTTTGCCTGGGAATTCCTTTGAACTTTTTCAAGAAAGGTTATGGATCCTCTATTTCCTAGGTTCTTGTTGACCATGTGTTTATAGTACCTTTTTCTTTTTTTTTTGAGGAAGATTAGCCCTGAGCTAACATCTGCCACCAATCCTCTTTTTGCTGAGCAAGATTAGCCTTGAGCTAACATCCGTGCCCATCTTCCTCTGCTTTCTATGTGGGACGCCTGCCACAGCATGGCTTGATAAGTGGTGTGTAGGTGCATGACCGAGATCTGAACTGGTGAACCCCGGGCTGCTGAAGTAGAGCGTGTGAACTTAACTGCTACGCCACTGGGCTGGCCACTATGTTATGTTTTTATATTTATGATTTAATTATTTAAGAGATACAAAAAAGTGTAGAGATCAATATAGTAAGTAACTGTAATTACTCAACTTAAGAAGTAAAATTTCAAATACAGTTGAAGTTCCTTGGCTTATCTTTCCTTGATAGTATTACCCTCCTGTCTATCCCAGAGAGAAACACTTCATTTTGGTGTTTATGCATGCCCCATACCTTAGATCAGGATGCATGTTTTAATACTTTTACAGGCTATGTATGTATTAATAAAATATATGTAATCGGAGGAGATATACACGGCAAATACATTTGAGAAGTTATTTACCCTCACTGTAATCAGTAATAAGGGAAATGTAAAATAAGACCAGATTAAGAAACCGTTTGATACCTACCATTTTATGCTATGTTGGCAAAAATCAAGAAGTCTGACAGTATCATGTGTTGATAAATATTTTATCAATTGAATTTCTCACACAATGCTGTTGAGTTTTTAAATTGGTGCAACTGCTTTGGAAAGCACTTACCTTATTAAATTAAACATGAGCATACCCTCCCAGATACATATTACCTTACATGGACTCCAGGACATATGCAGGAATGCTCATGGTGACCTTGTTTGGATTAAAAAACAAAACAAAACTGAGGAAACGCTATGCAAATATTCATTGACAGAAGAATGAGGAAGTAAATTGTGGTATAGTCACCCAGTGGAACATAGTATTATTTTTGTTTTAAAGACAGGGAATATTTAGGATAAAAATTCAGCTGAGTCGTTTCTTCTGGAGCTAGGAAAGGCAGAGAGGTGGGATAAGGAGGAATATATAAATATCTTAAGTAGTTCAGGTAATGTTCTCGTTCTTAAGATGGGTAGTGGGTTTGTGTGTGTTTAATTTATTATCATACTTCATAACAAATCTAGATATATATATTTGTTAACTATTATGTAATATAATTTAAAATAACTAGCAGCAGATTAACTTTCTTTTTTAGAAAGATCGGCACCTGAGCTAACATCTGTTGCCAGTCTTCTTTTTTTTTTTTTTCCCTTCTTCTCTCCAAAGCCCTCCAGTACATAGTTGTATATTCTAGTTGTGAGTGAGACAGATTAATTTGTTAAATTTGCATGGTTGCTACATGGGTGTTTATTATATACTTTATACGTTTCCTTTTGTTTGCATATTAGTAATAAAAATGCTTAGAAAGAAAACCTCTCTCTATGTACGCATATCTATCTTCATTGAAAAGGAACTTTTCTATTTTATTTTAAATTTATTCCTAATTTTATAATCCTACAATTAGAACTATCTTTCCCCAGAAATTCATTTGTACATTTGAAAAAATGTCTGCTACAAAAGTAAAGCCTCATTGATTAAGTCCAGCTGTCCATTTGATTAAATTTTTCCTATGAAGTCTCTGCAAATGGATTTATTCAGCTTGTGGTCAAATATGTCCCATTATGATGAATGAATGATGAACAGTTTTGACTCTCTTTTCTTGACCCTCAATTTGGCTACTTAGAATATTTGATTGAAATTAACTTCGGGCCATATTGAACAGGTGGAATCCTCCTACTGCAGGATGGCTTTTAGATATTGTGAGCTTGCTACTTGACAGCCCCAAATCTTATTTTTCTAGGTGAAAAATTTGTTTCTCCTATTGTTCTTATTTACCATGGTTACTTTTCTGATGGCAGTTATTCATCTCAACTCATTTTTCCTCCATACTTTACTTGGCCGGTTGGAATGTTTGATCTAATTGCAAGAGAGATGATTAGAACATTATTAATGTTCTGTTCTTGAGCCTAGCTGAAATATTATATTGGACAACTCGCTGAAACTCACTAACCTTCAGTTTCTTCATCTATAGATAGCGTATAATAGTTATGTCAGGGGGTTTTTGTTAATATGATGTAACGTGTATGAAAGTACCTTGAAAGTCACATAATGTGGATGTGAGGTGTTAATATTGTTTATTCTTACTAAATTTTACTTTGCTGAATTCAGCCAATTACTCTAATCTTTGAGGATCTGTTTGAATCTTGATTTGATTGATTAGTCTATTTATCTTCTTCCCACTTATCAGCATATTCTTTATACTTTCATATAAGGGACAAAATGTTGATTAGACCTAGAAAAGACTTTTGTGGGGCTGGCCCAGTGGCACAGCAGTTAAGTTCACACGTTCTGCTTTGGTGGCCCGGGTTTCGCTGGTTCGGATCCTGGGTGTGGACATGGCACTGCTTGGCAAGCCATGCTGTGGTAGGTGTCTCACATAGAAAGCAGAGGAAGATGGGCATGGATGTTAGCTCCGGGCCAGTCTTCCTCAGCAAAAAAAGGAGGATTGGCAGCAGATGTTAGCTCAGGGCTAATCTTCCTCAAAAAAAAAAGAAAGAAAGAAAGAAAAAAAAGACTTTTGTGTTATATTGTAAGAAACAGCTATCAAATTGATATATTTATCAAAACAATCTAAAAGCTCTTTTCATTGTCTGTAGAATTTTTTTTGTAAGCCTAGTTTGTTTACAGGTCTACCCTTTTTATAAATTCATATTCCTCTCTGTTCTTCATCCAGACTCTTATAAATCTGTCTTAAAAATCTGTCAATTGTAGAGATCGCTCTTGTATAATTCTTTATTATAGTTATGCTTGGATTATGAGCTGTATGATATACTCAGCTATTTTTGGCTTTTTCAGGACCACCACCACCCACACATTTTCCTAGTTTTCTACGCATTGTATCTATTTGTGTACACTGGAGTATTCTTTGCTCTTTCTTCTCCCTCCACCCCCTTTACTGAGTACGTTTATAGTTACACAGTCAAAATTATGTTCTTGTGGGCTTCCCAATCTGTCTTCCCTCATGCATTCATCATAGTATCTTCTGCTATATGCTAGGCGCTATGCTAAATAAAAAGACAAATAAGATGTCGTTTCTGCTCTCAAAGTCTCAGAGTTGTGGGAGTTGAAGTTATGATATAAATGGTGTACAGTAGGGCACAAAGCAAGGAGTTTTAGATTTGAACTTTTGTGAAAGGTGTCTGAGAAAGTCTTAGGAGGCGAGTCTTGAAAGATGATTAGAAGTTTCTAGGCAGATGGGGAAGGGGTGAGACATCCCAAGCAGAGAGAACAGTGTGAATGAAAACGTGGAGTGGTGTTCCTTTCTAGTGTCCATGCTCTGGAATTTCGCCTTTGTTCTTCAAACATTTTTGTAATACAGATTCTTAAAAATTTCTGGTAGAGTTCTGTCTATGAATGTCTTTTCTTTCTTATCATGAACTCTTATATTACCTGGTCTCTGGGAAAATTATTCCCAGTTCTTACGTAATGATAAAGTTTTCAGTGAATATACTCATCTTTACTCTCCTGTTAGTTTATTTAGAAAACTACTGAATAGAATTCAACTTTTCTTTCCTCTGGCCCTGAAAATTTTCTTTAGAAAATTTAGAATAAAGTTTAAAAACTTTAAAAATTCATCTGCAGTGGGATATTGAAGTATAACGTTTTGGGGAGAACCTCAGCTATTCCTGGAGAGATGTCTTAATTCTGCGCAACACTTAACCTACTTTGCTGCTTGATTCATACGCTTATTCTATAAGGAGGAGGGTTGAGGTAACTCTGCTTTCATCCTCTTCTTGTTCTTTGGCATCTGCATTCTCTAATAGTTTTTTCACAAATATTTATAATTGTATATTTAAGTAATATTTAAATGTTTTAATGTTTAAGGAGGAGTACCAGGAAATGGTAAATTACTTTGGCATTACTTTTGGCAGATTAGATCTGCATTTTTTTTTAAGTCATTGTTTTCTGAGAACAGTAGCAGTTGTGATAATGGCTGGATTGTGAGTCACATACTCTGGACTATTTTTGGCTCTGTCTGGGCCACCAGTTCCCACCCCTAATCTCTTAGCTTTATAGGTAGTGTATGTATTTGTGTGCAGTGGGGTAACCCTGTACTCAGAGAATGAAGTGGGACAATAGCAGATGGCCAAGCATGCTGTACAATGGGATTAGCATTGGGCTCCTTCTTCTTAGGGTTCTCCCCTATGGTTTAAAGTAGTTTAGTGTTACAGTAAATTTCTTATCTGTATAATAAGTCACTGACCTGGAAAATGTAATTGAGCATTTGAATTTGAGCTGCATTCAAGATCTGTGTTAAAACTGTACAGCTTCGTGCTTGACTGATTGTAAATGATGATGTAGCAAGGAGTTTAATTTGCTGCCGCAGATGTTATCATCCTTTTCTTCTGTGCTTCTGCAACTTCTCTTTATTTGGCCTTGCTTGTTTCTCCAGTTTCCTAGGTTTTGGTATTTAGAGTTTAGATTTAACAGTAGCAGGAACCTGATTGATGTATGGAATTAGAAGGGTGTTTTGGTTTGTCTTTTGGTCCTACATTGATTCTTTAAGTCTCCTCTGTTACTTTGTTTTGAGTAGTAAGTCAAAAGAATACATTGTCTATATATTCTATTTGTTTTCTGTGGAGTCTTGACTAAGGCGGTGCTAGTTTCTTTACCTCTTCCATATCATAAATTGCACAGAGAATATGTTTTATCATTAAAACAATTTTTACTAATTTATTTAGAGAAAATTAATATTTTGTTTTTAAAATTGTGCTGTTTTATTTTTAATAAGAATTAATTGCAATGTTTTCTAAATGTTACTATTTTTAAGTCACAACCCAGTTGTTAATGAAGCTAAGTTAAGAGAAGACTAAGTCAGGCCCTAATAGAATTTTGAGTTGGAAACTTAATATACTTAGGCATTAGAATTTTCCCTTTTCTTTCTTTTACTTATAATTTTTAAATAGAATTCAGTTTAATTAAAATTTTTTGTTTATGGAGAATATATAGAGCTAAATTCTTAAAATATAATTTTATTGAAAAAACAGAATGCATAGTGAATGATATCTGATTGATTATGATATTTCTGATGGGGAATATACTCTATATGGATTTACTTTGCTTCATATAACATTTTCTGCCTCTCTTTTTCAAGCAAACCTTAAGGAGGAAGATAGTTGAACTTGCAGCGTCTGATTTAACTTCCAATTTGTCAACAGATACCTGTTTTTAAATGATGCTGATCTTATACAAGTGACATTTTATAATGATTGAGGAATTATTCCCTAAAAAAGGGGAGGATCTTAGTTTACCTTGTTATAAAATATCTTTTAATTATGATATGTTCCTCCTCACCATCCCTTCCACTTCCAGGACACTCCACTCTAAAAAATAAAAACAATAGACACAACAGCTGCTATCCCTACATTCTGATAATTTAGAAACAGTAAACTTCAGATGTAAGTCATTAAAGGAACACAATATTAGTAGAATTGTTTGGCAGTACATAGATGGAGGAAAACCTTTTGCTGTATCTCACAGCATGATGAGGGTAGTCACACTTCTTATGTGGCTGCTAACTCCTACAGTCATAGATGTTAGAGGCAGAAGCTGCCTGACCAGTTAAGAGTTATGTTAGGAATTAGCTTGTAAGTGGCAGAGGATTCCTTTTGCTGTACTCTATTGGTCATAATAGTCACCAGAGCTACCTTGATTCAGGGGGGTCAAGAAATAGACTCTACTGCTTAATGGAGGAGTGGCAAAGCCTCATTGCAGAAGAGTGTGGAAGGTGGGAGATATTGTTGTGCCCATCTTTGGAAAATATCTACTCCAAATGAATAAAAACATTGGATAAAGGATTGAGAATATGAGGATGAGATGATTTTATGTGGTGTGGTGATAAAGCTCTTATTCCCTTTTCTGTTGTCTTATGACATTGCAGCCTTATTAGTAAGAATGGAAGAAGAATTTTTCTATTTCCATGTTCTATTCAGTGTTTTAGTCTGTTATTCACAAGTCTTCTACTGTCATTCGTTGCTCCCAATAGAAGTCACCCCAAACTGGAAGGAATTCTAAACAGTTTAAAATTGTTTTGCCTGATTCAGGAATTATCACAGGGTAGGAAAATAATTTGTAGGAAAAGGATACAGAGGAATAAGGTGTTTGGAAAGGGTGGACTGACAGCAGAAGGTGAATTAATGCTTCATATTTATTTTGGAGATTCATCTTAGATGAGAAGTAAAACTGTCTAGAAGGAAACTTTTGCGTATTAGTTATCTAACATGGAAGAGACTTCCATCCAGAAGATAATCAGACTGAGTCTGTGCATAGATGGTACATTGAATGGAGAAGAATTTTTAAGTCTGTTAAGAACAAACGTGGCTAAACTGTTTTGTGTTATTTAGGGAATAAAGCAGGATAAATCTCAGGCTTAGAGTAGTTTTATACTTCATTGATGGATATTGTGGAACTTTGACTTTTCAGTTAGCACTAAGGGGTTAATTGGGTGGATGGTTGGGTTTTTTTTTTCTATTTTTCAAATAATTCACATATCATAAGACTTACCATTTTAAACTGTATAATTCAGTTGCTTTTTTGTATACTTACAAGGTTGTGCAACCATCACCACTGTCCAACCATACCTGTTAGCAGTGAAAACTCCTTATCCTCTGGCAACCACTAATTTACTCTTGACTCTGTGGATTTGCCTATTCTGGACATTTCATATAAATGTTATCATAGAATACGTGGCTTTTTGTGTCTGGCTTCTTTAACATGATGTTTGCAAGGTTCATTCCTGTTGTGGGAAGTATCAGTACTTCATTCCTTTTTATGGCTGAGTAATATTCCATTGTATTGAATATACCACATTTTGTTTATTCATTCATCAGTTTATGGACATTTGGGTTGTTTCCACTTTTCAGCTATTAAGAATAATGGTTCTGTGAAAGCTTAATGTAAAAGTTTTTGTATGAACATACGTTTTCATTTTTCTTGGGTATATATCTAGGAATGGAATTGTTGTTAACTCATGGTTAGCTTTTTAAGGAACTGCCAAACTGTTTCTAAAGTAGCTGCATGATTTTACATTCCTGCCAATGCTTATTTTTCTTTTTTAAATAGCTGTTCTAATGGGTGTGTAATGGAATCTTATTGTGGTTTTGATTTGCATTTACATAATTATGTTGAACATCTTTTTATGTACTTTTTGGCCATTTGTATATCTTCTTTGGAGAAATGTCTATTTAAATCCTTTGCCCATTTTTAAATTGATTTATTTGCCTCTATTATTGAGTTCTACAAGTCTTCATGTATTCTGGAGACTCTACCCATATCAGATGTGATTTGCAAATATTTCTCCCATTCTGTGGGTTCACTTTCTTGATAGCATTCTTTGTGCAAAAATTTTAACTTTTGATAAAGTCCAGTTTCTCTTTTTTCCTTGGTTGCTTATTCTTTTGGTGGCATATCTAAGAAACCATTGCCTAATTGAAGGTCATGAAGATTTCCACCTGAGTTTTCTTCTATGAATTTTATAGTTTTAGCTTTTACATTTGATCCATTCCAAGTTAAGTTTTGTATATGGTATAAGGTATGGGTGCAACTTCATTATTTTGCACGTGATATCCAGTTGCCCCAGCACCATTTGTTGAAAGGACTCTTCTTTCCCCATTGAATGGTCTTGGGACCCTTGCTGAAAATCAAATGGCTGTTGACACGTGTTCATTTCTGAACTCTCAATCTGTTCCATCGATATATTTGTCTATCTATGTACCATATCACACTGTCTTAATTACTGTAGCTTTGAAGTAGGTCTTGATGTTGGGAACTGTGAATCCTCTGCCATTGTTCCTTTTCAAGATTGTTTTGGCTTTTGAGGGTCCCTTGTAATTCCATATGAGTTTTGAGGTCACTGTGTCCATTTCCATAAAAAAGGCATTTGGAACTTTGATAGGGATTGCATTGAATCTGTTCATCAGTTTGGGGAATATTGCCATCTTAACAATATCAAGTCTTTCAATTGATGAACACGAGATATCTTTCAACTTATTTAGGTTGTCTTTAATTTCTTTTATTGATGTTTTATAGTTTTCAATTGACAAGTTTTGCACTTCTTTAAATTTATTCCTGAATATTTTATTCTTTTTCATGCTATTGTAAATGAAATTTTCATTTTCAGATTATTCATTTTTAGTGTATAGATATACAACTGATTTTTGTATGTTAATCTTTTGTTTTGCAACTTTGCTAAACTTATTAGCTCTAATAATGTTCCAGTGGATTTTCTGTATATAAGATTATGCTATCTGCAAGCAGAGATATTCATACTTCTTCCTTTCCAATATGGCTGCCTTTTATTTCTTTTTCTTCCCTAATTGTTTAATATAGTGATGAATAGAAATGGTGTTCTCAAAAAAAAAAAGTGATGTTCTGTTCATCTTGTTCTTTTCTTTATTTTAGGGGAAAGGCTTTCATTTTTCACCATTAAGTATGAGGTTAACTGTGGATTTTTCGTAGATGCCCTTTATCAGATCGAAGAAGTTCCCTTCTATTCCTGGTTTACTGAGTGTTTTTATCATGAAAAGGTGTTGGATTTTGTCAAATGCTTTTTCTGTGTCTATTGAGATGATGTTGTTTCTGTTCTTTTTCTCTATTAATGTGGTACATTATACTGAGTAAGTTTTGTGTGTTAACAAACCTTGCATTCCTGGCCTGAGGATGGATGTGTTTTTAAGTTACCTTTTGTTTTTCACCTGGAAAAATGTAGAAACTTGTTCTACTAACATTATCATGGAGGCAATAGGAGTGGACCTGAAAGAGCATAGCCGTTGGATAAATGCTTTATTTTCCAGTGCTAAAGTATAATATAAATAAGAACTACTCAGAGGCTTATATTGTAATGCTTTGTACAACATATAAGTAATTTTGACCCTTATTAAAACATCATTCTTTGTACTTTTAAGTAACTTAATGAATAATTTGAGGATTTATGTTTATCTGTGTGCATTTTCTATTGATAGTAGGCCATATTAATATTCTCAGAATCTTGCAAGCTCTAGTTTGGAGTGCCCTGACTTCTGTTTTGACTCAACACAGATTTTAAACTTGAGAAATGGTAATTAATGAGTCAATAAGGAAGGGTCAGATCCTATTGCAACAAAAGTTGTTCTTAGTGGTCTCTCAGGAGAACTTGTAGCAGGAACTTGTCAGAGTAATAAATACATAGATAAGTATCTGGAAGGGGACAAAGGATTTGAAAACAAAATGCTTGATCAAAGTTTTGAAGCACAGTCAATATTTTCTTTTGCTTAAAAACTGCTTTATAATTTGACATGAATTAACTTGCATTGCATTCTTACCTGTGGGAATGGCCGGTTGGATAGATGCCCAGTTACCTGTCAGCTCTAGTTGAGAAGTTGAACTAGTTAACCACCTGAAGAAGTTATTAAATCAAACTTTGATGAAGTAGCTTTTTGTGCTCTTCCTTCTCTCTGCCACACCAATATGTACACCCTAACCAGAAAATAGCTTCAAGCATCAGGTATGTGTTTTGTCCTTTAGCTGTTTCATTTCCTGTAATTGCCAGACCTCCTTACTTTTTTCTCCTAGAGGGGGACACTTTTTTTTTTCCTAGAGGAGTTTTTCAGGTTAGAAAAATCATCCAAATTTACTGAGGAAAATTTACTAAGTTTGATAAGATTCTTGGGCTTCCATTGCATATAGGTGAGGAATTTTGTTTGGACCTGTTCTCCCTGCATCTTATCTAGTCTAAACTCTTACTGTATAGTTAGCAAATTTAGTAACACAGTCTTTTTATAAAGCAGCTAAGCAAGCAATTTTAAGTGATGTGCCTGTTTATTTTAAACAACATTCTGGGTGCTTGAAAAGAATGCCACTCATTAATGATTTTTAAATTCTTCTACCCTTTTGACGATCTGATGAAAGCTAAGGACTCTCTCCATGTAAAAATGCACGTAGTTCATTTATATGGCTTGAGATGTACACACCATAAAGGCTATCGGTGAATTCCTGATTAAAAACGCTCACCCTCTATGAAACAGCCAAGTTGGGCTATAAGGGTTTCTAGGTTTTAGAAAGCCATAAAATTATGTATCTGGTTCAAATACAACATAAATTGAGGGCAATTACAATTTCATGTTAACCATAATTCAACTCGAAAGAGTATAGCTGCTGGATGCCGTGATGAGTGAGCCAACTCCCCACTGAGGGGTGAAGCACATATTCCCCTAGATGCTGGAAGTGCTGTTGACATGGCCCTTAATTGGTAGCCCCTGTGGAGATTGCCTTGGCTAAAGAGACCTGCCTTGCACAAGGGCATACCCATTGGCATCCAGTGGTTGATCCTTGCTTGAATCCGTTGTCCTGGCTTGGGACAACTCTGAAAGGTCATCCTAGATTCAGAGCTCCCCATGGGGTTGTCTGAATCCTTTGGGACTTCGTGGCAGCTGAATTTCTCCTTCTGCACAAAATGCTGCTTCCCCCGCCTCCTGTTTCCTTTCCACTGGTATTGATCCCAAGAGCATCCTCTAATAAACTTGCGTGGTAAAATGTGTCTCAAGGTCTGCTTCCTGGGAATCCCAGCCTTGTCACATTAGGGTCGAATATTAGCATAAGTTAGCTTACTTCAGGCCATAAAAGTAGGCCTGGCTGAAATAAAAATTTAGTGAGATGAACTTGAATTTAGACTTAAGATATGCGAAGCATCCTTTTATTGTTTCCTTCAGACCACCTGTTTTGAGTAAGTCTTTAAACTCTTGGTTTCTTTGAATTCATTTTTGTCTCCCAGTCTTTCTTTGGCATTGCAGAAAACTCCCACAGTCTCTGACAGCTCAGTGTGTTTGGTTACACAGTATGAAAGGTGTGGGTTAAATAAGGAGTTGCTTACACACCCCACAGAAACCCCTAGAGACTTCCCATGTTGATAAGTGCATGTGATAAGAGAATCCCTCTTATCATAATCCTAATCATATTCCTTATCATAAATCCTAGGATTTCTTGGATAGCATTTAGAATATTATTGCTTTTGTCATTGTCATTGAAATGGTGTGTGTCCATTCTAAATATTTGAAAAATACGGAAAAGCTATAATGAGGAAAACTCTATGTAAGAATAAACTTTTCCTTACTTCAAATTGGGATGATATTATACATACATTTGGACAACTTTTTCATGTAATAGTATAAAATAAACTGGTTTCCATATCCTTCATTAATCCTCAAGTATGTGAATTATAATGGTTACATAATATTCCATCCAATGGATAATTGTATTTAATTTAGCTAGCCTCCTCTTGTTATATATTTGGTTTTTCTCAATTTTGTTTTTGTTAATAGATAATACAAAGAATAGTGGGGTTTTTTTTGTTTTTTGTTTTATTTTCAAAATAAGCCTTGTGTGTCTGCTTTAATGAGTTATTTAAACATAGTGGGTTCTTTCATCACTGAAATGTAGTAAACTGTTAGATCTAAGACTGTTCCATCTAGAAAGCCATTGTTAGTGTACAGTTTCAAGGGATGCCATTCGTATAGACAATGTGAATTATCTACATAATGTGAGGTCCTAAGTGCAATCTCATCATTGCTACTGCCTCAGAAGGATTGCCATTGTGGATTTATGGATCCTCTTTGTTTGGTTTGAGCAATTTTAGCACAGGAAGATCTGTCGAGTTTTTATGTATGCCTGCCAGATATAAAAAAAAGCATTTGAGCCTTTTCCATAATTGTCTACTGAGCAGATCTTGACTGGCGGTGGCCTTTGCTTTATATTATACAGTTATTTTAATGCAAGAGGTCCCTACTTCCATTATCTGTCCCTTGAGCAAGTCTATCAAGGAATTTATTTCCCTCCCAGCAATTAATAAAATCTGTCTGGAGCAGTGGATTCTGAATGTCTTCTCCTGGAGATCGTACCTGTGCTTCCTGTACAGTTCAGTTTGAAGAGTCTTTAAGATAAAATATAGTAGTACTTTGATGAAGTTTATTACTTTTTAAATGTTCTCATCTTCCCCATCATAATAATATAGTTGTATTTTAGAATTGAAATGAATATTAGGGTCTTTTTTATAGGTAAAGTAATTAGATCAAATAACTTGCTCAATATGACATAGCTAGCTATTTATTTATTACAGTAATCCACTTCATGACTTACATGATGAGAGAATAGCACAATTGAGAAGGAAACTCAACCAAAATCTGCTGGACTTATTAAAGACCATAAACAGTAACTGAGAATATAGATATGGAAGCTTTTAACAACCTAAATTGAGTTTAAAACATTGCTTAGAGTTTCTCATGACTATGTTATTCTTGTGTCTTTGAAGCATTGGAAACACATGATTGCACAAGTAAAATTTAGAAGCCAATATAAATAGTCTGAGCAAAACTTGCCCATTTTGGTAAATTATAGTTGTGCCTTGTTAGTACGTTTTGCCAGAGTGTAGAGAGGTAGATAAGCAATTGCCTAGAAATTAGGGGACTTAGTGAATTTTTCCTTTTTAGATTCTGTTAATTACTGTAAATCCCTCTTTGCCAGCTGATTATGACCCGTTCGTGCAGACTGTACTTTACCATTGCTGCTGAGAGGTATTGTTAACCAAGAGGGTAAAGGTCAGAGCCTTTCTGAATAACTTGCTTCCTATAATAAGTGTGATGCTGATGGCTGCTTAGAGTAACTGGGGAGGCATCATAAAAAACCTTCCTTTAAGTGATGTTAAAAGTAGCCGGGTGATTGCAAGAAGTGTTTCGGGATTCCTTGTCGTTAGAGCTATATCCTAGTGGAAGTCTCTTCTACCTTCAGTGATTAGGGCCGCAAAGGCAGAGTAATCAGTTCCGCTTGACTAAGAATAAATTACTCACATTGAAACATGATAGTTCCTGACAACTGGCCATGCTGATAAAAACCAAAACAAAAGATGTCAAGAAATCTGTGCTAGTGTGGAGCTGGTTTGCAGATTTGATGAATTCACATGTGTCATGCATTTGGCATTAGACTTCCTCTGGTTTCATCGGTTTTTCTTTCTCTTTGTAAAATAGAAATTGTATGAGGAGAAGTAAGGCTCTATATAATATAATAAGTAGGTTATTTCTATTTTCTTTCCAACCCAGTTAATAGAACTATACTACGATTAGAGAGGTCATTTTAAGAAAAATGTCTTCTCTCTCAAATAGTTATTTAAAAAATATTTCCTTCTTGAATTCTTCATTATTAGTTCTCTTTGATAATAAAGCGTATGTATAAGCCTGGTTCATCCTCCCCCTTCCTATTTATCATCAAGAACACAGATATAAACACCAATTCCTTTGATCTCTACAAAATTTTACTCATGCGTAAATTTAATACACACTAATGCGTACTTAATGATTTCTTTCTATATCAGATAAGGTACGCAAAAGTAGAAAAAAAGCCCATAGAACTATAAGATATATCATTTTTGGGGCCGGCCCCATGGGGCAGTGGTTAAGTTCGAATGTTCCGCTTCTCGTTGGCCCGGGGTTCACCAGTTCAGATCCTGGGTGCGGACATGGCACTGCGTGGCAAAAGCCATGCTGTGGTAGGCGTCCCACGTATAAAGTAGAGGAAGATGGGCATGGATGTTACCTCAGGGCCAGTCTTCCTCAGCAAAAAGAGGAGGATTGGCAGGAGATGTTAGCTTAGGGCTAATCTTCCTCAAAATAAATAAATAAAATATATCATTTTCTGCTATAATCATTTTATTAATTTTCAATATTGTTAAAAATAAGTTATTTAAGAAAAAGAAGAAAAGCTTTTTAACTATTTCATTGTCAGGTGCTCCTTGGTCCATGTATATAAATAAACTAGTTTCCTTCTACCCCTTGAAAGTCAGGGGGTAACACAGTATATTATTACTATGGTCACTTATATGAAAATGTTATTCCCTACTGAAGCAAAGGATGAAGGGTGGATTTACCAAACCACTGCAAATGCAAAGGTGCATCTTCCATGAGAGAAAGGTACATCCAAACACAAAACACTAAAGCTGGCGGGCAAAGCCAAAGGTACTTGGCATCAGGATTTCGGTATCATGATATTATTAAAATAGTCTGTTTTTCCATAGTTTATGGAAAAATGCTTAGGTCACCTTTGTGTGATTGTTTTTCTTTTGTTGTTCATCATAGAATACTATTTATAGCATAGTGATTAAGAATAGGATTCTGGAACTAGATGGCCTAGTGATTATCTCATAGTCTTGTGGGGATGCTTAAATAGTTGTTATATATAAAGTTCTTACAGCAGTACCTGGCACGTACATATTACACTCTTTTTAAGTGTTAGCAGTCTCTGTTATCACCACTACTTCTTCCTCACCACCACCACCATCATTATTATTATTTTTCTTGTTGTTGTTGTTACATTGTTATTTTAGGGATTCTGTGGTTTCTGTTCCTGCAAAATGGAGAGTTTCCTTTTTTTTTTGATATTCTGATTATATTTGAAGGAGTATTTTTTCATTTAACATGATTCCAAACAATCATCTTTATCGTTAATATTCAAGGATGTACATAACTGATCCAGTTTTTCTCTTGGCTGTTGTATTCAAAACTTTTTGTAAATCATATATTTCAGAACCTGTGGAAATTGAACTGCGTATAGAATAGGATCTCCACTATATATTTTATAGAAATTCCATAATAAATACTGAAGTAATATGCTGTGGGACTATCTGGGTGAGCAGCTTTTACACCTTCCACATTAGATTAGTCAAAAAGAAGAGAATAATGGCAAGAATAATATGGTAGCATTCACACACCAGCTGGTTAGTGACACATGCAAATCCAGACATCCTTGATCAAGAAAGCACCATTGAATCACAACCAGTGTAAGGATATGTAACAGGAGCTTTCAGTACGGCTTAGCTGTTATGCATCATGATGCTGGGTAAATGAAAAGAAAAATATTTTTTACACACCCCTCCTCTGAACCACCACACACAGCGTCTTTGGGGTTTGTTCAATGCTTATGTAGCTAGTTTGCACATCTCCATGTCTACTTCAAGTCTTCCTCACTGATGACAACTTGCTTAAAGGAGGCAATTTTAATGTCCACTGTTCTTTCTTCATTTTTTCAGTTCCTTTCACTATGGAATGTTTATTCCTCCTCTTAGAAGTAAACAGGAGTGCAAGAATAGCCATCCTTTCCTCCTCTCCAACTCAACAGTCTGTTTAGACAGCTGGGTAATTGAAGAAGAAAGTAATTTAGGGAGAACTTGTTAATGTGGATTTTACTAAATTTTCACTGAACTAGCGGCTTCTGAACCTGAGTGTATTAGGAAAACTTTTGCCAGCAAACAGTAATGGATTCCTTTAATAGTTTGACTACATACAAATTATACCAGTGAGATTGTTAACAGTTTAACCTCTTAAATTTTTTTCTTAGGTGCTGATGATGGAGAAGAAAGAAGGGTATTATGCATGTGAGGGCTATTTGTGTATTAGATGGGCTCATAAAGCAAATCTCTGTTTTCTTATATATAAAACTTGCTTGGTCCTGTGAAATTTTGTTTTAAATAATGGTTCTAGAACTGCTCTTTCTTTTTTTTTTCGGTGAGGCAGATTGGCCCTTCACTAACATCTGTGCCAGTCTTCCTGTGTTTTGTATGTGGGACACCACCACAGCATGGCTTGATGAGGGGTGTGTAGGTCCGCACCTGGGATCCGAACCTGCGAACCCTGGGCTGCCAAAGCGGAGTGTGCGAACTCAACCATTATGCCACCTGGCCAGCCCTGTAGTACTGTTCTTTGTTGATAAGAAAGTTTAATCAACAGCATGATTGTATCTTTTCTTTGTATAAGGTTTATATGTTAGCACCTGGAATGTCCTGCACAGCTGGTTAAACGTGTAAACACCAGGACGTTGCATTCTGTATGTGTATGGAGTACTAGATTTTTAAGTGGCCGAGTTCTCTTTAGCCCTTGTGAGTTTACCACAACCATTGATCCATATTGATTCCTGTGAGATTTCATATGGATTCATATGAGATTCCAGTAGTAGTGTCTGATTAAACTAAAGGAAGATTAATGCTTTTCATCTGTGATGGTCTTTTCTTTCACAGTAGGTTTTGGACTTTTATTTGTCATGAAAAGAATGGAACCCATTTTAGGCATTTCAGTAGTTAACCTGTATGATTTTTCTCTTTGTTAAAGAGTGAAAATCCAAGCCTTTTGGTATTCATGGTACCCTATTCTAAATTTACCAGATCTTTTTGCTTAGCTTGTTTGTTCTGCTTGTGGAATTCTCATTGACTCTAGAGAGGGACTTTTTTCCTTACCCTGTGGAATGAAGCAGACCCTTAAAGAGCTTATACTAAATTGATTAATGCAGGAAATTTATCCGAAGGTTGGATCTAGGATTTTTTTGTAGTTCCTTTTTTGGCATGAGTTTATGTGTATGCCTAAATATAGTTTATAAAGGTCCGAGCTTGTATACTATTCATTTACTGATTATTGAACCAATATTTATTATAGATAAATAGTGTGTGCCAGATGTGTGCCAGATATGAAGATACAAAACTGGGTGGAGGAGCAGGATCCAGTCTATTTGTGGAGACGTGTATGAAACAAGTAATTACAATATGGTTAGGGATTAATGTTATATATATAGGTGGAATATTGGCGATAAATGTGGGAAATATATAGATAGGTAAAGAATGGAGATAAATGTGTGTATATGTGTATTTATATGTGTGATGGAGTACAGACAATGATCATCTGATGGGGTAAGAACAAGAAACTCTTCCCAAAGGAGGTAACATTTATGTTTCTTTTTGAAAACCGTGTAAAATAAACCAGCTAGTTCTGGTTATTAGCTCAAGAGGAGATTATGATTATATTCTCCTGCTTCATTTTCCTTCCTAGAACTTACTGTCATCCTGCACAATATATTCATTTCATTCATTCATTTACTGTCTACCATATTGGGATGGAAGCTCTTTGAGGGTAGGGATTCTTGCCTATTTTGATTACTCCTATATCCTCAACACCTGAAAAAGTGCCTGGCACATAGCAGGAGCTCAAATATGTGTTGAAAGAACGAATGAAGTTTGTGAGTTCTGGAATAGTTGCCTCACTTCTTATTTTCCTTTAGTTTATTAGGAATATCTCTCTATAATTCCTTCATATTTTTGTTTAGTATTTTTCATGATGTATACTTGAATCTCCCTAGTGATAACGTGCGCTTTCCACAATGTTTCTCAAACCCATCCCCTCTTTTCCATCTCTTAGCTCATTTAGTCTCCAAAATCTCTTACCTGAGTTGATAAAATCTTGTAATTGTTTTTCCTATCTCTATGCAAGTTTTAAAAAATTTCTTCTCGACAGCCGTCAGAGTTATCTATCTAAAATACAGAACTGACTAGACCATTTCTTTGCTTAAAAATCCCTAATAGTTCCCATCTGTATACAATAAAATTTGTGCTGTTTAGGATGGCACACAAGCCCATCGATAGCTTGGATCCAGCTACAATGCGGAGTCCTCTTGTCATCTTATAACATAATAAAAATGAGTGTGCTCATTCTTCTTTGTATCACTAGTGCCTGGCATATGATATAGATTTAAGTAAATACTCTTTTGAGTAAATGAATGCATATAAATGTGTATGAAGGAATGAATAATAACAATGAGGAATTTCATTGAAAGTGCTTACTGTTTAGATAAAAGATGATATAAAAATCTAACTTAACACTAGTATTTCAGAATAATTTTTCCTTTATACAGCTGATTTGTTTTTCTTACTGTCTGGCTGTTTTGTTCTCTGTCCTCCCTCAATTCTTTGTGAAGGGATCCCTCTTGGCACTTATACTGTTGTTTTGGAAATAATCCAGTTTTTCATGGCTTTCTTCTCTATAGTTCCTCTCTCCATTCCCATCTCTTTCTGTTGAGTCTTTTTTCTCTAACTATCTTCCCATAATTCTTTAGAGATTTATGCATATGCCTATATTCCCATACCCATGTGTGTGTCTTTTCTCTGTTCTGGCTATAAATTCTGGGTTTAAAGTTTTGCTTGCAGTTCTAAAAGTTTTACACTTGGAGACAACCCTGATCTACCTGTTTACAACTTAAAATGATTTTTATTGTGCCTATTTGTATGTCTCTTAATTTCCTTTTTTTCTCTTAAATGTATATCACACTCAGATTGAAAATCTTCAAGAGCAACTTAGAGATAAGGAAAAGCAGATGAGCAGCTTGAAAGAACGAGTCAAATCCCTACAGGCTGACACCACCAACACCGACACCGCCTTGACCACTTTGGAGGAGGCCCTTGCAGAGAAAGTGAGCGACTGGTCCAGACTCTTCATAGACACATTTCTTCTGCTTTCTCATCGATCTAAAATTTTCTCTAGTGATGAGACTTGGATATAGAAGTGAGAATAAATCCCTCTGGGCAAAAAGGAAAAAAGCTCTCTGTCCTATTGCTGACATTTATCATATAAGGGGAAAGAAAATCCATTCTGTTGTTGCCAATTTAAGCATCTGTTGCTGGGCAAGATGGGTTCCACACTAGAGGGCAGTGGCTGAAATTGCTAAGGAATCAGCCGTATGTTCCCCATTTACTATCTTCTGAAGAAGAAGGAAAGTTCTTTTTATTTATAAGGTCAACTAGAATTAGGGGATGTGGGAATATCGCACATTGACTGTCAGGAGGCAATGTATAATTAGTTCTCCTTTACTGTGCCACATTGTTACCTAATATATTCATGGATTTTAGTTATTAATATACTGTATTGGCTGTTTTTCTAGTCTTGGCCTTGCTATTTCATTTTGCCTTTGTGAGCAAACCTAGTTTTTCAGGAATGGTTGAGTAAATAAAGAAGTGGCCCAACATGGCAAGTGTTAATGTCTTGGAAGGAGGTTTAAGGAATTTTTTTTTTTTTTGGACAAATCACTTTTATTTCTGTGTAAGTTACATACAACACAACACATCCATCTTAAGCATACAGTTTGGTGACTTTTTTCTTTTTCCTTTGGTGAGGAAGATTGGCCCTGAGCTAACATCTGTTGCCAATACTCCCCTTTTTGCTTGAGGAAGATTGTCGCTGAACTAACATTTGTGCCAGTCTTCCTCTATTTTATATTTGGGACACCACCACAGCATGGCTTGATGAGCGGTGTGTAGGTCCGTGCCCAGAGTCTGAACTCGTGGAGCACACAAACTTAACCACTATGCCACTGGGCCAGCCCCTAATGAATCTTGATGGGGCATTTTAATTGGACTTTTTTAAAGGAATAAGGTCACTGTTCCTTAAGCCTCTTGGGCTCAGAATGCTTCAGACTGCCTGCCTGTGATCAAGGCTTGATCCCTGAATATATTTAGAAATAATACTTAAATTGCTCTAACTTTCAAACTTGCTATCTGTTGATAGTTTGACAGAAGGAAGTTTTAATGGCTTCTCTTTTCTTTACCCCTCTTTGTGCTTTAAGCTCAACATATAATAATCTCCCCAACCTTTCCTTTTTTTTGGTGTATGAATTGTGAGTTGTTTCCATTGCCTTGTAGGCAACATGTGAAGAATTTATAAAGAAGAAATATTTGTTAGCTGTTGTCCTTAGGGTATATATATAAGTTTTTGGGTACTTGGGAATTGTATAAATGGGATAATTTCAAAAGAATACTTTAGGGACGTATAATACTAGTTGAGATTATAGGAAAAGAAACCTAGGGTAATCAAAAGAACAAAGCCAGATCTTGGTTAAAGCAAGATAGGTAGGAAGGGTGAATTCTTTAAAAAGTAAATATTAACAACTTATCACTGTCTTTTGAATGGAGAATGGAAGTGTGAAATTTTATCAGCTAAAAGCTGAATTACAGTTACATGACATAAATGTGAAGGGAATTTTCTCATGTATTTATGTGCTCTTTTATCAGGAGCGGACAATTGAGCGCTTAAAGGAGCAGCGGGACAGAGATGAGCGAGAGAAGCAAGAGGAAATTGATAACTACAAAAAAGATCTTAAAGATTTGAAAGAAAAAGTCAGCCTATTGCAAGGCGATCTCTCAGAGAAAGAGGTTAAGATCACCAATATGGAATTATTTGGTTTGCATAGTCAGTGCATTTTGTGTATATGTTGTTGGTGTTTACGTAATACATATAAGAAAGTATTTTATGGAAGATTTTCTTTAATAGTCTTAGGTCTTTTGGGAAGACCTTAAGGGATATTTCAGCAAGCTTTGCAGAGACACAGTAGATTGGATCATTTATTTTCTAAGTCTTAATCTCTTTCGGTGTGTTAAGAGTTGGTTTCTTACTTGTTAATGACATTTTTATAGATCCTAAAATAACTGAAGCCCAGTTACATTTGGACAAACATTCTGCTACTGGTAAGAAAAGTGGTAGATGAAAGGAATATGCAGAAGGAGGACAATTTATTTACAGCAGTTCTTAAACTGCATCTCAGCATTCGCAGAGAAATCTTAAATTATTGTTGACCAATTAGGTGACTTGCTATACTTTGATCTTGCTTTTGGAGAATCCCATTATGTGACCTAAATAGCAAAAATGCCTAATGCCTTGTGATTAGATAATGCATGAGCCTCAGGGACATTCTCAGGATTTTCCTTCTAATATCTTTAGGAAAATTTATATAAATTTAAGTTCTTAGTAGAATTTTTCTTCTAAAAGGCAAAAGTATTTTATATTTAAGTCAATGTGGCTGCTAAGCTTGACTACTTACATTCACAAAGTTCAGTCTACTTCCATTTATTTTGTGGAGATGGAACTGTTTAAATATTGATAGAACTGTTTAAATCAATATTCAATTGATATTTCTTGGGAATTCATCTTATTTTAGTTAGGACTTGAAAGCTAAAGCTAATATTGTTTTATATTTCATGTTCTTGAAATGGAAATATGTCAGTATATGGTAATCGAAAGAAACTACAAGCCACAAAAAAAATAAATTTAAAAATTTAAATCTCCATTTTGTTTATAGTTAGTATTTATTCTAAATGTGCATACTTCTTTTAGGCTTCGCTCTTGGATCTGAAAGAGCATGCTTCTTCCCTGGCTTCCTCAGGACTCAAGAAAGATTCACGGCTTAAGACACTAGAGATTGCTTTGGAGCAGAAGAAGGAGGAGTGTCTAAAAATGGAATTGCAGTTGAAAAAAGTAAGAAAAAATTTCTGTTTTCTTGCTTTGCTTTAAATAAGAACGTAGAAAACTCTACAGTGTTTATATGGAATAACTTACCAATGGAGTAATAATCCCCTGAAGTTCAAAATACCATTTATGCCTTGATTAAGTCTCTTACTGTTCTTACCCTATTATATTTTACTCCTGAGAATCCCCAAACTCTTAGAAAATTGACAGTCCAAAGGAATATTAAAATATACAGCTCCTTTATGGATGAAATACAAGACCACAATATAAAAATCTGAGTTATCTGAGACATTTCTTCCATTAGCATGAGACTTCCTAGAAGGAGATAATTTAGCAGTGATAATTACCCACACTGCTGAATATCAGGATATGGTGCAGATCTTTGCTGTCCATTTCTTTGATTTATACCTCTCTAATATTTATATGGCAATTTATAGTTATCAGAGCACTTTAATATTTCTTTTCTCTCAGTTGTCAACTCTGGTAGAATTAGAACGGAGACTTTTGGGCAGAAAATATGAAAAGAAAAATGGCCATGAATAGAAAAACAGGTAATAAATCAAAAAAGTGGAAAGCCATCAACCTCCTCTGCCCAAAGTTTATTTTTTCTCGTGAATCTAAATATAAAACCTAAAATATAACAGATCGTATGAATAACCAGCTATAGCTATATCTTAATAATAAGGAAATTAAAAATAAGCAAAAGGAAAGAAAATGTGGGATTGTCATAAACAGGGGAATTTGGAATCTTAATGAAAAACATTACTCTTGAGAGTTACCCACTCAGCTTCATACCCCTAAATATATTTAATGGCTTTACTTTCAATATTCAGGTATTAAGTAGAAAGTTACCTCCATCTTTTTAGTGAGGAAATAACTAATGAAAAAGGAGTACAGCCCAGTCTTGAGACTTCAAGTTTTGATCTCTTTCCATATATTGAGTGCATTCAACATGATGCCCTCATAATGAATCATTATTTAGGATATGCCAAAAATAAAATCATATTCTTAAACTAAAGAAAGGAAGAAAATCCAGTGTCTTAAAGTTACTTTTGAATAAGTAGGAAAATACTTTTTTTGAGATTAAGGATTCTGCTTATAACCAATTCAGATTTCGTAGTTGTTTTTTTTTCCCCCCTTTACCTCTTTCACCCATCTCCCAACCCCCTTCTCTTCTGATAACCACCAATCTGTTCGCTTTATCTATGTATTTGTTGTCTTTCACATATGAGTGAAATCATATGGTATTTGTCATTCTCTGGCTAATTTCGCTTAACATAATACCCTCAAGTTCCCTCCATGTTGTTGCAAATAGGATGATTTTGTGTTTTTTTCTGGCTGAGTAGTATTCCATTCTGTGTGTGTGCGTGTGTATATATATATACACACCACATCTTCTTTATCCATTCATCCATAGAAGCACACTTGGGTTGCTTCCACATCTGGGTTATTGTGAATAATCCTGCAGTGAACATAGGGGTGCGTAAATCGCTTTGGATCATTGATTTCAAGTTCTGTGGGTAAATACCCAGTAGTGGGATAGCTGGATTGTACAGTATTTCTATTTTTAGTTTTTTGAGAAATCTCCATACTGTTTTCCATATTGGCTCCACCAGTTTGCTTTCCCACCAGCAGTGTATGAGGGTTCCTTTTTCTCCTCATCCTCTCCGACATTTGTTGTTTTTTGTCTTGGTAATTACAGCCATCCTGACCAGTGTAAGGTGATATCTCATTGTAGTTTTGATTTGCGTTTCCCTAATAATTAAAGATGTTGAACATCATTTCATGTGTCTGTGGATCTGTATACCTTCTTTGGAAATATGTCTGTTCACATCCTCTGCCCATTTTTTGATTGGATTGTTTGTTTTTTTGTTGTTGAGTTGTATGTGTTCTTTATATATTTTGGAGATCGACCCCTCATTGAATAAATGATTTGCAAATATTTTCTCCCAGTTAATGGTTGTCTTTTTGTTTTGTTCATTGTTTCCTTTGCTTTGCAGCTCTTTAGTCTGAGGTAGTCTCATTTGTTAATTTTTTCTTTTGTTTCCTTTGCCCCAGTAGACATGGTATTTGAAAAGATGCTGCTAAGACCAGTGTCAAATAGTGTACTGCTTATATTTTGTTCTGGTATTTTTATGGTTTCAGGTCTTACATTCAAGTCTTTAATCCATTTTGAGTTATTTTTTGTGTATGATGCAAGATAATGGTCTACTTTCATTCTTTTGCATGTGGCTGTCCAGTTTTCCCAACACCATTTTTTGAAGAGACTTTCCTTTCTCCATTGTTTGTCCTTGGCTTCTCTTTTGAAGATTAACTGTCTGTAGAGGTGTGATTTTGTTTCTGGGTCTTCAATTCTGTTCCATTGATCTGTGTGTCTGTTTTGTACCAGTATCATGCTGATTTGATTGCTATAGATTTATAGTATATTTTGAAGCCAGGGATTGTGATGCCTCCAGCTTTGTTCTTTTTTCTCAGGATTGCTTTGGCTATTTGGGGTCTTTTGTTTTCCATATAAATTTTAGGATTCTTTTTTCTATTTCTGTGAAGAATGTCACTGGGGTTCTGATTGGGATTGCATTGAATCTGTAGATTGCTTTAGGTAGTATGGACATTTTAACTATGTTTATTCTTCCGACCCATGAGCATAGAATATCTTTCCATTTCTTTATGTCTTCAGTTTCTTTCAATAATGTCTTATAGTTTTCAATGTATAGGTCTTTCACCTCTTTGGTTAAGTTTATTCCTAGATATTTATTCTTTTTGTTGTGATTGTAAATGGATTCTATTCTTTTTTTTTTTTTTTTTTGAGGAAGATTAGCCCTGAGCTAACTACTGCCAATCCTCCTCTTTTTGCTGAGGAAGACTGGCCCTGAGCTAACATCCATGCCCATCTTCCTCTACTTTATACGTGGGACGCCTGCCACAGCATGGCTTTTGCCAAGCGGTGCCATATCCGCACACGGGATCCGACCCAGTGAACCCCGGGCTGCCAAGAAGTGGAATGTGTGAACTTAACCGCTCTGCCACCGGACTGGCCCCAGGATTCTATTCTTGATTTCTCTTTCTGCTAGTTTGTTGTTAGTGTATGAAAATGCAAGTGATTTTTTAAAGTTGATTTTGTACCCTGCAACTTTGCTATAGTCGATTATTTCTAATAGTTTTCTGATGGATTCTTTAGGGTTTTCTATGTATACAATCATGTCGTCTGCAAACAGCAAGAGTTTTACTTCTTTCTTTCCAGTTTGGATTTCTTTTATTTCTTTTTCTTGCCTAATTCCTCTGGCCAAAACCTCCAGTACTTTGTTGAATAGAAGTGGTGAGAGTGGGCACCCTTGTCTTGTTCCTGTTCTCAGGAGAATGACTTCCAGTTTTTCCCCATTAAGTATGATGTTGGCTGTGAGTTTGTCATATGTGGCCTTTATTATATTGAGGTACTTTTCTTCTATACTCATTTTATTAAGTTTTTATCATAATTGGATGTTGGATCTTGTCAGATGCTTTCTCTGCATCTATTGAGATGATCGTGTTATTCTTATTCCTCATTTTGTTAATGTGGTGTATCACATTGGTTGATTTGTGGATGTTGGACCATCCCTGTGTCCCTGGAGTAAATCCCACTTGATCATGGTGTATGATCCTTTTAATGTATCGCTGTCAAAATTTGGTTTGACAATATTTTGTTGAGGATTTTTGCATCTGTGTTCATCAGTGATATTGGCCTGTAATTTCTTTTTTTGTGTTATCCTTCTCTGATTTTGGCACAAGCGTAATGTTGGCCTCATAGAATGAGTTAGGAAGCGTTCTGTCTTCTTCAATTTTTTGGAATAGTTAAAGAAGAATAGGTATTAAATTTTCTTTGAATGTTTGGTAGAATTTTCCAGAGAAGCCATCTGGTCCTGGACTTCTATTTTCTGGGAGGTTTTTGATTACTGTTTCAATCTCTTTGCTTGTGTTTGGTCTTCAGATTCTCTGTTTTTATTGATTCAGTTTTGAAAGTTTGTATGAGTCTAAGGATTTATCCATTTCCTCTAGGTTATCCAGTTTGTTGGTATATAGTTTTTCGAAGTGTTCTCTTACAATCCTTTGTATTTCTGTAGTATCTGTTGTAATTTCTCCTCTTTCATTTCTAATTTTATTTGAGCCGTCTCTCTTTTTTTCTTTCTGAGTTTAGATAAGTGTTTCTCAGTTTTGTTTCTCTTCTCAAAGAATCAGCTCTCAGTTTCATTAATCCTTTCTACTGTATTTTTAGTGTCTGTTTCATTTATTTCTGCTCTCATTTTTATTATTTCTCTCCTTCTGCTGACTTGGGGCTTTGTTTTTATTTTTTTTCTAGTTCTGTTAGGTGTAGTTTAAGATTACTCATTTGAGATTTTTCTTCTTTGTCTATGTGGGCCTGTGTTGCTATGAATTTCCCTCATGGGACCACTTGAGCTGCATCCCATAAGAGTTGGTATGTTGTATTTTCATGTTTGTTTATCTCCAGATACTTTTTAATTTCTTCATTGATCCATTGGTTGTTCAGTAGCATGTTGTTTAGTCTCCACGTATTTCTGAGTTTCCCAGTTTTTTCTTGTAGTTGATTTCTAGTTTTGTAGTATTGTGTTTGGAGAAGATGGCTGAGATGATTTCAGTCTTCTTAAATTTATTGAGGCTTGCTCTGTTTCCCAACATATGGTCTGTCTTTGAGAAGACTGTATATTCTGCTGTCTTTGGATGGAATGCTCTCTGTATATCTATTAAGTCCATCTGATCAATTGTTTCATTTAAATCTACTGTTTCCTTGTTGATTTTTTGGTCTGGATGATCTGTCCATTGATGTAAGTGGGGTGTTGAGGTCCCCTACTGTTATTGTGTTGCCATTTGTTTTTCCCTTTAGGTCTGTTAGCAATTGGTGTGTGTACTTTGGTGCCCCTGTGCTAGGTGCATTTATATTCATAAGTTTTATGTTCTCTTGGTGGAATGTCCCTTTTATCATTATATACTGCTCCTCTTTGTCTCTTGAAGTCTACTTTGTCTGATATAAGTATGGCAACACCTCCTTTCTTTTGTTTGTCATTAGCTTGGAGTATTGTCTTCCATCGCTTCACTGTGAGCCTGTGTTTGTCTCTGGAGCTGAGATGTGTTTCCTAGAGGCAGCATATTGCTGGGTCTTGTTTTTTAATCCATCCTGCCACTCTCTGTCTTTTGACTGGAGAATTCAATCTTTTTACATTTAGAGTTATTATTGATATATGAGGGCTTAATACTGCCATTTTATCATTTGTTTTCTGGTTGTTCTGTGTTTCCATTGTTTCTCTTCCTTTGTAGTCCTGACTGTCATTTCATTTGGTGGTCTTCTGAGGAGGTTTTCTCAGTTTTCTCCCTTTTTGTGAATTGTGGCTCTGCTCTGGTTTTTTGTTTAGTGGTTACCATGGGGTTTGTATAAAAGATCTCGTAGATGAAGTAGTCCATTTTCTCATAGCCTCTTATCTCCATTAACCTAAGCAGGTTCTATCCCCTACCTTTTCCCCTTCTAAGTTATTGCTGTTACAATTTATTCTGTTTTTCATATCAGCTTACCACTAAGTCTGTGTTTATAGTTACTTTTGATGCTTTTTTTCCCTTGATCTTTCAAGTTATAATTGAGTAATTTGCCTCCCTGTTCTGATATAGAGCTGCAGGTTTCTAATTATGTCTGTTTATTTATCTCATTGCCCGGAGCTTTGTAGACCTTTGTCTTTTCTGGTGTGGCATCTTTAATTATCTCTTATAAGGGAGGTCATGTGACAAGGTACTCTCTCGGCTTTTGTTTATTTGGGAAAGCTCTCATTTTTCCACTGTATCTGAAGGGAAGTTTCATTGGATAGAGTATTCTTGGGTGAAAGTTTTTGTCTTTCAGTGTTTTGAATATATCATTCCATTCTCTGCTAGACTGTAGAGTTTTTGCTGAGACATCTGCTGAATGCCTGTTAGGGTTTTCTTTGTAGATTATTTTGTTCTGCCTTGCTGCCCTTAATATTTTTTCTTTACCTTTGACTTTTCCCAATTTTACTATTATATACCTTGGAGAAGGTCTTTTAGCATTGATGTAATTCAGGGTTTAACTGTTAGCTTTGTCTGTTTGTAAATCTGGTGCTTTCCCCAATTTTGAGAAGCTCTCTGCTCCTTTATCTCTCCATTCTCCCTCAGTAATACCTATAATCCTTATGTTGCTTTTCCTAGCTGAGTCACGTATTTCTCAAAGAATTCCTTCATTTTTAAAAATCTTAGCTCTGTCTCCTCTTCCACCTATAGAATTTCTGTATTTTTAGTCTCTAAATCACTAATTCTTTCTTCTCTAGTGTCAGCTCTGTTTCTTTGGGATTCTAGATTATTTTTTATTTCATTAATTGTGTTTTTCATATCCTGAATTTCTGCTTGATTTTTTTTTATAGTTTCAATCTCTTTGGTGAAGCGATTGATTTTATTCCTGTCCTCATTGAACTGTCTTCCTGTGTTGTCTTGTAAGTCATAGAGTTTCTTTATGACAGCTATTTTGAATTCTCTGTCATTTAGGTTATAAACTACTGTGACTTCAGGATTGGTTTCTGGAGGATTGTCATTTTCCTTTTGATCTGGGTTGTTGCTGCAGTTTCTCATGGTGTTTGATGAACTAATATTTTGTCAGGGCATTTGTGGTAGTATTAGGTTGCAGATTCCACTTGTTACCACTAGGGGGAAGCAGCAGCAGAGTTTCTGGTCCCACCCCGTCTGCTGGAAGCTCTGGGGATACTATTGGTGCTTGCACCGGCCAGGGAGCATTCAGGCGCTTGTGTGGACTGTGCTTGGTGGGTGGGGCTTCCTCCCTGAACCAAGCTAGGGCCACTTCTTGCAGCTGCACTGTCACAGTGGGCTCCCCCCTGCAGGGAAAGTGATCACCAGTGGGCTAAGGGCTGCCGCCACCTCTTCCATGGCGCATTCCCTCTTTCACGGCTCAGTGGTACTACGAGCACTTGCACAGGCCTGTATTTCCATCTTGCTGGCATATAGATCTGCTGCCATCTCTGCTTGTGGTCTTGCTGGCCATTGTGCTTGGTGGGCAGGGCTTCCTCACTGAGACCAAGCTGGGGGCAGTCCCTAGGGTTGCAGGGGCATGGTGGGCTCCCCCATGCCGGGAAAGCAATCATAGCAGGCTAAGGGCTGCTGCCACCTCTTCCTACAGTTGCTCTGTGCATGTTCCCACGTTCTGGCTCTCTCTCCAGGCTAGAAAGCATTCCTGCCCATGCACAGGGCTACTACAGGAGTGCAGGGAGTGCTCACCTATCTGCACCGCTTCCTGGGGGCAGTCCATCCACCCTCAGATGTATAGCTACTTTTGTCTCTCAGGCATCCTGTTGTGCTGTGTGGGCTTCCTCCGTTGGTCAGTGGATGTTCATTTAGTTGTATTTCCAAAGGCAGAGAGACAAGGGAAGAGCTCACTCTGCCATGTTGCTGACGTCTCTCTCCATTTTTCATTTTTTGAGGAATCTCCATACTGTTTTGCATAATGGCTATATCAATTTACATTCCCACCAACAATATGTAAGGGCTCCCTTTCTTCATACCCTTGCCAACACTTATCTTTTGGCTTCTTGATAATAGCCATCCCAACAGTTGTGAGGTGTTATCTCATTGTGATTTTGATTTGGTTTTCCCTGATAATTAGTGATATTGAGCACCTTTTCATATACCTGTTGGCCATTTGTCTGTCTTCTTTGATAAATATCTATTCAGATCCTTTGCCCTTTCTTTTCTTTTTTTCTTTTCTTTTTTGTTTTTGGTGAGGAAGACTGGCCCTAAGTGAACATCCGTTGCCAGTCTACCTCTTTTGCTTGAGGAAGATTGTTGCTGAGCCAATATCTGTGCCAGTTTTCTTCTGTTTTTTTTGTATGTGGGATGCTACCAAGCCTGGCCTGATGAGTGGTGCGTAGGTCTGCACCCGGGACCTGAACCAGTGAACCCCAGGCCACCGAAGTGGAGCACATGAACTCAACCACTATGCCACTGGGCAGGCCCTCCTTTACACATTCTTTAATGGGAATTTTGTGTTCTTTTGCTATTGAATTGTATGAGTTTGTTATATATTTTGGATATTACTCTCTTATTATCTATATGGTTTGCAAGTATTTTCTCTCATTATGGAGGTTGCCTTTTCACTTTATTGATAGTTTTCTTTGCTATGCAGAAGCTTTTTAGTTTGAGGTAGTCCCACTTGTTTATTTTTGCTTTTGTTGCCTGTGCTTTTGGTGTCATATCCAAAAAGTCATGCAGTGTACGTTTTTAACTAATGTAAGTCCACCTTCAGATAACGCTGTCCCACTTTAGGTGTGGTGCAAATAGCATATCAATATTTTCAGTTCCTTCCTCCTTTCCCTGATGACGTTATTATCATTCATTTCATTTATCCATATGCTATAATCACCCAATACATTGTTATTATTATTACCTTAAATCATTACCTTTTAGATGCAGTAAGAATGATAAAAGATGTAATTTTAACTTCATTTATTCCTTCTCTAATTCTGTATATATGTGAATTTCTGACCTGTGTCATTTTCCTTCTCCCTGAAGACTTCTTTTAATATATCTTACACAGTGGGTCTCCTGGCTATGAATTCTTCAGTTTTTGTTTGTCTGAGGAAGTCTTTATTACCTCTTCACTTAAAAAAATTTTTATTGATGTATAATTTACATACAGTATCCTATTAGTTTCAGGTATATCTCATAGTGATTCAATATCTGTCACTTTTGAAGGATAATAACACTAGATATAGAATTTTAGGTTGATGGGTTTTTTTTCCCCCCTCTAACACTTTAAATATTTCACTCTACTATCTTCTTGCACATGTGGTTTCTGATGAGAAATCTGCTGTAATTTGTAACATTGTTGGTCTATCGGTAAGGTGGTTTTTCCCCTTTGTCTTCTTTTAAGCTTTTCTCCTTGTCTTTCATACTTTACATTTTGATTATGACCTGCCTATGGATAGATTTTTAGTATTTATATTGTCTGCTGTTGTGAGCTTCGTGATTTCCTCTGCTGTTTACTTTGGAAAATTCTCAGCCATTATTACTTAAAATTTTTCTTCTCTTTTCGTTTCCTTCTGGTATTCCAGTTATGTGTAGGTTGCGTCTTTTGAAATCATCCCATAGTTCTTGGATGTTTTGTACTGTTTCTTCATTCTCTTTTTTTCCTCTTTGCACGTTAGTTTGGGAAGTTTCTATGGACATATCTTCATGTTTACTGATTCTTTCTTCAGCCAGTTCCAGTCTACTGAATAGCCCATCAGAGGCATTCATGTCTCTTCTGCGTTTTTAAACTTAGCATTTCCTTTTGATTCTTTCTTAGAATGTCCACCTCTCTGGTTATATTACCCATCTATTCTTGGATGTTTTCTACTTTTTCCATTAGAGCTCTTAACAATTAATCATAGGTATTTAAAATTCCCTGTCTGATAATTCCAACATCTTTGTCAAATATCCGATGCTTGCTGTATGTCTTCAGGCTGCATTTTTTCTTGCGTTTTAGCATGTCATATAATTCCTTTGTGAAAGCCAGACATGGTGTATCATATAGTAGGAACTGAAGTCATAGGCCTATGCGTGAGGTTTAATTTGGCTAGAAGGTGAGCTGTATTTAATGTTTGCTGTAGCTGTAGGTGCCAGAGGCTTCAAATTCCTCTATTGTCCTTGGCTCCTCTGTTGACCTCGGCTTCTCTCTCCATAGAGAGTCTGTGTTTTGCGGCTCTTTCAGCTGTGATCCACTGTTATTACACTGAGCCCAGTTGGTGTGGGGGACAGTAAGTGTTCCATAATCTTTTGATTGTCTCAATCTTTTATGAGCCTGTGTTCCTGGCTGTGATCTTCACAAAGGTTTCTCAGCTTCTTTTCCCCCTTAGCTAGAGGGGCCTAGAGTGGGAGAAATACTCTTCCCCCAAGTGGGATACAGTTCTGTTAAATTCTTCGCTCCTAGAGAATCAGTCTTTGGATAGAGTACGCTTTGGTCACAGTTGTTGCTCTTTCTCTCCCCGTGCTAGAACCACAGGGGGATTTTTGTCAGCTCTTCACTGTGAGAAACTGGTAGGGTTTCTGGAGGTAAAGCCTGTGAACGTGTGTGGGGCTACCCTCAAACTGCAGCCCTAGGACTTTCTCCCCCTCTTGCTCATCTGCACTCAGCCTCCAGCAGTCCCTCAAAGTTGCCATTTAAGTGTTTTCTCCTAATGGCTTTTGTTCCAGGTAAGCAGATCTCAATTTCAACTCTCTGTATTTGCCTATGTGTCCTGGAGTGGTAGTTTGTCCTATGACCTCACTTCTCTGATAAATCAAGAAAAGTCATTGATTTTCAGTTTTTCAACTTTTTCTTGTTGTAAGGATGGTAGTTATGAGTTCCAAGCTTTTTACATGTTGGAGCTGAAGTTACAGTAGTTTTACATGTGGAACAGACCTACTCATTCTTATTTTATGAAGATAATTATGTGAATTTTGCCATTGAGAATAAAATCTAAAATAGGAATAAAATAAAAACCCAATTTATTGCTTATTTTTGGGAGTCAGATTTAATTTTATTAATTAACACATTTATAGAATTAATAAATTACCTAACCCCAGGAATTTGAGAGGAAATCACAGAGGTCTTAATTAACAATATGTATGTCTTGTACAGCTTTCTTAGTTCTGCTAGATGTGAATTGAACTTGAGTATTTTATCATATTATCTAAGTGCGTTAAACTCTTATGAATTTATCTTGGAAATTGCCTCTATTGAAAAGAAATACACTTTGACTTAAAAAAATGTCTTAGAATAAATGAGAGCATATTTCCTAATATAAGATTGAGATAAGAGTTAAGTAATAAAATGTAAGACTCAGAACAATCAGTAATTATTGTATTTCAGATTTTATCTCCTTCTAGTAGATAAGTAATTCCTTAGCATTATTACCTTTTAAAAGCAGGATAGTGACATAAGTCAGATACAGATAGACAAATACTGTATAATCTCACATAGACATGGCATGTAAAAAACAAAACCAAATCTGAACTCATAAATACAAAGAACAGATTGGTGGTTGACAGAGGTGGGGGTGAAATGGGTGAAGGTGGTCAAAAGGTACAAATTTCCAGTTACAGATAAGTTGGAGATGCGCTGTACAGCATGGTGACTATACTTAACAATACTGTGTTGTATACTTGAAAGTTGCTAAGAGACTAGGTCTTAGAAGTTCTCATGACAAGAAAAAAACATTTGTAACTGGTAGTGGATGTTAACTAGAGTTATTGTGGTCATTATTTTGAAATATATACAAATATCAAATCATTATGTCATATACCTGAAACTAATATAATGTATATGTCAATTATATCTCAATTAAAAAAATAGCGCAGTAAGTATTGTCAGATGGCTTTTTTTTTTGCTATAATTTTAATTCTTCTTGGGAGCCTATTAGGTCTAGAATTTTGTTATCTTTGTCTTCTGTATTAGCAGTCTTTTTTGCTTTATAGCTTATTTATGGGTTTACCTGAAATAATCTTTGGCATATTTTCTTCTTGCTGAAAACCATAACTCATGTAAGGTTGGTGTTCTAATGTATATTTATTCAAAAGGCTGTGTTTATCATTGAAATTTTCAAAGCAAATTTCTTCTCTATTATGTTTGGAGTAGGAAATGACTGGTCTAGAGATAATGACAAATTGAAGTCATTTTTGACCTATTTATAGCTTAAAAATTCATCCCCTATACCTGAATTTTGGTTTTGTGTCTTCAGCATGAGATAATAACCTCAGAATTACTAAGGGAAGCATTGAAATTCAACTTTTGTATTATCTGATTTGTTTTTCCCTGCTGAGTGAGATTCACCCTCAGCTAACATCTGTGCCAATCTTCCTCTATTTTTCAGTATGTGGGCAGCATGGCCACTAACAGAGCAGTGTGGGTCTGTGCCCAGGAACCGAACCCAGGTTGCAGAAGTGGAGCACACCGAACTTAACGCTAGTCCACCAGGGCTGGCCCTGTATTATCAGAATTTTTTAAAATGCTAATAAATTCTTTCTTTTTTCCCCCTGGGGAGAAATAGACTCTGAATTTTTTTATTGGAGTTTTTTTTAAACTATATTTCTTAACCTTTTGCTTTTTGTTTTCTTCCTTGTTCTCTTCTCATACCGTTTCCTTCTGCTTTTCTTTGTTCTTCTCCCCTGAGTCTTCTCCCCTTCAGCATCCTGAAATAGTGTTAAACCACCCATCCAAGTCAGTAGGTGACCTGACAAAGTGACGCCATAAAGTCCTAGCTGATGTTTTTTCTGTATTTTGCACGAGTGATGCTTTTTTTACTGTCCTATAGAAAGTGAATACACTTGACCTTCTCATCTCTCCTTTCCTCAAGTAGGAACTCGAGTGGTTTTTTTTGTTCTGTTTTTTTAAATGACTCCTTTTTAAAGTATACTGAGGTGGCTACAAAGTGGAAAAGTTTCTGTGAGACCAAAATTCTCCCCCAAACTTTGGGAAATGTCCACATTTCTGCTGCTTTTGCTTTGTTTTATGCTTAGTGACTTAATTCATTTAGGGCTGCCTCTCTTTCCCCCTTGCTTTTACTTTGTTTTGGCTTTTAACTATACCAGTTTAGGGTAGAATTTTGCTAACATATTAAAATACATGTCTGCCAGTAGAGTCTCCTTTAAAGGCCTCTGTTAGTAATTGTGGATTTTCACAAGTGATTAAACCTGTAACAAAAGATATTGGGTAAAGGACTTAATCTTAAAAGTACAGCTGTTGCTTTGACAAAATATTTAGCCCAGGTTATAGAAACATTTGTCTTTTCCTCAAGGTATTTTGCCTTAGAGCTTTCTGAAGTATTTCTTAAGAATGTGTATTTATCCCTTTAATATTTTTTCAAACCATTTTAGGGGACTAAGTATGTTTTGTTGTCTATTGAAAAAGGGACAAGAAAACATCTTAGCCTTTACCTTCTCATTAAATACATTATATGTGCATGGTTTTAGAGATTCAGGAGAAAAATTGAAGACTTGAAAATTAGTTTTTAATTATTGAAACTGCTTTATATTCCAAGATGCGTTGAAGGTCCTAGTTGCTATTGCAACAGGATCCTGAATAAAAGACCTTTTCTCAGTTCTAAATGTAATCGTTGATTTCTGACTTTGTCTCCTGTTATCTTGAAAGATCCTGAATCCTTGCATTAGCAAGTTACTGATGTGGTGATAGCCATCTTCTTAACCTAACTCCATGTTTAAAATTATTTTTTAATTCTTAACTATTTTTTGTGAGGAAGATTGGCCCTGAGCTAACATCTGTTGCCAGTCTTCCTCTTTTTGCTTGCGGAAGATTGTTGCTGAGCTAACATCTGTGCTAATCTTCCTCTATTTTATATGGGATGCCACCACAACGTGGTTTGACGAGCACTGCTAAGTCCATGCCCTGGATCCAAACCTGCGAACCCTGGGCTGCCAAAGTGGAGTACACGAACTTAACCACCATGCCACTGGGCTGGCCCCAACCTAACTCCATTTCTGATGGCATCACACTTGCTGCTGCGTACTGATGTTTTGGTTGACAGACCGCATATACAACAGTGGCCCCATAAGATTAGTACCATATAACATAGGTGTGTAGTAGGCTATATGATCTAGGTTCTTGTAAGTACATTCTATCATGTTCACACAATGACAAAAACCTCCTGATGACAACTTTCTCAGAATGTATCCCTGTTATTGAGTGATACATGACTGTATATGTTTCTCAATGCTCAAGGCCATATGATTTGTAAGTGCTTGGTAAAGCAGTATATATGAGAAGGGAAGGGAAGTGAGCATCAAGTGGAAATTAGATCTCAGCATTGGTACTGGCTATGGTAAGATCAGCGGGAATCTCTGGTGATGCCTTTTGATATTATTTTGGAGAGATCAGTAGTAGTCTGGCTTCTTAGTACAGCTCACTAGACTCTGAACAGTGTCTTGGCTTATGATGATTTTTGGCCTGATAAATATTCAGGGATGTATTCTTTTAAAATAACTAATTCATTCAGAATCTAAGATAATTATTTGTTCATTTATTACTAATATTTTGTCTATGTAATATTTAAGCAGAGAAAACCCTTATAAATTGAAGACTAGCTATTAGATATTTGATAATACTCTATTTAAATTGGAATATAGAAGTTCTTTGGGACATAGTTTGCCTTCTGCCATTGTGTTTATCTAATAGAATTTGAACACTTTTCTTTGTAGGCACATGAGGCAACATTGGAAGCCAGAGCCAGCCCAGAGATGAGTGACCGAATACAGCAATTGGAGAAAGAGATTGCCAGGTACAAAGATGAATCTAGCAAGGCCCAGGCAGAAGTTGACCGCCTCTTGGAAATCTTGAAGGAGGTGGAAAATGAGAAGAATGACAAAGATAAGAAGATTGCCGAGTTGGAAAGGTAAGAAAAGGGAAGTGAACAGGGACTCACTATGTTAGAAATATTAAAGTATGCTTATAAACTATGTATTTCTGCGGCAGACTTTTTAAATCTGAATTTAGATTCTTGAGTGCTTGATGTTACTTTATCATCTCCTTTTTATTCTGAGTCAGTTTAAATTCACTGTTGCAGTCTCTAAAAGGCAGCACAGAATGGGAATAAATTGGGAAGCTATGGACTTCAGCATCATTGATTGAAAAGAGAGAAAGTATTTCTTGATTAAGAAACTAAAGTTTTCTACCAGCTAATCAAGAGAGTACAAAAGCTACTTGGTCTTTAGTTATTTATTTATCTATCTAAGGAGCAAATGAGCCTCAAGTTCAAGGAATTAATATTTTCTCATAGGTTTAGACCTTTTTTGTTGAGCTGATACTCCTTTGGGTTATGAATTGTTAGACTTCACCATTTGTGTTGTGGAGAAGCAGGCGATTACATCAGGGCATAGGTCAGAGTTAGAAGAAGGGGGTGCATCTTGAGGACAGTGTAGGAGACCTGGATTTGATTTTTGTGGAGCTCTGACTTTGAATTCTTCAAAATGAGCTGAGTGAACAGATCCAGTCAGACAGCTCTCTTGGAATTTTCTTTGTCTTTTTTTAAAAATTAGGGTGTTTCATACTAAAGATTAAGCGTATTCCTCTTGACCTCTTCTTTTACACCGTATATTTAAAATAAATTCACGGGTGCATGGAAACAGTTCTTCCGGTGGGACTTGGTTAATCACCCACGGTCTTCTGAACAGTCGGACTGTCAGCGACAGGATGAAGCCCCTAATCTGTGTGGCTCCTTGGAGCCTGATTCTTAGGAATATTTTATTTTCATGCTCTTGAAGGGTGGGAAGTATTTGACTCCTTTCATAAGTTTATTAAGTTTTAAATTTTTGGGTTACTTCAATTTAAGACTTGATATTTTCCCCAGAAGTTATTTTTTTCTTCTATTCTGTATCCGTAGAAATTTGATTTTCAAGAAACTAAAACAATGAAGTCCAACCCTCACAATTCTCCTTCACTATACTGAAAGTGTGAATAACTTTCACACTGTAGGCTGATTACTTACTCACTCATTTCCTCTTATTTTGATTATTAACTCTATTTATATTTTCTGGTTCTGGATAAGACAAACAGATAAAGTTCTTTAAGTCAAAATTAACAAATTACCCGAATCTCAAGATTAGATTTTGTGCATTTTTTTATGCTTTTGTCCATGTTTGCACTGTATCTTCCCCCCTCAACACACACACACACACGCGCGCGCACACACACACACTTGCATGAATATGCACCTCTCTTTGCTTTTGTCTTGGCCTGAAATCAGCAACAGTAGTGTATAGATTTTAAAATACAATACTTTTGATGGATTAGTGACTTCCCACTAAATATATTTCAATATTTCAAAAAAGAAATTCCTTGATAAAGTTTCATTTTTCAGTTTGAGTTCTTGTATTAGAAATCTACATTGAAATTATTGCTTTGCTATTCCAGGCAGCTTGCTTGAAAAACATCTTGATTCATTTTTGGACCTAATACTGATTTTGGGAAATGGACATGATTTGAATGAGAGTAAGAAATAGGATTAAATCTATGTTTGATATCCAGAGCAACCACATAGCTTTTATTAGCCACTATATTTTTCATATTTTGAGAAAGAGTTCTAAATGATATACTCTCTCCACAGAATATAATTTATAAAGTTGAAAACGCACTATACAGGTTTGTCCTCTGGTCATGCAGCAGTTGTCATTTTGTTTTAGAATTTGTCGCAAAGTTTCTTGGTTACTAAAAAAAGAAAGTTTTTAAAACTCAATTTTTGCTACTGGCTTTATAATTTGTTACTGAGCAACATAATTTAAAATTAGAATAAATAGTCAAAAATAGTTGGGATTATATTATACCTTTTGTTCCCAGATTTAGTACTGAAGTGCATTGTGTGTGGCTGCTGTGTTTCTTACTAACCGTTTGCTTCTTATGGTGCCATTCCACTATTTCCTGTGTGTGGGTGTCTTCCTGTAATATACTGTTTGAATTTCTTCACCTTTCTTTTGATTTGTCTTATCACGGTCCTGTTCTATTGGGGCTTCATGTCTGTGTGTTCGTATGTGTGTCTCCTCTTGGCCATATTCTGTCTCAGAATGCTGGTCTTCCGCAATTTGTACCTTCCACACCAGGTTCTGTCCCTGCACTGTCAGGGGTTTGTTTGGGACTTCCTGGGAAAGTGAGTGTTATGTAAGGCCACGGTTCTGTACTAGACTGGATTGCTACTGCTGGGCCTTGCTGGGCATTTTGCTTGATCAGAATTAAAGAACAGCTGTTTATGTGTTAGGTTGAACTGTACCTCTTAGGTACATTGCTTGTGGGCAACGTGTGTGTTCTCTGGTAAGATTCTGTTGTTGTGTAAAATTGTCTTAGTCTTTGTTCCAGCCTGTCTTTTATGTGGTTGTTTTATGCTTGAATGCCCTTGAAGTGGTAGCCCCTTGACTATTGCAACTAGGCCCACTGTCATTCAGGACGTACAACTCATTTCTGAAGGGTGTTCAGCAGCCTTCTAAGTGCAAAAATAAAAGCAGACTGTTAGAATCGTTGAACTAAAGGAAAGTCTTAGTGTTCTTTTAAAGTTTCTTAGTACTTCTTATGTAAGGATCTCCAGTATTAACAGATTTAGATAAATCATCAAGGATTCCTAAACCTATTCTTTGTGGTCTTGAGGAAAATGAATAGTCCCTTACATTGCTCTTAAAGAACAACAGTAGTTTCTGTTCGGAGATGATTTAGTGTTGTACCACTGACTTCACCTACTGCAATTTTGGAAAGAGGATTATGTATGCTCACCCATACATCTGCAGATGTAAAACATTTTCTCCAATTAAGTTTAATAAGTATTACTTCTAAAATCATATTCAATACTGTAGTGTATATCAGTGAAAGTTCAACCAGAGTGGCAGAACCAGTAGATGATATATATATATATATAAAGGGATTTATTGCAAGGAATTGTCTTGCATGATTGTGGGGTCTGGCTAAGCAAGTCTGAAATCTGTATGGCAGGCTGTCAAGAAGAGATCACTAGTAGGTTAGAACTCCTGCAGCCACAGGCCAAAACTGGTCCATAGAAGAATTTCTTTTCTTTGCTAGGGAAACCTCAGCCCCACTGTTACAGTCTTCCCGAGGATTCAGTTATGCCCACTTTGATTATCTAGGATAATCTCCTTTGCTTAAATGGATTAAAGGCTTTAATTATATCTGCAAACTACCTTCATAGCAACGTCTAGATTAGTCTTTAAGTGACTGGGCACTGTAGCCTAATGAAGGTGACACTTCAGGAAAGTCATCACCTAGTGGTTCTGGATAGTCTTTATAGGTCAGTTGAAAGAAAAAAATCTATAAAACTAGAACTAGGAATGAATGTCCTTTTGTAAGTATGTAGATGGGTTTAGATTAGCCCAGGAACTGAATGTGGTTGAGAATATTAGAGTTTCTATTTAAATTCATAATGAACAGTTTTTCTTTGGCATGATGTTTAAAATATTTAGTAATGTAGGCTGATAGAATTCTGATATTAGTCTGTTTTCAGACTCTTGAAAGAATTGTTCATTGTCTTCTGTTTCAGTCTTATTATTCCTTTTAGCCAAATATTCATGTCATGGCATAGCATAGCTAGGAGCATTATCTCCCGTGCCATATGTTGTGTTTGCTTCATAATTTTGCTTTTGTGTTTGTTTTACCTTTTTTCTAATACAGAAATACTAATGAATCTGCAGAATTTGGTGTTTGCAGCAGAAATCTTCAGTTTACTCTAATATGAGGTTCATTTAGATTAGATTCAACATACCATTTAGAAACTTTTATAGTATTTAGAGAATGGCAGCCATCTTCTGGTTTTCAGATAATTTAGGTATCAAGGATTGCCTTTGAGGGGCTGGCCCTGTGGCCGAGTGGTTAAGTTTGCATGCTCTGCTTTGGCGGCCCAGGGTTTTGCCAGTTTGGATCCTGGGCGCGGACATGGCACCACTCATCAAGCCATGCTGAGGCGGCATCTCATATAGCACAACCAGAAGGACGTACAACTAGAATACACAACTGTGTATTAGGGGGCTTTTGTGGGGGTGGGGCGGGGGAGGGAGAGCAGGGCAGAGGGGAGGAGGAGGAGGAGGAAAGGATTGCCTTTGATTTATCAAAGTTAGGAATTTTTAGTGATCAGAAGAATAATAGAATGTATTAGTATGTAACCTCCATAATGAATAGAAAATGTAGATTTACTGTATTTCTCGATTTGGGGAATATAAAAACTGGGATTTTCGTGGATGTAGATTTCATTTTGGGGTATGTTTTAAAATTTAGTAGAGGGATTAAAAGATGAGAAGAAAGGACATACTTTCTTATAAATCTTTAATCTTTGAAAACCCTAAAGTGTTTTTTATTCCCTGTTCCTTTTGCCTGGTTGCTCTCCCTTTAAATATGTATCTTTAAAAATAGCATTATTAATAAGATTTATAGTTATCAGGCTCTTGAAAATAATATCCAATCTGTGAGTTTAGTTTTTCTCTGCACAACCCACTCTCTTCTCTGCCACAAAATGTACTCTCTCGTTCGTCATTAGTCAATGAATTAATTTTTTTACTTATGGAGGCTCTTATTTGCTGGTTACTGTTCTGGGCTCTGGACACATCAGGGAACAAAACAGATAAAATATCTGCTTTCACAGGGCTTATAATCTAGTTGGGAGGAGATGGACAGTAGAAACTAAAGATGTAAATGTCAAGTGGTGATGAATACCATGAAAATGTTAATGCAGAGTAAGGAGGTAGAGGGTGGGAGAATGCGCGTGGTTGCTGTATTTATAGGGTGGTCAGGAAAGACCTTCTGATAAGGTGATTGAGCAGACACTTCAAGGAGGGGCTCTTTTCTTTAGAAGTCCTCAGAAGCCCTTAAAAAAGCCTACTTGGGACAGATTCAGTAGTGTAGTGGTTAAGTTGGTGTGCTCTGCTTCGGCGGCCTAGAGTTCGTTGGTTCAGATCCTGGGTGCAGACCTACATACCACTCGTCAAGCCATGCTGAGGCGGCGTCCCACATAGCAGAACTAGAAGGGCATACAACTAGAATATACAACTATGGCCTGGGGCTTCAGGGAGGAGGGAAAAAAAAAGGAAGATTGGCAACAGTTGTTAGCTCAGGGCCAAATCTTCCTCACCAAAAAGCATACCTTAAAAAAAAAAGTACTTTCCTTTAAAAAAAACCAAAAAACCTACTTTATTGAGGTACAATTTACATACAAGAAAATGTACCCATTTTAAGCTTTTTGTTTGAGATTTGATAAATGTATACACCAGTGTAACCACCACTACAGTCAAGATCCAGCACGTTCTTTCACTGCCAGAGGTTCTCTCAGAGCACTGTGCAGCAGATGTCTTCCCATCCCTAGCCCCGGGCACCACAGGTCTTAGAACCATTTTTTAAATTAACTTTAACTCAGGTTTTAGTTTTCTGCTTTCCTTTTTTTGTTTGGAGTTGAGAATAAATTATATTATACCAACCAAACATCCATTTTCTCGTCAATCCTAACACAGTCCTAAGTTTTGCAGTTTCCTGCAACTCCCAGATCCAGGAGTAGATCCTGATTCATTTAAGTCAGTCAAGGTAATAGAACTTTCTTTTTCGGTGACTAGTTACACACTGAGCCTATTATCCTTATGTGATTCGAGGGGAAAACTACAGAGAGGCCTCTGGGGAACGATTTTCTCATAAGGAAAACTTGCAGGAAGAAAGGTGCCCCCTTGTATAGATTTTTTTTTATATACAGATAAGGAGGCTGAGGCCCAGAGAGATTAAATGACTGGTCCTGTATCACATAAGTAGGTAGGTGATAGCAGAGTTGTGCCAAAGAATTCCAGAATCCGTCTCTTCTACTTTTTCTCCTTTTGAACCTCCTGTGTTCAGTTTTCGTTGATGAACCTACCTTCTACAAGATAAGGATATAGACAAGCTAGATGATTCAGAGGCTGCTCACTTGAGTATCCTGCCGAGGCCAAAGGCTTTTCCCACATGCTAGAGTGCCCTCTTAGAGGACAAATGCTTTGGAACTGGCATGTGAGTTGCTTTGCTGCCAGGTGCCAGTTTTTCCACGTCTGACTCCTAGCCATTATGTCACTTCGGACTCAGTGAAGAGATAGTTCTGGTCCCAGAAGATTAAGACTCCAATAAAGAGCAGCTATTGTCATTTCTTTTGTAGATGATGCTGGCAGAGGCATTCTTCCACAGCTTGTCCAGTAGCTAGAAGTTTCAGTGATGTTTCAATTTAAGGTCTGGTTGAATTCCTGGGAAGTAATACTTAACATAATTAATGTGCGCCCCAAGATGTAGGATTATCATAGAGAAGGGGCTTCTTGTTGAACTATGGACTCTTAAGTCTGGTCTTTTAGTTTTTGAGACCAATATTAAGTGATAATGGCTTGAGAGCTCATTTGATGGGAAAGCTAGTAGGTAATTTTGGATCCTAGACTGCCAGTTTGAGGTCCAAGAACTCTGATGTCGGTAGAGATATGAAATGGACAGGGAAAGCCAGGATATTGTACTGCTACTGTGACTATTCTGAAGAGCGCAAGAGGACCAGAGAGCAGTTTTGTTATTCATTCATACACACACACACACACATGAATATATAGACACACACATTCTTGGTGCAGTCTTGTAAGTAGTTAGAATGGTGGACTTAGTTTTCCCACTTTGTGATGGTTAATTATATTTTCTTTGCTAACCATCTTTTCCAGACCTCACCTAGAACTATTAGTTCTAGGCTTTTAATGATGGTTAAAAGTAAATTTTATGGACTAGCAAGAAAACCTAACCTGTATTTATGATATTGTTCCCAAGGGAACTACATTCTGATTTATAAACAACTGGCCTTATTTGAAAGAGTGGTACATGATCTGTTTATAAGATTTGGAGCTACTTTAGTTGATTTTTTTTTTTAAAGCAAAGGTGTTCCAAGTTTGCTCAGAATTTAGGCTAAGACTAGTTAGCTCCTGAATTAACTGTCTGAACTGCTAAACTGGTAACTTTTGAACTCATTTTGGTAAGTGAGAGGATTCTATACTTCTGTAGATCAGGATCAACATACTGAACTGAGCTTGAACACAAAGAATGAGGTCATTTTCCTATCATGTCAGGAGTGACATTTAATCTGGGGTATTACTTGCACGTGTGTATGTGTAAGAAAATTTTGCTGGTGGTATTTGGAGAAATTAGGGAAGATAGTTGCTAGGCTTAAATCTTATGGCTCAAGGGATATTGCTTTTTGAGTTTTTGCTTTGCTTTTAAAAATTACTAGTGTCTGAAATGTTATGTAATGAAAATGGAGTTGTTTTTATTTTTCATAAATCTTCTAAAATGTTTTGGCAAACTTGAGCTAGTTTAGAGGATGATATTTCCAATCTCTGGTTTGATAGTCTTAGTAGAATTAACTGTTTTCTTAAAAAATGGACCTCAAAATTAGAAGATAAATGCTTTTTTCCTGTCTGCTTTTTCTTATTCTTTTCTCTTTGACTAAAATTATTTTTCCCCTTATTCATTTGTGGAAATCTAACCCCTTTTAACAGTTATCTTTTGGGGAAAAAACCAAAAGCAACCTTTACTGACCTTCCTTATGTAGTAATTTCTCTTTTCTTTGTTTGTGCTTTTCTTAGAGTATCTGTCACATTCTGTCCTTGCATAGAATATTCTTATATAATTTAATGTAATTCATTGGGATTACTTTTTGATCTGCTGGTTAAACAGAGTTAGATAACCTCTTTCCTCTTTTGTTACAATGAAATACCAATTCTAAATTTTCTTTTTACATTTTAACGTCTCTGAAACTGGAATACATGTATAAATAATAGCATGATATAATTTCATTGGCATAATTTTTTTCTTAGTGATACGTAAATAATGGTTTATTTATTTAAGTTGACCTAAAAACTTTTTTTGGCCCTTTTCATTGGAAAAATAGGCTTTCTGTTTGTGATTATTTTATATTGGTATCACAGTATATTCAGGCATCAGTGGCATAGTATAACCTGAAAATATAAACCTACGTATTTAGTTTTCATATTTGTAAATATTTTTCCGTAAAGAAAGCTTGAATTGATATTCAACTTAATGTCTTCAAAGATCTTCCATATAGAAATGAATATTAAGCTGGTTTATCTCTTTGGCATAATCTAGTATACAATTCATGAGGAAAAGGGTTCCTTAGAGAAGAATTTCCTTACTTTTAAATTATAGTTGTGTCTTTGATCCATGATGAAGTACAGTGTCAGAGAATATGGTCTTAGTACAGTGAACTGAGGAGAAATGTTTGCTGCTGCTGTGGTGGTTGTGTGTTCTTCCTCGAGAGAGAATGGGCTGTGTTAAAAAAAAGTGAAAACTAAGATGCTGAGAGTATTAGAACTGAAGATGACTGCTTCTTTATCTGATCCTGCTTGCTTCAGCTTGCTTTCCAGGGAAGCTGCTTTTTCTTTCTTCTTCTTCCTTGATGAATTTCACTGATTTCATTTAAAAGAAGAATAAATTAGTTTTTTGTGTGTGTGTGAGGAAGATTGTTGCTGAGCTAACATCTGTGCCAATCTTCCTCTATTTTGTATGTGGGATGCTGCCACAGAATGGCTTGATGAGTGGTGTGTAGTTAATTTAATTTAATTAATTATTAATTAATTTTTCCCCCATGGATATATCTGTGTCTTATATAAATCTATAGGAGATTTCAGGTAGTGTCATTGTTGATGTAAAATTATTCTAACTTACTGTGTCATAACCAACAATAATAAAAAAGATAATTGGGAACAATCATTTAGAGATTGGCCTCTTTTTACTTTGAACATTGTCTGCATTCTGCACTGTTTTATATGTGCCAAAGATCCATGGATTTTTGTAGATTCACTTTAGGAATCTGTAACCATCATAGAACGTGTGAGGTATGCCCAGGTGATATGTCAGCAGACCTACATTTTTATCCTGGATTTACCGCATACTCACTGTGTGATTATGAGGAAGTGTTTTGTTGCTCTGTTTTTCATCTCTTTACCTTATATAATGGGGATAATAAATCTTGTCATCCTTACCTTTCATTATTCTCAAAATGACTTTTGTAAATTCTCTTTTTAAGTACTGAAACATTAGAAAACATTAAAGTACAAATTGAAATGGTGCTTGCACTGAAGAAAAAACCTCTTGTTATAGATACTTAAAGTAAAATTTAGATCCTCAAGACAATCTGGATGGCACTGGCTATAAGAAGTCTAAATATTTGGAGGATAGTCCTCATTTCAGTGAAAGTGAGTAATTTGTAAACAGGTGACACTGCCTCTGCCTGTCGTTACAGGAAGAAGTAATGAGCATGGGCTGCGCGCTGGGTAGCTGTGTTAAGCATAGCTGCTTGGCACCTCTTACTGCTGAGCAGTGTTGGAAGTGAACTGATGTTTATAGACCCACATATTCTTCATTATTGCTTTTAGATTGCACCATTTGGGGTGGATTTTGGTTATTTGGAATGAAAAATATTGGTTAAAATTAAAAAAATAATTATTCTCACATTTGAGAAAATTATCTCAAATTTGTTGGGAAAATAAGAGTTCTGTATTCTACAGAGTAACTGAAGCTGTCATTGCTTTTTTGCTTTTGCTCATGGATAACTTGGATCCAAGAAATGGAGCAGGGTGGGTAAAGGATTAGCCAAGGTGGGTGTGTATAAAATTAAGCTGACAAAAGTTATGAAATCACAATTAGCTGCTTTAGTGAAAAGGTGAGCAGCTAACCTTCTTCTCTTCTTTTCATTTGTGTTTAAGAAATGAGTTTTTTCACCCCCTGAGGGAAGGGTAAATTTTAGACAAAATTTTTTCCTTTAGAAACTTATATTAAGGTACAGTGGTGTAATCTAATATGAAAATATACTTATTGAGAGTTGAAAATCTAAAATTGCTAATTTTTAGTGCCTGTGCAGAATCTGTATGACTCCTTCCCCTTCTCTAATCCTGTGCTTTATGTTTTGTCTGTCTGTGAATAATATTATTTCCAAATATTGTCCTTATTAATTCTTTCTAACTTTCTCTTTCACATTTTCTTCCTGGATTTGCCGTTTCCTTCAGTCTCACCTCAAGGTCAGTATGCTTGTACTAAAACAAAGATATGTAATAGAGCATTGTATACTAACCTTATCTTGAACTCTAATAAGGAACTGATGTGATAGAACTTATTCCGGGAAAGAGAAGTCTAGAAATCTAGTTATGGTTGCCTAAAATGGCAGGAGTTTTAGGTTTATCAGAAGAGTAGATTCAAAGTTCTGTGCTTCAAAAGATGGTGAGAGTAGTCACAAAGCAAGAATCAGACTGACCAGGGTTTGACTGAGAGAGAAATGAAGATGAAAGGAGCAACCAGGGGAATGAGGAGAAAAAATTTTTTTTTTTAATTCAATTAAAATTTCATAAAGACATTCTGGCTGTTATGTTAGATTAGCAGGGTCGATGCAGCATGGACGATGGAGGGCAAGTTGCCGCAGTCTGTGGATTTGTATAGGAACCTTTGAATTATTTCACATATGCAAACTTACACACGCACACCCCTTTATATTTTGGGTTTGTTTTGTGATTCTGCTGAATGATAGGCTAATGATAACAAAACCAATCACCGTGCTGTCTTTTGTGCCAGGGGTGCTACGGGGGAGGTTGTACAGGTTTTGTTTCAACTGATCTTCAGCAAGTGTGTGGAGGGGTTTATTATTTCCACTTTTTAGGTGAATAGCATAACTTCAGAACCCATTAAATAACTTGTCTATCTTCATTAGTAAGTAAATTAGTAAGAGAAGCTGGCAGAAAACAATTAGAAAGCTGCATTTTAAAAGTTATTTATTTTGAATATAAGCCCTGGCAATGTAAATTAAGGTGTGAGAATTTCTGATAGGCTTCAGAAAATGATGTTAATGCCATATGCATTTTACCTAGCAGCTATTTCCTAATAATAATGACATATATTTACTGTTTATAAAAGCACCTGTCTCTTTGATTCTCACAGCTAACATGTGAGTTATGCAGGACAGATTGTTATTCTGAGGAGGAACTAAGATTAGGGAACATGATTTTTCTAGAGTCAACCAACTAGTAAGTACTTAGATTTGAAGCCAGATCTTCTTATTTCAACCTCAGGGCTCTTTATATTGTATGTACTCTAGCCTAGAAATTAGAGTATGAGCTAGAGAGCCCCAGATTGCTTGAATCTTCTTAGGTAGGTTTCTCATCTGTAAAATTGGGATAATTATGTAATCTAAAACGTTGTTGTAAACATTGAATGAGTTAGTACAAATAGCACTTAGAACCGTGTCTGGCTCAGGGTAAGAAATTAATAAATGGAGCTATTATGGTTACTCCTTTTTGCCTTTTTCATGGATTCCTATTTGATCAAGGATATCGTAGCGTGATGTCATATATTTCAGGTTCTTTAAAACACTATACTGTTCGTATTGATTTATACCAGTATTCATAGAAAGTGCAAAGTAGAATCCTAATGCAAAGTTGTGTATGTGTAGAAAATGAGAAAAGAGGACATATTTCTTCTGTAATGATATTTTAAGGCTCCACTTAACTTTTAAGGTGCTAAAATTTCTATTGTAGATAGAAAGATGATGTTGAGGCTTTTTTTGGAAAAAAGTTCTCTTTTCCATTTTCACTCCCTGATATATCTTCTCAGTATTTAAATTTGAGGACCTAAACGATATTTCTGAAAAAGTCCCCTTATCTTTGACTCATTTAAAAATAAGCGATTTGTGTGGAGTGTGTGTTAAAAAAACACAATAATGGGGCCAGCCCCAGTGGCGCAGCACTTAAGTGCACACATTCTGCTTCAGTGGCCCAAGGTTCACCGGTTCAGATCCCAGGTGTGGACATGGCACCGCTCATCAGGCCATGCTGTGGCAGGCATCCCACATATAAAGTAGAGGAAGATGGGCACGGATGTTAGCTCAGGGCCAGTCTTCCTCAGCAAAAAGAGGAGGATTGGCAGTAGAGGTTAGCCTCAGGGCTACTCTTCCTCAACAAAACAAAACAAACGCAATAAAACCCTTCTTTTATAATTACTTCTGCTAATCTAATTCACGGAGGGGGTTCTTCAGTCAGATTCAGACTGCCCTCTTGCTTCTCTCTAAGCAGATGACCTCTCCTGCTTTACCACGTGAATAGTTTAGAGTATCGGCAGTCTGGAAATTGATATCTTCACTCATCTCGACCTTCCTTTTGTTTCAGTGGAACTAATGTCCTAGCTCTTTTCCAAGGCTGCATCTTCCTCTTCTTTTCATTCCTTCTCTCTTAGCAGTTTTCAAAATCTTTCCTCATAAATTAAATTGTCGTCTCCTCATTTCTTTTCTACTGATTCTCCCAAACATAAAACATATCCATTTCCCCCATCCTTAAAGAAGTGTAAATAATCCTTCCCCCGTCTTTTCCTTGGCTTCGATTGACTATAATATCTTGCCTTTACCTTTTACTTTTCTTTTCTGTTTACTTGCACTGTTTTTGAAAGAACTGTTTATGCTCGCTGCCTCCACTTTCACACTTTCCACTTATTTCCCGAGCCTATGCAGTTGGATTCTTTTCTCACTGCTGTGCTAAAATCGCTTCAGTGATGTGCTAGTTGCCCAATTTAGTGAGCTTGTTTGTCTTGGGCTTACTGACCTTTCTGGGGTGTTAGGTATTACTATCTCCCTTCCTTCTGGAAACTCTTCTTTCATAGTTTGTGTGATGTTGTTTTCTGTTAGCTCTCTTACCACCTCATTGACATTTTTCAGTCTATTTTGCTTTTCTTCTTTTACATGTTTCTTAACTCTTGGCATTTCTCATGTTCTCTTAAAAAATTCCTTTTTCATCCACATTATTGGTCACCTGCCATGTTACCAGCAAAGACTCAGTTTTATTTTGTTCAGATTTTTATGGAACCCCTATTTCAAATAAACTATACTCATAACAGAAAAATCTTACAAGTTGGCAATAAAAATAGAAAGCACAAATACTGCATTTTAAAAGTGATTTTCTACTCTAACTCCCATTTTCTACTCTTAAACATTTTTTTTCACATATTATAGTAAAACAGTATGGCTACCACTTAAGTAATTCAGAGTATGGCAAAATCTGAAAACAGTTCAGCTTTAGTAGAAAAATATCATGAAGGCTTGTACCTGTGTTTGAAGAACTTTTGTCTCAACTTAAGCTTCAAGTGGAGTCATATTTTTACTGGGAAATGGTATCGCTTTGTACCCTATTTTGTGTTTTGCATGACAGGTTTTGATGTAAGTATCTCTTAACAAAACCCTATGAAAAGCTCCAAAAGAACTGTCCATGGAAGTCATTGGAATATACATAATTCTCTGAGTTACAAGTTATGTTATTTATAATAGTAGTTGGTTCATTTTAGTAGCTTTTACTCTAGCAGTAAGTGTCATTAAACCATACTTATTTCTAAATAAGTTTATTTTCCAAGGAATAAAACAGGTTTTGTTTTTCCAATGGCAAAGATCGTTTTGGCTGTAGCATGTAAAAAAGGTATCTCTTCATTCCGGATTGAAATTTAATGCAGTATTTTTTTGTATATAGAAGTATTTTACCATTTTAATTATGGTATTGCCAAGTCCAGTTGAGTAGGTCATCAAGAAAGTGTAATTTATTGATGGTTTGAGATTAGATTGAATGTTTGGATGAGTTTATCATATGACCTTAGGCAAGATACTTAACTCTTCAGTCTTCGTTTTAGCTGCCTGTTTTGTGTTAATAGTGATGCTTAACTGTAGTGTTTATATTTTAGTGTCTCCACTTAGTATTTCCATTTTCCATAGATTTATTTGTTTCCTCTCTTCCTCCCTTATCCTCTCCTGCCCTCTTCTGTCCCCATTTCCCTTCAGTAAAGAGCAGAGAGATTTTATTTATAGTGATGATCGAGTTCTCTATCCTTAAAACACATACATCGCTTTAGTTTCTGATCAATGACATTATCCCCAGAGAATGAATACAGAGAAATAATTCCATGGATAGATGAAAATATATGATTTGGTCTAGAATTCATCCATCCTTTTTATTGTATAACAGCACATTTGGCTAAAGGCAGGACATTCAGGAGGTGAGGCCTATAACTGTCGTCTTTTCCCTCTTACAAATTGAGCTCAGTATTATTATTACCCATGTTTTATGTAGCAGTGACTGTTACAGACTTGTCTTCAGAACGAATGTTTGCAATCCGTGGGTAATTCCTACCAACTGTGTTAAGACCAGAGTCTCTATATTGTTAGGTGATAAAAGTTAAATACCTATATCTTGCTCACATATTTTCCTGTTGTTATAATCTCTTTCGTCTAGTTTGATGAAAGCATTCCACGTTGATTTTTAAAATCTAACTTAGTCAAATAACCATTTCTCTCATTGCACATTTTAGAATTTTTTTTATTATTGACTGATACTAATCACTAAAACCTCATAAGATGTCATTCACAAAAAGAGGTTTAACTGTATTTTGAAGACGTATTTATTTTCTTATTTTTTAGCCAAAATGTTCAGAACTTTATAGGCCCAAGAGCATTTCTGACCCTATGGGAATTATTTACAAAGACTTTAATTTATAGGCAAGAGTTTATAATCTAGGGGAATGATCTGTTATTAATTCCAATTTTTGCTTCCACTTGTCATTCCTTTGGCTTTCTTAAACAATCTTACTTGTGTGTATTTCCTTATTTATTTTCCTTTCAAGCAATAATATTGCGTAGTATTTTTGTAATAGGCCACACGAGCACAGTATAGACACATCTTTGGTTAACTAACTTCTGAAATAAATATATTGCTATTTCAAATGATTCATTGGTAGAAAAAAAATGTGTACACAGACTTGTGCTGATTTGCCTAACTCTTCTACTGAAAAAGTATTGAGTTTCATGCTATCATGCATTGAGAAGTGGTAAAAGTTATTTTTCCAGATAGCAATTGTAGATAACTACCTGGCATTCTGTAGTTGAGCTAAAGATGGCATATTCAATAGTGAAAGGAGGAAAGACTAATTTTACAGTTAGTCAAAATTTGAGTATCTGTAGAGTTGCCAGATTTAGCAAATAAACATATGGAATGCCCAGTTAAATTTGGTTTACAGATGAACAATGAATAATTTTTTAGTATTAGTATGTCTTATAAATACTGAGATATGCTGAAATATTATTTGTTGTTTATCTGACAAAATTAGTTTCTGCCACCCCCATCTTATTTTTTATCTCACTTCAAGTCAAATGGAAAGATATTTTCCCATTTTACAGATAAGAAAATTAAGTTTCAGAGGAGTTAGGGGACTTACTCTCAGGGTCATAGCTACTTAGTGGCAGAGTCTAGGGTACAAATCCGGTTTCTCTGATTTCATGTTCACCACATACTTTACTATCCTCTATTTCTTGTTCTGTATGTCCTTGTAAGGCCCAGAAACAATATGTAGATTATGTTTTTAAATATATGTTTTTAGCTCCTTGGAGAATGGGGATGGGGGTTGGATTAATGTGTTATTCTTAGGTGAGAATTGCCACTCCTTCGTCATTTCTATCCTGTTGTATGGGATGCTCCTTCAGTATTGACTGGGTTCGTACAACATTCTCAGCCTCGCTCAAGGAAAGCTCCACAACACAACTTATGTTTTAGGTATTAGGTAATGTAATTTATTTGGTAAGGTACTTTCAAACAGCGCTTCTCAAACTTTAACGTCATACAAATTGAATGGAAGTTTGTTTAAAATGCAGTTCTGATTTGGTGGGTTTGAGTAGGGCATGGGCTTTTGCATTACTAAAAGCTCTCAGCTGGTACTGATGCTGCTGATCCGCGGAGCATGCTTTGACTGGCAAGGCTTTAGAATACTGGCAATGAATTAACATTTTTGGAATTGATTTTCCCTCTTTTGTTTTTTTTAATTTACAAACATTTAACATTATCCCTGTTGATTTCCCTATACCACCAGCTCATATTTGAACTTCTTATGAAAATATGTTTTCCACTGGTTTCAGGATAACAAGGCCACCCTTTGCCTCTGTTAAAGGCCCTCGGTGGTGTCATATTGGCATAGATATGAGAGGCAAGTTAAAATTTCAGGGTGTTAGAGCAAAAGCGAGGTTTTCATTGGCACCTATTACTTTGTTATTTACATGTATAAAAACATGTTCAGCAGTATAAAAGAGTGACAAGAAATCGAGAGTGGAGCAAGGGGAGAGGAGTGAGTTAAAAACTTCAAAACAATTGGCTGTGAGGGTATGGGTTATACTTTGATAGAAACCTTCCTTCCAACTTCCAGCTTCTATTACCATGAATATGACTTCAAGGTCTCAGAATTTGAGATTGCGGACTAGGAGAAACAGATGAGGAAATCAGTGATCTTAACTGTCAGCTAGCAGATCCATAAATTGATTTAATTTATTTAGATACATATTGGTATTACTCTCTCTTTAAAAAAATATTAAGCTAAAGTGTTACCTATTGTTAGTGTTGTCTTTGTCAGTGAAAATAATGCATTTTAGCCATTGAGTCTTGCCTGGGATTTTGGAATATAGTTGCAAAGATCACTAAAGCAGTTTACTTCTTTTTGCGAGCAGATTTTATATTTAAAGTACAAGTCTAATGGAATTGAAGAACTTGACCTTTGTCATAGGCAGGAAGAAATATATCTACTTAAATTTTCTTCACTTTGTTTTTCTTCATTAAGGTCTTAGGGGTGTTTTTGTTTCTGTTGTGCTTGGTATATTTTCTGCTGATGGCCACAAAAGTCATTGTTAAGATGCTATAACTAGCTATTTGGTTTAGGTATTAAACAATTCAGTGTTAGTTATTATTAGTTTCTAAATTCAAAAATCACTTAAGAAGTTTGTTAAACTTCTATTTTGAAAGTGGTAGTGAAAATTGATTCTCTTCAAATGTGTTTTGTAAATTGAGTTGAAAAGGAAAATTCTTTGCCGATGACTTTCCAAGAGAACCAGAAGCGAGGAATAATGGGTTTGGGGAAGTGGTCATGATGACATAGTTTGGAGATAATCAAAACAACTTTCGTAGAATATATTGTGAAAGGAAAACTCACCCCAGGCTATCATTACCTGATTTAAAGGAGATTAATTAAATATAAACCATAGTAGCTTGTCTGTTATTATTGGTTCAGTTTATTGGTGCAACTTTAGGGCAAAGTCGAATTGCTTCTTTTCTGCATTATTGTAAAAGCTATCTAATTGTCCCCTAATTATGATTCCCCTGTATTTATTTCCCAAAACTTTGGAAATCTGATTATATTACTTTTCTACATAAAGTCTTACAAACTTAGGACAAACTACAAATTCCTTGCTTATTATGATGTAATTATTTGACTTTTGTTTACCTTTAGCTTCCTTTTTCTCTATGTGGTTCCTCCAACTTGAAGCTGTAGTCATACTGAATGTGGTTTCCCGGTAACATGACACATTCTCTTTTTCATCAGGGCTTTATTCATAGTGTTCTCCCTGCCGAGTAACCCTGGAGAAAGTTCATACATCACTTTCTAGGAAGCTTTTCCTGATCGTCACCGCTACACCTACCCTCAGCCTAGGTTAGGTTCCTTTGCTGTATGCTCTTGTAGTACGTAGTACGTACTGCCTTTGCTTGGATGCCTGGGAGGTGTCTGAGAAGGAATTATTTTTATTCATGGAATTATATCCCTAGTGTTTGATAGATGATAGTGATGTTTAATCAAATATTTGTCTATTTAATGAGTAATGAAAATGTAAAGAACTTAGCAGACTGTCAAGGTTTAGGCAAATTTAGATTCTCTTACATTCCAGAGCCCATTTTCTCCTTGGGCAATGCCTTAAACATATTTTTTCAATTTGTTGGTAATCCTGATTCCACCCTTTGGTGAGATTAGTCTTCTTTACCTGTAACCTAGCATTTGGTCTAATTTTCTGGCAACCCTGTGACCTTGAGGTAATTTCTTCTGGATGTAAAATTTTTCCCTGACTCTTTCTGCCTAAAACCTTTGGTTTCTTTTTGAGCTGTCCACATAAAGTAAAAAAATAAAATAAAATAAAAACATAAAAAAATAATAATATCTTACATTTATTTAGTATTTAATAGTTTACACTACACTTTTACATTCATCATCGAATGTTAATGAAGAGACAAATTCTATGGAAGAACTAAAGGCTTATTCTCTCACACTCATCATTTCAAGTGGAGAGAAAGTAGTGTTTCAAAAGACAAAGTGCATAGAAATGCTACTAACTTTAAAGCAAAATTTTTGCATCTAGTAAACCGATGTTGTGAGGCATTTAGTTTTGAGAAAGAGCAGTTTGATTCATGAAAACAAAACTTTGTTCCATTTCTTTGTCTTTCTAATGCAAAGATCCCAATCTGTTTTTTCCTTTAGTTGATATGAATGATATCAGATTAATAAAAATAGAGATATTAGCACAGAAATCATGGAGTGAGGAGACTCAAATATAGATATTACTTCCATTTTTTTTTTTAGTGGTAACTGATTTTATTATATTCTCTGTGACTGTATCTTTCTGTGGATATTCAAGACGGCAGAAAGTAAAGATCTGAAATGTGACTTTTGGATATCTTATCAGTGTACACTTCCATCAGAGAATGAGTTTTTATCTTACCATCTATGTCATTAATTTACTATTTAATTTTGAATAATTTCTCATAATTAACATTCTATGTTGAAGAATCATTTAGAAATTATTACAAAAGGTTTTCACGGCCTATAGGTAGAATCATATCCAAATCACCCAAAAGAGAATGTGTGCTTTCAAAACCTTAAGAGAGGTTTGCACGGCTTTGTTTCTGACAATATCATTAACTATAGTCTCTAGCAAATCTTCGTTACACAAAACAATAAAAATGCCAAATGTTTTCATTAATTTTATAAATGTATAGTTGAGCTGGAAGGAAATAAGGAAATTTATACCAGTAAATATGATGCAAAATACAAAATAGGGTTTATCTCATGAAAAAATTGGTTTAAACATTAGGAAATCTCAAAAGCATGTCAATAAATTGAACATTCACTCATTCACAACTAAAACAACAGCAACTTTCAGCAGACAAGGAATAGATAAAAAGTTTCTACAGAAAAAACTAGCAAATACCTGAGTCAATCGTGAAGTGTAAAAAGCATTTCCTTTAGAATCAGGAGAAAGAGAAAGATACCCACTCTCGTTACTTGTTTTCATTATGGTTCTGGAACTTCTAGCAGGTTCAATAAGACAAGAAAAACAAGAGAGTGTAAAGATTGAAAAAAATCATTATGTATCATACAACTGTCTACGTAGAAAACTGAAAAGAATTTGCGGAGAAATTATTAGAAATAGCAGGAGCATTTACCAAGTTTGCCAGATATAAAATCCATATACAGAAATCAAGTGCATGTCTACATGCCAACAAGAAAGCATTATAAAATTTAATTTAAAAAGTATACCATTGAAATAATTTATTCAGGAAAAGTTCATCAGTGCATGGTACCATTAGATGAAACGTTGATGAAAGGTGAACTTTACACTCATAAGAAGCCAGGCTGTCACTACCTTAATTCACTGATGAATGAAAACCAGACATTTTATGCTTTCTGTTGTGAGACAATATGAAGTATACAACGCTGTTACCTGGTATTCTGACCTCAGAAGTTGAAACTGAATCTGCTCAAGTCTTTAAAGCTAACTTTCAGTATTCAAAAAAAGAAAAAGCAGGAAATAAAAAAACAAGTTAAATGATACATAAAGAAGCAAACAGGCGTTCCAAAATGTGAATCATTTTACAGAACAGCTGTCTCAGCTTCTTTAACAAGTCCGTGCCATTGAAGAAGGGAACAGGGGAGGAGGTGAGGGACTTTTCTCTAGATTAATAGGGACTGGAAGTACGTAATGAGCAAACACAATGCTGTGGACCTTTGTAGGATTCTGATTCAAACAAACCACTGTGAAAAAAATTTTTTTTTGAGACAACTGGGAAAATTTGAATATGGACTGGATATTAGATGATGACAAGGAATGATTGTTAATTTTGTTGATAATATTTACATTGTTGAAACAGTACTTTTTCTAGAGTACTTTGTGTAAGGAACTGTGTGTAATGACATGATATGTGGAATTTAAAATGACGACAAAACATATAAGGTACCTAGGAATAAAATAAATGCAAGTCTTTTATCGAGGAAATTATAAAACTTTGTTGAAAGCTGTTTAAGGAGAACTAAATAAATGGAAAGATATGCCATTGTTAATGCGTTGAAAGATTCAAGAGCATGAAAGTGTCACTTCTTCCCAAATTGATATAAAAACTTCAGTGCAATTTCAATCAGAATCCCAATAGGCTGCTCTTGAGTTTTGGTTGCTGTGGTTGTTGGTTGGTTATTTTAGTAGAACTTGACAGGCTGGTTCTGAAATTTATGTGGGATGTGTAAAGAGCCAAGAATTGCCACAACAGTCCTGAAGAAGAACAAGGTAGGCAGGCTTTCCTTACCAGACACTATTGAGACTCCTTATAAAGGTATAGTAATGAAAGTAGTATAGATTTGGATAGAAATATACGAAGATACCAGAGTAGAGAGCCATAAAACAGGCACACAGGTATATAGAAACTTTGTATGTGACGGAAGTAGTGTTGCGTTGTTAAGTACTGCTGGGACAATTAATTATCAATATATGTAAAAAGTCAAATTTTATTCTTACCTCATACCATACCCCAAAAATGAAATTATAGCTTTACCTCATACCATACACAACATTAATTACAGGTAGATTAGTGACTTCACTGTGAAAGACAAAGTTAACAAAATTTTTAGGGGAATGTCTTTATGAACTTGGAATGGGGAAGATTTCATGAAAAAGTCAAAAGTTGCAAACCATAAAGAAGATTGATACAATCGAAACAATTACAATTTTTTAATTTTATAAATGATAACATATCATAAATCAATCAAAGAAATAATTCAAGGGCCGGCCCCATGGCCGAGTGGTTAAGTTCCTGCGCTCTGCTTTGGTCTCCCAGGGTTTCGCCGGTTCGGATCCTGGGCGCGGACATGGTACCACTCGTCAGGCCACGTTGAGGTGGCGTCCCACATGCCACAACTAGAAGGACCCACAACTAAAAATACACAACTGTCTACTGGGGGGATTTGGGGAGAAAAAGATTGGCAAGTTGTTAGCTCAGGTGCGAATCTTAAAAAAAAAGAAAAAAGAAAGAAAGCTTCTTTCAAAAAAAAAAAGAAATAATTCATAGATTGAAAGAAAATATTTATATAACAGGTCAAAGATTATTATCCAGAATATATTGAAGAATACTTATATCATTAAGAAAAAGATATCCTAATTGAAAAATGAGCAAAACACATGAATAGTTATTTCAAAGAAGTGGAAACATGAATTGCCAAATACTATGTGAAAAGATGTTCAGCCTCAGTAGTCAGGAACATGCATTTTAAAACTCAATGAGATATTTATATCTACCAGGTTAGTAAAACTTAGAAAGTCTGATAGTACCAAGTATTCGTGGATGTGTAGAAGTGTGGCAGGCACTGTTATGCATTACTAATGAGAAAGTATAAATTTATACAGCTTCTTGGAAATGATTAGTTAAGTTGAAAGTGTACCTACTAAGTGGCCTAGCAGTTTAGTTTCTAGGCCTCTACCTCGGAGAAACCTGCACAGGGATATCAGAATGTACCCAGCAGCATTGTTTGCAATAGTAAGAAAAACGGAAGCAACCCAATTGTCCATCACCTTGGGAATGGGTTAAAACAGTTGTTGTATATTATTTTACACTGCAGTGAAAATGGAGGGGATGAAAAAATACATTACAGTCATTGATCAGTATGATTCTCAAAACATACATTGCAAAGAAAAAATAGTTTATTAATAACTTTATATATAAATTTCAAAAACATGCAAACTAAATGAAGGATCCATGTGTGTAGGAAAACTGTAATAAAAGCAAGGGGATTTTAAACCCCAAATTATGATATAGGTTATTTTTGTCTAAGTTTGGAGGCAGTGGAGTAGGATAGGACGTTTCAGAAGTAAATATAATGTTCTCTTGCTTAAGTTGGGTTCCCAGATGTTTGTATCATTATTTTCATACACATATATATTATATACAGCCTTTTGAAAGTTTGCAATATTTAATAATAGTAAAATTAGAGTTGAATTACAAAACCTTTCTTAATCAGCCATTCTGCTATTTTATAGCATTGATGTCAGGAGACTTGTTTGCATACTTCCAACATAAATCTCTGAATTGGTTTCTTTTTCTTCTCATTTCAAACTATCACATAGCTTTCTTTTGTTTTATGATTTCATTCTGCTTCGTAAAGTACATGCTGAAGTATGTGTTCCTGAAGCATCACTGTTAATAATTTGCTCCCAGTGGTAGGAAAGAATTTGAAAGTGTTGGGAAAATTTCAAAGCAGGAATTCTTTGTTGGTTTCCAGCTGTTCCTTGGTGTTAGTGGTGTAAGTCTGTAAATAAATATTTTCTTTTCTATGCATATATATGAATGGCTTGATTTTTCTCCTCCTTATCAATAGGCAAGTGAAAGACCAGAATAAGAAAGTAGCCAATCTGAAGCACAAGGAACAGGTGGAAAAGAAGAAGAGTGCACAGATGCTAGAGGAGGCTCGACGAAGGGAGGACAATCTCAATGACAGCTCCCAGCAGCTACAGGTTAGAATGCAAGGAGAACCTGGAAGGGTCGGGTGAAGAAGTTTGATCCATGGCTGCATGTTGTTTTTCTCTTCATCTTTCTCCTCCTCTTTTTTCTCTTTCTAACCCTGCTTGCTGCCTTCCTCTCAGGCCAACTATTTAGCAATAAAGGAATGGCTTTAAATAGAAAAGGCAAGTTTTATTCCACAGCTTTGTGAGGACTCTTCAGCATAGGAGAAAGTTCATCTGGCTTCAAGTTGATCGCATTTAATTGGTAAGTTCACAGTCAGTTTACTGCGTGGGTTCTGTTGAGGTTCAGGTGGTCAGCATAACTTTGCCATTTTCCTTCATTAAAGTGCATTGCTAATCTTGGTTTGTGTCTGTTTCACTTCCTTCTGGGTTCCGTTCTTTCTTTCCCTTTTTTCCCCACCTTTCTTTCCTCTCTCTTTCTTTCCTTCCTTTTTAAAAACTCAATTTAGGGGCCGGCCTGGTGGCGCAGAGGTTAAGTGCGCACGTTCCGCTTTGGCGGCCCAGGGTTCGCCGGTTCGGATCCTGGGTGCAAGACATGGCACCGCTTGGCAAGCCATGCTGTGGTAGGCGTCCCACATATAAAGTAGAGGAAGATGGGCTCGGATGTTAGCTCAGGGCCCCACTCTTCCTCAGCAAAAAGAGGAGGATTGGCAGCAGATGTTAGCTCAGGGCTAATCTTCTTCAAAAAAACCCCAAAAAACCAAGAAAACTCAGTTTAGAGAGAATACTTCACAATCATACAGGCCATTTATACAGTACTTTTTTACCTAAATGAAGTGATAATTGGTATGTAAAACCTAATTATTCACAGAGTAAGTTAAACCAGGCTCAGTAACAATAGCAGCAGTGACCACATGGTAAGCGCCAATTATGTGCCCAGTTCTGGAAACTAGGCCCTGGTCACTCATTGTCTCTGACCTTCACAGTAGTGCAGTGGGGCAGATGGTTTTGTGCACATTTTACAAATGAGGAAATAGAGAAGTTGAATTTCTTACCCAAATGCACACGGCTTTCTAAGTAGCTCAGCCATGATTTTAACCGAGACTTCCTGGATCTCTAATGTGTCAGAATGAAGGTTTAAGTTTTCAAGAAGAATACCATTAACTTGCTGGAAATCTCTGAAACTCCCACTAAGACCACTAAGCCACTGCCAGGTTGTTTTTCTCTCGTTACAGCTTCTAACTGGGTATGATAGAGTGTTTATGCCACAACTGCATAATCATGAAATCTTTACTGGAGAGATTTGGAGGAGTTATCATCTGTTATGTAGAAGCCATTTTTAGGCTTTACAACAAATTCATTTCAGACATAAAAATTCGGCTTTTTAATTCCTTTTTTCATTCCTCTTTTATATAACTTTTATTGTTTATAAAATACATATTCTTTATAGAAATAGTGTAAATTTTCTCAAATGCACCAACTTTTGAAAAAAGCAGCATACCAGTTTTCCCTCATTCTTGCCAATAACAGTTGATACTGTCAATTTTCTCTTTCTCATTTTTTATTTTTTAGTGCCAATCTGATGTGGAGAAAATATTTAATTTTTGTTTTAATTTATGTTTCTCTGATTACCAATAAGACTGAGTATTTTTTCTTCTCTTAAATTTTCATTTGTTTGTTAATGTAATTCAAATTTCTCTCTCTTCCATGGTGGCTTTTTTTCTTGGATTCTTTGGTTAGTTTATCCCCATTTTGAGAACATATAAATATTTACAATTTTGCATCACTAAATGACAGGGATGCATTCTGAGAAGTGCATCATTAGGCAATTTCATCATTGTGCAAACATCATAGAGTGTACTTAACACAGACCTAGATGGTATAGCCTACTACACACTTAGGCTATAGGGTACCAGTTTTATGAGACCACCATTATATAGGCAGTCTGTTGTTGACCGAATGAATGGTCGTTATGTGGTGCATGACTGTACCTATAAATATTTTAAAGTTATTCTGGGCTTTCATTTTTTCCCTTTACTTCTTTTTTTCTTTTTAGGATTGACACTGAGCTAACATCTGTTGCCAATCTTTTTCTTTGTTTTTCCCCTTCTCTGCAACGCCCCCCAGTACATAGTTGTATATTCTAGTTGTGAGTCCTTCTGGTTGTGCTATGTGGGACACTGCCTTGGCATGACCTGATGAGTGGTGCCATGTCCACACCCAGGACCCGAACCACGGAACCCCAGGCTGCCAAAGCAGAGCGTGTGAACTCAACCACTCAGCCACGGGGCCAGCCCCTACCTTTACTTCTTAATTTAAATTATTTTAGGTTTGGGGGCCGACCCCCTGGGCTGGTGGTTAAAGTTTCATGCCCTCTGCTTTGGTGGCCTGGGTTCGCAGGTTTGGATCCCAGATCTGGACCTACTCCACTCATCAGCCATGCTGTGGAGGCATCCTACATACAAAGTAGAGGAAAGATTAGCACAGGTGTTAGCTCAGGGCTAATCTTCCTCGAGCATAAACACCCCAAAAAATGAAAGAGGAAGATTGGCAAGAGATGTTAGCTCAGGGTGAATCTTCCTCACAAAAAAAATTAAAAAAAATTATTTTAGGATATTTTGTCTGGTGAGAGTCTTATTTTTTCTTCATTGCTAACAATTTCACTAGACTGTTTATAGGAAACTATTTCACTGCTTACAAGTTTGAGTTGGCATCTTTATACTTTATTGAATAATTCACGTATTTCTAGGATTTCAATTCAAACTCATTTCTTAACTAGGATCACGTAACTTTTAATTATAGGAAGATTTATAAGGAAAGATGTATATGCCCTTCTTTGTGTTATGCCGTTAATTGTTTAATTTGTCTTGTTCCACCCCTCACCGTTTGAAGTTTTCTACTACTAGTCTATCTTTGTAAACTGAAAGATGCCCTTCTAATCTTCTGTCAGTTGTTATGATAGCACCAAAAGTACTTTCATATGTAACCTGTCATTTCCTCTTTATACAATCAAGAGATAAGTGAGTCAGATTATTTATTAAATACTACATGTAGAGAAAACTAATTTAGAGTGGATGAGTGACTTTTCCAAGGTGTCTCAGTAAGTGATAGATATTAAAGTTATGAAAAACGATTGCTGATGGCCATATGCAAGATACACATGGATGTAATTCATTCAAATATAGTATAAAGAGCACTGGACTACAAATAGAATACTTTGGATCTGATCTTCTTTCTTCTACTAACTACCTCTGCTGCTTATTTAACTATGTTATTGCACATGACAACCCAGTGGTAGTGAGTATCTGTAGCACCCATATTGTGATCTCTAAGTGTGATTTCCCACTAAAAGAAGCTAGGGGTCTTTGGAGAAATGGCTAATAGTAGAATTCATGGGGGATAGAATAGTAGAAAAGCCATTAATTGAAGATTTGTATTAAAAAAAAGTTTTTACCTGAAATTTTTGTTTGTGTTTTGAATTTTTGAATATAGATTTGGGTCCATCTGTTGATGTTTTTGTGAAATAGGAGAAGTAAGGGAAGGAATTATTTTAGTATTTTCACAATAGGCATAATAATAATTCTAGAATTAAAATATGTTCTTTATTATGTTAAAAAGAAATTTAATGTTTTGAAGATGAGTAATAAATATTTAATCTTTATCAGATGCCTCCTTGGCTTCCAAAGATTGATTCTACTATTCGTGTTAATAAACACTGCACGTGTTTTCTTTTGTTCTTGAAGAGTGAAACTTGGTTTAGTCTAGAAGGTTCGTTTCCGTCTTTTGCTGTTCAGTGGCTGCCCGCTATGGCGTTGAGTCCATCGTGGCTGCACGCTTCCTGGGAGGAGGTACAGTTTGCCCAGAAAGCAGTAGTACTACTTTTTTATTTACCTTTATTCTGAAGAATAAAATACATTTTAAAAAGTACATACACATGCAATGTAAACAATACATAGAAAGTGATTGTCTCAGGAGTTAGAATATTACTGGCATCCCAGAAATCATATGTATATTCCTTCCCAATCATTATTTCCTTACTTCCACGGGAGGAAATCATCATTGTGTTTTTTATTTCTTTTCTTTACAACCTGTGTGTATTTTAAATACAAAGTATGGATTAGTTTTGCATATTTTTGATTTATGTAAGTAGAATCATTTTTCTTTAGTGACTTCTTTTGTTCAGCATCCAGTGTGAGGTTTTCCAGAGTGAGGATAGTTGCATCTAGCATTTGCACATTTATTATCCTTACTGTACCGTTATTTTTTTAAATTAAAAATCCCATGTTTTATCTTGAAAGTATTTTTTAAAAGTAGCTTCATTTCTTTCCAATTTTTTGGGTACTTCAGATGGAACTAAAAGTATTCTTTTTTGGCAGAAAGTGGGTTTGGAAATAAGTTGTTACTTTATTCTTTGTTCTTGGCTCAACACATCAAAAGTGTTCTGAAGAGATTAAACAAATTCCTTAGATATGAAATAAAAATGATACCCCAAAACGGAAAGAATACAGGGAATCCCACAGACTCTAAACATTGCTGTTGTTTATCATGGCCTTAGTTGTGAATACCCTGTCTTAAGATATCACATTGCCACTTGACTGTATCCTATTTGTACCGTTGTGTTTTGGACAGTTATTTCTATGATCTGTATTAACTAGTCTCAAACTTTTTGGTTTCAGAAGTCCCTTTACACTCTTAAAAATCATTAAGTCTCAAAAGCGATTTTTTTATGTGGGTTATAATTATCCTATACGTATGCAGTTACTTAGTGACCCAGCTAGCCATTGTCTAGCTTTATCTGAAGATACATCTTCAATAATATAAAAATACATATACACAAGGTTATTTGCAGTCTTGTTGGTAATTGCAAAATATCAGAGACAACTCAATTGCCCGTAGGTAGGAGAGTACTTGAATTCATTATGGTACATCCACACATTGGAGACTAGCAGCTTTAAAAAAGAATGAGGAAGATCTCTAGTGAACTGATAGGGAGTGGTTTCTGGATATCCCGTTAAGTGAAAAAGGAAAAAAAAAAAAGCACAAAATACTATCTATAGTAGGCTATTCTTCTTATAAGAAAATACACAGGGCCAGCCCTGTGGCTGAGTGGTTAAGTTCTCTCGCTCCACTTCAGCGGCCCAGGGTTTCCCAGGTTCAGATCCTGCGCACAGACATGGCACCACTCGTTAGGCCATGCTGAGGTGGCGTCCCACATGCCATAACTGGAAGGACCCACAACTAAAATATACAACTATGTACTGGGGGGAATTGGAGGAAAAAGCAGGGAAAAGAAGAAAATACACACATATCTGATCTTTTTTTGGAAAAGAAAGCAGAAAGGATAAGCCAGAAATAGAGAGACCAGTTTTCTACAGGAGTGGTTGGGAGAGGAATAGAAAGAAGGGGGAAATGGGATTGGGGAGAAAGTCACACTTTTCTTAGCATATGTCTTTGTATAGCTCTGACTCTTAGAACTGTAGTAATGTTTCACCTACCCCTCACATACTCTAAAAAACTAAATAAAACCAATCAAGATGTAGGGTGGAACCCCACAAAGGACAGAAATACTAACAGATGAACTTGTTTTATAAATGAATAAGGTAATCACCCTCAGAAAGGTAGAGAAGAAGGGAACTCTCCTCAATATCTTTGGAAGACATTTTATTGACTGAACACTGTAATGCTAGAGACAAAAAAAAACCTGTACATGAATATTGTAATCTAGTAGTAAATGTGTTTCTCACAGAAGATAAGTTAGCCATTCTGAAACCACTTTATACGTATACTAGAATTCAACAAATAAAGAAATATATTGTAGATAATGAGGGCTGAGTTTTCATTGTTTGAGAAAGAAGTTGCAAACAAGTAAAGTATTGGGAAGACTTGAACGCTGTAGTGTTCGACTGGAATCAGATACTAGGATGAACTCATGGTATTTAATTTATATGCAGATAGACATAGAGATATCAATGTGTATATATGCATATATACTTGCGTATATTTCCTAAGTCTGTCTGTTATGAGGGCTTAGAAGCAATAAGCGTACTTCACACCCAGATTTTGGTTTCTATATGCCTTTCTCCGATAAAATGAACCAAGGCATCTTGGAGAAGTGGTTGATTCCAGGCTGGGGCAGGGGAAATACATGGTGAGCCTCAACAACCTTGTGGTTCCGGAAAGTAGGAAAGTGTTCAACAAAAAGATTGGGGGACTGTGGAAAGAGCATAGGAGCCAACCTGAAGGAGCTCCTAATGTCCCATGCTAAAACAATTTGAGTAAAAAAATCAATAATGATAATACTTGAGTTAATACATAGAATGAAATAAGTATCCATGAGTCCATGCTGATAATAATCAAACACAGAAGTAAAAGGGGAGTAAGGACAACTCTTTCGTATGGAAGATTTCTAATTAATAAATGTAGAAGGAAATAGATTTTAAAAAATCACCATGAAGCAAATACCTCAGCAATAATTGTTGCAGACAAGATCTATTGATGGTTGTGAGAATTAGTGAATAAACATTTGAGGAATAACAGCACTTGCCTAGTCTCAAAATATCTTCCCCAAAATGTTTATTAACTATCAAAAGAAGATTGTAACTTTTCCGTGAGGAGACCTAGCAGACACCACCTTAACAAAATGATTAAGTTTAACATTGCCAGTGATAAGACATATTAACATCATGAACCCCTTGATATGATGCACTGAGAAGCAGACAAATATCATTTCTGTGTTATCCTTTCCCAAAAATGCATAACCTCATTCCAATCATGAGAAAACACCAGACAAATCCAAATTCTGGGACATTTTACAAGATAACTGAGCAGTGCACTTTAAAAATGTCAAGATCATGAAAGACAAGGAAAGACTGAGTGCTGTTAAAGATAGAGTGGAGGAAACTTAGAAGAAATGTCAGCTAATGAAATATGGGATCCTAGATTGAATCCTGGAACAAATAAAAGACATTAGGGAAAAACTGTTCAAATTAGAAGAAGATCTTTGTTTTGGTTAGTAGTATTGTACCAGTGTAAATTTTGTAGTTTTGATCTTTATGGTGATATGGTTATGTAAGCTCTTAACATTAGAGGAGGCTGAGTGAGGGGTATATGGGAACTCTGTACTATTTTTGCAACTTTTCTCTATGTCTGTAATTCAGAATAAAAATGTTAATTAAAAATCATCATTGAGGGGCTGGCGCCGTGGCCGAGTGGTTAAGTTCGCGCGCTCCGCTGCAGGCGGCCCAGTGTTTCGTTAGTTCGAATCCTGGGCGCGGACATGGCACTGCTCATCAGACCATGCTGAGGCAGCGTCCCACATCCCACAACTAGAAGGACCCACAACGAAGAATACACAACTATGTACCGGGGGGGCTTTGGGGAGAAAAAGGAAAAAATAAAATCTTTAAAAAAAAGAAAAAAAATCATCATTGACTCTATGTTTCCTTAGCAATGTTAATCGCCCTGACTTTCCCATCCCCTTAAAATGAATGAGCTATAAATTTCAAAAACATCTTACTACCAAATTTAATGATACAGGATAGATATCTTGGGCTTTTTCCTATATCATTTCTAAATTCTCAATGCAGATATTATTGTGTACTCCATATTGTTTGACATCCTAAGGCCATAGTTTAAATTAGAATTTAGTTGAGCAAGTTAATTGTTCTGAAGACTTGACCCAATCTTAAAGCTATGATGATATGATAATATGGCTGTTATTATTAGAGTTGATGTACCTTGACTACTCTATATCCCTCCATATATTAGGTTTAATTTTACTCATTTTCTTTACACATACTTGATGTATTTCATTTATTCAATATAAATTTATTGAGTGCTTTCTAAATGTAGAGCTCTGCTGCTAAAGTTTGGTTATATAGTAGTGAAAAGACATGTTCCCTGCCCTTCTGGAGTATATTGTTTCATGGGGGAGAAAAATAATGATAAAACTAAGCAAATAAGTAAGCAGAAATTATGGTAAGTGCTACAGGAAAATAAACAGGGTATTGTGAAAGATCATGGAGGAGGGAAAGATGATAGGCACCAAATTTAGAACTATCAGAGAAGGTCTCCCTGAAGATATGACATTAAGATGAGATCTAAAAAAGCCATGTAAAAAGTGGAGGAAACCGTATTTAAAATGGAGGAAATTCCTAAGGTAAGGAACAGCTTGGCACATTCAAGGATCAGAGTATGGTGAATAAGGTAGAAAATAGGCAAGGGTGGGTATTAATCATGCAGGACCTTATAGGCCATGATAAGAAGTTTAGATTTTACAAGTTGTAAAGCATTTTATGTCGAAGATTGACAGGATCTGATTTTGCATGTTGAGAATATTATTTTTTTTGTAATATTTTGAGAATAGATTGGAATGGAATAAGAGTAGTTACAAAGAAAGTATCTGTCAATAAATATGTATTGCATACCTACGTTGTGCTGCACAATTTTCTGTGCCAGAAATAGTAATGATATAAGACACACAAGATCATTCCTCCCAAGGAGCTCACATCATAGTAGGAAGCTTGTAGTAATAATGAAGGTGAGGGTTAATGATAGAGGTTTTTGGAGGCTCAGAAGAGAAACAGAAGAGAGGGTGGATTTTTTTAGGTAAAGTGGTCAGGAATTTCTCATGGATTGGAATGTGGGCACTAAAGGAGAGGAAGGAATCAGAGATGGTTCCTAGCTTCCTGGCTTGAGTAACTGGATATTTGCTAATGCTAAATAATAAGGTGGGAGAACCCTGAGAGTGATGATAAACAGGTTTTCCAGGGAAAAAGAACAGGTCCATTTTCAACATGTGAAGGTATCTGTGAGATATTGAGCAAGCAGTTGGATGTACAGATTTGAAGTTTAGAAAAGTCTAGTGTAATTAAATTAATTTTGGAGACTTGAGCTTAAAAATCATATTGAAACCCCTAAGAATAAGTGATATCATCTAGAGATAAGATGTTAACAAAAGAACATGGAATTAGAGCTGAGCCCTTAGGATCCTCAACATTTAGAGATAAATGTTGGGTAAAGTAGGAGAAGGTGGTGCTTGAAAGGAAACTAAAATGAGAAGTCCAGTTGAAGTGGGAAAGAAAAAGGAGAGAATGGTATTGATGCGGGGTCGGTGAGCTGAGGAGTCGAAAGAAAGATTTCTTTAGACTCTTAAGATCTGGCAGTAGTGCTCTTTTATTTAGAGAATAGTATAGAATAGCATGGGGACAGGACCCATGGGCAGTCAGAGCTTCTGCTGCCGCCGCTTCTGCTGCCCCCGCTGGCATGGGGACAGGACCCATGGGCAGGCAGAGCTGGTGCGTGGGGACAGGACCCACGGGCAGTCAGAGCTCCTGCTGCTGCCCCGAGTTGAGGGTTAGGGCTAAATTTAAGGCATAGGTATGTGAGTTATCTCTTTACAAGACAAAGAATATGTAAAAAAGTTAAAATGGTATCAGTGCCCGTTTGGTCTGGCCATTTGGCGGTCCCACAACTTTTAGATAAGAATCAAACCGGATTGAGTAAATGGCAGAAGTCATCGCTTGAATTTTATCCTCGGCTAAAGACAAAGGAGGATTTGTGTGTGGGCTGGGGGGGGGGGGGGTCAGTTACATGAGGTTGCCAGGCAGTAACCAACTTAAGTTCTTGCCAATGGCATTGATTAAGAGCTTCTAGAGATAAGACCATCCCCCCTTCTTCCTGGCACAGAGAGGGAGGCATCTTCACAGATAGAGGTTTCCCTTAGAAATGTAAATGTTTCCCAACAAAGGGGCAAACAAATTCCACTCCTTGGAGCCTGAATCTCATCTGTAGTTTTAAAACTAACCAGCCTAAAAATCCTCATCATAAGCCATTTTAAAATTAAGCAGCCTAAAAATCCTCATCAGTATCACAGAAGGCAAGAGAGAAGATTGCCTGTAGAAGAGGGGGCAAGTACATTATGTTAATGCTGCTGGAGTCTGAGAAAGAGGACAGCATAGTTGACTGGTCTGATCCGGTGTACACAGTGATCTCCCCGGGCTAAGGTAGATAGATGCCCTCCATTATGCCTTATTGACCTTGGAGATAGTAGATATTCCATATTGATCCAGATACTTAGCCAGTTTTTCTGTCACACTCACCAAAATTCACTGCCCCTCACAAGAACTTTGGAATATCTTCTTAGGAGATATGTAACTATTTTAAGATGTGATTATGCAGTGGTTATTTAAAGTATTTCTAGCATGCTTCATACGTACTCACACTGAAACTATTTTACACTTCCGGTTGATATTCACCAATATAGGACGTGAATGATAAAAACAATGAGGCATATATTGTTGATGAGTCTTTCCTATTATCATGTTTTTCTGTTATAGTGCCTCTTCTCTTGATGTTCTGCGTTTAATTTTGCCGACCTTTGTGTCCCTTCCTCAAGAATTTAGCTCTATATTAGTTAAATTCAGTTGTTAGTTTCTTTAACATTTTCTCTAAAGCATTTTCACTCTAATGGCTAAATCAGAGTTTAGAACGATCAGTGCTTGTCCTCAGTAGACAGTATCGAGCACCTGTTGTGGAGCTGTCACTGTGCCGAGTGCCGTGAGGACAGAGCTAAGGAGGAAATGGTTTTTCCTCTCTGTGAACATTAAAATTGCTTGTTATAACATTCTTTCGTACTGGATATATCAGGAGGTGTGTTACAGTGCAATTCAGAAGCAATTGCTGTATGAAGAACTCAAGTTAGGTAAATCCCAGTAACAAAAGCCTCCTAAATAAAGCAGAATTTTAGCATTTGACTGATAGTGATTTGGGGATTAGAAAAACTCTTTTGAAAGTCTGCCTATCTTTTAAGGTTCAGATCAGCTGCTCCCTGCCTTGTAAAGCTTGCCTAAATCCTCATGATTGGAGTGAGTCATACCCTCTTTTGTAATTCCATTAGAGTTTGTTTCTGTTTTGATTTCAGGACTTATTCTATCTTACTTTGTATTATATGCTAATAGTTCGTGTGTTGTTTCCCCCATATACTTGAGTTTGGGAACCCTCTCTTGGTACTTTACACATAGTTGCTTCTGTAAAAAATGTTTATTGATTTCAGTTGCATTGATAGATGTTAAAAAGTCTTTCACAAGCACCTTAGCCTGGCCTCTCAAGTCTCCCATCAACCAAACCCTTTAAGAATTTCTAACCTCATTTTTAGGTGAGAGACTCACTAGCCTCGCTGCTCTATTCTAGACAAGATGATAGCGTTAGTGTTCCTTGAATGCAGGTTATGAGTTTTCTAATCTGTGCTCTTCTGCTTCACAGTGTCTTTTTCCCTGTGGATTTTCAGTTTTACTACCTAAGGATTCTGGCTCAAAAGTAACCTTTGTTGAACTCTTCTACCCTGTTATTATTGTTTTATATGTTGTTCCTCAGCCTTAATGTTTAATTATACTGTATTGTTTTATGTTTTTTAATACTATTTTATAGTTGCTCTGATGTGATTTAATCATTTTTCTTTTCCCTTTTTTTCTTTAAAGATTGGCACCTCATCTAACAACTTGCCAATCTTTTTTTTTTTTTCTTGCTTTTTCTCTCCCAATCCCCCCAGTACATAGTTGTATATTTTAGTTGTGGGTCCCTCTAGTTGTGGCATGTAGGACGCCGCCTCAGCTTGGCCTGACGAGTGGTGCTGTGTCTGTGCCCAGGATGCAAACCAGCAAAACCCCGGGGCTGGCCCCTCTGTTCCCTTCTTGACTGGTTTATATCTGCCTTAGGTTAAGGGCTGTTTTTAAAATTTCTTTTTAGCCTTTCTTAATGTTTTCATAGACAGCTGTTCATTAATTACAGCTATAATGGTATAAATAATAAAAATTAAATTTAAAAATTGTTGCAAATTAAAAAAACCTTTGTATGATAATATTACATTATTACATTTAGCATCCTAACATTCCTAAAATATCATAGGTTATACTGGAAATGCCTCACATATCTTAACAAAGGAAATGCTGTCGTCCGTTAGTTGAGAATATTTACCTTATATGTTTTTATTCTTTAAGCAGTAACAGTCACTTTGTCTTTTGACAAGACTACAAGTTTTAGTCACATTCTAGTAAGGCAGAGTAGACTGAACTGGTGGAGGTGGGGGCTCATATCGATAGTGGTTTGGTGCTTTGTTTTTATTTATAATAAAGATAAGTATCTGAATTTAACCTTGGGAAAAGGTACTGTCAGGGAGATTCATGGAACTGCTGAAAGAACACTGTGGCTCTTGTAAGTCAGCTCTCCTGAGACCAGTGAATTCAGGTATCCTCGCTTTTTGGAAGTTCACTTTATACCACTTTGCTTTTACAAAAGACTTACATTAGTACCTACTTTCATTAACCGAAAGAAATCAGAAGACGATTTTTGCTTTTACGAAATGCTTTTGCACGTTTTTGCTTTATGCCATTTTGGTTTACAAAGGTTTTCATGGGAATGCTCTACTTTTTGATAGTGGAGGAAACCTGTATTAAGAATGAAGTTCAAAGAAATTGAAAACAATAGAAATACAGATAGAGGAAAGCAGCTTTACATATATTTAGGCATAGTCTATTCTTGGATGCAGAATCAGTGAAACATTTGTGTTTTTCTTTAAAATTTGATTTGTTCTATCTACAAAAGAAATTTCTTCCATTTGGGTAAAATATTTTCTTTTTCCTTTCTGAAATGAAAACTACTTATCCTTGCTTTTGACATTGGCCATAGGGATAATTATTTAAGAAAACTTTTTAAAAAATTAAGATGGTCTGACATCTTTTTAGAAACAGTATATGATGTGTCACTTACTAGATACCTCTAATATACTAATGTTCTTGTTTTTGTAAAAATGACTTTTGATTTCTTCTTAATAGACCTTCTTGACCCATTTAAAGATTTAATTCTATATAATTTCTTCCTTTTAATTATTTTAATTAATTTCTTGGCAAAACAAGGCGCTTTTTTTTTTTGAGGAAGATTAGCCCTGAGCTAACTGCTGCCAATCCTCCTCTTTTTGCTGAGGAAGACTGGCCCTGAGCTAACATCCGTGCCCATCTTCCTCTACTTTATATGTGGGACACCTACCACAGCATAGCATGCCAAGTGGTGCCATGTCCACACCCGGGATCCGAACTGGCGAACCCCAGATTAGCATTAGCAATCAGAGGAGACATGTCCCAATATGAGGGAAGCCCCATATCCTTGACCAAGTTTCTGATACCAGAGTTTTCAAGGTGAGAAACTGGCCAATCTGTATGGAATATTTGTACTAGATGCTCTCCAAAAGTTATTTATGTAAAGCATCATTTTATATGTATGGGTTCCCATTTCTTTAATGAAATTCATCTGCTTTTACTTTGGTTTTTAACAATTGAGTTTATAACAGTTCTCTAATGGGAGGAGATAATTGAGGGACTTTAAAGAGGAGGAGGAAGAAAATATCTTCAAATTTTAACACAAAGCATTTCTTTAAAATTAAAAGTTGTTGGTGTGTATCTAAATTGTGTCTCTGTTATCAGGCTAGCTTTCTTTTCTTAACATTTACTTCACTGATGCATCTGGCTTCAGTTTCTTTTTTCCCCACTAAGCTTCTGAGCAATTGGTAATTGAATTCTGCCATGTTGAATGATTTTAATGAAATCTTCTTACGTGTATTTGTATGCTTGGGGGATGGGGAAGAGGGAGGAAGAGTAAGCAGTGGGGTTGAGGGTGATAAAGAATTACTGTCTCTTCACATTAAGGATAATGGATAGCAGTTAGCATTAATATCAAACGTGTTAAAGTCTTTCTGGTAAGTGCTATTTACTCCAAAGGAAGTAGCTCTTAATAACTCAAATAAATGACCTCCATAACCATAGCAGTCTGAATTGGGAAAGAGATGAGTGAATGTGGGAGGCTGTGTTACCTTGGATAATCTGTGTAGGATCTGCAGTAACCTTCCTTCTGCAGCTGAACGAGGGAAAAGCTTAATAAAATGTCATTATCAAGTGATTTCTTTTTAAGTTACTGTATTACTGAGCCTTTTTTTCCTTTTAATTTTGAGGGAGATGTTTGAAGAGAACAAAAAATTAATTTTTAGTTGCTGTTTTTCCTTTTGCCTTTGCTTTCCTTGTAGAATGTTTGATTCGAAAGAAAGGCAGTGGAGACTAGAGTCTTATAGCTGCAGAGGTATATTAGCTTGATGTTGACAACTGATGTCAAGAAGCACAGTTCAGAGGAGTGTAATGGGGAGTCGTATGGAGTTTGCTAAAGGGTCCAGTCTTCTTCTTAATTTGCCTGAGTGAAGTTGCAGTTACAGCTGTCACAGTTTTTGCCCTAATCTCATTTGAGTATAGCTGTCTTCTTATTTAAGGATATGAGGAATTCCTTGATAGTTTCCCGTTTCCCCTCTCTCTCCCATCCCACCAAAACTAATCACAGAAACCTCCTACTTTGAACCCTGTCCTCTGAATGAAGTGGTCTCATTTGACCTGGGTTGATAAATATAGTTGGCATAATCCAGTGGTAGGAAAACTGGTCTGTGTTAGTTTTGAAGAGTGCAAACATAGTTTATAGCAGCTGAAGTGGAATTCTAAAGATACTGCTTTCATTTTAAGTGATATGAACTATTTAAAATGGTAAAAGATGGTCCCTTACTGTCTTCAGATAACTACGTGTAAATTTTGGGTTGCCCGAATTGGATAAACCAAGTGAAATATCCAAATTGGAGCAGGTAAAGGGAATTGAAGTCTCTTTCTCTGTTTAGTCTTTTCCCCCCAGGCTGGCAATTTGATACTTTTCTTCCAAATAATGAGTGCTAGAAAATTAACTCCAAACAGTACAAATAATTTCTCTTTTTAATTTTAAATTAAATTCTTGTTTTTGGCTAAATTTTGTGATTTTCCCCTATCTTAAGAATAGAATAAATTATAATGGAAATTCATGAGAGAGCAGGAGTTTAAAGAGAGTCTTTACTCAGTGGGGGCTAACAGGACTCTGAATATTTCCTTCTCATATTTTCTTAAAGAATGTATTGATTCCCAGAAGAAAGGAACTTTACTAAAATGTGAGGACTAAACGTACTAATAAACTTATTGATGTTGTATAGTTCACTAAACATTTGCCTAATAATTTTTTCAGTTGAACTTTGATTGGCATATTGTTGAGTATTATTAGTAGTAAACTACTATTGAATTAAGCTGGATTACTTTAAATTTTACCATAATCACAAGAAAACATCTATCATTAGAATTCAGTCCAGCTGCAGATTTTATTCTGAATAATTCCTGACAGAATGCATATTTTGCTTAACTCATGTCCAATGATATGCTGATCCATATCCCAATTTTGTAAAGTCTCCGTAATATTTGCCTTTTACATTTTAGGCGTGTTTACATGTAGTGTCAGTGAGTTCTATTATTTTTTTTAAATTGATATCATAGTAGTTTATAACGCTGTGAAATTTCAGTTGTACATTATTATTTGTCAGTCACCATGTAAGTGTGCCCCTTTACCCCTTGTACCTACACCCCCCCCCACCACCACCTTGCTCCTGGAACCACTAAACTGTTCTCTTTGTCCGTGTGTTTATCTTCCACATACAAGTGAAATCATACAGTGTTTGTCTTTCTCTGTCTGGCTTATTTCGTGTAACATAATACTCTCAACGTCCATCCGTGTTGTTGTGAATAGGATGATTTTATCTTTTTGTGGGTGAGTAGTATTCCATTGTATATATACACCACATCTTCGTTATCCAATCATCAGTTTGTGGGCACTTGAGTTGCTTCCATGTCTTGGCTATTGTGGATAATGCTGCAGTGAACACAGGGGTGCATAAGTCTCTTTGAATTGTTGATTTCATGTTCTTTGGATAAATATCTAGTAGTGGGATAGCTGGGTCATATGGTATTTCTATTTTTAATTTTTTGAGGAATCTCCATACTGTTTTCCATAGTGGCTGCACCAGTTTGCTTCCCATCAGCAGTGTTTGAGGGTTCCCTTTTCTCTATGACCTCTCCAATGTTTGTTATTTGTTGTCTTGGTGATTGTAGCCATTCTAATGGGTGTAATGTGATATCTAAGTGTAATTTTGGTTTGCATTTCCCTAATGGTTAATGATGTTGAAAATCTTTTCATGTGCCTATTGGCCATCTGTCTGTCTTCTTTGGAAAAATGTCTGTTCATATTTTCTCCCCATTTTTTAATCAGGTTGTTTTGGTGGTTGTTGTTGAGTTGTGTGAATTCTTTATATATTCTGGAGATTAACCCTTTGTCAGATATATGATTTGCAAATATTTTCTCCCAGTTGTGTTGTCTTTTTGTTCTGATCTTGGTTCCCTTTGCCTTGCAGAAGCTCTTTAGTCTGATGAAGTCTCTCTTGTTTATTTTTTCTTTTGTTTCTCTTGTCTAAGTAGATGTGGTATTCAAAAAGATCCTTCTAAGACCAGTGTGAAAGAGTGCACTGCCTATATTTTCTTCTAGGAATTTCATGGTTTCAGGTCTTACATTCAAGTCTTTGATCCATTTTGAGTTAATTTTTTATGTGTGGCCAAAGATAATAGTCTGCTTTCATTCTTTTGCATGTTGTTGTTCAGTTTTCCCAACACCATTTATCGAAGAGACTCTCCTCCATTGTATGTTCTTAGCTCCTCTGTCAAAGATTAGCTGTTTGTAGATGTGTGGTTTTGTTTCTGGGGTTTCAATTCTGTTCCATTGGTCTGTGTGTCTGTTTTGTACCAGTATCATGCTGTTTGATTACTATAGATTTATAGTATATTTGAAGTCAGGGATCGGGATGCCTCCAGCTTTGTTCTTTTTTTTTCAGGATTACCTTAGCTATTCAAGGTCTTTTGTTGCCCCATATGAATTTTAGGATTCTTTGTTCTATTTCTGTGAAAAATGTCTTTGGGGTTCTGATTGGGATTGTATTGAATCTGTAGATTGCTTTAGGTAGTATGGACATTTTAACTATGTTTATTCTTCCAATCCATGTGTGTGGAATCTCTTTCCATCTCTTTATATCATCATCTGTTTCTTTCGGTAATGTCTTATGGTTTTCATTGTATAAGTTTTTCACTTTCTTGGTTAAATTTATTCCTAGATATTTTATTCTTCTTGTTGCAATTGTAAATGGGATTGCATTCTTGAGTTCTCTTTCTGTTAGTTCATTATTAGAGTATAGAAATGCAACTGTTTTTTGTAAGTTGATTTTGTACCCTGCAACTTTGCTGTAGTTATTGATTTTTCTAGTGATTTTCCAATGGATTCCTTAGGGTTTTCTATATATAAAATCATGTCATCTGCAAACAGCAAGACTTTCACTTTTGCACTGCCTATTTGGATTCCTTTTATTTCTTTTTCTTGCCTAATTGCTCTGACCGAAACCTCCAGTACTATGTTGAATAAGATTGGTGATAGTGGGCACCCTTGTCTTGTTCCTGTTTTCAGAGGGGTGGCTTTCACTTTTTCACTATGAGTATGATGTTGGCTGTGGATTTGTCGTATATGGCCTTTATTATGTTGAGGTACTTTCCTTCTATGCTCATTTTCTTGAGAGTTTTTACCATAATTGGATTTTAGATCTTGTCACATGCTCTGTCTGTGTCTATGGAACTGATCACGTGGTTTTTATTCCTCATTTTGTTAATGTGGTGTATCACATTGATTGATTCATGGATGTTGAACCATCCCTGTGTCCCTGGTATATATCCTACTTGATCATGGTATATGATCTTTTTATTGTATTGCTGTATTTGGTTTGCCAATACTTTGTTGAGAATTTTTGCATGTGTGTTCATCAGGATAGTGGCCTGTAATTTTCCTCCTTTGTGTCGTCCTTGTCAGGCTTTGTATCAAGGTGATGTTGGCCTCGTAGAATGTGTTAGAAAGTGTTCCATCTTCTTCAATTTTTTGGAATGGTTTGAGAAGGATAGGTAATACATCTTCTTTGAATGTTTCGTAGAATTCTCCTGAGAAGCCATCTGGTCCTGGACTTTGATTTTTGGAGGGGTTTTGACTACTGTTTGATCTCTGTACTTGTTACTGGTCTGTTCAGATTCTCTATTTCTTCTTGATTCAATTTTGGGAAGTTGTAAGAGTCTAAGAATTTATCCATTTCTTCTACCTTGTCCAATTTGTTGCCATATAATTTTTCATAGTATTCTCTTATAATACTTTGTATTACTGTGGTATCTGTTGTAATTTCTCCTCTTTCATTTGTAATTTTTTTTACTTGAGAATTCTTTCCTTTTTTCTTAGTGAGTCTGGCTAAGGGTTTGTCAATTTTGTTTACCTTCTCAAAGAACCAGCTCTTTCTTTCATTGATCCTTTCTACTGTCTTTTTTGTTTCAATTTCATCTATTTCTGCTCTAATTTTTATTATTTCCCTTCTCCTGATGACTTTGGGCTTTGTTTGTTCTTCTTTTTGTAATTCTATTAGTTGTAGTTTAAGATTGCGTATTTGTGAGTTTTCTTGTTTGTTAAGGTGGGCCTGTATTGCTAAGAATTTCCCTCTTTGGACGGCTTTTGCTTCATCCCATATGAGTTGGTATGGTGTGTTTTCATTTTCATTTGTCTCCAGATATTTCTTGATTTCTCTTTAATTCTTCAGTGATCCATTGGTTGTTCAGTAGCATGTTGTTTAGTCTCCACATCTTTATCCCTTTCCCAGCTTTTTTCTTGTAGTTGATTTCTAGTTTCATAGCATTATGGTTGGAAATGCTATGAAACTAGATATAGCTTGATATGATTTCAATCTTCTTAAATTTATTGGGGCTTACCTTTTTTCCCCAACATATGGTCTATCTTTGAGAATGTTCCATGCAAACTTGAGAAGATATTTTCTACTGTTTTTGGATGGAATGTTCTATAAATACTGATAAAGTCCACCTGGTCTGGCTTTTCATTTAATTCCACTGTTTCCTTGTTACCTATTTATCCCCACGCTCAGGGCTTTGTAACCCCGTTCTTTTCTTTTTCAGGTATGAGGGCCTTCTTGAGGATTTCTTGTGGGTGGGGGGCTCTTGTGGTGATGAACTCCCTTGCTTTTGTTTATCTGGGAAATTTTTTTGTTCTTTTTCTTCCCAAAGTCCCCTTGTACATAGTTGCGTGTTTTTAGCTGTGGGTCCCTCCAGTTGTGGCATGTGTGATGCTGCCTCAGCATGGCTTGATGAGCGGTGCCATGTCCGCGCACAGGATTTGAACCGACGAAACCCTGGGCTGCTGAAGCAGAGCATGCAAACCTAACCACTCAACCACTGGGCCAGCCCCCATGTGAAAGTTTTTATTTCTCCATCATATCTGAAGGGTATTTTCACTGGATAGAGTTCTCTTGGCTGAAAGTTTTTGTCTTTCAGAATTTTGAATATATCGTTCCACTGTGTCCTAACCTGTAAGGTTTCTGCTGAGAAATCTACTGAAAACCTGATAGGGGTTCCTTTGTAAGTTATTTTCTTCTGCCTTGCTGCCCTTAACACTTTTTATTTGTCCTTGACTTTTGCCAGCTTTACTATTATAAGCCTTGGAGAAGGTCTTTTTATGTTGATAGTTAGGAGAACTGTTGGCTTCTTTCACTTGTATTTCCAGCCCCATCTTGAGGTTTTGGAAGTTCCCCACTATTATTTCTTTCGATAAGCTTTCTGCTCCATTCTCCTTCTCTTCTCCCTCTGGAGTACCTATAGTCCTTATGTTGCATTTCCTAATTGAATCAGATATTTCTTGGAGAATTTCTTCATTTCTTTTTAGTCTTAGTTCTGTCTCCTCCTCCATCTGAAGCTTTCCTCTATTTCTGTCCTCAAGACTGCTGATATGTTCCTCCATAATATCAGCTCTGTATTCAGGCAGTCCCGATTTTTCTTTATCTCATCCATTCATCTCTAACATTTCTGATTGGTTCTTCTTTATAGTTTCAGTCTCTTTTGTGAAGAAGTTCCTGGTTTTGTTGAATCATCTCTATTTTCCTGTAAGTTTTTTAGTTTTTTTGTAATGGCTATTCGAATTCTCTGTCATTTAGGTTTTGTATTTCTGTGCCTTCAGTATTGATTTCTGGGTACTTGTCATTTTCCTTCTGATCTGGAGATTTAATATATTTTTTCATACTCTTTACAGTGTGGATGTTTGCGTCCGCATAGGGATAGTATCTGATGGCAGCTTCCATTTGCTGCCTCTGGTTGTGGGTTAAGAGTTGTGTATTCTGAGGCCACTGCCATCTGAGGCTTGCTCACTCCAGCCCCTGGCTGCTTTTCCATCTGTGTGGTAGTCTGGCTGACTGACTGAACTGCAGCAGTGGGCAGCGGGGAGGGACGCTTTCTTTCCCCTGTGCAATCCTGAGGGCGTTCTTGCTTCGCCCTTGCTATATGCTCTGCTGGAGTTCTAGCTTGATGCAGACACTCCTGCAATAGCTTAGTTACCTCTGTGTGAGGCTTTTCCCTGAGCTGTGAGGTGACTTGGAGAGTGATGGTTTTCCTGCAGAGGCCTATCCCTTCCCCCTTTCCCTTCAGAGCTGCATGCAGTCTCAGGGCCACTGCCTTGTGGGGTGGAGAGAAGATTCCCTTTACCTCCTTCCACTTCCTCTGGGGAGTCCAGCACCTCCACCTTCAGACCTATGGCTGTTTGGGTCTCTTAAGATGTGTTTTGTGTTGTGTAAATGTCTTCTCTTGGTATATAAATGTCCTTTTCATTGTATATTCCAGGGGAGAGCTGACACCACCATGATGCTGATGTCACTCCCCTGATTTCTATTTTACTATAGTTAAAAGCTGTGTCTTTGTACAATAAGCTCTGTTATCCTAACAGATAATTTTCTCTCAGAAGCAGTTTTGATAATCACTGCTTTAATTATTCATTGCTTTATTGATAATCCAGTTTTCTTGTACTGGAACTGCACCCTAGGGTACTGTGATAACCATCTTCCAAGGTGGCCCTAAATCATTGTTACCGTCTGGTATTCATGCCCTTCTGTAGTCCTCTGCCACTCTGTGTCAGGATTAGTCTGTGTGAACAACACAAGTGATGACTTCTGAAGCTAGATCATAAAAGACGTTGATACTTCTGCCTTGCTCTGTTGGATCACTTGCTCTGAGGAAAGCCAGGCCTCATGTTGTAATGACACTCAAGCAGCACTGGGGAGACGAACGGATGCCCCTTGACAGCAGCTATCAGAAACTTGCCAGTCATGTAAGTGGAAGCAGAGGACTGAATTCTGCCTGATGTCTAAAGTATAATCCCATGATAGACCCTGGACCCAGACTGTTTGACTAAGCCACTTTTGAGTTCCTAACCCATAGAAACTGTATGAGATAAAAAAATGTTCACTGTTATTTTAAGCTGCCAAATTTTGAGGTAACTTTTTATGTTACAAGAAACAACTAATACATATAGTTTATATGCTAGGTATTAAAATGGTCTGCTATATGCCTGAATTTCTTTTCTTTTAGTCCGCAGTTTAATTTTCTCTGTTGTCAGAAGAGTAAGTGCTATTTGAATTTGTTTTATTAGTGTTATCACCATAGTGATATTGATAACATGGTATAATCATGACCATGGTAACACTGCTGAGTATTGTTAGAGCTTTTGGCAGTATTTGCCATAAGGATTCTCACGTGTTTAAGTCATATTTGTGTGCTAATAGGCTATCAGTTAAGAAAAGAGTTATGAATTTATATAAAATGTCATGTGTTGTGTAGCCTTTTATAAATACATTTCAAATGTAAAAACTGTTCTGGCTATTGTCATGTTTTCCAGTTGAAATGTAATGTGAGCACATGTATAATTTTGAATTTTCTAATAGCTTCATTAAAAAAACTAAAAGAAAACAGATAACATTAATTTTAATAATGTATTTTATTTAATCTGAGATATCCAAAATATTCCCATTTCAGCATATGGTCAGTGTGAAGATAATGAAATATTTCACATTCTTCTCTTTTTTTGGTACTAGGTCTTTGACATTTATTGTTTAATTACAGCATATTTCAGTTTAAACCAGCCACATTTTAAGTGTTCAGTGGCCACATGTGGCTAGTGGTTTCCATATTGGACAGCAAAAATAATGTATTTAGCTGAAGAACTTAAGACTTTGATTCCAAGCCAGCTGCAAATCAATAATGCATGTAAACAATAGGAATGGTTTTTCTCAAACTTTAGTGTGGCATGTTATACCTCTGTTACACTTTAACTTTAATCTCTGTCTACATTTAGTTGCAGTAAGTCATCCTTCTGCTTTCTGAATGCCTCAGATCCTTCAAACCTTTGGAATATCCTAGGGATAGAAGGTACTAGGGATTTCAGAGGTTCTCTATCCATTTCTCTAGGATCACAGATTCAGAATGGCATGACTGCCTCATGATTTATCTTGAAGACTGGTGAATGTGGACTTTTTGAAAGAGAAAGTATAGTTAAGAATGTAAAAAGCATATTCAGGGCTTTAGGCTGTACCTGGTATAATCACTGTCGCTATTTGAGCCACTGAGAACCACTTCCGAGGGGTTTCAGCGCATCTTACTTCCTTGAGCCTTGGCCTGAGAGCAGAAGTATCTCAAGTTGTGTTTCACAGTTTCTAAATTCCAGTAATTTGCCAGCTGACATTTCATTGGTTTACACGTATTCAGAGAACCTCCTGATAACTGATACTTCTGCTCAAAGTTCAGGCATTGAACAGATTAAAGATTTTTCTATTCCTTCAAACCAAAATACACCTTGAAGTATAGTGTAGATGAACGGTTTTATCAGTAGAATTGTGTGTCAAACTCTTATCACCAAAATCTACCCACTAGTATTTTAATAAGTTTGGGGGAAAAAAAGGGAAACTATTTTGCACAGAAAAGCGGATGGGGGAAAATTTTGAGAGCTCTTGGCTTGGTGCTGTCTCAGACATCTGCTATTGGGATTTTTTTTTAAGTATCTTTAGAATCTTCAGAATTATAGCAGAACTTATTACAATATATTGTCCCTTTAAAAAATGTTCTTATTGGGGCTGGCCCCATGGCCGAATGGTTAAGTTCATGAGCTCCACTGCAGGCGGCCCCAGTGTTTCGCCGGTTTGAATCCTGGGCGTGGACATGGCACCGCTCATCGAGCCACGCTGAGGCGGTGTCCCACATGCCACAACTAGAAGGACCCACAACAAAGAATATACAACTATGTACCTGGGGGCTTTGGGGAGAAAAAGGAAAAAAATTTTTAAAATCTTTAAAAAATGTTCTTATTTTGAGTATCCCTTAGTTACCTAAAGAGTGGAAAGGAATTTCTCATCATAATTTTGACTCAGTCTTGCGAAGTATTGGCATGAAGAAATTCACAGGACTTTTGAATAAAAAACCGAAGAGTACAATGACTTAAAATTCATATTTTTTTCCCTTAAACTTTGTTTTGTCATTAGCTCTGTCTTGCGATATATTTGCCTAGTCTACTTTTCTCTTTCCACAATAAATAGTTAACCGATATGTTTAAAATATTAGTATCTGAAATAGTCACATTTATAACTATTTCCCAAGGTTCTCTTTATATTCTTATTAGTTTATTTGCAGATTGTTATTCTTTTAATATGGTTTTAAATTTTATTTTGATTTTTTCAGAACAATGTGTATTTATATCATAAACAAAGTAAAATAATATTACCTGGCTTATAATAAATAATAATAACCCTATACCTCATTCGTGTCTAACCTTGATTCCTCCTCTCCTGAGACAACCACTTTCACCTCTTTTTGTTGTTTCTTCTGCTGTTTACTTCCTCCTTTCCAAATAATATTCTTTTATTGTTATTTTATTATTTTTCTTATTTGAACATTGGTTATCTATTGACTTCTTATCATGAATGATGAGCAATTAGCTTTTTTACACAAGCCACCGCATATACTCTTCTCTCTTCATATCTTTCCAGTAGTCATATCAAGTTTTACATTACTGTGTCTAAGGCACATAATATTAGGATTACATTTCCTTTATTTACTTACAGTTTTGCCTGGTGGTAATAATTGCTTTGAGGTTTTTGTTTGTTTTATTAGTTATTTGTATACATATCACCAGTTTCTTCCCAAATTCCTTTCTCAAACTGTGACGTTTCTCCCAATAGTGTTTCTGTTGTGAAATACATTCTCCCTTATTGAATAACATCAGGTAATCCATACATCCCCTTTTGTTCTTGGAAACGTCTTTCCTCAGGTTTCTATCCTCTGCTCCAAACTGTACTTATTTTCCAGGCTTGCTGTCACCCTCAAGGTTCCCTTTACCACTTGCTTGTGCTAGATCCCCTTTTTTCTGGATCCCATGTCTTCCTCTTTCTAGGTTTACTTCTTCCACTTGATAGAGTACATCCCTAGTAGCTTTCCGAAAGAGTATGTAATGTGGGGTGAATTTTTTCAGACCTTGCAGTCTACCCTCACATTTGATGGATAGTTTTGGATCTAGAATTATAGATCAGAAATCACCTTTCCCTCAGAGTCTTGAAGGCATTACCGCAATTTGCTTCTGGTTTCCTGTGTTGCCATTAAAAATTCTGTTGCCTTCCAATTTTTTATTCTTTGTGGGTAATCATTTTTTTGTGTTTCTAATAGAACTTTTTAAGATCTTTTCTCTAGTGTTCTAAAATTTAGAAAAAATAGAGTACTCATATTATAATCTAAGTACAGAAGAATGCATTTAATCTTCATGAAAGAGTGACGACAAGAAAGAATAATTATAAATATGACCTAGCAGTGTGTTTAGGGCTCCAGTGTTTGTAGAACTGAAAGGTTCTGTTTATTTCTGGCATTGGTTCAATATTTTGTTAAATGAAATAGATTCAAGGTGTAGTTCGGTACAAAGGAAACTTACTTGGTTTACCTTGGCAGATATCTCTTAAGATTCCCAAAATAAAACTGGGGCCAAATTTTGCTCACTAGGTGGATTAAGTAGTTAAGGACTTTGTTGATGAAGGTTTTGAGGGCATTTGCTGTTTCTGTTCTACTGTTACTATCCTGGTTCAACATAGTTTCCTTAGAGCAGATGGTTCCATAGTTAGTTTTACATTGAATGTTATGCAACTTATAGTATCTCATAAATATTATTTAACAGTCCACTCCTTTTCTTTTTATTTGTGGTTTCGCTTGGCTTTTGTTCTTTGTCCTTATTGTAGAGAAAGATCTTGAACCAGGCTTTGCCATTATGTCGAGAGAACTTTGCTTAAGTAAATGGTCTTGCATACTGATGTCATCTGGTAGACTCTGGCTTTACCACTTGTTTCGAGGAAACCTTCAGTATGAAAACCTGCACTGAGAGGCTGGCCCGGTGGTGTAGTGGTTAAGTTCACACACTTTGCTTCAGTGGCCTGGGGCTCGTGGGTTCGGATCCCGGGCATAGACCTACACACTGCTCATCAGTCCATGCTTGGCGCCATCCCACATATGAAATAGAGGTAGATTGACACAAATGTTAACTCAAGGACAATCTTCCTCAAGCAAAAAGAGGAAGATTGGCAACAGATGTTAGCTCAGGACCAGTTTTCCTCACACAAAAAAAGAGAACCTGCACTAATCATCTGTATTACGACAAATTACTAATCATCCTCTTTCTGAAAAATGTCTTACTGATGAAGCTACAAAGCTGTTTTTCAGCCCATGCTGAAGTGCCGGTTAACCTGTTTGCTTGAAATTGGTTCCTGAGAAGTTGTTTGGAATAACTTTTTCAGCCTCACTTTAGGTTAGGATAACAGAAGCCTCTCAGGAGATCTCCTCCAAAAGACAGTTTGGGTGAAGGATATAAAAGACTGGATAAAAACATAATACTGAGTTATTCACAACAAGTTGATAATTGGTGTTTCTTTTTGCTTACAGCAATCTGTTATTCAGAGTCCCATGTTACTAGAAATATAGTTATTTATTAGAGGATTTGCGAGGACTGAACTAACTGATCATACATAGCATCCATCCCTTTCTCCATAATCCTTCCGTTACATTTCATTTTCTTTGACTCAAAATAAACTACCTTGACCTTTGTTTTTACTGGCATCATTCCTTGTCTCTCTGCCTGGCATCATTTTAGAAACCCTTACTGTGCTCTGCTGTTCATGGCAAGCAAACTGGAAACAGTAAGATTTTAACAAAGAGCATTTTTTGATATAGCTAAACTCCCCTGCATAAAACGGAACCTTACTTATGGGACTAAATTAGAGTATTTTGTAACACTGTCTCCAAGAAGAATGAAAACATCTAAAAAAAAGTAAACATAACATATATCACTGAAATGTGAATATTCTTTTTTCCTAAATCTCATTTTTTTAAATTAAGAAAAAAAAGAGAGCAAAAGATTTAATCAACTTTTTATTAGGAAGAATGTTAAGTAATAGATGCCGTTCCTTCAAAGTTGAGAGAAAAATCTGACTTGCCTTTGGCGGATTTCAAGTTCTAGATTCCTGAAGATAAAGTCATCAAAAAGGACTTCCTTGTAGCTTGCACTTACAAAAGTGAACTACTATATAATTAAATGAGATTTGCATAGATAAAAGACAAAATCCTTTGGTATCTTTTCCTTATATGAGTATTCTGAAAGTTGGGGAATGATTTAGCAAATCTTCTTCTTTTGTTTCATATATTAATAAAAAAGTAGCACTTTATTCTTTATCTCCTGATTCTATAAGAATTCAAAGAGGAAAAGCTTCTAATAACCTGGTGAATCCAGTTCTTCATCCTACTGAAACACTGCTTCATTTATCCCTCATATTTCAAGATCTCCTATCTTATAGAATCTTAAAGTCCTGTAGGATTTTGTTTGTCTTTCTGATAGAAATCCATATTCATCTCCCCCAAAGTTACTTTTTAAACTTGTGTAGAATATCAGGGCTGGTAGGTTTTGGTTAGCCAGCTAAATTACTCATCCTTAGCCATCTTTAGTCACTTAGATCCAGTTATCATTTTTAGTTTTCTCGTGTGAGGTTAAGAGAAAACTTTGCTTTCTTGAATTCACTAGGAAAATATCCTTGTTCATTTTTTAAAAAATTACTTTGTCAACGCATGTCTATCTGAGGATTATAATTTGAAAGATCATGTTATTTACTTAACTTTTTCATCTAGGCTTAACTTTGCAAGGAAAGAGAGTGTTTTGGTCTTGAGTCTTATTACTTAGGCTTCATCAAAGCTGGCTTTAAGCCCAGTTTAGAGAGTAGTTCAGAAACAGCTTTGTGCTTTTAAATAATCAAGCCCTTGCTACCTATGCTGCCTAACACAAACAATTTTATTCTCTCTCTTACGGAGAACAAGTTGATCACAAGTTTCTCTTGCTTAACTAACTTGACCGTTTGCTCCTAATAATATGCTTCTTCGACCTCCTTTACTTCTTTCTTCCCTTGTTTCATTCTTTCCTCTGTGAAGACATCTTTCTTGGCCTGGGTTTACTTCTGAAGGGAGGAACATTTAGTAAGCAAATAGCCATTTCTTGATAAATAGGCTCTCGTTGGGTTGACTTATTAGTCTACTTCACCTAGTCTTCCATCGTTTTCCAGGACAGTCTCCGTAAGAAGGATGACAGGATTGAAGAGCTGGAAGAAGCACTAAGAGAAAGTGTACAGATAACTGCAGAGCGAGAAATGGTGCTAGCACAAGAGGAATCAGCCAGGACCAATGCTGAAAAACAGGTCTGCAATTTTATACAGTTACTGGCAATGCTGCTGGTTAAGCAAAAGGTAAAACCTAACCAGTATAGTTTAGGTAAACTATACATAATGAATGTTTATAGGGTCTCAAAAGCACTTCATCACGTGTAAGTATTTAGACTTAAATAACAATTGAAATATAGAAACATAAGAATTGACTCTTGTTAATGCAGGGGTCTCTGCATTAATAATTTGGAACTGATTTCATATATATTTATGTAGTATACACTCACATCTGATGAGATGAAATGGAACTTGTCTGTTTGTGATGAGACTGGGCATAAGCCTGCTTTTAAATGGAATGGGAAAACACAAAAATTTCTGAGTCAAAGATGTTAATTTTAAATAGCAAATAGTTTATTTATTTTATACCCTGCCTGTTCAAATGAGCAGTTAAAGTTTTAACAAGATAATAGCAAGTATGGGGGACATAGATATCATGACACTTGAGAGTCCCGGATCAGCGTGTCTCAACCTTGAGGTTGAGCATCGGCTGATGCTGTTTGTTTGTATATTTTTCTACATCTTTTTAGATCCCCATACTCTTGCTTTTAACTTTTTATTAGGAAGAATAACTAAAGATGAGAGATGTGATGGAAGAAATAATTTTGACAAATGAAGGCGCTAATCTCATTTCCCATTTTGAGAGTGTGATTTGAGGTTTTGAATCTACTGCACACAGATTCGTGATATTTAATTTTTTCAGGGATTGTTTCTTTTCTGTTTCTTTGTTGGAGAAGTATAAATGCTAAACAGGTAAAGAGAGTTCCGTGAGAGGGTAACGTGAATCTTTTGGGGAAGCCCTTGATCAGACCGTCATTGCTCTTGTGAGTTAAGATGGTTGCATCACAAGGAAGACGGGTACATTTCCAAAGCAGACGTATTGTAGTATGCACCATGAGGGGTCCCTTTAAAACTGTTAGATGTGAGGGTCTGGTTTCTTTAGAGTCGATTGTAGAAAGAAAGACAAACTGACATTTATTAGCAAAGCTGATGGAAAATTGATCTTTTCACAGAATGAGTATCTTTCAGTGCCCTGTTCTTAGATATATGCCTTAGTCTGCTTTCTGTTTGAGTATTTCCTAACGTACAGTTAGGTCGAGCAGTGGGTAGTGGAGAGCTGCAGAGAAGGGAAGGTGACGGCCATTGTTCCAGGGTGACGAGGGATGTGTTTTATCTTGATTCCTACCTTTTTTTTACATTGTTTCCTTTATTTTCAAACTGTTTCCTATTTTTTTTTTTTTTGGTAAAGATTTCTTTCTGCTTTAGGATCATTATTTAGTGACAAGTCTTACATGTCCGAGATTGTGTAGAAATTTTGGCAGTTAATAATAGATCACGTCAATATGGCTGCTTTTATGTGCTCTTTTTAAGCTATTGTGTGAACTGGTTATAATTTGCTTTTTTTTGTAGCTTCATTCATTTGTTCATTGACGTATTATGGACGTTTTTTAGTTTACAGAAAAGTTGAGCAGAAAGTATAGCGAGTTCTCGTATACTCCTTCCTCTACCTCAGTTTTCCCTATTATTAACATCTTGTATTGGTGTGATACATTTGTTAAAATTGATGAGCCAATATCGGTGCATTATAAACTACTTCATAGTTTACATTTTGGTTCATTCTTCATGTTGTACAGTTTTGTATGTTTTGCCGAGTATATAATGTCAAGTATCCGTCATTACAGTATCATACAGAATAGTTTCATAGCCCTAAAACTCCCCTGTGCTCTGTCTGTTCTTCCCTCCCCCATCTCCCCAGTCCCTGATCTTTTTTCTGTCTCTATAGTTTTGCCTTTGCCAGAATGTCATATAGCTGGAATCATGTAGCATGTAACCGTTTTAGACTGGCCTCTTTCGTTTAGCCTCCATATGCAAGGTCCTTCCATGTCTTTTTGTGGCTTGAGATCTTGTTTTGTTTTATCTCTGAATAATATTCCATTCTGTGGATGTGCCATAATTTGTTTATTCCTTCACCTATTGAAGAACATTTTGGCAATTATGTCTTTGGCAATTATGAATAAAGGTTCTATAAACATTCATCTACAGGTTTTTGTATGAAAATAAATTTTCAACTCATTTAGGTAAATATTTGGGAGTGTGCTTACTGGCTTGTGTGGTAAGACTATAGTTAACCCTTTAAGAAGCTGTGAAACTGTCTTCCAAAATGGATAAATATAATTTGCTTCTAATTGCATGCTTTTTTCTTTCCCTCTTTCCTGTTTATCTTTTTTCCACCATTCTGCTACTCACTGCCTATCTGAAGCTGTTGAGTGAAACATTGCATGAGACCAGTCATTTGGGCTTTAAGTGGTTGAAGGTATGAAGAAACTGCTTTATGTTTGTAGTTCTGAGGCTGTGTAACCTTCATCCACTGTCCCCCTGCTCTCATCTTCTGTTCTTTTCTTATTTTTGTCTTTTTCTGTCTCCTAGCCCCCATGTTAATTTTACTTATATATGTATTAATTGTATGCACCAAGATAATCTACAAATATTTCTTTGAAATATATTAAATGGGTGAAGATTTTTTTGGCTAGGGACACTATTCTTATTATCTCTCTCAGGTCCAAAAATTATCTGTCTCTTGCCCGAGTTTCGCCTCTCAGAAGAAATGACTCCCTCTGATACAAGGAGGATGTCTGCATCTCTTGATATCTCAAAGAGCAAAGTAAAATTGTTTGGCAACCATATCTCATTAAAATAAAATACAGAATCTTTTAAAGTTTAAGCAGGGAAAAACTGAAAAGAAAAAGGAAAAGATTTTTGGATGCCTTTGCCATATTCTTACCGAATCCCCTTACAGTATCTTCATTCCTAATACATGCTGCTCTGTACTGAGCCCAAGCCCCAAATTCAGAGAAGTTTGTAATGATCCAGTGAAGGAAGGTGTCCTCTAACCTGTGTTGGCAAATAGAGAGATAAATGTGAATAATCTTATGGGGAAAACTCCAGGGGTTCTTTACTTTTGCTTTGTTCCTTTCTACATGGATTTTCTTCTTCTGAAACCTCTCTTCTTAGTTTTGGCAGGTGTTGTGCTTTGTTGACTGTGAGAGCCATTTTCTTAAAATGAGCATAGACTAGAATTTATTCTCTGAAATAATTCACAACTGTCAGGAGGTGGGGAGCAGTATCCTTGGTTCAGCAGTGCTACTGTGACCTGAAGATTTTTGGAATGCTTTTTTTTGCACTTGAAAAGATTATTTTAATACCTTCACTGGTTTTCTTTGAGAGTAAATTTATTTTTTGAAGGAACCATTTGCAAATAGATTGCTAACTAAAGGTTTAAAAAATGCCTCTAACATATAAGACTTTTTCTTGTGGCTCAATAAGCTGGATTTATATCTATTCCTAATAAATATTTTTTATGTTTTGAACATTGATAAAGATATATCCTTTCAATATAACTAACATTTGCATGAGTTATGATTTTTTTAAAGCTAATTTTTAATAGTGATACTCATTTTTTTCAAATTGCCATTGTTTGGCTTGTATGTTAAGTATAAATTCTTGACCTAGACGATCATAACATTTTACCTATGATTTGCTAGATAGTTATAGATTAATGAGCATTTTTAAGGACTACATGTTTTTTATTCTTTTTTTAATTTAGGTTTTAAAACTTTTCATTTACATATTAAAAATAGTGCATTCCAGTAATTAAAATAATTTGAACAAAAAAATGATACTCTTGATTAAACTGCGTTTTACAGCCTGCAGAACACCTTGGGCCAGCTTGGTTTTTACTCTGGGTATCACTGTTGTCCCACCTAGCTTCCTACTTCAACATGCAAGTTCTTTTCCTTCTCAGCCAGCCAGACAGATGGGAGACGCAGGGATGACCTTTATTTTCACTAGTTCTTGATTCTTTGATGTGAAAATGGGCAGCACAGTCATTTAAACTTGGTCCCACCTTTTTGCCTCTCACAAAGTTAAATAGCTAAAAGAAGTAAAGTGAGAAGGCACTGACTGTGGACTGTACAATGCATATTAGTGGCGCACACGTTATTATGATTCACCTACTTCTCCTTCTCAATTGTTTCTTTTGAAGGCAGTGGAGTTTCCTCTTGCGTATGTATTTTTTTCATTTTTGGCTTAATCGAATTTCTCAATCTCACCCGTATCTGGTTCGTCAGACGTGGTTGCAGAGGGAGCAGAGCTAGACACATGAATGAATGGAGTTCAGTCTGTGCAGTGGCCGCCACTGAGTGTCCTATTTTTTTTATTCTTAAAGATTTATTAAATCCTCTATTGACTGCAAATCTCCCCAGTCAGTTACACAGCAGTACTTTTTCGAAGAGAACAGGTAGCACTCTGGCAGCAGCGCTGGTGGCTGGGTAGCCTGTGGAAGATGATGTGTCATGCTGGAACTGTGATCGTACTCCCCAGTCCTTCCAACTGCCATCTTACTTTCAGCTATCCCCAGAGTGGACAGTTTATTCTTTGGTTTTATAAACATAATCCTGTACTGATGTGAATAATTTATGCTATATTTCCATCATTTTTTAATTCAATGACAGTAATGCTCAGAAAATGAAATAATGATACTTCTACTTAGCTACCTTTTCTACAAACATTTGTTGAATACCTTGTATTTTTCTAGATGCTACACTAAACACTGGAAATAAAAAGGCAGTAGATATAGCCTTTGCCTCAGGAAGTGCGTAGTTTATTGGGAAAGACTGAAGAATGAACCTATAATTATGGTTCAATTTGATAAGTACCATGGTAGTGATCTCAATAGAGAACTTTAAGAATATTAAAGGAAGTACAGGCATGCAATCTGGATTGGAGAGCTCCATAGAAGGCTTTCTGGAGGAGATGGCTAATGCATGTACTGAGTCTTAAAAAGAGTTAGACAAAGCAGAGGTGGAAGGATATTGAATGTATTACATGTAGAGGATCCAGCATAGGTACAAGCTGGAAGCATCCAAAGAACTTTAAATACTAGTGGTCAGTAGCTACAGTTCAGGATAGATACGAATGGCAAGATCTATGGGAGGAAGGGAGAGGGAAGTGCACACAATCAGATCATGCTGAAGCATGTTTAGTCTTATGTTATATTCCAGAATTTTGATTTTATATTCAAGGCAGTGGAGAATTAGTAAAGCATTTTAAGCAGAGAACAATATTTATTCATGAGTTTGCTTGCTCATTCATTCATTCAGCAGATCTTTATTGAGTATCCAATGGTGCTGCGGTAGTCCTGGGTAATGTATCATGATGAACAAAGCAGCTGTGGTCTCTCCCCTAAGAGAACTTAGAGTTCACAGGGGGACACAGACACCAACCGACAAATAACATTTAATTACAAGTTATCACAAAGTACTATAAAGGATAAGAACAGGTTTTCTGCTACAGACAATAATCTGGTAGAGGTTGGAGAGGTTAGAACCTATTTTGGGTTGAGTGCTCAGAGAAGGTTCTCTGAGAAAGTAACATTTAACCTGGGCCCTGGAGGATGAGAAGCCTGCCATGTAAAGAGTGGGGAGGAATCAACACTGTGATGGCGGTAAGGTGGCAAAGAGCGGGATGTGTGTGGGAGCAATACAAGGGATCAGGGCCTTATGTAAGCAGTGGCAAGAAGTGTGTGTGTTTTTTTAAAGTGTTGGAAGCCATTAAAGAGGTTTAAGCAGTGCATGACACCCTCTGATTTGTGTTTTTAAAAGATTATTCTGGGGTCCAGCTCCGTGGCTGAGTGGTTAAGTTCGCGCGCTCTGCTGCAGCGGCCCAGGGTGTGGATCCTGGGCGCGGACATGGCACCACTCGTCAGGCCACGTTGAGGTGGTGTCCCACATCCCACAACTAGAAGGACCTGCAACCAAGATATACAACTATGTACCAGGGGGGTTTGGGAAATAAAGCAGAAAAGAAAAATTAAAAAAAAAAAAAGATTATTCTGGCTGCTAGTTGGAAAATGGATTCACTAGGGCTAAGAGTGTAAGGAAGAAGATGAGATGGATATTAGAGTAGCTGAAGCCAGAGGTCTTCAAACTGAGGTGCACATACACCTGGATGCATGAGCATTTTCCCAGAGGGAACGTGGGCACAGCTCCTCAGCTTCTAAACATGCTTTCCCCTCAAATTGATATGCCTGAGAAGGCACCTAAGATGTGCAGATTCTTTTTCCACTTCCCCTTTCACAGTTTTGCATTCCTCATTTGATGATATACACACCTCTCCTGAATCTTACTATTCTGTATTCCTCTGGGGAGGAAAAAAGCCTCTCGAACAATAACAAAGGCATAGTTCCAAATACTGTTGTTGAGGAAATGGATGAGAAGAGTCAGATTGTTTACAATTCTTTGTTTTGAACAGAATTGAAAGGCAGCCTGATTAAGTTGCCAGCTGATAGATAATTATAAGTGATTTTTTGTGATAGCCTAATATGTGATTTGGGGCATATGATTCTGAAGGAGTGTAAAAAATTGAGTTATATTACTGTGACAAAACTCCTTCCATTCCTGTTCATTTCTTTATGTAAAGGTTTGTTAGTGCTTATGCCTATGAAAATGAAACATACCATAGAATTGATGCTAAACCCTGGGTCTTTCTAGCAATAAGTAATATTGATCAAGGGTTATCTAAACTAATAAAAATAAAACTTCCATTAATCTCATTAAGATATATACATGTAATGATAAGATATATATATATTTTTAAAGATTTTTTAATTTTTTCCTTTTTCTCCCCAAAGCCCCCCGGTACACAGTTGTATATTCCTCGTTGTGGGTCCTTCCAGTTGCGGCATGTGGGACGCTGCCTCAGCGTGGTTCGATGAGCAGTGCCATGTCCGTGCCCAGGATTCGAACCAATGAAACACTGGGCCGCCTGCAGCAGAGCACACGAACTTAACCACTCAGCCACGGGGCCAGCCCCGATAAGATATATTTTTAATAAGATTTTACTCTTCACATTTAATAGTCTTTCAAAATATCTAATATTTATATTAGGTTTGGTTGATTTTATGTTACTAGTAATTATAATGATAACTCAATCAGAAAGAACTTTTTAACAGAGTTATGACCACAGGAAATTTTGTAAATTTCAAATTTAAATTTATTTACATATTTTTGTTGCAGAAAATACAAGAGCATCCATACAAACAGTCTAGCATAAAATAAACTTAATTAGTATGAAATTTTAGGGAGAAATGGAATGGAAACACTAGTCAAGAAGAAAAAGGCAAGTGTTGTGGCTGGTCTGGTGGCATAGTGGTTAAGCTCACACGCTCTGTTTTGGTGGCCTGGGGTTCGCAGGTTCAGATCCCGGGTGTGGACCTAGCACTGCTTGTCAAGCCACACTGTGGAGGTGTCCCACATAAAATAGAGAAAGATTGGCAGAGATGTTAGCTCCACAGCAATCTTCCTCAAGCAAAAAGAGCAAAATTGGCAACAGATGTTAGCTCAAGGCCAATCTTCCTCACACACACAAAAAAGAGAAAAAGGCAAATGTAAAAATTTTAATTAAGGAACCTTTTGTCTTTATAGTTTTTAAATAGATGGTAATGGATATTAAGTCACCATGGTATTTGTATTTCATTGGATACTTTCTCTTTTAAAAAAGTGATGCTTTTTAAAAAAAATCTAAGAAATTACATCTTTTACAACTCTTTAAACTTACAATGTAAAAAAATTAGATATCAAGTTAAAATCATAGTTATATAAACTCTTTTAGAAGGTATACTAGCAAAATCGTGTAAAGACTCCTGGTCTAGGAAGAGCTTGGACAGATTAGGCAATGGCTGAGTAAATTACATAGTGGGAGTGGAGATGGAGAAAAGTACATGGATTTAGAATATCTTTTGGAAATAGAGCTAAAAAGATTTGGTGAACGCATGTTAGGGGTAAGGATGAAAGAGCAAACAAAGATGATCCTCTAATTTCTGGGTGGACAACTGAGAGGATGGTAGTTCCATTTTTTGAGAGGAGAAAGCCTGAGGGAAAAACTTGTTTGAGGAAAAGAACAAAGAAATTGTGCTAAAGAAGTATTAGCTATATTATCATTAGTAGAATTATTACGACATCAAATTTGTATTTTCAGCCCAGTTCTCTCTTCCAAGATCCAAACTAAATCTACTTCATATCTTTCCTATTTCATTGACATCTCAACCTGAAACCATCCAAATCCAGAATTCTTGATTCCTACTCTCACACCAGTTTTCCCTCAGGCTTTTTCATCTCATCTGAGAAAACACTCTTGTCCTACAAAGCTGAAAGCATACTGAGTGTTAGGAGAATCGAGTCCAATAAAGGCAGAAGTGATAGGTTGGGTACAGAAATTTTATACTCAATTCTCTAGTTCGAGAAGGCCACTCCAGAACTTTAGGGAAGCTTTATTACATAGTGGCTACGAAAGTGGGTTCTGGAGTTAAAAGTCTCGGTTGGAATTATGGTTCCATCACTTGCAAATTGTGATCTCAGGCAAATTATTTCTGTGTCAGTTCCCTGAACTGTCAAAAGATATTTGTTTTATTTGCCACGTTAAAGAGAGATTATATGTATAAAGCTCTTAGAATCTGACATATAGTAATCACTCAATAAATGTTAGCTAATACTGATACTTGTGTTGTTACTACCACTCCTATTTTCCAGTTTACTTTTAAGCAAGCCATGCTGTGGCAGCGTCCCGCATACAAAATAGAGGAACATTGGCACAGATGTTAGCTCAGGGACAATCTCCCTCAAGCAAAAAGAGGAAGATTGGGAACAGATGTTAGCTCAGGGACAATCTTCCTCACCGAAAAAAGAAAAAGAAAAGAAAGAAAAATTAGGTAATATTTCTAGACAAAAATGAAAATAGCATACACCAAACTTATGAGATGCAGCAAAAGCAACTCCAAGAGGTATGTTTATAATAATAAGTGTCTAAATACACAAAAACATACTGTAATATGGATTTTAGAACCATAATGCTTAGACCTTATTCCTAGAAGTAAGAAGATACAGAAAATTTAGGGTTAAAAATTTTTTTTAAGTGTTTGATCCTCATAATTTTAGATTGGAATTGGAAATATCTGTTTAAATATTTGACTTTTTTCTCTTAAACACACAGATGCACACACACACATTTTCTGTGTACTGACAATACCGAGAAGACTGATTATTTCAGTAGTAGTGCATGCTCCTAGAGCTCAGATGTGGTAGGTAAATTTCATTCCCTAGGAAAAGGGTTTGAGTTCCAATCAGAAGTTACTTTTTTCTTTTGATGTAATGTGAATTCTATGAGTGTACATTTTTCTTCACAAGTGCTCATTGGTTACTGAAGCCTCTGTGGTCTTTATAGCAGCACTGTTTAAGAGAACTTTAGAACAATGGAAATGTTTTATAACTCTTCTGTCCAGTGTGATAGCCCCTCGCCAGACATTTCTCTTGAGTACTAAAATGTGCCTAGAGCACCTGAAGAGCTGAGTTTTCACATTTATTTCATTTTAATTAAATTTAAATGGCCGTGTCTGGCTAGTGGCTACTGAATTGGGCAGCTGAACTCTATAATGTGTTGGATGAATGGATACCTATGTATACATATGCATACTTAGCAGCTACTATTTAGTTTATTCTCCTGAGCCTGACACAGTTGTAGTACTGAACTATACAAGTACAAGCACTTTTCTGATGTAGTTGGCCTTTTTTTCATTTTGTTTTTGGAAAAACATCTGTGGTCTAAAAACATGTTTGTCCAAAGTAATTTTTCCTTTAAGAAATAATGGTGCTCTACCAGCAGCCTTCGACGGTGGGATGTCTCACAGGAAGTTCTCTGCTCCCAAGCACGGGTCCCTGGGCTTCTTGCCTCGGAAATGCAGCAGCCGGCACCATGGGAAGGTGAAGAGCTCCCCCGAGGATGACTCTTCCAAGCCTGTCCACCTCACAGCCTTCCTAGGCTACAAGGCCAGCATGAGCCGCATTGTGTGTGAGATCCATAGGCCAGGATCCAAGGTGAACAAAAAGGAAATTGTGGAGGCTGTGACCATTGTGGAGAGGCCACCCATGGTCGTTGTGGGCATTGTGGGCTACGCTGAAACGCCTCGGGGCCTCCATACCTTCAAAGCCATCTTTGTTGAGCATAACTGCCATGAGTGCAAAAGGCACTTCTGCAAGAAGTGGCATAAGCCTAAGAAGAAGGCCTTCACCAAATACTGCAAGTGACTGGAAGCAACTGGAGAAGGACTTCAACAGCATGAAGAAGTACTGCCAGGTCATCTGTGTCATCGCCCACACCCAGATGCTCCTGCTTCCTCTGCGCCAGAAGAAGCCCTATCTCAAGGAAATCAAAGTGAATAGAGGCACTGTGGCTGAGAAATTGGACCAGCCCCATGGGAGGCTGGAGCAGCAGTTTCCTGTGAACCAAGTTTTTGGGCAGTATGAGATGGTCGATGCCATCGGGGTGACCAAAGGCAAAGGCTACAAAGGGGTCACTAGCTGCGGGCACACCAAGAAGCTGCCCTGCAAGACCCACCAACGGCTGTGCAAGGTTGCCTGTATTGGGGCATGGCATTCTGTCTGAGTGGCTTTCTCTGTGGCACGGGCTGGGCAGAAAGGCTACCATCACTGCACCAAGATCAACAAGAAGATCTCCAAGATTGGCCAGGGCTACCTCATCAAGATGGCAAACTGATCAAGAACAGTGCCTCCACTGATTGTGATCTGTCTGACAAGAGTATCAACCCTTTGGGTGGCTTTGTCCGCTTTGGTGAAGTGACCAATGACTTTCTCATGCCGAAAGGCTGGGTGGTGGGAACCAAGAAGCGAGTGCTCACCCTTTGCATGTCCTTGCTGGTGCAGACAAAGTGGTGGGCCCTGGAGAAGGTTGACCTCAAGTTCATCCATACCACCTCCAAGTTTGGCCATGGCCGCTTCTAGACAGTGGAGGAGAAGAAAGCATTCATGGGATCACTTAAGAAAGACCGAATTGCAAAGGAAGAAGGAGATTAATGACAGGTGCATATTGTGCAGCTGGTGGGATCCCAATAAACACTATTTTCCAGTGGGGGGGAAGAAAAAAAGAAAGAATGGTAAAAGACTAGGTTAGTGAAAGACTAGGTCACTTTCAAGAGATGTCATAATTGTACATGTGTTACCCCATATTTATGTAATACTAGACACATAAGTTTATAGCATGAGTGATGGAGCTTATGTAGGAAGGAGGAGTAGAATAGTTACAGAAGTGAGAAAGAGGCATCTGTCCATTGTGAGAATATGTGACCCCAGCATTAAGAGTTTAATGGCTTCAAAGGTATTACATTACTCTATTTATTCAATTAATGTTTGTTGAGAGCCTACTATGTGCTAGAAAGTAGGAATATTTTACTGAACCAAACAAATATGGTCCCTTTCCTTATGGTGCTTATATGTTATTAGGGAGATTAATCAGGTGATCACAGATATAAACATTCTTTAAAAGTGTGATATAGGCAAGTAATTAAAAGCATAGTATTTTATGCAAGTATAACAAGGGGACCTTATTTAGAATGAATGGTCAGGGAAGCATTGCTAAGATAGTGATATTTAAATTGAGAGGTGAAAAGCAAGTAGGAATTAGTGAGATTCAGAATGGCAAGAAGTTTACTTCAGTGGGAACCACATGTGTGGACACCCACCCCAATAATGGGAAGAGTGTGATATAGTCAGGGAACCAAAAGAAAACCAGAGTTAGTGGGGAATACTGAGTAGAAGTGAGTTGGTGGCTAAATGGATAGTTAGACGAGTGAGTGAATAAATAAATGAGTGAATAAATAAATGAATAAATAAATAAGTGAAAGAACAGATGGTATGATGTGAAACTACAGAGGTAGGCAGAAACCAGATTATGTAGGATGGTCTTGCAAACGATTTTAGATTTTATCTTAATCATGATGGTTAGCCTGTCAGTCATTGTAAGCAAAAGAGTGGTAAAAATTCATTTTACATTTTAGAAAGATTATCCTGGCAGTGATATGAAGAATAAGTAGAGGGAGAGCAAGGGTAGACGGGGGAATACTCCTTAGGGAGATACCACATGATGTAGGGGCGTGGTCGGGTGTCGGCGCTGGAGATGGAGAGATGTATTTGGAGAGAGTCAACAGGATTTGCTGATGGGTTGCATGTGGAAGAGGAAAGGGATTTGACAAGGATGATCCCCACATTTTCTGCCATGAGGATCTAGGTGGATAGTGGTGTTTATTAACTGTGGGGAAAACTGGAGGAGGAGGGCTTTAAGGTAGGAATTTAGCTCTGTGTATGTTAAATTTGAGATGCCTGTGTCCTCTTCTCATGAAGATTGCAAGTAGACAGTTGGATATATGGATTGAGCTCAGAAGAGTGCTCTGAGCTAAAAATATAAACTTCAGAGATAACACATGGTTGGCTTTTCTCTTTTTACTTTAACTTTGTGTTAGCCATTCACAATATGCAGGTTTCTTCCAGTTAATCTCAAATGCACGTAAATTGAGAAAGTACCTGTTACTTTCTATATTTCTCTGAACTAAGATTTGGATGACTCTATAAATATGTGCCTGGCTTGTTACTAGAAATATGACACGTAGGAAGTACATAGCATCTTACAAGGCTTGAGATACTGACATTTATTGATTACCTATTAATTACCAGTCACCATGATAAATACTTTCTTAATAGTATTATTTAATAATTTAAGCAATAAATCTTAGATATATTTAATGTTTCCTGGACAGAAAAAGAGCATCAGTGCTCATTTGTGTCCTTTTTCGGAAGAACAAAGAATGGTTTGCATTTATTACATTACATGTTCCTTCTGTATGAGGCAGTGTCTTCATCTTAACTCTATTCTTTAGTCTGGAGAAGTCCTATTTCTCCTTCCAAAATACCTTCTCTGACCTTCCAAGTCTGAGTTACATGTCTTTCCTGTGTTTTTCAGCAGCACCTTGTACTGTTTGTCGTAAAACAACACTGTGTTATTATTACTTAATTATTGTCCATCACTTTAAGAGACTGTCTCTGTCTTCTCTGAGAGAACAAAAAGCTCCTTGAGGCCCCGGGCTGTGTCTTGTTTACTGTTGTATCCTTAACACCTACCAGCATGTCTGGTATATAATGATATTCAGTGAATATATTGAGTGAATGAATGAATAATTGAATAAATGAATGAAATTTTATTCTTACCTCCTGAATACTTGCACCCCTAATCACAGCAGCATCACTTTACTTATTTACTAAACAATTTAAGGTTTAATGGTAATTTCATGATTTTTGCAGTAGCTACCAAAAATATATTTTGAATTACTACATTTTTGTTCTTTGTTGTAACTCCCTTCCACCGGATTTGGTGAAGCACTTTGCCATCTGACACAAAAAACTCAAAATTTCAGAATCGTAGATTTAAAGAATTACAATAGATGTTATTTGTTTGAAAGTAACTTACTTCCTTTAGTGCTTGATTTTAAAGCATGGTAGCTAAAATGGAAAAATAAAATTTAGAAATCGTCATTGTCCCTGACTTCTACTTCACTGGGAGGTAGAGGACTTCTTATGTCTCACAGGATTAGCGTTCAGCACTCCAGCTCCGCTGTTGTTGAACTTCAGGTAGTGGGAGCCAGCTCACAGTCTTGTGTAGCGTCTCATCTGTAACTCTGAAACAGCAGTAAGCCGTTCTCATAAAAACATGTAAAAATTTAAAACATTCTGCAGAACAGATGTAAAATGTGATCAAATTACTAAGAAAATCTTTTTGATCCTACTTTATTTCCTTCCACTAGGACTAATACTTCTGATCATCATTGGTAAATTTGACATCAGGTTTTTCAAAATTTGTCTTCTCTCTCCCTGCCTTAAAAATAGATTTATAGTATTATTAAGATTGTTTCTTTTTATTTAGTGCTATAATGGGCTACATTTATAATTTATAGAAGTTTCTTAACATTTCTTAAATTCTTTTTCTTTACTTATCCCTTATAAGTCTTAAACTGATTTCTGTATCAGTTGTGATGGGGATTTTTGAGATGAGTAGCTGAGCCATCTAAAAATATTACAAATACAAACATGTTTCTCAGAACTATATAGAATCATTCAGTCTTATAAGAAAGTCCAGTTGTAAGTTAGCAATTTAAAAACTATACTTTTAAAGCAGTTTACTGATTTCTGCAGAAGTCATCATTTTTCGTCAATGTGAAGACTGAAGATACTGTTGTTCAAAGATATTTCATTTTTAAAAAGTAAGATGTTATTATGAAACATTTTATTGATAAACATGTGGAAAATACAATTTTAGTAATTCAGGGATCTGAGGAGATGTGACAGTTAAATTCACGATCATTTTCTCTTTGCCATTGTATAATCATTTCAGTATTTAAATCAAGCTCTGTCGAGAGGAACCTAGTAAGTTTCATTGTAGACTCTTGCTCTAATGTCAATGAGTTTGAATCTCCTTTGTTATGGTGACTGGTTATGAAATCAGTCACTTGACAGGCCCTTAAGTGAGACTGCTGGAAATACGTCATGTCTGCTTTCATGGTGACAGCTGGCTACAAAACAAACCCCAGCAGAGCCATTCTGCAATTGACAAGGGACTTCAAAGGCCAACAGGGCTGCCACTTCAAAGAGAATTCTGCCATCTCTGGCTTGTTGAAAGAAGAAGTTAAATGGCTGTACCCTGCCATAGCAGAAATCTCTGTGTTTAGACTTCTCCATCTTTTGATCTTAGAAAGATGTATGAAATGGTTTCAAGTTAAAGGAATAGTATAGTCTGTAGTAATGGCAACCCAATATTATTCTGCATTTCAGTCCACTTATTAATGGAAGTTACCCAGATATGTTCAAATAAGAGCAAATTTAAAAACTCAAATGTCTCAGAGAATCAGTGTTCAAAAGAAGATTTGAACCTCTGTGTTAATGTTGTAGCCACCTTCACAAATATGGAATAAGTCTGATGGTGAATAAAATGAAACTCTCAATGTCTTTTTAAAACTCCTTCAATTTCTCCTCGTAATTTGTACCCCCTTTAGCAGAATCAGATTCTGAATGTTGATAGTAAGAATGGCAGACAACTAAAACCTGTAATCTCAAGGCTGATTTATATGGTTTTAAACTGATATTTCTCTACTTTTAGTAACTCTGTACTTAAAATTTTAAATTACCTTGTACTATTTAAAATCTTATTCATTTAGTTATGCTGGATACAATTTTGAAATAATTACTTCCTCTTTGTATTAAACAAAAAAAGATCTCAGAGTTTTAGTAAAACTCTTTTAATAAAAGATCAAATACTAACAAGCATCTTCAAGAATAACAAGGAAAAGGCTGCAGCATGAAGTCTTTCTTTTAGATTACTGATAGCCATAAAAGATATCCCTTTGATGGAGTCATGTTCAGTATATGTGAAAAAGAACATGGAAAACTTTAAAAATAATACGGCAGCATAAATATTGAGATTCTATATGTGGTATGAAGTGAGAGTGAGGAGTAGCTGAAATTTATAATTTAAAATCACTATAAGCCAATGGCATCGCTTTTTCTTAATTACCTGTTTGCCCTCTCATCCTATGTGTTATAGAAGGATAAAGCTAAGAATCCTTAGATTCTTTTGCCCTGACCTTCTATTTTCTTACTTCTCTTAAAATTTTTCCTTACGTAAAATAAAAAAGTTGACTTGGCAGAAGCTTTAGCCTCTATAACTTCCTCTATAATTTTGCCAGATGGGGTCAGTAGACAACAAGTAAAGAAATTCTGAAGGAACACTGAAGCCCCCAGGAAATAACCACATCCAATGGTATGACCAAAGAAAATCTCTAGATACTTGAGTAGTTCATAGCAGTAATTCTTAAAATAATGCATTTGTGTTTGTCTTTTTTGTTATTGTAGTTTTTTCCTCTTGAAAAATTTTTGATAGTATAGTAGTACATGATTATATTGTCCTGGAAGTTCAGGAAATATCTACGTCTCTGAATTTCAGCTTGATTTTCATTTTTATTCAACAAAAGGACCACATCTCTGTTTTCAAAAGTTATAATCAAATGAAAAATTAACTTTAGTGGAAAAGAAACAAAACCTTGGCACACCCCAAAACTAAACCAGAGAGGTGATTGCCAGAGTCTATAGATAGTGTTTCAAAGTAGACGTTTTTATACTTCTGTCTACACTGCTTAACCACTGCTGCGCTGCAAAGCGCTTTTGGAATCTGTGTGGCACATCTATAACAGATGATACTTAGTTTGCTTGTAATGAGTTCTTGGGGTGTTTGGCCCTTGTTCTGTTATCTCCTACTGAGAAGTTTGATAAACCAACTTATTGACGATAGAGGCAGTCATCCAAGATACGGCTGAAGGTGAAGTCATGAGAGCCAGATGGCCTCCCGCTGACTTTTGTATGCAGTTGTTGTTCTCCTTGGCTGCACCTTCCTGGATGTTTTCAATGAAACATATTTTCCTAGAGAAATATGCACAGCAGGATTTATCCTACATAACAGATAGTTTTTGTGTGTGGCATGTCCCAAGCTCTAATTTGGCCCTCACTTGTTCCTTTCTCTTATCATCACCCTGTTTAATGAATAAAGAGGCAATAAGGGTTAGTGCAAAGTGCACTGAACCAGAAGTCAAGTGATGTGGATTCTTTTTTTTCTTCTATTTACTAACTGTGATTTAGGGTAATAACCATAATCTTTTTAAGCTCCTGTGTGGAGCAAATTATTACCTCTGTAAGTGTTTTGGTAGTCTATAAAGGCAGTATACAAATGCTGAGCCTTATTGTTGTGGCCAAAATAATTCTGTATGTATCTGTGTATGTATGTGTGTGTGTACATACACACACTCATGTATACTTATGAGTTCCCTCTTGGTATCCTTGGGTTGCCAGACATTAACTCCCACCCTTTTACTTTTCTCTTTTGGCTTATGGTAAAGTTTTCATAAGGTCCAATAACTGTCATTTCATTTGCCAATATTTTCTCTGTAATCATTTTCCAGGAGTTATATTGAAATAATATGTTTTCTGTACAAAACGTCTCTCTAATTAATGAAATATCACTCTTTACTTCTTGGTAGCTGTTTGATTTTTTTGTTTCAGCAGTTGAGATGAGAAGGGTTAAAATTTCAGTTAAAATGCCAGTAAACTTTTATTTTTATTGTTGCAAACTTAAGGAAACAGTATGAAGCTGCTTTATTCAAATTGTTCATTATGTCTTACAAAAAGGGCTTAAGCCCTAAATGCTCTGTTCTCTATTGGTGACTTTATGCTAGTGAGCAGATTACTGTTTTCTTTTTTCTTTCTTTTCTTCCCTTCCCTCCTCTCTCCTTTCCTTTCCTTTCTTTTTCATTCTTCCAAGGAAGATTGTCCCTGAGCTAACACCTGAGCCGATCTTCCTCTATTTCGTATGTGGGACACCACCACAGCATGGCTTGCTGAGTGGTGTGAAGATCTGTGCCCAGGATCCAAACCCATGGATACTGAGCCACCAAAGTAGTGTACAAACTTAACCACTACGCTACCAGGCTGGCCCCAGATTACTGTTTTCTGTAGTAAAATGGAATTAATGTGTTCTCCATGTGAAATAGCCAAATAATTCCAACTAAGAAAGAAATTTCTTTCCAAAACCTGGACAACTCATATAACCTTCCTAGCATGTATCCTGTTAGTTTGACTTCCTAGCAGTGCAGAACATTTTTTTCAGAATAGAGCTTACCAGAGTTTGAAGCTCAAGGGAAAGTCTTGTTATTCCACTTCTATTTGTGTTTCTTTTCCTGAATCACTCATTTGTTGCAAACCCTAATGAAATATAAAGAAGTCTCAGATCTAGATACAGAAGAGTATAAAATGATAGTTGCCACATCTTCTTTGTTATTGCTGCTGGAGAAAGAAAATGTGATGTTATTTAGATTATTTCTCTCCTTCTTTCTTCCAGCAGTGGAGAGGAGCTATGGAGTTTATGTGGGCCCAGGAAATTATTAATTTTTTGTTTTACTTGATTCTGCTACTACCTGTTTGTTGCTGAAATGAGCAGATTATAGGAGACATTAATCAAATAACAATCTTGTCAAAAAATTAGTTTTCAGTGCTTTAATTCAAATTTTTAGTTTTTGGTTTTGATGCTATGTTACAAAAAAACCACCTAAATGGAATTGGCAGTGAGATGAATATTGGTCCTTCTTAAACCCTCTTTCTAGTTTCTGTGACATAATGGTGAGAGTCACAGCACCAGGGAAGCATTTGCTCTGCTTTCAAAATGTGCATCCACACTTTACTGATGTTTGAGTTTTCAAGCTCCACTTAGGCGTGATGAGTGCTTATTATAGGATTTATCTACCTGAGCCTCTGAGTTGATTTTTTAAAAAAAGGAAAATTGAGATGGCTCGCAAAGGAAGCATTTCTTTCGTCTTGTCGAGTTTCCATTCTTTTTAAATTTATCTTCAGGTGAAGATTTGTCACCACAGCATAGTATTACTGGAAACTTAAGGGCAGTTGCCAGTGAAGGAATATAGCCCATCAGTGTGAATTTGTCTCATCTTACAAGTCAGTCTTAACTGTATGGATACTTATAAACCATATGCTTTTATAAAAATATCCAGCATTGTTAAGTGTCCTATGGGAATGTGAGCCATACTTTGAGAGATGGTGAAAACTTTGTAAAATCCTCACCTATAGAGCACATTAATTATTTAAAGTGTCATTTGCGTATTTTATTCTCACAAATCTTTGGCAGTGTCGACTTATTAGACAAATGCAGCAATATATAAAAGGTCACGAACTCTAGTGACTCCCAAAGTTGAATTGTGGAAATAGGGTTTTTGTGGTTTCTTCTTCAGTGCCGTATATGTGACTCCTACTCATATTTGGGTCTTTCGTAAAGTCAAGAATAAAAGATAGCAATAGTACCTGACAATTCCTGAGTTTAATGTCCTACTGAATTCAGTGGCATCTGTTAGGTTACCACAAGAATCACTTAGAGGGCCAGCCCCGTGGCTGAGTGGTTAAGTTTGCACGCTCTGCTTCAGCGGCCCGGGGCTTGCTGGTTTGGATCCTGGGCATGGACCTCCACACTGCTCATCAGTCCATGCTGTGGTGGCGTCCCACATAGAACTGGAATGACCTAAAACTAGGATATACAACTATGTACTGGGGCTTTGTGGAGAAAAAAAAAGAAAAGAATCACTTAGAATATCTGATTTTCAATAAATGTAGTAGAAAATTATAATCAACACTATCATGTAAGTCATATGTGCATTAAATGGGGACTAAAAGAAAAGATGAAAACTTTAAATTCTTATTTTGGTAGCATCTGATTTATTTTCAACTTATACTCCAGTGGTAATAGTGCCCACCATCTTCAAAGAACCTAGTAGAGTTAATTTTACTCTGTATCTCATCCCCATTTCACAAGGCATTGTCCAAAAACTAAGATCCCAATCATGTATACTCTACTGAACCATCATCTCTATATTATTCAGTACTTTCTTGCCTTAACCCAACTCTTTAACTCTTCCTATCCCTTTGACATCTCCTTCCTAAGTCACCAAAATTCATAAATTCATCTGTTCACTCATTCAACAAATAGTCATTGAGTGAGTACTCTGTGTCAGGCCCTGGCACATACATTCTTAATTTCCTTCTCGAGCCATCTTTCACCTTCACCTCCTTTGCCTGAAGTGTAATCTAGCCTCTCCCCTGGAAACTCCCAACAACCCTTTCTGGTGATAAGAAGTGTCTATTCTGAACCTTAGGTTACAGAATAAGAACTCTCATCGTTCTTATTTCCTGTTATACCTTTAGACCGTTATCCCATCACATTCTTATAAGAACCGCTGCTTCTTCGAGGCACATGCCATTCAGCTATAACATTGAGGCTTGTCACTGAAGGTTTATCTCACTGGCTTCAGAATCTGCGTGGATAAACCATTTGTTACTTTGTCCTCTCAGCTTCTTGACAAGCGCCATTGCCTCCACTGACTTTCTTCATTCTATATCCAGCATCTTAGATCTTGTTGTAACCTAGTCTGTGTCCAGATTCACTCATTACAGCATCTTCCTCTATAATCACAATGTCCTATCATTTTAACTTTCTTGTTTGAGTATTCTACTACAACTATCTTCCCACATCATTTGAACTTCTTTGTCTCTTTTTGCTTTATCCTAAATCATCAACCGTCTTTGCTTCCCTCTCTATTCAGCTTAGATTCCTTAGTCCATTATATTAGTAATTCCTGTTTTAACATACTAAATCTACTTGTTCCTCTATTTAGTCCAATCCCTTTGTAGCTTCTT